>NC_134355.1:556600641-557800641 GCF_048569485.1 Anomaloglossus baeobatrachus | reverse complement strand
CTACATGATATCCATAGTGAAGCTCTTCCTCTACACAGATAAGGGTAAAAACAAATATACAAAGGAGTGCCTGCAATCATCTAAAGTATTGTTAGAGACTCTAGTGTGAACAGGAAAGTAGGATACAGGCAAGTACTTCTAAAGACAAGTCTAATAATGGAGAAGGGGTTTTATGCCGCGCTATTCACCAGGCACAAGGACGAGAAGATATTCAATGTTCCTTTATTGTAGCTTGAGTCTACGCGTTTCAGGAGCTCTGCTCCCTTCATCAGGACATAAGATATGTTAATTTTGTGCCTCATGTCCTGATGAAGGGAGCAGAGCTCCTGAAACGCGTAGACTCAAGCTACAATAAAGGAACATTGAATATCTTCTCGTCCTTGTGCCTGGTGAATAGCGCGGCATAAAACCCCTTCTCCATTATTACTCTGTTATCTACCACGGGGGCTGCAGCAGAATTCACCTTAATACCACATGCTTATACAGGAGTTGTGACTGGCACAACTCTTTGAGGTGAGTGTAAATCTTTCACCTCTCTCGGTATATACCGGGTAAGACCCTATTGCGCTTTCTATTTCCACAGTTTTTTAAAGACAAGTCTAAACATACAACAGCAAAAGGATTCTTTAGAATTAGAGGTTGTTGAAGCTGCTTAACCGATCACATGACCTGTTGTGCACACGCTGCAGCGGGCAAAGAGAGTCTGCAAGAGGGACATGCTGGAACTCAGATTGGGAAAGTGAGGAAATTGGTTATTGCTGACAGAACCCCTAAAATGGATTCCACCTTGAAGAGATATGGGACAATTGTCGATCAAGCCACCCCGTGGGGCAGCAATTATTTAATGACTGAGCAATTGCTTGAGCTGAAGTCCTTTCTTGTAGACATGGCCAACCCTCAGGTAACACTAAATGAAGATCAATGGACATAGGTGGCTGAATTGAAGGAATTGCTTCATCACCCATTTACAGTGACTACAACATTACAAGCTGAGGAATTAACTCTTGGCATTTTCATAAAATAGACAAAGTTGCTATTTTGCCTGTCTCAAAGAGGAGGTTTAAATCACAGATGGCATTGCTGCTTCAATTAGACCTAGAGAGACGCTGCTATCAGAAAATAAAATTCTTCCAGTAGCTGTGTAAGTCGACCCAAGTCATCATATATTGCTGGATGATCAACAGCTTACTAAAGGAAAAGAAGGTCTGACAGAAATAACATTTAGGATCCAAGTCCTCAGGCAGCCCTGTAGGCCACTCATCCTGCCAGTGCTACTGCTGCCGTATTTTCAACCTCATCAGAGGAGTTTAATTTTGAAACGTATTTGGATGACATGGAGCGTTGCTGCAAGGAAAAAACAGATTCTACTCCTATAAAACAGCTTGACCTATTTCAGCAAAAATTTTTGCTCACTCTCCAAGTAGTAGAAGAGTTCAACCGTTCATCAAAACTGACTGTGCATTATGAAATTCCTTTATACCCTGAAATTTTTAGCGATATTTCCCATGTGGTTATGGCTTTGCCTCTGGCTCAAGTTAATGTAGAGAGGTTGTTCTCCGGCCTTAAAATAATTAGGTCAGATTTGATATCATCCATGAAGTGGTATCTGATGAAGGCGATACTTTCTCAGAACAAATTCATAGACTGCACAAATGTTATTCTGTACATTTTTGTTGAACTTTTTTTCCCTCCACATTTACTACATAGTGTTTTTGCATATTTACAATTTGTTTTTTGTGTTTTAAATTTGTATTCCAATAAATATATCTTATGCTCTAACCAGCTTGATTATTGCATCTTAATGATTAAAAGCCTAATGTTAATATTTTACTACAGTAAATTTATGACAAACATGAGTCATGTATAAAGGAAGTCAGTCGGAATCAGTAGAATTGAGGAGTCAGATGTTTGGCTTACCGACTCCACAGCCCTGGTTGGAGCTGGGTGAAACTGATGTGAAAATGACAAAAGTTGCAGAATTTAAGTGGAACGCCACCTAAATTTTGCAACTTTTCAAAGCTTTTACACCAAAGCTGTGGTGAATCAGACCCATTGTGTTTGGTGTATCAGGTGATGTCATGATAAAGACTGCATTCTAGAGAAATGTGAATTTTTTGTTCCATTATTCCACATAAGTGGGGATGGACAAGACTTGAAAGCTAGGAAACAAAAAAACGATATAATTTATATTATTTTATATTATAATATATATATTATATATTTCTATAGCGCCAACATATTCCGCAGCGCTTTACAATTCAGGAGGATCATATACAAACAAGTAACAGTTATAGAAAATACAATATTTAGAAGGGAAAAAAAAAGACAACCCTGCTCGTGAGAGCTGACAATCTACAATGAGATATGGGTGGGGGGGGGGGGCAAGGTACAAGTGCTTATTTACAATGACAATCCAGCTATCTCACGGAAATGGGGGATAGATAATTGTTTCCTGGACCAGTTGGCCAGAGCCTTGAGATGCATTTGGGCGCCATGGAGTTTGATGTGGAGTTATGTTGTGAGAAGTTGTAGAAAGACTATGTGAATCGAATCTGATTAGGGAGTGTGATAGGCCGCCCTAAAAAGATGCGTCTTTAGGGTGTGTCTGAAGCGGAGTAAGTTGTGATTTGTCCTAACTTCTTGGGGTAGAGCGTTCCAGAGGGTTGGTGCAGCTCGGAAGAGGTCTTGGATCCGGGAGTGGGAGGTTCGAATTAGTGTGGATGTTTGTCGAAAGTAGTTTGCAGAGTGTAGAGAACGGGCGGGTTGATAGACAGAGAGGAGGGTGGAGATGTAGGGGTGGGGGGGTGGGGAAGAAAAAAAAAAAAAAAAAAAAATCGCACTGTGGAGAGCTTTCAATTTGAATTGGATCCTATGATATATGGGCAGCCAGTGCAATGGCTGGCACAATATATATTATATATACAGTGCCTACAAGTAGTATTCAACCCCCTGCAGATTTAGCAGGTTTGATAAGATGCAAATAAGTTGGAGCCTGCAAACTTCAAACAAGAGCAGGATTTATTAACAGATGCATAAATCTTACAAACCAACAAGTTATGTTGCTCAGTTAAATTTTTAATAAATTTTCAACATAAAAGTGTGGGTCAATTATTATTCAACTCCTAGGTTTAATATTTTGTGGAATAACCCTTTTTTGCAATTACAGCTAATAATCGTCTTTTATAAGACCTGATCAGGCCGGCACAGGTCTCTGGAGTTATCTTGGCCCACTCCTCCATGCAGATCTTCTCAAAGCTATCTAGGTTCTTTGGGTGTCTCATGTGGACTTTAATCTTGAGCTCCTTCCACAAGTTTTCAGTTGGGTTAAGGTCAGGAGACTGACTAGGCCACTGCAACACCTTGATTTTTTCCCTCTTGAACCAGGCCTTGGTTTTCTTGGCTGTGTGCTTTGGGACGTTGTCTTTTTGAAAGATGAAATGACGACCCATCTTAAGATCCTTGATGGAGGAGCGGAGGTTCTTGGCCAAAATTTCCAGGTAGGCCGTGCTATCCATCTTACCATGGATGCGGACCAGATGGCCAGGCCCCTTGGCTGAGAAACAGCCCCACAGCATGATGCTGCCACCACCATGCTTGACTGTAGGGATGGTATTCTTGGGGTCGTATGCAGTGCCATCCAGTCTCCAAACGTCACGTGTGTGGTTGGCACCAAAGATCTCGATCTTGGTCTCATCAGACCAGAGAACCTTGAACCAGTCTGTCTCAGAGTCCTCCAAGTGATCATGAGCAAACTGTAGACGAGCCTTGACATGACGCTTTGAAAGTAAAGGTACCTTACGGGCTCGTCTGGAACGGAGACCATTGCGGTGGAGTACGTTACTTATGGTATTGACTGAAACCAATGTCCCCACTGCCATGAGATCTTCCCAGAGCTCCTTCCTTGTTGTCCTTGGGTTAGCCTTGACTCTTCGGACAAGCCTGGCCTCGGCACGGGTGGAAACTTTCAAAGGCTGTCCAGGCTGTGGAAGGCTAACAGTAGTTCCATAAGCCTTCCACTTCCGGATGATGCTCCCAACAGTGGAGACAGGTAGGCCCAACTCCTTGGAAAGGGTTTTGTACCCCTTGCCAGCCTTGTGACCCTCCACGATCTTGTCTCTGATGGCCTTGGAATGCTCCTTTTGTCTTTCCCATGTTGACCAAGTATGAGTGCTGTTCACAAGTTTGGGGAGGGTATTAATTAGTCAGAAAAGGCTGGAAAAAGATAATTAATCCAAACATGTGAAGCTCATTGTTCTTTGTGCCTGAAATACTTCTTAATACTTTAGGGGAACCAAAACAGAATTCTGGTGGTTTGAGGGGTTGAATAATAAATGACCCTCTGAATAAACTTTTCACAATTTAAAAAAAAAAAAAAAAACAACAACATTCTTTTTTGCTGCAGTGCATTTCACACTTCCAGGCTGATCTACAGTCCAAATGTCACAATGCCAAGTTAATTCCGAATGTGTAAACCTGCTAAATCTGCAGGGGGTTGAATACTACTTGTAGGCACTGTGTGATAGATATATATATATATATATATATATATATATATATATATATATATATATATATATATATATATATATATATATATATATATATATATATATATATATATATATATATATATATATATATATATATATATATATATATATATATATATATATATATATATATTTTCTATGGAACTGCTAATTGCATTTTGCTAGAAACAATTTTTAGAAAGTTTTACCCCATCCTAATGATGTGCAAAGAACTTGTATTCTGGGACTTAGGCTGTGCCCACGTTGCGTCCTGTCCCTGCAGAAATTTCTGCAGCGATTTTAACAGCACACGTGCGCTTCAAATCGCTGCAGAAACACTAGTGAGAAGCCGATTTCATGCGCTCTGGATGCAGCCCTGACCATAGACAGAGCGGGACCTGCATCCAAAGCGTACAAAATAAGTGACATGTTGCTTTTTAGAATGCAGTGATTTGGCAGCATACAAATCGCTGCGTTCTAGAACGCAACATGCGCATGAACAAAAAAAAAAAGAAGCAGCTCATTCTTGAACGGTCTTTCTGATGTACAGGAGTATTTTGACTCTAGATGTAGTGAGTATTTTGGCTTTACATCTGTCATTTCCAATAAACCCCATTAAGTGCTCAAACTTTTGCACTTAAAAAGGGTTGCCCCATAATTATAAAGTTACACTTAGTGTTAGGCCATAGGTTGAACTCGATGGACAAGTCTACCTTCCACCTTTGAAATGAAACTATGGAACCAGTGGTGAGAAAAACAAAAAAAAAAAAAAAAAAAACCATACTCACTTCCCGGATCAGCACCGCACCTCCATACTCTGTTCGGTCTCGTTGGTCATATGGCAAAAGCATTTGGCGGAGGTCGTCACAGGCTAGCTGCAGCCAATAAACACCCATAGCTTTCTGACAACATCCAATTAGGAATAGAGATTAACAGAACCAAACGCTCATGTTTAACAGTTTGTGAAACTGAAGTGCTAAAAACATTTGCTTTGGGAATTTTTTTAATTAAGCATCTATGCACGATAATACTAAAAAGTGCACCCATTATATATTTATTGGAACAAGCAAAAAAATAAAAAGGTTCTTCTAATAAGTTGTGGAGAAATGTTTGATCTTACAACTTAACATGAAGATGATTCAAGAGGATACAAGAGATTAGAATGTACTTGAATGTGGATCTGTGAAACAATGTGATCAATCCTGTGTAATCTATAGGGACCTGCTGGTAAATATACAAGTGTTATACAGTTACCCTTAAATTTAATGGGCTTTGTAATTTACAGAGGAATCAAACCCTCCAGAGCAAATCGCAAATAACATTTTACAGATGAAAATCTAATAAATGGTAATTTCTTTTTCTTTACCTTCTAGAAAAGGTGACAAAATTGGTTGTAAAAATGCAAAACCCAAAATACAAAAAACAAGGGAGGCAAAAAAAAAAAAAAGTTCCTATTCTGGAGATTATTCACCCCTTTGGGTATGCAGTTCCATAAAGGGTCTGTAAAGCAGCTTGTTTAATGTGACCTAATGATGTCCTTTACAAAGTCCCAACTCCATACATGAATGACAATGCAATCCATTCTGTGTAAATGACAATTCCCAATGAGTAGTGATAGGAATCCATTTATAGCGATTTCTTGACAATGTCTAAAGAATTGGTAACCAAATGAAGTAAATGTAGCATAGGTATTGTGACGATTCCATAAAAACCAAACATACCATGTTTAAGGGTTAGTGCCAAAAATCAACATGGTTTTATAACGTACACATTTATTAATTGAGCAAGTATTATCCATTTTTTTTATATCTTCCCCCTATTTGCACAATCCCTCCTACTGCAGGACAGGACAGGACATGTACAAGGGGGCTGAGAGGAGCGATATACTGAAGGTTGGAGGCTGTACACAGGTATCTGGGAAGAGTAATATACTATAGGATGGGCAGAGAAGAGATCTACTTCGAATAGCTGAAAGTACTGCAGGATGTGCTATATTCAGGGCTGAACTTAAGGTACCGTCACACTAAGCAACTTACCAGCGATCCCAACAACAATAGGGATCGCTGGTAAGTTGCTAGGAGGTTGCTGGTGAGATGTCACACGGCAACGCTCCAGCGATCCCACCAGCAACCTGACCTGGCAGGGATCGCTGGAGCGTCGCTACACAAGTTGCTGGTGAGCTCACCAGCAACCAGTGACCAGCCCCCAGCGCCGCGTGGAAGATGCTGCGCTTGGTAACTAAGGTAAATATCGGGTAACCAACCCGATATTTACCTTGGTTACCACCGCACGTGCACAGAGCAGGGAGCAGCGCACAATGCTTAGCGCTGGCTCCCTGCTCTCCTAGGTACAGCACACATCGGGTTAATTACCCGATGTGTGCAGCAGCTACATGTGCACAGAGCAGGGAGCAGCGCACACTGCTTAGCGCTGGCTCCCTGCTCTCCTAGTTACAGCACACATCGGGTTAATTAACCCGATGTGTGCTGCAGCTACATGTGCACAGAGCAGGAGCCGGCAGCACAGGCAGTGAGACTGTAACAAAGGTAAATATCGGGTAACCAAGGACAGGGCTTCATGGTTACCCGATGTTTACATTGGTTACCAGCCTCCGCAGAAGCCGGCTCCTGCTGCCTGCACATTTAGTTGTTGCTGTCTCGCTGTCACACACAGCGATCTGTGCTTCACAGCAGGACAGCAACAACTAAAAAATGGCCCAGGACATTCAGCAACAATCAACGACCTCACAGCAGGGGCCAGGTTGTTGCTGGATGTCACACACAGCAACATCGCTAGCAACGTCACAAAAGTTGTTAGTTAGCAGCGATGTTGCTAGCGATGTTGCTTAGTGTGACGGGGCCTTTAGATTACTTGTTTCTTGGCTGCTGCCGAGAAACCAGTGCTGTGAAATGGCAAATGCTGCTTTATTGATACTTATGTAATAGACACTGCACTCTCTTGTTGATAAAATGAAGACAAAAAGTTTTCTTCTTTGCAAAAAAGTGATTATTTGATGGCGACAAAAGATGGTGGACGTTTCGGCCCAACGGCCTTTATCATATATAGTCGCTCCACAAGAGGGCTGTTTCAGAAGAGAAGAAGATAATGGAGCAGGATGGAAGGAGTACCACCAAGAATAGTTTATGATAAAAGACTTCATCCTCTGAAAAATCTTGTATCTTTATATATTCATGTGAATCACATAGACGTTTGGGTGGTTGTAAGAGAACATGTAGATAAACACCATCTGATAAAGGCTCCTGCAGACTTCTCTCATATGGAGGAGGAGGTTTTAGACATTGGTGGGGTGGATATTTTCCTTCTGCACGCCACCTTCCCAGGACTGACTGCCATATCCTGGGAAGGTGGCGTGCAGAAGGAAAATATCCACCCCACCAATGTCTAAAACCTCCTCCTCCATATGAGAGAAGTCTGCAGGAGCCTTTATCAGATGGTGTTTATCTACATGTTCTCTTACAACCACCCAAACGTCTATGTGATTCACATGAATATATAAGGATAAAAGACTTCATCCTCTGGAAAATCTTGTATCATAAACTATTCTTGGTGGTACTCCTTCCATCTTGCTCCATTATCTTCTTCTCTTCTGAAACAGCCCTCTTGTGGAGCGACTATACATGATAAAGGCCGTTGGGCCGAAACGTCCACCATCTTTTGTCGCCATCAAATAAATAATCACTTTTTTGCAAAGAAGAAAACTTTTGTCTTCATTTTATCAACAAGAGAGTGCAGTGTCTATTACATAATACGTTCTGGGACTATTGACCCCACACTAGCACCTCTAATGAAACCACACTCTAGCTGAGTGCACACCAATACCCTATAATTATTGATACTTATGATAGGACTAGCTGTTATATTCATCAATACAGGAGCATCTCAAGTTCCACAAAAATGATGTCTGTAGTAGGTAAACAGGTTTGTCCTGCTGCTGTGGAGGTGTGCAGAAGAGTTGAGCTCTGCAATAACCAACTACCGTACTTTGTGGACTATAAAAGATGCACTGGACAACAAGATACACCTAGGTTTTAGAGGAGGGGAAAAAAATAAAATGTGGCCATAACACACTTATTGGGGGTGTAGATCCACTGCATTCATGTATAGGCGATCAACCTGGTATATATTCCTCCCATCACACTATTCAAATATTAAAAAAAAAATAAAAATAATTATACTCACGATCCCTCGGCTTCCCGGTGTTCTCATCTGATGCAGGCAACTGACTTCAGCATGTAAGTGGCGTAGCGTATAACGTCAATGCCATGTGCTCCCAGTTATACCCGGACGTCAGCTGATTGAATATTCACTGCTCCCCACTCAAATAATCCTGGACGTGGGGAGCAGTGAATATTCATTCCCTTTAATAGCGTACACAAGTGATCGCTCAGCCACTGCATGAAGCCGGTGGCTGGGTGTCAAGAGCTGAGTGTGATTATGGGCATGGAGAACAGTGAATATTTATTTTCTTTATCCCCGGGCATGCTGTTAGCCCTAGCTTCTGCGTCCTGTGACCTACTTCTCTGCCACTGTCCCTCCTTTCTCCAGCCATAGCCAGGCACATTTCGGATTATAAAGACCCCCCCCTCCCTTCCCCATAATATTCCTCCAAAATTGGGAGAAAAAAAAAAAAGTTTCTTCTGGTCCGCAAAATACAGTAATTAAGTGAAACCATACAAACCGCTATACTAATGTAGCTGGCAGAAGATATGAACAAGTGAGGCAGGTTACTGTGCAAAGAGTCTACAGAAGCAGTAGATAACTCGAGAGGTGGGACTAGTCATGAACACAAAGAAGAGGGATGAGTAGTGTTCTGCAACAGATGAGAAAAAAGTGCTGCTGGGAAATGTATAGTAGTAGGGTAGGTAAGAATAGGATGCTATGTAAAGGCTGTAAGCATATAGAAGCCGATATATGAAGGGTATTGGGGTGAGACAAAAAGGTAGAAAGAAAAAATAGCTGATGCGCTTGGTCTGTTTAAAAACAATTCATCAATAGTGTGAAACCCATAAAAGTCAATACAGTCAAACATATGGTGCCACGTGAAATGACAACATTTTTTTGCAATCCATGGCGTTTTCACGCTAGTCCCAGCCAGCTCTGCCAAAGTAGGTGAAGTATGCCTAAGGTGTGGCGATACCCGCCAAAAACTGACACCATTTAGTGGAGTAACTTACACCGGAAATATTATTCCAGTTATTGACAAGAGCAGCATTTCTGGCAAGGTGCACATCACTAAGGATATGTGCCAAATTCATTTAATGGGGTGTACTTCTTAGTGAATTGACAAGGAGTCAGAAGATATAAATTTCATTTACAAATGGCAGTCTTAATGAATTTGTCCCATAAAAAAAAAAAAAAAAAAAAGTTTGCATATAACTACCGATTTAAAAAAAAAAAAAAAAAGTTATGGCTTTTGAAAGAGAATACTAGTTTTCATTTAAAAGCCAGATTATGATTAAAAAAAAACAAACAACTTTACAATACAACAAGCCTACACTAATGCTTTTCAAAAGAAAAGACTAATGATGAGTGGACTCGCAGATAACCGGGACCAGCAGGTCCATGTTATATGGTTGTTAAAATCCAGTTTCGGCCCGGATGCCGATCCCCATATAAAAGTCTACGGGGACAAGAATCCGGAGATTAACCCCTTAACGACCCATGACATACTGGGTACGTCATGGATCGTGTGAGGTTAATCCCCGCCCCCTGCCGTGGGCAGGCGACGGCGATCCGCGCACATATCAGCTGTTTTCAATAGCTGACAGGTGTGCCTGCTAGTCGCGGGTGGAATCGCTTCCACCCGCAACCATTAACCCCTTACATCTCGCGAGATGTATATGCGCGCCGCCATGACAGTGACTTACCCCGCCCCCATCAGAAGTCACGTGACCTGATCATGTGACTTTCGGTGGTTTCCATGGTAGCACAGGGTCATGTGATGACGCCTGTAGCCAACATGAGTCACTTCCTCTCAATGCCGGAATACAGCTGGCATTGAAAGTAAGGCTGGAAACACACTTATGCGTGTAAAATCGGTCCGAGTTGCATGAAAAAAAACTCGGCCGATTTTAGTTCACGTTAGGTCAGTGTGCAATGCAAGTGCGATGCTTTTTTTTTAATTATTTAATGAGTAGCAGAGCGTGTGCAATGCGTGTTTGATCCGTGTGTGATCCTTTTTTTTTTTTCTCAGCAGCTGTCATCTGCCATTCAGCTCTGCTACATGGCCGCTGACAGCAGACACAGACAGAGCCGCATGATCAGAATGAAGTCGGATGAACGTCACCCAACTTCATTGTCATCCCGCGGCTCTGCCTGTGTGGCATGGCCTGATTTTCGGTCACAGGTGAAGGTCTCACCGGTGACCGCAAATGCCCTGAGTGACCGCAGTGAGCCGTGCCATCAGCGGTGCCATCACTGAGGTTTAACCGCGGCCACAGCTGAAGTCCTCACGCTGAGATCTGTGGCCGCAGGTAACCTGAGTGATGTCATCGCTGATGGCGCGACTCACTTCAGTCGCTGCGGGGAGCTCACAGAGAGCGGTCGTGGTCTGTGACCACTCTGTCAGCTTCCGATGTAGCAGAGCTGACAGCATCGAGAGACCTCTGTGGATTACGTCGAACATGGAAGGGTATTTGGGGTCTTGAATAAAGTGGTGAAAGAGGTTTTTTTGTTAATTTATTTCAAATAAAGGGTTTTTGGGTGTATGTATTCATTTTCTTAATCTTACAGGTTAATCATGGAAGGCATCTCAGGGAGACGCCTGCCATGACTAATCTAGGACTTAGTGGCAGCTATGGGCTGCTGCCATTAACTCCTTATTACCTAGATTGCCACCGCACCAGGGCAATTCGGGATGGCCAGGTACAGTCCCGGGACAGTCGCATCTAATGGATGCGGCTATTCCGGGCGGCTGCTGGCTGATAGTTAGTCTGGGGGGCTCCCCATCCTGAGAATACCAGCCTGCAGCCGTGTGGCTTTACCCTGGCTGGTATAAAAATTGGGGGGGGGGGAAACGCACGCCGTTTTTTTATAAATTATTTATTTTTCTTACTGCATTATATAGACCCGCCCACCGGCAGCTGTGATTGGTTGCAGTGAGACAGCTGTCACTCAGCGATGGGGGCGTGTCTGACTGCATCCAATCATAGGCACCGGTGGGCAGGGAAAGCAGGGAATGCGAGATTGAATAATGAGCGGCCGACTTTTTCAAAAGAGAAGCCGCCGGAGAAGTATGAACGCAGTGCAGCACCGTGACGGTGATCGGTGAGTATCAGAGAGGGGGAAGAGGGATAGACTGACATGGACAGAGAGAGAACAACCGACAGACAGAGAGAATAGAGACCGAGAGGGAGAGACCGACTGACATTAATCGCATGTTTCTCAAAACACTGGAAATGAGTGAGGTCTCACAATGTCGGTCAATCTCTATAATTGACCGACATTGTGAGACCTCACTCATTTCCAGTGTTTTGAGAAACATGCGATTAATGTATTTAGAAAAACGAATGTCACTAGGATGGTGTGAGTGCTGGTCCGTGTGACATGCATTTTTTTCACGCTCCCATAGAGTTGCATTGGAGGCTCGTGCGAGAAACTCTCCAAAAAGCAGCCTGCTGCGATATTTTTCTCAGTCCGGTTTGGACTGAGGGAAAAAAAATAAATAGATGAGAGCTGACTCATTGAATAACATGTGTCCGAGTGCAATGCGAGAATTTCTCGCATTGCACTACTGCGAGAAACTCTCAAGTGAGAAGCCGGCCTAAAGCACCAAATCTGCAGTTCTCAGCTCTGTAGCTGTGATCTGCAGATAGGCAGATGATCGCTATAGCCCCCTAGGGGGACTAGTTAAAAAAAAAACAAAAAAAAAAAAAAACCTAAAAGTTCAAATCACCCCCCTTTCACCCCATTGAAAATTAAAGGGTTAAAAAAATAAAAAATATACACATTTGGTATCGCCACGTTCAGAAATGCCCAATCAAAATATAAAATCAATTAATCTGATCAGTAAACGGCGTAGCGGCAAAAAAATTCCAAACGCCAAAATTACGTTTTTTGGACACCGCAAATGTTGTGCAAAATGCAATAACAGGCGATCAAAACGTAGCATCTGCGCAAAAATGGTACCATTAAAAAAGTCAGCTCGAGATGCAAAAAAATAAGCCGTCACTAAGCCTCAGATCCCGAAATATGAGAACGCTATGGGTTTTGGAAAATGGCGCAAAGCGAGCGCCACTTTTTTTGGACAAGCTTGTGAATTTTTTTAACCCCTTAAATACAAGTAAGCCTATTCATTTTTGGTATCTACAAACTCGCACTGACCTCAGGCATCACATAGATACATCAGTTTTACCATATAGTGAACACTGAATAAAATATCCCAAAAACTATTGTACGATCACACTTTTTTTGCAATTTTTCAGCACTTGGAATTTTTTTGCCGTTTTCCAGTATACTATATGGTAAAACTTATGGTTTCGTTTAAAAGTACAACTTGTTCCGCAAAAAACAAGCCCTCATATGGCAAGATTGACGAAAAATAAAAAAAGTTACGGCTCTCGGAAAAGCAGAAAACAAAAACGGAAAAAACACAAAATGCCCGGGGGCTGAAGGGGTTAAAAATGTTGGTAGAAGGGGTAGCAGGATGGGAGCAAGCGCGCTATATTTACAAAGGATCCGTTGCGGCTGTACACTGCTTCCAGGCCACCCATTCACTTCCGGGGCCGCGCATTAGCCTTCATTGCTTTGCATATGCACGGCTTTCCCCACCCACTGGCATCTGTGATTGGTAGCAGTCAGACACACCCCCACCCTGAGTGACTGTGACTCTTCCAAATCACAGACGCTGTGTGCGTCTATATCGTACAGTGAAAACAAACCTCCAGCTGACCGTATCTAACCTGAGTGACGTCACTGCTCATTGCTGCAGCTCATTCGCTCTCTGCATGAAGCTCACAGCAGGCATGTTTCATGATCACACGCTGTCAGTTCAGATGTAGCAGAGCTGGAATCATCGTGGTTAATAAAGTGGTGAAAGAGGGTGTGTTTTTTTAGATTTGATTTCAAATAAAGTATTTTTTCGGTGTGTTTATTTACTTTCACTTACAGATTAGTAATGGGGAGGGGTCTCATAGACCCTCCCCAATACTAATGTAGGGCTTAGTGGCAGATGTGAGCAGTTATTAACCCCTCATTACCCCAATTTCCATCACTCCAGGACAATCGTGAAGAGCCGGTTAAAGTTACAGGACTGTCACATCTAATGGATGCGTCAATTCCGGGTGGTTGCAGGCTGCTATTTTTAGGCTGGGGGGAGCTGGCCTAATAAGCCTGGGTCTCACCAGCCTGAGAATACCAGCCCCCAGCTGTCGGGGATGATCTTGGCTTAGTATCAAAATTGAGAGGACAGTGACTCCAGGAAGGCCAGTGTGGCGAGGAAAGCAGTGCATATGCAATAAAGGTAATGAGTGGCACTGGAAGTGAATGAGTTGCCAGATCAGGATCAACACCGGGAATCTCGGGCCCTGCAACTTGAGTAAGTTTGAAACCGCACGGGTCCGGACTTTTACAGTCCAGGTCCACCCCTCACTAATAGAGATAGATCCTTTCTTTTCTTACACAGCTACACAAAATTTGACATGCTCCACTTTCCTTTCTAAGGCTATGTGCGCACTAGAAAGTGCCTTTTTCTTAAGAAAAATCCGGAACCTCTTAAAAAATCCCGCACCCGCGTTTTACCATGGTTTGCATCGGATTTATCATGGATTTTTCGCAGGTTGGTCCCTGCAGATTTTTACCATTATCTATGGCAAAAAACGCAAGTACCGGCGGAAAAGAAGTGCTCATGTTCATTAAATCTGCAGCAAAAAATCTGCGGGCATTAAAAAAAAACAAAAAAAAAAAACGCAGTGTGCGAACAGCATTTTTTAAAACCCATAGGATTTGCCAGGGAATGACTGCAGCAGTTAGACACATTTTCTGCAGCAATTCCGCGGCAAAATCCGTGGTAAATCTGCAGCGTGCGCACAGGGCCTAAAAACCTTTGACGACATGTAGGTAGCTTCTGTCTTTTGCTGTAGTAGCCGGAGATAGCTCTGATTGCGGCTCTTAACCATTTACATCCACTGTCAATCAATCGCTAGCACTTTCTTTGAATACCATCACCCTAATCCTCGCTCTACACAACACAATCAATGGCTTATTATAGCAACCTAGGGCCTGCTAAACCAAAGTGGTTTACATACACAATTTTTTCATTGACATTGTATAAAATAAACATGTATATTATTTGTAGCATTTTTTTGCAGTTGATAAAAGTGTTACAGGGAAAAACTGCTCTTCTCAACCATTGGGAGGGTTAGGCTATGTGCGCACGTTGCGTAAATACATGCAGTTACGCTGCGCTTTGTAGCGCAGCGTAACTGCATGCGTCCTGCGTCCCCTGCACAGTCTATGGAGATTGTGCAGGGGCCGTGCGCACGTGGCGTTTAAGAGCGCAGCGCTTCGGCTACTGCCGAAGCGCTGCGCAAAAAGTAGTGACATGTCACTTCTTTCCTGCGCTTTGCCGGCAGCTCCTGCTCTGTCTATGGCAGGAGCTGCAGGCAGAGCGCATGGAATCGGCTTTTTTTTTTTTTTTCACTACGGACATTTCTGCAGCGATTTAAAGAGCACATGTGCTCTTCAGATCGCTGCAGAAATTTCTGCAGTGAAGTACGCAACGTGCGCACATAGCCTTAGGTTGCTTGTCTGTATGGTTTCTAACACTAAAGAAGCCTGTATAAGTTGTAATGTAAACATACACAAGATCTCTGTTCACAGATCCTCTCCTCTTAGGCTAGGTACACATTTACGTCAATTTGTATCAGTCACAATCAGTTGCTCTGGTAAACAACGGAATCCGTTGGGCGGATTCCATTGTTCCCATAGACTTGTAGGAGCGGCGGATTGTGACTGATGATGCTGCGTTGCATCCTCCGCCTGACTGATCAGTCGTGGAACGACTGACCGCCGGGCGGCAGGAACACAGCCTGTAACGTCTGAGCAGCACAATCCGTAGGATTTCGCTGCGCATGCTCTCTGGCTCCCTGCACACGTAACCAGGGTACACATCGGGTTACTAATCAATGAGCTTTCCTTAGTTACCCGATATTTACCCTGGCTACGTGTGCAAGGAGTCAGCGCTAAGCGGTATACGCTGGTAACCAAGGTAAATATCGGGTAACCAAGCAAAGTGCTTTGCTTAGTTACCAGATACTTACCCTGGCTACGTGTGCAGGGAGCCCGACACTTCCCTGCTCGGCTCCGCCCCCTCCCGCACTCAGCATGTACACACACACACACACACACACACACACACACCTGACGTCCTCAGCGCCATGGTCCCACTCGGCTCCACCCACACACATTCTCGGCGGCCGAACGATCAGCTGATCACCCGGCGGCCGGCTGCTGTGAGCGATCGGCTGATCGCTCTCATTAGCCGGCCGCCGGGAGATCATCTGTTCGCTCTCAAAAGCCGGCCGCCTATTGTGAACGATCAGCTGATCGCTCTCTCTTTTACAATGGAGTCCGACAATAAATTATATTCTTGTCATCCGTTGTACAATGCATCAGTCACAAGCGTCAAGCAACGCATGTGACTGATGCAAAACAACGGAAATGTGAACCTAGCCTTAAGCTACAATATTATTCATAATTTTTAATGGAGGAACACAGCCTTTGAACACGCAGGAAGTTCTTTGGAATGGGAAGGAAAAGCAAGTCAACAAGAAGAGCTGTTGGAATGAAGCCGCTATTAGCATGGCTTACTAAATGATAACCGTTTGTTTTTCTGTCAGTTATACAAAAAGTATGGCAAACCTGGGCAGGTCTTGTAGGCACTGTTAAAGCGCACCAATCACCAGGATTTTCCTATATAACCTAAAGCCAGGGCTACACTGGCGGTATCATGCAGATTCTCTACATGCATTTAGTTGTCAGTTCAGATGTACAGGTTTTGAAACACAACCAAGTAAAGTTTGTAAAATCAGCAGCTTGTTGAGTGACAGCAGCTGATAACTGAGATAGGTATTCCTAGTTATCCCCTCCGTTACTTATGCTACTTCTAGTATACAATAGTTTCTTTGTGACTGAAAGGACCTGTGCAGATGTCATATCCATGTGAGCAGAAGGGGCGGAGCCTCAGCCAACAGAAAAACGTTGCTTCCTGGTATAAGCTGTGTTGGCAGAGTCCCCCTTCTTTCACGGGGAGGACCAGGGCTGCACTCGGATGACATTTCAGCGCAGTCTCAGTTTCACTGACTTTCTCCAAGTATGAAAAAAACTGATTACATGTGGAAAAATAGGAAGTCTGAATGAGGCCTAACTAGAGTGAACTCTGCCAACTCAAGTCCATTGTTAGAGGGTAATTTAACATATATGGAAGAATACAAAGCAATTGTGGGGTACAATGTTTTAGAGGGCAAGAGGAGCTGAAAGTAGTGTTTTCGAGACAAGCTAGAAACAGAGGGAGGGGAAGCCAAAGAAAAAAAAAAAAACTTGAAAATCGAAAAGAATTTGAAAATATGAGTATACAGTACAGACCAAAAGTTTGGACACCTCATTCAAAGAATTTTCTTTATTTTCATGACTCTGAAAATTGTAGATTCACATTGAAGGCATCAAAACGATGAATTAACACATGTGAAATGAAATACTAAAAGTGTGAAACATCTGAAAATATGTCTTATATTCTAGGTTCTTCAAAGTAGCCACCTTTTGCTTTGATTGCTGCTTTGCACACTCTTGGCATTCTCTTGATGAGCTTCAAGAGGTAGTCACCGGAAATGGTTCTCACTTCACAGGTGTGCCCTGTCAGGTTTAACAAGTGGGATATCTTGCCTTGTAAATGGGGCTGGGACCATCAGTTGTGTTGTGCAGAAGTCTGGTGGATACACAGCTGATAGTCCTACTGAATAGACTGTTAGAATTTGTATTATGGCAAGAAAAAAAGCAGCTTAGTAAAGAAAAACGAGTAGCCATCATTACTTTAAGAAATGAAGGTCAGTCAGTTCGAAAAATTGGGAAAACTTTGAAAGTGTCGCCAAGTGCAGTGGCAAAAACCATCAAACGTTACAAAGAAACTGGCTCACATGAGGACCGCCCCAGGAAAGGAAGACCAAGAGTCACCTCTGCTGCGGAGGAAAAGTTTCTGAGTCACCAGCCTCAGAAATCGCAGGTTAACAGCAGCTCAGATTAGAGACCAGGTCAATGCCACACAGAGTTCTAGCAGCATCTCTAGAACAACTGTTAAGAGGAGACTATGTGCAGCAGGCCTTCATTGTAAAATAGCTGCTAGGAAACCACTGCTAAGGACAGGGAACAAGCAGAAGAGACTTGTTTGGGCTCAAGAACACAAGGAATGGACATTAGACCAGTGGAAATCTGTGCTTTGGTCTGAGGAGTCCAAATTTGAGATCTTTGGATCCAACCACTGTCTTTGTGCAACAAAGAAAAGGTGAACGGATGGATTCTACCTGCCTGGTTCCCACCATGAAGCATGGAGGAGGAAGTGTGATGGTGTGGGGGTGCTTTGTTGGTGACAATGTTGGGTATTTATTCAAAATTGAAGGCATACAGAACCAGCATGGCTACCACAGCATCTTGCAGCGGCATGCTATTCCACCCGGTTTGCGTTTAGTTGGACCATCATTAGTTATTCATTAGGACAACGACCGCAAAACAAACCTCCAGGCTGTGTAAGGGTTATTTGACTAATGCAGGCGTCACGAGGTACGATATATCTGGCGATATGTCGTCGGGGTCACGTCGTTAGTGACGCACATCCGGCATCGTCAGAGATATCGTACCGTGTGACACCTATGAACAAGCAGAAATACTCACCTTCTCGTTCATCGTTGACACGTCGTTCATTTTCATAATCTCGTTCATAATTCTGTGCTCCGGTTGTTCGTCGCTCCCGTGGGAGCACACATCGCTCCGTGTGACACCCCGGGAGCGACGAACACAGCTTACCTGTGTCCCGCCGGCAATGCGGAAGAAGGTGGGCAGGATGTTTACGTCCCGCTCATTTCCGCTCCTCCGCTTCTATTGGCCGGCTAGCGTCTGACGTCGCTGTGAGGCCAAACGTCCCTCTCCATTCAGGAAGAGTATGTACGCCTCCCACAGCAACATCGCCCTAGAGGCAAGTACGTGTGACGGGGGGTTAACGACTTTGTGACGCACAAACGACGGGGGCGGGTGTGATCGCACGATTTATCGTCCCGTGTGACGCCCGCATTAGAAGGAGAATGATGGGGTGCTACGCCAGATAACCTGGCCTCCACAGTCACCAGACCTGAACCCAATCGAGATGGTTTGGGGTGAGCTGGACTGCAGAGTGAAGGCAAAATGGCCAACAAGTGCTAAGCATCTCTGGGAACTCCTTCAAGACTGTTGGAAAACCATTTCCGGTGACTACCTCTTGAAGCTCATCAAGAGAATGCCAAGAGTGTGCAAAGCAGTAATTAAAGCAAAAAGGTGGCTACTTTGAAGAACCTAGAATATAAAAGACATTTTCAGTTGTTTCACACTAAGTATTTAATTCCACATGTGTTAAATCATAGTTTTGATGCCTACAATGTGAATCTACAATTTTCAGAGTCATGAAAATAAAGAAAACTCTTTGAATGAGAAAGTGTGTCAAAACTTTTGGTCTGTACTGTATATGCTAGATGGGGGTCACTCAAGTGGAAAAAAGCTTTTACCAGGGCCAAAAATACAGGGCAAAACTATATCCACACATTTTTGAAAGCTTTACTCCATTTTCAGGACAAAGAAAAAGCAACTAAAATGTCACCAGTTGCCAGAATTTTCTAAAACATAAAATTAAACAAAATATTTCCATCAAGAGCAATACATGCAACTGGCTGGTTCTACAGTGGATATAAAAATTCTACACAACCCTGTTAAAAATACCAGGTTTATAATTAAAATAGATAAGAATAACAACGTCTTATCATTTCAGAACTTTTCCTACATTTAATGTCATCCATAATCTGTACAAGTTAATTGGGAAACAAACATTTTTTCGGGGAGGAAGGTGGGGGGCATAAAAACAAACATTATGTTTTTGCATAAATGTGAACATCCGCCTATAATTGGCGATGTGTTCAGCCAATCACATTTAAACTCATGTTAAATAGTAATCCCTACACAGTTGTCATTTACAGTGATTCTGATTAGCCCCATATAAAAGTTTAGTTCTAGGAGGATTTCCCTGACATTTTCATAGTTTCCTTTTACAGCAAAAGTCATGGTCTGTAAACCGCTCACAAACAAAGCAAAGGGATCTTAAGTTGTCAGTATCAGGGTACGTAATATATATTTTTTTTTGTTAAGGCATTAGCTATACCAGGGAACAGTGAAGACTCATCAAGAGGGGGCTTAAATTTGGCACAATAGTGACAGTACCTAGAAGTCCCTTAAAAATCTGAGAAAAGACAAGAAATATGATCCAAGAGACTGTCAAAAGGCCTACAGTAACATTAAAGGAGCTGCAGCAATTTCTGGCAAGTACTAGTTGTTTCATGCATGTGAAAATCTCCAATATTCTTCATACAGTTATATGAAAAAGTTTGGGCACCCCTATTAATGTTAACCTTTTTTCTTTAGAACAATTTGGGTTTTTGCAACAGCTATTTCAGTTTCATACAGTGCCTACAAGTAGTATTCAACCCCCTGCAGATTTAGCAGGTTTACACATTCGGAATTAACTTGGCATTGTGACATTTGGACTGTAGATCAGCCTGGAAGTGTGAAATGCACTGCAGCAAAAAAGAATGTTAATTTCTTTTTTTCTTTTTTAAATTGTGAAAAGTTTATTCAGCGGGTCATTTATTATTCAACCCCTCAATCCACCAGAATTCTATTTGGTTCCCCTAAAGTATTAAGAAGTATTTGAGGCACAAAGAACAATGAGCTTCACATGTTTGGATTAATCTCTTTTTCTAGCCTTTTCTGACTAATTAAGACCCTCCCCAAACTTGTGAACAGCACTCATACTTGGTCAACATGGGAAAGACTAAGGAGCATTCCAAGGCCATCAGAGACAAGATCGTGGAGGGTCACAAGGCTGGCAAGGGGTACAAAACCCTTTACAAGGAGTTGGGCCTACCTGTCTCCACTGTTGCGAGCATCATCCGGAAGTGGAAGGCTTATGGAACTACTGTTAGCCTTCCACGGCCTGGACAGCCTTTGAAAGTTTCCACCCGTGCCGAGGCCAGGCTTGTCCGAAGAGTCAAGGCTAACCCAAAGACAACAAGGAAGGAGCTCCGGGAAGATCTCATGGCAGTGGGGACATTGGTTTCAGTCAATACCATAAGTAACGTACTCCACCGCAATGATCTCCATTCCAGACGAGCCCGTAAGGTACCTTTACTTTCAAAGCGTCATGTCAAGGCTAGTCTACAGTTTGCTCATGATCACTTGGAGGACTCTGAGACAGACTGGTTCAAGGTTCTCTGGTCTGATGAGACCAAGATCGAGATCTTTGGTGCCAACCACACACGTGACGTTTGGAGACTGGATGGCACTGCATACGACCCCAAGAATACCATCCCTACAGTCAAGCATGGTGGTGGCAGCACCATGCTGTGGGGCTGTTTCTCAGCCAAGGGGCCTGGCCATCTGGTCCACATCCATGGGAAGATGGATAGCACGGCCTACCTGGAGATTTTGGCCAAGAACCTCCGCTCCTCCATCAAGGATCTTAAGATGGGTCGTCATTTCATCTTCCAACAAGACAACGACCCAAAGCACACAGCCAAGAAAACCAAGGCCTGGTTCAAGAGGGAAAAAAAATCAAGGTGTTGCAGTGGCCTAGTCAGTCTCCTGACCTTAACCTAATTGAAAACTTGTGTAAGGAGCTCAAGATTAAAGTCCACATGAGACACCCAAAGAACCTAGATAACTTTGAGGAGATCTGCATGGAAAAGTGGGCCAAGATAACTCCAGAGACCTGTGCCGGCCTGATCAGGTCTTATAAAAGACGATTATTAGCTGTAATTGCAAACAAGGGTTATTCCACAAAATATTAAAACCTAGGGGTTGAATAATAATTGACCCACACTTATGTTGAAAATTTATTAAAATTTAACTGAGCAACATAACTTGTTGGTTTGTAAGATTTATGCATCTGTTCATAAATCCTGCTCTTGTTTGAAGTTTGCAGTCTCTAACTTATTTGCATCTTATCAAACCTGCTAAATCTGCAGGGGGTTGAATACTACTTGTAGGCACTGTATATCTAATAACTGATGGACTGAGTAATATTTCTGGATTGAAATTAGGTTTATTGTACTAACAGAAAATGTGCAATCCGCATTTAAACAAAATTTGACCGATGCAAAAGTATGGGCACCTCAACATAAAAGTGACATTAATAATTTGTAGATCCTCCTTTTGCAAAAAAATCACAGCCTCTAGTCGCTTCCTGTAGCTTTTAATGAGTTCCTGGATCCTGGATGAAGGTATATTTGACCATTCCGGTTTCAAAACAATTCCAGTTCAGTTAAGTTTGATGGTCGCCGAGCATGGACAGCACGCTTCAAATCATCCCACAGATGTTCAATGATATTCAGGTCTGGGGACTGGGATGGCCATTCCAGAACATGGTAATTGTTCCTCTGCATGAATGCCTGAGTAGATTTGGAGCAGTGTGTTGGATCATTGTCTTGCTGAAATATTCATCCGCTGCGTAAACTTCAACTTCGTCACTGATTCTTGCACATTATTGTCAAGAATCTGCGGATACTGAGTTGAATCCATGCGACCCTCAACTTTAACAAGATTCCCGATGCCGGCATTGGCCACACAGCCCCAAAGCTAGATGCAACCTCCACCAAATTTTACTGTGGGTAGCAAGTGCTTTTCTTGGAATGCCGTGTTTTTTTGCCTCCATGCATAACGCCTTTTTGTATGACCAAACAACTCAATCTTTGTTTCAACAGTCCACAGGACCTTCTTCCAAAATGTAACTGGCTTGTCCAAATGTGCTTTTGCATACCTCAGGCGACTGTTTGTGGCGTGCTTGCAGAAACGGCTTCTTTCACGTCACTCTCCCATACAGCTTCACCTTGTGAAACGTGCGCTGTATTGTTGACCGATGCACTGACACCATCTGCAGCAAGATGATGCTGCAGGTCTTTGGAGGTGGTCTGTGGATTGTCCTCGACTGTTCTCACCATTCTTCTTCTCTGTCTTTCTGATATTTTTCTTGGCCTGCCACTTCTGGGCTTAACAAGAACTGTACCTGTGTTCTTACATTTCCTTACTATGTTCCTCACAGTCGAAACTGATAGTTTAAATCTGAGACAACTTTTTGTATCCTTCCTCTGAACAACTATGTTGAATAATCTTTGTTTTCAGATCATTTGAGAGTTGTTTTGAGGAGCCCATGATGCCACTCTTCATAGGAGATTCAAATAGGAGAACAACTTGCAAGTGCCCACCTTAAATACCTTTTCTCATGATTGGATACACCTGCCTATGAAGTTCAAAGCTCAATGAGGTTATAAAACTAATTTAGTGCTTTAGTAAGTCAGTAAAAAGTAGTTAGGAGTGTTCAAATCAAGAAATTGATAAGGGTGCCCATGCTTTTGCACAGGTCAAATCTTGTTTAAATGCGGATTGCACATTTTCTGTTAGTACAATAAACTTCATTTCAATCCAGAAATATTACTCAGTCCATCAGTTATTAGATATATGAAACTGAAATAGCTGTTGCAAAAACCCAAATTGTTATAAAGAAAAAAGGTTAACATGAATAGGGGTGCCCAAACTTTTCCATATGACTATGTCAGGCCTGTGGTGTAGAGTGCAAAGGCTATGTGCCCACGTGTGTGTGCACTCTGCACCGCAGCGTTTTGTCACTGTATGTCCGCTTCAGAGCGCAGCTGAAAAGCTCCGTTCTGAAACTTTGGCGACTGCAGAATTCGTGTGTTCTGGCTGCTGCCTCTCCCTATAGACAGAATGGAGACAGCATGCAAAGCGCACAAAAGAAGTGACATGTTGCTTTTTAGAACGCAGCGATTTGGCAGCATGCAAATCGCTGCGTTCTAAAACGCAACTTGGGCATGGATTATGCACAATCTTCATAGATTGTGCAGGGGATGCAGGCAGTTACGCTGCAGTGCAGAACGCACATAACTGCACGCAATACGCAGACGTGGGCACACCGCCTAAGATTAAAGCCTTTTCTGATAAAAGGAAAATATGCCCGGCTATGTTTTGCAAAAACCTACACCAAGTCTGCCAAAAGCATGGAGGAAAAAGTGTTCTGGTCTGATGACAAAAACTTTTTGGCCATAATTCCAAAATATACATTTTGTGCAAAGCCAACACTGTACCTCACCAAAAGAACACCATACACTCACTGAATCATGGTGGAGGCAGCATTATACTTTGGGGCTGTTTTTTGGCATCTGGAACTGGAGCTTCAGTAAACATGGAGGAAATTATGAACATTTCCAAACATCTGCCAATTTTGTAACACAACCTTCTTGCCTGTGCTAAAAAGCTGAAGATGAATTTCACCTTTCAATAAAAAAATGACACTCAGTAGACTACCAAATTAACAAAAGTATGCCTTCAGACGAATATCAAAGTTTTAAAACGGCCCAGACCTGAAATTTAAAATCTATGGTTGACCTCAAGAGAGCGCTGTACACAGGACCAAGCAATCTGATAGATTTGTAGCGCTACTGCAAGGAAGAGTGGGCAAAGACTGCCAAGCCAATACATTCCTACTCTAAAAGACTGGATGCTGTCATCAATTCAAAGGGTACTTCAATAAAAGGTATTAGTTTTAGGGTATATTTAGGCAACCACATTTTCTTTGTCGCTCCATTGGGAGACCCAGACAATTGGGTGTATAGCTTCTGCCTCCGGAGGCCACACAAAGTATTACACTTTAAAAAGTGTAACCCCTCCCCTCTGCTATACACCCTCCCGTGCATCACGGGCTCATCAGTTTTATGCTTTGTGTTGAAGGAGGCACACATGCACTCATGCTCCCATTTTAGTCAGCAGCAGCTGCTGATTTTATCGGATGGAAGAAAAGAGGGCCCCTCACAGGGCCCCCGGCATGCTCCCTTCTCACCCCACTGAGTCGGCGGTGTTGTTAAGGTTGAGGTACCCATTGCGGGTACACAGGCAGGAGCCACATGCCGTTTTCCTTCCCCATCCCTTAGGGGCTCTGGGTGAAGTGGGATCCTATCCGGTCATCCAGGCACTGGGACCGGACTCCCTCCGCAGCCCCTGAGGGAATCTGACGGACAGGAGACTGAGTATCATCAGGGACAGGGCCCTGCATCTACAGGTACTCTGTGTCCCCTTGGGGACGGTGCATAGAGCACCTGGACCTCAGACGCTGCAGCGACTGCAGTGATTGGTATGACGCCGGGACTACCGCGCCGACCGCGCCTGCTTGCCGGCCGCGGTTTTAACTTTAGTCCCCGGCTTTTGCGGCCTAGTGCCTTAAACTCCCGCCCCCGGCCCTGCCAGTCAGGGGGTAGGGCGGGACGGTCGGTTGGACGCCGACAGTGAGGGCTGGAGCACACTTGGCTGTCCTCCGCCCCCCTCACTATTCACTCTATGGCACAGATCCCCGCACAGGTACTCAGTGTCCCCTTAGGGACGGTGCATGGAGCACCTTGGACTTAGATTTGGCAGCGATTGTGGGGTTGGTACAGGACTACCGCGCCGACCGTGCCTGCTGGCCGGCCGCGGTTTTCAACTTTAGCCCCCGGCTTTTGCGGCCTAGTGCCTTAAACTCCCGCCCCCGGACCTGCCAGTCAGGGGGAAGGGCGGGACGGTCGGGCTGACGCCGACAGTGAGGGCTGGAGCAGACTGGGCTGTCCTCCGCCCCCCTCACTAATCACTCTATGGCACAGATCCCCGCACAGGTACTCAGTGTCCCCTCGGGGACGGTGCATGGAGCACCTTGGCCTCAGACTTGGCGGCGACTGCGGGGGTAGTACGGGACTACCGCGCCTGCTGGCCGGCCGAGGTTTTTAACTCTAGCCCCCGGCTTTTGCGGCCTAGTGCCTTAAACTCCCGCCCCCGGACCTGCCAGTCAGGGGGAGGGGCGGGACGGTCGGTCTGACGCCGACAGTGAGGGCTGGAGCACACTTGGCTGTCCTCCGCCCCCCTCACTTTCACTCCGGGACTCCAGATTCCCGCACTTTTGGGGTTACGCCCACGGCCCCCTCTTCCCCTGTAAACGCCGACAGCCATGTTTTTAAGCAGCACACACTGCTTGAGCGGTCGGTAAGCCAGGTGGCTTCTTCCCATCGGGCTGGGCCACCTAGAGTGCTGAACTGTATACCACATTATTTTGTTTGTTTGGGTTTTTTTTATTTCCACCCAAAAGATATTTGAGTTTAGTTTAGTTTACATTTGAATTGTACAGATTATGCGTGACATTAAAAAAGGTAGGAAAGGCTGTGAAATTTAGATTATTTTTTTTTACATGAAAAAAACCCTGCAGTTTTACCAAGTGTACACTTTATATTGATTGGGTACATTAATAGGAGCAAGTTAAATTTAATTCTGCAACAACTAAAAAGTCTAATAAAAAAATGTCAATTAAGTAGCAACATGCACTTTTAGCGTGTCCAAGAGGGCAGTGTTCTGCCCTCCAGGCAAGCCAGTGGTGTCAATCGCCAAGAGGCAGGGAATTGAAAATAAATTTAAAAAAAACAAAAAAAAAAAAACAAAAAAAACACAACACATGGTCCGAATCGTGCACGGAGCCTCGTGACCGCACTTAAAAGTTGAGACCTGACCAATTAGCACATTTGATTACATTTTTTTTTCTGAATAGAGGCAGAAAATTGAAAATTAAGACCCATGTTCATGAATCAACCACTTCAGCATTAAAAAAAAAAAAAAAAAAAATTAAATTATATATATGCGTTCAAGGGGTGCTTCTGGTCCAAGTTCCCTGCCCCTTGTCTCATCCATACCTACCGTCATCTTGATCTTCCATTACTGCTGCTCTATCCGGCCTCCTGCAGTTCCTGACCTGCTGGTTTCTCCAGTGTTTCATGGAATGAGTCGGAGGTAACTCTCCAATACATCTTTACGAGTCATGTTCTGGGTCTCATAGGAAAAAAGCATAATAGAAACCGTTCATCACTTCTGCATTATTTACTTACGCCTGGTTTTGCCTGACAAAAAAGTAAAAACTCCCCAGTACACTACGTGTGCACGTGGCCTCAAGCTACGCGACTGCAGACTTGTGAACCCACACATCATATGCATTGTGCCCTTTTCTCGAGGAGATATGCATACTCCCAGCCACATTCTAACTAGACCGTTTGACCTCACTCAGCACACTAGTATTGAGCAAGGCCGTGCCCAACAAGTCAGAATTTGGCCGAGAGTATGCATATTGCATATTTGCAATCACATCACTGCCTGCTGCAGACACCAGAGAATCCTCGCAGTGCACAGTGTGCTCAAGGTGTGGATTCACAAGCCTGCAGTTAGACTGAGTGAATGCAGACTTGTAGATTATGAACAGACAAACCCTTTTTTAAGACTGTTTTGTATGTGTCTTCATGAAGGGAGCATTGAAGCAAGATGTACCGAATTCACTGAGAAGCTTGAACCATTTTAATTAACTTGACCAAGCTTTCACCAATCATGCACCTCTGCCAGAAATTTGTGTGAGAAACAAGCTTGCATAGATTTGCAAAAATTTAGACTATTTTTGTGGAATAAATTATGATCAATCTGATGGACATACTTGACTATTCCTCATCCCACCTGAGCTCCACCCCACCTCCCGTTAAAAAAAAAAACAAAAAAAAAAACGCACACAAAAATATCTAAGTGTACCTCTATGGCTTAAAACTTATCACTACAGGCTGTATATGAAATATAGCAGCAGTGAATAAACTGCATATATGAACTTAGCAGTGCATAATCTACACAACTTGAGTTTAATTTAAAAAAATACACATTTCCGTTGATGTTGCCGTTTTCATCTTAAAAATTCACAGGATGAAAATGTGCATTAAATCCAGTGGGTATTTTAAAGTTGCCGATTTTGCAGCAGAATTGCAGCTACCATCTGTATGAATGGAGGTTTCTGGGTTCACCTATGGCTAAAACTTAATAGGTCATACAATAGCCAGTACTGAGGCCTTATATTGGTATACAGAGGTAAAGTAACCACTATAAAAGCTCATATCAGTCAGTGGGCTGAAGTCATGTCAGAACTTACACAATTCACATCGGTGGCCAACATATGAGGTGGATATGGCCACTGTAGGTGCATGACCTCTGCATGGGCAGGTAAAATCTATACACCCTAATCAGCTGTAGAGAAGGGATATTAGGCTCCAGTACGAACATCAAAACTAAACTAAAGCCTGTAAATACTAAAACCAAGTCATGGTCAGTAAACAGTCGCCTCTTTAGTGAGAAAAACGTGGTTGCTAACAGATTAGCTTGCATTTCTGGCAGACAGGTGCTGTTCATTGAAGGAGTCACTCACTCAATGAGCCCAGCCAGTAAAGTTTACCTAGGCTGCTTTCACACTACGTTTTTTTTTAACACCCGTCATGAACTTTTTTTAACGCAAAAACGGATCCAGTGCAAATGCGTTTTCATTTCAATGCATTTGCAATGGACTCGTGTCAACATGTGTTCACATGCGTTTGCGCCCGTTGTAGTGAGGATCCAGCGACTTGCAGTTTTTTAACTTTTTGAGCTGCGTCCAAATACTGTTTTTCACTGGATCCTGACTATACTGCACGCAAACGCATGCGAATGCTGGCATGCTGATAGACCGGATCCTGCTTGCTCTACTGAGCATGCCCTGAAACCAGCCTGGCGTGATCACTCTCTCTCCCCCACCTGAGAGTGGCGGACGCTCGTAACCAAGGTAAATATGGGGTAACTAAACAAAGCGTTTCGCTTAGTTACCCGATGTTTACCTTGGTTACGTGTGCAGGGAGCAGGCAGCCCGGCTCCTAGCAGCTACAGACGCTCGTAACCAAAGTAAATATCGGGTATCCAAGCAAAGCACTTCACTTAGTTACCCGATGTTTACCTTGGTTACCAGCGTCTGCAGTTGTCAGATGCCGGCTCTCAGTCTATCACGATCAGTTCCCCTCACTCCCGATCACATGACTTCAATGCCCGCCCATAAACTACAAGTGGCAGGATCCTGCAAAATAACATGCGTTTGCATGCGTTTTTCTTTGTAAAAACAGGATCCACTTTTACAGCAAAAAAAGTTCATGACGCATGTTAAAAAAAAACAAAAACGTAGTGTGAAAGCAGCCTTAGCTGCTTGTAGGAATAAGGCTATATGCTCTCAACACCATTATTAGGAGGAACAATAAACCCAGGGAGGCGATGAAGCCAACACACTTGTGTTAGCTCTGCCCACACAGCACACGGTGATGCTGGCCAGTGTATCAGGCAAGGCGTGCATGCTGTGAATTCAGACTACAGTCTATGGAGAGGTGGTGCTCAGCTCGCTGCATGGCAGATGCAACCTGGTTGTAAATGTTGCTCATTGGTTTATGGCATCATTAATAGTAGTGTGGGGGGGCATTGTGGTGTTAAAAGGACATCGTCCCACAGACAGATGTGCGATCGACCATATGGATACTATATGGGGAGGGACAGGTCAGCCGATGTGAACTGGTTTTCAACCAAACACCAATCAATTCAATGCCAGCTTGTTAGGTAGAAATCTGGGGGAGGGTCATGAAGAGAGGAGAGTCATATTCTTTGCAAAAAGATCAGACAGGCAGATATCTAAAAGTGTAGTACTCGGCCTATTAAATTATGCTCTTCTTGATTAAAAAAAAAAAAAAAAAAAAATTGTGAATATGTTACTGACTATGTGCATGCTAGATAACACCCAAAAAGTAATTCAGATCACAGCATGGTGTGTTAAACGTGGTGTCTCCATATCTAAACTCGGAAGCCACATGACGAGGAGGGGGGGGGGGGGATGTGTCAGGGCCCCACAGAGCTTTTGGAGCCGCAGCGTCTTTTAGCAGACAAAGAGGCTGGATAGAACCCTACTGAATTGCAATCTGAAGAGTAGCTTGAGTACACTCTTTAATAAAAGATGTCTGGTGACAGGTTCTCTATTCACCTCCTGAAGAACAGCATTCAAATAAATTTTAATTTTTTTTAATAATTTATGGCATACTCCTCACCTGCCAGATCAAACAGTAAGTGGATCAACTTTCAAAATATCTGTTTTCCAAATCTTAAAATATTCTACACTGTATACAATTGTGTCTGAAGTTGCAGTTTGTTCCTATTAAGGCTAAGTGCCCACGATCAGTATTTGCAGTGGTTTGGAAGCGGCATATGTCAGCTGCGTCCAAACCGCTGCGTTGTACAGTACAAGCACAGTGTATGGGATTTCTAGAAATCCTGTGCCCACTGTGCTTGGTTTTTTCCGCAGCAAACACTGACCTGCGGAGCAGCTTTCCCAACCGCAGCATGTCAATTGTTTGCTGCAGATTCGCATGAGTCCTCCGTAGGGAACACACAAGCAAGAGATCGCAGCGCACTGAACCCTGATCATGGGTACTAACAGCTGCGGTCTCCTGCTTTCTCCTACGAGGAGACGCGCGCCCCCCGGTCAGGACTCGCTGTGTTGCCTTCTTGATAGAAAGAGAAACTAATTAGACTTTACTGCCAATATTTACTAACTTCCTGCTCTTTGCATAAAAAAACAAGAACAATTTAAATAGCTCAACTAATAAGGACAAGCGGTTTGATACAAATTCAACACAAAATGTAATGACGGGGTATAATCTCAGAATTAGTCTACATCCTAAACAGAATTCTTCATAGGAGCATAATTTACAGACCAGGTTTTAAACCCAGTGGACTCTGTGCAAATAATCATGGTCTTCAAAAGGGCCCATACAGAAGTAATTGTTAACCATAAACACTGAACAACTTTCCTCAGTGTTTTTGATCCACGTTCTATCACAGTTCGGTCAGTGTGTTAGTTTTTTCCAACAAAAATTCATAAGTATTTTTCATATGCAAAAATGGACAGCGCACAGATGGTATCCAAGTGCTGGCCAATTTGCCCACATACTCACTGAACGCAGAACGTCTCCATACCCAAACTTTAGTATGTACATCTCTACTGACCGCCCAAAAAAATAATTGGCTCCAGCCATCTCAAATAAATAAGGCACAGAAGTTATGGGTTTCAGATCTGTACAGCAATGAAAATCTATGCCGAAAAGAACACCACGCCTACAGTGAAGGTCAGCAATGACTAGGTGACGCTCTGGAGCTGGAAACCTTGAGAGTGTGGAGGACAAGGAAGATTCAATGAAGTATCAGGAAATATTAAAGAGAAAACCTCATGCCTTCTGTAAAGATGAAGCATGGGCATCACTGGAATTTTCCAATTGGAAGATGATCCCAAGCATACCTCAAAGTCCAAAAAGGTTTGGTTTCAGAAGTAGTTCTGAAAGATTCTGAAGTGGCCTTCACAGCTGTCCACTTTGAGCTCTATAAAAGAAACTGTTTGGAAGGTGGTGGCTGCAAATTCACAAATATTAGTAATCTGGAGGTCATTGCTCAAGAGAACTGGACCAAGATTCCTCAGGAACGTGGCCAGAAGATGGTGTTTGGCTTTGTATCATGTTTGCAGCAGGTCATAAACAGCCACAGTTGCTCTACTAAGTACTAAAGACAATTTGCCATGGAAGGGATGAATAATTCTGAGTGCGAAGAAAGTATCATTTTTGTGTTGAGTGAAGGGAAACCATTTATTATATTAGTGGTGTGGAACTACATAATAAACCTAATTTGCAATGGTGGTTAAATTTATACTGACTGCAATTTTATAACCCATGATTTGCATATAGAGTAAGAGGTATGGAATTAATGAGACACTGCAACGTATCTATATACATGTTTTGTCTTTGTTACTATTACAGATGCTCTGCTAAGAGGGAAAAAAATAAATAAAAAGGAGAAAAAAAAAATCAACTGGAAGCTGCCACCTATACAGAATCTTTATTTTCTTAAGTTAGCAGTCAGTCAATCTCTGTTATACAATGTGTCACATAATCTAAAGATTCTAAAAGTGACTGATTTGCATGAGAAGATGCATCATCTGCAGGAAGCTTTTACAAGGGTGGGGAACCTCCGGTCCACGGGCAATTTGCGGCCCGCGATGACTTTTTCTGCAGCCCCTGGGCACATACCTGGGAACAGCGTTTTTGCCAGCTGCCGGTCCTTTAAATCCCACTGCATGATGCGAGTAAGCGCACACACTCTGGCCTGTGGGTAGATGCTAGAATCTACAGGTTTCTCCCAGATCCTGATTGCAGCCCATACATTGTAACAGACGTACTACTGAGGACACTAGAATGTACGGGCTCCTTCCGGGACCTGACTGCAGCCCGTGCATTCTAGGCTCAGCCCTGGTCTGTGTTGGCATGCTCACGGCTTACCTTGTGGGCGGGGTAAGCAGCCAGCTGCGCTCCTGTCACAGAAGAGGTGAAGCAGATTTACTGGCCTCCTTGCTGTACATGCCTCCATGCCTCCCCTCCCCCCCAAATACTGTGAGTCCACAACCCATCACTGCCCCCCCATCCAGTGCTGTGTAACGCCTAGTACAGTGTGCACACCCAAGTGCTGTGTAACCTCCACTGCTGTCCGTGCTGCCTCCTAGTGCTGTCGAAGCTGCCGCCAGTGCTCTACCGTGCCCCAGCCTTTCCCGTGATGTATACGCCCCAGCCCCTCCAGACCGAGACAAACCTAGAAAAGCAGTTGTGAGAAACAACATTATGAATATCGCCGAACATCACATCCACAACAAAGAGGCGGCTCCAGCCACCACATTAGGGGTGAGTTAATTGTTTGACTAAATATAGGAGGGTAATTTTCAAGTTGATAATTTGGTGCGGCCCCCGAAGGTTGATAGAAAATTCCAAATGGCCCCCGGAAGTAAAAAGGTTCCCTATCCCTGTTTTACAAGCAGGTCTAGAGCTCAGGTCCCTGCACACCCATTACTTACGGAAGCTGTAGTCCACACAAATTTCCTTTAAAAAAAATAGATAATGTAAAAGTGAATATGTGCAAGTCATGTCTGTATTCAGCATGTGCATATAAATCAGCTAGTAAATGTATGTAAGTGGGAAAATAAAAAAGTCCCCCTGCACCTAGTGGCCTAGCTTTATACAGAATTTTTTGGCGTTCAGTACTTGCACCAAGTCCCGATGGCTTGTCTAACCTAATAGTATAGCATCTCCAAATTAAAACACATTTATAGTCCTTATACTAAAAAGGATGCAGAAATTGATTAGAGACCCCTCTCTCACAATTTCCAGGATGTACATGTCTTCTGGTTGGGGGTTAGTGTCTCAAATGCAGAACTTGTTAGCATAACAATGTTATTCCAATGAAGTGTACATCGTCAAAACAAAATCACTGGAATAAAGGCGAGGCCTCAAATCCCCATGGGAGCACAGCCTTCAAGATTGTTTGTACTGGATACCCGTTTTTAGAATTCTGAAAAATGTGCAGGGTTGAGTACAGAAAAACAATTATTCTGGTCCAGATCTATGTAGTACAGAGCTCAAATGCATTTAGCATAATCCACTCAACTGGATTATCTGCCTCATTTATCATTACTGTGCGGCCAGGGCAGGGCCGAATCTGAAGCACGGTGAGGTCAGACGTGGGTGAGCTGGATCTCTATCCATAATCCAAGTCTGACAATTTGAGAAAAGTCTTTCATGACGTCCAGGCCCCTGGGGCATCTGCAAGCGGAGGTTTTTTTGTTGTGGTGTTTTTGGAGCAGAAACTCTGTCTGCACATCCCCTTATCTGTGTAAAACTTTGTGCCTTGGCCAACAACAGGTCGTATGAATACGGGGCTAGTCTAGTGCACAGACAAGGAGCAAATGTGACAGTGCCAAGTTTATGGCACAAGTGTCTAAGTAATCCAAAAGGTGGTGCTAACTTGACCTAGACAGTCTAAAGATGCCTCAAACTGCGAGTGATTCCTTGTCTAAAATTATATATTATAGGCTACTGAACCGAGTACTTTAGCAAAAATATATTGTGTCTGTGTTGAGCAGCAATTTCAAGGTTTAAAATTATTTTTTACTCACTTATATAGCACTTAATTCCACAGAGCTTTACCTACATCAGCAACACTGTCCCCATTGGGGCTCACAATCTACATTCCCTATCAGTAGGTCTTTGCAGTGTGGGAGGAAACCCATAAAGACACAGGGAGAACATACAAACTCCTTGCAGATGGTGTCCATGGTGGGATTTGAACAGAGGACCCCAGCACAGCAAGACTGCAGTGCTAACCACTGAGCCACTGTAGTCCTTAGGGCAGCAATTACTTACCTCAAAGTCCAGTTTCCACAGAGGCTCAAAGTTAAAAACAATCATTTTATGACAATTAAAGCCGAGCACAGGGATCAGACTTCACAAGTCAGTAAAAGATGATCCTTTATCCAGACAGTAACATCTCAAACGTTGCAGACACATTACAGGTCGAGATCTAAAAAGGTTTCTGATTCAATCCTAATTACCAGGCCCCATTCACCATTATCAGCGTGCACTGTAAGGCTATGTGCCCACGCTAGAATGTCCCTGCGGATTTTTTTGCCTGAAAATCCGCGACTTTCGAGGCAAATCCGCACCCGCGGATTTGCCGCGGATTTTTTTTTTTTTTCCCCATTCAAAGCCAAAAATCCGCACCAAATCTGCACCAAACAATTGACATGCTGCAGATTTTTCCGGATCAAAATCCGCGGCAAATCCGCCGCGGAAAAATCCGCAGCATGGGCACAGCATTTCCAAAATGCCATTGAAATGGCTTGGAAGTGCTGCTGCTGCAGATTTTCGGCAAATCTGCGGTAAATCCGCGGCAAAATCCGCGGTAAATCCTGTAGCGTGGGCACATAGCCTTAAGGAGCACATTATATATAGTGTGTAGAAAGCTTTCTGCAATCAAAGGCTCATTCCATTACCATTCAGGAAAGAGCTACATAAAAATAACTTAATGATGGGTGGGGGTCCGACTGATTGGAGAATAGGAAACGTTATCCCAGTTATAAAATAGTGCGGCAGCATGCATGCTCAACCACCGTGACCCACAAAGAATTAGGCCACGACCACAAGTTGAGTATTTGGCAACTTAAAGAACAAAAAAAAAAACAAACAAAAACACAGAAGTGGTGACGTGTTTCTATTATACTTTTCCTCTGATTGTTCCACTCCTGGTTTTGGCTTACACATACCGATGTAGAAAAACAAAAAACAAAAAAAAAAAAAAAACTCTCAATGTGTGTACGTGGCCTTCATAGAGCAGAGATTGTGCATGCACACTACAGCTCAATTTTAGAACAGGGATAAAACTGTCCTGTTGAGCGATATTAATGGCAATTAGTGAGGGTATCACCGGTCTGCAAGTTGTCACTGGTTAGCCTCAAACGTAAAAAGCAGTGGAGTATGCTGCCAAATATATTAGGAGACGGACATTTGCTAATAATTTTGTCACATAATTGTCTGTCCATGTGCCACAACAGCAAACCTAACTATGCCATCAGCCAGCAAAAATGCTTACCATGACTTCCACCTAGTTGTGGCAAGAGGCATTATAGATGTCCGGGCCTCACCTGCTAAATGCTAACACTTCTCTTTGCTTTTGAGAAGTGGTGAGGGATGTTTAAAACCATGGACACTAAATATTTTCAAATAAATATAAAGCACCAACCTTTTAACCTAAGAAGGCTGCTATATACCAGGGTGGATTGATTTAAATCACGCCGATTTAAATCATGATTTAAATCACGATTTAAATCAAAAGATTTTTTTTTAATATAAATCACGATTAAAATGAGAAGTGAGAGCAGTGTGCATGTGCGCCCATAGTTACACGGACGAAACTAGGGGCAACGATCTAACGCCAGGGTGAGGGGGGGACCCCAAAGTAAGTAAAAAACTTTTTTGTTTTACTATATGGCAATAGGTAGGTCTTCATTTGGTTTTGTGCACACAACAGTCCGAAGCCGCTTAGGAACTGCTAAAGCAGGACAACTGGTTTTCCTATTAAAAGTCCTAAATAAACAGTAGGCTTAAAGGACTGATGTATTCACTGAAGATGTTTGCTTACTTCAAACGTTAGAGATAGGCTATTGTTAAAAAGTACTTAAGGCCCTGTCACATTAAGCAACATCGCTAGCAACATCGCTGCTAACGAACAACTTTTGTGACGTTGCTAGCGATGTTGCTGTGTGTGACATCCAGCAACAGCCTGGCCCCTGCTGTGAGGTCGTTGGTTGTTGCTGAATGTCCTGGGCCATTTTTTAGTTGTTGCTGTCCTGCTGTGAAGCACAGATCGCTGTGTGTGACAGCGAGACAGCAACAACTAAATGTGCAGGCAGCAGGAGCCGGCTTCTGCGGAGGCTGGTAACCAATGTAAACAACGGGTAACCAAGAAGCCCTGTCCTTGGTTACCCGATATTTACCTTTGATACCAGCCTCCTCCGCTCTCACTGTCAGTGCCGGCTCCTGCTCTGTGCACATGTAGCTTGCAGCACACATCGGGTTAATTAATCCGATGTGTGCTGTAACTAGGAGAGCAGGGAGCCAGCGCTAAGCATTGTGCGCTGCTCCCTGCTCTGTGCACATTTAGCTGCAGCACACATCGGGTTAATTAACCCGATGTGTGCTGTAACTAGGAGAGCAAGGAGCCAGCGCTCAGTGTGCGCTGCTCCCTGCTCTGTGCACATTTAGCTGCAGCACACATCGGGTTAATTAACCCGATGTGTGCTGTAACTAGGAGAGCAGGGAGCTAGCGCTCAGTGTGCGGTGCTCCCTGTTCTCTGCACGTGTAGCTCCGTGCACTGGTAACCAAGGTAAATATCGGGTTGGTTACCCGATATTTACCTTAGTTACCAAGCCCAGAATCTTCCACGCGGCGCTGGGGGCTGGTCACTGGTTGCTTGTGAGCTCACCAGCAACTCGTGTAGCGACGCTCCAGCGATCCCTGCCAGGTCAGGTTGCTGGTGGGATTGCTGGAGCGTCGCAGTGCGACATCTCACCAGCAACCTCCTAGCAACTTACCAGCGATCCCTATCGTTGTTGGGATCGCTGGTAAGTTGCTTAGTGTGACTGGACCTTTACTCTCTGTAGTTCAATTCTGAGTGTTTAATAGTGCAAATAAAAATTATTAGGTTTCATAATCAACTGTTTTAATATTTTTATTTGTGTAAAACAATTAGATTTGCAAAAAGACAAAGTTTTGCTTGTGTACAACTTGATTAAAAAATCTGATTTAAATCAAATGATTTAAATCAAAAAAAATCTGATTTAAATCAAAAAAATCTGATTTAAATCAAAAAAATCTGATTTTTTTGATTTTTTTAAAAAAATCAAGATTTTTATCCACCCTGCTATATACCTAAGGATACATTTCCGACACGGATATGACTCTAAAAGACTTCTTATTTTAAAGCCATACACAAGTCAAGGTTTTCTTTGGTCTTAAACTACTACCAGTTGCGGCACTGAAGTTCTCCCGCTGCGGCAGACTTGATTTGTACGCTTCTGCTGAATACTACCCAAATCTCAAGATATCTTGCAGGTGGTCTCACTTTCCACCTATTGTGCTTAGCATAAAGTATTACAAGGACATTGGGCTGTTACTTCGCATTGTGCTGCTGTAAAAAAAGTCAACATTGTTACAGAACTATATGTAATTTCTTAGGATAAGTAAAACATTATCTGGATCAAGTGGAGTTTTAAACTAAACTTCTGTATAAACGTGTGAATACTGCCAAAATGTTACCATGAAAAAGCATAAACCAGCTCTAAAAAGGGAAAAAGTGCCGCCCTCCCTAATAATGAAAGGTGTTCCATTAGGAGATTCCCTGGAGGATTTAGCACTGTGGGATAGGTGTTTTTATTGTCATAGTACGTGTAGCTGTCAGTTTTATTGTATTGTGCTTTATTTTGCATCTGTGAACTATTAGAGGCACAGAATTCTTTATTATAAAGCAAACGTCTTGGCATACACAGTTTGTGCGAGAAACAGTACACAATGCTGTGATCGAACACAATGAATAACAGGAATGGACGTGCATAAGATACTGCTTCAGCCTGACTAAGCCTGCCCCCCAATGCAAACGTGAAGACTTCAAATAGATACAACACTGAAGGCAGAGATTAGCAATATCTATGGAAAAGGGTAGAGTGGTTATAAACCTGGCCTCTCTAATCGCCTCCTTATGCGCCTGGAACATCTTGACGTTATTCATGTTGGATTGCCAGTACTTCACATATCCATTATGGTCCGCTGTCAGCATCCACATGTCATTATGGGACCAGGTCATAGCGCGGACTGGGCTGTCATGAGCCTAAAGAGAAGGTTGAAAAGTGTTTAATTTAAGTCTACGCAGATCAAGAAGGAATAAGGAATACGTAACAGACGATTTCTTTAAATCAATAGTTTCATGCATTTAAACGACTCTAAAAAGGAGACCTGACTCTAGGTCAAAAGTGGCCAATTTTTGCTTTTAATTTTATCCCACTGTTACTCTGGAGTAATCGTCTTATTTTAAATTCGTCACACAGTTCGAAAGACTTAAGACTCTACATTTAGTATTAATTTTGCGGTCTTTCCAAGGGGGTTTGGCTCACAGAAAGGGTCGGGGATTGGGAGATTTCAGATTAGGGGAGGTGGGGGGGGGGGGGGGGGGGGGAGGGTTGAGTTTCTTTAGGGTGTTCTACACAGTTACACTGAGCAACACCTCCTTGTAAAGGCCATAAAAATCTTTAGCAAAATTAAAAAGAGCCTCTCTCTGATACCGTGTGGCAAATGTAAAAATAAAACCCCCAGATACTAAAAGGGAATAAAAGAAAAGAAAACTGGTCACTTTTTACATGATCACAGGTCCTCTAAAGGGAATCTGTATACAGGTTTTTGCTATATAGCATATTTTTAGCTTTTTAAGACGCACCGGATTATAAGACGCTCCCCAAATTTGAAGAAAAAAAAAAAAAGTGTAATCTGGTGGGGTCTTACCAGGGAGAGGGGGCAGCAGCGGAGCGGGGTGATGCAGCCCAGATACTCACTGCGGTCTCTGCTCTGTGCGGGGCCGGTGACGCCGCTCTGCTCTGTGCGGGGGGACAGGGAGTCCCCCCCGGCCATTTTGAAGATGCTGGCGGTCTACGGTGAGGGCTTCAAATAATGGCGGTCATAGTCGGCGCATGCGCAGATGCAGCTTGAGCTGAGAGCTCCATCTGCGTAGGCGCTGACTCTAGGCGCCATTATTTGAATCCCTGACCGCCGATATCTTCAGAATGACCGCCCGCGTACCGAGCAGCACAAAGCAGCCGCGCGCCGAGCAGCACAAAGCAGCCGCGCACCGAGCAGAGCCGATGCACACAACAGCGCCACACTGACAAGCGCCGGCAGCACCCATTAAGCTACATTCAGATTTTAAGACACACCTCATTTTCCTCTCAAATTTTTGGGAGGAAAAGTGCGTTTTATACTCCGAAAAATATGGTAATCTGAAGAAAGCAGGAGATAGGGACTGAGACACAGATTTCAGCAATGTGTCACTTAATCTAGTGATAAAACAATCAGCCTATCACTTCCAGTACTGCAGCTCTCCTGTCTCCTAGCCCATGCCACCTTCTCTGACAAGCAGCTCACTGTCAATAGACAATGTATAAGGAAAAAGTTGTGGTGTGGGTGGGATTAGCCCTCTGATCTCTGCTACATCCAAGACAGTTTACTGACTGCAGAAGTTGTGACAAAGTGATACAGCTGGCATCAGGGTCTCTTCCTATAGTATGCTGCTCTCAGATGAGGGGAAAGGGGGGAAAAAAAAAAAAAAAAAAAAAAAAAGACACCAAAACACCCTGGTGAACACCAGACAGACAATGGTGTGGTCTCATACCTCACCATCTAGATCAGAGGTCTCAAACATGCGGCCCCTCAGGCTCCTTCTTGCAGCCCGCAGACACTTTGTTTCCTTGGCGATCATGGCCACTGCAGTCCAGAGCTATATTTCGGAATGCATGTTTTGCCGGTGCTGCGAAGTCTAGCTCTGAACAGCTATTCCAATGGCAGGCACCGATAAGAGGCCAGCAGGTGACGCGCATGACGTCACCTGCTGGCCTCCGATTCGACGGCAGTTGGAACAGCTTTTCAAAAAGCTTGATTCTGCGCAGAATCAGCAAATGATTCATCTGAAATAAAGCGCCAATGACTGCAAACCCCGCACCAGCCGCGAACATCAAGGGGGCCGCAGACCTGTGGGCTACAAGAGGCAGCGAAGAAGACACCATGGGAACGGAGGACAGGTGAGTGTACATGTGTTAAGAATGGTATACTACATGAAGAGGACCAGCATGAGTACATTAGTAAAATGGGACAAGGATGGGCACATTACTACAGGATGGGGAAAAGGATGGGCACATTACTACAGGATGGGCACATTGCTACTAGGTGGCAAGGATGGGCACATTACTACAAGGGGAAAAGGATGGGGGACATTACTAAAAGAGGCCCAACAGCATGGGAACATTACTACAAGATGTTGGCCAAAATTACTATATGGTGCGAATTGTAAAACAATATGACTTACAAAAAGGGGATAAAATGTATAATAAAAAATAAAGCATGATTTTTTCCTCACCATTAAAAGTTTTTTGTTATAAAGTGCACATTTGTTATAACAAGCAAAAAATGTTGAAAAACAGTGATTCAAAAAGGTGTATAGAAAATAAAAAAAAAAATAAAAAAAAAAAATGGTACCAATAAAAATGTTACTTTGCCTTGCAAAGAACGCGCCCCCCCTTCCAAATTATTATTTCTCTGACGCCTCATTGGGGGGACACAGGACCATGGGTGTTATGCTGCCTATCCATAGGAGGACACTAAGTAGATGCAAAAGCATAGCTCCTCCTCTGCAGTATACACCCCCTGGCCGGGCCAGGCAACCTCAGTTTTAGCTTAGTGTCTGCAAGAGGCACTTGCTTTAAAGGTTTGTTATTTTTTGAGGGCGACTGTTTCCTTTTTGGACCGATCTCCCGCTACCATCAACGGGCGGGAACGTGGAGTGTCGCCTTCACGTACCCCCTCCTGCGACGCTGGATCCTGGGCTGGACGACTGGTTCCACAGACACAGATTTTCCAAAGCCCAGGGTAGAGGCCTGTGCCCCTATAGCGCAATTCCTCAGCCCCTCTTTGCAGGCTCTGAGTTGAATATGGCACCGGTGTGACCAGACACAGCAAGCTGACTGCTATTTTCACTGCCTGGACTGAAGCAGTGTTTTAAAAGGAGAGATCCCCCCCTGACTGGTTTCCCAGACAAAGGGAGAAAAGACGCTGCAGGGAAGGCTCCCAGGACATTTACAGTATTTATGAGAAAGTCCCTTGCTGAGTGCAAGTCCTGCACACACAGTGTTAACTTTTCTCTAGCTTGCCGGCTGGAGGAGGGGGGGGGGAGTCACTCCTGTTTGCAGAAAGTCCTGCAGATAATTTCCCGGTGGCAGGGGGAGGGCCCTGGGCTCAGGGCCTCACGCTGTTTATTTGCTCTAGCAGAAAAGCCGGCTGCTAACCACCAGTGACCAGCTGTGTGCTGACTGGAGGGAGAGGGAGGAAAACTCAAACTCCCTTCCCGCTGTTTTTTACTACCCACAGCAGGGGGGGCACACTGACTTCATATTCAGGCCATCGGCTGATTCTGGTGAGGTGCTTGCTTCACTTATAGCTCTGCTGAGCATTGCTCCCCCTCCTGGCATACACCTATTAGGCACATGCAGAATTCTAAGGGCACTAAGAGTGCTAAGGCCCACGTAGTCTATTATTCAGCCTGCACTGCCTGCCACGCTGAGCTACCACGTAAAACACACCTCTTCTCTCTGTGAGTCCTGTGCCCCTATAGCCCCCCCAAGACCCCCTGCCACGACCGCCGCAACAGTCAGTCCAGAGCCTAGGGTTCCCAGCCCACCGGAATGGGCACAGTTTCTGTCCCAATCCATGGAAAAACTGTCACAGAACCTGGTGCTGGCTATGCAATGTCTTCCTCCACACCCTTCTGGGTCCCTGGACGGAACGCAGCCTGAGGATAGCCCCATGGAGGATCCTTCTGAGGTAATCCAGGCACATGCTTCACCGGTTGCAGGGATCAGGAAAAGAGCACACGGCCGGGTGTCTCCAGCGGGCTCTCCCTCGGGAGCACACAGGGCAGGCTCTCCCACACGCTCCACGGCTTCGAAAGAGCTGGAGGAGGGAGAATGCTGTTTGTAAAAGGAGGATTCCTTGGTTTCAGCCTCCCCAGATGATCAAACTGCAATAGACTCCCTTATAGCAGCAATCAACCAAACTCTGCATGTGGAGGATCCCCCATCCACTACCACTGACCATGCGGTCTCCTTTAAGAGGCCAAGGAAACCCCAAAAGGTTTTTGCTGATCACCCAGAGTTTTAGGATATCCTCACAAAGCAAAGGGAGAAGCCTGACAGGCGCTTCGGTAACCGAAAACTCATGGAGTCCCGGTACCCTTTTGCCTCACCTGCCCCTAAGGGCTGGGCCGATCCGCCCTCGGTCGACCCCCCCGGTCTCCTGCCTTACCACAAAGACGCTCCTGTCTTTACCCGATGGTTCCTCCATCAAGGACCCGACAGACAGGTAAAGCACCTCGCCCGCTCTGCTTTTGAGGCTGCGGGTTCCTCCCTCTCGCCCTCCTTTGCCACTGTGTGGGTCGCAAAGGCGATCTCGGTCTGGGCAGAATCCCTTAACACTTCGCTTGAGGAATCCCAGTTCACTCATACCTTCACAGAGGTAACAGCTCAAATTGCCGCTGCGGCGGAGTGCCTCATCCAGGCCTCCATGGACGCTGCTACCTGCGCAGCGTTTGTCGCCTCAAATACCACAGCCATCCGTAGAGCTCTCTGGCTCCGACAATGGTGAACGGACTCTGCCTCCAAGAAGTCTCTCACGGGCCTTCCCTTTTTTCCAGACCGATTGTTTGGCGAACGTCTGGACAAGCTCATTTCTGACGCCACGGGAGGAAAGAGTACCTCCCTCCCCCAGCTGAAGTCCAGGACGTCCTTCACCAGACGTTCACAGTCCTCGTTCCGCTCCTTTCGCAACTCATTTGGTTGGTCGATATCCCGTGCTGTCCCAGCCACCAGCCGCGGACTACGCAGGGACAGACCTTCTCAGCTCTCCCCGAAACCCACTTCGTCATGGCAGCCTAGACCGAAACAGTCCAGGACTAGGGAGACTCTGCCACGACGTTTTCCCCCCTCATGACTCCTTCGGCGCCCCGGAAGACACACTCATTGTAGGAGGTAGACTGCGGTTCTTTCAACAAATCTGGGCTGCCGCCTCAGACGACAAATGGGTGCGAGACCTTATGTCTTCCGGTTACCAGGACCCGACCCCCGAGTCTGTTCTCTCTCTCAAACCCTTTAAAGACTCGAAAACGACGCAAAGCTTTTTTTCTCAGCAATCCACTCGCTGCAAACAGCAGGAGTGATAATACCTGTCCCAGTCGACAAGAAGTTCGGGGGGGTTTTATTCCAACCTCTCTGAGGTCCAGGATGGGTCAAACTGACCCATCCTTTTTGGGGACCACAAACACCTAAACAAACATGTGCACATACGGAGATTCAGAATGGAGTCCCTAAGGTCCATTATTGCATCCATGGCCGAAGGGGAATTCTTCGCCTCCATAGATATCAAGGACGCGTACCTGCACATACCCATCGCCCTAGATCACCAAAAGTTCCTCCGCTTCGCAGTTCAGGACTCCCACTTTCAATTCGTAGCTCTACCCTTCGGCCTTGCCACCGCACCAAGGGTCTTCACCACAGTCATGGCGGCCGCCATGAGCGTCCTTCACGCCAGGGGAGTAATCGTTCTCCCTTACTTGGACGACCGCCTCATCAAGGCCCCCTCCTTCCGCGACTGCTCAACCAGCGTACAGATCACTGTGGACACCCTATCCCACTTAGGGTGGCTAGTGAATCTGTTCAAATCATCCCCGATGCCATCACGATCCATCACCTTCCTGGGCATGTCCCTGGACACCCGTCGGGGCTTGATCCTTCTCTCTCAGGACACGGCGATCACTCTTCAACGAGCGGTACGCTGCCTTCTACGTCCTCCGTCTCGCTCCATTCGATTCAGCATGAAAGTGCTCGGCAGGATGGTGGCAGCTATGGAAGCAGTACCCTTTGCTCAACTGCACCTCCGCCCACTGCAGCTAGCCCTTCTAGCGGCCTGGGACAAGAGCCCCTTCTCCCCGGACAGACATCTTCACCTGACGCCTTCAGTCAGGTACGCACGCCGCTGGTGGCTTCGGTCCTCATCCCTATCGAAGGGGAGATCTTTTCTACCAATGAACTGGCTGGTCCTGACCACGGACGCCAGTCTCCTAGGCTAGGGAGCAGTGTACCGGCACCACACTGCTCAAGGACGTTGGACGCCCCAGGAGTCTTTCCTACCCATAAACATCCTGGAACTCCGCGCGATCTTCCTCGCGCTCAGGGCATCCTGCCCTCTGTTAGTGGGTCATCAGATTCGAGTCCAATCGGACGAGACAGCTGTAACCTACATCAATCGCCAAGGGGTATACCTGCAGCAAGGCAGCTTATCTCAAGGCCCACAGGATCCTCAGCTGGGCCGAATCGACAGGGTCAGTGATATCAGCGGTACACATACTGGGAGTAGAGAACTGGGCAGCAGTCTTCTAAGTCGCTAAGGCCTGGCCGCCGGAGAGTGCTCTCTCCACCCAGAAGTGTTCCTACACATCTGCACTCTGTGGGGTACACCAGACGTGGATCTAATGGCCTCAAGGTTGAACGCAAAAGGTACCCGCGTTCATAGCCAGGTCACGCGATCCGCAGTCCATCGGCGCGGATGCTCTAGTCTGCTCCTGGCTCCACTTCCGCCTGCCTTACATATTTCCACCCCTACCTCTGCTGCCGCGGGTAATCAGGAAAATCAAAGCAGAGGGAGTCCCGGTGATACTGATAGCACCGGACTGGCCCAGGCGCGCCTGGTACGCCAAATTAGTACAAATGCTCGTAGACGTACCGTGGCGCCTTCCGGACATCCCAGACTTGCTGACCCAAGGGCCCCATTTCCCATCAGAACTCCAGAGCCCTGAAGCTGACGGCATGGCCATTGAGGCCTGGGTATTAACAAGAGCAAGATTCTGCCCCGCGATTATCTCCACCATGATCAGCGCCCGAAAGCCTGCTTCATCCCGCATTTACCACCGTACGTGGAAAATCTTCCTTTCATGGTGCAGGGAAACTAATGTCCAGCCTGTGCCTTTGGCCATCCCCAGAACTCTCGATTTTCTGCAGGTTGGCTCTCAGTTCCCTTAAAGGGCAGGTCTCAGCGCTCTCAATCTTCTACCAATGCCGCCTGGCTCAAAAAATGCAGGTCAAGACCTTCCTCCAGGGCGTTTCCCATCTAGTTCCTTTATACAAATGGCCACTGGAACCATGGGACCTCAATCTCGTTCTGGACGGTCTCCAGAGGTCCCCCTTTGAACCTCTCAAGGAATCCTCCCTTGCTTTTCTGTCCTGGAAGGTAATGTTCCTGGTGGCAATTCCGTCCATCAGACGGGTTTCGGAGCTAGCAGCACTCTTGCCGCAAGCCTTTTCTGATTTTTCACCAGGACAAGGTGGTTCTGCGCCACCTTCCGGATTTTCTTCCAAAGGTTCCTACCCCGTTTCATTTGAACGAGGACATTGTTCTGCCTTCCTTTTTGTCCACACCCAGTTCATAGGGTGGAAAGGTCTCTGCATTCGTTAGACCTCTTAGATATTACATATCCAGGACAGCCCCTTTTAGGAAAACGGACTCTTTGTTCGTCATTCCTGAGGGGCCTAAGAAGGGACAGGCAACTTCAAAGGCGACTCTGGCTCGCTGGATTCGCTCTGCGATCCAGGAAGTCTACCGCTTGCAACTCAAGCTCATTCCTAGTGGGCTACGGGCTCATTCCACGCGAGCAGTTGGCGCTTCGTGGGCCATTCGGCATCAGGCTTCAGTGGAACAGGTGTGTAAGGCTGCGACCTGGTCTAGCCTACATATGTTTTCAAAGCATTACAGAGTCCATGCCCAGGTTTCAGCTGAGGCAAATCTGGGTAGGACAATTCTGCAAACGGCAGTAGAGCACCTTCTCTCAGTAGGTGCTCCAGGCTGTCTGGGACTGGTTCCTAGTCCTTGGGTTGCGTTGTCTTGTTTTTATGTTTCCCACCCATGGACTGCTTTAGGACGTCCCATGGTCCTGTGTCCCCCAATGAGTCGTCAGAGAAAAACGGATTTTTGTGTACTCACCGTAAAATCGTTTTCTCTTAGCCATCATTGGGGGACACAGCACCCACCCTGTTGCCCTGTTGGGCCTTGGTTCTCTCAGTACCTTATTTGGTTATGACTTTTTTTCTCATGTTTCTCTGTTGAGGTAAGTTTTTACTGGCTTTTTCTCCTACTGCTTGTGTACTAGAACTGAGGTTGCCGGGCCAGGGGGTGTATACTGCAGAGGAGGAGCTATGCTTTTGCATCTACTTAGTGTCCTCCTATGGATAGGCAGCATAACTCCCATGGTCCTGTGTCCCCCAATGATGGCTAAGAGAAAACGATTTTACGGTGAGTACACACAAATCCATTTCTATGTGCGGCCCATATACCCAGTCGAGTTTGAGACCCCTGATCTAGATCATTCGGACATCATACTAAGTGAGCGGGCTTCTAATTTTTTTTTTTTTTTGCAAAAATAAACACCTAGCGACAGATTCCCTTTATGAGGTTATGAACACTTAACAAAAAAAAAAAAAAATCTACATTAAGAGCTAAGTGTTAGAGGGAATCGGTCACCAGATTTTTCCCTATTAAACTAAAAGAATCAACTTCTGCAGCTCCCGGGCTGCAGTCTATGAAGGTGCACCTTGGCCCCGACTCCCCTTCCAGATCCCAAAAATAACTTTATAAAACTTGGCCCTTAGGTTTGCCAATTACCTGTGTTGGCCAGATGGGCGGGCTCATTTTCTGCTCCTTTTTCCCCCCTCCTGTCGCTGATTGCCGTCCTCCTTCCTTGATTGACGGGATGACTCCCTCAGTCATCCTTCTTGTTGCATTTTCAAATCTCATTTTCGAGATTATGGGTGGGTACGAGCATGGGGCTGGTGAGGTCATGCACAGCGCCAAACTCACCAGCGCCATGCTCGTACCCGCCCATAATCTCGCGCCTGCGCATTTAGCTCACCGGCGCGAGCGAGGGCAGCCATGTTTTCTGCTCTGCCCACGATATGACAGAGCGAACTGCGCCTGCGCGATCCGACCTAACTGCACAGGCGCGACATTTGAAAATGCGACGAGGAAGATTACTAAGGGCGTCATCCTGTCAAACAAGACAGGAGGACGGCGATCATCGGCAGGAGGAAGGGGGGGGGGGCAGAAAATGAGCCCGCCCATCTGGCCAACACAGGTAATTAGCATACCTAACGGCCAGGTTTTATAAAGTTATTTTTGGGGTCTGGAAGGGGAGTCAGGGCCAAGGTGCACCTTCATAGAATGGAGCTGCAGAAGGGGATTCTTTTACTTTAAAATAGGGAAAAATCTGGTGACAGCTTCCCATTAATAAGTGTCAGTGTGTAATCTTAATTACGTAGAACTCATTTTTAGCCCCTTCCTAGCATTTTTCACACAGACAATAACAACAGGTAGCAAACAATAAAAAGGGGTTTTACACGAAATTTAATGAAAAAAATACACATTTAAATACTAAACATTTTTCCAAATACCTTTATTAAGCAATAAGCTATTCTTTATGTAGTGCACTCTGTCAGGATTTTAAACATGGCCCCTGCTAGGACATGAGCAATATGATGGACAGAGAAGCACGAGACAGAAGTACTAAAACTGTCAGGCTGACTGATGGATGTTCATTCTCAAATCAGCCAAGGAAAGGTGTTTATGTCTTTTCCTTTAGTTCATTCCACTAAGTGTCCTGTTGGGTTGACTGACAGGTTGCTGCTCCAAGATTGCCTCTGCCTCGTGCAGTCCCACTACATGTCCTCTAGGACGGATTGTGATCAATGGTAGTAGCCATTTTGGAATCCTGACAGATTGCAGTAGGTAAAGAAGAACTGATCAGCGACAGAAGCAGGCCCTCTAAATATGTGAAAGAATTAAAGATTATCAATAATTTTCACCATATGTAGCAATACTGTGGTGTGGCTGTGTAATGTACAAGCAAGCAAAAGATCATTTGTTCCACTAATACATACAAAAAAAAATAAAAAATGTTCAAATCACAAGCCCTTATATATGCATATGCGGACAGAAAATTAAAAAAAAATAAATAAAAATATATATGTTATGGGTATCGGAAGAAGGGGAGGGGAAAAAAAAAAAAAAAAAAGGAAATTGGTAATGGCAGGAAGTTTTGAAAAGTTTAATAAAACATTTGGGTTTTACACAAATAAATAATGCCATGTCAATGATATGTGACTTTACACTTAATCAGAAAAGCTAACCTGTAAAATGGTCTCAAAATTAAATGTCAGCCCATTCCATAAAGTGAATTCTCCACTTGAAGCTCCAGTTACTAAACGGCGGCCTTCAGGGGTCCACTACAGGGGGAAGAAAGATTGTAATTTTTACTTTTACATTCAGGCTAATAATCTGCACACTAACTCAAGGTAAACACATAAGCAAACCAAAAATATAAAGGCCAAATACATACCCGTACAACAAACACGGGGCACTTCACTTTATTAGTAGATGTACGCACAAACTTTGTAGTTACAGCATTGAGAGGATTATTCAACATCCCAATGGGAGGCACCAACTGTAAAATGAAACGAGGAAATTAATTCAGACACATCTCACGTTATACATTTTCAGGCAAAACTAATTAAAAAAAAAAATAAATTCCACACAAATCCAAATTCTCCTAAAAAGTTTTTCAAATAAAGAGATTTAGGATTTAAAAAAAATAAATAAAACATTCGTTTTTCACATGACTAGGCAACACACATTACTTTCTGGAGCCGCCATAATTTAGAGGTTGTGTGCCCAAAAATGTATACAAACATATGAGGAGAAGAGAGAAGGAGGAAGGGGGCGCGGACACCACACTTGCAGCTCAGTGGGGGGGGGGGGGGTTTATAGTTCACAAAAGTTAGGGGTGAGTATAACTTACATCATTATAATATCCGGCATCCGGCTGAATGGCTCTCATGTCTCGTTGATCTCTCTGCCATACGCGGTTCTGATAAGATATAAAGCAAAACACATGGTCAATCCGCGGTTCTAAAAAGAGCAACTGAATGTGAAACATACACAAAAAAAGTATATCTATATCCATCACAAGAATTCCTCCCTTAATATATACTATGACCCAATTCTATGTTCTACTATGGTAAAAATAAAAATTGTGTGTCCCAGGAGGTCAGTCACTGGCTGTATAGGAATATTATATTATTTATATATATATATATGTGTATGTGTGTATGTGTGTGTATGTGTGTATGTGTGTATGTATGTGTGTGTGTGTGTATGTGTGTATGTATGTGTGTGTGTGTGTGTATGTGTGTATGTATGTGTGTATGTGTATGTGTATGTGTATGTGTATGTGTGTGTGTGTGTGTGTGTGTGTGTGTGTGTGTGTGTGTGTGTGTGTGTGTGTGTGTGTGTGTGTGTATTTGAAGTTTGCAGGCTCTAACTTATTTGCATCTTATCAAACCTGCAGGGGGTTGAATACTACTTGTAGGCACTGTGTATATCTGTGTGTATATACATACATACATACATACATACATACATACATACATACATACATACACACACATACATATACACATATATACATACGTACACACACATGCACGGTGTCTACAAGTAGTATTCAACCCCCTGCAGATTTAGCAGGTTTGATAAGATGCAAATAAGTTAGAGCCTGCAAACTTCAAACAAGAGCAGGATTTATTAACAGATGCATAAATCTTACAAACCAACAAGTTATGTTGCTCAGTTAAATTTTAATAAATTTTCAACATAAAAGTGTGGGTCAATTATTATTCAACCCCTAGGTTTAATATTTTGTGGAATAACCCTTGTTTGCAATTACAGCTAATAATCGTCTTTTATAAGACCTGATCAGGCCGGCACAGGTCTCTGGAGTTATCTTGGCCCACTCCTCCATGCAGATCTTCTCCAAGTTATCTAGGTTCTTTGGGTGTCTCATGTGGACTTTAATCTTGAGCTCCTTCCACAAGTTTTCAATTGGGTTAAGGTCAGGAGACTGACTAGGCCACTGCAACACCTTGATTTTTTTCCCTCTTGAACCAGGCCTTGGTTTTCTTGGCTGTGTGCTTTGGGTCGTTGTCTTGTTGGAAGATAAAATGACGACCCATCTTAAGATCCTTGATGGAGGAGCGGAGGTTCTTGGCCAAAATCTTCAGGTAGGCCGTGCAATCCATCTTCCCATGGATGCGGACCAGATCCCTTGGCTGAGAAACAGCCCCACAGCATGATGCTGCCACCATCATGCTTGACTATAGGGATGGTATTCTTGGGGTCGTATGCAGTGCCATCCAGTCTCCAAACGTCACGTGTGTGGTTGGTACCAATCTATGAAGATTGTGCATAATCCATGCCCAAGTTGCGTTTTAGAACGCAGCGATTTGCATGCTGCCAAATCGCTGCGTTCTAAAAAGCAACATGTCACTTCTTTTGTGCGCTTTGCATGCTGTCTCCATTCTGTCTATAGGGAGAGGCAGCAGCCAGAACACACGAATTCTGCAGTCGCCAAAGTTTCAGAACGGAGCTTTTCAGCTGCGCTCTGAAGCGGACATACAGTGACAAAACGCTGCGGTGCAGAGTGCACACACACGTGGGCACATAGCCTTTGCACTCTACACCACAGGCCTGACATAGTCATATGGAAAAGTTTGGGCACCCCTATTCATGTTAACCTTTTTTCTTTATAACAATTTGGGTTTTTGCAACAGCTATTTCAGTTTCATATATCTAATAACTGATGGACTGAGTAATATTTCTGGATTGAAATGAAGTTTATTGTACTAACAGAAAATGTGCAATCCGCATTTAAACAAGATTTGACCTGTGCAAAAGCATGGGCACCCTTATCAATTTCTTGATTTGAACACTCCTAACTACTTTTTACTGACTTACTAAAGCACTAAATTAGTTTTATAACCTCATTGAGCTTTGAACTTCATAGGCAGGTGTATCCAATCATGAGAAAAGGTATTTAAGGTGGGCACTTGCAAGTTGTTCTCCTATTTGAATCTCCTATGAAGAGTGGCATCATGGGCTCCTCAAAACAACTCTCAAATGATCTGAAAGAAGGGAATTTTGTTTACTTACCGTAAATTCCTTTTCTTCTAGCTCCAATTGGGAGACCCAGACAATTGGGTGTATAGCTATTGCCTCTGGAGGCCACACAAAGTATTACACTTAAAAGTGTAAGGCCCCTCCCCTTCTGGCTATACACCCCCAGTGGGATCACTGGCTCACCAGTTTTAGTGCCAAAGCAAGAAGGAGGAAAGCCAATAACTGGTTTAAAGACCAATTCAATCCGAGGAAACATCGGAGACTGAACCATACCACATGAACAACATGTGTACCCGAAAAAACAGAAAAACCCCGAGAAAACAGGGCGGGTGCTGGGTCTCCCAATTGGAGCTAGAAGAAAAGGAATTTACGGTAAGTAAACAAAATTCCCTTCTTCTTTGTCGCTCCATTGGGAGACCCAGACAATTGGGATGTCCAAAAGCAATCCCTGGGTGGGTAAAAGAATACCTCATGATAGGGCCGTCAAACGGCCCTCTCCTACAGGTGGCCAACCGCCGCCTGAATGACTTATCTACCTAGGCTGGCGTCTGCCGAAGCGTAGGTATGCATCTGATAATGCTTGGTAAAAGTAAGGAGACTCGACCAGGTGGGTGCCTGACACACCTGCTGAGCCGTAGCCTGGTGCCGTAATGCCCAGGATGCACCCACGGCTCTGGTAGAATGGGCCTTCGGCCTTGAGAGAACCAGAAGCCCAGTAGAACTGTAGGTTTCAAGAATTGGTTCCTCGAGCCCCCGAGCAAGGGTGGATCTGGAAGCTTGCGACTGTTTACGCCGACCAGCGACAAGGACAAAGAGTGCATCCGGGTGGCGCAGGAGCGCCATGCGGGAAGTAGAACCTGAGTGCTCTCACCAGAACCAACAGATGCAAATCTTTCTGAAATTGATGGACTGGACGAGGACACAAAGAAGGTGAGGTGATATCCTGATTGATATGAAAATGGGATACCACCTTAGGGAGAAATTCCGGAACCGGACGCAGAACTACCCTGTCCTGGTGAAGGACCAGGAAGGGAGTTTGTATGAGAGCGTTGCTAGCTCGGAAACTCTCCTAAGAGACGAGACCGTTACTAGAAGGCCACTTCCCGTGAAAAACGGGAAGGGAGACATCCTTCAAAGGCTCGAAAGGCGGCATCTGGAGAGCAATTAGAACCTTGTTCAGATCTCAGGGCTCTAACGGCCGCTTGTACGGAGTGCTGAGAAGACAAACTCCCCGTAGGAACGTGCGTACCTGAGGAAGTCGTTGTTTCTGAAAAAATACAGATAGCGCTGAGACTTGTCCCTAAAGGGAACTGAGCGACAACCCATTTTCCTACCTAGATTGCAGGAAGGAAGGAAACATAGACGATGCAACCGGCCAGGGAGAAACACCCTGCGCCGAGCACCGAGATAAGAACATCTTCCACGTCCTGTGGTCAATCTTGGCGGACGTTGGTATGCTAGCCTGTCTCATGGTGGCAACCACGTCCTGAGGTAATCCTGACGACACTAGGTTCCAGGACTCAATGCCACACCATCCGGTTGAGGGCCGTAGAATTCAAATGGAAGAATGGCCCTTGAGACAGCCAGTCTGATTGGTCTGGTAGTGCCCCCGGTTAGCCTACCGTGAGGCACCACAGAACCGAGTACCACAACATCCTCGGCCAATTTGTAGCGACGAGGATGGCGCGGCCGCAGTCGGTCTTGATCTAGCGCAGTACTCTGGGCAACAATGCCAGAGGTGGCACCTAAGGTAGCTGGAACTGCGACCAATGCTGAACTAAGGCGTTTGCCGCCAGAGCTCGATGATTGTGAAACCGTGCCATGAAGCTGGCACATTGTTGTTGTGCCGTGACGCCATTAGATCGACGTCCGGCCTCTGTCAGCGGCGCCAGATCTCCTGAAACCCGTCCGGGTGAGGAGACCATACTCTTTCGGCCACACCTCAGCGACTTAGGAAGTCAGCTTCCTAGTTTCCACACTTGGGATGTGAATTGTGGATATGGTGGATGCCGTGTCTTCCACCCACATCAGAACCTGCCGGACTTCCTGGAAGGCTTGCCGGTTGCGCGTTCTTCCTTGGTGGTTGATGTATGCCACCGCTGTGGAGCTGTCCGACTGAAGTCGGATATGCTTGCTTTCCAGCCGCTGTTGGAAGGATTGTAGGGCAAGATACACTGCTCTGTGTTCAAGAACATTGATCTGAAGAGTGGACTCTTGCTGAGTCCACGTACCCTGAGCGCTGTAGTGGAGAAAAACTGCTCCCCACCCTGATAGACTCGCGTCTGTCGTAACTATCGCCCAGGACGGGGATAGGAAGGACCTTCTTTTTGACCAAGAGGTGAGAAGAAGCCACCACCGTAGAGATTCCTTGGCCGCCTGAGAAAGAACGACGACTCTGTTGAGGGACGTCGACTCCTCGTCCCATTGGCGGAGAATGTCCCATTGTAGTGGACGCAGTAAAACTGCGCGAAAGGAACTGCCTCCATTGCTACCATCTTACGTAGGAAGTGCATGAGGCGTCTCAATGTGTGCGACTGGTTCTTAAAGAAGAGCTTGCAGCCCGTAGTGAATGCTGTTTGTCTAGCGGCAGCTTCACTATCGCTGAGAGAGTAAGAAAGTCTATGCCTAGATATGTTATCGATAGGGTCGGGGTCGGATCTGACTTTAAAAAGTTGATGATCCACCCAAAACTCTAGAGAGTCTCCAGCGCAACGTTCGGGCAGTGTTGGCATGTTTCCTAAGAGAGTGCCTTGACAAGTAGATCGTCTAAATACGGGACCACAGAGTGACCCTGAGAGTGCAGGACTGTGACTACTGCTGCCCTGACCTTGGCGAAGACCAGTTGGACTGTCGCTAGCCGGAAGGTAGAGCTACGAACAGAGGGTGTTCGTCTCCTATAACGAAGCGTAGAAACGCTAGTGCTCTGGATCAATCGGCACGTGTGGATAAGCATCCTTGATGCCTAATGATGCTAGGAAATATCCTTGGGACCTTGAGGCGATGACATGGCGGAGGGATTCCATCCGGAACCGCCTGGTGTCCACGAGCTTGCTGAGCATTTTTAGATCCAGAACGGGACGGAACGGCCCGTTGTTATAGGTACCGCAAAGAATTTGGGGTAAAAACCGTGACCTTGTTCCTGAAGAGGAACGGGGGTCATCACTCTTTCTGCCTATAGAGTGCACCCTGTTTGCAGAAGAGCAGCGGCCCGGCCGGGAGGTGGAGAAATTCTGAAGAATCGAGTTGGAGGACGAGAAGTGAGCTCTATCCTGTACCCGTGAGACAGAATGTCTCACACTCAATGGTCATTGACCTATGGCAGCTAAATATCGCCAAGGCGGGAGAGCCTGCTACCGACCGAGGCCGCAAGTCATGAGGAAGCCGCCTTGGAAGCGGGTTTTCAGACTGTCGCTTTTTTGGGCGAGACTGAGCCCGCTAAGAATCTTAGCTCCTCTGATCCTTTTGAGTCCACCTTGGACGAGGAAAAATGGGACCTGCCCGAGCCTCGAAAAGGCCGAAAACCCCGACTGCCTCTTGCTCTGTTGGGGTTTGTTGTGTCCGGGCTGAGGAAAGGATGAATCCTTACCCCTGGACTGTTTGATGGTTACATCCAACGCTCACCAAACAGTCGGTCAGCAGAAAAAGGCAACTGGTTAGGCAACCTTTTTTGGAAGCAGAATCTGCCTTCCATTCACTTAACGAGCAGACCAGGCTCTGCTTAAAAACACGGAGTAGCGGAGGCTACCGCCGCACGGTTCGCAGAGTCCAGGACAACCTGAATCGCGTAAGAAACAAATGCAGACATTTGAGAGGTTAAGGATGCCACCTGCGGCACAGATGTACGTGTAACCGTGTCAATCTGTGTAAGACAAGCTGAAATAGCTTGGAGTGCCCCAAGGGAGAGAATGCCGGAGCCAACGGTGCGCCGACAGCCTCATAGATGGCTTTCGACCAGAGATCCATCTGTCTGTCAGTGGCATCTTTGAGTTTGCAGTTCCATCTCCCACTGCAACTATGGATCTAGCTAAAAGCCTGGAGATTGGAGGATGCCGCTCGGGACATTGGGTCCAGTCCTTGACCAAGTCAGGGGACAGGGATAACGTGTATCCTAAGCCGTTTGGAGAAGCGCTCTGAAGGCAGAGTGGTCCAGAAAAATACGTGAAGCTGACTCCTCCACTGGAGGAGCTGTGAGAAATAACCCACATTCTATAGATGGACGCTATAAGATTATTTACTATGGCGTCACAATCAGGTGTATCCAGATTGAGAGCGGTCTCAGGATCAGAATCCTGAGCCGCTACTTCCGCCTCATTACACAGCGAGTCCTTCTGTTAGGACCCTGATGAAACCGAGGCCGCTCATAGCGAGCCCACTTAGGCTGTCTGGGACTGACGTCCGTGCAGAGCCGTGACTCTGGGATGCGTGTGACATTCCCGGAGCTGTTAGTTATTCACACTGAGGGGGGCCATGGATCAATGATTCAACAGTGCCCATATTGTGAGAGACATGTCCGGACTGCTAGGCTTCTAGTATCATAGCCATAGTCTCAGAAAAACTGTCAGTAAATACTGCAGACACCGTCCTCATCCCCTGGCCATTAGTGCATACAATGGGAGTCTATGTACCTGCCGGCCGTATAGCCGTACATGCTGTACCAGCTGTATAGAAAAACATGTGGTTCTGCACCTTTGTTTTACACAGAGAATATGCTGATAACTCCTCCGCATAATCCAGGAGGGTATATACAACGTGCGACCAAACAGTGCAATGTATATAGTACAAGCATATCTATAAGTGCACTTCTGCACTAGTGGGGTTAGCACCACAGGTGCTGCTTAACGCCTGTTACAGCGATTGTGTGACTATCAGAATGCCAGGGTCTTCCACACTTGTCTCTGTATCGTACAGAAACTGACACTAATGGCTGCCGGTGTCCTTGTAGAGAAGGAAGCCGTGGGCGTGCCTGAGAAAGTGCGGGAATCCGGATTCACAGTGCACACAGTGAGAGGGGTGGAGTATGCAAAACATACTCCAGCTCTCAGCTCTGCTCTATGCAGCGTCACGCCCCTACCCTGACTGTCAGGGCTGTGGGCGGTAACGAAGGGAGACTAGGCCCAGAAGCCGGGGACTCGAGTTAACAGCGCGGCCGCCGTAAAAGCGCGGGCCGCGCTGAAGTCCCCGGCGCACCACAAGTGCCAGCCGCGCCGCAGTTCCAGCGGCCGGCGCGACCGATTCATAGAAGTGGCCAGCGTCCCGCCCCTCTCCTGACTGGCAGGTCTGGGGGCGGGAACGAACGGAAGCAGGCCGCAAAAGCCGGGGACTCTAGTTATCAGCGCGGCCGCCGTAAAAGCGCGGGCCGCGCTGAAGTCCCCGGCGCACCACAAGTGCCAGCCGCGCCGCTGCCAGCGGCCGGCGCGACCGATTCCTGGAAGTGGCCAGCGACCCGCCCCTCTCCTGACTGGCAGGTCTGGGGGCGGGAACGAACGGAAGCAGGCCGCAAAAGCCGGGGACTCTAGTTATCAGCGCGGCCGCCGTAAAAGCGCAGGCCGCGCTGAAGTCCCCGGCGCACTACAAGTGCCAGCCGCGCCGCAGTCCCAGCGGCCGGCGCGACCAATTCCCATAAGTGAGCCTGCTTCAGCAAAGCTGAATGAGGCCATGGCACAGGCGCCGCAGCGCTGATGTCCCCCGGCGCACTACAACACCCAGCATGCTGCGGTGTGAGCGCCAAATGCACGGGGACACAGAGTACCTTGAGGAAGCAGGGCCATGTCCCTGATGTACTCCGCTCCATCCAGCATCTTCTCCAGGGGCTGTAGATGGAGCACGGTCTCAGTGCCTGGAGACCGGTAAATCCCACTTCACCCAGAGCCCTGTAAAAAGGGATGGGGAAGGAATCAGCATGTGGGCTCCTGCCGCCGTACCCGCAATGGGTACCTCAACCTTACAAACACCTCCGACATACAGTGGGGTGAGAAGGGAGCATGCTGGGGACACTATATGTGTCCTCTTTTCTTCCATCCGACATAGTCAGCAGCTGCTGCTGACTAAAAAGTGGAGCTATGCGTGGATGTGTTGCCTCCTTCGCACAAAGCACAAAACTGGTGAGCCAGTGATCCCACTGGGGGTGTATAGCCAGAAGGGGAGGGGCCTTACACTTTTAAGTGTAATACTTTGTGTGGCCTCCAGAGGCAATAGCTATACACCCAATTGTCTGGGTCTCCCAATGGAGCGACAAAGAAACAAAGATTATTCAACATAGTTGTTCAGAGGAAGGATACAAAAAGTTGTCTCAGATTTAAACTATCAGTTTCGACTGTGAGGAACATAGTAAGGAAATGTAAGAACACAGGTACAGTTCTTGTTAAGCCCAGAAGTGGCAGGCCAAGAAAAATATCAGAAAGGCAGAGAAGAAGAATGGTGAGAACAGTCGAGGACAATCCACAGACCACCTCCAAAGACCTGCAGCATCATCTTGCTGCAGATGGTGTCAGTGCATCGGTCAACAATACAGCGCACGTTTCACAAGGTGAAGCTGTATGGGAGAGTGACGTGAAAGAAGCCGTTTCTGCAAGCACGCCACAAACAGTCGCCTGAGGTATGCAAAAGCACATTTGGACAAGCCAGTTACATTTTGGAAGAAGGTCCTGTGGACTGTTGAAACAAAGATTGAGTTGTTTGGTCATACAAAAAGGCGTTATGCATGGAGGCAAAAAAACACGGCATTCCAAGAAAAGCACTTGCTACCCACAGTAAAATTTGGTGGAGGTTGCATCTAGCTTTGGGGCTGTGTGGCCAATGCCGGCATCGGGAATCTTGTTAAAGTTGAGGGTCGCATGGATTCAACTCAGTATCCGCAGATTCTTGACAATAATGTGCAAGAATCAGTGACGAAGTTGAAGTTTACGCAGCGGATGAATATTTCAGCAAGACAATGATCCAACACACTGCTCCAAATCTACTCAGGCATTCATGCAGAGGAACAATTACCATGTTCTGGAATGGCCATCCCAGTCCCCAGACCTGAATATCATTGAACATCTGTGGGATGATTTGAAGCGTGCTGTCCATGCTCGGCGACCATCAAACTTAACTGAACTGGAATTGTTTTGAAACCGGAATGGTCAAATATACCTTCATCCAGGATCCAGGAACTCATTAAAAGCTACAGGAAGCGACTAGAGGCTGTGATTTTTTTGCAAAAGGAGGATCTACAAATTATTAATGTCACTTTTATGTTGAGGTGCCCATACTTTTGCATCGGTCAAATTTTGTTTAAATGCGGATTGCACATTTTCTGTTAGTACAATAAACCTAATTTCAATCCAGAAATATTACTCAGTCCATCAGTTATTAGATATACAGTGCCTACAAGTAGTATTCAACCCCCTGCAGATTTAGCAGGTTTGATAAGATGCAAATAAGTTAGAGACTGCAAACTTCAAACAAGAGCAGGATTTATGAACAGATGCATAAATCTTACAAACCAACAAGTTATGTTGCTCAGTTAAATTTTAATAAATTTTCAACATAAGTGTGGGTCAATTATTATTCAACCCCTAGGTTTTAATATTTTGTGGAATAACCCTTGTTTGCAATTACAGCTAATAATCGTCTTTTATAAGACCTGATCAGGCCGGCACAGGTCTCTGGAGTTATCTTGGCCCACTTTTCCATGCAGATCTCCTCAAAGTTATCTAGGTTCTTTGGGTGTCTCATGTGGACTTTAATCTTGAGCTCCTTACACAAGTTTTCAATTGGGTTAAGGTCAGGAGACTGACTAGGCCACTGCAACACCTTGATTTTTTTTCCCTCTTGAACCAGGCCTTGGTTTTCTTGGCTGTGTGCTTTGGGTCGTTGTCTTGTTGGAAGATGAAATGACGACCCATCTTAAGATCCTTGATGGAGGAGCGGAGGTTCTTGGCCAAAATCTCCAGGTAGGCCGTGCTATCCATCTTCCCATGGATGTGGACCAGATGGCCAGGCCCCTTGGCTGAGAAACAGCCCCACAGCATGGTGCTGCCACCACCATGCTTGACTGTAGGGATGGTATTCTTGGGGTCGTATGCAGTGCCATCCAGTCTCCAAACGTCACGTGTGTGGTTGGCACCAAAGATCTCGATCTTGGTCTCATCAGACCAGAGAACCTTGAACCAGTCTTTCTCAGAGTCCTCCAAGTGATCATGAGCAAACTGTAGACTAGCCTTGACATGACGCTTTGAAAGTAAAGGTACCTTACGGGCTCGTCTGGAATGGAGATCATTGCGGTGGAGTACGTTACTTATGGTATTGACTGAAACCAATGTCCCCACTGCCATGAGATCTTCCCGGAGCTCCTTCCTTGTTGTCTTTGGGTTAGCCTTGACTCTTCGGACAAGCCTGGCCTCGGCACGGGTGGAAACTTTCAAAGGCTGTCCAGGCCGTGGAAGGCTAACAGTAGTTCCATAAGCCTTCCACTTCCGGATGATGCTCGCAACAGTGGAGACAGGTAGGCCCAACTCCTTGTAAAGGGTTTTGTACCCCTTGCCAGCCTTGTGACCCTCCACGATCTTGTCTCTGATGGCCTTGGAATGCTCCTTAGTCTTTCCCATGTTGACCAAGTATGAGTGCTGTTCACAAGTTTGGGGAGGGTCTTAATTAGTCAGAAAAGGCTAGAAAAAGAGATTAATCCAAACATGTGAAGCTCATTGTTCTTTGTGCCTCAAATACTTCTTAATACTTTAGGGGAACCAAATAGAATTCTGGTGGATTGAGGGGTTGAATAATAAATGACCCGCTGAATAAACTTTTCACAATTTAAAAAAGAAAAAAAGAAATTAACATTCTTTTTTGCTGCAGTGCATTTCACACTTCCAGGCTGATCTACAGTCCAAATGTCACAATGCCAAGTTAATTCCGAATGTCTGGCTAAAATTGATGATTTTCTGTCTATATGCAAATGGATAAGACGTGACCGCCAAGCAGTGTGACAAGGAGGGGTCTCACGGGAGCCACATCTCTTGGGCCCAGTACTTTGAAAACTATGTTGTCCTTTAAAGAATAATATGAAACCAAAAAGGTTTTATATGACAAGTAGAAAGTGATTAATTTAACTTTTTAATTTGTGATAACTACTTCAGTCCCCTGCCCCTGTGCAATGCTCACCTCCAGATACTTTATCACAGAAGGATTGTAGTCTATAGTCTTGCGATTCACAGCCTTCCTCATGCGCTTTCCGTCAAAGGTGAGTTGTTGCATGGCCTGCTGCTGAGCATAGTCCGGTCGCTTATAGAAGAGCTGGCGGGGAGCCTGGTGCTGGAAACGCGGCATGTGGAAGAAGCGCGGCGGGGAACCGATTTCAGTTGCCATCGTGAGGGTAACAGAGGTCCGGGATACTTAAATACAAAAAGAAAGACCAGCATTAGAGAGCACATCAATATATCTGAAGAATAATCCTAACCATTGAGAAGTTTGATCTTAGAAGGTAACCTGTCACCAGCATCACGCTCTCTGTATAACCCCACTCCATCACTGATTGACAGCTTTCTGTGTACACTGTTCATAGGCAGAAAGATGCTAATCAGAGGTGGGACAGGTTTATACAGAACATAGCATTCAGAGAATAGATCTGAAGATAAGTGATGAAAAAATAAAAACGTATCCCCATAAGTAATACATTGCTGGAATAAGGGTCTCTGCCCCTACTTCATGCAGCTCTATTAGCAAAGCCTTTTGACAGTCCAGCAAGTGCAATGGGAGAGAGAAGAAACAAGAAGGGTCGGGGGGTGGGGGGCAAAAAAACAAAGGACAAGACTAGCCAATGAAAATCTATAGATTAAAGTTAAAAAAAAACAAACAAAAAAAAACCCACGATATCCTGCAGGTTATACGTCAGAACCCCAATAAATATATTATAGACTTACACCCTTTAGTGCCCTTCATGTGGCCCAGAGGATTTTACATTTGTTTAACTTAATAAATCATTTAAAATAAACTTCAGTCTCACAAAGTGGCTTCTGCTCAAACCTAGAGGCTCCTACTGAGGATCCATAGACTTTGATCATCAAGAGTCTGGGAACATCGTAGGAAGCGCTGGATTACGTCGGATCTGCGTAAGAACTTTGCCTTCGAATAAATTGGTGAAAGAGGAAACCGTCTTGTTTTTCGGGTTTACATTTGTGTACTAAGTCGGAATCCCTGGGACTACAGCGGACCTGCACTGTCTTCTTTAAAATAAGTTGGTGAACAAGGGAAAAATTTGGGGAGTAATATTTCAAAAAAATATTGTGTGTATTGTATTTTTACTTAATGGGTTAGTAATGGTGATTGATAGAGACGGTCATTACTAACACCAGAGATTGATGCCAGCTGACAATACACAGCTGAGCTCAACACCAACTACCATTACCCCAATTTCCAGATTGCCCTGGTGCGGTGGCAGAGCCAAGGCGAAGCACCAGAACAGGCGCATCTAATGTGATGAGCCACTTATGGGGTGGCTGGGGGGGGTGCTATTTTTTAAGCTGAGAAAGGGCCAATATTCATAGACCTTTTAAGCCTGATCATATCAACCAAAGTTAAAGTAGTCATCTGTGGGCTATCAAAAAGGGGGACCCAAAGTCATTTTTTTTATTATGTTAAGCAAGCTTAGGCTATGTGCACAAACTGCAGATTTGTTTCTCCAGAGAAAAAAAACAAAACGCACCCTCTGGCAGAAAAACGCATCTACCTGCGGAAAAAGGCACCAAAAACGCAAGTGTTTTTACCACATTTTTGCCTTTTTTTTTTTTTAACATTATTCCAACGTGTCAGTCTGAAAACGTGTATGACCGAAAATGGTGTAAGAGAGCACACGCCGACTCCATCTGCTCCATTATAGTCAATGGCCTCGTCGGCGTATGCATCCGAAACACGTTTTTCACGGGGAGGAGGGGGGGGGGGGTAGGAAATTTTATTTGGGTAGATCAGGTTTAAAAAAAAAAAACAAAAAACACCACACATTATGACTTTTTCCCTGTTTACTATATGGGCTAAATATGGAGATGGTAACTGTTTTTTTCCCTTTATATACAACTGCGTGGAAGGGGGTGATTTTTATATTTATATATAAAAAAACAAAAAAAAAAACACAAACCACAAACAACTTATTTTTGTTGTCCGCTCACGGCAGTTGAATGGAATCAGTTGATCATTTGCACTTTACAGTTCAACGCTACAGCATTAGGCTATGTGCACATGGGACTATGTACCCGCAGGTATATCCGCAGGTTCCCGGAGCAGCTCCCCAGAATCCGCAGCTATACATAGCTGCGGGGATTCCAGTTAAATATCTGCGGTAAACCTACGGACATTCGTATGGCTTACCTGCGAAAGTCTCGGCCTATTTCTCCTTAGTGGAGGGCCGGGAATTCCGCAGGAATAATTGACATGCAGTTACGTGCGGCTGCGGGAGATCCGCAGCATATTCCGCAGCCGCACATACCGCAGCATGGACACAGCACTCCCCATGTCCCATAGGATAACATGGGGAGTCTGTACTTGCTAAAACCTGCGGATTTATCTGGAAAATCCAGATATATAACAGGTTTTCCGCTGCAAAATCCGCAGGTACAGAGTCGCGTGGGGACATAGCCTTACAGTAATGCACTATATAAGGAGAAAAAAAAAAATAAATCATGCATTCGTATGGAGCTCAGCCTATGAGAATCACAGGAGTACCTAGAAAGCAGCCATGGGGTTCTCAGCAGGTGCCCATCAATACCCTAAGACTGTCTCAGATGGCTACATTGGGCAGACAAGCGCTCCATTTAAATGGTTAACAGTCGGAGATGGACCTCACTATGAGGCATAGCCGCCATCTACTGCATGTGGGGGGAGCTCTGCTCCTCAGTCTCCGCCATACTTGTGGACCTCTGTCAACAATGTTTATTCACAAACTAGTAAGAGAAGGGGTTAAAGCAGTTCTGCATGTGTTTGCGCGCTTGATAAAAACTGACGTTATATATTCAATATGTCTGATCTCCTCCAAGACAACTTGATGCCAGAGAGCCAAGGCAACAATTGAACGTTTCCTGGAGACACCGCGCACAACCTCACAGGCAGGGTCACCCCTGGTAAAAGTAGAATTCGAAGGCTGAATTGAGGCACCCATTTATTATGGTGTACACATGACACAAAAGGACAGGCCGCGGGTCTCCTGGCCCATACTCGCCCGCTTCATATATGCCTAGGACGCCATCGAGCTCTGGTCAGAAGACAAGCGTACAGCCCCTGCTCCGACCAGGATATACGGACATCTGAATTTGGCCTTTAGGCTGTGTTCACACACTGCGTTTTTTACCTGCGTTTTTGCTGCAGAAATTTCTTGAGAAATTCTTGTAACCTTTCTGCAGACATTCCCCAGCCAAACCTATGGCAAAAAGAAATAGCTGTGCGCACACTGCGTTTTTTTCTTAAGTAGCTTTTCTTAAGAAAAAGAATGAGCAGTCACTTCTTTTCTGCAGCTAACTGCGTTAGTTACCATAGATAATGGCACAATAACGCAGGGAGCAACCAGCGGTAAAACCGCACCAAATCGCGGTAAAAACGCAGGTGCGCTAATCCTTCACTCAAGAAATTTTCTTAAGAAATATCCTTTTTCTAGTGTGCACATAGCCTAAGAGCGTCGCACACAGTAAATCCGTGATCTGCATTACCAGTCATGTCTTTCATTTACCACTGTAACTTTTCAGCCTGTGACAGGTCCATAGGCATGAGATGCTTCAGGACATGTTCACACCAATTTTGTGCCTTAGCATTGCAGAATACTATTTTCATAGTCTAGAATAGACCCGACCTATACCAAAGTGTGACATATTGAGATGGTACGGATAGAAATACTTTCTCCGTGCATCCATACAGCCTATGCACGGTGCCTGCAAAGGCTGGAAAGGTTAGGCTGCCTCCATAGACTCCTCCGCATGTACTGAGGCTTCTGACTACCAGCAGCATTGTGGAGTCTCTGCATGGAATTCTCTCCTACAGATAACTTATTTCACAAACTATAGAAAAGTACAGAAACATAGCAAATGTTCTTATAGCACTACCAGCAGACTGCAAAATATAATGCAGTCATTAGTTCTATGGGTATACCACTGTATGGACGAGAAATTTATAGTCATATTATTGCAATAAAAAATAATGCAACTCCCATTGCAAATGAGACTTAAAGGGGTATTCCCATCTCCAAGATGCTATCCCAATATGTAGGTGTAATATTATTAGCAAACAACTCCAATTAGAAATGTAGTATAGTTCTCCAAATTAGCCATGTCTTACCTCATGTGCAGGGCATTGCAGCTTAGGTATCCATGGTTACGACCACTCAGTGACTGTTACTTGCTTGTCATAACCAAGAACACCCAAGCTGCAATGCCTGCAGATGAGGTAAGACATGGCTAGTCAGGGGGAACTACTACATTTCTAATTGTTAACCCATGAACAACCACAATAAATGGTTGAAAACTAGTGACACAAGGTCAAATACTCAAAAAGATTATTTATTTTAACAATATATTCACAATTATAGATGCAACAAGGTGTTTCAAAAGATGTTAGTATGGTACTTCAGGACTAGTGGGCACATGCACCATAAGAGTACACTGAAATTACAAGGTCACTGAGGACGCTTAAGGGCGAAACACGTGTCGGGGATCCGGGCCGTGGACACAGCACCAGCCAGTATAATTCAGGTACATGCTTTACCCTAATTGAACTTTTTCTGATTAGCACAGTTTGCCTCATTATTGGTTACAATTCAGTGGAGCTCACGACATTGAACTTGAGCAAATATTATATAGGTATTCTTTATGCCATTGCTTATTATGGTTGCTTGTATGTGAGTTGGCTCCACTGTGTGCATTTCACTGCTTTTGGTCCCTGACAGGAATATTCTTATGGCTATTATGGTTTCTGTGCGGTTTTTCATGGTTATAATATAATGTACCAGTATTATTATTGGTTGTCACTTCATTGATATATGGATACCGATTGCTATTTCACGTTTCACCCCCATACACTGAGTTTATGGGTGTATTGATATTCTTTGTGGAATGTTTAGCCATTTATAATACCATTATCGGTTCAAGTGACCTTGTAATTTCAGTGTACTCTTATGGTGCATGTGGCCACTAGTCCCAAAGTACCATACCAACATCTTTTGAAACACCTTGTTGCATCTATAATTGTGAATATATTGTTAAAATAAATAAAATCTTTTTGAGTATTTGACCTTGTGTCACTAGTTTTCAACAATTATTGTGGTTGTTCATGGGTTAACAAAGTCTATCCTAGTGTGGTCTGTGATTCAAGACCGATTAAGGACTTGATGTTTAATACCGTTCTAGTTGGCAGTATTTGCTAATATTATTACACTTTACTGCAGCACGGTGGCTCAGTGGTTAGCACTGCAGTCTTGCAGCGCTGGGGTCCTGGGTTCAAATCCACCAAAGACACCATCTGCAAGGAGTTTGTATGTTTTCTACATGTCTTCGTGTTTCCTCCAGGTTCTCCGGTTTCCTCCCAAGTTCCAAAGACATACGGATAGGGAATTTAGATTGCACCCCCAATGGGGACAGTTAGGGTATGTGCGCACGTTGCGTTCTGGCATGACAAATAAAACGCTGCGTTTTGGATGCATTTTGAATGTAGAATGGATGCTTGCTCTCCCACAGACAGAGGGAAACGCACAAAATAAGTGACATGTTGCTTTTTAGAACGCATCGATTTTGTAAAAAAAAAAAATGGTCATCCAAAACGCTGCGATTTAAAACGCAACATGCGCTTGGAATGTGCAAATTGTCATAGACTTTGCTGGGGACGCAGAACACATGCGTTTATACTGCAATTTAAAACGCTGCATATACGCATGAAAAAACAACGTGCACACAGACCCTATGGATCAGGTATATAAAGCACTGTGGAATTAATAGCGCTATACGAGTAAAAAAAAATATTACATATTGGGTTAAGATCTTGGAGATGAGAATACTTCTTTAAGCCTCATTCAGACGTCAGTTTAAACAGACTAAAAAAAAAAAAATGGTACGAGAGTGATCAGCGTTTTGGATCCGAGTGTTTGGTCATGGAGTGCGTTTTTACCATAACTGAGTGTCATGTATACATTACAAGGCTTCTTCTGTCTCTTGCAATGATAACCACATATACACACTGATGCCACCTCTGTGCCCTCTCCATTTCACTGGCCCACAGATTTGTATTGGTACTTTTTTTATCACGGATACAAACACACCGACATTGTGCACAGCCCCATAGAACACAGACCCATTATGGTGTGTGAAAAATACTGATAAGGCCTCACTTAGGGTACAGTCACACTTTAGCGACGCTCCAGCGATCCCACCAGCGATCTGACCCAGTCAGGATCGCTGGTGCATCGTTACATGGTCGCTGGTGAGCTGTCAATCAGGCAGATCTCACCAGCGACCAGCACCCAGCGACGCGTGGAAGCGATGCTGCGCTTGGTAACTAATGTAAATATCGGGTAACCAAGCGCTTGGTTACCCGATATTAACCTTGGTTACAAGCGCACACCGCTTAGCGCTGGCTCCCTGCACTCGTAGCCAGAGTACACATCAGGTTAATAAGCAAACCGCTTTGCTTATTTACCAGATGTGTACTCTGGCTACGTGTGCAGGGAGCCGGCACTGGCAGCCTGAGAGCGGCGGACGCTAGTAACCAAGGTAAATATCGGGTAACCAAGCAAAGCCCTTCGCTTGGTTACCTGATATTTACCTTGGTTACAGCTTACCGCAGGCTGTCAGAAGCTGGCTCCCTGCACATTCAGACCGTTGCTCTCTCGCTGTCAAACACAGCGATGTGTGCTTCACAGCGGGAGAGCAACGTCCAAAAAATGAACCAGCACTGTGTGTAACGAGCAGCGATCTCACAGCAGGGGCCAGATCGCTGCTCAGTGTCACACACAGCGAGATCGCTAATGAGGTCACTGGTGCGTCACAAAAACCATGACTCAGCAGCGACTTCGCTAGCGATCTCACTATGTGAGAAATACCCCTTAGACATCTGTGTTTTATCAAAACGCACACACTTTCTATGTTTGCAATAAACCAAACAAGACCAATTTAAGCACAATATAACTAATGGTTTCTCCAAATTCAAAATTATTTGACTCCCTTATGAGCGCAAATTTGGTGTTGTCATAAGCAAATGGTCCAAACTAAGAAGAAGAGTTAATTGCATCCATCGGTACCTATTGGAGCACATGCGAGACTGTTGTAAGTTCAAAGTGAAAGAAACAATTGCTGCACTATCTGGATATGCAGAAAGAAGGAGCCATCACCAGCTACCATTGCCAGATTTCCGAGGCGACAATTGGTCAAAAATCTTTGTGAGACTGCAGATGACCTGCAGAAAGATCAGGTGGCAGCAGGTAGAGGATTCAGCATGCACAATAAGACACATACAAAACCCTGAAGATCTCCATACCCGAACTTCAGGACGTGACCCACAACTGACCCCAAAGCAGAACAAAACTTTTCTCCCAGCCATAAAATAAGCTACACAAGTTTTGGGAATCTCTTCGTTCCACCAAAATTTTAACTTTTGTCAGCTATGGATCAGCAGTATAACTGAAGGAGGGAGAATGAAGCATATGCTAAAAAGAACACCCTGCCTAAAGTGAAGCATAGTGGTGGCTCACTGATGTTCTGGGGCAGTTTTGCTTCCTCTGTTTCTAGAAACCTGGAGCATGATTGCTAACTATACACTAGTTGATGGCTTTCCTTTAGGGAAACTATAGACGATGGGTTAATACAATCTTTCTGCCCCCATATGGCATATTGCTGGCAGCAAATGCCCCATTAACACAAGGAAGGAGATGTGCTGTAGACATTGATTTAATTGCAAGCATGATTGGTCCAAATCAGAGGCAGGACAAGCAGGTTGCTCAATCATTGGTGGTATGTTTACAAGAGTGGGCAATCGTGAACAAGTGTTCTTATTAACTTTTGCCAATTATAAACCTGCGTAAATTGGCCTTTTCAAACCCTACAATAAGCTCAAGTCACTAACCAATTCTCTTAATGAGAAAACCATGAAATTTAACAGTAAGCCTTTCAGCGCAGAATAGAGTAGGGTGAAACATCTCCAACTAATCCCACATCATCACCCTCCAGTACGTAGTCACATCGAAATTTGTCTCGTTTATATGCAAATTAGCTTTGCAAGTGCACTGTTGGGCATATAAGTACAGGGGTGGTCTTCGGCTACTTTCACTTCTCCCGCTGGCCTCACTTGTTCAACAGTAGAGAGCAGCGGTAACATCCTGCAGCAGAACCTCTCAAATGGCAATCAATAAGCAGCGCGAGAGAGCAGAGGAATGTAACAATACATCCACAAGAGCACCTGCAAAGCTAATTTGCATATGAGAAAAAAAAAATCAATTTGGGAGTTACGCATCACTGCATAGTGATGAATAAGGCAGGAGGAAAAAGTTTCATTCTACCCCAACTTTTTTTTTTTATTTTTCCATATAGCCATAGGAGGGCTTGTTTTTTTGCAGAGCAAGTTCTACTTTTGAATGACACCATACATTTTACCATATAGTGTACTGGAAACCGTGAAAAAAATTCCAAGTGCTGTGAGATTGAAAAAAAAGTGCTATGTCACAATTTGTAGTAATTTCTTCTTTTTTTTTTTTTTTTTTTTTTTTACTTACCATGTGGTAAAACTGACCTGGCATTATGATTCCCCAGGTCTGTCCGAGTTTATGGGTGAAAAAAACAACATGTGCTCTATATGTCGCCATTTTTCAAGACACTTTAACACTTTAATTTTCGGGGCTGTGATTTTTTTTTTTTGCGCCACGAAATGAAGTTTTTATGGACACCATTTTGGGTAGATGCATTTTGATCGCCCCTTTTTGAAATTTATTCCAATGTTGCAATGGCCAAGGCATTTTGATCTTTTTTTTATTTTGGTAGATCGGACATTTCTAAACTAATCAAAAATGTGTATTTTATTTTAATTTCAACGGGCCAAAAGGGAGAGCATTTTGAACTCTTCACCTTTTTAAAACCTTTCACTTGCTCTAATTACTAGTTCCCTTTGGGGATTCACAGCTGTGACTATCTGATCGCTTGTTCTATACAGGAGTAGTACATCAGCACCACTCTGTACAGCAGAGATTATTACCGTATTTTTTGCTTTATAAGACGCACTTTTCCTCCCAAAAATTTGGGAGGAAAATGGGGGGTGCGTCTTACAATCAGAATATAGCGGTACCTGGGTGTCCTGTCTGTGCGGCGATCGGACGCCGGGTCCTGTGTGCGGGCGGCAGCCGCAAGTTACCCAGTTTGTCCGCGGTCTCAGTTTCAAATTATGGCGCTGGGAGCGAGTGTGTGCGCAGATGGAGCTCTTGGATGAGAGCTCAATCTGCGCACGCGCTGCTCCGGGAGTCAGCGCGTGCGCAGATGGAGCCCTTGGATGAGAGTTCCATCTGCGCAAGCGCCGCTCCAGGCGCCATCATTTGAACCGGGACACTTACTGCACCGGCCTGCTGCACGTCGCTACCACCACCACCACGGTGTCCCGCGGCTCCTGCCACCCCGGACGCCACCGCGCCTGCCACCACCGCACCTGCAACCACGGACGCCACCGCAACCACGGACAAAGCTGCCACTGATCCGCCGCGCCTGCCAGCACAACCTCTGCCTCCTGTGACGCCGCTTCACCACCACTGCTGCCCCCCTCTGGTAAGAGAACACCAGAGTATAAGACGGACCCCATTTTTCTTTTTTTTTACTTTTTTTTTATGTCTAAATTTGGGGTGCATCTTATAATCCGGTGCGTCTTATAAAGCGAAAAATACGGTACTGCCTTAGGCTGCATTCACACATCCGGTTTTTGCAGTGCGGCTCAATCCGGCTCAAAAACCTATGCAACAGATGCGGCGAAAAAAACGGATCCGTTGCATAAGTTTTTCCATGCAGCCCGTACGTTTGACGGATGCGGCTTGATACTGAGCATGCGCAGTGCAAAAACTGCATCCGGCGACAGGACGCGTTTTTTGCCGCAGGACGCCGCATCCTGCGTCCATAGGCTTACATTGTAAATCGCGCCGGATACGGCGCTATACGTTTTTTTCGCCACACAAAAAAACGTGCCAGGCAACGTTCCATCCGGCCGCCGCATGAGCTAAATATGCCGCATCCGGCAAAAAACGGACGCAACGCAAGGCCATGCGGCACAATACGGCGCTAATGCAAGTCTATGGGGAAAAAAACTCAACCGGCGGCAAAAAAAAAAAAACGGTTGCGGTTTTTCTGCAAAGCGCCGTATTGTGCCGCTCAACAAAAAACGGATGTATGAAAGCAGCCTCAGAATGCCGGCATTCATAGGAACCATGCCATAACAGACACAGGGCTCATCAGCTGACCCCCGATTGTCATAGTTCTCCCCCCCCCACCCTCCCCAAATAACATCACATGCGCACTAATGGGAACAGGGAATGATACGCTCCCCGACGGCGGGTGTTAAATCCCGCTGATTGACAGTGGGATTTAACTGGTTAACAGACTGGCGGATCCAACAGAGGCATGTCGGCTGATCAGAACAGCCAACATGTGGGGAGAGATGTGGGCTCAGCGTGAGCCAACATCAAAACAAGGGACACAACATAGGACGTCAGTTTACGTTATTTGTGAAGCTGTTAGGTTAAAAAGAAAAAAAAAATGCCCCAAAAGGTGTCCATACACTTTAGAGCCGCCCTGTTCCCAGTCTTGTACTCTCTTGTCCAGAGCTTTCCTCCCTTGGCACAGCTCCGGTCCCCGCAGCACCAGCTTGTACCGATACCTTCTTCTAACTGTCCAGAACAAGGTGCTCAGACTTGTACTGAGGTGTGACCTCTGCCGCGCTCCATATATCACTGGAGCTGCCGGCAGGTCACAAACTCAGGAAGACTTAGGCTATGTGCGCACGTAGCGTTCTGTCCCTGCAGAAAATTCTGCAGCGATTTGAACAGCACACGTGCGCTTGAAATCGCTGCAGAAAGACTCCGTAATGAGAGAAAAAAAAAAAAAAAGCTGATTCCATGCGCTCTGAGTGCAGCCCCTCCCATAGACAGGGCGGGGGCTGCATGCAGAGCGCACGGAATAAGTGATATGTCACTTCTTAGAACGCGCGCTTCGGGCAGCAGCACGCGTCTGCGCACGTCTCCTGCATAATCTTCATAGATTATGCTGGGGATGCAGGACGCATGCAGTTTGCAGATCGCAGCGTAACTGCATGCAAATACGCAACGTGCGCACATAGCCTAACATATAAAGTTCCACTCTAGAGGTGAAAAAAAATAAATAAAATAAACACAACCTGGAGTGGTGCGTTGAAGCTTTCACCCTGTATTTACCACAGAACACAGTTCTAACATTTGACAAAGAATAGTGAGTGGCAAAGCAATACTATAAATATTAGAAACTTTAAACCATTCTGTACATGGTAAACAATGGACACAAACAAGTAACCATTCACTATGGGATTTTTTTTCCCTCACACTGAATACAACTCCCACAGTAAGCAAAAAATAAAAGCACAAAAACAAATGCATTACAGCTTAAAGGTCATGTCCCCAAACACTATTAACCTGCAGATATTGGCTTCATCTGCAGGTCAATAGAGCGCTAGGGCTCCCCCTGCTGCTGCACTGTGAGCTCAGATTCCGGGAGACCATGAACCATGTTCCTCCTGGCAGGCTGGACCCTTCAGCAGAGGAACGACCGGTGGTGCGACTACACTCACTCCTCAGAGCGAGCGGCAGCTGTACAACCACCCCAAAACACTGACAGACGCAGATTAAGGCCCTGTGCACACCAGAAAATGGAATTTTCTTAAGAAAATTCCGGACCCTCTGAAAGATTACCGCACCTGTGGTTAAAAAAAATAAAAAAAAAAAAACACCACAGCAGACCACACCCAAAAACCGCATGCGGTTTTACAGCAGTTTTTCCACGGGTTGTTCCCTGCATTTTTTGACCATGATCTATGGCAAAAACCGCAGGTACCTGCGGAAAAGTGACATGCACATTCTTTGCTGCAGAAAACATGCAGAAAAACCTGTTGGTGAAAAAAAAAAAACCGCAGTGTGAGCACATTTTTTATTATTTACCATAGGTTTTACTGTGGAGGGACTGCAGCAAGGTTAGGAACAAAAACTGCAGCAAAACCGCAGTAAAAACCGAAGCGTGTGCACAGGGCCTAAGAGCCGTGGGGAGATGGTCACTTTACTTGACTCTAGGAGCATAATATACTGTATGACCTGGAGAATTCCAACAAATTATAATTGAGTCCATTGGGGTTTTAGTATGTCAACAGCAAGACTAGCGCTACAGGATAAGCTAAACTGGCTATCAGAAATATGACGAAATACCGACAACCTCTCAACATAAACAAAGGTAATACAAAACACCAAAGTATAATAAAAACAACCACCGATAAGTGGTTACAAACACTGACCACGCCAAAAAAATAATATGAGAGATATAGATTATATATATATATATATATATATATATATATATATATATATATATATATATATATATATATATATATATATATATATATATATATATATATATATATATATATATATATATATATATATATAGTGTGTAGTTACCAAGTGTTTGTGTAGGGGCTGTACATGTTCTGGGTGGTGTCTGGGTGTGGCGGGGGGTGAGAGCGGTGTTTGTGTGTTGCGTTGTGTGTCGTTTGTGGAGCGCTGTGTGTCTGTATCATTGTGTATGTGTGTTGCGCGGTTTGTGTGAGGGTGTGTGTGTGTGTTTTGGGGGGGAGGTATGTTTTGTGCAATGTGTGTGTTGTGCGGTATGTGCGTATATTTGTGTGTGCCGCGGTGTTTGTGTGTTGGGTGTTGTGTGTGTGTGCGGCGTTGTGTGTGTGGGTGTCTGTAGGGCAGTGTTTGTGGTTCCCAGTGTGTGTGTGTGGTGTGTTGTGCAGTGCGTGTGTGGCAGTGGGTGTGTGTTTTTTGGGGGGGGGGGGGGGGGGAGGAGGTGTGCACCCCCATCGTGCGCCATCCCCCATGCTGTGCACCCCCCATCGTGCGCCATCCCCCATGCTGCGCACCCCCCATCGTGCGCCATCCCCCATGCTGCGCAACCCCCATCGTGCGCCATCCCCCATGCTGCGCACCCCCCCATCGTGCGCCATCCCCCATGCTGCGCACGCCCCATCGTGCGCCATCCCCCATGCTGCGCACGCCCCATCGTGCTCCATCCCCCATGCTGCGCACTCCCCATCGTGCTCCACAGTCACACATGAGAGAGTAAACACGCACACATCTGATCGCATAGACACACACACACACCCCACTTCTCCCTGTGCCCACCGGTGGGCGGTCCCAGCAGCTGTGCTGCACGCCGTGCTCCTCTGCCGACACTCACAGATCCGATCGCATACACACACACCCGATGGCATAAACACACACACACACACACCCGATGGCACAAACACACACACACGCACACACACCCACACACACCCGATGGCGCACACACACCCACACACACCCGATGGCGCACACACACCCACACACCCGATGGCATACACCCACACACACCCGATGGCATACACCCACACACACCCGATGGCATACACCCACACACACACACACACACCCACACACACCCGATGGCATACACCCACACACACACCCGATGGCATACACCCGATGGCATACACACACACACACACACACACACACATCTGATCGCATACATACACACACACACACCCGATGGCATACACCCACACACACATCCGATCGCATACACACACACACACACACACACACACACACACACACACACCCGATGGCATACACCCACACACACACACACCCGATGGCATACACCCACACACACACACACACACCCGATGGCATACACCCACACACACACACCCGATGGCATACACCCACACACACACACCCGATGGCATACACCCACACACACACACACCCGATGGCATACACACACACACACACACACACCCACCCGATGGCATACACACACACACACACACACACCCACCCGATGGCATACACACACACACACGCGCACACGCGCGCTGACACAATCACAACATCCGGAGATACCACATGCTTCCGGCCATGTGATCCTCCGGCAGGTCCTGGAAGATCACTGCACAGTATCGCCGCCGAGAAGCAAGCGATATCACGGGATGTTGTATGTGGATGCGATCTGATGTGTGTGTGTGTGTGTGTGTCTGTTCTTATGTGTGTGCGTGTGTGTGTGTGTGTGTGTTCCGCCGCTGCAGGACGTGGATGCGATCTGATGTGGGTGTGAGGTGTGTGTGAGAGTGAGTGTGATCTGATGTGTGTGTGTTTGTTCTTGTGTATGCGTGTGTGTGTTCCGCCGCTGCAGGACCTTGATGCGCTCACCTTGGGGCGAGAAGCCATTCCGTGTGGGGGGCGGGGCCATGGTGAGGCCAGCGGCCAATCCGCTGTTTGTCACGGTAAGGACATGTCACGGTAAGGACACAACTTTGGAGCAAGACAGACAGACAGGCAGAATAAGGCTATATATATATATATATATATATATATATATATATATATATATATATATATATATATATATATATATATATATATATATATATATATATATATATATATATATATATATACACATACATACATGTACTGTGCTGTTCTCGTCAACTAGAGGGAAAAAAAAGTGACTTTTTTTGGGGAAGTATTGAAAGAAGCTCCAAGTACGAGAACGGAGGGGTTTTGACCGGGTTGAGAGGAACTACGTACTGCAAACTTTAAAAAAAATTTGCTTCAATCGAAGGGTATTAGACCTTATAAAATCATTCTACTCAAACCAGTCTGCGAGAATTTTAACAAATGGTCTCCTCTCTGGTAAAATCAACCTCTCGAATGGAACAAGGCAGGGGTGTCCTCTTTCCCAGTCATTGTTCGATCTTTTCATTGAGCCCTTGGCGGAGATGATCAGGATGGACAGCCGGATTAGGGGCGTCCCTGCTAATAGACAATTCAATGTCACTTTTCGCAGATGACATCCTACTCGCGCTAACAGATCCACTGAACTCGGTCAAACAGACCTTGGAAATTTTTAAAGAATTCTCAAGGGTCTCATTATATAGGGTCAATATGGATAAAACCCAGGCTATGCGCCTCAATCTGGATCAGGATCTATTAAAAGTCCTACAATCGGAAATCAAATTTCAGTGGAATGTGGACAGCATGTCTTATTTAGGAATCAAACTAACAAAAAACACAAAGGACTGCGCTAACCAGAATATTACTGACATTAATAATACCATCCAAAAAGATCTACAACATCTATCCAAAGTAGAGCTTTCCTGGTTAGGAAAAATAAACACATACAAAATGCTGGAACTTCCCAAGTTACTTTATATATTCAGAACTATCCCATTACCAATCAAGAAGAAGCTTCTACAAAAACTCCAAACTCAACTAACATCTTTTGTATGGGGTAAAACTAAACCTCGAGTAGCACAATCTACCCTAAACAAAAACAGAATCAATGGGGGTGCCAAACATAATGGCCTACTATCAAGCAACGACTATTAAAAGCAGCCAGAAGTATTGGAACAGAGATGATAAACCTGCATGGGTGGGACTTGAAGATTCTTATAGTCCAAATATAGAAGTTGGAGACCTGGTGGTGGCCTACCTATGCGACTCCAAAAATCACCAGGAACTCAACAACATGGAGGAAATTCGGAGCCCACTCTACAAAAATACACGGCACCAAATCAATAGGTTGGATGAAAATCGAAACGCTTTCTGCATTCTCACCAAGATTAAAGCTCAACCACTGGAAATCCAAGGGAATATGCTTAATCTCAGACATACTCGATAACGATAAGCTGAAACCCTACCAAGACTTAGCAAAAAAATTCAAACTAACAGTCAAATAAGAAAACTTGGAAGATAATAGAAAAAATATTCATGAAACCTAGCACCACCCTCCACCTTCCAAGTAACATCACAGCTCTCTAAAATAATCCAAATAATCAAAACACTTGGAAAACCAAATATATCTACCAAATTTATAACGAAAAGTGGAAAAATAGATTTAAAAATCCCAGAAAATCAATTTGAAGAAAGATTCCAAAAGTCATTGGCCACAGTCTACAAAAATATACCTTGCGTTGCTCTTATAGAAACCAATTATAAGATAATAACCCGCTGGTATTACACAGCCCATAAATTGCATTTAATTAACCCAGATACCGCAAACAAATGCTGGAGAAAACTGGAAATTCAGGCAACATAACTCACATATTTTGGTCATGTCCAAAAATTAAGAAGTTCTGGAGAGACATTCAATCACTTATAAGGTCCATTACACAGCTAGATGTAACTAACTCCAGAATTAGTTCTTCTCTTAAAACATTGAAAACGATACCTAAACATTTTAGGCCCATAGTAATACATATTGTACTAGTGTCCACTAATCTCATTGCATCCAAAAGGAAAAAAGTGAGAAAGCTCCTAATATTCAAAAAGCTACGGAGAAACTAACTCTACATAAAACTTTAGAGCAGAGGTCCCCAACCGCCGGTCCACGGACCAGGACCGGCCGTTGGGGGTTTCCAGCTGGTCCGCGGCACCGCACACAGCTAGCTCTGCGGCCCTGCGCCTGGTCAGAGCACGCTCTGTGTGGATTGATAATGTTCTGTGCCGTAGCCGTGACAGCTCGCAGCTCCCGGCAGAGAACATTATGCAGGATGGGGCGGGTCTTAATGACGCGGCCCTCCAGCATAGCATGGTATGTACTTGACGGGGTGGGGCGGCAGGCTCTCCTCACTGACTCGCCCCCGGCAGAACATGTTATGTGGGGCGTTCCGGGGCGGGGCAGCAGACTGACCTCATTGACGCTGCTCCCGGTACCGGTGTTCAGTGTGTAGCGCTGCTAAGCAGCAGTGCTGTATACACTGATGCTCAATGTACAGTGCTGCTACTTAGCAGCGTTTTACACCGAGGTCTTGCCAGCATCCTCCCCATACAGCGCTGTCTGGTGCATATAGCAGTGCTATAATGTAGTAATTATATTATAAGTATGCACTAAGCTCCACCCCTCCATAACCCCGCCCCATATGACCAAAGCTCCGCCCATGTCCCACCGGGCCATGGAAAACTGGTCTTGCTTAAAGCCGGTCCCTGGTGCAAAAAAGGTTGGGGACCTCTGCTTTAGAGTACTACTAGCTGTACTACCCGACTTCGCCCGGGTTAATAACTGCTCTTAACAAAATAGAATGTATTAACAAAAATGTATTCTGCACACAAAAACCACAAAACAAATATAGAAATGTAATTATTAAAAGGCAAAAACTAAGCTAATAGAAGCATTTCACAACATATATCTCAACACCACAGATATTCCACACAGATATTCCACACAGATTTAACATCCTATGACCTCACACATACTGAGAATGTCCTTTGTTGCCTATATTAACCAATCAGAGCTCAGATTAATTAACTGTAGCAAAATAGAAGCTAAGCTGTGATTGATTGCAATTGGCAGCCTGATAAATCTCCAGGCAACAGAAAGCCCTCCCCCCTGACAGTATATATTAGCTCACACATACACATATAGACAGGTCATGTGACTGACAGCTGCCGTATTTCCTATATGGTACATTTGTTGTTCTTGTAGTTTGGCTGCTTATTAATCAGATTTTTATTTTTGAAGGATACCACCAGACTTGTGTGTGTTTAGGGCGATTATGTGGTGAGGTTGGTGTATGTGTGGTGAGATGTGTGCTGAGGGTGGTATACGTGTTCAAGCACGTGGTAGTGTGTGTTCATATCCCAGAGTGTGGTGAGTATCCCATGTCGGGGCCCCACCTTAGCAGCTGTACGGTATATACTCTTTGGCACCATCGCTCTCATTCTTTAAGTCCCCCTTGTTCACATCTGGCCGCTGTCAATTTGCCCCCAACACTTTTCGTTTCACTTTTTCCCCCATTATGTAGATAGGGGCAAAATTGATTGGTAAATTGGAACGCGCGGGGTTAAAATTTCGCCTCATAACATAGCACCCGGCGCTGCCCGGGATAGTAACTGTCTGTGTTTCTCTCCCATTCTCTGTCTCTCTCCCCCTCTGTATATATATCTCTTTGTCTGTCTGTCTCTTTCCCCGTCTGTCTCAATCACTTTCCCCGTCTGTCTCAATCACTTTCCCTCTTTCCCTGTCTGTCTGTCTCTTTGTCTGTGTGTCTCTGTGTCTGTTTCTTACCCTGTCTGTGTCATTCTCTTTCCCTGGCCGCATTGTGACACGGCAACATTCCATATAAGGGCGTGGCTGCGCATTCTTCTGAAGTTCTGGCTGCACTGTGGCTCCCAGCTCTATTCGCTTTAATGGAGGCAGGTTTTTTGGCGAATAACTAAAGAGCGGGGTTAAAATTTCCCCTCGAAACATAACCTATGACGCTCTCGGGGTCGAGAAGTGTGAGTGTGCAAAATTTTGTGGCTGTAGCTGCGACGGTGCGGATGCCAATCCCGGACATAGACAGACAGACACACACACGCAGCTTTATATATTAGATTATGCCATAAAAACTAATACTCAAACCAAGTACCTCACCAAATGGGACCCATGGCCAGAGCCCAGTCACCGACAAACTATATAGCCCAACTGACGTTAAAGGAAACACTAACTATATTAGAGAAATACAAGCTCACTTAATTCCAGGCTTGAAGCTCTAGTCTTTGATATCTCCCTGATCTGAACTCACTAGAATTATATGTTTTTGATCTCGCGAATTTACTGGACTATCTACAGAATCCATGTCAGGAAGTTGTTAATTTTATTTGTTGTTTAGTTATGTTTTGCAAAAAGTTAATTCATAAGCAATTGATTTGACCAACAAAATATACTGCTTGATGTATCAACACTAAAACTGGAGGGTCAAAACATGTGAATTTTCTTAACCTTGTTATTACTATCTGTATGTCCTTAAATTTTCTAACACATGATTTCAAGATTTGTTAACTACAAAACCTAATAATCATTTGAACGAGAACAGAGGGGTTTCATTTTGTTTTATTTTTTAATCTTTGAGAGGGCCTGGTTACAAACAAAAAAAAATAATTTTTTTTTTTATAGAAGATACAGTAGTAAAGCTCCTCCTCTAGAGAGCAGAGTCAGATGTCTTACCGACTCCACAGCTCTGGAGTAATAACACTAAGCACATTATAGGGCCTTGCATAAACCACCAAGGAAAATGTCCACTGTGGAGTTGGTCATGAAGGGTAGGGTAAAATCTGACACAAAATCCGCAGGGAGCACATGCAGATTGTCTGCAGATTTGTTTCCCCATGCTCCATCATTCATTACTCCTTGAATGGGGTGAAGGGGGTGGGGGAGGGGGGAGGGAGGGAAATTATATATAATAAAAAAAAAAAAATAATTTAAACACAGGAATGATCTTCCTGCACATCCAACACCATGCTTTCGTTTTTATGAATATTATTCCCATCAAAGGACATTCAGAAATTAGAGTCAGTTCAAAGGCAGGTAACTAGACTACTACAAGGAATGGAAGCCTCCTATATGATGACAGGTTGAAAAAGTTAGGATTAGGAAAAGATCGGTTGTAAAATGATTTAGTGATGAAATATATAATTGGTGGAGGAAGGATGCACTAGATGGACCCAGGTCTTTTGTCAACCTATGTAACTAAGTAATGTGTGAATGGAAATTTAAGGGTACGCTCCCACAATCAGTTTTGTTGACTTTTTGATGCTACAGAATTTCAGCACCTTAGTTTACATGCGGTATTTTTCATTGCACTTTTATGTGTTATTGATGGTGTTTTTTTGTCTTGGGTGTCAGGCTTTCATTCCTTCACCCACAGGCAATTTTCCATTTGTTGTTTTTTCTTCCCAATTTTCCAAGAGCCTTAACTTTTTTTTTTTTTTATTTCCGTAAATATAGCCATATCAGGGCTTTATTTTGCGGCAGAAGTTGTACTTTTGAACAACACGATTCATTGTGCCTCATAGTGTACTGGAAAATGGGAAAAAAAATTCCAAGTGCGGTCAAATTGCAAAAAAAAGTGCAATTTCACAATGGTTTTATATTCACTATATGGTAAAACTGAACTAGCATTATGATGCCTCAGGTCACTACGAATTCGTAGATACCAAACATATATAGTTTTACTTTTATCTTAGGGTACTTTCACACTTGCGTTTTTCTTCAGTTGCAATCCGCCGGTTTGGAAAACAGCGGAATCCGTTAACGGATTCCGACGTTTCCCATAGACTTGTATGGATGACGGATTGTGCCAAAAATACCTGCGTTGCTTCCGCTGGCCGACGCTGCGTTGCTTCCGCCGAGCGGAAGGAACGCAGCATGTAACGTTAATTGCTTGCGTTAAAATGACACCGAGCGGCGGATTCAGTTACATCCGTCAATAGTTATAATGGATCCCTATGGTGGCGGATTCCATTGCAAAGTGCTTTACAACGGAATCCGCCACTGGATTCCGCTAATTTCTACTGAGCATGCCCAGAATGAAAAAAAACAAAAAAAAAAACGGAGCTAACGCATTCCGTTAGACGGACGCCTAACGGATGTAACGGGTCCGTTATTTCACAGGAATCAGCTGATTCCTGTGAAATAACGGACCCGTTGCATCAGTTGACAACACAAAAATAACGGATGCGTCAAAACGACGCAGCAACGGACCCAGCGGATTCAACCCAACGCAAGTGTGAAACTAGCCTTAATGGTATAAAAAAAAAAATTGCACTTTAGCCGCCATATGATGGAGACCCGTAGGGTTCTCATTTTTTGGGATCTGGGGCTTAGTGATGGCTTATTTTTTGTGTCTTGAGCTGACTTAAATTATAAATTTTGGGGTAGATGTGATGCTTTGATCGCCAGTTATTACATTTTTATGCGATGTTGAGACAACCAAAAATGCAGTAATTCTGCTGTTTTGATTCTTATTCCTCACTACGTTCTTTGCCGATGAAATTAATTGATTTTGTAAATCGGACATTTCTGAAAGTTTATTTTTTTTTATTTTAAATGGTGGTAAAGGGGGTGATTTTAACCTTTAGGGGTTTGTTTTATACAGTTTATTGATTTTACTAGTTCACATACGGGACTATGCCTGCACTGTACGATCGCTTCTCCTGATCAGAGTGGTGCTACAGCATCGCTCTGAACAGCAGAAATGCTGATCTCCTGTGAATGCCGACATTCACAGGAAACACTTCATGGAAGCGGCAGGGATCATCATCTGACCCCCACGCTGTAGTGAAAACACATTTGCGCCCCATGATCGCATGGCAGCCGTTGAGTGTGGAGAACAGCACGATCCCGGCCAATGTGTGTTAAAATGCTCTTCTGTCAGACTCCAACAGCATGATCTAAGGGGTTAACAGGTGCGGGTGGATCAGAAATCCACCTGCGTTTGGCAGCTGCACATGTCTGTTGATCTGATCAGCAGACATGTAGGGAATAATGCGAGCCTGCATTAAAGGGACAAACGCGACCAAGGACGTATTAGGAACATCCTTGATCGTGAAGGGGTTAAAGAAAGCTACTTTGTTTTTTTAAACTTCCTGATAATGACTTTCTTGGTGAGTTTAGACGGCAAAACTGCACTTCATCCGCACCTAAACTTGTATCTGCGTTTTTTACCTGAGGATTTTCCAGAACTAATGCAAGTCTAAGGGAAAATTCCACACAGAAAACGCAGCAAGTCTGCAAGATCAATTTACATTGTGGATTGGAAACACGCACAAATCAGTTTATGCAGTGTAAACTACTGAAAATTTGACGGCCTAGAGGTCAACAAATAGAGGATCATCAGTTATCTGCAATCTGCTGTACATGTGAATGCCCCAACTTCCCACTGCACATGTTGGTGAAAAGAAGCTGGGACATGTTAGCTTTTGATATGCCTAATCCAAAAAATATAACCCAACACCAAATATACCTGGCAGTGGCTTGTTCCTAGTCATGAAAGTTGAACGGACCCGAAAAGTAAAGTTCAGTGTTAGTACAAAACAGACTTCAAAAAAAAAAAAAAAAAAACACTGTGTGCAGAATTAGGCAAGTTGTATTTTAGAGGATTTTTTTTTTATTACTGATCAACAACTATGTTATCAATCAACCCAAAAGACTAAAATATCAAAGCTTAATATTTTTGGAAATTGTTTTTTTTTTAGATTTGGCTATCTTACGAGGATATCTGTGCAGAATTATTAGGCAACTTAATAAAAACCAAATATATTCCCATCTCGCATGTTTATTTTCACCAGGTAAGCCAATATAACTGCACAAAACTTACAAATAAACATTTCTGACATGCAAAAACAAAAAAATTAGTAACCAATATAGCCACCTTTCTTTATGATGACACTCAACAGCCTACCATCCATAGATTCTGTCAGTTGGTTGATCTGTTTACAATCAACATTGCGTGCAGCAGCCATCACAGCCTCCCAGACACTGTTCCAAGAGGTGTACTGTTTTCCCTCCCTGTAGATCTCACATTTTATGAGGGACCACAGGTTTTCTATGGGGTTCAGATCAGGTGAACAAGGGGGCCATGTCATTATTTTTTCCCTCTTTTAGACCTTTACTGGCCAGCCACGCTGTGGAGTAGTTGGATGCATGTGATGGAGCATTGTGCTGCATGAAAATCATGTTTTTCTTAAACGATACAGACTTCTTCCTGTACCACTGCTTGAAGTTGTCTTCCAGAAACTGGCAGTAGGTATGGGAGTTGAGCTTCACTCCATTCTCAACCGGAAAAGGTCCCACAAGTTCATCTTTGATGATACCAGCCCATACCAGTACCCCACCTCCACCTTGTTGGCGTCTGAGTCGGAGTGGAGCTCTCTGCCCTTTACTGATCCAGCCTCTGGCCAATCCATTTGGCCCATCAAGAGTCACTCATTTCATCAGTCCATAAAACCATTGAAAAATCAGTCTTATGATATTTCTTGGCCCAGTCTTAACGTTTTATCTCATGTTTCTTGTGCAAAGGTGGTCGTTTTTCAGCCTTCCTTACATTGGCCATGTCCCCATGTATGGCACACCTAACAATAACTTGTGCTTTTTGATACTCCAGTAACGTTGCAACTCTGAAATATGGCCAAAGTGGTGGCAAATGGCATCTTGGCAGCTTCAAGCTTGATTTTCCTCAATTCATGGACAGTTATTTTGCCCAACACGCTTATTGCGACCCTGTTGGCTATTTGCCATAAAATGCTTCATTGTTCGGTGATCACGCTTCAAAAGTTTGGCAATTTCAAGACTGCTGCATCCCTCTGCAAGGCATCTCACAATTTTGGACTTTTCAGAGCCCATCAAGTCTCTCTTCTGACCCATTTTGCCAAAGGAAAGGAAGTTGCCTAGTAATTAAGCACATTTATATAGGGTGTTGATGTCATTACACCGCACCCCTCCTCATTACAGAGATGCACATCACCTGATTTACTTAATTGCTAGTTGGCTCTCAAGCCTATACAGCTTGGAGTAGGACAACGTGTATAAAAATTATCATGTGATCAATACTCATTTGCCTAATATTCTGCAGTCTATCAGTGTATGTACACTGACCACTTGAGCGAGCATCGCTGGGTTCTGGTACGCTCAGTGCTCGGCCCAGTGCGAGCCTCTATGAGAGTTTTAATGACTACCTCCCAAAAATTAGAATAAAGGCTCAACTGATCCTGCGCTCTCTGTTGAGCACTTACGTCAGGAGTTTCCATGTAAGTCCCAAAACGCGAAGTTCAGACAAAACCCCGACAGAACCAGTCACTTATAATGAGGCCGATGGACTCTGTTTCAGCGGTGTCCAATCATTTCAGCTCTGTGCACGCCTAAAAAGATTGACACCAGTGAAACAGACGGCAAATGGGAGTCAAAAGTGTCTACACCTGCCCTATTAACCCCTTCACGACCTTTGACGGATATATCTGTCATGGAGCGTGTGACGTTAAGCTCCGCCCCCTGCCGCAACCAGGATGCGGCGATCCGCGCCGCACATATCAGCTGTTTTCAACAGCTGACATGTGTGCCTGCATGTTACGAGTGGAATCGCATTCCACCCGTAACAATAACCCCTTAATCTCGCTGCCAATGTATTTATGTATATACGTGCGGTCATGATTTTCACTTACCGCCGCCCCCACCGGAAGTTACGTGAGTGATCCTGTGACTTTTGGTGGTTGCCATGGTAGCACAGGGTCATGAGATGATGCCAGCAGCTATGACGCACGCAACCGACTTCAAGACTTCTCCCGAGCATCCGCAGTCTTCTGGAACTCGCTGGCTCAACACGTCAGACTGCTACCCTTGCAAGCTTCAAACGGAACCTGAAAACCCATCTGTTCAGACATGCCTATAATCTACAATGACCTCACTGCTTCACTATCGTGCGGAGCCGCCCGTCCGACCACCGAGCGGGGCTGCTGCCCGACCAATCTACACCCCGCCTACTGTCTCCTCCCCAAAATCCGATAGATTGTAAGCCCGCAAGGGTAGGGCCCTCTTCCCTCTGTACTAGTCTGTCTACTGTAACTTGTGTATGTATTCTGTATGTAACCCCTTCTCATGTACAGCACCATGGAATTAATGGTGCTCCATAAAAAAATAATGACGAATCACTTTAGTTTTCACTCGGCCAGGAGCTGAATGAATCAGGAAGTGATCAAATCTGCTGTTTACAGCTGTATAGCTGTGATCAGCAGATAGCAATCAGCAATCCGATCGCTCTGCATTATAGCCCCGTAGGGGGACTAGTATATATTAAAAAAAAAACCTAAAAAGTTCAAATCACCCCCCTTTTGCCCCATTGAAAATTAAAGGGTTTAAAAAAAAAAAATTAAATATACACATTTGGTATCCCCGCGTTCAGAAATGCCCAATCAAAATATAAAATCAATTAATCTGATTGGTAAACGGCGTAGTGGCAAAAAAAATTCCAAACACCAAAATTACGTTTTTTGGTCACCGCAAGTTTTACGCAAAATGCAATAACAGGCGATCAAAACGTAGCATCTAAGGCTATGTCCGCACGTTGCTTTTTACCTGCTTTTTTGCTGCTTTTTCAACTGCAGCGTTTAATGCCAAAATGTTTGTGTTCTGCTTTTCAAGCAAAGTCTACGGGAATTTGGGTTTCTTGTCCGCACTATGCAGTTCAAACTGCAGCCTTTTTGTTGCAGAACTTTGGTCAAAAACTCAGCTTTGCAGTGCAAAACCCAAATGGCAAAAACAATTCACATGTCAATTGTTTTTGCCATTTGGGTTTTGCACTGCAAAGCTGAGTTTTTGACCAAAGTTCTGCAACAAAAAGGCTGCATTTTGAACTGCATAGTGCGGACAAGAAACCCAAATTCCCATAGACTTTGCTTGAAAAGCAGAACACAAACATTTTGGCATTAAACGCTGCAGTTGAAAAAGCAGCAAAAAAGCAGGTAAAAAGCAGGTAAAAAGCAACGTGCGGACATAGCCTAATGGTACCATTAGAAACGTCAGCTAGAGACGCAAAAAATAAGCCGTCACTGAGCCATAGATCCCAAAAAATGAGAACGCTACGGGTTTCGGAAAATGGTGTGTACACAAAAAAAAAAAGTACGATTTCCATAAAATATAGTAATCTTTATTAGAAAAATAGAGTAAAAACACTAATACATACAAAATAGTATTACATCAATTGTGAGGATAAAGGAGGACCTCCACCCCTGCCTCCGTCCTGCTGAGGAAGCAATAGCGATACGCGTTCGGGATTGGTTGCGGTTCCTCTTCCCCCCCACTGTGTGTGCTCTTGTGCTCCTTCTGTCCCTGCATGGGTAAGTTATATTAATTACTCCATCTGGTGTTACTCTTATGATTGGTATATAGGTATTTACCCTTGGCCAAGTTTTGGAGCCTCTGTGCACTCAATGCAGCAGTTTACTATCTGATCCTAGGATATGTTTACTTTTTCTGTCTGCATGGTTGTCACAGGCATTATTATATGCTCTTATTGAGCGCACACACACACACACACACACACTATTGTGGGGGGTGATGTTTTGGTAGAGGTCCTCCTTTATCCTCACAATTGTAATACTATTTTGTATGTATTAGTGTTTTTACTCTATTTTTCTAATAAAGATTACTATATTTTATGGAAATCGTACTCCTTTTTGTGTGTACATACCATTCTAGTAGTCATTATGATGGAGTTTTTCGAGACATTTAATCCTACTTTAAGGGTAATATAAGAGATCTTTGGGGATTGACATAATGATTTTACAGCCCTTCTCCCTTTGGTCTTTTTTGTATTTTGGGTTTCGGAAAATGGCGTAAAACGTACGCCACTTTTATTAGACAAGCTTATGAATTTTTTTTAACCCCTTAGATACAAGTAAACCTATACATGTTTGGTGTCTACAAACTCACACCGACCTCAGGCATCATACCCACACATCAGTTTTACCATATAGTGAACACTGTGAATAAAAACATCCCAAAAACTATTGTGCCATCACACTTTTTTTCAGTTTTTCCACACTTGGAATTTTTTTGCTGTTTTCCAGTACACCATATGGTAAAACTTATGGTTTCATTTAAAAGTACAACTTGTCCCGCAATAAACAAGCCCTCATATGGCAAGATTGACAGAAAAATAAAAATGTTACGGCTCTCACAAGAAGGGGAGCAAAAAACAAACGCAAAAACGGAAAGTGCCCGGGGGCTGAAGGGGTTAAAATGAGTGCTTCAGTAAGGGGTTTTATCAGAATCGCATTTTTGGAGGGGGATTTACACGAAAACCCCCAAATGAATTGCACAGCCAGGACACATGAGTGTGAGCCCAGCCTTATACTGAAACGCTATCAAATCATTTTACCAAAAGACCATAACTTATCCTGCACAAACCCAGCCCCCGCTCAGGGTAGTCATGTAACTGGAAATATAGGGGGCTTCCACGGTTCTGGTAGAACAAAGACTCTGGAAAAGCGATATGGCTCCCCCCCCCGTTAAATTTCTGTGAAATTTGCACTACCAAACACCCCCACCCCCGTCACCTGTAGTAAGTGGCCACAAGTTTGCCATTATTGTAATGGAAAAGCGCACTTAATTTATGGTGTGTGTCTCCAGAAGCACGAGCTGGACACAGTATGGAGGCGCTACAGTACATGGGGACACAAAGGCTGCCATGTTTGCAATTCTCCAGAAAAATCGTAGCGTGGATGCTACAAAACACTCACTGGAGCCGTAGATTAATTGTGAAGTGCAATTTCTGCAGTGGGGTCACTTTGGGGGTGTTTCTGCTGATCTGGCTTTGTAAGGGCTCCGCAAATGTCAATCGCAATCTATTCTAGCAAACTTTGTGCTCCAAAAGCCAAATATCTCCTTCCCTCCAGAGCCCTGTCGTGTGGCCAAACAGTAGATTCTGACGACATGTAAGGAAATGGGTAACATGTAACAAGAAAGTGGGTAACAAACTGTATGGTACACTTTTTCGTGTTACCTCTTGCAAAAGTAAAAAAAGTGTAGGGCTAAAGCACCATTTTGTGACAAAAAAAAATAATGAACATTTTCAATATAAGAACCTAAAGTTATCAAATTCTGTTAAGTCATCTCATATGAAGTCACTGAGTCATTGAGACTGTGGAAACCTCCAGTTGGGACCACAACTTACCTGAGTGACGTCACCACTGATGTACCATGATCACACACTGTGCCTTCAGTAATGTAGGAGAGCTGGAATTATGGTGGGACCTCGTGTGGATTACATCAGACCTGCAGGTTGTTTTGGGGTTAATAAAGTGGTGAAAGAGGGTGCTTTTTTAATCTTATTTTAAACAAAGGATTTTTTTTGGCGTTTTTTTTTCCACAGATTAGTAATGGGGAGGGAGGGTTTGATACACCCTCCCTATTACTAATCTAGGGTTTAGTGGCAGTGATTAACCCCTTATACCCCAGACTGCCGCAACACCAGGGCAATCGGGAAGAAAGAAAAGTGAAGAAAAAGTGCTGGTATTGTCGTATCTAATGGAAGTGGTAATCTTGGGCGGCTGCAGGCTGCTATTTTTAGGCTGGGGAGAATAATGAGTCTCCCCAGCCTGAGAATACCAGTCCCCAGCTGTTGGGCTTTATCATGGCTCGGTATCAAAATCGGGAGGGGACTGCACACTGTTTTTTTAACAATTTATTTAAAGTAATTAAACAAAAGCCGCATGGGGTTCCTCTTATTTTGACACAGCCAAAATAAGAGCATGGCTGGGGGCTGTAGCCTATAGCCGTATGTTTTATCTGTGCTGGTATAATATGGGGGACGCTACGCCAATTTTTTATTTTTACGGTAAGAGACTCGCATACAGGGTCTTTGATTGGAAGCGTCAGACATGTTGTCACGCAGCATGGGGGCGCGTCAAACTGCAACCAATCAGACTCCAGTGGGCGGGGAAAGAAGTGCATATGCAATGAAGGTAATAAACGGCCCCGGAAGTGAATGAGTGGCTGTGGGAGCAGTTATAGCTGCACCGAAGACTTGGTAAGTACAGCCCGCTTGCTGTATTATTTTCTTTATATTTTTCCCTTTATTTTTGTTTTTTTTTTTTTAAAATCACTCAAGCGCCGATTCCAGATCTATACCAGGAAGTCCATGAGAATTTGGAGCCCGGAGCTCTAGTACCCTTAAACCCACATGGGTTCAGACTTTTACAGTCTGGGTCCACCCATCACTAAACCTAAGGATGCTGGGATACTCAAAGCTTCATGACGGAGCACAGACTATGGTCACTGCCGCATCCTCTGTCCCCTCCCTGGTGTGAAGAGTCATCTGTGACACTTGTTTCAAGGTCTCGTCTAGTGAGCATGTGCTGTGCGATTTGCACTCTGTTGCCGCCTCAGATCAGTAGTAACGAGCTAGCAACACAGCAGTGCAAATTGGCAGAATCCCTGGCATGCGGAGGCCTGTACCGCCCCAGCAAGTAACATCACTATAGCACTACCCCAAACAGGCTGACTATTCAAACAAAGGACAGGCGTGCAGTCTATCAAGACACAGCCAAACTGTTCAGTGCACCTTCACACCTGCTTGTTTTCCACCTAACTCCGTCCTTCTCTAGATCTATGACACCAAAGCTATCAAAGAGTAGAGGAGGTTGGAGATAGAAGGGGAAACAAAACAGGTGGGAAGGTTCAGTTAAATATTTGGCCGCCATGATCCACTGAGCGCATGCACTTGGTATGAATAGTCATTCTTTGCTGACAAAGTCCCTTTACAAAGGAACTTGTCAGGTCCTAAGTGCACCCAGAAACACTGGCAGTTCTGGGTGCAGATCTATTATCCCCGCCTAACCTTCCTAGCATATATAAACAGATCTTTCGAAAAAGTATGTCTAAAGATCATTTAGGAGATGCTGAGGGGTGCAACTAGTCGGCCCACTTAGCATGTTAGCACACCCCTCTGAGCGCGATAACCTGCTTTACAATGGCAACGAGATACAAATCTGTGCATGGGTGCAGCTTTGTACCAGTTAACATTGAGCTCCTTTGACGCCGGCAATATGCACCCTTGCTTCAAAGATGCTCAGTGCCCATGATTGGAAGACGTCCACACGTCTGGTCATGCGCACTACTACTCTCTGAAGTCAGGACACATACAGCCAGTTTTTGAGTAGTGCACATGACCGGAAGTGTGGGCGACTTCAGATCATGGGCAGCGAGTTTCTTTGAAGCCAAGATGCATACACCCAGTATAAAAAGCTGAAAGTGGATGAGTACAAAACAGTGTGCATTTGTATCACTCTGCCATGATGCTTGCTGTCAAAGCATGTTAGCACGCCCACAGGGACTAGTCACAGCCCTCACTAGCATCTCAAACAATCTTGAGAAATGCTTTTTCTATGGCCTCAGTTCCATTTGCATTTTGCACAGACGAGTGCAATCTGATAAAACAGACTGCACTCCAAAACAATGAAGCAGTGTCCATCTGTGACTGATTTCTCATGCCACATCAGCATGAGTAAAGAATTGCAGCATGCTGGGTTTGGCAGCGAGTCTCAACTCACAAGCACCTATACAAGTCTATGGGTGTGTGTAAAACATCACACTGCAGTTTGATATACGGCAAGACTCGCATAGGAGGAGGAGAGGATGAAAGTGCTCCCCCCCTCTTCTTCCCAGCTGTGATCCGATCACAGTTGCATGACCCTCTGCTCATGTTCGCAGCAGAGCCGGAGCCAATGACCATTAGCATACCGCTTCTGATGCCCTCGCATTGGAAGCTATGCGCAAGTGGAATCGAGGGCTAAAGATCTGTTTATGTATGCTAGTAAATGCTGGGACAGTTAGGCAGGGATTCTACATCTGCTCGCAGTTCTGGGTGCACTGAGGGCTTGATAGGTTGCCTTTAATTCCTGTGTTCACAGTTCTAATTTGACCTGTCATCAGGTCAAAAGTAACATGTTTTTGCCCCCAGTTTATCCCTGCTGCACCCTCGGGTAATCTGTTTCATTTTTATTTTAAGTCACCCAAGCCATTCCAGATATACAAGTCATCTTATTTAGTGCAAATTTTTATGGTCTTTATTAAGGGAGTGTAACAAAGGATTTTCAGAAGATTTTCCATGTCTAAATACAAGAACTTTTTTGGGTCATACCTACTTCCTTACAGATGGTAAGCTCTTGTGAGCAGGGCCCGCACCATGATTGAGCTGGTGAGATGTGTTACTCTAATGTCTAATATTGCCTGTACATGAACCTCTGATATATAAAGTGCTGCAGAATATGTTGGCACTATAAAAATAAAGTGTATTATAGTATAGGAGAGGAGGTAGAACCCGATAGCAAACAAAGCGATTAGGAACTATTAGTACTACAAAAAAAATTCTAATAAGCATATACCAAGGAATTGCTAAATAAATGCCAAATAGGCGTTCCAAGGTCCCAGGTTTTGTCAGTAAATGTTCACATTTGCAAAGACCATAACCCACCAGATATATATCCAAAAAGGATTGGTAGCGTAGTCATTCTACAGCAAAGTGCTGGGGACATGGAAGAAAACCTGGTGCAGTTTGCATATACTTAGCATACAACGTGCAAGGAAGTAAATGAAGGTTTACTCTATTTTGCTACACCCATAATCATTAAAGACATGTTTACACCCTTTCATCAGTGCTAGCTGTTTGGAGGCTTCCACTGGACTGACGAGTGTCTCCGTATAGACAAGTCAGGCGAGACCTTTCCATCTGGTGGACCTAAAGGCCCAGTCACACACGACTTACCAGCGATCCCGAAAACGATGCGACCTGATAGGGATCGCAGGTAAGTCGCTGGGAGGTCGCAGGTGAGATGTCACACATTCAGATCTTACCAGCGATGCAGGAACAATACAGGTCGCAGTAGCGACCTGTATAATGATCTCGGCAGTCACTGTGACCCTGTCACACAGTCTCAAACACAGCGATGTGTCCTGCCCAGCAGGACATCGCCTTTGAAGAAAATGGCCTGGACCATTCTGCAACGACTATAGATCCCACAGCAGGGGCCTGATCGCTGGTAGATGTCACACATAACGAGATCGCTAACGGGATCGCTACTGCGTCACAGAAACCATGACTCAGCAGCGATCTCGCTAGCGATCTCGTTATGTGTGACTGTACCTTGAGAAGGTGGAGGGAGCCGCCCAGCAGACACCTGCCTCAGATCAGGTTAGGCTGCTTTCACACATCCGGTAGGTGCAGGGCCGGCCAGTCCGGCTTTAAAACCTATGCAACGGATGCGGCAAAAAAGTCGCATCCTTTGCATAAGTTTTTTAAATGCGGCCCGTCCGGTTTTTGCCGCATGCGGCATGCTACTGAGCATGCGCAGTGGCAGGCAAAAACCGCATGCGGCGGCTGGATGCGGTTTTTGCCACATCGCGCCGCATCCGGCGTCCATAGGCATACATTGAAAAATGCGCCGCATCGGCCGGATGCGGCACGGTTTTTTTTGCTGCACAAAAAAACGTGCCAGGCAATGTTCCATCCGGCCGCTGCATCAGCTAAATCTGCCGCATGCGGCAAAAACCGGACGGAACGCAAGCCCATGGGGCACAATGCGGCACTAATTAAAGGCTATGCAGGAAAAACGCAACCGGCAGCAAAAGAAACCGGTTGCGTTTTTCCTGCAAAGTGCCGGATTGTGCCGCACAAGAAAATCCAGAGGTGTGAAAGCAGCCTTACTCATCAAGCTGCGCTTCCTCTGAAAATATAGAATATAGGAAGTCTACCTAGTTTATCATTTTTTTGCAGTTTTCTGCTGCCATTCATAAAGTTACTAGAAGGAAGCCATGCGTGTAAAAAGCCCTGCCAGTGAAATCCGCTTCCCGCTTGTGTATTGCCAGTCTATCTCCAATAATGTAATGGCCACCAGTCATCTGAACCTGTAGCCAGGTCACTGTGTCTTGACATCAATAATTACAGAGACCATCAGAGCCAATTTGAAGGCCAACTATGGCTTCTTTTGTTACCATCTTGTTAACTTTCTAGAAAAGCAGAAACCCTGATATAGTGGCTGACAGGTTGAACCACGAGGCTGTCGACAGAAAACAAATCTGTTTAGATTTACGTCTGCAATTCCAAATAACTTATGAGTTACTAAACTTCTATTGATACCTCCCAGTCTCTCTTAGCTGTGGCTCTACTTGTGGTTCTGTTCTGGCCTCATTGAGATGTTAAGTTTTCTTAGGCTAGGTTCACATTTCCGTTGTTTCGCATCAGTCACATGCGTTGCTTGACGCGAGAGAGCGAGAGAATACATGCGGAGTGCAGGAGGGGGCGGAGCCGAGCGGGGAAGTGTCGGGCTCCCTGCACACGTAGCCAGGGTAAATATCGGGTAACTAGGCAAAGCGCATTGCTTGGTAACCCGATGCGTATCCTGGTTATGTGTGCAGGAAGCCAGAGAGAGCATGCGCAGCGAAATCCTACGGATTGCGCTGCTCAAAAAACGTTACAAGCTGCGTTCCTACCGCCCCGCGGTCAGTCGTTCGACTGATCAGTCGGGTGGAGGATGCAACGCAGCATCATCAGTCAAAATCCGCCGCTCATAAAAGTATATGGGAACAACGGAATCCGACAAACTGATTCAGTTGTTTACCAGGGCAGCGGATTCTGACTGATACAATTTAACGGAAGTAGGAACCTTGCCTTATACGTCAAAAACATGGACTGTTCAGTGTTTTAGGTCAGCGTTTTACCAATGTGTCAGTTGTTAGCATCAGTCATTTTTCTAATATATTGCAAACCTTCTATCCATTATAATATCACTAATAGCATACGGACTGTCCACGGATGCCATATCTGAGCTGTCCAGGATTTTCACAGGCACATAGAATTCTATGGGTAATTTTGAGCCATGACTGGTATTAAACAGAAACATCCCTTTAATTTTTTTCAGACCACACAGTCCATGTTAAAAAAAAAAACAAAAAAAAAAACACATGTCCAATACATTATAATGGACACCTATTCTATCCATGAAAAACATAATACATGAGATGTCTGTGAGTTCAAAGCAAAGAGGTCCAACAGCCAGCCCATTCTATGTAATGGCCAATATTAAGCCTTAAAGACCAAAAATAAAAAAAAGTAGCAACTGGGGTTTCACTAAACAAAATACTACTGTATATTAGCAATTAACAGTGGTGGCCAAAGGTTTTGAGCCCAAAAAATATTGGTTCTCAGTTTGCTGCTTCAGTTTTTATAATGGCACTTTGCATAAACTACTGGTTGATATCAGGTGACTTGCACTCATTCATTGGCATGAAAATTACCTTGGTCATGCTGACTGATAGGCCTAAGACACACGGCATGAAAATCGGACCGCGTGAAATGCGATAAAACATTGCATTCCACTCGGACCAATATTAGCCTGTGTGCCAGCACCCATGAGCAATTATTTTCTCAGCCCTAATCGGACCGAGAAAATAATCGCAGCATGCTGTGGGTACAATGGGATCCTAGATTCTCTCGGACCCATTCACGTCTATGGGGCGAGAGAAAAATCGCACTGCACTCGCAGTACACTGATGTACCACGAGTGCAGAGCGAGAATGGCAATAGCTGGCGAGAGGGGAGATAAATCCCTCCCTCTCCTCCTCAGAGCCGGTCCACCCCTACTCAGCTGAGGTCCGATCACATGATCGGACCTCAGTCGCAGTGACACTCACATGACACTCGGCTCTGCTGTGCTGCCAGCGTGAGCAGAGTGTCATGAGAGGATTGCAGTAGTCCCCCCTGTGTGGCCCCGGCCATAAGATAAGACTGGTTGCCTAAAATTGTAAAGACGCTTGTAATCATTGTCTTCTCAGAACCATAATTACCTCTAAAAAGGAGGTGGTTGTCATTTACTTTGCATAAAATATATTAAAAAAAAAAAAAAAGTTTTACAGGCAAGGACATTGCCTCCAGATGAATAATTTAATTGGATCATCAAGAACTTCAAAAGAGGCTTGGCTTCAGAGCACTCGAAAAAGTACAGCACATATCAGGACATATTCATAGTCATTGTAGCATTCAGCTACAGGACTTATTCAAAGCCAGAGCAACAGCAAAGGCTCTGTGGACACGCTGCGGATTTACCCGTGAAATTGCGGCAGAATTCACTGAAGGACTGCTGCAGAAAATGTTTATAACAATTCTCCAGTCATTCTACAACAAAATCTATGGGGATTAAAAAATGCTGTGCGCACACTGCGGGTTTTTTTGTCCCTGCGGATTTTGCCGCGGAGTTTCCGCTGCGGAATTAATGTGAATGTCACTTAATTTCCGCAGTTACCTGCGGTTTTTGCCACAGATTAAAAAACGCAACAAATCCGCACCAAACCGCGGCAAATCCGCATGCGGATTTTGGTGCGTTTTTTTACCGCAGGTGCAGGAATCTTTCAGAGGGTCTGGAATTTTCTTAAGAAAATTCCATTTTCTAGTGTGCACAGAGCCTAAAGGGGGCTTTACACGCTGCGACATCGCTAATGCGAACTCGTTGGGGTCACGGAATTGGTGACGCTCATCCGGCCGCATTAGCGATGCCGTTGCGTGTGACACCTATGAGCGATTTTGCATCGTCGCAAAAACGTGCAAAATCGCTCATCGGTGACATGGGGGTCCATTCTCAAAAATCGTTACTGCAGCAGTAACAAAGTTGTTTCTCGTTCCTGCAGCAGCACACATCGGTACGTGTAACACCGCAGGAACGAGAAACCTCTCCTTACCTGCCTCCCGGCCGCTATGAGGAAGGAAGGAAGTGGGCGGGATGTTACGTCCCGCTCATCTCCGTCCCTCCACTTCTATTGGGCGGCGGTTCAGTGACGCAGCTGTGACGCTGAACGAACCGCCCCCTTAGAAAGGAGGCAGTTCGACGGTCACAGCGACGTCGCCGGGCAGGTATGTGTGACAGGTCTGGCCGATGTTGTGCGACACGGGCAGCGATTTGCCCATGTCGCACAACAGATGGGGGCGGGTACCCACGCTAGCTATATCGGTACCGATATCGCAGCGTGTAAAGCGGCCTTAAGGCAGACTCTTTTGGAGGCTTGGCTGGTGTCAACAAAGACAGCAAAGAAGCCACTTCTCTCCAAAAAAACCATCATGGAGACTGAGTAGGTTGGACTTCAGAGGACTGGAGTAAAGTTTTGTTTTCTCTTCTATAAGGCCACCTTCAAACTGTTTGGGACAACTTGTCTGCAGAAGAAAATGTGAGCGCTACAGGTGCTGTTACTTTTCAGGCAAGGGAGTGCGCTCCCTTAAAGATTTGCCTAAAAACCCTGCCATGAACACAGAATGGTATTTAAACATTCCACCCAAGTGCAACTTTGTCAACTATCCAGGAGCAATTGGTTATGAACAATGCTTTTTCCAGCATGATGGAGACCAAGTCACAAGGCAAAAATGATAACTGGCTCCGAGGACAAAACATTGACATTTTGGGTGCATGGTCAGGAAACTCCCCAGATCTCAAGCTTATTCAGAAAAGGATTTAATTCTCAAAAGTCAGTTGTCAAAAACAAAGAAACTGTATTGACTTGGAGCGAGGATGTGTTGTTATCAGTCACAATTTGGCCCAGAAGCAGATATCCAGCTGCTGGGGCAAAAATCTTGAAACATAAGGGTCAACACTTTAAATTAGGTTGGCCACTACTTTAAAGGGAACCTGTCACCATTTTTTTGGCCTATAAGCTGCAGCCACCACCACCGGGCTCTTATGTACAGCACTCAAACATGCTGCATATAAGAGCCCAGGCTGGGGGTATAACAAACACTTTATAATACTTACCTAACGGTCGTTTCGTGGGCCATATGGGCGTCTCCGTTCTCCGGTGCCGCCTCTTTTGGCTATCTTTGTTCTCCTTCTACTCTAGCCGCGGTGCATGACAGGTCCGATGTCATACACACTCGCCGGCATTCAGGTCCTCAGCAGTGTGTGTATGACGTAGACGCGTCATGCACTACGGCTTCAGAAAGAGGACGAAGATGGCCGAAAGGAGGCACCGTCAACGGACCACAGAGACGCCCATAAGGCCCACAGCGCAACCGTTAGGTAAGCATTATAAAGTGGTTTTTACGTTATACCCCCGGCCTGGGCTCTTATATACAGCATGTTAGAATGCTGTATATAAGAGCCAACTGGTGGTGGCCGCAGCTTATAGTCCAAAAAAGCGGTGACAGGTTCCCTTTAACACTGATGGCCTATCCTTAGGCTAGGTTACCAATGTCTGATCGACCGGGGTCCAACACCCCATACCGAAGATCAGCTGTCCTCTGTGACAGCAACCAGAAATGCTCAGTTCTGGAGCTGCCCCATCAACTGAATGGATGGGTACTGCACATCTGCCTCACATTCAAATCAATGGGAGGCAAATGTACAGTACCCAGCTGCGGTCCCTATCAGAAGATGGGGTAGCTCCAGAACTGAGCATTTCCAGCCAGTTGCTGTTGCCACTAAGAACAGTTGATAGGCAGGGGGTCAGACCCCGGCTGATCAGACATTGATGGCCTATCCAAAAGGATAGGCCCTCAATGTTAAAGTGGTGGAAGACCTCTTTAAATATGTACTTAAAGGGAATCTGTCACCAGGTTTTTGCCACCTAATCTGAGAGTAGCATAACGTAGGGGTAGAGATCCTGATTCCAGCAGTATGTCACTTACTGGGCTGTATAGTGTAGTTTTGATAAAAATCACTTAATCAGCAGGAGATGATTAGAGGACTACATGGCGTGCTGTGAGGTAGTCCAGCATATTCACGAGCTCTGTATAACTGACATATGTGCAGCAGAGAAAACATTTTATCAACAAGACAGCAAACAGCCCAGTAAGTGACGCATCACTGGAATCAGGGTCTTTCGCTACATTATGCTGCTTTCAAATGGAGGTAGCAAAACCCTGGTGACAGATTCCCTTTTAAAGGGATTGACTGGGACTAACACTAATACCTATGCTTAGGGCAGGTCATCAATGTGTGATTACTGGGGGTGACAATTGGCACCCACCGATCAGCTGTTCCCGATGCTGCCGCCAGCTGAACTACGCCGTTGCGGAGCTGCACAGGTCTGTCAACTGTATGGTGACCGCAGTATCCACTCCGTATGGATTCGAATAGGGGTGAATAAGCTGAGGCCACTATTCCACTGACCGAGCTGCGCAGAGTTCTGGCCCACAGCAGCACAGGGAACAGCTGATCGGTAGGTGCCGGGTGTCGCACCCCCACTAACCACACTTCGATACCCTATAAACAAATGCTAATGTCCTGACAACCTCCATCAGTAACCATGGAAATATCTGGCAAAAAAGACAAACTCTGAAAAGCAAAGTTTGTGTCAAACCCATTCTCTGGCCACGACTGTATGCGGAATTACACATGTAAATTGCATCATTCCCAGGGGAAACCGGGGAAGGGGGGGGGGTGGTAGAGACCACGGAGGGGTTACTCCCGGGCGGCCGGGGTGGATCCGGACTCAGGCCCTGTACGGTTTTCCGCCCGTGATCAGACATAATGGAGCCGTCCCCACGCTTCCCCGCACACAGCAGGTCACGTGTCTCCGCTCCGGCCTCCTCCGCTCCTGGGTGAGGCCTACACGGCGCAGCCCGCTGAGCCCCACATATTCAGGCCCGGGATTACCACAACCCCGCTGGAGAGCCGCCGCGGCCGCCAGGGCCTGTATCTGCACAGGGAAGGCCCGCTTACTGTATTGCAAACCCCCCATGCACGGACGTACTCTATACATACGAAGCTAGGGCCAGCGCCCTCTGTCACCTCCTCGTTCTTAATCACCCCCTTTTCGTTAACGACTACGCGGCTCTCTAAGCCGCTCTTTAAGCTTCCGGTTTCTGCCTCGGTCTTTCTCTCCCCTCGGCAGCGCTAAGCCGCGCTCCGCCATTAATCACGTGACACGACAGCCCGCCCCTTCCCTTGACTAAAGCTATCGGTTACGGATTACGTCATCACATACTTTTTTTTTTGTTTGTTTCAATAGAAAACTTTATTTAAAATGAAACAAACAGGATATTACGCACAGGCTGTAAACAGCTGTCGACACACACCTTCCTATTGGGCCTCATCTATCAAGACTGTCTTAAAGGGAACGTGTCACCAGATTTTTCTCTTATGAGCTGTGGCCACCACCAGTGAGCTCTTATATACGGCATTCTAGAATACTGTATACAAGAGCCTGGGCCGCTCTGTATAAGGCCAGTGTCACACTTGCTAGTAACTCACATTGGCATCACCCGTCACCGCCGCACACTCCCCGGACAGACATGTATTTCTATGCAGCTGAGACGTTCCTGTCCAGAGAGTGTGTGGCCGTGCCTGGTGATGCCGATGTGAGACTCGCGCAACTGTGACTCCGGCCTAATGCTAAAAAACACCTTAATTATACTCACCGGTGGAGCAGTCGGATCCGATGGGGGTCGTTGGTCTCGGTTTGGCGCCTCCCCTCTTCCGTCATAGCTCCATGTGGATGATGCTTCCTATATCATCCACACAGAGGCCTCTATTTTGCTCCTGAGCACATGCACGTCTCCCTGCCTGCTGAGGGCAAAGCAAAGTACTCTAATGAGCAGGGAAAGGTCAAAGACCTACTACTACGTACTACTTGCTCTGCCATCAGCAAGGCAGAGAGAAGTGCGTGTGCTCAGGAGCGCTATAGAGGCCTCTGTGTGGAAGATGTAGGAAGCATCATCCACATGGAGGTATGAAGGAAGACGGCGATGGAAGGTAGAGAGGAGGCACCGGACCAAGACCAGCGACCCCCATCGGATCCAACTGCTCCGCAGGTGAGTATAATAAAAACTCTTTTTCATGTTATACACATTCAGAAGTTAGAGTCAGTTCAAAGGCGGCAACTAGACTACTACAAGGAATGGAAGGCCTCCCATATGATGACAGGTTGGAAAAGTTAGATATGTTTAGCTTAGAAAAAAGACGTCTCAGAGGAGATCTCATTTATATGTATAAATACATGTGTGGTCAATATAAAGGACTGGCACATGACTTATTTCTTCCGAAAACAATACTAAGGACCAGGGGGCATTCACTGCGAGTGGAAGAAAAGCGATTCCGACAGCTAAATAGGAAAGGGCTCTTTACAGTTAGAGCAGTCAGACTGTGGAATGCCCTACCACAAGAGATAGTAATGGCAGATACTAGAACAGCTTTTAAAAAAGAGCTGGATGATTTCCTCAGTACACACAACATTGTTGGTTATAAATCACTTAAGGTGGCTTTACACGCTACGACATCGCTAAAGCGATCTCGTTGGGGTCACGGAATTTGTGACGCATATCCGGCCGCGTTAGCGATGTCGTTGCGTGTGACACCTATTAGCGATTTTGAATCGTTGCAAAAACATTCAAAATCGCTAATCGATGACATCCCCCCTGATCTCAATTATCGTTGCTGCTGCAGGTACGATGTTGTTCGTCGTTCCTGCGGCAGCACACATCGCTACGTGTGACACCGCAGGAACAAGGAACCTATCCTTACCTGTGTCCCGCCCGCAATGAGGAAGGAACGAGGTGGGAGGGATGTTCGTCCCGCTCATCTACGCCCCTCCGCTTTGATTGGGCGGCCGCTTAGTGACGCCGAACTAACTTCCCCCTTAGAAAGGAGGCGGTTCACCGGTTACAGCGACGTCGCTAGGCAGGTAAGTAGTCTCACTGTTCCTAGCGATGTTGTGCGCCACGGGCAGCGATTTGCCCGTGTCGCACAATCGATAGGGGCAAGTACGCACACTAGCGATATCGGTAACGATATGGCAGCATGTAAAGCGGCCTTAACACTGCGCACTCATTAGCATGTTAGCACGCCCACAAGGGCCCACAGGGGCGTGCTAACATGCCAATGGGGCCAACTAGCAAGGGAAGCAATGCCCTTGGGACTAGTCCCAACGCTCATTAGCATACGATAAAAGATCTTTAGAAATACTTTTTGTAAAGATCTCTTTATCTATGCTAGTGTATACAGGGACAGTTAGGCAGGGATTAGCAATATGCACCCAGAACTGCTCATGGTTTTGGGTGCAAATTGGACCTGACAGGTTCCCTTTAAAGAGAAAACTGTCTTTGTTTACCATGGCAACCAACCAGACCTCGGCTTTCATTTTTTAATCTATGGTAGAGTGAAATTGGTTGCTATGGACAACAAAGCAATTTAAAGGGGCATTCCCATCTCAAAGATCCTATCCTAATATGTAGTAGGTATAATAATAATAATATTACAAAATACCTCCAATTAAAAATGTAGTATAGTTCTCCTGATATAGCCATGTATCTTACCTTATGTGCAGTGCATTGCAGCTTAGGTATCCATGGTTACAACCATGAGCAACTAGCTGTCACTATATGAGTGCTCGTAACCATAGATACCTAAGCTACAATGCCCTGCACATGAGGTAAGAGACATGGCTATATACTACTTTTCTAAATGGAGGTATTTGCTAATATTATTACACCGACTACATATTGGGATAGGATCTTGGAGATGGGAATAACCTTTTAACTATAAGACTTTTCATAATTCTGCCACACTGCATGTAACATTGCACAACAACTACTATGACAACTACTAGGTTAGGGCTAAAGGGTTACAAGTTGCCCATCGATTTTCATGTTGTAAAAAAATAAAACCCCCTAAATTATAGACAGGTTGCCTAGTTGGTCATGGGTCACTACTAGAGATGGGCGAATAGTAACTATTCATGTTCGGATAATGCTTACCGAATACCGAGTGCTATGCCAGTATTCATCACAGCAAGAAAAATGCTCGGTTTCCCCATTGGTTTGCATTAAGTTCGTTATTTGTGATGAATACCAGAATAGCACTTTGGAATTCATTACAAATAATCACGAATAGTTAGGCTATTTGCGCACATTGCGTATTTGCATGCACATGTCACTTCTTTCCTGCGCTCTGCATGCAGCCCCCGCTCTGTCTATGGGAGGGGCTGCACTCAGAGCGCATGAAATCGGCTTTTTTTTTTTTCATTACGGACTCTTTCTGCAGCGATTTGAAGCGCATGTGTGCTGTTCAAATCGCTGCAGAAATTTCTGCAGGGACAAACGCTACGTGCGCACATAGCCTTACTGTTCACCCATTACTAGTCACAATGCAAATCCGGAGACACTGAAAGGGACTCTGTCAGGACAGAATTAGGCTAGGGCCCCACTTTGCGTTCTCCTACTTGCAGTTCTAAACACATGTTTTTTATTTAATTGATTTGACCAAAGTTGCATTTTCCAGAATTTTAGCGCTAAAAACGCATGCGTATTTGCTGCGTTTTTGATGCGTTTTCAGCGCTTTTTACATGCGTTTCCACCTGCTTTTTACCAGATGCGTTTTGTAAATCTTGACACTGCTAAATAAAGTTAAAACAGTCAAACATAATGAGAAAAGAGAAAAAAAAATGATTACATACATAATTTCATAAATTATAAAGAAAATAGAAATATATAATGAAATTATAGCGGTAATATAGTATTTATGAGGGAAAATAGCAATAAATTATACATTTTCTTTAAGTTCATTGTCGGATTATGTGTGTGAGAAAAGGGACATATGAAATCATTAAATTAATGTGCAAAAAGCATGCGTTTTGTAAGTCCAAAACGCATGTTTTCTGCACATAAAAAGCAGGTAAAACGCAGGAATTTGTAGCAAACTTGGTTTTTGACCATTCTCATTGACTCCAATGTTAGCAAAACGCACCCAAAATGGCAAAAACAACTGACAAGGTGCTTCTTTGAACGCATGGTTTTTGCCACAAAGTATGCAAATTAAACACAGCGTTTTAAAACGCAAAGTAGGGTCTGGAAATCACATTTATCCATTGAATATCATGGAAACACAAAACGCAGGCCATTTGGCATTAAAAAGGTGGTTCTCAAAACGCTGCATAAATGCAGGTAAAAACGCAAAGTGGGGTCCTAGCCTTAGGCTGTGTGCGCACAGTGTGCATTTTTATGCAGATTTGGTGCAGTTTGTGGCACAAATCTGCATGTCTACCTTCATGCCAGCTATACAAGCAAAGTCAATGAGAATTCTGAAGTGTTGTGCACACGTTGCTTATTTTTTCCTAACAGATTTGGTGCAGAAAATAATCTGCAGCATGTCAATTGTTGGTGCTTTTTTCCTGCTATTTTTTTAGCCCTTCCACCCAGTGACTTCATTAAGAAAAACGCATGACACAAAAACGCATGAAAAACACATGTGTTTTTTAGGGTGTTTTTCTCCCAGAAGGAGCAGATTTGATGCAGAAAATTTCTACACCAAATCTGCCACATGCAAACATAGACTTAGGGCCCATTTACACGCTACGATATCGCTAGCGATCGCACTCGCCCCCGTCGTTTGTGCGTTACGGGCAAATCGCTGCCCGTGGCGCACAATATCGCTAACACCCGTCACACATACTTACCTTCCTAGCGACGTTGCTGTGGGCGGCGAACAACCTCTTTGTTAAGGGGGAGGTTCGTGCGCCGTCACAGCGACATCACACAGCGGCCGACCAATAGAAGCAGAGGGGCCGAGACCAGCTGCATTAACGACACGCCCACCTCGTTGCCAGAGGATGCAGGTAAGCTGTTGTTCGTCGTTCCCGGGGTGTCACACGTAGCGATGTGTGCTGCCTCAGGAACGACGAACAACCTACGTCCACAACGACCAACGAGATTTTGAAAATGAATGACATGTCAACGATCAACGATTAGGTGAGTATTTTTGATCGTTAACACTCGGTCGAAGCTGTTACACGCAACAACGTCGCTAACGACGCCGGATGTGCGTCACGAATTCCGTGACCCCAGCGATATCTCGTTAGCGATATCGTTGTGTGTAAATGGGCCTTTACTGTTCAAATCAAGTACAAGCGCTTGGTGCTTCACGACGTGGCCAAACATTTAAATACACCTTCCCCCATGCTTGTTTTCCATCTATCTCTTTGATTGAATGCTGTGGCTTCATAGAGGCATAGAAGAGCGGAGATAGATGGCTGTCCACTAGTATGATGTTGGCTATCCCACTCCATCCGCAGACCAGAGTGGAAAAGAAGGCGCCGCTCTGTTGATGAAGCCACTGTATCGACAGCAGGAGTAGTCTATGACTGCTCTGTGCCGGCAAAGAACGGTATCAACTATCTGCCTGTTAGTGTTTAAAACCTTTTTTTATTATTTATTTTTTTATTAAGTCCCGGATACACCCTTTGAATGTTTGGCCACGCCATGATGCATTAAGCACCTATACTTAGTTTGCATAATCATTCTGTTAAAAAAACAAAAACAAAATCACAATGCGACATCAAGATCTTCACATTTCCTGACCAGCTTGTCTTAGCCTAAAGTGGCCATACCCATAATGTAGCAGAGTTGCCAACTGTGCCGGATTTCCTGGGATTCCTTGGAAGCAAGAGGAATGAGTTTATATAAACCCTGACAGAAGTGGGTGTTCAGGGGCGTGTTGAGGGTGTCTCCAGAATAGAGGTGGTGGCACTTAAACGGCCACAGAAATATTGGCAAGTAGGAGATAGTTGGATTTATACCAGTACTATACCTGGCAGGGGACGGTCACCCCAGGCCTCTTGCACGGACAAGGCCACCCAGAGACAGGGTCGGACTGGCCCACCGGGGCAGGTCCCAGGCCCTCAGTGGGCCCCCGTGCCTTCTATAGTGCAGGGCTGCTGTACAGGGCCACGGGGCCGCCTGTTTCTCAGGGCTGGCATTTATTGGTGGGCAGCTCATCAAGGGCCTCTACGCTCTGAGGGGCCCCCAGCCTTTCAATCATAAACATCAGTGATCGTGCAAGTTCTGTATGATCACTGAATTTTCTGCAGTTGCAGAATGACCTTTAGTGACTTCATAGTCATGTGACTCACCAAAGGTCCTAACGCTGCACTGTGAGAGTCCCCATGTCTGCCCAGATGAAGTGCGCTCAGGACCTTTAGACCACGCCGCTATTCAAATTTTTACGCGTCTTTCAAGCGCGTATACATTTGAATAGTGCAGCAATAGGACTGAGACAGAGGAGCGCTGCTCAGCCCCACACCAACATACCGTCAGCGCCGGGGCTGCAGAGAAGAGGAGGAGGACGCGCAGGCACAGGTAAGCGCTCCAGATGACATGTACAATAATTTTACATGAGGGGCTGTGGTGAGGGAGGAGCAGTATTACTTTAAAAGGGACATTATGGAGTGGTGGGGGACTCTTATGGGGCATATTATGGGGCAATGAGGGACATTATGGGTCAGTGGGAGACAATTTAAGGCAGTGGGAGATATAATGAGTCAGTGGGGAACATTATAAGTCAGTGGGAGACATTATGGATCAGTGGTGGAAGCATTATGAAGCAAATTGGGACATTATAGGGCAGTGGGAGGCATTACAGGTCAGTGGAGGGGGGCATTTTGAAGCAAATTGGGACATTATAGGGCAGTGGAAGACATTATGGGTCAGTGGGAGACATTATGGGTTGGGGGGTGCATTATGAAGCAAATTGGCACATTATCGGGAAGTGGGAGACATTATGGGTCAGTGGGGGAGGCATTATAAAGCACAATGGAATGTTATAGGGCAATGGGAGACATTATGGGTCAGTGGGGGGCATTATGAAGCAAATTGGGACACTATAGGGCAGTGGGGGACATTATGGGTCAGTGGGGGGGGGCATTATGAAGCATATTGAGACATTATAAGCCCGGTGGGAGACATTATGGTTCAGTGGGGCACATTATATGGCATTAGGAGACATTATGGGTTAGTGGGGAGGCATTATGAAGCCAAGTGGGACATTCTAAGGCAGTGGGAGATATTATGGGTCAGTGGTGAACAATATAGGGCAGTGGGAGACATTATGGGTCAGTGGGCGGCATTATGAAGCAAATTGGGACATTATAGGGCAGTGGGAGATATTATGGGTCAGAGGGGGAACATTATAAAGCAAATTGGGACATTATAGGGCAGTGTGAGACATTATGGGTCAGTGGAGGACATTATGGGTCAGTGGTGGACATTATGAAGCAAATTGGGACATTATAGGGCAGTGGGAAACATTATGGGTAAGTGGGGAAAATTATGATGCAAATTGAGACATTATGGTTTAGTGGGGGACATTATAGATCTGTGGGGGACATTACGAAACAAATTAAGACATTATAGGGCAGTGGGGGGGGGGCATGAATCGTATTGTGACAGTATGAGGAAATAGGGGACATTATATGGGAAAGTGTGGGGCAATGAAAGACATTATAGGGCAATGGGAACATTATAGAGTAATGGAGGATATTAGGAAGCAAATTGGGACTTTGTGAATCAATGGAGGACATTATGGGCCAATGACGGTCATTATGAGGCAATTAGGAAAGGGATTGTGAAAAGCAACATAGTATAATGAGGATCGGGGGGGTTATGTAGAGATGTAATATGGGGAGATATTATAGAAAGGGCACATTTTGGGGGGACATTATGGAAAGAGGCACTTTGTAGGGCTATTTTGGAGAGCAGCAGTGTGTAGGGGGATATTTTGTGCAGGATGCAATTAACAACCCCTTCTGATTCCACTTGTTTCCCTAGACATTATTAAATAAAGGGGGCCAGGATGGGAGACCTTATTAAATAAAAGGGGCCATGATGAGTGGCATAATTACTATATGGGGCCAGAATGAGGGACATACATTATTGGTTTATGGTGGCAAGTGGGGCATAATTACTGTAGGGGCAATTTAGGGGACATTATTACTGATGAAATATATGTTAATTTTGAGGATACTGTCTCCAATGGGAGAACAAAAATCTGATGTAGTGTAGAAATTGGTGAAAAAGTGTGGAATGTGCTCTGGAAATGATCAAATATAGGTGACTGTGTGTTATTTTCTGCAGTTGAGTCATGGCAGGAAGAAGTGATGGCGGTCAGTGCCAGATGATGAGGAAAAGAGAAGATGAATAACTTCAGCTAGAGACGTCACTGGTAAGACATTGTATTATAGACACACACACACACACACACACACACACACACATACTATACACTATACACAGAGCTCCTGTGTATAATGTCACTGGTGATCACTGCATTACATGTACGCTGACACTATATACAGAGCTCCTATGTATAATGTCACTGGTGATCACTGTTTTACCTGTACATTATATACAGAGCTCCTGTCTAAAATGGCACTGATGATAATATTGGTATTATTAGTATTGTGGTTTTTATTCATGATCATTATTGTAGTATTATATGTCCCTGTGTGGTAATAATATGTGGTCTGGTCATGGTGTGCTGGTATTTGTCTTTTGTGTGTGGCATTATTTGGTCATTATGTGGTCTGGTCATAGTGTTGCGTTATTACTCTCTTGTATGTGGTTGTAGTCTGTCACTATGTAGTGGTAATATGTTGTCTAGTCATGGTGTGGTGTATTTCTCCCTTGTATATGGTTGTATTCGGTCACTATTTGGTGGTAATATGTTGTCTGGTCACGGTGTGGTGGTATTTCTCCCTTGTACACTGTGTGCAGACTTATTAGGCAAGTTGTATTTTAGTGGATTTTTTTTATTATTGATCAACAATTATGTTCTCAATCAACCCAAAAGACTCATAAATATGGAAGCTTAATATTTTTGGAAGTTGGAGTGCTTTTTTTTTAGATTTGGCTATCTTAGGAGGATATCTATTTGTGCAGGTAACTATTACTTTGCAGAATTATTAGGCAACTTAATAAAAATCAAATATATTCCCATCTCACTTGTTTATTTTCACAAGGTAAGCCAATATAACTGCACAAAATTTAGAAATAAATATTTCTGGCATGCAAAAACAAAACCCAAAAACATTAGTGACCAATATAGCCACCTTTCTTTATGATGACACTCAACAGCCTACCATCTATAGATTCTATCAGTTGCTTGATTTGTTTACGATCAACATTGTGTGCAGCAGCCACCACAGACTCCCAGACACTGTTCCGAGAGGTGTACCGTTTTTCCTCCCTGTAGATCTTACATGTTATGAGGGACCACAGGTTCTCTACTGGGTTCATATCAGGTGAACAAGGGGGCCATGTCATTATTTTTTCATCTTTTAGACCTTTACTGGCCAGCCACGCTGTGGAGTAGTTGAATGCATGTGATGGAGCTGAAGTTTGTGTCAACGTACCTATACACCGCTGTGAGGTGTCAACCGGCTGTATTACAAAGGGCCGGTATGGTTTGCAGAAGCGGGGGTGCTCTGCAATGTGAAGTTGGCTGGGACCTGTGGCTCCACAGGATTGCATTACAGGCAGAGCCATGGAAGGGGTGTGATGCTGATTACACACTCCTTACCACCTGTGGGTGTGGCTCCAGCGGTTAAAGCAATCCTGTCTCTGAACCTGGGTGGAGTGTGTCTAGGGCAGTCTAGAGAGAGACTGACTCTAGACTTCCAGTGTGTGTGCTGGAAACGGGGAGAGCAGAAGCAGGGTGTTTTGCTCTGCTCAGGAGACCTTCTCCTGAAGGAAGGGGCTTTTAGGTCCATGTGCAAAGCCTGGCTGGAGCCAGGGGGGGACTTGGTAAGGACACTAGCCGCCTTCAGAGGAAGGTAACCTGGATTGGACTTTAAGGATAAAGCCAAGTACTGACAAGGGTTAGTGACACGTGTGAGGAAGTCCAAGAGTGTGTGGACTTTACGTTATGTGTTGGACTTTGAGGATAAAGCCAAGGCATGGCATCTTTCTGTTATGGGACCTAGCATGGTTTATTTGAGCTGTTAATAAACCATATGGTCTGTTAAAGAGACAAATTGTTCCGGTGTGCGTTAATCCCGATACCTGACGTGTGGCCCCATACACTCGGGGCCCCACATCGTTACACCGCATACACTCCACATACACACACCACATACAGTGTGTGCAGGCTTGTGCCTGTGTCTAAATATGTGTGAGTGTTGTAAGGTTCTGGTGGTGGAACCGCTGGGCCGTGCACCGGACTGCTCCAGCGGAGCAACCCGGAGCTAACCCCTATACAGGGACTGTCCGGTCACCCCGTCAGAGGGCCTTGATGCACGGTAGCCAAAGCACTAGCTGTGTGGGCACAGTCCATTCCGGAAGGAGGAAAGAAGATGTCCCTGAGGTCACAAGGGTCCAGATGGTAATCCCAACAACAAGGCTCTGGTTCCGGTGCCGGGTGGAGATGACAGGTGGAACCGTATCCAGCTGGACGAGAGGACGGAGGTCACCACGTGGTGTTGGGGATCGGAGCTGGGTCCGGACTGAAGAAGATGGTGGAGTCCTCAGCCGACAACCCCCGACAGGAATTACGCAGCAGTCGTGGTTAGGACCGGATGGCGTGGCAGGACGGGCTCTGCGAGACAGACAAGGGTTAATACCGGACAAGGCAAAGGGGGACCTTAACTCCTAGCTTACTAAACACGTAGAACAGGCCCCGCCCACCTGGCATCCTCTTATATCCTGTACCTGCAAGCCAATATCCTGTTTCTGGACGCTTGCCCTTTAAGAAAGGGTCAATGACCGCGCGCGCGCCCTAACGCGCATGTGCAAGGCCTGAGTGCCTGAGACCAGGGAAGGAAGCGGCGCCGAGGAAGCAGGAGTGCCGGGCAGAGTGTCCTGCGAAGCAGAGGGGCGCCTGGAGCGGGAACGCCTGGAGGATACCGGCGGGAGAGAGGGAGCAGGAGAAGCGGGAGCGGGAGTGGTGAGCGGAGCGCACCGTCGGGAACCGGGTAGTGCAGCACGGGAATCGGGGAGCGCAGCACGGGAATCGGGGAGCGCAGCACGGGAACCGGGGAGCGCAGCACGGGGATCGGGGAGCGCAGCACGGGGACCGGGGAGCGCAGCACAGGGACCAGGGAGCGCAGCACGGGGACCGGGGAGCGTGACAGTACCCCCTCCCCCACACCCCCCTCCCCGCAAGCGGGACAGGAAGGCACGAATCAGAGGAGTGCCAACATTCTCTCGGGGTTCCCAGGACCGGTCCTCGGGGCCATAACCCGCCCAGTCTACCAGGAAGAACTGCCGGCCCCGCACGGTCTTCATGGCCAAGATGTCCCTTACTGCATAAACGTCATCACCAGCAATAGGAGGAGGAGTCGCAGAGGCGTCATCGGAGAGGGAACCAAGAACCACCGGCTTGAGTAAGGAGACATGGAAGGAGTTGGGTATCCGCATCGTCGCCGGGAGCTGCAGTTTGTAGGAGACCTCATTGATCTTGCCGAGAATCTTGAACGGCCCGATGTATCGAGGACCCAACTTGTATGAAGGCAGCTTCAATCGGATGTATTTGGAAGCCAGCCAGACCAGATCTCCTGGAAAGAAGTTCGGTGGATCCAGGCGCCTCTTGTTGGCGTGTCTCTTCATCCGCAGGGAGGCGCGTTCAAGAGAGGCCTTAACAGTGTTCCATATGGCAGAGAAGTCTCGGGTCAGGGCGTCAGCAGCGGGGACATCAAAAGCCGCGGATACTGGTAAAGGAACGGAAGGCTGAAGTCCGTAAACAACATGGAAAGGAGAGCTGGAGGTAGACTCGCTGACGTGATGGTTGTAGGAGAATTCAGCCCAGGGAAGAAGCGTGGACCAACCATCATGATGGGTGTTGACGTAGTGGCGCAGGAATGAAGTCAGGATCTGATTGACTCGTTCCACTTGGCCATTTGACTGAGGATGGTAGGCTGAAGAAAAGTCCAGAGTCACTCCCAGATGCTTGCATAGGGCCCTATAGAAGCGTGAGGTAAACTGGGTTCCCCTGTCAGACACAATGTGTGTGGGAAAGCCATGTAACCGGAAGACGTGCTGTATGAAGGCGTCAGCGAGCTCCGGAGCGGAGGGCAATCCGACCATGGGAATGAAATGAGCCATTTTAGAGAAACGGTCCACCACGACCCATATGACCGTATGCCCGGAGGACAAGGGCAAGTCCGTTATGAAGTTCATGGCAATATGTCGCCATGGTACGGAGGGAATTGGCAAAGGCAGAAGACGGCCATAGGGAAGGTGCTTGGGCGTTTTGTTCCGGGCACAGGATGGGCAAGCTGAAACGAAGGAGACGACATCCTCGCGAAGAGATGGCCACTAGTGATGAGCGAGTACTAAAAAGCTCGGGTGCTCGAGGCTCGGGCCGAGCATCCCAAGATACTTAAGTACTCGGCCCGAGCACCGAGCCCAATGTTATCCTATGGGAGACCCGAGTGTTTTTATGAAATGACCCCCCGGCAGCATGTAGAAACCCTAAAAATGTCACAAAAGTCTCAGAAGAGTGCTCAAATGACATGGCAACAGCATGGGGAAGACCCCTTGAAGCATTTATCACTCAAAAGTCACACCTGTGAACAATTTTATCCGAGTTTTATGCCATTTTTACAGACTCGCCAGAAAACCTTCCAAAATGACACCAAAATGAATTTTCATGGCGGAAATGTTAAGGGGACATACCCAATAGTGAGATAGAGCTGGTGTATGTTACTTTTTGAGATTACATGAAAAATTTTACGTGAAAACATTGTGTGGCACTCCGATGTCCCTGAGAAGAGACGTACATGAAGGCCTCTTGAGTCTAATGTGCCCATTTTGAGGAAGTGAGTCTTTGTAGTATTTTCCTTTGCCAGGGAAGTCCAAAATTGTGAGGTTCACCAATGCCCCTGCATACAGACGTGCATGATGGCCTGAAACCTGAAGTGCCCATTGTAAGGAAGTGGGTCTATTGTAGTATAGCCCTTTGGCAGGGCAGCCAAAAATTGGGAGGCTCCACATTGTCCCTGGATAGAGACGTGCATGAGGGCCTGTAAACCTGAAGTGCCCATTGTAAGGAAGTTGGTCTATTGTAGTATAGCCCTTTGGCAGGGCAGCCAAAAATTGGGAGGCTCCACATTGTCCCTGGATAGAGACGTGCATGAGGGCCTGTAAACCTGAAGTGCCCATTGTAAGGAAGTCGGTCTATTGTAGTATAGCCCTTTGGCAGGGCAGCCAAAAATTGGGAGGCTCCACATTGTCCCTGGATAGAGATGTGCATAAGGGCCTCAAAACATTGTTCCCATTGCAAAGGAGCGGGTCTCCTGTCGTTGTAATGTCCATTCTGAAAGAATGGGCGAAAACATTTACCACTGGGGGTATACCTGAAACAACGGCCTAACTATTGTAACGGTCATCATGGTGGCGCATGAGGAGAAGGAGGAGCAGTCCAGCGATTATCCAAAGTCCAGAAGTGTGTACCCATGGGTGAGTGGAGGTACATGGCAAATTCCCGTTACAAACTTTAAATTCCGCTCTCATTTGCTGCTGGTGTGGTGAAGTCTGGCCCAATCCAACCCTTGTTCATCTTGATCAGAGTCAGCCTGTCAGCATTTTCAGTTGACTGGCGGGTGCGTTTATCTGTAATGATTCCACCTGCGGCACTAAAAACACGCTCTGACAAAACGCTAGCGGCAGGGCAGGCCAGGACTTCCAAGGCGTAGAGAGCCAATTCATGCCACGTGTCCAGCTTGGATACTTGGATACCCAATAATTGTAAGGCACAGAGGAATGTCGGAGTACAGTTGTTCGATCTGCAAGGTACTCCTTGAGCATCTGGGCAAACTTAGGATTTCTTGTGGCACTACCCCGCACCTCAGGGGCTGTGGTACGTGAGGGGCTGAGAAAACTGTCCCACATCTTAAAGACTGTTCCCCTACCTCTGGCGGATTCGACTTGTGCCCCTCTCGGCTGTACGCCTTGGTTGTCCACTGATTCCTGACCTATGCCGCTAGCGTTTTGTGATGGGAATGCTTTGCCTACTTCCGTGACTATGGCCTTCTGGAACTGCTGCATTTTGGCTGACCTCTCCGCCTCGGGAATAAGAGACATAAAGTTCTCCTTGTAGCGTGGGTCTAACAGTGTTACCAACCAGTAATGATTGTCGGCCAAGATGTTCTTAACGCGAGGGTCACGAGACAGGCAGCTTACCATAAAGTCAGCCATGTGCGCCAGACTCTTAACAGCCAGGACTTCAGTATCCTGACCAACACGATGACTGAACATGCTGTCCTCCTCCTCCTCCTCCTCATCTACCCTGTCCTCTGGCCAGCCACGCTGAACCGAGGATATGACTGGTGTGCATGTCATATCCTCAATTTGGCCGGAGAGTTGCTCCATGTCTTCATCCTCCTCCTCATCATAGTCCTCCACTGCACGTTGTGATGAGACGAGGCTGGGCTGTGTGTTATCACCCACACCCACTACTGTTTCTTGCTCCAACTCATCGCGCTCCGCCTGCAATGCATCATGTTTGTTTTTGAGCAGAGACCGTTTTAGAAGGCAGAGAAGCGGTATAGTGACGCTAATAATGGCGTCATCACCACTCACCATCTTGGTGGAGTCCTCAAAGTTTTGGAGGATGGTACATAGGTCGGACATCCATCTCCACTCCTCAGGTGTTATGTGTGGAGTTTGACCCATTTCCTGACGGCTTAGGTGATGCAAGTACTCAACAACTGCCCTCTTCTGCTCACATATCCTGACCAACATGTGCAGAGTTGAATTCCAACGCGTGGGGACATCACACACCAGTCTGTGAGCCGGAAGATGCAAACGGCGCTGAAAGCCGGCAAAGCCGGCTGAAGCAGTAGGTGACTTTCAAAAATGTGCAGACAGGCGGCGAACTTTTACCAGCAGATCAGACAGCTCTGGGTATGACTTTAGAAACCGCTGAACCACGAGGTTGAGCACATGGGCCACGCATGGAACATGTGTCAGCTGGCCTCGCCTCAAAGCCGCCACCAGGTTCCGGCCATTGTCACACACGACCTTTCCTGGCTTTAGGTTCAGAGGTGTGAGCCAGTGATCTGCCTGCTGTTTCAGAGCTGTCCACACCTCTTCTGCATTGTGGGGTTTGTCACCTATGCAGATTAGCTTCAGCACAGCCTGTTGCCACTTCGCCGAGGCAGTGCTGCAGTGCTTCCAGCTTGGGACTGGTGTGGAGAGTAAAGTGGATGAGGATGCACAGGAGGAGGAGGAGGCTGAGGAGCATGACATTCCGGAGCTGTAGAGTGTGGGTGAAACCCTGACTGAGGTAGGGCCTGCAAACCTTAGTGTGGGAAGGACGTGTTCCGTCCCTCGCTCAGACTGGGTCCCAGCTTCCACAATATTAACCCAGTGTGCCGTCAACGAGATGTAGCGGCCTTGCCCACAAGCACTTGTCCACGTGTCTGTGGTTAGGTGGACTTTGGCTGAAACAGCGTTGTTCAGGGCACGTGTGATGTTTTGTGACACGTGGTTATGCAATGCGGGGACGGCACACCGGGAGAAATAGTGGCGGCTGGGGACCGAGTAACATGGGACAGCTACCGCCATCAGGTCGCGGAATGCTTCTGTCTCCACCAGCCTAAAAGGCAACATTTCCAGCGCAAGCAGTTGCGAAATGTTAGCATTTAGAACTGTGGCATGTGGGGCATTGGCAGTGTATTTGCGCCTGCGTTCAAAGGTTTGCTGAATGGATAACTGAACGCTGCGCTGGGACAAGGACGTGCTTGATGATGGTGTTATTTCTGCGTAGGCAACTGCAGGTGCAGGGCCGGAGGAGGCTTGTTCGCAGGCAGCATGGACAGGGGATTGGCTCGCATGCACAACAAGCGAAGACGTAGCAGTGACATCAGCAAGCACTGCTCCTCGACTCTGTTGTAGATCCCACAAAGTCGGGTGCTTGGCTGACATGTGCCTGATCATGCTGGTGGTGGTCAGGCTGCTAGTTTTGGTACCCCTGCTGATGCTGGCATGGCAGGTGTTGCAAATGGCCTTTTTAGAATCATCTGGAGCCAACTTAAAAAACTGCCAGACTCGGGAAGACCTAACATTTGTACAGGCACCTTGTGTCGTGTTGTTGTTCTGGGGAACGGTTGCCTGACTTCTGCCTGGGGCCACCACCCTGCTTCTTACTGCCTGTTGGGATGCTACGCCTCCCTCCCCCTGTGCACTGCTGTCCTCGCTCTGCATATCCTCCTGCCAGGTTGGGTCAGTTACTGGATCATCCACCACGTCGTCTTCCTCTTCTGCACCCTGCTCCTCCTCCTGACTTCCTGACAATTGTGTCTCATCATCGTCCACCCCTTGTTGAGACACGTTGCCAACTTCGTGAGAACGTGGCTGCTCAAATATTTGGGCATCTGTACATACGATCTCCTCATGACCCACTTCAACAGGAGCTGGCGAGAGGCCAGAATGTGCGAATGGAAACGTGAACAGCTCTTCTGAGTGTCCAAGTGTGGGATCAGTAATGTCCGTGGACGTGTACTCAGCCTGGTGGTAGGAAGGAGGATCAGGTTCTGAAATGTGCGGTGCAGTATCACGGCTACTGACACTTGACCGTGTGGAAGACAGAGTGTTTGTGGTGGTGCCAATCTGACTGGAAGCATTATCCGCTATCCAACTAACAACCTGTTGACACTGGTCTTGGTTCAAGAGCGGTGTACTGCTGCGGTCCCCAAGAATTTGGGACAGGACGTGCGAGCGAGTAGATGTGGCCCTTTGTTGTGGCGAAATTAGAGCTTGCCCACGACCTCGGCCTCTGCCTGCACCACCATCATGTCCACTTCCTTGTTCGTTGCCAACGCCCTTGCGCATTTTGCAATGCTGTGCTGACGTGTATTCACTAGACTTGTGCGTTATATCCAAGTTTGTGCAAAACGCACACAAGTGCACCTGTACGTTGCCACCGACAGGCACACACGTGCGGTTTTTAAATGCAAGCACGGACGCACTAAGAACCTAACAGGTTTTTAGGAGCGACAATTACTGAGAAGTCTGACACTATCAGGACTGTTGTACACCAGCCCCAGATATGATGAAGGCTGGTATACGGTCACCACTAGGAATGGCTATATACCCTGCCTGCCTGCCTGTCTACAGCTACAATAGTCCTGAGAAGGACTCTTCTGGTCACTAGCCTGTATTCCGACCTGGCTATACCCTGCCTGCCCTGCCTGTATACAGCAACAATAGTCCTGAGAAGGACTCTGCTCCTGTACTCCGACCTGGCTATACCCTGCCTGCCTGTATACAACTACAATAGTCCTGAGAAGGACTTCTGGTCACACTGTTTGCAGCCCTGCTACGGAAATAACTATAAAGGGCCGCAAACCTTTCCCTAAAGCAGCAACACTCTCCCTGCACTGACTGTCTGGATGGCTGTGCACAGCGCACCCGCCGGTATAAAGGCTCGGTCACGCTGTGCAGGCCGGCCAATCACTGCAATTCCACAACTAACAGGGCTGTGGCATTGCAGTGGTCTGCCAGCCAATCCCTGCATGAGGGCTGGCTCTCAAAAGAGCGCCAACATGCAGGGATGAAAACCACGAGTACAGCACGAGTATCGCGAGATTACTCGGTCCCCGCCGAGTAGCCTGAGTACAGTGATACTCGTGCGAGTAGTGACAAGCATAGTCGCTCAACACTAATGGCCACCAATAGTGACGGGCAATCGTACTCCACGTCTTCTTCTGGCCAGCATGGCCGGCTGTTTTCGAGGCATGACCCCAGTGTAAGACTCTCTGCCTGTCGGTCTCCGAGACATAGGTCTTTCCAGGAGGTATCTGAGCCTGAGTGACAGGAGCCACTGGAATGACCTTGCTGGGACAAATGATGGGCTGGAACGCCTCCTCCTCCTCCTGCTCTGGCACAAAGGACCTGGACAAGGCATCTGCTCGCACGTTCTTATCCGCGGGCCGGAAATGGAGTTGGAAATCGAACCGGGCAAAGAACAGGGACCATCGGGCTTGTCGTGGGTTCAGTCTTTGAGCCGATCGCAGGTATTCCAAATTCTTGTGATCTGTGTAGATGATCACGGGGTATACTGCACCCTCCAGGAGGTTAACGCCATTCCTCCAACGCCAGTTTGACAGCCAGTAGTTCTCGATCACCGATGGTGTAGTTGCGCTCAGGTGCCGAGAAGCTCTTGGAAAAGAATCCGTAAGTGACCATTCTCCCAGTGGCGGTCTTCTGCATGAGTACTGCCCCGGCCCCTGAGGAGGAGGCATCCACCTCCAAGGTGAACTGTCGATTCAACTCTGGACGATGGAGAACTGGAGAGGAAGCAAAGGCCTGCTTCAGGGAGCGGAATGCAGCGTCTGCCGCCGGTGACCAGTCCTTCGGGTTAGCCCCCTTCTTGGTCAAGGCCAAGAGCGGCGCAGTCAGAGCAGAAAAGTGAAGAATAAACTGACGGTAGTAGTTGGCGAAACCGAGGAAGCGTTGGATAGCCTTCAGCCCGGAAGGAGGAGGCCAGTTGAGGATGGAAGAGACCTTCTCTGGGTCCATCTGCAGACTGATGTTGGAGATCACGTAACCCAGGAAGGGAAGAGATGACTGTTCGAACACGCATTTCTCGTACTTGGCGTACACGCGGTTCTCTCTCAGTCTTTGTAGGACCAGCTGCACATTTTCTCTGTGGGTCGGTAGGTCCAGAGAGAAGACCAGGATGTCGTCCAGATACACGACCACACAGACGTAGAGGAGATCCCTGAATACATCGTTCACTAGTTCTTGGAAGACTGCCGGGGCGTTACACAGACCAAAGGGCATCACGCAATACTCGTAGTGCCCATCACGAGTATTGAACGCGGTCTTCCATTCGTCCCCGGAGCGGATGCGAACCAGGTTGTACCCACCGCGGAGATACAACTTGGTGAACACACGGGCTCCTCTAAGCCGATCGAACAATTCGGGAATGAGCGGCAGAGGGTATTTATTTTTTACGGTGATCTGATTAAGTCCACGGTAGTCAATACAGGGATACAGGTCACCTTCTTTCTTCTTAACGAAGAAAAAGCCTGCGCCAGCAGGAGACGAGGATCTCCGAATGAATCCCCTAGCCAGATTCTCGGTGATGTAGGTGGACATGGCCCGTGTTTCAGCAGGGGACAAGGGATATATTCGTCCCCTAGGAGGCGTGGTCCCTGGCAGCAGGTCGATGGCACAGTCGTAGGGACGATGTGGCGGAAGCACCTCTGACTCCTTTTTATCAAACATGTCCGCGAAGGACCAATATGCAGAAGGCAGTCCAGGTAGAGACTCCGGGAACGGAGGTCGTCGGATGGGCTGTGTGGACTTCAGACAATTCTCGTGACAGAACGGGCCCCATTGGGCGATTTCTCCAGTACACCAGCTGACCGAAGGTTCGTGTGCCCGTAACCAGGGGAGACCCAGCAGGATCTGATGGGACATGTGTGGAAGAACATAAAGAGTGATTCTCTCGGTGTGCAGGGCACCGATGCGGAGCTCCACAGGCTTGGTGCTAAACGAGATGGTGTCCGAGAGGGGCCTTCCATCCACCGAAGCAATCACTAGGGGTTTGTCTAGTGGAGTAACAGGCACTCGGTATTTGTCCACCGTAGCCTGCTGGATGAAGTTGCCTGCGGCCCCAGAGTCGAGATACGCTTCTGCCGTGAACTGGGACTCCTCAGTTGTCACCTGAACAGTTCATGTAATAGGATCTGAGAGAGTCCCAGTACCTAGGGTGGCCTCTCCTACTAACCCTAGGCTTTGGAGTTTCCCGGCCTCTCTGGACAGGACCGTAGCAGGTGTGTGCCATCTCCGCAGTAGAGGCAGAGGCCCTTGGCGAGCCGTTCTGCTCGGCATTGCTCAGACTGCCTCAGACGGTCGATTTGCATAGGCTCATGGACGGGAAGGCCAGATGACGCCGCCTGGGGAGCGGCGGGTTTCAACGGATGGGAGGAGTGCCGTACTGGACGTCTCTCAAGGGACAGTTCTTTGGATCGCTCCTGAAAGCGGAGGTCCACTCGGGTTGCAAGAGCAATCAGGGCATCCAAGGTGGAGGGCACGTCGCGACCGGCCAGCTTGTCCTTGATACGACCCGATAGTTCTTCCCAGAAAGCGGACGTTAAAGCCTCATTATTCCATTCTAATTCTGAGGCCAAGGTGCGGAACCGGATGGCATACTGGCCCACCGTCAAGGTCCCCTGACGTAACCTGAGGAGTGATGAGGCGGATGCGGCGGCACGTCCGGGTTTGTCAAACGTGGAACGAAAAGCTTGCAGGAAGTCCTGGATGTTGGTGGTCACGGGATCCTCCTTTTCCCACAAGGGATTCATCCAGGCCAGTGCTTCACCCTCTAGATGGGACATTATAAATGCAACCTTGGCTTGGTCCGAGGCAAAAAGATGCGGAAGAAGCTTGAAATGGAGGGAGCACTGATTCACAAATCCCCTGCAAGCCTTAGGATCCCCAGCATACCGGGGCGGAGATGCCAGGCGGAGTTTAGAGGTCTCCGAGGAAGCCCCCACGGGATCTGCAGACGTGGACTGAGAAGCCAGGGACGTGGCTGTCGTTTGTAGCGTATTCAGGCGGGAGTCCACAGACGTCATAAAAGCCAGCATGCAGGATTGGGTTTCGCGTTGACGTCCCAGTTCCTGCTGTAATCCGGCCAGCTGGGACGCCAGTGCTTCGGCGGGATCCATGGCCTATTCTAGCTGTAAGGTTCTGGTGGTGGAACCGCTGGGCCGTGCACCGGACTGCTCCAGCGGAGCAACCCGGAGCTAACCCCTATACAGGGACTGTCCGGTCACCCCGTCAGAGGGCCTTGATGCACGGTAGCCGAAGCACTAGCTGTGTGGGCACAGTCCGTTCCGGAAGGAGGAAGGAAGATGTCCCTGAGGTCACAAGGGTCCAGATGGTAATCCCAACAACAAGGCTCTGGTTCCGGTGCCGGGTGGAGATGACAGGTGGAACCGTATCCAGCTGGACGAGAGGACGGAGGTCACCACGTGGCGTTGGGGATCAGAGCCGGGTCCGGACTGAAAAAGATGGTGGAGTCCTCAGCCAACAACCCCCGACAGGAAATACGCAGCAGTCGTGGTTAGGACCGGATGGCGTGGCAGGACGGGCTCTGCGAGACAGACAAGGGTTAATACCGGACAAGGCAAAGGGGGACCTGAACTCCTAGCTTACTAAACACGTAGAACAGGCCCCGCCCACCTGGAATAAGAATCCTCTTATACCCTGTACCTGCAAGCCAATATCCTGTTTCTGGATGCTGGACCTTTAAGAAAGGGTCAACGACCGCGCGCCCTAACGCGCATGTGCGAGGCCTGAGTGCCTGAGACCAGGGAAGGAAGTGGCGCCGAGGAAGCAGGAGTGCTGGGCAGAGTGTCCTGCAAAGCAGAGGGGCGCCTGGAGCGGGAACGTCTGGAGGATACCGGCGGGAGAGAGGGAGCAGGAGAACCGGGAGCGGAAGTGGTGAGTGGAGCGCGCCGTCGGGAACCGGGGAGCACAGCACGGGAACCGGGGAGCGCAGCACGGAGACCGGGGAGCGCAGCACGGGGACCGGGGAGCACAGCACGGGGACCGGGGAGCGTGACACGTGTCTTTGCATGTGTTTGCCTTTCTGCATGTTGTGAGGTAGCAGCGTTGCTTGGGCAAAAACGTGAGGCAGTGAGGCAGCAGCGTGTTCACACCAACAGTCTATTTATTGTTGCAGCATAAATAGATCCAATTTCCCACTGTCAAAGTCTCTTCCGGATCACAGCCGGTGCATATAGACAAATTCTTTGCATCAAAAAGTCTTGTTACCTTAGGACCCCGTTAACCGCAGGGATCTGTGTAAGGTTCTCCTAGGCTCACACTCTTGGCCTGTGTTCACTCCACACAGAGCCAGCCCAGCTCACACGGCATGTGTTAGCTTCACCAAGCCTGGCTCTCAACTGAGACACACCCTGCTGTGCTCTGCATGATTTTAAATGAAAATGCCTGACATGAGGATTGCTACAAAACCTGGACTGGGAGGAGGGATCTGTCTCCCTGTTACCCTTTGTGCTATACTCCCAGTAATAGCTATAGCAAACTCAGAGGGTTTCCAGACACATTCTGGGGGACACATAGCGGTCTTCAAATATTACCCCTGTCACTGCCTCACAATGTCTACATATATTTGTGTGTATCCGTGTGTGTGTATGTGCCTGGCTGCATTCTTGTGTTTGTCTGCATATTTGTGCGTGTGTCTGTGTGTGTGCATGTGACTGGCTGCGTTCTTGTGCGTGTCTGTGTGCGTGCGTCTGTTTGCATGATTATGTATGTGTGTATGTCTGCGTTCATGTGCATGTCTATGTGAATATGTGCATGTGTGTCTACGTGCTCCTGTCTGCATGTATGTACATTTTTCTGCATGTGTACATATCTGTGTGCCTGTCTATGTGTATGTGTACCTGTTTGTGTGTCTACGTATATAAGCATATGTGTGTATGTGCGCGTTTCTGTGTCTGCATATGTGTGTCTGTGTGCATGTCTTTGTGTGTTCATGCCTGTGTGTTTACGTATGTATGAGTGTGTGTGCTTGTCTGCATGAGTGTTCATGTCTGTGTGCATTTGTATGCATGTGTCTGTGTGCCTGCCTGCATGAATTTGTCTGTCTTTGTATATCTGTTTGTAAGCGTGTGTACATGTATGAGTGTCTACATACGTTTGCATGTCAGTGCATCTTTGTATGTGTGCGTGTGTGCATGTCTGCATGCATGTGTCAGTGTGTGCCTGTCTGCATGTGTATGCATGTATGTGGGCCTACATCAAATCTTTAAACATCGCTGCTATGCGCCGCGCTCTGATGTCATCACGTGGCCTCGGTGGGTGGGCTGGCCATTTGACCACACGGGATATGAAGCCGCAGGGTGAAGGGGGGAGCGCAGGGAGGTGAGAAGAATCTTTTTATTCCTCCCTCTGTGAATGGACAGAGTAATGGATATAGGAGCCCAGGATGGGGCACTTTAGGGGCCTGGAATGGAGGAATATACAGTTAGGTCCAGAAATATTTGAACAGTGACACAATTTTCGCGAATTGGGCTCTGCATGCCACCACATTGGATTTGAAATGAAACCTCTACAACAGAATTCAAGTGCAGATTGTAACGTTTAATTTGAAGGTTTGAACAAAAATATCTGATAGAAATTGTAGGAATTGTACACATTTCTTTACAAACACTCCACATTTTAGGAGGTCAAAAGTAATTGGACAAATAAACCAAACCCAAACAAAATATTTTTATTTTCAATATTTTGTTGCGAATCCTTTGGAGGCAATCACTGCCTTAAGTCTGGAACCCATGGACATCACCAAACGCTGGGTTTCCTCCTTATTGCTTTGCCAGGCCTTTACAGCCGCAGCCTTCAGGTCTTGCTTGTTTGTGGGTCTTTCCGTCTTAAGTCTGGATTTGAGCAATTGAAATGCATGCTCAATTGGGTTAAGATCTGGTGATTGACTTGGCCATTGCAGAATGTTCCACTTTTTTGCACTCATGAACTCCTGGGTAGCTTTGGCTGTATGCTTTGGGTCATTGTCCATCTGTACTATGAAGCACCGTCCGATCAACTTTGCGGCATTTGGCTGAATCTGGGCTGAAAGTATATCCCGGTACACTTCAGAATTCATCCGGCTACTCTTGTCTGCTGTTATGTCATCAATAAACACAAGTGACCCAGTGCCATTGAAAGCCATGCATGCCCATGCCATCACGTTGCCTCCACCATGTTTTACAGAGGATGTGGTGTGCCTTGGATCATGTGCCGTTCCCTTTCTTCTCCAAACTTTTTTTCTTCCCATCATTCTGGTACAGGTTGATCTTTGTCTCATCTGTCCATAGAATACTTTTCCAGAACTGAGCTGGCTTCATGAGGTGTTTTTCAGCAAATTTAACTCTGGCCTGTCTATTTTTGGAATTGATGAATGGTTTGCATCTAGATGTGAACCCTTTGTATTTACTTTCATGGATTCTTCTCCTTACTGTTGACTTAGAGACAGATACACCTACTTCACTGAGAGTGTTCTGGACTTCAGTTGATGTTGTGAACGGGTTCTTCTTCACCAAAGAAAGTATGCGGCGATCATTCACCACTGTTGTCATCCGTGGACGCCCAGGCCTTTTTGAGTTCCCAAGCTCACCAGTCAATTCCTTTTTTCTCAGAATGTACCCAACTGTTGATTTTGCTACTCCAAGCATGTCTGCTATCTCTCTGATGGATTTTTTCTTTTTTTCAGCCTCAGGATGTTCTGCTTCACCTCAATTGAGAGTTCCTTAGACCGCATGTTGTCTGGTCACAGCAACAGCTTCCAAATGCAAAACCACACACCTGTAATCAACCCCAGACCTTTTAAGTACTTCATTGATTACAGGTTCTTCTGGAATTCAGCTTCAATGAGAGTTGTCAAAGCTAAGACTTGGTCACTACAGTTTCGAGCAGGTCTGAAGCCGGCTTGCTCCATAGGTATTGAGTCGAAAATCTTTAGACTGATCTTGTTATATATTAAGCGTTCTAAGAGCTTATATAAGCAACTCAACAAGGCAATGGGTCTATAGCTTGATGGATGGCGTTTGGTGGCGTTGGTGGCGTTTATCGATCTCTCTGCTGCATATGATACTGTGTGGAGGGAAGGACTTTTATATAAATTTCTGAAGGTGATTCCATGTAAGAAAATGATGTACCTCTTGAACAATATGATTGCAAATCGAACTTTTCATCTTATTATGGGCGATTCAACCAGTTGTAAGAAATCTTTAAACAACGGACTGGCCCAGGGATCAGTGCTGGCACCTCTCCTGTTTGCCCTGTACCTAGCTGATATTCCTAAAACAGTGTCACGGAAATTTGGATATGCCGATGACTGGGCACTTGCTATGGTAAGCAAAAAAATGGAGGAAGCAGAGGACGTTCTTACAAAAGATCTTAGTGTAATGGGAAAGTACTTCCGACAATGGAGATTAAAACCTAAGCCATCAAAAACGGAAGTTTGTTGCTTTCATTTACACAATGCAAGTGCCAAGACTGAACTTAAAGTACAATTTGAAGGCCAATCTGTTAAACACAATTTCAATCCTAAGTACTTAGGTGTAACCCTTGATAGAAGTCTAACTTTTAAATCCCATTTGGATAAATTGGCACAGAAACTGAAAGCACGTAATAATATTATTCAGAAACTTTGTGGATCCTCCTGGGGCTCGGCAACATCTGTTTTGAGAACATCTATTCTTGCCCTGGTGTACTCTGCTGCAGAATACTGTGCTCCAGCATGGTTAAATAGCTGTCATGTAAACTTAATTGATACTCAGCTGAACAACTCTTTGCGTATAATATCTGGTGCTATTAGACCTACACCTGTTCACTGGTTACCTGTGCTGGGTCATATCGCACCCGCAAATCTAAGAAGACAAAAGCTCCTACTTAAAGAATACACTAAAGTAGTGAATAATGAAAAACTTCCAATACACCAAAATATCAGAGATGTTACAATACAACGATTGAAATCAAGACATCCACCCATCTGAACTGCAATCACCTTGCATGAACAAAACTTCAATTTAGAGGAGAAATGGCGAGAACTTTGGGTCAATGTAGTAAAAGGTGATCCACAAATGTTCCCTAATTTACAAAACCCTCCACCAGGCTTCAATCTACCAAGGAAAACATGGGTTACTCTAAATCGTATCAGAACAAACTTTGGCGTCTGTGCAGATTTTATGTATAAGTGGGGAAAATATGACTCTCCGACCTGTGACTGTGGAGCAGATCGTCAAACTATCCAGCACATTGTTGAGGAGTGCCCACTGAGATCCTACCATGGTGACAAGAAGGATTTCTATATTGTAAATGATAACGCTATTGCATATATAGAAAATCTTGATATTCAAATTTGATTTTTATCCTTTTGATATTTTTCAATCACTGTCTATTGTCTGGTGTTTATTTTTAAATGATGGTAAGATATACGTTCATACGATTAAATAAATAAATTGATTACAGGTTAACGAGGGAGACGCCTTCAGAGTTAATTGCAGCCCTTAGAGTCCCTTGTCCAATTACTTTTGGTCCCTTGAAAAAGAGGAGGCTATGCATTACAGAGCTATGATTCCTAAACCCTTTCTCCGATTTGGATGTGAAAACTCTCATATTGCAGCTGGGAGTGTGCACTTTCAGCCCATATTATATATATATAATTGTATTTCTGAACATGTTTTTGTAAACAGCTAAAATAACAAAACTTGTGTCACTGTCCAAATATTTCTGGACCTAACTGTAGGAGGCCAGGATGGGGCAGTGTAAGTGCCTGGGATGGAGGAACATAGAGGCCCAGGATAGGAAACATTATTAAATATAGGGGGTCAGGAAGGTAGACATTATTAAATAAAGGGGGCTAGGATTAGATACATTATTAAATACAGGGGGCCAGGGTGGGGGACATAATTACTATATGGGGCCAGAGTGAGGAACATACATTATTGGCTTATGATGGCAAATATTGGAGATAATTACTATAGGGGCAAATTAGGGGACATTATTACTGATGAAATATAGTTTATTTTTTAAGATACTATCTTCCATGGTGGGAACAAAAGTCTGATGTAGTTTAGAAATTGGGGAAACAGTGTGGAATGTGCCCTGGGAGTGATCAGCTATAGGTGACTGTGTTAATTTCTGCACCAGATGGACAGGAAAAGCGAAGGTGAACAACGTCAGCTAGAGACGTCACTGGTAAGTCAGTGTATTACATGTACACACACACACACACACACACACACACTATACACTATATACAGAACTCCTGTTTATAATGTCACTGGTGATCACTGTATTACCTATATAAAGATCTCCTGTCTATAAAGTCACCAGTGATAACTGTATTAGCTCTACACTATATACAGAATTCCTGTGTATATACAGTGCTTCTGTGTATAATGTCACTGGTGATCACTGTATTACCTGTACACTGACACTATATACAGAGCTCCTGTGTATAATGGCACTTTTGATCACTGTATTACCTACCTCTACACTGACACTATATACAGAGCTCCTGTGTATAATGGCACTGATGGAAATACTAGTGTTATTAGTATTGTGGTTTTTATTCATGATCATTATTGTAGTATTATTCTGTCACTTTGTGGTCTGGTCATGGCATGTTGGTATTTGACCCTTGTATGTGGTTGTATTCGGTCACTATGTCGTGTTTATATGTGTTCTGGTCACGATATGGTGGTATTTCTCTTTTGTATGTGGTATCATTTGGTCACCATGTGGTTTAGTCACAGTATGGCGGTATTTCTCCCTTGCATGTAGTATTATTCGGTCACTATGTGGTGTGGTCTGGTCATAGTGTTGCAGTATTTCTTCCTTTCTATGTGGTTGTATTCGGTCACTGTGGTGGTAATGTGTTATCTGGTCACGGTGTGATAAAGCGGTCATGAATTTACTGTGATGCAATCTAATTGTGCATCAACCTTAAACCTGTCTGCATCCAAATTAGAGTCATTTGGTAGTAGCATGCATATTATTGTTCCATTCAGACCAGAGACATGACACAGATCTGCATAGAATAAAATGACTGTTTAATACGGAAGTGGACGATACATTTAAAGGGAATTATTGGCTAGCAGCCAATAATACGTAACACGTCTCCTATTGGGTAAAGTATCATGGAGCTTATTCTGTGATATACAATATACTGTAATGTGCTTGCTTCCTCATTATATTAGGCAATATCAGCATGATTCACTTGTCACATGAAAGTCCAGACTCTCTGAGTCTTAAGTCTGAATGCAGAACTACCGTATTTTTCGGACCATAAGACGCACTTTTTTTCCCCCAAATGTTGGGGGAAAGTTGGGGGTGCGTCTTATGGTCTGACTGTGGCTGCGGGGAATGAGGGTGCTGCGGTGGAGCGGGTCATCGGGGGCACGAGCAGGCTACTATAGCAGCCTGCCGTGACCACGTGTGCCCGCTCATTACATATGCACGCCCATCCTCCCGCCCATTTCTCAGCGCAGAAGCCGGCGCTGACAGGTGGGCGGGAGGACGAGCGGGGACGCGCGCATAGTAAAGAGCCGGTCCACATGATCACCCCTGGCAATTACAGCCTGGAGTGATCATGTGCGGCTGTATTCACTGCCCCCCGCACATCCTTATCAGCGCGGGGTGCAGTGAATCAGTACACTCACCCGTCCCTGTGTGTGGAGCCGTTCCCCTGCAGCACGCGATGTCTTCCTGTCTGTGCCGGTCAGCTGATCAGCTGATCTGTGCTGATCAGCTGATCGGCACAGACAGGAAGACATCGCGTGCTGCAGGGGAACGGCTCCACACACGCAGGTCAGCGGCGCAGAGAGGAAGATGATCGGTGCTGGAGGGAGTGAGGAAAAGGTGAGTATAAATGTTTGTTTTTTTTTCTCTGTGCTATAGGATACAGGCCATATACCAGCATGGTATATGAGCACGATGGGGGCATATAGCAGGATGGGAGTATATGAGCAGGAGGGATGGGGGGTATATGAACAGGATGGAAGTATATGAACAGGATGGGGGTATATGAACAGGATGGATGGGGGGTATATGAACAGGATGGGGGGTATATGAACAGGATGGATGGGTGGTATATGAACAGGATGGGGGTATATGAACAGGATGGGAGTATATGAGCAGGACGGATGGGGGGTATATGAACAGGATGGGGGGTATATGAACAGGATGGGGGGTATATGAACAGGATGGGGGGTATATGAACAGGATGGATGGGGGCTATATGAACAGGATGGGGGTATATGAACAAGATGGGGGTATATGAACAGGATGGGGGTATATGAACAGGATGGGGGTATATGAACAGGATGGGGTATATGAATAGGATGGGGGAATATGAGCAGGATGCTGGTATATAAGCAGGATGGGGGTTTATAGCAGGATCATATACAAGGCAGGAGGATCATTACCAGGATGGGGTACCTTAGTAGAGAATTTGGGGACATTACCCCCATAACAGTGTCAGCAGCAGATCCTCGCCCCATAACAGTGTGTCATGACCACATTTTTTTGCTTAAAGTTTTATTTTCCTATTTTCCTACTCTAAAACCAGGGTGCGTCTTATAGTCTGGTGCGTCTTATAGTCCGAAAAATACAGTAGGTGTGGTACAGCTCAAACACCATCTTAAATCCTGTTTTTTGGATATCTTCATATAACTCTTATATATACTCCTAATAGTTCATAATCTTGTCCATAACAGGTGTGACAGTATTTCTCTCTTGTATCTGGATGTATTCGGTCACTATGTGGTGGTAATATGTTGTCTGGTCATGGTGTGGCGGTATTATTGGTCTTGGTATAGAGGTATAGTGGATTGTGTTGCGTATGGAGGTCACTTTTAATCTCTGATATCAATATGGGAAAGATTCTTTATTTCCAATAGAGATTAAATACTTGAATGTTTAACCCCTCCCTGTCCTGTGATTATTAAACTGTAGCACATATGCACTTACAGAGGTTGTCTGGTGAAAACAAGTAATTGCCTCTTCATTTTACTATATGGAGGACTATCCCATTATTCTCTTCTAAAGCCCCATGCAGATGTTGAGTATTTGGTCAGTATTTTACATCAGTATTTGTAGTTAAAACCAGGAGTGGAACAATCAGAGGAAAAGTATAATAGAAACACGGGCACCACTTCTGCATTTATCACCCACTCCTGGATTTGGCTACAAATACTGATGTAAGATACTGACCGTGCTTGTGGGGCACTTTTGGTGCAATCATATTTTATGGCTGCAATGAAAGATGAATCTAGGGGCTTCGATAGGAGGAAAAATACTTGGTAAGGGCTATAAAGTTGTGAAATATGCTTTTCTGTGTCCCAGCTGAATATTTTTATTTATTATTATTAATTTAATTTTTTGGGGTGCCCAATTAGAAATCCTGCTATGGGGCCCCATGATTTCTATGTACGCCTCTGGCAGTATTTGTAGCCAAAACCAGTAGTGGAACAATCAGAGTAAAAGTATAATAGAAACTCTGGCACCACATCTGCATTTCTCACCTTCTCATGGTTTTGGGTACAAATACTGAGGTAATATACTGACCAAATACTGAATATGTGAACGTGGCCTAAGGCAGGCTTTGCACACTACGACATCGCAGGTGCGATGTCGGTGGGGTCAAATTGAAAATGACATACTTCCGGCATCGCATGCGACATCGTAGTGTGTAAAGGTTCGATGATACGATTAACGAGCGCAAAAGAGTTGTAATCGTATCATCGGTGCAGCGTCGGCGTAATCCATAATTACGCTGACGCGACGGTCCGATGTTGTTCCTCGCTCCTGCGGCAGCACACATCGCTGTGTGTGAAGCCGCAGGAGCGAGGAACATCTCCTACCGGCGTCACCGCGGCTTCTGTAGGATATGCGGAAGGAAGGAGGTGGGCGGGATGTTTACATCCCGCTCATCTCCGCCCCTCTTGGCCGCCTGCCGTGTGACGTCGCAGTGACGCCGCACGACCCGCCCCCTTAATAAGAAGGCGGGTCGCCGGCCAGAGCGACGGTCGCAGGGCAGGTGAGTGCATGTGAAGGCGGCGTAGCGATAATTTTCGCTATGCCAGGTTTCACAAGATATTGTACCTGCGACGGGGGCGGGGACTATCGCGTGCGACATCGCAGCATCGGCTTGCGATGTCGCAACGTGCAAAGCCCGCCTAAGGATAAGTGATCTTATTTATCAGTGAGGGTGTGATTGCTGGGACCTGCACCGATCTGTAAAATGTGCAACTTTTATCCCCATTACACTGGAGGTCATATCTGACTCAAACCGTGATCCATTCATTCCCTCTGTGGTTGCTGTGTGCTGTTCTTGGCTTTTTCTGTCAGCCTCAAACAGGATGAATGGAGCTGTGGCCACACATCCCACCTGCCGCCACTGCGTGTTATAATGGGGATACAAGTGCACTGTCAGGGAGAAAAGTTCCCCATTCTTCCGATAGGTGCTGCTTCCACTGGTCTGGTTCCACCAATCAATATGTTTGTTGATAATTTGTCACCAAATATCCCCCTTACTGCAAACTACTGTAAGGGCTCATGCGCACGTTACGTACTGACATGCATTTACGCTGCGTATTGCACTGCAGCGTAAATGCATGTGTCCTGCGTCCCCTGCACAATCTATGTAAATTGTGTATGATACGTGCGCACGTTGCTTTTTTGAACGCAGCGATTTGGGTGCTAAAATTGTGACCCAAATCCGTGCATTCATAAAAGCAGCATGTCAATTATTTGTGGGTTCTAGATGCAGCTCCCACTCTGTCTATGTTGGGGGCAGCATCCCGAGCACAGGAAATCGGCTTTTTTTAACAAAAATACTGCATTCATTATGCAGTGATTCTGCAGCGATTTGAAGAGCACATGTGTTGTCAAATTGCTGCAGAATATTCTGCAGTTACATGCGCATGAGATAATATCAGTTATGGTGCACAGTAGATGTGCAGGAGCCGCCTGTGTTTTACAGTCACGCTCCACTATAACAGGGATAATGGCTAATAGGTATTTACACATAGCTGTAGGGTGGGCCCCTGCCGTGGTGGGCCCCAGACACCCCAGTCCGACCCTGCCCAGAAATACTGCCACTCTTAACTGTATCAGCATATTCAGCACGCCAATAAAGTTTAGAACTGTGGTACAGCAGGGAGACATGACCTTCCTGCACTACCACTCTCAGCTCTGCATATTGCAGGTTGCTTTAAAGGGAACCTGTCACCAGGGTTTTCCCATATAAACTGTGGCCACCACAAACAAGTGTGACGCCCTGGCAAAGCCAGGTAGTCACAGAGGACTGTACCCCCCACCAAGGGTACAGGAATCGCCTCCTCCTTGGCATTCAACACCACATCTCACACACAGGAACACCAGCCACAAAGCCTAGTCACCCCCCCATGACAACAGGGACACACCAGTGGGCGGGACCAGGCGGATGGGAACGCCCACCTAGGGGTCTTGAGGTGTCAGGGGAGGGAACACAGGAGTTTAGTAGTTGTAGTGGGTAGTTTGTAGTTTGAAGTTAGAAGTGAAAAGCTGAAGTGGCAGAGTGGTCAAGAGTCAGAGCCCTTGGACTACGGGAGAACCAACTAGGTGGCAGACGGCAGTGTAGGGCCACAGGCGACCGAGATCCGGTCGCGGGAGACCTGAAGTGGACCGGGGCAGGGTTGTAGTCCGCCTGTACCGACAGTGGGAAACCGGTCCGGAGGACGTGCACAGGCGGGGTACCTGGGCCCTAATACGAGGAAGGTTGCAAGCCCCTTGTTAATTCACCAGTCAGGAACAAGGTTTCAGGCCTTGTTCTCCAGAAGCCCAGAGAGCGAAACGGAAGCCCAACGCGGGGGATAGGGTGTCCGCCAGAACCCACTGAAATCCCAAGGGTCAGATTTTGCGGGCAACGGCTCCCTCTGTATACAAAGCCACAGGGGAGCAGATTTCTCCCGTTCCAAGCAGGTTAAATAAACACACAGCAAGGCACAAGTGCAGGAGGAAGGGTCCCTACCTTGCTAACCCGTGTGCGGGACCAGCACACCTCTCCAAGGGCAACCATCATCTGGCCTTGGTTTACAGTACAGACTCTGTGTGGATTATTCTTAATCGTGAGTACACCGGTATCATCCGGTCCAACCTGCCGATGGCGCCCCAGCACTGCTCCCCACCTGCACCTGGGCCCCGGGACTACACCTCCCCTACACGGGTATACCATCTTGCTGCCCAACACCATCGGTCCCGGGCACTTGCACAAGAGGCAGCGGCGGGCCACCATCCCATCACTGCAACCCACGGGTGGCGTCACAGACAAACTATCTCCCCTGTAAATACCCCCTTTCACTGTTGCGAGGACGGGTGGTTGCACGAGCCCCGGGTACGGCCACCACTCGAGTCCCAGACACGATCCCGGAACTGAGCGCCCCGAGCAGCCCCTTTGCCGCGGCGCGGCACCCGCCCGCGACAACAAAAACCTGGCGTTACAAACAGGATTCATACCCCATCCGTGACCTGGATGGCGTGTGCCTTGCTTTGAATTCCATGCAACACTTAAAAATCTTGGACTGCCGCCATCTTGCCCGCCATCAGTGGCGCCAAAACAACGTCATCGTCTTCTTCCCCGAAAAGGTCGCAAAAACGAAGCCCCGCGGGTGGAACCCGGTGACTCCAAAAGCAGGAACTTGTAAAGAACAGTGGGTCCCGCGAGACTGATGTTAAAAAACCAAGGGGGAGCGGCATGTGATCCGAGAGGATAAAGGGCAGGGACACCAGGACTCTGCACAATTCCGTTCCTTGGCACAGAAGCGGCAGGATGTCTCAGCGTGTGGAGGGTCCCGTTCCCGGGACCGCCGACTGGATTGTGGAGCAGACAGAAAAGATGTGCCGCAGGATCCGGGTCCAAGCCCACTTCATCCTGACGAGGTGGATGACCGAGATGAAGGATCTGGCTGCAGCTGTCCGGGTGCGTGAGATGGAGGTGGCCTCGGAGGAGTGGGTAAGCAGTGATCCAAGCCCCTATGTTCCCCAGGAACCGGGCGTCCCGGCTGAGGGGTCCGGCTTGCCCCCGTCCACCACGTCGCCTCCCTCACCACCTGTGTCCACGGTCAGTACCCCAATCGACCCGCTACCCCAGCCAATGGTAGCGGAACCCGTCTTATCTATGGAGGAGGACCCAACAACAGGGACCTCGGGCCTTACCTGCACCACCGATCCGGCACCCGTCTCAGCCCCGAGCCAGGCCACAACCCTGACAACATCCCATCCGGCCCCGAGCAAGGCCGCAAACCCGATGACGACATCCTCGGCAGTCCGCCCGGCCGCAACAGTGATGACGTCGGCTCCGGCAGTCCGATCAGCCGCAACAGTGATGATGTCGGCTCCGGCAGTCCACCCGGCCTTAACAAAGGCGGCACCCGACTTAGAGTCTACCCCGGCGGCAGAACCAGCCGCTCCCAAGCATCCCGTCCCGGCTGTGGGGCAGCCGGAGTGCACTTGCAGAGATGCGGAGCAGGCCATTGAGCACTGGGGCCCACGGCAGTATGAGAGGCCGGTCGTAGCCGGCGCCGAGGGCATCCGAGTGGGCCTAGCTCCTGGGCATGAGGCGGAGCACGGAAACCGTGCCCCGTACTGGGAGTGGCAGCAACAGAAGCTGCACAGGGAGATCGCTGCCAGAGAGCAGCGTAAGGTGGATGTGCTTGCCCGCACAGTGTCAAACCCCTTTCAGAGCGACGTGACCCCCGGGTTCGGAGACGCTCGAGCCACCCACCAAACGAGCCCGGATCCGAGCGCCTCAGCTGCGGCCGAGCGCAGGGCGGTACACGCCCACCCAGGGGTCTAGACAGCCCGGGGCGGGAAAACAGTCAGAAAGAGTCTGAAGTTCAGTTTGGAGAGGAGTGTGGGCTGGAGCTAAGTGTAGCTCCAGCAGGAGAGTTCAAGTTGAACGGTACCAGGGTAGGAGCCCTGGTGCCACTGGCTAGGAGGCAGATGGTGGTCTCTGTCAGCATGAGACGGGAAGACGGCTCGGCAGAACTGAGGTGGACCGGGACAGGGTTGTAGCCCGCCGGTACCGACACAGGAAACCAACCCGGAAACTGTAGCACAAATGGGGGTACTCGGACCCTGAAGCCAGAAACAAGCGGACTGGTTAATTAACCGATTGAGGCCAGGACTAGAGGTCCTGTCCTACCCAAAGCCCCTCATAGAAGACAACAGCCCACCGATTAGGGATAAGAGGTCACCACCAGGGCCCATAGATCCCACGGGCCAGCGTCTGTGGGCACAGCTCCTTAGGCCACATCCAGCCGGGAGCGGACTCCTGAGTTTCACACCAGGAAAGTCCACCTTGCACAAAGCAGTGCAGGAACAGGATAGAGACCACCAGCCGGGTGGGGGACCTGAACGCAACCGGCCGCAGCACCGGCCACCATCACCTTGGTTTACCAGAGACTTGTATGTTTTACTAACAGTGAGTACACCAGCGCCCCCCCTGCGGTCGCCATCCCCTGCACGGAGCCACCGGGTCCCGGGGCCACTATCCCTACCCACGGAGGGGTTAACAACTTGCTGCACAACATCTCCCCACGGGTGCCCCATAACAGCGGCGGTGGTGTCCCAACTCACCACACACCGTGGGTGGCGTCACAAACTTATTACAGCCTAGCCCGTACATCTACGTCCCCCCATTTATTCGGCATGTCCGCGAGACCCCTGGGTCCGGAGACCCTCGAGCCACCACCCCAGAAGGCTCGGACCCGAACAGCGCTGGCTGCTGGCATGGGGGCGGTACATATGCAGTCAGTCGGGTGATACATGGGAATTGAGCCCAGTTAGTCAGGGGTGATACAGGGGAAGGGGCGCAGTCAGGGGTGATACAAGTGGAGAAGAGACCTACTCAGGGGTGATACAGAGGGAGGGCCCAGTTGGGGTGATACAGGGGGAGGGGATGCAGTTAGTCAGGGGTGATATAGGGAAATTAAAGCCAGTTGGTCAGAGGTGATACAGGGGAAGCCAGGGGTTATACATAAGGAGGGGGGCAGTCAGGGGTTATACAGGAAAAGGGGGTGCAGTCAGGTAGGGTTGATACAGGGGAGAGGCTCAGTCAGGAAGGAGGTCATACAAGGGAGAATGGACTTAGTCAGTCATGGGTGATACAGGAGGAGAGGGTGCAGTCAGGCAGGGGTCATACAGGGGAGAAAGAGCTCAAGCAGTAAGGAGTAATACAGGTGGAGGGGGCTCAGTCAGTCCGAGGTTATACAGGGGGAGGGTGGTCAATCAGTCAGGGGTGATATGGGAGGGGGCTCAATCGCCACGGGGTGATAAAGGGGGAGGGGATCAGTCAGTCTTCCTGGGCCTCTCCTGGCATATACATATCCCTCTCTTGGTATATATGTCCCCATCCTGGGCCCCTCCTGGTATATATTTCCCCCTCCTGGGCATCTCCTGGTTTATATGTCTGCTTCTTGGGACACTTCTGGTACATATGCCCTGCTTCTGGTATATATGTCCCCTCCTGGTATATATGTTTGCCTCTTGGGCCCCTAATGGTACATCTTTACCATTCCTGGTATATTTGTACTCTCCTACGCCTCTCATGGTATATATGTCTGCCAATTGGGCCCTTCCTAGTACATATGTCGCACTCCTGGTATGTATGTGCTCTGTTGGTCTTCTCCTTGTATATATGTTTGCCTCTAGAGCCCCTCCTGGTACATATGTCCCGCTCCTGGTATATATGTCCCCTCCTGGGCTCTTCCTGATATATATGCCCAGCTTGATGACCTCATCATGCTGTTGCACGCTGGGCCTGTAGAAAGAAAAAACAAAAACATTTTACTCCCACAATGTATTTCAGCTGGATGTGCACCCTCGGACACACATCCAGCTCAAGTAAAGCAGGGACTGGGGTCAGCGGGCCCCCCACACACCACCCCAGCAATCATCTCTCTCCTGTCTTCAACTCATGGAGCGCTCACCTTTCTCTGTCGACTGCCGCATCCTCACCATGCCTGCAGCAGTGTGATAAGGTCGCAGCTTGATGATCTTATGCTGCTGCACGCTGGGCCTGAGTCCTGCTCTCCACCACTGACACTGGCCCAACCACATGGCTAATTTGCATGCAAGGTTCCTAAAGCTCATCGCATACAAATTAGCCATGTGTAGTGTGGCTGTGACTGGAGCCCGGTGAAGAGGGGCGCCCAGCCCGGGGTTTAATAAAGCTAAGTAAGTACCATGGCCAGGCCCAGGCCCCCTCTTCACCGAGTCCCATCAGTAAGTGCAGTAATGCTCTTATGGCAGCCCTGCCATCCTCGGATTCTCCAGTGGGCCAGTCCAACCCTGAGCGGCACTATCGCTGTCCACTCATCCACATCATGTGACGTGGGCTGCTGAGACCTCTGATGTCTGGTGATGTCACGTCAACTTCCGAAATTGAAAGTTAACCCGGGTCACCGAGCCGGGACCCAGTCTCCCTGAGTAACTGAGTTGTGGACAGAGTTTAATTCCACATTTTTTTTTTCCAATACATTCAGTCTACAGTAGGATTGACTACTTTTCATATCCCACCATTTGTTAGACTTACAGGTTGAGGCCTAGATAAGGTCCATACTCTAGTCAGACCATGCCCATATATAATTCTCCATTCAACTTGTCCCCAGACGGGACCTGACTTTACACGATAATAATAATAATAATAATAAAAAATCTTTATTTCTATAGCGCCAACATATTCCGCAGCGCTTTACCATTCATGAGGTTCATATACAAACAAATAACAGTTATAGAAAATACAATAATTAGAGTATGGAAAAAAAGAGACAACCCTGCTCGTGAGAGCTTACAATCTACAATGAGATGGGGGGGGACAAGGTAAAGTGCTTATTTACATTGACAGTCCAGCCATCTCAAGGAAATGGGGGATGGACAATGGCTGCCTGGACCAGTTGGCCAGAACCTTGAGATGCATTTGGGTGCCATGGAGTTTGACGTAGGGTTATGTTCTGAGAAGGCCTGGAGGTATTATGTGAATTTAGTTTGGCTAGGGAGTGTGATAGGCCACCCTAAAAAGATGCGTTTTTAGGGAGCATCTGAAGCTGAGTAAGTTGTGATTTGTCCTAGCTTCTTGAGGTAGAGCATTCCAGAGGATTGGTGCAGCTCGGAAGAAGTCTTGGATCCGGGAGTGGGAGGTTCAGATTAGCGTGGATGTTAGTCGAAAGTCATTTGCAGAGCGTAGGGAACGGGTAGGGTGATAGACAGAGAGGAGGGTGAAGATGTAGGGAGATGCCGCACTATGGAGAGCTTTGTGGGTGAGAACAAGCAGTTTGAATTGGATCCAGTAATATATGGGCAGACAGTGCACTGACTGGCACAGAGGGGAGACAACCGAGAAGCGGTTAGCCAGGTAGGTGACCCTGGCTGCTGCATTATGGATGGACTGTAAAGGAAAGAGTCTAGTTAGGGGAGACCAATTAATAGAGCGTTACAGTTGTCAAGGCAGGAGTGGACCAGGGCCTGTTTAAATGAGAATCTACTACAAGACTCTTAAGGGGGCTTTACTCGCAGCGACATCAATAGCGATGTCGCTCATGAAAGCACCCGACTCCGTTACAATATCGCTAGTCCCCGTCACATATACTCACCTGCTTAATGACGTCGTTGTGGCCGTCGAACTGCCTCTTTTATTAAAGCGGAGGGGCGGAGAACAGCCGCAGGAAAGTGACGCCAACCTCGTTGTCGGAGGACGCAGGTACGGTATTGTTCATCGTTCCTGGGGTGTCACACGTAGCGATGTGCGCTGCCTCAGGAACGACGAATAACCTGCGTCCAACACCATCAACGATATTTGAGATTTGAACAACGTGTCAACGATCAACGATTAGGTGAGTATTTGTGATTAGCGGTCGTTCGTACTTATCACATGCAACGACGTCGCTAACGAGGACGGATGTGCGTCACGAATTCCGTGACCCAAACGACATCTCGTTAGCGATGTCGTTGCGTGTAAGGGGGCCTTTAGTGTCTCGCAGATATTAAACTGAGCATCCAGAATCCAAACTTAATCTCCGACCATGAGCGGGATCCCACCTCTCCGTCGATCAAATGGGAGGCTCCAAAAAGCGTTCTGCAAGGACTCCTCATTTCAAAACGACTCTCTTCCCAGAAAAGAGTGAGCCGAAAGTCCTATTATCCCTAATTACTGAACTTAAAATCCATCCTGAACACAATCCAACTCAACCCGCATATGTGCAACTTTCTACAGCCCATCATAAACTATTGAAAATCTTAGACCAGATTCTAGATGTATTAGATAACGAATTAGAAGCCACTTCTACCAGTTGGGCAATAGGAGCGGCAAATTGCAATTGAGAGCCTTACACCCACGCAATATGAATACATACATCCCCTTTATAAACAATACTGCAGGGACGAGAGTACACAATACTCAAGACATTATTTCCAGTTTTAGTTTTTACAATGAGTCTTTGTATAACATAAAACAGGGATGGGAAACCTCCGGCCCGCATGCGGCACGCCACGACCTTTATTGCGGCCCGCTGGCAGATTTCTGGGGGCGGCCGTGCTATGGCTGCCACCGTGGTATTACCGGTCGTCGGCCCTTTAACTCTCCACATGCACTGCTTGCGCGCACCAATGAGCTCTCTCGGTGGCAGGTGCCAGCGTGCTCAGGACTTACTTTGTGGGTGGGTTTATCGCTCTGCAATTCCGTCCCACATCACCTTCACCGCCTCTAGCATTGTGCCGCCCGCTCTCCAGCGCTTGTGTTCTGCCCGCCCCATGGCGCTTGTGTGCCGCCCGCTCCACGGCGCTGTGTGCCGCCCGCTCCCTACCCCTTCTCCTGTGCAGCATGCCCACTACACTGCTGTGTGCAGCTCCCAGTGCTGTGTGCAGTCTAACAAGTCTCCTCCTAGTGATGTCTGTGCCCCACTTAGTGATGTCTGTGCCCCCCCTTACTGAGGTCTGTGTGCCCCCCCCTCAGTCATGTATGTGTGCCCCTCCTTAGTGATGTCTGTGTGCCCCCCCTTTGTTATCTCTGTGCCCCCCATTAGTGATGCCTGTACCCCCCTAGTGATGCTTCTGGCCCCCTAGTGAACACTGCGTCCCCTAATGATGCCTGTGCCCTCCTAGTGATGTCCATGCCCCCCTAGTGCTCTCTGTGCTGCCTTAGTGATGTCTGTGCCCCCCCCCCAGTGCCATCTGTGCCCCACAGCAATGCTTATGCTTCCCAGTGACCTAGTAATGTCTGTTCCCCAGCCCCTCCTGTCATGGATATGCCCCAGCATCTCCTGTGATGTGTATGCCCCAACCCCTCCTGTGATATATACATCACATTGGAGATGCTAGGAGCATATACATAATAAGAGGGGATGGAGCATATATATCACAGTGGAGACGCTGGGGGCATATACATCACACTGGAGATGTTGGAGCCATACATATCACAGGAGAGGCTGTGGTATATACATCACAGGAGCGGCTGGGGGCATATACATCACAGAAAGGGCTGGGGAATATACCTCACAGAAAGGGCTGGGGAATATACCTCACAGGAGCGGCTGGGTGCATATACCTCACAGGAGGGGCTGGGCGCATATACCTCACAGGAGGGGCTGGGCGCATATACCTCACAGGAGGGGCTGGGCGCATATACATCACAGGAGGGGGCTGGGGGCATATACATTTCCCCAGCCCCTCGTGTAGCCCCCAGTGATGTGTCTCCTGTGATGTACAGTATATACAGCAGTCCCAGAGTCTCCTATGTGATGTATATACAGCAGCCCCAGTGTCTCCTATGTGATGTATATACAGCAGTTCCAGCGTCTCCTATGTGATGTATATGCCAACAGCCCCTTCAGTCATGTATGTGTCTCCTGTGATTTATATACACCAGTCCCTGTGTCTGTTGTGTGATGTATATGGTCTACCAATCTTATCACAAAGAGTTGCCTGCGCTCCAGACAGTGACAAACCTGGAAAAGAGAGAAGCAACATAAGTATCACCGAACATCACAGCCGCACAAAAGAGAAGCAGCTCCGGCCACGACAGTAAGGGTGAGTTAATTAGCTGTTTGACCAAATATAGCCGGTTCATTTTCACATTGATAATTTTGTGCGGCCCCCGAAGGTTGGCAGAAATTTCCAAATGTCCCCCAGCAGTAAAAAGGTTCCCCACTCCTGACATAAAAGGACACTTTCAAGATCCTCCCCTCCCCAGATTCAGGAGAAAATAAAATCTTATCTACAATTACATAAACTCCCTTCTATAACAAAACACTGTTAGAATTATAAGAAGATTTCACCTTAACAAGTAGCTAGTCATAGAAGAAACAAAATCAGGTAAGAGCCCAGTACTAGCTTTACTGCTGGTTTCTACAAACTATTTTCAGACCTACAATGCCCAATGTTACTTTCTATGTGTAGTTATGTCTCCTCTGGTGGTTCTTTCCTACCTCATGCCCTTAGAGTACATATAACAGTCCTGCCTAAGCTTGGGAAAGACCCTTCCTTTTGCAGTAGTTACTGCCCAATATAGCTTATCAATCTAATATATAAAGCTGAGTGTATATATGTATGTGTGTATGTATGTCCGCTAAAGGAATCCGCACCGTCGCATTTACAATCACTAAATTTTGCACAAGCACCCCATGTGACTCAGGGAACGTCATAGACTATGTTTTGATGAGAAAATTTAACCCAGCTCTTTACAGTTACTCTCCAAAATCCTGCCTCCATTAAACTGAATGGAGGTGGGAGCTACAGGATATTAATGGCAACTGTCAGTGGTTGCTATAGGAACAAAATAAACTGTTAGTATAAGAAGCTTATGTGTGAGGCAATATGATGTCGGTGGGGAGACGGATAGAGACAGACAAAAAAAGACAGACAGACAGAGACACAGATAGAGACAGATGGGGAAAGAGACAGAGCTAGAGACAGACAGAGACAGACGGGCAAAGAGACAGACCTGGAAAGAGACAGACCTGGAAAGAGACAGACCTGGAAAGAGACAGTTTTGGAAAGAGACAGCCCTGGAAAGAGACAGCCCTGGAAAGAGACAGCCGTGCAAAGAGACAGCCAGGCAAAGAGACAGACTGAGAAAGAGACAGACGGGCAAAGAGACAGACGGGCAAAGAGACAGACGGGCAAAGAGACAGACTGACAAAGAGACAGCCTTGGAAGGAGACAGCCTGGGAAAGAGACAGCCGGGCAAAGAGACAGCCGGGCAAAGAGACAGCCGGGCAAAGAGACAGATGGGCAAAGAGACAGACCAGGAAAGAGAGAGACAGACAGACACACACACACATAGAGACAGACACAGAGGTAGAGAGAGACAGAGATTGAGACAGATAGACTGATACAAATACAGACAGAGAGATAGAAACAGACAGAGACATAGACACAGACAGACAAGGAAAGAGACAGACAGAGAGACAGACAGACAGTGACACACAGACAGAGACTGGGAAAGAAACAGAGAGACAGTTACTATCCCGGGCAATGCCGGGTACTACAGCTAGTCTATATATAAACAAGAGTGTATGTATGTGTGTATAGCCTGCTTTACACCTTACAATTAAGCATACGATATCGTATGCGATGTGACACGCCTCCATCGTATGTGCGACACGTTCAATTTGTTGACCGTGTCGCACAAACTATTATTTGCCATCACACGTACTTACCCTTCCATACGACCTCGATGTGGGCGACGAACATCCACTTCCTGGAGCGTTCAGCGTCACAGCGACGTCACATGGCAGCCGGCCAATAGAAGCGGAGGGGTGGAGATGAGCGGGATGTAAACATCCCGCCCACCTCCTTCCTTCCGCATTGCCGGCGGGACGCAGGTAAGCTACAGTTCATCGTTCCTGGGGTGTCACACACAGCGATGTGTGCTGCCTCGGGAACATTGAACAACCAGACGTGCAATTTTTAGCAAATGAACGACGGGCATGCGATGAACGGTTTTACGTTCAATCGCACGTAGCTGTCACACGCAACTACGTCACTAACGATGCCGGATGTGCGTCACATACAACGTGACCCCGCCGACACATCGTTAGATATGCGTGTAAAGCCCGCTTATGTCCGCTAAAGGAATCCGCACCATCCCATTTCCAATCCCGAACTTTTGCACAGACACCTCATTTAACTATGGGAACGTCATAGACTATGTTTTGAGGGGAAACTTCAACCCATCAATTATTCGCAAAAAAAGACCTCTTATTTACTGTTTGGATATATGAGGTAATATATTGGCTGTTTTGACAGTTAAACTAGATATTTATCAGGTGGCCCATAGCAACCAATCACAGCTCTGCTTCTGTTTTTGCTACAGGTCATTAATAGGAGTTCTGATTGCTTGCTATGGGCAGTGAAGGACAATCTTAGTATAAGAAGCTTATGTGTCAGTTAATGTGATTTTTTTTTTAACTTTGTTTTATTAACAATTTCAAACATGGTACAACTGACATTTGCCATATTAAAATAGCTCAGTATATAGATAGTAATATTTGAATATAACAATGAACAGTCATATAAAGTCCATAATATCTTCAGCACTTGAGATAGAACAATGTTATTATACATACTTCTTATCGTTTGCATATATATCTAATTTTATATTGAGCATAAGAACAGCTGTAACTATCAGCATGACCATATTTTGAAAACAAGATAGAAAGAGGAAGAGAACAAGGAAAAAAGAAAGAACAACAACAACAACAGCCACATTGCATTATTATACCTCAATATACCGTTGGACAGTGTTTCACATCCCAACATCTAATGGGAACCACCATTATCCGCATAATCTCCCTCAAACTCCAAGTGTGTCTGGAGAAGAATTCCACAAACCCCAGATTTTGTTACATTTTCCCGGGCACCCTCTCTTATAATATACCACCCGCTCATAGACTATGGTTGCATTAACTAGTTTAACCCAGGACCGCACAGTTGGATTCGAATCTCCCATCCACCTCAGAGCTATTAATTTCCTAGCCAGAAACAATGCCTCTCTGAGGAATATTGTCATGTAATGATCTCAGGACTCTTCCTCTACCACCCCAAACAGGCATATCAAAGGGTCACACAAAACAGGAATCGACACAATCGAGGTCAGCAGAGATGTCACTCCCCGCCAGTACGAAGATATATTGGGACAGCTCCAAATCATATGTATGAAATTTGCCCCTGAGAGATGACACCTCGGGCACTCCGATGTACGAGAACGGATCATACTAAATAATCGAGTTGGAGTAAGGTATGCCTGGTGGACAATGTAGCATTGAATCAACTTATTAACCGACGGGGATACCGCAGTCGGAGATTCCAATATCTCTTCCCATTCCTCTCCCTGTAGAGAGGGAATTAGAGATTTCCATCTATCCTGGGCTGGCAAGGGGTCCGACTCCACCCCCACCGACAACAGGTAAGTATATATAGCTCAGATGAGGCCTCGAGGTCCTTGTGACTTTAGAATACCTATCATAGGAAGTGATTATCAATTTCCTCACTCCAATTTTCTGTATGTGGGATTGAATCGCTGTGAGAATCTGCAGGTATCTAAAAAAATGTGATCTTGGAATATTATATTCAATCTGGACTTGTTCAAAGGACTTGAAGGTTGTGGTTCCCAGGACAAAAAGATCACCTAATGCATTGACGCTGTGAGTGGCCCAGAATTGCGCCGAGGGGTGATCTCTCAGAGTATGGAAGTGGCTATTCCCCCATAATGGAAGTTCTGCCACCACCCCTTCGAAGTGCACCACCCTCTTGGCTGGTCACCAGACTAATCTTGCCAACTTGAGGATGGGTAATTGCCGTGGTGTTCTCAGTCCATCTGATTCCAGAAAACCCACTAAACAATCAGTCCCAGCCGCGTGTGCCAAGTGACTCTCAGAGTTTGGCAGCTGACATCCAGGCATCCAAGTCTCTAGTGGCCTAAGCTGTCCCATGAGGTAGTAGAGGAAGAACTCCGGTAAAGCCAACCCTCCCAGTCTTTTGGATCTCTGTAAAATGGATAACCAAAGTTTGGGTCTGGATTTCCCCCATATGAAAGAGGTAGTAAGCGAGTTCAACATTGAGAAGAAGGATTTGGGTACTGATACTGCACTATGTTGTAGTGTATAGCTAAGCTTTGGAAGTAATATCATTTTGATTAAATTTATTCTGCCAACCACTTGCTCCACAAGTTATATTTAAGTTTAACGTGCTCCAGAAGTGGTGTTATACTCGTCTGCAGGTCTAGTGTATGGTCTTTCTGTATGTGTATTCCCAGGTATTTAAAGCTAGTTACCACTTGCAAAGGTGACCTACCCTCCATTGAAATTCCAGACCCATGCATTAATGCCATCAAAGCCGACTTATCCCAGTTGATGCGTAGTCCCGAAAACTCCCCAAATTTATCTATAGTGTCTATAACCACCGGTAAAGTCTCTTGCACTCGATCTAAGAAGACAACCATGTCATCCGCATACAATCCTATTTGATCTGTGCGGTCGGCTACAGTGATTCCAGTGATCTGTGGATGAGAGCGGATTCTAATTGCCAAAGCTTCAATAACTAGTGCAAACAATGCTGGAGACAGAGGGCATCCCCTGTCTTGTGCCCCGATTCAATGAGAAGGGTGTAGAGATAGCACCATTGACTAGTATCCTGGCTTTCGGGGACCTATACAACATATGAATCCAATTACTGAATTTAGCAGTTAATGTGATTTTGGTGGAGAGAGTGGGACAGAGAGAGAGAGATAGAGACGGACAGAGTGAGAGAGACAGAGATGGTCAGAGAGAGTGGGACAAAGAGAGTGGGAGAAAGTGGGAGAAAGGAAAAGTGGGAGAGAGTGGAAGTGGGAGAGAGACAGAGAGACAGTTACTATCCTAGGCAACGCCAGGGACTACAGCTAGTATAGATAGAAATCTGTATGCCAAATTGATTTCAAACCGATTGCTGTTCCTTCTTCCAACAGTGATAAATCTTGATTAGGTGGGTTTTGTGCCTGGATGGGAGGCAAGGGATAACATTATGAAAACTATCTCCTTGTTGGATTGGTCTAGTGTCCCAAAGTAAATCCTGTCGATCGATGCTTTAAAAGCCTTCGACAGGGAGCACTGGGAGTACATGTTCCGGGCTCTTATAGGAACCTTGGATTATAAGAGGTAATGCCTAACAGAATATCTGCTCTGTATTCCTCGCCAACAGCCCCGGTAAAAGTTAATGGTTCCCTATCACATCCCTTTTAAATACATAATGGTACAAGACAGGGCTGCCCATTATCCCCACTACTATACATTTTAATTATAGAACACCTGGCAGAAGCTATTAGAAACAACTCTTCAAGAAAAGGAGTATCCCTCCAAACTAAAGAACATAAGTTAGCGCTTTTTGTAGATGATCTCTGTCTTTACGTAAATTCCCCTACCACTAGCTTGTAATATCTGAGTTACACAAGTTTGGACATCTTAGTAACCTCATAATTAATTCTCACAAGTCAGAAATGCTCAACATCTCTCTACCTTCACCATTAGTTGTACAATTACGCTCTTCTTTCCTCTTCAGATAGCAAACAGAATCACTTACCTAGGAGTTAAATTAAGATTATTATTTATTATTATAGCACCATTTATTCTATGGCGCTTTACATGTGAAAAGGGGTACACATAGTAAGGACAAGTACAATAATCATAAACAAAACAAAGCACAGACTGGTACAGGAAGAGAGAGGACCCTGCCCAAGAGGGTTCACAGTCTACAAGGGATGGGTGATGGTACAATAGGTGAGAGTAGAGATCGTCGTGCGGCGCTATATCAGACTGAGGGTTACTGCAGGTTGCAGGCTTGTCGGAAGAGGTGGGTCTTCAGGTTCCTTTTGAAGCTTGTCAAGATAGGTGAGAGTCTGATATGTTGTGGTAGAGCATTCCAGAGTATGGGGGAGAAATGGGAGAAATCTTGGATGCGATGGTGGGAAGAGTAGATGAGAGGGGAGTAGAGAAGGAGATCTTGTGAGGATCGAAGGTTACGTGCGAGTAAGTACTGGGAGATGAGATCACAGATGTATGGAGGAGACAGGTTGTGGATGGCTTTGTATGTCATGGTTAGGGTTTTGAGCTAGAGTCGTTGGGCAAACATACTTGCCTTTAAACATGCAACAGTCACACCCATCCTAAAGAAACCTTCCCTCGACCGAACCTCTGCTGCCAGCACGTCCATGCTGAAATTTCCTCCCACCTCTCCTCTAACTCTCACTTTGACAACCTACAGTCCGGCTTCCGTCCACATCATTCCACTGAAAATACCCTGACTAAAATCACAAATGACTTACTTAATGCCAAAGCTAACAACCACTTCTCTATACTCCTACTTCTAGACCTATCCTCAGCTTTTTTTTTTTTTTAAACATCTTTTTATTGAATTTTAACCGAATTTCTTTTACAATCTGCTCTTATACAAAGAGCATTTCATTGATGACATTATAATCAAAACAGTCCCGCCCACCCCTCCCCCCGCTCTGCGTGCGACCAGAAGCAACTTAAAATGGTAACTTATGTAATTGGTATGTGTCCATTGAGCAGTTCAAGAAGGTACCAAGAGGTCTGTCCAAACTGAGATTTAAGTCTATCCTTAAGCACTGTAGCCAAGTTAGGTATAAATAAAGACCATGTTTCAAAGAAACGCTTAATCAGCTTCTCCTTATTCGACAGTGCATCCAACCAGTCCATTTTGAATATGAACATTAGTTTTGTTTGGATAAACGCTAGAGAGGGTGCTTCAGGATTTACCCAGAGATGTAGGATACTTTTCCTAGTGGCCGAGGCCCAAATAGTTAACATTGCCCTGGTACCTCTTGGAAGACTTTGTTGAGCCTCCTCCAACATGTTAAAAATCGCCCACTGTGGTGTCAGAGCAAACTGAATATTGTATGTGTTTTGTAAGACTGAGTGAACGCTTCTCCATACTCCCTGTATCTGAACACAGTCCCATAAGTGGTGAAACAGGTCAGTGTCTCTTATGCCACATTTAGAACAAGAGTATAAGGCATTTGTGTCCATTTTTTATTGAATTTTTGGAGTAATATATGCTCTATGTAGAATCATCAAGGCCATATCTGTGTAGCTACTGGACGACAGAAATTTACGTTGCAACAGCGTGGCTTGTAAAAAATCCTTTACCTCGAACTCTGGCATGTCTACCTTCCATTTTGCTGGACCTGTTGTTTTCCCCTCCCATGTCCAAACTGTACGCAACATTGAATAAACCTGACTAGTCGAGGACGCCTGGCTTCTTGCCCTCCTAAGAAAGTTATCCACACTTCCTCCAAGATCTCCCTTTGGCTTGTCAACAAGATATTTTTGTGCCAAGCTACGTGCCTGAAGAAAAAGAAAAGGCTGACCCACAAAAGCTGGAAATCGGTGTGCCGCCTTCTCGTAAGAAAGCAACGACCAATCAGGCTCCATTAGATCTGCAGCATAAGCACAACCCTGTATTGACAATGTTTCATAAATCCTCGGAGGGCGACCCTGGAGGAATCTCGGATTTCCAATAAAGGGTTGAAATGGGGAACTTGAAGTGTTAATTTTACCAAGTTTCCTCACCTTCCTCCACGTTTGTATAGTATGCCATAGTGTTGGATAATCCCTAACCTCACTCGGTATTTCCTCGTTCCCTAAATGCAGCAATGCTGTTAACGAGACTTGTGAACATAGCTGTTGTTCCAATTGTACATTAGCAAAGTGAGATACTCCTCGCACCCAGTCCACCACATATCTAAAATTTGCTGCTAGATTATATCTGCCCAGATCTGGAAGATTTATGCCCCCTGCCCCTTTTGGTAATTGAAGCTTGATTAAGCTGATCCTAGTACGCCCCTTGTGCCCCCAAATGAATTTTCCAAAGGATGAATTTAGTAGCTTAATATCTGATTTGCGTAGAAGCAACGGGAGAGTCTGAAATAAGAACATTATTTTGGGGAATGCTACCATTTTAATTAAGTGACATCGGCCCGAAAAGGATATTTTCAGATGTTTCCAAGATTGGAGTAGATGTATTAATGAATTTATAAGGGGCTTATAATTAATTTGATATAGTAACAAGGGGTTTGCTGGGAGCTGAATCCCCAAATATTTAATGGACCTGGTACACCACTGGAAGGGAAATAAGTTGTTATCAATTTTACCCGATTTGTACATTGCCAATGCCTCAGTTTTTTTGTAATTTACCCTGAAGCCTGAGGCCTTTCCAAAATTATTCAATGTGTTCATTATCTCTGGAATCGCTTGAGAGGGATTGGCAATAAACAATAAAATATCATCGGCAAAAGCCAAAAGTTTAATTGTTGTCCCACCGACTCTCATGCCCTGAAATATTGCTAAATTATGTAGGGTCCTCAACATTGGGTCCAGAGCCAAATTAAACAATAAAGGTGACAAGGGACACCCCTGCCTCGTTCCCCTCTGTACCTCAAATGGCTCAGAGAATGTATTATTTATAGATAGTCTGGATTTGGGTTCTGTGTATATCATCTTGACTGCTTCGCAAAACCAGGATCCCACCTGGCGACATGCCAAAAGATTATGTAAATAGGCCCAAGAGACCCTGTCAAAGGCCTTGTCCGCATCAAGGCTAACTACTATATGTTTGGTACATCTATGCTTCCTACTATAAGAGATAGCCCCAATAGCCGTCCTGATGTTATAGGTGATGGATTTCCCGTGCACGAATCCCGTTTGGAAGGGCAGAATAAGATCTGGAATCACTTGTTGTAATCTACCAGCTAGTATTTTAGTAAAGATTTTAAAATCAGAGTTGAGTAATGAGATGGGTCTGTATCCCTCCACCTGTAGTGGGTCTTTTCCTGGCTTAGGTAATACTATAATGTTTGCCTCATTGAACCTGTCGGGAATTATTCTATCTGTGACTATCTTATTATACACTGCACATAGATGAGGACCGATAGAGGCTCCCAAGATCTTATAATATTCGTTACTAAATCCGTCGGGCCCTGGGCTTTTGGCTAGTTTAAGAGTGCCAATAGTTTTTACTATTTCTGAAATATTTATAGGGGCGTTTATTACTACTCTTTGTTCCTCTATCAAGATGGGCGCTACGGTACCATGGATAAAATCAGCTTCCCCGTCAACCTCCCTCGGTTCCGCCTCATACAGCGACCCAAAGAATGCCCTGAACTCCTCCACTATTTCCTCATCTTTTGTTACCATGGTACCATCTTTCTTTTTAATTTTGTGGATTCTAGTGGTGGTTCTAAAGGGTTTGGTTAAAGAAGCTAGTAATTTCCCAGGTTTGTTGCCCCATTTAAAGTATTTATGTTTCTGATAGTCCAGGTTACTAAGTGCCATCTGATGGGCCAAGGTGTCCGCCGCCTCCTTGGCCTCTAAGAAATGTTGTTTTGTCGCATCCGTGTTGTTATTTTTAAAGTCTTTATATGCCTGCGTGAGAAGTTTTTGTGCTGATATAGTTTGTTCCAGGAGCTTTTTTCTCTTATGGCTGACATATGATATTATCTGACCTCTTACTACTGCCTTGGAGGCAGCCCAATACAAACCAGCATCCCCACTATGCTCGTGATTATCCTTCTCATAAAAGCTCCAGTAGTTTTGTAAAGAAGCTTTGAAATCCTCAGATTGATATAAATATGAAGGAAACCTCCACCTTCTTTCCCGTAGTATTGTGGTAGATAATAAATTAAAAGTAACCGGTGCATGATCCGAAATACAGATGTCTAGGATGTTGGAGGAAAGTAAATGTGGCATCAGTGCTGGGCTTAGTAGCCAATAGTCAATCCGTGTATGTAAGTCATGGACATGTGAATAAAATGTATAATCTTTATCTATTGGGTGCTGCATGCGCCATGTGTCTATTAGTCCCAATTGATTGACGAGATATTGCAAACCACTATGGAGCGCCAATAGAGGAGATGGCTGGGGACTTGACCTGTCTAAAATTCCATCATGAGCCTCATTGAAATCTCCGCCCACAATTAAATTAGTCATATCCCAACCTGTGATACTTTCGATCAATCTGGCTCTGAACTGTGGATCAGGAATATTTGGTGCATATATGTTTGCTAAGTTGTAGATAGGGCCCTCTATCTTCACTTTCACCAATAATAATCTCCCCATAGGGTCCTCTGAAACCTCCAGAACTTCATGACTAATATGCTTATTGATCAATATAGCTACCCCTCTTTGTTTTCTCGTAAATGACGCTTCTGCGCATACGGCATATTTTCTGCTGTGAAGAAATGGGTGATTGCCCTTCATCCAGTGTGTTTCCTGTAAGAAGACAATATGGCAATTTAAACGATGTAGATAATTTAAAACTTTTTTCCTCTTCATAGGAGAGTTTAACCCGTTAACATTCCAGGAGCACCAATACAGCGATTTAATCGTGGACACATTTGTGCTCTCTGTGTTAGTCATTTATCCTATTCCAGAAGGAGGAATTAATTGTAAAATTATAAACAACCTATTTGGGTTCCCACGTCCATCCCAGCGAGTAAACGCGACAACCCATATGAGAGCTAAACTAAAGGTACGCACGCAGAGCCCCCTAACCCCTTCCCATCTAAACAAAAACCTTAATCTAATGGCAATGTCACCTGCCTCTCTGCCAGTCCTGACACTGAAAAAAAAAAGGAAAAACAGAATGAACATCAGAACTGTAGCACAGTGACGTCTCCGATTTAAGTGTCTATGTTGACTGCTGGCGAAGCTCCATTTTCCTGAAGAAGGTAATTTAAAGCCAACTTAGGATCTTCAAAAGTCCAATTCTTTCCCCCTGTAGTGAAGCGTAGAACAGCAGGATACAGTAGACTGAAGCGAATATTTTTTTCCGCCAATAGTTTGCATACTGGATTGAAGGCTTTGCGTCTTGTTGTCAAGGCTGCTGAGTAATCTTGGAACAAAAGCAGTTTAGAGTTATTGTAGGTAAGTGAGCGATTTTTTCTAAATGCTGTCAGCAATCTGATCTTGTCTTGGAAGTCCAGGACCTTAAAAATTACTTGTCTGGGTCTGACCTCTCCATCATTTCGAGGTGGGCCCACTCTGTGGGCCCTTTCAATAGCAATTGGCCCCGACTTTAGATCCAATTTCAAAGCTCCTGGTAGCCATTCTGAAGTGAGTTCCAGTAGATCAGCTTGCCGAACCGATTCAGGGACGCCCACCAACCTTAAATTATTGCGTCTGGACCTGTTTTCAAGATCATCTACCTTGTCCAGCAATACAGCAATGTCCTTATTCCTGCTCTCCAGCATCTCTGAAATTTCCTTTACAGAGTCCTCCATGTCAGAGACCCTCTGCTCCACATCTGTTAGCCTTGAACCCTGGGCATTAACTTGGGTGACTATAATGTCTAATGAAGACTGGAAGGCTGCCAGCCGCCCATCAATCACCGGCATCAAGAGATCCGTGATGGCCTTAGCAGTGTCCTGGGGTGGGTCTGTAGTTGCCTCAGGGGAAGCCCCTGGTGATGGGGGTGCATTTTGGTTTCGTCTTTGCGGTCTAATTCCTTTACTTGGTTGTGTGGCATTGCTCTTACCCACAAATTTATCCATAGTAAGAACTGTAAATATGGAGCTTCTTTAGAGACTGTGGTGACGTCACAATAACATAAGCTTAATTACATCTGTGTGGTAAACTTGGCTGCTTCACAATTATTTCCACGCTGTGTATGAGAGTGTATAGATGTTACTTGAAAAAGACCAGTCAGAAGGGCAGGAGGCAGGCCAGATGACTGATCCCACTTCTTTTTGTTTTTCACCTTCTTCTATACTGTCAGTGCTGGTAAAGTAGGGGTTAATCAAGTTGAGCTGTGATGCACTTCAGGCTTATCTGCCTCTGTTTACTGTTGCAGTTACAGGCCTTGTGCAGCAGCCATATAAGATGAGACCTGCAGGGATGTATCTGCCCCCTTCACAGCCCCCTGTTTATCTCCTGACCTGCTCTCACAGCCGAATGTCTCCAGGGGCTCTCAGCTCCCCCCTCACTCACAGTATCTCAGACGGTGGGCCTGTCCACGGAGCTCTGTGTGACAGGTAAACACAGCGTGCAGTCCTGTTTGCTGAGCTTGCTGCTGCTCAGTGTTTCACTATTTCTTCTGTGGCAGGGAGGGGAGTGTGTGAGAGTTCTACTATGGCTGCCGCTGGAAGCACTTCAGTCCCCCTCCCTGTCTCCTTCTGGATGTTAGTGCCCGATATTTAACCCCTCTCTTACCAGATCCCGGGTGCTTTCCGTTTGCAGTGGCACAGCTGCAGGGGGAGCAGGGAGGATGGGCAGTGTTCCTCTGTGCAGCACAGCCCACAGCCTGCAGCCTGGTGCTTTGTGTCAGAGCACTCCTTTCTTTGTGGTGCAGCATACACCTTTCACCTCCGGAGTATCAGGAGAGCCGGGCCTGATGTGCGCCCCTTGTCCTGGCCTTATCCCTGCAGCCTTGAGATGTTAGGATGGGCCTGGATAACGTTTTTGGCCTAGGCTGCTGCAGGAGCTCATGATAAAAGCAGCTACCTCGTAGCTCCGCCTCCCGGAAGTCCTATCCTCAGCTTTTGACACTGTTGACCACTCCCTGCTACTACAGATCCTCTCTTCCCTTGGTGTCAGAGACCTTGCCCTCTCTTGGATCTCTTCATACCTCTCCAACCGCACTTTTAGTGTCTCCCACTCCCACACAACCTCTTCATCCCGTCCTCTGTCTGTTGGTGTCCCTCAAGGCTCTGTCCTGGGACCCTTACTTTTTTCTATCTATACATTTGGCCTGGGACAACTCAAAGTCCCATGGCTTCCAGTACCACCTATATGTCGATGACACTCAGATCTACCTCTCTGGTCCAGATGTCACTTCTCTGCTGTCCAGAATCCCAGAGTGCCTATCTGCTATATCTTCCTTCTTCTGCTCTCGCTTCCTAAGGCTCAATGTGGCCAAAACTGAACTAATCATCTTTCCTCCATCTCCCCTACACTCTCTACCTAATCTATCTATTACAATAAATAACATCACGCTCTCCCCAGCACCCAAAGTTCGGTGCCTCGGAGTGACCTTTGACTCTGCCTTGTCCTTCATACCACACATTCAATCCCTCACCACCCCCTCCTGCCGTCTTCAACTCAAAAATATTTCCAGAATCCGTCCCTTCCTCAATTCTCAATCTACAAAAATGCTAGTGCATGCTCTCATAATCTCCCGCCTCGACTACTGCAACATCCTCCTCTGTGGTCTCCCTGCTAACACGCTCGCCCCTCTCCAGTCCATCCTTAATTCTGCTGCCCGACTGATCCACCTCTCGCCTCAATACCACCCTGCTTCTCCTCTCTGCAAGTCCCTTCACTGGCTCCCAATCTTCCATCGTATCCAATTCAAACTACTAACACTGACTTACAAAGCCATCCACAAATTGTCTCCTCCATATATCTCTGAACTAATCTCTCGCTACACTCCAAAACGTAATCTCCGGTCCTCCCAAGATCTCCTTCTCTCCTCCTCTCTCATTCGCGCCTCATGCAACCGCCTCCAAGACTTCTCCCGAACATCCCCAGTCTTCTGGAACTCGCTGCCTCAACACGTCAGATTATCTAATACACTTGCAAGCTTCAAACGGAACCTGAAAACTCATCTGTTCAGAAATGCCTATAATCTCCAATAACCTTGCTGCCGCCCGACCACCGTGCGGAGCTGCCGCCCAACCACCGTGCGGAGCTGCCCCCTGACCCCCACCCCACCTACTGTCTCCTCCCCAAAATCCTTTAGAATGTAAGCCTGCAAGGGCAGGGCCCTCTTCCCTCTGTACTAGTCTGTCTATTGTAACTTGTATATGTGTTCTGTATGTAACCCCCTTCTCATGTACAGCACCATGGAATCAATGGTGCTCTATAAATAAATAATAATAATAATAATAATAATACTATTTATATACTACAAATTTATCTGTGCCCCATCCTCGGGGCAGCAGGATCTCAAGAAATGGAATAAACTCCAATTATCATGGTTTGGGAGGATTAATGCCATTAAAATTGATCTCTTAAATTGTCTATTATATTTCTTTATGGCAAGCCCTTTGTACTTACCTGCATCGCTCGTTTCTCACCTCAAAGCAGCAATAACTAAATTCATCTGGGTTAATAAACATCTTTGTTTATCCTACTAGATATTAAGTAAGCCTAAGAAATCCAGGGAAGCAGGCCTTCCAGATTTCCGCTTGTACGTGTACAGTCATGCTTTATTGGGGAAATGTATATTAGACTTATTTCATTGCAGAGAGAAGAGATGGGTGGACGTAGAATTCTCTCGATCCAAACATAGCCCGCTAGTAACTATTTGGTCTCAGATCACGACTAACAAATATTAACCTCATCCATTTTGTCAAACTAGTGATCGAGTTGTTACACTTCTCCTCAATACCTCGCCCCTTCATAGTGTTGAGGAGAGCCTTTCCATTAACCCCTTCAGCCCCCGGGCACTTTCCGTTTTTGCGTTTTTGTTTTTTGCTCCCCTTCTTCCGAGAGGCGTAACTTTTTTATTTTTCCATCAATCTTGCCATATGAGGGCTTGTTTTTTGCGGGACGAGTTGTACTTTTAAATGAAACCATAAGTTTTACCATATAGTGTACTGGAAAACGGCAAAAAAATTCCAAGTGCGGAAAAATTGCAAAAAAAGTGGGATTGTATAATAGTTTTTGGGATATTTTATTCACCGTGTTCACTATATGGTAAAACTGATGTCTGGGTATGATGCGTCAGGTCGGTGCGAGTTTGTAGACACCAAACATGTATAGGTTTACTTGTATCTAAGGGGTTAAAAAAAATTCACAAGCTTGTCCAAAAAACGTGGCGCACGTTTTGCGCCATTTTCTAAAACCCGTAGCGTTCTCATTTTTCAGGATCTGAGGCTGTGATGGCTTATTTTTTGCGTCTCGACCTGACGTTCTTAACGGTACCATTTTTGCGCAGATGCTACGTTTTGATCGCCTGTTATTGCATTTTGCGCAAAATTTGCGGCGACCAAAAAACGTAATTTTGGCGTTTGGAATTTTTTTGCCGCTACGCCGTTTACTGATCAGATTCATTGATTTTATATTTTGATAGATCGGGCATTTCTGAACGTGGCGATACCAAATATGTGTGTATTTTTTATTTTTTTAACCCTTTAATTTTCAATGGGGTGAAAGGGGGGTGATTTGAACTTTTAGGTTTTTTTATTTTTTTTTAATTTTTTAAAACTTTTTTTTTTACTTTTTTTTTTTATTTTACTAGTCCCCCTAGGGGGCTATTGCGATCAGCAATCCGATCGCTCTGCACTATCTGCAGATCTCAGCTACAGAGCTGAGAACTGCAGATTTGCTACTTCACTTTCAATGCCGGCTGTATTCCCTGTGCTACCATGGCAACCGCCGAAAGTCACGTGATCATGTCACGTGACTTCCGGTGGGGGCGGGGTAAGTCACTGTCATGGCGGTGCCCATATACATATCGCTGCCAAGACTTTGGCAGCGAAATGTAAGGGGTTAATGGGCGCGGGTGGAAGCGATTCCACCCGCGGCTAGCAGGCACACATATCAGCTGTTGATAACAGCTGATATGTGCGCGTCTCGCCGCCGCCTGCCGGCGGCAGGGGGCGGGGCTTACCGGCACACGATCCATGACGTATCTAGTACGTCATGGGTCGTTAAGGGGTTAAATACTTAATTAACCTCTTGACAGGAGATCGTGGGAAAAATATCGATTTGCGTTACATAATTCAGTTCTCAGATCATACATATAATGCACAGCTAAAGATGGCTGCCATTTTCTGTTTTCCACACCTTGCCTGGCATGCAAGGAATGTCCAAATGTTAGAAGACCACCATATAAGGAAAAGACCCACTGGCCAAACTAGAGGACCAACCAAAAGATGAAGAAGTCTTATGCCTGCTTTACACGCTTCAATAAATGTTTCAATCCATCGTAGGGGTCAAGTTGTGACGCACATCCGGCATCGTTCGTGACGTATTTGCGTGTGACACCTACGTGCGATCAAGATTGAACGCAAATACGGTGATCGCATACACGTCGTTTATTCCTCATACATTGGACATTTTGTTGTACGAACCTAGTCAATTGTAACGTGTGACATCCCTCATACGATTTTGATGTCTGAGGCTATGTGCGCAGGTGTGCGCTCTGCACCGCAGCTTAAAAAAGGTCCGCTTCAGAGCGCAGCTGAAAAGCTGCGTTCTGAAGCGCCTCACAATGTCTGTCATTCACTAATCTCTGTCAGTCGGTCACTATCTCTGTCCCTCTCTCTCTGTCCATGTCAGTCTATCCCTCTTACCCCCTCTCCCATGGTCACCGATCCCCGATCACCGGCGCGGCGCTGCACGGCATCCACACTGCTCCGGCGGCTTTTACGATTTTGAAAAAGCCGGCCGCTCATTAAACAATCTCGTAAGCATGGCCCTTCCCACCATATTAAGATCAGCCCCCAGTTGTCTGTTGTACCTTAGTAAAATGGGGGGGACCCCACGTCATTTAAAAAAATAAAAATAAATTAAATCATTTTTTTTTAAAACGTGTGGGATCCCCTCTATTTGTAATAATCAGCCAAGGTACAGCAGACAGATGAGGGTTGCAGCCTAAAGCTGTTCCTGTACTGGGTATGAAAAATTGGGGGGACGCCACGTCATTTTTTTATCCCCCAAAAATTAAAAAAAACAGCTGGCCAAGCAAGCTATCGCTCTATCAAGCTGTTTTGTAATTTGTGTCATCTATAATAATAATAATAATAATAATAATAATAATAATAATCTTTATTTCTATAGCGCCAACATATTCCGCAGCGCTTTACAATTCAGGGGGATCATATACAAACAAGTAACAGTTATAGAAAATACAATATTTAGAGGGAAAAAGACAACCCTGCTCGGAGAGCTTACAATCTACAATGAGATATTGGAGGGGGGGCAAGGTACAAGTGCTTATTTACAATGACAATCCAGCCGTCTCATGGAAATGGGGGACAGATAATGGCTTCCTGGACCAGTTGGCCAGAGCCTTGAGGTGCATTTGTGTGCCATGGAGTTTGACGTGGGGTTATGTTGTGAGAAGTTGTAGAGGGACTATGTGAATTGAATTTGATTAGGAAGTGTGATAGGCCGCCCTAAAAAGATGCGTTTTTAGGGTTCGTCTGAAGCTAAGTTGTGCTTCGTCCTAACTTCTTGGGGTAGAGCGTTCCAGAGGGTTGGTGCAGCTCGGAAGAAGTCTTGGATCCGGGAGTGGGAGGTTCGAATTAGTGTGGATGTTAGTTGAAAGTCATTTGCAGAGCGTAGAGAAAAGGCTGTTCTTTCTTATCTATTCTAGCCATCTATTCTAGCTATATATCCATTATCATATCCTATCATATTGTGTTTCGCCTTAAAAAAAACGCATTAACAAAAAAGCGGCGAAAACGTACCGTCATTACAAGCGTTTTTGACATTCCCAGGCTCTCTGTGACAAGATGCAGTTTTGGTGCAGTTAACCGCAGCGTGCGCATATAGACAAGAGTTCACTGAATAGTGGAGAAGTCGCCTGGGGGGCCAGGGCCGGTGCAGACAGGACGGACCCTCCACATTCAGCTCCTGTATCCAGTGTACACTCTCACATTTCACTGCTGAGCATTGTCTGAGTGCTTTACTACCACTCGCACTGGTAATACCTGAGCAGACCGGGTGGGCCGTCTGCGGCCGTCTGCACAGGCTCCAGACACAGCACTACCGCAGCCATCCGTGCTTAGTATTCCGACCAGCGGACACCCTGACCTCTCTGCCATCATGGACAAGCATAGAGGAGCAGCATTGCTTTATTTCATCTCCTACATATTGTACGTGCTGGTCTGTTTCATTGTAATAAAGTTAGTGTTGAAAGAAATAAAAAAAAAAACAAAAAAAAACCCAGCAGTGACGTCATGTGCGGAGATCCTGGTTGCTGCCGTCCTCTTGTTTAGCTGGTTGGTGGGCGGGGCGTCACGTGTCACGTGATTGGTGGCGGAGCGCGGTTCAGTCAGACTGTGGGAAGAGAGAGCCCGAGACAGACCGGAACCGGAAACCGAAAGAGTAACTGAGAGAACGGAGCAGGCTGTAGTTGACCGTGAAATCGTTGTTTCCTTTGTGGCGGTGGTGTCGGAGGTGTGAGGCGCTCTGGGCTGTGTCGGTAGGTTCGTCTGTTACACTGTTGTTTCTGTGAAGTGACCTGACACCTTGTATGTGGAGCGGCGGCTGCGGCACAGCTGCTCCGGTGTGCCAAGCTCCATACCGACCGCGGAATCACACTTTTTCAAACTGCTGAAGCGATTAGTATACATTAGCATACAATAGCTGTGCACACGGGGGGTTGTCAGCCCTCACCTGTAGTGCGCGCTCTCGCCCATCGGTCCTCACCTGTAGTGCGCGCTCTCGCCCATCGGTCCTCACCTGTAGTGCGCGCTCTCGCCCATCGGTCCTCACCTGTAGTGCGCGCGCTCTCGCCCATCGGTCCTCACCTGTAGTGCGCGCGCTCTCGCCCATCGGTCCTCACCTGTAGTGCGCGCTCTCGCCCATCGGTCCTCACCTGTAGTGCGCGCTCTCGCCCATCGGTCCTCACCTGTAGTGCGCGCTCTCGCCCATCGGTCCTCACCTGTAGTGCGCGCTCTCGCCCATCGGTCCTCACCTGTCGTGTGCGCGCTCTCGCCCATCGGTCCTCACCTGTCGTGCGCGCGCTCTCGCCCATCGGTCCTCACCTGTCGTGCGCGCGCTCTCGCCCATCGGTCCTCACCTGTCGTGCGCGCGCTCTCGCCCATCGGTCCTCACCTGTCGTGCGCGCGCTCTCGCCCATCGGTCCTCACCTGTCGTGCGCGCGCTCTCGCCCATCGGTCCTCACCTGTCGTGCGCGCGCTCTCGCCCATCGGTCCTCACCTGTCGTGCGCGCGCTCTCGCCCATCGGTCCTCACCTGTCGTGCGCGCGCTCTCGCCCATCGGTCCTCACCTGTCGTGCGCGCGCTCTCGCCCATCGGTCCTCACCTGTCGTGCGCGCGCTCTCGCCCATCGGTCCTCACCTGTCGTGCGCGCGCTCTCGCCCATCGGTCCTCACCTGTCGTGCGCGCGCTCTCGCCCATCGGTCCTCACCTGTCGTGCGCGCGCTCTCGCCCATCGGTCCTCACCTGTCGTGCGCGCGCTCTCGCCCATCGGTCCTCACCTGTCGTGCGCGCGCTCTCGCCCATCGGTCCTCACCTGTCGGGTGTGTGTGCGCGCCCATCGGTCCCTCGCCTGTGGGGGAGGGGGGGTGCGTGCTCTTGCCCATCGGTCCCTCGCCTGTGGTGTTCGCGCCACATGAAGCTCCTTTTGCTAGTTTTTTTGGGGGGGGTTTTTTTTTTTGCATGTTTTCTTTAGAATTTTCCAGGTGTTATTTCGTGTCCTTTAAAAAAACACTAGTCATTTTTGTGGCAGATAAACAGGAAAAAAAACGCAAAAAATAAATGCCTGGGTGTCTTTTGGGTAATTTTTTTTTTTTGTCTTTTCAAGCACACCAATCATCAGGATTTTTCTATGTAACCTAAAGCCTGTGCTATACTGGCACTATCAGGCTGATTCTCTACATAACTTTTAGTGGAGAGCTAGGATGTATAGGTTTTCAAACACAAGCAAGTAAAGTCTGTAAAATCATCAGCTTTTTGAATGGCAGCTGCATCAGTTAATAGCTGGGGTGGGTATTCATAGTTATCCTCTCCCCATGTTATTTATGCTAATTCTATTATATAATCGATTTATTTTGTGACTAGAAGGATCTGTGCTGATGTCATACCAATGTGACCAGAAGAGTCAGGGCCTTAGCCAACATAGCTGATACCAGGAAGCAACATTTTTCTGGTCACATGAGTATGAATGACATGCATGAAATCCAATACACACGCTGCTTATTTTTTACTTGCAGATTAGAACCTTCAATGCACTTTTTCAAATGAATGTGTAAAAGTATTCATCCATATTTTAAGCATAGGGGTTTTTTTTACCCAGTGTTCAGTATGAACCTCATCCGGCTTCGCTCATCTCTAATTGTGACCAAAGTTGCCATTTAGGGCTATGTTTCATGAGTTTTGCCATTTTAAAGGAACTCTGTCAGCACAGAATGACTGACTGTACAAACCAAGTACAAGCGCTCTGTGCATTATGGCAGGGCCAAATATTTAAGTACACCTGCTTGTTTTCCATCTGTAGCCACCCTTCTCTGACTCTATGAAGCAATAGCTGTAAATCAAAGAAGAGGCGAAGGTGGAGATAGGTGGAAAGGTGCACCTAAATGTTTGGCCCCACTATGATGCACTGAGTGCATAATGAGTATGAACAGTCATTCTGTGCTGACAGTCCCTTTAAATGGGTTGTCCACTATTAGGACAGCCCTTTCTGATTACACATTTCCCCCAGGTAAAATAAAAAAGCCTACGGCAGTACTGCGGCTCATGTTCCTGTGGGTCACATGATGTTGTGACGTCTTGCGAGCCCCTTGTCCAATCACTGCTGGCTTCCCTCTCCCCGCCTTCGAACCAGTGAGTTTAATCAGAAGGAAGTGAGAGCCGTGGCTGCCGTTCACTTCCTGCTGATTGCTCCTGGGCCCAAAGATGCGGAGAGGGAAGCCAGCAGTGATTGGACACGGGGCTTGCAGGACATCACAACCTCACCTGAGGCACGGGAACACGAGCCTCTGGAATGGCGCCAGAGGCGAGTGTAGGCTTTTGTTATTTTCCCTGGAGGAAATATTTATTCAGGAGGGGTTGTACTAGTAGTGCACAACCCCTTTCAGGTAAGAACATTCAAGCACAGCTATTGCTTTGGTAAAGGACAGACTATTTCATGTGGCTTGTGACTCTCATTCTGTTGTTTAGGATTTTGTTCTCTGCATATATAGCCTCATCCAGTGATAACAAATCCTAGCCGTGATGCGTTGTTGGCATAGTTGATCAATACTAGGTTCACACAGCCTTTTTACTAAGTTTATCTACAAGTGATCCTGGAGATGGTGCAGGTGAAGGAAACATATTTTTCTTCGGATCGAACCCATCTGAGATGGCAATGAAGGGGTGTATGCCATATTATAAATGTATTTAACCTTTCTTTGTCACTCCATTGGGAGACCTAGACAATTGGGTGTATAGCTTCTGCCTCCAGAGGCCACACAAAGTATTACACTTTTAAAAAAGTGTAACCCCTCCCCTCTGCCTATACACCCTCCCGTGGACCACGGGCTCCTCAGTTTTATGCTTTGTGCGGATGGAGGCACACATCCACTCATGCATTCTCATACATAGTTATGTCGGATGGAAGAAAAGAGGTCCCCGATGGGGTCCCCGGCATGTTCCCTTCTCACCCCACTAAGTCGGCGGTGTTGTTAAGGTTGAGGTACCCATTGCGGGTACGGAGGCTGGAGCCACATGCCGTCTCCTTCACCATCCCTTATGCGGCTCTGGGAGAAGTGGGATCCTATGCGGTCATCCATGTGCTGGGACCGTGCTCAATCCGCAGCCCCTGGTGGAACCTGCCGGACCGGAGCTTCTTCATCCCCAGGGACCGGGCCCTGCACCTTGAAGGTACTCTGTATCCTCATGTGGGGACTGTACAGGGGTCGCACCTTCTCCCCGGAAGCCGCGGTGGTTCCGTCCGTTGTCTTTTCGGCGGACTTCCGCGCCGACCGTGCCTGCTTGTAGGGCGCGGCCTTAAATTTAGCCCCCGGCTTCGCCGCGGCCTAGTCCGAAAAATCCCGCCCCCGAGCCTGCCTGTCAGGGGTAAGGGCAGGATTACCGACATGACGTCGGCCTTGAGGGCTGGAGCATCCTGCATGTCTCCCTCCCCCCTCATTGACCACTTGGGGACTCCAGATTCCCGCTCTCTGCTAGCGCCGCCCTCGGCTCCACTCCCCCCCCTGAGAGCTCCGGCAGCCATTTTTAGCATTCTGCCGGTGGATGCTATTCAGCAGCAAGGCTCTGCAGCTCCGGGGGATCCACGACAGGGAATCTGGAGGACACACTCCGCTCGTGAGCGGTTGGTAAGCCACACCGGTCCCCCTAAGGTGCCGGGATATATATAGATATATATATATCTGTTCGGAAAGGCGCTATACCCTTTTCCCATATACCCTCAGTGGTCACTCTCCTTAGAGACAACAGCATGTCGTCCACAAGGAGCAAAGCTACTAAGGCACAGATTTTTTTCGCGGCCTGTACCTCTTGTGGGGCTATGTTGCTTGCGGGATCCACCTACCCTCACTGTGATCAATGCTCGACTCCTGCCACGCTTGCTCAGCCGGAGCCTAGGGCAATTGTGGGCCCCTCGGCTCAGGTAGATCCCCCTGCTCCCCCTGAGCAGGCTGCAGGGACAGAGTCACCGGCGTTGGCCTCTTTCGCTGAGAAACTCTCTGTTACTTTCTCAATCCATTGCACAGTCTATGGACAAATGGTCATCTAAGCTGCTTGAGGCATTGCAGTCCAGACCGGGCTCTTCACAGGCCCCGGTCCCTGTTAGTTTGTCTCCTCCAGGCCCTTCTCGGTCCGCGCCGCAGCGCACTCCTAGGATAGCCCCTAGGTCCCAGGCGGAGGACTCCTGCCCGGATCGCAGCCCCAGACCTGCTAAGCGGCCTCGCTGGGATTCTTCCCCGGCCTCCTCACGCTGCTCTGGATCCCAGTTTGAGGACTCTCAGGAAGACGAGGCGGACTTGGGAGCTCAGGGCTCTGACCCTGACTTCGCCCTTAACCTTGATACCCCTGAGGGGGACGCCTTAGTAAATTATCTTATCTCGTCCATCAACCAGGTGTTGGATCTCTCACCACCACCTCCTCCTGCAGAGGAGTCCGCTTCTCAGCAGGAGAAACACCAATTTCGATTCCCCAAACGTACGCGCAATACGTTTTTTGATCACTCTAACTTCAGGGACGCTGTCCAGAAGCCCAGAGTGGTCCCGGACAAGCGTTTTGCTAAACGGCACACTGACACGCGTTATCCCTTTCCACCTGAAGTCGTTAAGGGCTGGGCACACTCTCCCAAGGTGGATCCTCCAGTCTCTAGATTGGCTGCTAGGTCCGTTGTATCTGTTGCCGATGGCGCATCCCTGAAGGATGCCACTGACAGACAGAGCTCTTGGTGAAGTCTATTTATGAGGCCACAGGCGCGTCTTTTGCCCCGGCCTTTGCGGCTGTGTGGGCTCTCCAAGCAATCTCGGCATGTCTGACTGAGATTAATGCTGTCACGCGGAATTCTGCTCCGCATGTGTCTTCCTTGACCTCTCAGGCATCAGCATTTTCGTCCTACGCCATGAACGCCGTCCTGGACTCCGCTAGCCGTACGGCTGTAGCATTCGCTAACTCCGTGGCAGTCCGCATGGCCATGTGGCTGCGCGAATGGAAAGCAGACTCTGCTTCCAAAAGGTTCTTAACTGGTTTGCCTTTTTCTGGCGAACGTTTGTTTGGCGAACGGTTGGATGAGATTATTAAGGAATCCTCGGGAAAGGACTCCTCCTTACCCCAGTCCAAACCTAAGAGACCTCAGCAGAGAAAAATCCAATCGAGGTTTCGGTCCTTTCGTCCCTCCGCCAAGCCCCAATCCTCTTCGTCCAACCGGCCGGAGAAAGGCCAGAGGAACTCCTATGCGTGGCGATCCAAGTCACGACCCCAAAAGGCCGCAGGAGGCACTGCCTCCAAGACGGCCTCCTCATAACTCTCGGCCTCATCTAGCCACATCCTCGGTCGGTGGCAGGCTCTCCCGCTTTGGCGACGCCTGGTGGCCACACGTTCAAGACCGATGGGTGAGAGACATTCTGTCTCATGGTTACAGGATAGAGTTCAGCTCTCGACCTACGGCTCATTTTTTCAGAACCTCCCCACCCCCCGCACAGGCCGACACACTTTTTCAGGCAGTGGACGCTCTAAAGATGGAAGGAGTTGTGATTCCCGTTCCCCTTCAGGAACGTGGTCGCGGATTTTACTCCAACTTGTTCGTGGTGCCAAAAAAGGACGGGTCATTCCGTCCCGTTCTGGACCTCAAGCTGCTCAACAGACATGTGAGAACCAGACTGTTTCGGATGGAATCTCTCCGCTCGGTCATCGCCTCGATGTCACAAGGAGACTTCCTAGCATCGATCGACATCAAGGATGCTTATCTCCATGTGCCGATCGCACCCGAACATCGTTTCCTGCGTTTCGCCATCGGGGACGAACACCTCCAGTTCGTCGCATTGCCCTTCGGCCTGGCGACAGCCCCACGGGTTTTCACCAAAGTCATGGCATCCGTCGTGGCGGTCCTGCACTCTCAGGGCCACTCGGTGATCCCATACTTGGACGATCTCCTAGTCAGGGCCCCTTCTCGGGTGGCGTGTCAACGAAGTCTTACCGTCACTCTGGCGACTCTCCAGCAGTTCGGGTGGATCATCAATTTCCCGAAATCCAAGTTGACGCCGACCCAATCACTTACTTACCTCGGGATGGAGTTTCATACCCAGCCAGCGTTAGTCAAGCTACCGCGGGACAAACGGCTTTCTCTGCAGGCGGGGGTGCAGTCACTTCTTCGGAGTCAGTCACACCCCTTAAGGCGCCTCATGCACTTCCTGGGGAAGATGGTTGCAGCTATGGAGGCAGTGCCGTTTGCGCAATTCCATCTACGGCCACTCCAATGGGACATTCTTCGCAAATGGGACAAGAGTTCGGCTTCCCTCGACAAGAACATCTCTTTCACTTGCAACCAAAACATCACTTCAGTGGTGGCTCCTACCCACATCTCTGTCTCGGGGAAAATCCTTCCTCCCCCCAACCTGGGCCGTGATCACCACGGACGCGAGCCTGTCAGGTTGGGGAGCGGTTTTTCTCCACCACAGGGCTCAAGGAACCTGGACTCCAATAGAATCGTCCCTTCAGATCAATATTCTGGAGATAAGGGCAGTATATCTAGCCCTATTGGCTTTCCATCGGTGGCTGGAGGGCAGGCAGATCCGAATCCAGTCGGACAACGCCACTGCCGTCGCCTACATCAACCACCAAGGCGGCACTCGCAGTCGTCAAGCCTTCCAGGAAGTCGGACGGATTCTGCAGTGGGTGGAAGTCACAGGCTCCACCATCTCCGCAGTTCACATCCCGGGCGTGTAAAACTGGGAAGCAGATTTTCTCAGTCGTCAGGGCATGGACGCGGGGGAATGGTTTCTTCACCCAGACGTGTTTCGAGAGATCTGTCGCCGCTGGGGAACGCCGGACGTCGATCTCATGGCGTCACGACACAACAACAAGGTCCCGGCCTTCATGGCACGGTCTCAGGATCACAGAGCTCTGGCAGCGGACGCTCTGGTCCAGGATTGGTCGCAGTTTCGACTGCCATATGTGTTTCCCCCTCTGGCGATGCTCCCCAGGGTACTACGCAAGATCCGGTCCGACTGCCGTCGCGCCATTCTCGTCGCTCCAGACTGGCCGAGGCGGTCGTGGTATCCGGATCTGTGGCATCTCACGGTGGGTTAACCGTGGGCACTTCCAGACCGCCCAGACTTGCTGTCACAAGGGCCGTTTTTCCATCTGAATTCTGTGGCCCTCAACCTGACTGTGTGGCCATTGAGTCCTGGCTCCTACCGTCTTCAGTGTTATCTCAGGATGTCATTGCCACCATGAGACAAGCCAGGAAGCCAACGTCCGCCAAGATCTATTACAGGTCTTGGCAAATCTTCTTATCCTGGTGCTCTGATAACGGTTTCTCTCCATGGCCGTTTGCTTTACCCACATTTCTTTCATTCCTACAATCTGGAATGGACAAGGGTTTGTCCCTCGGCTCTCTCAAGGGCCAAGTGTCGGCGCTCTCCGTGTTTTTTCAAAAGCGTCTAGCCAGGCTTCCGCAGGTCCGCACGTTCCTGCAGGGGGTTTGCCACATGGTTCCACCTTACAAACGTCCGTTGGAACCTTGGGATCTTAACAGGGTTCTGACGGCTCTTCAGAAGCCGCCTTTTGAGCCGCTGCGGGATGTCTCTCTCTCCCGTCTTTCTCAGAAGGTGGCCTTCCTGGTGGCAGTCACATCACTTCGGAGAGTGTCTGAGCTTGCAGCGCTGTCATACAAAGCCCCCTTCCTGGTTTTCCACCAGGATAAGGTGGTTCTGCGTCCTGTCCCGGAATTTCTCCCTAAGGTGGTATCCCCTTTTCATCTAAATCAGGATATCTCCTTGCCTTCCTTTTGCCCTAATCCAATTCACCAGTGTGAAAAGGATTTGCACTCTTTGGATCTAGTGAGAGCACTGCGATTCTACGTGTCTCGCACGGCGCCCCTGCGCCGTTCAGACGCGCTCTTTGTCCTTGTCGCTGGCCAGCGTAAGGGCTCTCAGGCCTCCAAGTCAACCTTGGCTCGGTGGATCAAGGAACCGATTCTCGAGGCCTACCGTTCTTCTGGGCTTCCACTTCCTTCAGGGTTGAAAGCCCATTCTACCAGAGCCGTAGGTGCGTCCTGGGCTTTGCGGCACCGGGCGACGGCTCAGCAGGTGTGTCAGGCAGCTACGTGGTCTAGTCTGCACACTTTCACGAAGCACTATCAAGTGCATGCCTTTGCTTCGGCAGACGCCAGTCTAGGTAGGCGAGTCCTTTTTATTGAGGTATTCTTTTACCCACCCAGGGACTGCTCTTGGACGTCCCAATTGTCTGGGTCTCCCAATGGAGCGACAAAGAAAAAGGGAATTTTGTTTACCGTAAATTCCTTTTCTTCTAGCTCCTATTGGGAGACCCAGCACCCGCCCCTGTTCCCTTCGGGCTGGTTGTTCTTTTGTGTACACATGTTGTTGATGTTGATTTGTTCTTATGGTTCATGGTTTTCAGTTCTCCGAACATCCTTCGGATTGAATTTACCCTAGACCAATTTATAAGTTTCCTCCTTCCTGCTTTTGCACCAAAACTGAGGAGCCCGTGATGCACGGGAGGGTGTATAGGCAGAGGGGAGGGGTTACACTTTTTAAAGTGTAATACTTTGTGTGGCCTCCGGAGGCAGAAGCTATACACCCAATTGTCTGGGTCTCCCAATAGGAGCTAGAAGAAAAGGAATTTATGGTAAGTAAACAAAATTCCCTTTTTTTGAGACCAGACAATTTTTTTGTGTTTTTCTTCTCCTCCCCTTCTACCAAGAGCCATTACTCCCCCTTGCACCTCATAGATATAGCCTAGTGAGAGTTTGTGTGATGAGTTGTAATTTGGAATGACACTATTCATTTTACTTCATCGGATCTGGAAAAACGTGGGGAAAAAATACAGTTTGTGTGAAATTGTGCAAAAACTGTTATTGTGCCATTGTTTTTATGATTTTGTGGCATCCATTGTGTAGTAAAAATGACCAGTCAACGTCTATTTAAAAAAATAAATATATGTATAAAATAAATAATAGTATTTTTCTTCGGCGCTCCATTGGGAGACCCAGACGATTGGGTGTATAGCACTGCCTCCGGAGGCCACACAAAGCATTACACTAAAAAGTGTAAGGCCCCTCCCCTTCTGGCTATACACCCCCCGTGGGATCACGGGCTGCTCAGTTTTCAAGCTTTGTGCGAAGGAGGTCAGACATCCACGCATAGCTCCACTGTTTAGTCAGCAGTAGCTGCTGACTATATCGGATGGAAGAAAAGAGGGCCCATACTAGGGCCCCCAGCATGCTCCCTTCTCACCCCATTCCTATTGGCGGTGTTTGTTAAGGTTGAGGTACCCATTGTGGGTACGGAGGCTGGAGCCCACATGCTGCTTTCCTTCCCCATCCCCCTGAGGGGCTCTGAGGAAGTGGGATCTTACCGGCCCCCAAGCCCTGAGGCCGGGCTCCATCCACAGACCCGTAGAACCTGCTGGATACGGAGCTGGGTACCGTTCAGGGACAAGGCCCTGCAACATTCAGGTATTCTGTGTCCCCGTATGGACAGGCCGCGCACACTCCAGACTTGCTGGGTGTGCTAGTGCGCCGGGGACAGTAGCGCTGTGCGCTGGGGTTACAGTCACTGCAGTTTCTCTGAGGGACTTTATGTGTTGGGGACTGCCGCGCCGGCCGCCCCTGGAGCGGCGGCGCGGCTGAGACTTGTGGTGCGCCGGGGACTTAGCGCCGACCGTGCTTTTACGACGGCGGCGCTTATAAATCTAGTCCCCGGCTTTTGCGGCCTAGCTCCGCTTCGTTCCCGCCCCCACCCTGTCAATCAGGGCAAGGGAGAGACGCTGTACGATAGTCAGCGCCGAGGGCTGGAGTCTTATTTACATACTCCAGCCCTCTCACTGAGCACAGTGGGGCGCAGGTTTCCCGCACTTTGTCTGCACACGCCCAGGGCCCGCCCCTCTCCACAGGACGCCGGCAGCCATTCCTACATGCAGTCTGGCTGGAGAACGGACACAGGCTCTGGGAGACCCAGACAAGGGATTTCTGGCGACAACACACCCGCGTTAAGCGGGCGGTAAGCAGCACATTAGTGCTGGCCCCACTAGTGCCACAGTGTTATATTGGTGTATTTTTTTCTCTATACCATATATATATATATATTGCACTGTAAGGTCGCTTCTTGGCTGTATACCCTATATTGCTCTGAGGAGACGACAACATGTCATCCGCAAAACGCAAGGGTGCCAAGACACAGGCTGTATACGCTACTTGTGCCGCTTGTGGGGCTGATCTACCGGCAGGTTCCAATGACCCCCATTGTGTGCAATGTTCGGTCCCTGTGCCACTTCGTCAGCCGGAGTCTATGGTGGTAGTGGCCCAGGCAGAGTCACCGGTGAACCCTGTCCCGGTGACGGGGACAGAGTTTGCAGTTTTTGCTGACAAGATGTCTGCCACTATGACAAAAATCCTAGAGACCTTGCAGGCCAGGCCAGTTACTCAGACCATGGACACTGCTGCGTCAATGTTCCCCGGTCCCCCTCAGTTGGAGTTAATCCGTGCTTCAAGGGGGTCCCAGGCATCTCAGGCTGAAGGCTCTGACTCAGATGACAGTCCCAGGCAGCCTAAGCGAGCTCGCTGGGAGAGACCCTCCACGTCATCACGCGGATCAGGGTCTCAGCGAGAAGAGTCTCTGCATGATGAGACAGAGGAGGGTGATCAGGAGTCTAATCCTGAGACCGCTCTCAATCTGGATACTCCTGATGGTGACGCCATGGTAAATGACCTTATAGCGGCCATCAATAGACTGTTGGATATTTCTCCCCCAGCCCCTTCAGCAGAAGAGGCAGCTGCACAGCAGGAGAAGTTCCATTTCAGGTATCCCAAGCGTAAACTGAGTACTTTTCTGGACCACGCTGACTTCAGAGAATCAGTCCAGAAACACCATGCTTATCCAGACAAGCGTTTCTCCAAACGTCTTAAGGATACACGTTATCCCTTTCCCCCTGACGTGGTCAAACGCTGGACCCAGTGTCCAAAGGTGGATCCCCCAATCTCCAGGCTTGCGGCTAGATCCATAGTTGCAGTGGATGATGGGGCTTCACTTAAAGATGCCAATGACAGACAGATGGACCTTTGGTTGAAATCTGTCTATGAAGCTATCGGCGCGTCGTTTGCTCCAGCATTCGCGGCCGTGTGGGCACTCCAAGCTATTTCAGCTAGTCTGGCACAGGTGGACTCTATCATACGTCCAGCAGTGCCGCAAGTGGAGTCCTTAACTTCGCAAATGTCTGCGTTTGCGACCTATGCTATCAACGCTGTCCTGGACTCTACGAGCCGTACCTCAATGGCGTCTGCCAACTCGGTGGTTTTGCGCAGAGCCTTGTGGTTAAAAGAATGGAAAGCGGATTCTGCTTCCAAAAAATGTTTAACCAGCTTGCCATTATCTGGAGACAGACTGTTTGGTGAGCAATTGGCTGAAATCATTAAACAGTCCAAGGGTAAAGACTCCTCCTTACCCCAGCCCAGATCAAGCAAACCTCAACAAAGGAGGTGGCAGTCGAGGTTTCGGTCCTTTCGAGGCTCCGGCAAAGCCCAATTCTCCTCGTCCAAAGGGACTCAGAAGGAGCAAAGGGGCTCAGATTCCTGGCGGGCTCACTCACGCCCCAAGAAAGCAACCGGAGGAACCGCTTCCAAGGCGGCTGCCTCATGACTTTCGGCCTCCTCCCTCCGCATCCTCGGTCGGTGGCAGGCTCTCCCGCTTTTGCGACATTTGGCTGCCACAGGTCAAGGACCGGTGGGTAACAGACATTTTGTCTCACGGGTACAGGATAGAGTTCAATTCTCGTCCTCCGCCTCGGTTCTTCAGAACTTCCCCACATCCCGACCGAGCAGATGCTCTTCTGCAGGCGGTGGGCTCACTAAGAGCAGAAGGAGTGGTGATCCCTGTTCCTCTTCAGGAACAAGGGCAAGGTTTTTACTCCAATCTCTTCGTGGTTCCAAAAAAGGACGGCTCGTTCCGTCCTGTTCTGGACCTAAAGCTGCTCAACAAGCATGTGAACGCCAGGCGGTTCCGGATGGAATCCCTCCGCTCCGTCATTGCCTCAATGTCTCAAGGAGATTTCCTTGCATCAATAGACATCAAAGATGCTTATCTCCACGTGCCGATTGCTACAGAGCACCAACGTTTTCTACGTTTTGTGATAAGAGACGAACATCTCCAGTTCGTAGCTCTGCCATTTGGTCTGGCGACAGCCCCACGGGTTTTCACCAAGGTCATGGCGGCAGTGGTAGCAGTCTTGCACTCCCAGGGACACTCGGTGATCCCTTACTTGGACGATCTACTTGTCAAAGCACCCTCTCAAGAGGCATGCCAACACAGCCTGAATGTTGCGCTGGAGACTCTCCAGACTTTCGGGTGGATCATCAACTTTTCAAAGTCAAATCTGTCACCGACTCAATCACTAACGTATCTTGGCATGGAGTTTCATACTCTCTCAGCGATAGTGAAGCTTCCGCTGGACAAGCAGCGGTCACTACAGACAGGGGTACAGTCTCTCCTTCATGGTCAGTCGCACTCCTTAAGGCGCCTCATGCACTTCCTAGGGAAGATGGTGGCAGCAATGGAGGCAGTCCCGTTTGCACAGTTTCATCTGCGCCCACTTCAATTGGACATTGTCCGCCAATGGGACGGGAAGTCAACTTCCCTGGACAGGAAAGTCTCCCTTTCCCAGACGGCCAAGGACTCTCTGCAATGGTGGCTTCTTCCCACCTCATTATCACAGGGAAGATCATTCCTACCCCCATCCTGGGCAGTGGTCACGACAGACGCGAGTCTGTCAGGGTGGGGAGCAGTTTTTCTCCACCACAGGGCTCAAGGGACGTGGACTCAGCAGGAGTCCACCCTTCAGATCAATGTTCTGGAAATCAGGGCAGTGTATCTTGCCCTACAAGCCTTCCAGCACTGGCTGGAAGGGAAGCAGATCCGAATTCAGTCGGACAACTCCACAGCGGTGGCATACATCAACCACCAAGGAGGGACACGCAGTCGGCAAGCCTTCCAGGAAGTCCGGCGGATTCTGTTGTGGGTGGAGGACAGAGCATCCACCATATCAGCGGTTCACATCCCGGGCGTAGAAAACTGGGAAGCAGACTTCCTCAGTCGCCAGGGTATGGACGCAGGGGAATGGTCCCTTCACCCGGACGTGTTTCAGGAAATCTGTCGCCGCTGGGGGGTGCCGGACGTCGACCTAATGGCGTCGCGGCACAACAACAAGGTCCCGACGTTCATGGCGCGGTCTCGCGATCAAAGAGCTCTGGCGGCAGACGCCTTAGTGCAAGATTGGTCGCAGTTCCGGCTCCCTTATGTGTTCCCACCTCTGGCACTCTTGCCCAGAGTGCTACGCAAGATCAGATCCGATTGCAGCCGCGTCATACTCGTCGCCCCAGACTGGCCGAGGAGGTCGTGGTACCCGGATCTGTGGCATCTCACGGTCGGCCAACCGTGGACACTACCAGACCGACCAGACTTACTGTCCCAAGGGCCGTTTTTCCATCGGAATTCTGCGGCCCTGAACCTGACTGTGTGGCCATTGAGTCCTGGATCCTAGCGTCTTCAGGATTATCCCAAGGAGTCGTTGCCACTATGAGACAGGCTAGGAAGTCCACTTCTGCTAAGATCTACCACAGAACGTGGAGGATTTTCTTATCCTGGTGCTCTGCACAAGGAGTATCCCCCTGGCCATTCGCGTTACCTACTTTTCTTTCCTTCCTGCAATCTGGGTTGGAAAAGGGCTTGTCGCTCGGCTCCCTTAAAGGGCAAGTCTCGGCACTATCCGTGTTTTTTCAGAAGCGTCTAGCAAGACTTTCTCAGGTGCGCACGTTCCTGCAGGGGGTTTGTCATATCATCCCTCCGTACAGGCGGCCGTTAGATCCATGGGATCTAAACAGGGTACTAGTTGCTCTCCAGAAGCCGCCCTTCGAGCCTCTGAGGGATGTTTCACTTTCTCGTCTCTCACAGAAAGTGGCCTTTCTAGTGGCGGTCACGTCTCTTCGGAGAGTGTCTGAGCTAGCAGCGCTGTCATCCAAGGCTCCCTTCCTCGTGTTCCACCAGGACAAGGTAGTGCTGCGCCCCATTCAGGAGTTTCTCCCTAAGGTGGTATCCTCTTTTCATCTTAATCAGGATATCTCCTTGCCTTCCTTTTGTCCTCATCCAGTTCTTCGGTATGAAAAGGATTTACATTTGTTAGATCTGGTGAGAGCACTCAGAATCTACATTTCCCGCACGGCGCCCCTGCGCCGCTCGGATGCACTCTTTGTCCTTGTCGCTGGTAAGCGCAAAGGGTCGCAGGCTTCCAAAGCCACCCTGGCTCGATGGATCAAAGAACCAATTCTTGAAGCCTACCGTTCTGCTGGGCTTCCGGTTCCATCAGGGCTGAAGGCCCACTCTACCAGAGCCGTGGGTGCGTCCTGGGCATTACGACACCAGGCTACGGCTCAACAGGTGTGCCAGGCAGCTACCTGGTCGAGTCTGCACACTTTCACCAAACATTATCAGGTGCATACCTATGCTTCGGCGGACGCCAGCCTAGGTAGAAGAGTCCTGCAGGCGGCAGTTACCTCCCCGTAGGGGAAGGCTGTCTTTGCAGCTCTAACATGAGGTATTTCTTTACCCACCCAGGGACTGCTTTTGGACGTCTTAATCGTCTGGGTCTCCCAATGGAGCGCCGAAGAAGAAGGGAATTTTGTTACTTACCGTAAATTCCTTTTCTTCTAGCTCCTATTGGGAGACCCAGCACCCGCCCTGTTGTCCTTCGGGATTGTTGGTTTTGTTCGGGTACACATGTTGTTCATGTTGAACGGTTTTTCAGTTCTCCGATGTTACTTCGGAGTGAATTTGTTTAAACCAGTTATTGGCTTTCCTCCTTCTTGCTTTAGCACTAAAACCTGAGCAGCCCGTGATCCCACGGGGGGTGTATAGCCAGAAGGGGAGGGGCCTTACACTTTTTAGTGTAATGCTTTGTGTGGCCTCCGGAGGCAGTGCTATACACCCCAATCGTCTGGGTCTCCCAATAGGAGCTAGAAGAAAAGGAATTTACGGTAAGTAACAAAATTCCCTTCTTTTCAGGGAGATCATTTGTTTTATATAATTTGATAGACCAGACTCTTGGAGCTTAACATGAGATCACTTGAGGCTATGTGCGCTCTGCACCGCACCTAAAAGGTGCGCTTCAGAGCGCAGCTGAAAAGCTCTCTTCTGAAGCGCATGGTGCCGGCAGAGAACGTGCGCTCTGCATGCAGCTCCTGCCATAGACAGAGCAGGGGCTGCCGGCAAAGCGCACAGAAGAAGTGACATGTCACTTCTTAGAACGCGCGCTTCGGGCAGCAGCCAAAGCGCTGCGCTCTAAGACGCCACGTGCGCACGGCCCCTGCACAATCTCCATAGATTATGCAGGGGACGCAGGACGCATGCAGTTATGCTGCGCTACAAAGCGCAGCGTAACTGCATGTATTTACGCAACGTGCGCACATAGCCTGATTTATACGATATACTGCAAAACGACAGTAAATAATAATTCGTGGTTTCTTTTTGCACTCAGCCTTGAACTGACTATACCAAGATGGTGGCTGGGGCGTTCAGCAGGTTCCTGGCTGCAATGACAACCCAATAACCCCCTGTGACTATGTCGCTCTCGTCTGCTTGGAGCCAGTGAGCGCATGCACCATTAATTGTGCTATTTAAATATCGCTGTCAGTGATAAACCGCAGGGATTGCGAATAGCACAGATTGCTGCTTGTTACGGTCACATGCTCAGTATGTAGCACCATCGGCATTTGCCCTGTATGGAGGTGGCGCAGCTGCTGAACCCGCTCCACACACACGCACTCTGGCTGTGATGTGCATTTATAACAGGGTGTGCAAATGGCTAAGGCTAGTTTCACACTACGTCTTTTTAACATCCGCTGAAAACGTTTTTTTAGCGGAAGTACGGATCCTGCTTTTACAGCAAATAACGTATGCAAACGCATATGATATTTTGCAGGATCCTGCACTGGATATTTAGGGGCGGGCATTGGAGTCATGTGATCGGGAGTGAGGGGAGCTAGACTGGGAGGAGGCTTCTGACAGCTGCAGACGCTGGTAACCAAGGTAAACATCGGCCTTGGATACCCGATATTTATCTTGGTTACGAGTGTCTGCAGCTGCTAGGAGCCGGGCTGCCTGCACGCGTAACCAACGTAAACATCGGGTAACTAAGAGAAGTGGTTACCCGATATTTACCTTGGTTACGAGTGTCCGCAGCTCTCAGGTGGGAGAGAGAGGAAGGGGGAAAGACAGAGAGAGAGAGAGAGGGGGTGAGGGAGGGGGTAGAGAGATAGACAGATCACTGGAGACTGGTTCTGGGCATGCTCAGTACTTTCTGGGCATGCTCAGTACAAAAGCAGGATCCTGTTACAACGCAACTGAACGCATTCTGCTAGGCAGGATCCAGCACTCATTGAAATGCATTGCAGCTCGCGGCGCAATGTGAAGGATCCTGTGAGATGCGTTATTTTGACAAAGCAAAAAAACGCTACATGTTGCGTTTTTGAAACATGTTAAAATAACGCAAAAGGACGGATCCTGCGTCTAACGGACGCAAACGCATGCGAACGCAGGTGGACGCGAGTCCATTGAAAATGCATTGAAGTGAAAACGGATTTGCACAGGATCCGTACTTCCGTTAAAATAACGTTTTCAACGGATGTTAAAAAGACGTAGTGTGAAACCAGCCTTAGGCTGCTTTCACACTACGTTTTTTTAACATGAGTCATGAACGTTTTTTTAACGCAAAAACGGATCCAGTGCAAATACGTTTTCATTTCAATGCATTTGCAATGGACTCGTGTCAACATGCGTTCACCTGCGTTTGCATGCGTTATAGTGAGGATCCAGCGACTTGCAGTTTTTTAACTTTTTTCAAAAACGCTACTTGTAGCGTTTTTGAGCTGCGTCCAAATACTGCAATTTGCTGGATCCTGACTATACTGCACGCAAACGCATGTGAACGCTGGCATGCTAATAGACAGGATCCTGCTTGCTCTACTGAGCATGCCCAGAAACTAGCCTGGCGTGATCAGTCTCTCTCTCCCTCTCCCTCTCTCCCCCTCCCGAGGATTAGTTACCCGATGTTTATCTTGGTTACGTGTGCAGGGAGCAGGCAGCCCGGCTCCTAGCAGCTGCAGACGCTCGTAACCAATGTAAATATCGGGTATCCAAGCAAGTTACCCGATGTTTACCTTGGTTACGAGCCTCTGCAGCTGTCAGATGTTGGCTCCCAGTCTTTCACGTTCAGTTCCCCTCAATCCCGATCACATGACTCCAATGCCCGTCCATAAACTTTAGTGACAGGATCCTGCAAAATAACACATGCGTTTTTCTTTGCAAAAACAGGCTCCGCTTTTGCAGCAAAAAAAAAAACGTTCATGAGGCATGCTAAAAAAACGTAGTTAGAAAGCAGCCTTAAAGAAACTTCTCAATGTGCAACATGAAGCATATATAATCTGTTACTGCAGCCACACATTTAAGGCCGCTTTACACGCAGTGGGGTCACGGAATTTGTGACGCACATCCGGCCGCGTTAGCGATGTCGTTGCGTGTGACACCTACGTGCGATCAAAAAAGGTCGCAAAATCGTTTATCGTTGACATGCCCCCCTATTCCCAATTATCGTTGCAGCTGCAGGTATGATGTTTTTCGTTGTTCCTGCAGCAGCATACATCGCTATGTGTGACACCGCAAGAACGAGGAACCTCACCTTACCTGCGGTCGCCGGCAATGAGGAAAGAAGGTGGGCGGGATGTTCGGCCTACTCATCTCCGCTTCTATTGGGCGGCCGCTTAGTGATGTCGCTGTGACGCCGAACGAACCGCCCCCTTAGAAAGGAGGCGGTTCGCTGGTCACAGCGACGTTGATAGCCAGGTAAGTAGTGTGACGGGTCCGAGCGATTTTGTGCGCCACGGGCAGCGATTTGCCCGTGACGCACAAACGATGGTGGCGGGTACGCATGCTAGCAATCTCGCAGCGTGTAAAGCAGCCTTTAGGCTGTAGCTGTAGTTGCACTTGCATGTGACTCGTGCACAGCTTGGACCGGCCAGCTTCTCTCCTGACAGGAGCGGGTTTGCTGCATAGGAATACATGTAGCTGAACCACTCCTTTCAGGAGAGAAGCCGGCCGGTCTTGGTGATGAGATGCGATCCTTGCGCGAGTCACATGCAAGTTTGACTCCAGCCCTACTTTGAAACGCTGCTGCCTTTCCTAGAAAATATACTTCAAGACAGTGGCCAGGGATGGACCGCTCTTCTAGGAAGACTAGTCCAAGAGGCAGGTCCCCGGTAGCTTCTCCCCATGACTGAGATCTTTCCCTCTGCGCCTCTTAAAGTGGTCATCTTAATTCCTGGCCTCTGTTTCCTCTATAATGCCACAGCGCTTCATAGTAAAGGTTATACGTCTGCAGTAACTGAGCCCGTACAGGCACCATGAATCAGCTGACAGGTTCCCTATAAATATGTCTTTAACACGGCAATCCGCACAAAATCTGCATGTAACGAGGTGTAAAGATTTTGAAACTTTGGGCCAGTGGTGCAAAATCTGCAGCAGAGGATGCCTTTGGGTACGTTCACACTGCGTTTAAGTCGCTTGTCTTTCTGGGGGCAGCTCCCATGTATTTACCAGGGCAGGAAGGACTGTGCTGTGGCACAGGGACAAACGCTATGTGGGGAGCACTTTAGAAAGAAGTGGATGAGTTGGCCATTTACGTGTGCAGCTTTCTTCATTGTATTTTTGTAGAATTAGTGACTTACTTTGATACTCGCGTACACTTCGAGTCGCATGCCTGGTTTCTTTTCATGTAGTGCAAGCAGGGAAGAAATGGACCTCTAATCTCTACAGATGCTGCTCCACTCACTGGTTATACTGTTAATACGCCGCCAGGGTCTCAGATGGAAATAGTCTTATTGGTTTTATTAAGTCCTGTGAAATTATGACTTATAGATGGATTCTGTGCTACTGTATCCTATCTAACTCAGGACAGCAAAAAAAGCTGGTGTATCTTCCAAAGAACAACCAGTTTGTGGCCTAAACGCATGATTAAACGCATGACATTTTTGTTTAATGCGTTTTTTAAAGGAGAAACAAAATATTATAGGATAATTGGTAGATGGCTGGAATAGATAGAACAGAGGAGCTCGATAGTGATAGCTAGCTTGGCCAGCTTTTTCTTGTAATTATTTTTTTGGTAAAAAAAAAAAGATGTGGGGTCCCGCCCCATTTTTCATATCCATGAAAAATAGTGGGAATTCCACACTCTTTTTTTTTTATTATTTATTTTTATTTATTTTTAATGACGTGGGGTCCCGCCATTTTTCTAAAACCAGCCAAGGTACAGCAGACAACTGGGGCTTGATATTATTAGGGTGGGAAGAGCCATTGTTATTTGGCCCTTTCCAGCCTAACAATAGCAGCCCGCAGCTGCCCCACAAATGGTGCATCCTGTAGATGCGCAAATTCTGGCACTGGACCCACCTCTTCCCATTGCCCTGATACGGTGAAAATCGGAGTTATAAAGAGTTAATGGCAACCCACAGCTTCCACTATGCCCTAGATTAGTAAAGGGAGCTTCTGAGACCCCCCCCCCATCACTAATCTGTAGGTGACAGTAATTAAACACAAACAACCAAAAAAAATCTTTATTTGAAATAAAAGACAAAAAAAGCATCCTCTTTCACCACTTTATTAATACCCATAAACACCCCTGCAGGTCCAACATAATCTACACAAGGTCCCATAACGCTTCTGACACTGCTGCATGTGAACCTCACAGCGAGTGCCATAGAACATGACCACCTGCTGTGAGGTACAGGCAGTGACTGAAGTGAGACGAAAGATTAGCGGTGATGTCACTCAGATGATTTTCAGTCACAAGTGGAGGGACTCCAGCTGTGGCTGCGGCTAACCCGAGTGACATCACCGCTGATTGTGTCTCAGTCTCTGCCTGAACCTCCCTGTGGGCAGTCATGTTCTAAGGTGCCCGCTGTGAACTTCAGATGTAGTAGTGCTGGATGTGTTGTGGGACTTCATGTGGATTACGTCGAACCTGCAGGGGTGTTTTGGGAGTTAATAAAGTGGTGAAAGAGGGTTGTTTTTTTTTTTTTTTTTGTCGTCTTTAATTCCAAATAAAGTATTATTTCTGTGTTTGTGTTTACTTCTTTTCACTTACAAATTTGTAATGGGGGGGTCTCATACAGTCCCTGACAGAAGTGAAGTTCTGTCGCTTATCCATGTTATGTAAATAAAATCTTACAACCTGACTTTAAATTCATCCATTGGTTTAATAAATTACTCTTTTGAAAGCTGAAACCCTCCCAAATTTGGTTTAGGTTATGAAAATAAAGTTGCTGCAAAGCTGAAATATTGATCATTTAATAAACACAGAAAGGACAGATTTTGGCAAGACAAAAGTCTTGTCGCCCAGAGGAAGAAATGTGAAATTCAAACAAATAATTAACTTCTAATACAAAGATATGTTGCATAACATTAGTGAATGAAGTTGTGGTGCTATTAGAGCCATATTAAATATTTTGTGTGACTTCCATGAGCTTGAAGGACTGCATTCAACAATGATTCATACAATTTATTGATGACGTCATCAGGAATAGCAAAGAATGCAGCCTTACATGCCTCCCAGAGTTTATCTAGAGTCTTTGGTTTTGTCTTCCAAGCTTCCTCTTTCACCCTACCCCAAACATGCTCAATGATGTTCATGTCTGGTGACTGGGCTGGCCAGTCCTTGAGCACCTTGATCTTCTTTACCAGGAGGAACTTTGTTATAGAGATGGATGTATGAGATGGAGCGCCATCCTGCTGCAGAATTTGACCCCTTTTATGATTGGGAATGTAAGCGGTAGCTAATACTTCTTTATATTTTAGGCTATTGATATTGCCTTCCACCTTGCAAATGTTTTGCACACCCCTATACTGAATGTAAGCCCAGACCATGATCTTTCCACCACCAAACAAAACTGTTTTCTGAATCCATACGGGCTCCAGTAGGTCTCTGCAGTATTTGAGGCAACTATGGTATAATTCAACTGAAGATTCATCAGAGAAATCCACCTTCTGCCACTTTTCCAGCTTCCATCTGTTTAGTAGGCTGTGGGACTTGGCAAATGCCACACGTTTTTTTTAATTGCCTTTTGTTTAGTGCTGGCTTCTGGGCACTGATTCGACCATGGAGGCCATTTCGAGACCGAATCCTACAAACTGTTCTAGTTGACACAGGGACTTTAGGTGACCAGGCCTTTTAAGCTCTGCTGCAGTGGAAGAGGGGCTGGCTTTGGATTTTCTAACCAACAAACGTTCCTCCTGAGCAGTTGCCTGCCAGACCTGGGCTTGTCAAAAACTTCTCCAGTCTCTTGAAATCTTTTTTTTTTTTTTTTAATTCTTTGTACTTGATGCTGAGACACATTAAAGGTGCCAGGCACCTCTGCAGTGGATCTGGTCTTCAGCCTCTTGATAATCAAGGCTTTGGTTGCAGGGTGTATTTTTGGCCTGGTTTCAGAGGTCAAGTTGTAGTTAATGTGAAGGTCTGGGGTTCTGGGTTTCTTTTTATACACACTCACTAATTAACCGATCATTTAGTGAGCACAGGTGAGGATGTAAACTAGGATTGGGTGCATTATATGACAAGGCGACAAAACGTTTGTCTTGCCAAAGTCTGACCTTTCTGTGTTCATTAAATGATAAATATTTCAGCTTTGCAGCAACTTTATTTTCATAACCTAAACCAAATTTGGGAGGGTTTCAGCTTTCAAAAGAGTAATTTATAAAACCAATGGATGAATTTAAAGTCAGGTTATAAGCTTTTATTTACATAACATGGATAAGCGACAGAACTTCTATCAGTGACTGTAGATGCATCCCATTACTAATCTAGGGCTTAGTGGCAGCTGTGGGATGCCATTAACTCCTTATTACCCCAATTGCCACTGCACCAGGGTAATTGGTAAGAGCCGGGTAAAGTGCCAGAATTGTCGCATCTAATGAGGCGGCAATTCTGGGCGGGTGCAGGCTGATATTTTTTAGACTAGAGGGCACCCAATAACCATGGGTCTCTTCAGCCTGAGAATACCAGCCCCCAGCTGTGGGGCTTTATCTGTGCTGGGTTTCGTAATATAGAGGGATCCTACTCCAATTATTTATTTTACTGTACGATATAGACTTGCCCACTGGTGTCTGTGATTGGATGTGTCAGACATGCTGTCATTTAGGGTGGGGGCATGTCTGCAGCCAATCACAGACGCCAGAGGTGGGGGGAAACACTGCATATTAAATGAAGGTAATGAGCAGCTCGGGAAGAAGAATGAGCGGGAGCAGTGGGACAGCCGCCCTGGTGAATCTCTAAGTATGAAACATTTGCTCCTTACCCCTTTCCGCTGGATTGTGGTCCCCATAGATTTTATAAGGGGATCGGTATCTGGCCAGATACCAGGGATCAATCCCCCGCCGACGCAGAGTCAGCGGGGGATGGATCTGCCAGTCTAAACGCAGAACAAAACGCAAAAAGAATTAACATGCCGCATCTTGGCTCAGTCTTCAAATACACAGTCAAAAAATCACGCACTGCGGGCAGCAAAATAGAAATCTGACTGCTGGGGGAAGGAAATGCATGGATTTGGGTGCATCTTTGTGACCACAAAACTTCACCAAAAACGCAGTAAAAGATAGAGCGTGTGCATGTAGCCTAAGGCCTCTTTTACACATCAGTTTTTTTTCATCAGTCACAATCCGTTTTGTGACTGATGTGACGAATACATCTTAGATTGTGCTAAAACTGATTTGATGGATCCTGTAAAAAAACGGATCCATCGTACCATTTTTTTTTTCCTGACCAGCAGTGATTTTACAACACTTCTGGGCATGCTCGGTTATAAAACACGGAATCCGACGATGGATTCGTCATTTGATTGATGACGACGGATCCTGTGACCATAGGCTCCCATTACAACAAATGATGGATCCGTCGTGGTCCGTTTTTTTCGACGCACACAAAAAACGTGACGGAGACAACGTCCATAGTAACATTTGTCAACGGATCCGTCGTACAACGGAGGTGATGTGAGGCAATCCGTCGCTGATACAAGTCAATGAGAAAAAAATGGATCCAGCACTGGATCCGTTTTTTGTTTTTTCTTCACATTTCGACGGATTCTAACTGATGGCAAAAAACGGATATGTGCAATGGGCCCAAGTCTAGTCTTCTCAGCCTCATTCAAATGACAGTACTCTCATTGGTATTTATATGTCAGGTGACTGGGCCTGTTCTTGTCATATTACAGATGTTGCGCAGCCTCTGACCTGGCGAGTACCAGCATGGGATACTCATGTGCCCGCTATGGGAGTTGGAGCCTACTGTAACGTTAGTTGATGCCACATGTTATATCCTTTTTAAAAACCTATATAAAACCATTACTTGGGCTAATAAACTCTGTATGTTCCCTTCTGGTATTTGCTTCAAAGTACTGTACAAAATTCCAGCATTGATACTATAATGTGACCTGCGCCTTACGCTCCCTTATTCCACCAGTCTCCAACGCTGCTCCTGGTGTATTGGCTGCAGCACTAGTGACACGTCGGCAGCACAACGGAGAGCTTGGCTGCTCTGGGCACTTCTCTAGAGGGGCTGAGATCCGTGATCGCTGATGACCTGATGTATCTGTCCTGCAGCCAATATCAGATACCAGCAGCAGTAGTGAAGACTTGGCTCTGAACCCCAGGAGGGCGAGTAAAGTTTGTTTTTGTTTGATAAACTGGGACAGGTATTGCCCAAGTCCAGGGTCACACGATCGTGTTAAAAATCGGTCTGATTTTCATCCAGAAAAGTAAGATGATTTTTTTTTCTCACTTGTCATCCGTGTGCTGTTCGTGTGCAATCCATTTTTTTCCTCAGCAACTATCATTAATTTACAGGACCATATACAGCATTCTATGCTTCAGATTAGTAATGTATCCATAAAAAATTGATGTCACTAGGATGGTCTGTGTGGTGTTCATTTTTTTTCTCGCACCCATTGACTTGTATTTAGTCGCGCACAATTTATGCATCCACTGATAGCATGCTGTGACTTTTTTTTTTTTCCATCCAGAATCTACTGTTTCATTGACTAACATTGGTCCAAGTGTAGTGCGAGATTGTACTCGTCCGAGTGAAACGCTCAAGTGAGCGAGGCCTTAGATGATGTTTGACATCGTCTTTCTCCAATCTTCTACTACTTTTTGCTTGATATACTATTTACAGTTTAAAGGAAATGTGCTATAAAAATGTTTTCAACAATTTTAAAAAAAAATGTGAAGTATTAATGTTATAAATAAAAACAGGTATTTTTTAATATTTTTTTTTTTTTTTTAATATTTTCCAGTTTTAAAGGGGTTGCCCATTACTTTTACATTGATGGCCAATCAGCTGTTCTAGGTCCCGGCAGCAGCAGGAAATGCTCATTTCCGAAGCTGCTCCGTCCTCTGATAGTGACCGGGCCGGGTACTGCATATCAGCCTGCCATTCAGATCAATAGGAGGCGGATGTGCAAGTACCCAGCTGCACCCACTATCAGAAGACGGAGCAGCTGCGGAACTGAGCATTTCCTGCTGTCAGCGCCGGGACCAAAAACAGCTGAGGGTGCGGAGTATTGGACGTTTGTCATATAAATTTAGTGTACTGGTGACTCGTATTACAACTGCAGGAAAAATGGGTGGGGCCTGATCACGTGTGTGATGTCATTTCTTCTCTCCCCTTCTGGCGTTTCCAAAAGGATGAGGGAGGATGAAGTTTAGGATCACAATGTGGCAACATTATTGTTTACTGCAAAGTGATATGAACATGTGGACACTGTCACTAAGGATGGTTGGTGGCGCAGGTTCTGTTACTTGGTGTTGCTTGCTGTATCGTGTGCTGGGGTTACAGAGTTGGACTGTATTAGACACTGGGATTAGATATAGAGCTCACTGGAGTGTATTGCCTAGGATGGGATTAGATACACACTGTAAAGGCCCCTTTACACACTGAGACTTTCAGCGATCCCACCAGCGATCCCAACCTGGCCGGGATCGCTACAAAGTCTCTGGTGAGCTGTCAAACAGGCAAACCTGGCCAACGACGCAACAGCGATCCGGACCTGCAGAACGACCTAGCTAGTCAAACACATGTTACATCGCTGTAACGTCACCGGTTTTGTGACGTAATAGCGACCTCCCCAGCGACATTGCAGTGTGTGAAACACATCAGCGATCTGGCCCCTGCTGTGAAGTTGCTGATCGCTACAAATCGTTCAGGACCATTCTTTGGTCCTTTGTTTCCCGCTGTGCAGCATGATCGCTAGAAAGTCTCAGTGTGTAAAGGGGACTTAAAACACTGGAAACGAGTGATGTGTCACAATATCTGTCAATCACTATTCTCTGTCAGTCGGTCTCTCCCTCTCGGTCTCTATTCTCTCTGTCGGTCCGTCACTATCTCTGTCCCTCTCTCACAGTCTGTCGGTCATTTTCCCCTCCTCTCTCATACTCACCGATCCCCGGCGCTGCACGGCATTCACACTGCTGCGGCAGCTTTTACTATTTTGAAAAAGCCGGCCGCTCATTAAACAATTTTGTATTCCCTACTTTCCCTGCTCACAGGCGCCTATGATTGGTTGCAGTGAGACACGCCCCCACGCTGAGTGACAGCTGTCTCACTGCAACCAATCACAGCAGCCGGTGGGCGTGTCTATACTGTGCAGTGAAATAAATAATTAAATAATTAAAAAAACGGCGTGCGGCCCCCCCAATTTTAATACCAGCCAGATAAAGCCATACGGCTGAAGGCTGGTATTCTCAGGATGGGGAGCTCCACGTTATGGGGAGCCCCCCAGCCTAACAATATCAGTCGTCAGCCGCCCAGAATTGCCGCATACATTATATGCGACAGTTCTGGGACTGTACTCGGCTCTTCCCGATTTGCCCTGGTGCGTTGGAAAATCGGGGTAATAAGGAGTTATTGGCAGCCCATAGCTGCCAATAAGTCCTAGATTAATCATGGCAGGCGTCTCCCCGAGAAACCTTCCATGATTAATCTGTAAATTACAGTAAATAAACACACACACCCGAAAAAATCCTTTATTAGAAATAAAAAACACAAACACATTCCCTCATCACCAATTTAATCAGCCCCAAAAAGCCCTCCATGTCCGGCGTAATCCACGGACCTCCAGCGTCGCTTCCAGCTGTGCTGCATGGAGGTGACAGGAGCAGCAGAAGACACCGCCGCTCCTGTCACCGCCACGCAGCTAATGAAGAGAGCCGCGCGATCGGCTGAGCTGTCACTGAGGTTACCCACTGTCACTGGATCCAGCGGTGGCCGTGGGTAACCTCAGTGACAGCTCAGCTGATCGCGCTACTCACCTCAGTTGCTGCGTGGAGCTGACCGGAGCGGCGGTGAGTAGCGCGATCAGCTGAGCTGTCACTGAGGTTACCTGCGGCCACCGCTGCATCCAACGCTGGATCCAGGTAACCTGAGTGACAGCACAGCTGATCACGCGGCTCTCTTCATTAGCTGCGTGGAGGTGACAGGAGCGGTGGGGTCTTCTGCTGCTCCTGTCACCTGCATGCAGCACAGCTGGAAGCGACGCTGGAGGTCCGTGGATTACGCCGGACAAGGAGGGCTTTTTGGGGCTGATTAAATTGGTGATGAGGGAATTTGTTTGTGTTTATTTCTAATAAATTATTTTTTCGGGTGTGTGTGTGTGTGTTTATTTACTGTAATTTACAGATTAATCATGGAAGGTTTCTCGGGGAGACGCCTGACAGGATTAATCTAGGACTTATTGGCAGCTATGGGCTGCCAATAACTCCTTATTACCCCGATTTGCCAATGCACCAGGGCAAATCGGGAAGAGCCGGGTACAGTCCCAGAACTGTCGCATATAATGTATGCGGCAATTCTGGGCAGCTGCTGACTGATATTGTTAGGCTGGGGGGCTCCCCATAACGTGGAGCTCCCCATCCTGAGAATACCAGCCTTCAGCCGTATGGCTTTATCTGGCTGGTATTAAAATTGGGGGGGACCGCACGCCGGTTTTTTTAAATTATTTAATTATTTATTTCACTGCACAGTATAGACACGCCCACCGGCTGCTGTGATTGGTTGCAGTGAGACAGCTGTCACTCAGCGTGGGGGCGTGTCTCACTGCAACCAATCATAGGCGCCTGTGGGCGGGGAAAGTAGGGAATACGAAATTGTTTAATGAGCGGCCGGCTTTTTCAAAATAGTAAAAGCCTCCGCAGCAGTGTGAATGCCGTGCAGCGCCGCGCCGGGGATCGGGGAGTATGAGAGAGGAGGGGAAAATGACCGACAGACTGTGAGAGAGGGACAGAGATGGTGACGGACCGACAGAGAGAGAATAGAGACCGAGAGGGAGAGACCGACTGACAGAGAATAGTGATTGACAGACATTGTGAGACATCACTCGTTTCCAGTGTTTTAAGTTCCCTTTACACACTGAGACTTTCTAGCGATCATGCTGCACAGCGGGAAACAAAGGACCAAAGAATGGTCCTGAACGATTTGTAGCGATCAGCAACTTCACAGCGGGGGCCAGGTCGCTGATGTGTTTCACACACTGCAATGTCGCTGGGGAGGTCGCTATTACGTCACAAAACCGGTGACGTTACAGCGATGTCGTTTGCGATGTTGCAGTGTGTAAAGCCACCTTAAGGCTATGTGCGCACTGGGAAATGGAATTTTCTTGAGAAAATTCCGCATGCTCTCAAAGATTACCGCACCCGCGGTAAAAAAAACCGCGGCAAACCGCACCCGAAAACCGCATGCGGTTTGCCGCGGTTTTACCGCGGTATTGTTCGCGGTATTGCCGCGTTTTTGCCGCGTGCGGGTTGGGATGTGCTTTATTGCATTCAATGCAATAAAGCACATTGAAAAAAAAAAAAAGAAAAAAAAAGTCATTTAATTCTGAGATAGTAGATAGACAGACAGAAGAATAGACAGAGGGATAGATAGACAGAGGGATAGATAGACAGAGGGATAGATAGACAGAGGGATAGATAGACAGAGGGATAGATAGACAGAGGGATAGATAGACAGAGGGATAGATAGACAGAGGGATAGATAGACAGAGGGATAGATAGACAGAGGGATAGATAGACAGAGGGATAGATAGACAGAGGGATAGATAGACAGAGGGATAGATAGACAGAGGGATAGATAGACAGAGGGATAGATAGACAGAGGGATAGATAGACAGAGGGATAGATAGACAGAGGGATAGATAGACAGAGGGATAGATAGACAGAGGGATAGATAGACAGAGGGATAGATAGACAGAGGGATAGATAGACAGAGGGATAGATAGACAGAGGGATAGATAGACAGAGGGATAGATAGACAGAGGGATAGATAGACAGAGGGATAGATAGAGGACAGATCGCTACATTTCCCACGGTCGGCAGTGAGTTCACATTACCGGCCGTGGGAAATGACCGGTAATTACCTCTGCTGTCTGCTGCATTCATTCAGCGCTGTGTCTGTGACAGTCGCGGCTGGATGTAAGCAGCGCAGGACGCTGGAGCTGTGGATTATGCCGGAGCTTTGGTGCGGGAGGGGTTAATAAAATGGTGACCGAGGCTTGTTTGTTTTATTTAAAATAAAGGATTTTTCTGTGTGTGTGTTTTTTCACTTTACTTACGGGTTGATCATGTCAGCTGTCTCATAGACGCTGCCATGATCAAGCCTGGAGTTAATGGCGGTGATCCACCACCATTAACCCCTTGTATTACCTTGCTGCCACTGCTACACGGCAGCAAGAAGAGCCGGGGACACGCCGGTGCTGCCGCATAATGCATGCGACAGTCCCGGGGCAGCTGCGGGCTGATATTCTCAGCTGCGGGAGGGGGAGTGAGGCGGGGGACATTATCCCTGCCCCTCTCCCTCCCCAGCCTGAGAATACCGGCCCGCCGCTGTGTGCTTACCTCGGCTGGACGGTAAATATGCAGCGGATCCCACGTTCTTTGTTTTCTATATTTCCGGTTTCTTTCTATGTGTATTGTCTGTGTCCGATGTCTGTGTCCGATGTCTGTGTCCGATGTCTGTGTCCGATGTCTGTGTCCGATGTCTGTGTCCGATGTCTGTGTCCGATGTCTGTCTGTGTCCGATGTCTGTGTCCGATGTCTGTCTGTGTCCGATGTCTGTCTGTGTCCGATGTCTGTCTGTGTCCGATGTCTGTCTGTGTCCGATGTCTGTCTGTGTCCGATGTCTGTCTGTGTCCGATGTCTGTCTGTGTCCGATGTCTGTCTGTGTCCGATGTCTGTCTGTGTCCGATGTCTGTCTGTGTCCGATGTCTGTCTGTGTCCGATGTCTGTCTGTGTCCGATGTCTGTCTGTGTCCGATGTCTGTCTGTGTCCGATGTCTGTCTGTGTCCGATGTCTGTCTGTGTCCGATGTCTGTCTGTGTCCGAGATATGTGTGTTTTTACTCTCTGCACGGCTTCCTCTTCCTGTAATGACATCACTTCCCTGCAAAACCGCAGACAGGCGATGTACATTACCGGAGGTAAACCGCGAAATACCGCAGGGAATAACGCAGGAAAACGCAGTGAACCGCACAAAATTTGCTTCCTGCGTTATTCCCTGCGGGATTTCACGATTAACATTGGAGTCAATGGAGTGAAATCCCGCAGCGACGTGCGGAAAAGAAGTGACATGCAATTGTTTTGCTGCGGGAATCCCACAGCAAAACATGCAGCTGTCAAATTCCGCCTAGTGCGCACAGGATTTTTTTTGCCCATAGGTTTTGCTGGTGATTCACTGCAGAGATGTTATGAACATTTTCTGCAGCGAAACATGCAGCAAAATCCGGTAAGTGCGCACATAGCCTAAGGCTGGTTTCACACTACGTCTTTTTAACATCCGTTGAAAACGTTATTTTAGCGGAAGTACGGATCCAGTGCAAATGCGTTTTCATTTCAATGCATTTGCAATGGACTCGCGTTAACATCCGTTCACCTGCGTTTGCGTGCGTTATAGTGCGGATCCGGTGACTTGCAGTTTTTTAACATGTTTCAAAAACGCTACTTGTAGCGTTTTTGAGCTGCGTCAAAATACTGCAAGTCACCGGATCCTGACTAAACAGCACGCAAACGCAGGTGAACGCTGGCGTGCTGATAGACAGGATCCTGCTTTTGTACTGAGCATGCCCAGAAAGTACTGAGCATGCCCAGAACCAGTCTCGCGTGATCTGTCTATCTCTCTACTCCCTCCCTCACCCTCTCTCTCTCTATCTCTCTTTCCCCCTTCCTCCCCTCCCTCTCTCCCCCACCTGAGAGCTGCGGACACTCGTAACCAAGGTAAATATCGGGTAACCACTTCTCTTAGTTACCCGATGTTTACGTTGGTTACGTGTGCAGGCAGCCCTGCTCCTAGCAGCTGCAGACACTCGTAACCAAGATAAATATCGGGTGTCCAAGGCCGATGTTTACCTTGGTTACCAGCGTCTGCAGCTGTCAGAAGCCGGCTCCCAGTCTAGTTCCCCTCACTCCCGATCACATGACTCCAATGCCCGCCCCTAAACATCCAGTGACAGGATCCTGCAAAATAACACATGCGTTTGCATACGTTATTTGCTGTAAAAGCAGGATCCGTACTTCCGCTAAAATAACGTTTTCAACGGATGTTAAAAAGACGTAGTGTGAAACCAGCCTAACACACACTGGGATTAGAGATGTGAGCAGTGTCACACAGTGTGATTAGAAATGTGGAGAGTATCACTTGCTGGGATTAGATACAGAGTGAAACAAATGATGGGATTAGATACAGAGCTCTGTGAAGAGTATCGCATAGAATGGAATTAGATACGACAACAGCATCACACGCAGATATGTCAGATGAGTTCTTATATCAGTAGCAGGAGTGCGAGGTTGAACTCTAACATTTGCCTCATTTTCTCAGCTGTGTGAAAGATGTCTGCGACTCAGAGGATTTGTTGGCCACATGACATCTTTCCATATTTAAAAATATTAATAAAAACCTGTTCTGAGAATGTTATTTGTTGACCATGGTTGTCTGGTATGAGCAGTAATGACTTTCAACCCCTTCCTAATCTGGCAAATTGTCCTTTTTTGCACTTTCATCTTCTTTCAAGAGTTTTTTTTTTTTTTTATTTTGTTTTGAGTATTAAAAATAACTATTCTATGATGCCCAACCACAGCCTGAGCTCCATTGTAGTATTAATATGGCAGTAACGGGGGGCCTTCTTTACACTCCCAGCTGCCATGTCATCCCATAGTCACCCCTACGATTGCATTACTGGGTGGAAGTTGATTGGCACAGAAATGGATGTCTCATTGGCAACACAGCCCTTAAAGTGATCCTGTCAGGTGCAATATGCAGCCAGAAACACGAGCAGTTCTGGGTGCATATTGCTAATCCCTGCCTGACCGTCCCTGTATACACTAGCATAGATAAAGAGATCTTTAGCAAAAGTATTTCTAAAGATCTTATATCATATGGTAATGAGGCAATCGACTAGTCATGAGGGCCTTATTTCCCACGACTAGCCGCCCTTTTATCATTTTAGTACGTCCACAGGAGTGTGCTAACATGCTATTCAATGCAGCATATACAGCAGTGATTTGCATACCTGTGTCCGCGGTAAATGCTGATCTGAATGCACCTGTGGGTGTTCTATCATAAGAGGGCGGCTAGTCGGGGGAAGTAACGCACTCATGACTAGTCCCTGGCCTCATTAGCATTTGATATAAGATCTTTAGAAATACTTTTTCTAAATATCTCTTTATCAATGCTAGTGTATACAGGGATGGTTAGGCAGGGATTAGCAATATACACCCAGAACTGCTCGTGATTCTGGGTGCATATTGGACCTGACAAGTTCCCTTTAAAGGTGTTTGCTGCTGAAAACAAGTAGTCCCCTCTCCACAGGACAGTAAGGATAACTTGGTGATCAGTGGTGCTCTGATCTCTGGGACCTGCAGATTTTGTGTCTCCAACAGGGCACTTTTATCCCATTACAAAATGGAGCCTGAAGTTGGATGCCTAATTCATTTTATGAGCTTACCGGAAAAGCTGCCTCATAGGAAACTAATGGAGCGGAGGATAAAAGTGCCATATTCTGCTGATCGGTGGAGGGTCCCATCAGATCGTCACCAAAAGATCAATGTTATCAACTATCCTGTGGATAGATGCGTTTTTCCTGGGCAACTCAGATTAGAGCCTGACAGCGACATTTAGGCAGTTTTAGTAGAGATCTCCTATCGCTGATGTTAGTAAAGTGCTGGCTGTGTGACACAGCCAAAGCCTGCCCTGTATGCAGCAGGCTCAGCTCCTGATCCCGCTCTATACCCTGGCACTCTATGGAGGATGTACTGGTGTGCCCTATGTTGGGAGTGAGTTATAAAGAAATTAAAGAACAGATTAACACACAGAATGTATTAAATCCATATGGATTTTCAGCCTCTGAATCTAAACAAGTCTTCATTCACCAACAGTAAGGAAAAATAATACTTTTCCATGTTCTTCATGAGTTATTTGTTACGTTTCACAAAGAACTGCACAGTTTACACTAATGTACGGATGGACAGATATTTATGAAGGACATAAGCAGCTTCGTGTTCTCGCCTAGTTCTAGGAGTGTTTTACTTTCAATACATCATCTTATGTTTTAATCAGTGTTGGTTTTTTGTTTTTTAGGAGGACATGAGTTCGCAACAGTTTCCCCGTCAAGGGGTTCCCATTTCCTCACCACAGATTATAAGTAGTGGAAGTATGGGCCAGAATGTACAAGGGACAGGTAATATTCTAAAATGTACGTATATAACTACTCTACTTTAAAGAAGCGCTCTGAAGACTTCAATTCCCTAAACCTGTGTAAGTGTATGGCTATGTGTCCACGGTAGACTGTACCTGCGGATTTTTCTGCATCAAAATCCGCAGCTTTCCCCCGGAATCCGCACCTTAGCATAGGTGCGGATTTGACGCGGATTTCGTTGCGAATTTTGATGCGGATTTTGTCCATTGTACTCTTCTGTGTTTCTGAATAAAGCTTAGTCTGTTTTGAAGGAAAAAAAGGCTCTGTCATTTCCTGTCCCAACCCTCCTTTCTTCTCCATTATCCATTTTGTAATAAAGGGGCAGAAATGTTTAAAGGGAACATGTCGCCACTTTTTTTGTAAAAAGCTGCGGCCAACACCACTGTGCTTATATACAGCATTTTAACAGGCTGTATATAATAACCCAGTGGTGGCGGCCGCAGCTTACAGCCAAAAAATGTGGTGCCATGTTCCCTTTCACTGGTATTTTTTTTAAAAAAAAAAAATGTGCTCCGCTGTATTTTCACTGTCCAGGCCGATGCAAGCAAGCAACTGAGGGCTGTGCTTCTCAGCGGGATAAGGCTGAAGCATTCTCTGCCCCTCCCGCTGAGAAAAACAGTCCTCAGCTGCCCCTGAAAATGGCGGCTCCGTTGTGAAGCGCCATTCACAGGTGCTGTACCGAGGCTCATCCAGCTGCCCTGATGCATTGGCGGGCTGGGTAATTACGGGGTTAATGCCAGTTTTCTGCAAACTGGCACTAAGCCCGAGGTTCATAATGTCATGCCTGTGTAGACACGGCCATTATGAACCTCCGTTTAGTACTAAAGAAAAGAAAACACTTTTTTTAAAAAAATTTTATTTGAAAGAAAAACACACAAACATCCCTGATTGCCATCTTTATTACTCCCTGAATCCCCTGACGATAATCCATGACAACTCCGAGCCGGGCTCCGATGTGCACCCGGCTGACCCGGGCACTGACGTCAGCCGGTGACAGCAGCCGTCAGTGTATTATTAAATGCTGCACAGCTCTTTTCCGGCAGCTGGGAATGTCTGATATCAGAGCCCTGGTCAGCTGACTTAATTCGCGAGCGCGGGCAGGTCAGCTGAGTGCACACCGACCAGCTGATGTGCCGGGCTCCGATGTGCACTCATGTGACCCGGGCACGGACGTCAGCCGATACCAGCAGCCGGAAGAGAGCTTTGCAGCATCTCGAACACTGACGGCTGCTGGGACCGGCTGACGTCCGTGCCCGGGTCACATGAGTGCACATCGTCAGCTGTCGGTGTGCAGTCAGCTGACCCGCCTGCGCTCGCGAATTAAGTCAGCTGACCAGGGCTCTGATATCAGACGTTCCCAGCTGCCGGAAAAGAGCTGTGCAGCATTTAATAATACACTGACGGCTGCTGTCACCGGCTGACGTCAGTGCCCGGGTCAGCCGGGTGCACATCGGAGCCCGGCTCGGAGTTGTCATGGATTATCGTCAGGGGATTCAGGGAGTAATAAAGATGGCAATCAGGGATGTTTGTGTGTTTTTCTTTCAAATAAAATTTTTTAAAAAAGTGTTTTCTTTTCTTTAGTACTAAACGGAGGTTCATAATGGCCGTGTCTACACAGGCATGACATTATGAACCTCGGGCTTAGTGCCAGTTTGCAGAAAACTGGCATTAACCCCGTAATTACCCAGCCAGCCAATGCATCAGGGCAGCTGGATGAGCCTCGGTACAGCACCTGTGAATGGCGCTTCACAACGGAGCCGCCATTTCTTTATCGTTCCTATGGGAGACCCAGACCATGGGTGTATAGCTTCTGCCTCCGGAGGACACACAAAGTACTACACTCAAAACGTGTAGCTCCTCCCTCCTAGCATATACACCCCCTGCTAGCCAGTCCTAGCCAGTTCAATGCCTTGTGTTTCAGGAGGTCACACACACATGCATTCTCTGATTTTTGATTTTTCCTTTTTGGATCAAAGATTTGGAAGAAAAGCGGGTCCAGCTGGACTCCCGGCATGTCCCTTCTCACCCCACTGTGTCGGCGGTGCTGTTAAGGTTGATTTTCCAAGGCTGGAGCCTTCTCATGCCGCGCTCCTTCACCATCCCCTGGGGCTCTGGCTTGAAGTGGGAGCCAACACGGTTCTCACTGCTTTGCAGGAGACCGGTCTCCATCCGCAGCCCTTTTTCAGGATCCTACTGGACGGAGCGATCACCCCCCAGGGACCTGGCAACCTGCGTCTCAGAAGCTAAGTATATGAGACGTTATTACCACAGAAAGTGGTCTTTCCAGGGGTCCTTTATACTTTATTTATTGGGGAGAGTGTGTTATATGTCTGTGTTAACATTTCCGGCCGGTTCTCCAGTTTTCACTGGAGAACCGCGCCGATGGTGCCTGCACGCCGGCCGCGTGTTTAAATCTAGGCCCCGGCTTCGCCTGAGGCCTAGTTTCGGTTTCCACTGCCTCTGCATGTCAGTCATGCAGAGGGACAGTGTGGCTCCGCCCAGCGGCTGTGCAGCACAAGGGAAGGGACACTCCTCACTGAGGAAGGATTCCCTCCCCTGTATACCTCATTTGCCGCTCTCAGAGTAGGCCCCGCCCCCTCTCCTCGCTCCGGTCGCCATTTTCTCAGCGTTCTCTGTGCCTGCATAGGCACAGAGATTCCACATTGTGACAAGTGGGGGCCTGGGCTGAGGGACTGGAGGGCACAGAAATGTCTGTTTAAACGATCTGGCAGCCACAACCTCCGGTTTGTGCAGCTGCTTATTTTATCTGTTTTTATATGCTGGGGGCCATTCTAGGACAGAGCCCCCACCTCTGCAGCATGTCTCACATCAGTGCAAGGCTGTTTTTATTATGCACTGCATGTAGTCTTGTACGGCTGTACCGAGCTCATAAACACAGTGGCCCCTCAGCCTGGAGGCTCATCAGTGGTCCCTCCAGCTGCTCCGGCTTCGGTGGCTGACCCCCGGTTTGGCTAGAATCCGCTCTTTCCAGGGGTCGGCTGTCCCGGAATCTGCTGAGCATGCATTAGCCCCCTTCTCAGGGCGTTTTCTGCTACAGCTCGCTCAGCAAAGCTCACAGATGACTCTCCTTCTTGTCTCAGACCCCGTCCTCCTGACATGGAGACGCAGGGTCCCCTGTCCTTCCCCGTCCCGCAGCTCTGATTCACGAGCTGACTCACTGGACGAGGAGGATGTCTCTACCAGGGGCTCGGACGCTACTTTATGTACCATTGATCTGTCCGTAGGTGACGCAGATGCTATTGATTTGATTGCGTCCATTATATTTGTACTGGACCTCCATCCGCCTGTATCAGGGGAGTATTCCCCGCTGGCAGAAAGGCATCAGTATACCTTAAACAGGACAAGGAGTGTGTTCCTTAACCACTCCAGTTTTCAGCCCACTGTGTCCAAGCCCACAGCGTGTCCTGTCAGACCCCAAAGCGGGGTTCTGATGACTGTTTCCCCCTCCCATCGGAGGCGGTCAAGGAGTGAGCTCATTCGCCAAGGGTGGTCCCTCCGGTGTCTAGACTTTCAGCCCGGATAGTTGTATCAGTGGCTGACGGCACCTCTATAAGGCTCCCACTGTACATTAATTTTGTACTGGACCTCAATCCGCCGGAGTTACCTTGCCTAGGAGAACACAAAGTGTGTTCCTTAACCACTCCAGTTTTCAGGCCACTGTGACCAAGCCCAGGGTCCGCTCTGACAGTCGCTTCCCATGAAGCGTGGTTCTGAGGACTGGTTTTCCCTTTCCACCAGTGGTGGTCAAGGAGTGGGCTCATTCACCAAAGGTGGCTCAGCCCGGACCGTTATGTCAGTGGCTGATGGCTCCTCACTTAAGGTTTTGCGGTCCGCCAGGTTGTCCTTCTGGCCAAATCTGTATGGGGACGGCAGGAGCTTCGTTCTCCTCAGCTTTACAGCAGTGCGGGTTTTTTTGTAGCCTTCTCTGCTTCTCTAGAGGAGATGCATTCCCTCACAGGGACTCTATGCCCGAAATGGTTGCCTGAACTTCCAGACTTCAGTCTTTTCATCCTATGCCATGTCTGCCATGCTGGACACCGCACTGCGGTGGCCTCGGCTAATTTCCTCGCTATCCGCAGGCTCCTGTGGCTTCGGAAATGGAAGGCAGATGCTTCTATAGAAGTTCCTTGCTGGGCTCCCTTTTGTTGGGACCAGTCTCTTCGGAACCAACTGGATGAAATTAAGGAAGCTCTTGGCGGGAAGAGTTCTTCCATGCCACAAACCTAAACCAGGAAACCTGCCAGGGCAGGAATCAGTTGAGGTTTCGTTTTTTTTTTTTTTTTTTCGTTCCTCCATCTGATCGTTCTCTAAGCCCTCGGCCTCGTCCACTAGCTCGGCCAAGGTTCATAAACCCAAATGGCGCTCGAAGCTGCGTCTTCAGAAAACCGCAGGAGATGCTGCCACTGAGTCAGCTTCCTCCGAGCTATCTAGCCACGCCAACAACGTCCTTGGTCGGTGGCAGGCTCTCCCACTTGGCGACGTATGGTTTTAAGTTAACACGTCTCCGTTCAGTGGGTGCGGGATTATATCTCCCATGGCTACAGGATAGAATTCTATCCACCCGCCAAACAGATTTTTTCTGTCAACTCCCCCCGGCTCCAAGGCCGCCGCCTTCTCACAGGCCGTGGCATTCTTCCAGGCCAATGGAGTAATTGTACCGGTTCCCAACTGGGAACGGTTCTGAGATTTCTGCTTAAATCTATTCCTAGTCCCCGAAGAGGGCGGTGCCTTCCGACCTGGATCTTAAGCTTTTCAAGCATGTTCAGGTGTGGCGTTTTCACATGGAGTCTCGGTCTTGTTCCGTGTGTTTTTCACCGGATCAATCAATAACCCAAGGAGATTCCCTAGCATCCATCGGCATCAGAGATGCCTATCTGCAGGTGCCAATCGCAGTTTCACACCAGCGTTGGCTACGTTTTGCAATCGGAGTGGTCCAATTCGTGGCTCTTCCCTTGGGGTTAGCCACGGCCCCTCGAGTATTCTCAAGGTTGGGGCAACTGTGATTAGGGTCCTGCACCTCTAGGGATTGGCAGTGATCTTTTGCCCTGGACGGTCTTCTTGTCGGGGCTTCATCCAGTGCAGACTCTTAGCAGAGTGCTTCGCTCACTCTCGCCACTCTAACCAATTCGGGTGGCTTGTCATTCTGTCCAAGTCCACTCTGACTTCGAACCAGAAGTTCCCGTTCCCAGGGACGCAATTCGAGACTCTGTCGGCACTTGTGAAGCTGCCCTTAGTCAAACAGTAGTCCCTCCGCTGGCGGTCGACGTCGTTCTATCAGGCACCGAATACAGGTACTGGTCAGATGGTGGCGTCAATGGAAGCGATTCCCTTGCCCAGTTTCTCCTGCGTCCTCTGAGGCTGGATATTTTCCGCTGTACAAGCGAACTTCCTCCCTTCCACGGGGTGGTGGCTTCGCCACAGACCAGGGGCTCGTTTCAGTGGTGGCTTCGGCCACTCTGTCTCAGGGACGCTCCTTCCTGGCCCCGTCCCAGGTGATCCTCACCAGGATGCTAGTCTATCCGCCTTGGGAGCAGTATATCTCCACCGTGGAGCGCAGGGCGCTTGGACTCTGTCCGAATCAGCCCTCTGGATCAATGTGCTGGAAATCAGAGCTGTATTTCTAGCTCTCTAAGCCTTTCTCCATCTGTTGGCGGCTAAGCACATTCGAGTCCAGTCGGACAACGTGACAGCGTTTACCTACATCAACTTCCAGGGCGGGACACTCAGCCGCCTGGCAATGTTGGCGGCTCAACGCATTCTTCAGTGGACGAGGGACTCCTAGTCCACCGTATCCGCAGCCCACATCCTAGACGTGAAAACTGCAAGGCAGACTATTTCAGCTGTCCAACCGTGGTCCACGATCCTCAGGTTTTGCGGCAGACGCACTGGTTCATGTTTGGTCCCAGCTTCGTCTCTCTTACGTGTTTCACCCTCTAGCTCTTGTCCAGAGTCCTGCGCAAGATCAGTAAAGAGGGCCGTCGGGTCATTCTCATACTCCAGACTGACCCAGGCAAGCTTGGTACCCTGACCTGCTCCATCTGTCCGTAGTGTTGCCATGGCATCTTCCGGACCGTCCAGACCTTCTCTCAAAAGGTCAGTTTTTTCCGCCAGAATTCTGGACTCTCAGATTGACGGCGTGGCTCTTGAGTCCTGGATCTTGACGACTTCTGGTATCCCTCCTGAAGTCATCTCCACTATGACTCGAGCTCCAAAGTGTCCTTTGGCCTTTTGGCCTTGCCGACCCTCCTGTCCCTTCCACAGTCCGGTCTACAGCTAGGACTATCCCTCATTAAGGGACAGGTCTCGGCTCTGTCAGTGTGTGCCAGCGGCGTATCGTCCGGCTGGCTCCGGTGCGCTCCTTCAAGGGCGCATCTCACATCATTCCGCCTTACCGGCGGCCTATGGAGCCCTGGGACCTTAATCCGGTCCTCACGGTTTCCGGAAACCCCCCTTTGAGCCTCTTAGGGAGGTTTCTTTGTTTCATCTTTCACAGAAAGTAGTCTTTCTAGTGGCCATAATTTCCCGCCAGAGAGTCTCTGTTTTGGCTGCACTCTCTTCGGAGTCACCCCCTTTTTTGTTTTTTTTTCATCAAGACAAGGTGGTCTCCGTCCGACTCCGGACTTTCTCCCTAAGGTGGTTGCTGCTTTCACCTTAACCGGGGCATTTTTCCTGCCTTCCTTTTGTCCGGCTCCTGTTCATCGCTTTGAAAAAGCGTTGCATATCCTGGATCTGGTGCGGGCGCTCTGGATCTGTGTGTCTCGCACCGCCGTTATTAGGCGGTGCACCTCTCTCTAGTGCAGACCACTAGTCAGCGTAGCGGTCTCTCGGCATCTAAGCCGACCCTGGTTCGTTGGCTTAGGTCGGCCTTTTCCGATGCCTACAAGTGTACTCCAGTGCCTTCCCCGCCGGGGATCAGGGCACACTTGATCAGAGCTGTCGGTGCCTTTTGGGCTTTCAGGCACCAGGCTACGGCTCAGCAGGTCTGTCAGACTGCCACTCGGATTAGTCTGCATACTTTTTCGAAGCACTACCCAAGGCATGCTCATGGTTTGGCAGACGCGGGCTTGGGCAGACGCATCTTTCAGGCGTCTGTCGCCCATTTGTGAAGTTAGGTTTCGCCTGCTTCTCAGTTTGTCTGTTTATTTCCACCCATGGACTGCTTTAGAACGTCCCATGGTCTGGGTCTCCCATAGGAACGATAAAGAAAAAGAGAATTTTGTTACTTACCGTAAATTCTTTTTCTTATAGTTCCGTCATGGGAGACCCAGCACCCTCCCTATTGCCTGTTGGCAGGTTTCTTGTTCCGTGTGTCTTCACCGGCTGTTGTTGTAGACAGAGGTTCCGGTTGTTCCGGGTTTTACTCTGTCTCTACTTGTGGGTGGATGTCCTCCTTCAGCTTTTGCACTAAACTGGCTAGGACTGGCTAGCAGGGGGTGTATATGCTAGGAGGGAGGAGCTACACGTTTTGAGTGTAGTACTTTGTGTGTCCTCCGGAGGCAGAAGCTATACACCCATGGTCTGGGTCTCCCATGACTGAACTATAAGAAAAAGAATTTACGGTAAGTAACAAAATTCTCTTTTTTCAGGGGCAGCTGAGGACTGTTTTTCTCAGCGGGAGGGGCAGAGAATGCTTCAGCCTTATCCCGCTGAGAAGCACAGCCCTCAGTTGCTTGCTTGCATCGGGCTGGACAGTGAAAATACAGCGGAGCACATTTTTTTTTTTTTTTTTTTTTAAATAATTGTGAAAAAAGACCTGGGATCCTGTTTTCCCAGCTAAAAGCAAGCAGCCTGTAACTAGCTGCTTTTAGCTGGCAATCCAGAGTCCGGACACAACACGACTACACTGCCACTACTCTACACTACAAAATGGTGAAACTTCCTCTTCCTGAACTATCCTACATCACTTCCTGCGGATTTGTTTGCGAAATCCGCACCAAATCCGCAGGAAAAAGAGCCTGTGGGAACAGACCTGCGGATTTCTTGCGGATTTTACACCTTGCATTGACTTGCATGGGAAAAATCCGCAACAAAACCCGCAACAATAATTGACATGCTGCAGATTTTTCCGGATCAAAATCCGCGGCAAATCCGCCGCGGAAAAATCCGCAGCATGGGCACAGCATTTCCAAAATGCCATTGAAATGGCTTGGAAGTGCCGCTGCTGCAGATTTTCGGCAAATCCGCGGCAAAATCCGCGGTAAATCCGCAGCGTGGGCACATAGCCTATATGTGATGTACTGTAAGTGCAATATAATACTTCTCCCCGTTTTGCCCAGTTTCCAGCGGCGCTCCATTTCTCTTCTCACTCACATGACTGACATTCCAATTCACCAGGTCACTCTGGGCTTTATTTTTGTGACCCGGAAGTCTTTTTTTACCATTAAAGCTTTTGGATCTTTTTTCTGACGCTCCGTAACTTGTATTGTAAAAGCCACACAAACCCCATTGTGATCCGGCGAGTCAGAACTTCGTCACGTTAGTGAGAAAAGGACGGAGTGACACTGGAAACTGGGTCAGACTGTGATCGGTGAGTATATTGCACTTACACTACATTACATATATATCTACCCAGATTTAGAGAATAATACATTTCTTGGAAGGTCTTCTCTAAGTTGTAATTGTGGGTCAACCCCCTTTTTGCCTGTCCACAGGATAGGTGATAAGTTGCTGCTGGGACCCCCCAAGCAGTCACGAGAATAGCGATTCTCAGTCCCCCATTTGTACAGAGCTGCGGTTGAGTTTTGACAGTCTAATAAAGATAACTGTCTAATAAAGAGTACACTGTGCAACTATTTCTGTAGTAAATCTTCTTATATCACGATGTCAGACTGTTTTTGTTTCTCATTAATAATTGAAGACCACTGTTTTTTCCTCTAAGGTGGTGATGAGCCTTTACGGGAAATGGACGGTCCATCACGGGACATCGTTACAGCAAATGCACTCCTTCCTCCAAGGGATGACAAGCAAGAAGCCGTGGTGGTCAGACCTTACCCCCAGTTACAGATGGTCCCCAATCACTCAGCTAGTCCCCTGACTATGACGGCTCAGTCTGCCCATCTCCCAAATGTCCCATTGGCCTTCTCTGAGAACATCCTGAAGGTGATTATCTTTTCATTAAAGTGTTTTGTTTTTTTGGTAAAATCTTTGGAATAAACATTGTAATCGTATAAAGAAGAAAATTAATTCCTAGAAAGATTACTACATTGTGAGATCACAAATGATGTATTGGTACGTCGTCATATGTGGGCTCTGATCATGCACATTTGCCAGCAGATGAGTAATCGTCAACCATCTTATTCCCTAAAAGTCGCACGTGGAGTGGAGGCTCCTGCTATAGCTCTTAGCCTGTTCATTTTTTTTTTTCTTTCGTTTTAACAAATTTACCCAAGAATTTTTTTGCCACTGAAAACATTAAAAAAAAAAAGAAAAAAAAAAAAATTATGCATTTTTGGTATTTCTGTATTCGTACCGACCTGGATTATCATATTGCTGTGTAATTTTTTTTACTACATAATAAACACTGTATAAAAGGAAAACTCAAATTATTAAATTGCTTTTTTTTTTTTCCTTTTAAATTTCACCTCACTTGTAATTTTTCCCTGCTTTCCAGTATATTACATGATAAAAATGCGTGATGTCATTCAAAAGTAGAACTCGTCCCACAAACAAAATCCCTTACATAGCTAAGTCGGCAGAAAAATAAAAATATTATTGTGTAGACATGGGGGTCAGTGGGTGCTCTCGTCCGCTGGCCCGGCAGCCTTTAGAAAGACCGCATTGACCAGGGCTCATCGCAACTGAAAGCCCAAATTCCTAACCCATGGGCAGAACACCACTCAGACAACACAAGGGTGCGGGAACCACAATGATTAGATTTTATTGGATCCACAACAGTCAAAGGCATATAACACAAAACCAGGCAAATAACACAATGTAACAGGTAAGACCTAGTGCCTACGCTGCGGATTTTGATGCGGATTTTGATGCAGATTTTCAGAAATTTGCAGCAAAATCTGCATGTCCATTGTGAAGCCAGAAAAGTCTGAGAATTCAGAAGTGCTGTGCCCACGTTGAGTATTTTTTTGTCGCTCCATTGGGAGACCCAGACAATTGGGTGTATAGCTTCTGCCTCCGGAGGCCACACAAAGTATTACACTTTTAAAAAAAAAAGTGTAACCCCTCCCCTCTGCCTATACACCCTCCCGTGGATCACGGGCTCCTCAGTTTTATGCTTTGTGTGGAAGGAGGCACACATCCACTCATAGAAGAAAAAAAAAAAAAGATTTCTCATACATAGTATGACGGATGGAAGAAAAGAGGTCCCCTATGGGGTCCCCGGCATGCTCCCTTCTCACCCCACTATGTCGGCGGTGTTGTTAAGGTTGAGGTACCCATTGCGGGTACAAAGGCTGGAGCCACATGCCGTCTCCTTCACCATCCCTTATGCGGCTCTGGGAGAAGTGGGAGCCTCACCGGTCATTCACCTGCTGAGACCGTGTCCATCCGCAGCCCCTGGTGGAACCTGCTGGACCGGAGCGTTTTCATCCCCAGGGACCGGGCCCTGCACCTTCAAGGTACTCTGTGTCCCCATGGAGGGACGGTAAGGAGAGAGGTCGCCTTTCTCCCCAGTAGCGCCGTCCGTTGTTTTTTCATCGGACTTCCGCGCCGGCCGTGCCTGCTTGTCGGGCACAGCCTTAAATTTAGTCCCCGGCTTCATCGCGGCCTAGTCGCGAAAAATCACGCCCCCAGGCCTGCTTGTCAGGGGTAAGGGCGGGATTACCGACAGAGGGCTGGAGCATCTTTGCATGTCTCCCCTCCCCTCTCATTGACCACTATGGGGCCTCCAGATTCCCGCCTTTCTTTGTCGCTCTATTGGGAGACCCAGACAATTGGGTGTATAGGCTATGCCTCCGGAGGCCGCACAAAGTATTACACTTAAAAGTGTTAAGCCCCTCCCCTTCTGCCTATACACCCCCCGTGCTCCCACGGGCTCCTCAGTTTTTTGCTTTGTGCGAAGGAGGTCAGACATGCACGCACAGCTCCATAGATTGGTCAGCAGCAGCTGCTGACCATGTCGGATGGAAGAAAAGTGGGCCCATATAGGGCCCCCAGCATGCTCCCTTCTCACCCCACTCTTGTCGGCGGTGTTGTAAGGTTGAGGTATCCATTGCGGGTACGGAGGCTGGAGCCCACATGCTGTTTTCCTTCCCCATCCCCCTCAGGGCTCTGGTGGAAGTGGGATCCTATCGGTCTCCAGGCACTGAGACCGGGCTTCATCCACAACTCCTGGGAGCCTGATGGATAGGAGCCGGGTATCGTTCAGGGACATGGCCCTGCTACTTGGAGGTACTCTGTGTCCCCGTGGGGACCGAGCACAGCAACACTCCAGCATTGCTGGGTGTGCTAGTGCACCGGGGACCGCGGCGCTGACCGGGTTAATGTGCCATTACACACTCAGCATCGCTGAGTGTGTTTATGTAGGGAGACTACCGCGCTGACCGCCGCCGCCATGTTTAACACTGAGGCGCGGCTGGGACTTGTAGTGCGCCGGGGACTTCCACGCGGCCGCGCTTTTACGGCGGCCGCGTTTATTACTAAAGTCCCCGGCTTTTTGCGGCCTAGTCTTTCTTCCTCCCGCCCACAGCCCTGACAAGCAGGGGAAGGGCGGGACGCTGCACAGGACGAGCAGCACTGAGGGCTGGAGCATGCTTTGCATACTCCACTCCCCTCACTGTGCACAGTGCAGGCACCAGCTCCCGCACTTTCTGGGTCACGCCCACGGCTCCCTCCTCTCCTCAGGACATTCCTGTCAGCTCCTTGAACGCTGCAGAGGGGGACAAATTCTGACAGACCCAGGCAGGGACCCTGGTGGCCTCACAACCGCTTTAAGCGGGGGGCATGCAGCATCTGTGGTGCTAGCCACATTTCTGCAGGAGTGTAATTTTAAATTATATGTTTATAAGATATACTTTACACTTTATGGTGCACAGTTGATTCTGGATATATATATTGTGTTGCTCAGGGAAGACAACAGCATGGCGCCCATAAAAGGCAGGAGTGCCAAACACAGGCTTACTATGCTGCCTGCGCCGCATGTACGACCCCGCTACCGGCAGGATCCACTGAGCAATCCAGACCGGTATCTCAGCACAGGGGCACTGTTGAATCATTGCTCCCTGGCCCCCCTCAGTTGGACCAGCAAGGTCCCCCCGGGGTGTCTCATAGATCCCAGAGTGAGGTCTCTGATACAGACCCCAGCCCCTGACCGACTAAGCGAGCTCGCTGGGAAATTCCCTCGACATCTTCATATTGGTCAGGGTCTCAGCGGGGGAACCTCTGGTTGATGAAGCGGAGACAGTTGATCAGGATTCTGATCCTGAGGCCGCTCTCAATCTTGATACGCCTGACGGGGACGCCATATTGAACGATCTTATTGCGTCCATCAATCAAATGCTGGATATTTCTCCCTCAGTTCCTCCAGTGGAGGAGTCAGCTCCTCAGCAGGAGAAATTCCGTTTCAGGTTTCCCAAGCGTACACTGAGCATGTTTCTGGACCACTCTGATTTCAGAGAGGCAGTCCAGAATCACCGTGCCTGTCCTGATAAGCGTTTTTTTTTCTAAGCGCCTTAAGGATACACGTTATCCTGTTCCCCTGACGTGGTCAAAGGTTGGACTCAGTGTCCCAAGGTGGATCCTCCAATCTCCAGACTGGCGGCTAGATCCATACTTGCAGTGGAAGATGGGGCTTCACTCAAAGATGCCACTCACAGGCAGATGGAGCTCTGGTTGAAATCCAGCTATGAAGCTATCGGCGCTTCTTTTGCCCCAGCATTTGCAGCCGTATGGGTGCTACAAGCTATCAGCAGGTCAAGCGCAAATTGACGCAGCCACACAGACGTCGGCATTTGCGTCTTACGCTATTAATGCTGTCCTGGTCTCTGAGAGCCGTACGGCGGTTGCATCCGCCAATTCGGTGGTACTCCACAGGGCCTTGTGGCTACGGAAATGGAAGGCAGATTCTGCTTCCAAAAAAGCGCTTAACCAGTTTGCCAATTTCTGGCGACCGATTGTTCGGCGAACGTTTGGATGAAATCGTCAAACAATCCAAGGGAAAGGATACATCCTTACCCCAGCCCAAACCGAACATACCCCAACAGAGGAAGGGGCAGTCGAGGTTTCGGTCCTTTCGGGGCGCGGGCAGGTCCCAATTCTCCTCGTCCAAAAGGCCTCAGAAAGATCAAGGGCACTCCGATTCATGGCGGTCTAAGTCACGTCCTGAAAGACCACCGGAGGTGCCGCTACCAAAGCGGCTTCTTCATGGCTTTCGGTCTCCTCAATCCGCATCCTCGGTCGGTGGCAGGCTCTCCCGCTTTTGCGACACCTGGCTGCCAAGGGTAAAAGACCGTTGGGCGAGAGACATTCTGTCTCACGGTTACAAGTTAGAGTTCGCCTCTCGTCCCCCGACTCGATTCTTCAGGTCATCCCCGCCCCCCGAGCGAGCCAAGGCTCTTCTGCAGGCGCTGGGCACTCTGAGGGCAGAAGGAGTGGTGGTCCCTGTTCCTCTTCAGCAACAGGGTCAAGGTTTTTTCCACCAACCTGTTTGTGGTTACAAAGAAGGACGGATCTTTCCGTCCTTTCCTGGACCCGTAACTGCTCAACAAACACGTAAAGACCAGGTGGTTCCGGATGGAATCCCTCCGCTCCGTCATCGCCTCAATGTCCCCAGGAGATTTCCTTGCATCGATCGATATCGAAGATGCTTATCTCCACGTACCGGTTGCTCCAGAGCACCAACGCTTCTTGCGCTTCACCATAGGAGACGAACACCTGCAGTTCGTGGCACTGCAGTTCGGCCTGGCTACAGCCCCACGGGTTTTCACCAAGGTTAGGGCTCCCGTAGTAGCGGTCCTCCACTCTCAGGGTCACTCGGTGATCCCTTACTTGGACGATCTGCTGATCAAGGCACCCTCTCAAGAGGCATGCCAACACAGCCCCGACGCTTCTCTGGAGGCTCTCCAGAGTTTCGGGTGGATCATCAATTTTCCAAAGTCAAATCTGACACCAGCCCAATCGCTGACATATCTTGGCATGGAGTTTCATACCCTATCAGCGATAGTGAAGCTTCCGCTGATCAAGCAGCGTTCACTACAGAAAGGGGTGCAATCTCTCCTTCAAGGTCAGGCACACACCTTGAGGGGCCTCATGCACTTCCTGGGGAAGATGGTGGCAGCAATGGAGGCAGTCCCTTTCGCGCAGTTTCACCTGCGTCCTCTTCATTGGGACATCCTAACCAAAGCTTCCCTTCGGGGGTGGCTTTCTTCCCACTTCTTTATCGCATGGGAAATCCTTCCTACCCCCATCCTGGGAGGTGGTCACGACGGACGCGAGTCTGTCAGGGTGGGGAGCAGTCTTTCTCCGCCACAGGGCTCAGGGTACGTGGACTCAGCAAGAGTCCTCGCTTCAGATCAATGTTCTGGAGATCAGGGCAGTGTATCTTGCCCTAAAAGTGTTCCAGCAGTGGCTGGAAGGCAAGCAGATCCGAATTCAGTTGGACAACTCCACAGTGGTGGCTTACATCAACCACCAAGGCGGAACACGCAGTCGGCAAGCCTTCCAGGAAGTCCGGCGGATTTTGATGTGGGTGGAAGCCACGGCCTCCACCATCTCCGCAGTTCACATCCCGGGCGTCGAAAACTGGGAAGCAGACTTTCTCAGTCGCCAGGGCATGGACGCAGGGGAATGGTCCCTTCACCCGGACGTGTTTCAGGAGATCTGTTGCCGCTGGGGGAGGCCGGAAGTCGACCTAATGGCGTCCCGGCACAACAACAAGGTCACGGCATTCATGGCACGATCTCACGATCACAGAGCTCTGGCGGCAGACGCCTTAGTTCGGGATTGGTCGCAGTTTCAACTCTCATGTGTTTCCTCCGCTGGCACTGTTGCCCAGAGTGTTACGCACGATCAGGGCCGACTGCCGCCGCGCCATCCTCGTCACTCCAGACTGGCCGAGGAGGTCGTGGTACCCGGATCTGTGGCATCTCACGGTCGGCCAAACGTGGGCACTACCAGACCGACCAGACTTGCTGTCTCAAGGGCCGTTTTTTCCATTTGAATTCTGCGGCCCTCAACCTGACACTGTGGCCATTGAGTCCTGGATCTTAGCGTCTTCAGGATTATCTCAAGAGGTCATTGCCACTATGAGACAGGTTAGGAAACAAACGTCCGCCAAGATCTACCACAGGACGTGGAAAATTTTCCTGTCATGATGCTCTGCTGGGGGTTTTTCTCCCTGGCCTTTGGCCTTGCCCACTTTTCTGTCCTTCCTTCAATCTGGACTGGAAAAGGGTTTGTCGCTCGGCTCCCTTAAGGGACAAGTCTCAGCGCTCTCTGTGTTGTTTCCAGAAGCGCCTAGCCAGACTTCCACAGGTACGCACGTTCCTGCAGGGGGTTCGTCACATCGTTCCTCCTTACAAGCGGCCGTTAGAACCCTGGGATCTGAACAGGGTGCTGATGGTTCTTCAGAAACCACCATTCGAGCCAATGAGGGATATTTCTCTCTCACGCCTTTCGCAGAAAGTGGTTTTTCTAGTAGCAGTCACTTCACTTCGCAGAGTGTCTGAGCTAGCTGCACTGTCATGCAAAGCTCCTTTCCTGGTGTTTCACCAGGACAAGGTGGTTCTGCGTCCGGTTCCGGAATTTCTCCCTAAGGTGGTATCCCCCTTTCATCTCAATCAGGATATCTCCTTACCTTCTTTTTGTCCTCATCCAGTTCACCAATGTGAAAAGGATTTGCACTTGTTAGATCTGGTGAGAGCACTCAGACTCTACATTTCTCGTACGGCGCCCCTGCGCCGCTCGGATGCACTCTTTGTCCTTGTCGCTGGCCAGCGTAAAGGGTCACAGGCTTCCAAATCAACCCTGGCTCGGTGGATCAAGGAGCCAATTATCGAAGCTTACCGTTCGGCTGGGCTTCCGGTTCCCTCAGGGCTGAAGGCCCATTCTACCAGAGCCGTGGGCGCGTCCTGGGCTTTGAGGCACCAGGCTACGGCTCAGCAGGTGTGTCAGGCGGCTACCTGGTCGAGCCTGCACACTTTCACGAAGCACTATCAGGTGCATACCTATGCTTCGGCGGATGCCAGCCTAGGTAGACGAGTCCTTCAGGCGGCGGTTGCCCACCTGTAGGAAGAGGCCGTTTTTACGGCTCTCTTACGAGGTATTATTTTACCCACCCAGGGACTGCTTTTGGACGTCCCAATTGTCTGGGTCTCCCAATAGAGCGACAAAGAAGGGAATTTTGTTTACTTACCGTAAATTCCTTTTCTTCTAGCTCCAATTGGGAGACCCAGCACCCGCCCCTGTTTTTTTGTGTACACATGTTGTTCATGTTGAATGGTTTCAGTTCTCCGATATTCCTTCGGATTGAAGTTACTTTAAACCAGTTTATAATTCTTTTTCCTCCTTCTTGCTTTTGCACCAAAACTGAGGAGCCCGTGGGAGCACGGGGGGTGTATAGGCAGAAGGGGAGGGGCTTAACACTTTTAAGTGTAATACTTTGTGCGGCCTCCGGAGGCATAGCCTATACACCCAATTGTCTGGGTCTCCCAATTAGAGCTAGAAGAAAAGGAATTTACGGTAAGTAAACAAAATTCCCTTCTTTGCCGGCGCCGCCCATGGCTCCACTCCCCCCTTGAGAGCTCCGGCGGCCATGTTTGGCATTCTGCCGGTGTATGCTGCAGCTGCACAGCTCTACAGCTCCGGGGGACCCACGACAGGGAATCTGGAGGACACCAGCGATTGGTAAGCCACACCGGTCACCCGGTGCTGGTTCCCCTAGGGTGCCGTTATAGATATAGATAGAGATAGAGATATATAGATATAGATATATGATATGATCTTTTCGGAACGGCTGTATAACCCTTTCCCATATACCCTCAGTGGTCGCTCTCCTAAGGGACACTTATTGCTTACAGCATGTCGTCCACAAGGAGCAAAGCCACTAAGGCACAGGTTTTTTTCGCAGCCTGTACCTCTTGTGGGGCTATGTTGCCTGCGGGATCCACCTACCCTCACTGTGATCAATGCTCGACTCCTGCCACGCTTGCTCAGCCAGATCCTAGGGCACTTGTGGGCCCCTCGGCTCATGTAGATCCCCCTGCTCCTCCTGAGCAGGCTGCAGGGACAGAGTCACCGTCATTGGACTCTTTCGCGGAGAAACTCTGTCACTTTCTCAATCCATTGCACAGTCTATGGACAAATGGTCATCTAAGCTCCTTGAGGCATTGCAGTCCAGACCGGGCTCTTCACAGGCCCCGGCCCCTGTTAGTTTGTCTCCTCCAGGGCCTTCTCGGTCCGCGCCGCAGCGCGCTCCCAGGATAGCCCCTAGGTCCCAGGCGGAGGACTCCTGCCCGGATCGCAGTCCCAGACCGGCTAAGCGGCCTCGCTGGGACTCTTCCCCGGCCTCCTCACGCTGCTCTGGATCTCAGCTTGAGGACTCTCAGGATGACGAGGCGGACGTGGGAGCTCAGGGCTCTGACCCTGACTTCGCCCTCAACCTTGATACCCCTGAGGGGGACGCCTTAGTAAATGATCTTATTTCGTCCATCAACCAGGTGTTGGATCTCTCTTGGTGCCAAAAAAGGACGGGTCATTCCGTCCCGTTCTGGACCTCAAGCTGCTCAACAGACATGTGAGAACCAGACGGTTTCAGATGGAATCTCTCCACTCGGTCATCGCCTCGATGTCACAAGGAGACTTCCTAGCATCGATCGACATCAAGGATGCTTATCTCCATGTGCCGATCGCACCCGAACATCAACGTTTCCTGCGTTTCGCCATCGGGGACGAACACCTCCAGTTCGTCGCATTGCCCTTCGGCCTGGCGACAGCCCCACGGGTCTTCACCAAAGTCATGGCATCCGTCGTGGCGGTCCTGCACTCTCAGGGCCACTCGGTGATCCCATACTTGGACGATCTCCTAGTCAGGGCCCCTTCTCGGGTGGCGTGTCAACGAAGTCTTACCGTCACTCTGGCGACTCTCCAGCAGTTCGGGTGGATCATCAATTTCCCGAAATCCAAGTTGACGCCGACCCAATCACTGACTTCCCTCGGGATGGAGTTTCATACCCTTCCAGCGTTAGTCAAGCTACCGTGGGACAAACAGCTTTCTCTGCAGGCGGGGGTGCAGTCACTTCTTCGGAGTCAGTCACACCCCTTGAGGCACCTCATCCACTTCCTGGGGAAGATGGTTGCAGCTATAGAGGCAGTGCCGTTCGCGCAATTCCATCTACGGCCACTCCAATGGGACATTCTTCGCAAATGGGACAAGAGTTCGGCTTCCCTCGACAAGAACATTTCTTTCACTTGCAACCAAAACATCACTTCAGTGGTGGCTTCTACCCACATCTGTCTCGGGGAAAATCCTTCCTCCCCCCAACCTGGGCCGTGGTCACCACGGACGCGAGCCTGTCAGGTTGGGGAGCGGTTTTTCTCCACCACAGGGCTCAAGGAACCTGGACTCCAATAGAATCGTCCCTTCAGATCAATATTCTGGAGATAAGGGCAGTATATCTAGCCCTATTGGCTTTCAATCGGTGGCTGGAGGGCAGGCAGATCTGAATCCAGTCGGACAACGCCACTGCCGTCGCCTACATCAACCACCAAGGCGGCACTCGCAGTCGTCAAGCCTTCCAGGAGGTCGGGCGGATTCTGCAGTGGGTGGAAGTCACAGGCTCCACCATCTCCGCAGTTCACATCCCGGGCGTGGAAAACTGGGAAGCAGATTTTCTCAGTCGTCAGGGCATGGACGCGAGGGAATGGTCTCTTCACCCAGACGTGTTTCGAGAGATCTGTCGCCGCTGGGGAACGCCGGACGTCGATCTCATGGCGTCACGACACAACAACAAGGTCCCGGCCTTCATGGCACGGTCTCAGGATCACAGAGCTCTGGCAGCGGACACTCTGGTCCAGGATTGGTCGCAGTTTCGACTGCCATATGTGTTTCCCCCTCTGGCGATGCTGCCCAGAGTAATACGCAAGATCCGGTCCGACTGCCGTCGCGCCATTCTCGTCGCTCCAGACTGGCCGAGGCGGTCGTGGTATCCGGATCTGTGGCATCTCACGGTGGGTCAACCGTGGGCGCTTCCAGACCGCCCAGACTTGCTGTCACAAGGGCCGTTTTTCCATCTGAATTCTGTGGCCCTCAACCTGACTGTGTGGCCATTGAGTCCTGGCTCCTAGTGTCTTCAGGGTTATCTCAGGATGTCATTGCCACCATGAGACAAGCCAGGAAGCCCACGTCCGCCAAAATCTATTACAGGTCTTGGCAAATCTTCTTATCCTGGTGCTCTGATAACGGTTTTCCTCCATGGCCGTTTGCTTTACCCACATTTCTTTCATTCCTACAATCTGGAATGGACAAGGCTTTGTCCCTCGGCTCTCTCAAGGGCCAAGTGTCGGCGCTGTTTTTTCAAAAGCGTCTAGCCAGGCTTCCGCAGGTCCGCACGTTCCTGCAGGGGGTTTGCCACATGGTCCCATCTTACAAACGTCCGTTGGAACCTTGGGATCTTAACAGGGTTCTGACGGCTCTTCAAAAGCCGCCTTTTGAGCCGCTGCGGGATGTCTCTCTCTCCTGTCTTTCTCAGAAGGTGGCCTTCCTGGTGGCGGTCACATCACTTCGGAGAGTGTCTGAGCTTGCAGCGCTGTCATGCAAAGCCCCCTTCCTGGTTTTTCACCAGGATAAGGTGGTTCTGCGTCCTGTCCCGGAATTTCTCCCTAAGGTGGTATCCCCTTTTCATCTAAATCAGGATATCTCCTTGCTTTCCTTTTGCCCTAATCCAATTCACCAGTGTGAAAAGGATTTGCACTCTTTGGATCTAGTGAGAGCACTCCGGTTCTACGTGTCTCGCACGGCACCCCTGCGCCGTTCAGACGCGCTCTTTGTCCTTGTCGCTGGCCAGCGTAAGGGCTCTCAGGCCTCCAAGTCAACCTTGGCTCGGTGGATCAAGGAACCGATTCTTGAGGCCTACCGTTCTTCTGGGCTTCCACTTCCTTCAGGGTTGAAAGCCCATTCTACCAGAGCCGTAGGTGCGTCCTGGGCTTTGCGGCACCGGGCGACGGCTCAGCAGGTGTGTCAGGCAGCTACGTGGTCTAGTCTGCACACTTTCACGAAGCACTATCAAGTGCATGCCTATGCTTCGGCAGACGCCAGTCTAGGTAGGCGAGTCCTCCAGGCGGCGGTTGCCCACCTGTAAGAGGGGGCCGTTTTCGGCTCCTTTTATTGAGGTATTCTTTTACCCACCCAGGGACTGCTCTTGGACGTCCCAATTGTCTGGGTCTCCCAATGGAGCGACAAAGAAAAAGGGAATTTTGTTTACTTACCGTAAATTCCTTTTCTTCGGCGCTCCATTGGGAGACCCAGACGATTGGGTGTATAGTACTGCCTCCGGAGGCCACACAAAGCATTACACTAAAAAGTGTAAGGCCCCTCCCCTTCTGGCTATACACCCCCAGTGGGATCACTGGCTCACCAGTTTTCTGCTTTGTGCGAAGGAGGTCAGACATCCACGCATAGCTCCACTGTTTTTAGTCAGCAGCAGCTGCTGACTATGTCGGATGGAAGAAAAGTGGGCCCATATGGGGCCCCCAGCATGCTCCCTTCTCACCCCACTTTTGTCGGGTGTTTGTTAAGGTTGAGGTACCCATTGCGGGTACGGAGGCTGGAGCCCACATGCTGTTTTCCTTCCCCATCCCCCCTCAGGGCTCTGGGTGAAGTGGGATCTTACAGGTCTCCAGGCACTGAGACCGGGCTCCATCCACAGACCCAGAGAACCTGCTGGATATGGAGCTGAGTATCGTCAGGGACAGGGCCCTGCTACATTAAGGTACTCTGTGTCCCCGTACACATCGCGCACACACACACCAGCATTGCTGGGAGTGCTAGTGCGCCGGGGACAACAGCGCGGAGCGCTCGTGCTATTATTCACGGCAGCTTTGCTGTGTGAATTTATGTATTGGGAACTGCCGCGCCGGGCCGCTGCTAGGTGTTTTTACACTGTGGCGCGGCTGGGACTTGTGGTGCGCCGGGGACTCCGCGCTGGCCGTGCACATAGGACGGCCGCGCTTATTACTCGAGTCCCCGGCTTTGCGGCCTAGTTTTTGTTTCGTTCCCGCCCCCAGCCCTGCCAGTCAGGGGAGAGGCGGGACGCTGTACAGAAAGTCAGCGCCGAGGGCTGGAGTCTGCTTTGCATTCTCCAGCCCCCTTCACTGGACACAGTGGGACGCCGGTTTCCCGCTCTTGCCTGGGGCACGCCCACGGCCCGCCCCTCGTCACACGAGCTGGAGAAGGACGCCGGCAGCCATTCCTGCAGTCCGAGCTGGCAGCCAGTCACAGGACTCTGACGACCACACACCCGCCTATAGGCGGGCGGTAAGCAGCACCTGAAGTGCTGACCCCACTAAATACCGTTGTGTCCATTTGTATTTTATGCTTACACTGCACTGTAGGTCGCTATTTTTGGCTATATGCCCTCTTAGATGGCGAGACAACAGCAGCAAAAAAGCAAGGGTGCTAAAGCACAGGCTTTCTATGCTGCTTGTATTGCATGTGCTGAAGTGTTCATTTGTACTTATGCTTGTATGCTATACATTGCACTGTACGGTCGCTATTCTTGGCTATATTCTCCTAGAATGGCTAGACTACAGCAGCAAAAAAGCAAAGGTGCTAAGGCACAGTTTTTCTAGGCTGCTTGTATTGCATGTGCTGAAGTGTTCATTTGTACTTATGCTTGTATGCGATACATTGCACTGTACGGTCGCTATTCTTGGCTATATGCTCCTAGATGGCTAGACTACAGCAGCAAAAAAGCAAAGGTGCTAAGGCACAGGCTTTCTAAGCTGCTCATATTGCATGTGCTGAAGTGCTCATTTGTACTTTATGCTTGTATGCTATACATTGCACTGTACGGTCGCTATTCTCGGCTATATGCTCCTAGATGGCTAGACTACAGCAGCAAAAAAGCAACACAGGCTTTCTATGCTGCTTTTACTGCATGTGATACTGTTCCACCGGCAGGTTCCACTGACCCCCGTTGTGTGCAATGCTCCCCTGTAGCACTTGGTCAGCCGGGGTCTCTACTAGAGGTGGCCAAAGGAACCACCTGTGAACCCTGTCCATGGACAGGGACGGTGTTGCAGTTTCGGTTGATAGATTGTCATGGGATAGTGACTTGCAGTCCAGACAGGCCATGGGCAATCTTGATCATTGCTCCCTGGCCACCCTCATTTGGAACAAACTCAGTGCTCCGGGGGGGTCCCAGGCATTCCAGGGTGAAGGCTCTGACACGGACGGCAGTCCCAGACAGCCTAAGCGAGCTCGCTGGGAGCGGCACTCGGCCTCATCACTAGTCAGGGTCACAGCAGAGGACTCTCTGTATGATGAGGCAGACGTAGCTGATCAGGACTTTGATCCTGACACCGCTCTCAATCCGGATACACCGGATGGTGACGCCATGGTGACTGATCTTATAGCGTCCAGCAATGGCATGTTGGATATCTCTCCCCCAGCCCCTTCAGTGGAGGAGTCAGCTTCCCAGCAGGAGAAATCCCATTTCAGTATCTCAAGCGTACATTGAGTACTTTTCTGGCCACGCTGACTTCAGAGAAGCAGTGCAGAATCACCACGCTTACCAGATAAGCGTTTCTCCAAATGTATTAAGGATACATGTTATCCCTTTCCCCCTGACGTGGTCAGGCGCTGGACCCAGGGTCCAAAGGTGGATCCCCCAATCTCCAGGCTTGCGGCTAGATCCATAGTTGCAGTGGAGATGGGACTTCACTTAAAGATGCCATTGACAGACAGATGGACCTCTGGTTGAAATCTGTCTATGAAGCTATCGGCGTGTCGGTTGCTCCGGCATTCGCAGCCGTATGGGCACTCTAAGCTATGTCAGCTGGTCTTGCGCAGCTGGTCTTGAGCACAGGTACATCTGTGCCGCAGGTAGCGTCCTTATCCTCGCAATGTCTGCATTGCGACTTACCCTATTAATGCTGTCCGAGAGAGACAGTCGAGGTTTCGGTCCTTCCCAGGCTCGGGCAGGTCCAAATTGTCCTAGTCCAAAAGGGCTCAAAAGGCTCAGAGGGGCTCAGATTCCAGGCGGGCTCAATCACGCCCAAGGAAGGCAGCCAGAGGAACCGCTTCCAAGGCGGTCTCCTCATGACTTTAAGCTCTCTCTCTCCGCATCCGCGGTTGGTGGCAGACTCTCTCGCCTTGGCGACATTTAGCTGCCACAGGTCACAGACCGGTGGGTGAGAGTCATTGTGTCTCACGTGTACAGGATAGAGTTCTGTTCTCGGCCTCCGGCTCGATTCTTCAGAACTTCCCCACCTACCCACCGAGCCGATGCTCTTCTGCAGGCCGGATGAGTGGTAATTCCTGTTCCTCTTCAGGAACAAGACACGTTTTTTCCTCCAATCTGATTGTGGGGGACCTAAAACTGCTCAACAAGCACGTGAAGGCCAGGCGGTTCCGGATGGCATCCCTCCGCTCCGTCATTGCCTCAATGTCTCAAGGAGATTTCCTAGCATCAATAGACACAGGATGCTTATCTCCACGTGCCGATTGCTCCAGAGCACCAACGTTTGCTACGTTTCGTTATTGAAGACGAGCATCTTCAGTTCGTAACCCTGCCCTTCGGTCTGGCGACAGCCCTACGGGTTTTCACCAAGTTCAGGGCAGCAGTGGGAGCAGTCCTGCACTCTCAGGGTCACTCGGTGATCCTTCCTTGGACGGTCGACTGGTCAAGGCACCCTCTCAAGAGGCATGCCAACACAGCCTGAGCGTAGCGCTGGAGACTCTCCAGAGTTTCGGGTGGATCATCATCTTCTCAAGGTTAAATCTGACACCGACCTAATCGCTGACATATCTGGGCATGGAGTGTCACGCTCCCTCAGCGATAGTGAAGCTTCCGCTGGACACGTTCACTACAGACGGGGGTGCAGTCTCTCCTTCATGGCCAGTCACACCCCTTAACACGACTCATGCAGAGGCAGTCACTTTCGCGCAGTTTCATCTGCGTCCACTCCAATGTGGCATTCTTTGCCAATGGGACGGGAAGTCGACGTCCCTAGAAGGAACGTCCCCCTTCTCAGACGGTCAAGGACTCTCTTCAGAGGAGTCCATCCTTCAAATCAATGTGCTGGAAATCTGGGCAGTGTATCTTGCCCTGCAAGCCTTCCAGCCGTGGCTGGAAAGCACACACATCCGAATTCAGTCGGACAACTCCACAGCGGTGGCATACATCTACCACCAAGGCGGAACACGCAGTCGGCAAGCCTCCCAGGAAGTCCGGCGGAGTCTGATGGGGGTGGAAGACAGAGCATCCACCATATCCGCAGTTCACATCCCGGGCGCAGAAAACTGGGAAGCAGACTTCCTCAGTTGCCAGGGTATGGACGCAGGGGAAGGGTATCTTCACCCGGACGGTTTTCAGGAAATCTGTCAACGCTGGGGGATGCTGAACGTCGACCTAATAGCGTCTCGGCACAACAACAAGGTTCCGATTTTCATGGCGCGGTATCACGATCAAAGAGCTCTGGCGGCAGACGCCTTAGTTCAGGTTTGGTCGCAGTTCCAGCTACCTATGTGTTTCCCCCTCTGACACTGCTGCCCAGAGGGCTACGCAACATCAGGTCCGTTTGCCGCCGCGCCATCCTCATCGCCACAGACTGGCCGAGGAGGTCGTAGTCCCCGGATCTGTGGCATCTCACGGTCTGCCAACCGTGGGCACTACCAGCCCGACCACACTTACTGTCCCAAGGGCCGTTTTTTCCATCTGAATTCTACGGCCCTGAACCTGACGGTATGGCCTTTGAGTCCTGAATCCTAGCGTCTTCAGGATTATCTCAGGACGTCATTGCCACCATGAGACAGACTAGAAAACCGACGTCTGCCAAGATCTACCACAGGATGTGGAGGATATTCTTCTCTTAATGCTCTGCTCAGGGAGTGTCTCCCTGCCCATTTGCATTCCCTACTTTTCCTTCCTTCCTGCATTCTGGTTTGGAAAAAGGTTGTCACTCGGCTCCCTCAAAGGACAAGTCTCAGCGCTATCTGTATTCTTCAGAAGCGCCTAGCACCACTTCCTCAGGTACACACGTTCCTGCAGGAGGTTTGTCACATTGTCCCTCTGTACAAACGGCCGTTGGACCCATGGGATCTGAACAGGGTACTAATTGCTCTCCAGAAGCCGCCCTTCGAGCCTCTGAGAGATGTTTCACTCTCTCGACTTTCCCAGAAAGAGGCCTTTCTGGTAGCGGTCACGTCTCTTAGGAGAGGGTCCGAGCTAGCAGCGCTGTCATCCAAAAGCTTCCTTCCTGGTGTTTCACCAAGGCAAGGCAGTGCTGCGCCCGATTCCGGAGTTCTCCCTAAGGTGGTATCCCCCTTTCATCTCAATCAGGATATCTCCTTACCTTCCTTTTGCCTCATCCATTTCATCGATATGAAATGGATTTGCATTTGTTGGATCTGGTGAGAGCACTCAGAATCTACATTTCCCGCACGGCGCCTCTGCGCCGCTCGGATGCACTCTCTGTGCTTGTCGCTAATCAGCGTAAAGAGTCGCAGGCTTCCAAATCCACCCTGGCTCGATGGATCAAGGAACCAATTCTTGAAGCCTACTGTTCTGCTGGGCTTCCGGTTCCATCAGGGCTGAAAGCCCATTTTACCAGAGCCGTGGTTGCGCCCTAGGCATTACGGCACCAGGCTACGGCTCAGCAGGTGTGCCAGGCAGCTACCTGGTCGAGTCTGCACACTTTCACCAAGCATTGTCAGGTGCATACCTACGCTTAGGCGGATGCCAGCTTAGGTAGAAGAGTCCTGCAGGCGGCGGTTGCCTCCTTGTAGGGAAGGGCTGTTTTACAGCTCTAACATGAGGTATTTCTTTACCCACCCAGGGACAGCTTTTGGACGTCCCAATCGTCTGGGTCTCCCAATGGAGCGCCGAAGAAGAAGGGAATTTCTTCAGCGCTCTATTGGGAGACCCAGACGATTGGGGTATAGCTACTGCCTCCGGAGGCCACACAAAGCACTACACTAAAAAGTGCAAGGCCCCTCCCCTTCTGGCTATACCCCCCCGTGGTATCACGGGTTCTCCAGTTTTCAAGCTTTGTGCGAAGGAGGTCAGACATCCATGCATAGCTCCACAGATTTTAGTCAGCAGTAGCTGCTGACTATTTCGGATGGAAGAAAAGAGGGCCCATATAGGGCCCCCAGCATGCTCCCTTCTCACCCGTTGATGGTGTTGTAAGGTTGAGGTACCTATTGCTGGTACGGAGGCTGGAGCCCACATGCTGCTTTCCTTCCACATCCCCCTGGGGGGCTCTGAGGAAGTGGGATCCTGCCGGCCTCAAAGCTCTGACGCCGGGCTCCATCCACAGACCCATTTGAACCTGCTGGATACGGAGCTGGAGTACCGTTCAGGGACATGGCCCTGCACCATTACAGGTACTCTGTGTCCCCGTACACACAGGCACAGCACACTCCAGACTTGCTGGGTGTGCTAGTGCGCCGGGGACAGTAAAGGGTTACAGTCACTGCAGCTTTGCTGAGTGACTTTGTGTATTGGGAACTACCGCGCCGGACGCTCCGGGAGCGGCGGCGCGGCTGGGACTTGTAGTTCGCCGGGGACTGGGCGCCGACCGCGCTTTTACGGCGGCGGCGCTTATAAATCCAGTCCCCGGCTTCTGCGGCCTAGTGCCGCTTCGTTCCCGCCCCCTCCCTGTCACTCAGGGAAGGGGACAGACGCTGAGCAATCAGCAGCGCCGAGGGCTGGAGCCTTATTTACATGCTCCAGCCCTCTCACTGCACACTGTCGGACGCCGGATTCCCGCTCTGACTTGGGGCACGCCCACGGCCCGCCCCTCCTCACACGAGCTGGGGAAGACGCCGGCAGCCATTACTGCAGTCCGAGCTCGGACTTTCGGCAACCAGGCAGGACGGTGGCGACCATACACCCGCTTATAGGCGGGCGGTAAGCGGCACACATAGTGCTGACCCCAATATATACTGCAGTGTGTACATGTGTATTTTAACTGCATAGGTCGCTATATGCCCGCTTGGAGAGCGACACATCAGCAGCAGGAAAGCAGGTGTGCTAAGGCACAGGCTTTCTAGGCTGCTTCTATTGCACGTACTGAAGTGTTCATTTGTGTTTATGCTTGTATGCTATACACTGCACTGTACAGTCGCTAGTCTTAGCTATATTCTCCTGGAATGGCTAGACTACAGCAGCAGAAAACCAAGGGTGCTGGGGCACAGGTTTTTTTCTATGCTGCTTGTATTGCATGGGCTGCAGTGTGCATTTGTACTTGTGCTTGTATGCTATACATTGCACTGTATGGTCACTCTTCTGGGCTATATTCCCCTAGATGACTAGTCTACAGCAGCAGAAGAGCAGAGGTGCCAGGGCACAGGCTTCTATGCTGCTTGTATTGCTTGTGCTGCAGTGTTCATTTGTACTTTATGCTTGTATGCTATACATTGCACTGTACGGTCACCAATCTTGGCTATATACTTCTAGATGGCTAGTCGGCAGCGGCAAAAAAGCAACACAGATTTTCAGTGCTGTTTTTACTACATGGGATGCTGTTCATGACACCGTCCCATGTGTGCATGCTCCCCTGTAGCACTTCGTCTGCCGGGGTCTCTAGCACTTCGTCTGCCGGGGTCTCTACTAGTCGTGGCCAAAGAAACCACCTGTCATCCCTGTCCAAGGACAGGGACGGAGTTGCAGTTTCGACAGATATATTGTCATAAGATAGAGACTTGCAGTCCAGACAGGCCATGGGCAATCTTCCTGACCAACCTCATTTGGAACGGGGGGGTCCCAGGAGGACTCTCTGTATGATAAGGCAGCTCTCCAGGACCTTGATCCTGACATCGCTATCAATCCGGATACACCGGATGGTAACGCCATACGGAATGATCCTATAGCGTCCATCAATGGAAGGTTGGATCTTTCTCCCTCAGCTCCCCCAGTGGAGGAGTCAGCTTCACAGCAGGAGAAGTCCCTTTTCAGTATCTCAAACGGATATTGAGTATTTTTCTGGCCACGCTGACTTCAGAGAAGCAGTCCAGAAACACCACGCTTACCAGATAAGCGTCTTCTCCAAACGTTTTTAAGATACACGTTATCCCTTTTCCCCTGACGTGGTCAAGCGCTGGACCCAGGGTCCAAAGGTGGATTCTCCAATCTCCAGGCTTGCGTCTAGAGCCATAGTTGCACTGGAGATGGGGCTTCACTTAAAGATGCCATTCACAGACAGATGGACTCTGGTTGAAATCTGTCTAGGAGGCTATCGGCGTGTCGGTTGCTCCGGCATTCACAGCCGTATAGGCAACCTAACCTTTTCAGCTGTTCTTGCGCAGCTGGCCTTGAGCACATGTACATCTGTACCGCAGAGGCGTCCGTAACTCCGCAATGTCTGCACTGCGACTTACCCTATTAAAGCTGTCCTAAAAGTACAGTCGAGGTTTCGGTCCTTCCCAAGCTCGGGCAGGTCCCAATTGTCCTCGTGCAAAAGGGCTACAAAACCTCAGACGGGCTCAGATTCCGGCCGGGCTCAATCACGCCCAAGGAAGGCAGCCGGAGGAACCGCTACCAAGGCGGTCTCCTCATGACTCTCAGCTCTCTCTCTCTCTCCGCATCCGCGGTTGATGGCAGACTCCCCCGCCTTTGGCGACATTTAGCTGCCACAGGTCACAGACCGGTGGGTGACGGACATTGTGCTCACGTGCACAGGACAGTGTTCTGTTCTCGTCCTCCGACTCCATTCTTCAGAACGGCCCCACCTCCCCACCGAGCAGATGCCCTGCTGCAGGCGGTGGACGCTCTAAGAGCAGAAGGAGTGGTGATCCCTGTCCCCCCTCAGGAACGAGGGCGAGGGTTTGTACTCCAATCTCTTTGTGGCTCCAAAAAAGGACGGCTCCTTCCGTCCTGTTCTGGACCTAAAACTGCTCAATAAGCATGCGAACGCCAGGCGGTTCCGGATGGAATCCCTCCGATCCGTCATTACCTCAATGTCTCGAGGAGACTTCCTTGCCTCAACAGACATCAAAGATGCCTATCTCCACGTGCCAATTGCTACGGAGCACCAACGTTTTCTACGTTTTGTGATAGGAGACGACCATCTTCAGTTCGTAGCTCTGCCATTCGGTCTGGCGACAGCCCCACGGGTGTTCACCAAGGTCATGGCAGCAGTGGTAGCAGTCTTGCACTCTCAGGGACACCCGGTGATCCCTTACTTGGACGATCTACTCGTCAAAGCACCCTCCCTCGAGGCATGACAACGCAGCCTGAATGTTACGCTGGAGACTCTCCAGACTTTCGGGTGGATCATCAATTTGGCAAGGTCAAATCGGTCACCGACTCAATCACTAACGTATCTCGGCATGGAGTTCACACTCTATCAGCGATAGTGAAGCTTCCGCTGAACAAGCAGCGTTCACTGCAAACAGAGGTGCAGTCTCTCCTTCAAGGCCAGTCGCACCCCTTAAGGCGCCTCATGCACTTCCTAGGGAAGATGGTGGCAGCCATGGAGGCAGTTCCCTTTGCGCAGTTTCATCTGCGCCAACTGCAAGGGGACATTCTCCGCCAATGGGACGGGCAGTCAACCTCCCTGGACAGGAAAGTCTCCCTTTCCCAGACGGCCAAGGACTCTCTGCAATGGTGGCTTATTCCCACCTCATTGTCACAGTGAAGATCCTTCCTACCCCCATCCTGGGCAGTGGTCACGACAGATACGAGTCTGTCAGGGTGGGGAGCAGTTTGTCTCTGCCACAGGGCTCAGGGGACGTGGACTCAGCAGGAGTCCACCCTTCAGATCAATGTTCTGGAAATCGGGGCAGGGTATCTTACCCTACTAGCTTTCCAGCAGTGGCTAGAAAGAGAGCAGATCCGAATCCAGTCGGACAACTCCACAGCGGTGGCATACATCAACCACCAAGGAGGGACGCGCAGTCGGCAAGCCTTCCAGGAAGTCCGGCGAATCCTCATGAGGGTGGAGGACACAGCATCCACCATATCCGCAGTTCACATCCCGGGCGTAGAAAACTGGGAAGCAGACTTCCTCAGTCGCCAGGGTATGGACGCAGGGGAATGGTCCCTTCACCCGGACGTGTTTCAGGAAATCTGTCGCCGCTGGGGGGTGCCGGACGTCGACCTAATGGCGTCTCGGCACAACAACAAGGTCCCGGCATTTATGGCACGATCGCGCGATCACAGAGCTCTGGCGGCAGACGCCTTAGTGCAAGATTGGTCGCAGTTCCGGCTCACATATGTGTTTCCACCTCTGGCACTCTTGCCCAGAGTACTGCGCAAAAAATCAGATCCGATTGCAGCCGCGTCATACTCGTCGCCCCAGACTGGCCGAGGAGATCGTGGTACCCGGATCTGTGGCATCTCACGGTCGGCCGACCGTGGTCACTACCAGGCTGGCCAGACTTACTGTCCCAAGGGCCGTTTTTCCATCGGAATTCTGCGGCCCTGAACCTGACTGTGTGGCCATTGAGTCCTGGATCCTAGCGTCTTCAGGATTATCCCAAGGGGTCGTTGCCACCATGAAACAGGCTAGGAAGTCCACCTCTGCTAAGATCTACCACAGAACGTGGAAGATTTTCTTAACCTGGTGCTCGGCTCAGGGAGTGTCTCCCTGGCCATTTGCATTGCCTACTTTTCTTTCCTTCCTGCAATCGGGGTTAGAAAAGGGCTTGTCGCTCGGCTTCCTTAAGGGGGAAGTCTCGGCACTATCCGTGTTTTTTCAGAAGCGTCTAGCACGTCTTTCTAAGGTGCGCACGTTCCTACAGGGGGTCTGTCATATCGTACCCCCGTACAAGCGGCCGTTAGATCCATGGGATCTCAACAGGGTATTAGTTGCTCTCCAGAAGCCGCCTTTCGAGCCTCTGAAGGAAGTTTCCTTTCTCGCCTGTCACAGAAGGTGGCGTTTCTCGTTGCGATCACATCGCTTCGGCGAGTGTCTGAGCTGGCAGCTCTGTCATCCAAGGCTCCCTTCCTGGTCTTCCACCAGGACAAGGTAGTGCTGCGCCCCATTCCGGAGTTTCTCCCTAAGGTCGTATCCTCATTTCATCTTAATCAGGATATATCCTTGCCTTCCTTTTGTCCTCATCCGGTTCACCGGTATGAAAAGGACTTACGTTTGTTAGATCTGGTGAGAGCACTCAGACTCTACATTTCCCGCACGGCGCCCATGCGCCGTTCCGATGCACTTTTTGTCCTTGTCGCTGGTCGCGCAAGGGGTTGCAGGCTTCTAAAGCCACCCTGGCTCGATGGATCAAAGAACCAATTCTAGAGGCCTACCGTTCTGCGGGGCTTCCGGTTCCTTCAGGGCTAAAAGCCCACTCAACCAGAGCCGTGGGTGCGTCCTGGGCATTACGACACCAGGCTTCGGCTCAACAAGTGTACCAGGCAGCTACCTGGTCCAGTCTGCACACTTTCACCAAGCATTATCAGGTGCATACCTATGCTTCGGCGGATGCCAGCTTAGGTAGAAGAGTCCTGCAGGCGGCAGTGACACCCCCGTAGGGGAGGGCTGTTTTGCAGCCCTAACATGAGGTATTTCTTTACCCACCCAGGGACAGCTTTTGGACGTCCCAATCGTCTGGGTCTCCCAATAGAGCGCTGAAGAAGGGAATTTTGTTACTTACCGTAAATTCCTTTTCTTCTAGCTCTTATTGGGAGACCCAGCACCCGCCCTGTTGTCCTTCGGGATGTTTTTGTTGTTTGCGGGTACACATGTTGTTCATGTTGAACGGTTTTTCAGTTCTCCGATGTTACTCGGAGTTAATTTGTTTAAACCAGTTATTGGCTTTCCTCCTTCTTGCTTTGGCACTAAAACTGGAGAACCCGTGATACCACGGGGGGGTATAGCCAGAAGGGGAGGGGCCTTGCACTTTTTAGTGTAGTGCTTTGTGTGGCCTCCGGAGGCAGTAGCTATACCCCAATCGTCTGGGTCTCCCAATAAGAGCTAGAAGAAAAGGAATTTACGGTAAGTAACAAAATTCCCTTCTTTGTTACTTACCGTAAATTCCTTTTCTTCTAGCTCCTATTGGGAGACCCAGCACCCGCCCTGTTGTCCTTCGAGATTTTTGGTTGTTTTTCGGGTACACATGTTGTTCATGTTGAATGGTTTTCAGTTCTCCGATGTTACTTCGGAGTGAATTTGTTTAAACCAGTTATTGGCTTTCCTCCTTCTTGCTTTTGCACTAAAACTGGTGAGCCAGTGATCCCACTGGGGGTGTATAGCCAGAAGGGGAGGGGCCTTACACTTTTTAGTGTAATGCTTTGTGTGGCCTCCGGAGGCAGTACTATACACCCAATCGTCTGGGTCTCCCAATAGGAGCTAGAAGAAAAGGAATTTACGGTAAGTAACAAAATTCCCTTCTTCTTCTAGCTCCTATTGGGAGACCCAGCACCCACCCCTGTGCCCTTCGGGCTGGTTGTTCTTTTGTGTACACATGTTGTTGATGTTGATTTGTTCTTATGGTTCATGGTCTTCAGTTATCCGAACATCATTCGGATTGAATTTACCCTAGACCAATTTATAAGTTTTCTCCTTCCTGCTTTTGCACCAAAACTAAGGAGCCCGTGATCCACGGGAGGGTGTATAGGCAGAGGGCAGGGGTTACACTTTTTAAAGTGTAATACTTTGTGTGGCCTCCGGAGGCAGAAGCTATACACCCAATTGTCTGGGTCTCCCAATAGGAGCTAGAAGAAAAGGAATTTACGGTAAGTAACAAAATTCCCTTCTTTGTTACTTACCGTAAATTCCTTTTCTTCTAGCTCCTATTGGGAGACCCAGCACCCGCCCTGTTGTCCTTCGAGATTTTTGGTTGTTTTTCGGGTACACATGTTGTTCATGTTGAATGGTTTTCAGTTCTCCGATGTTACTTCGGAGTGAATTTGTTTAAACCAGTTATTGGCTTTCCTCCTTCTTGCTTTTGCACTAAAACTGGTGAGCCAGTGATCCCACTGGGGGTGTATAGCCAGAAGGGGAGGGGCCTTACACTTTTTAGTGTAATGCTTTGTGTGGCCTCCGGAGGCAGTACTATACACCCAATCGTCTGGGTCTCCCAATAGGAGCTAGAAGAAAAGGAATTTACGGTAAGTAACAAAATTCCCTTCTTCTTCTAGCTCCTATTGGGAGACCCAGCACCCACCCCTGTGCCCTTCGGGCTGGTTGTTCTTTTGTGTACACATGTTGTTGATGTTGATTTGTTCTTATGGTTCATGGTCTTCAGTTATCCGAACATCATTCGGATTGAATTTACCCTAGACCAATTTATAAGTTTTCTCCTTCCTGCTTTTGCACCAAAACTAAGGAGCCCGTGATCCACGGGAGGGTGTATAGGCAGAGGGCAGGGGTTACACTTTTTAAAGTGTAATACTTTGTGTGGCCTCCGGAGGCAGAAGCTATACACCCAATTGTCTGGGTCTCCCAATAGGAGCTAGAAGAAAAGGAATTTACGGTAAGTAAACAAAATTCCCTTTTTTTCCCTTGCGTATTTGGTGCAGATTTCTTTTTTTTTTTTTTTTTTTTCCTGCACCAATTACGCAAGGGAAAAATAAGCAACGTGGACACAGCACTTCTGAATTCTGATAGACTTGCTGGCTTCACAATGGACATGCAGATTTTGCTGCAGATTTCTGAAAATACGCGTCAAAAGTACACAGCGTGGGCACTCGGCCTAAGAGTCTCACCCTTCCGCTGGCTCACCAGGGAGTAGACGATTTGTGCTCTTGAAACTTCCTGTACCACATACCCCAAACCAGCAACATCCAGGCACCCACCGAGAATAGGATAGTGACAAGCGTAGGAAGCTTCACAAGCACAGCAACGACTGTAGCCAGGTAACCGAATCCTAGGCTTCTTGGCTCTGCTCCTGCACAATGTAATCCAGTTTCAGATTTCCTAGCCGGCGCCGAAGTTCCTAGGCAGGGTAATGGTCTTCCAACGGTATCGAAACTCCTAGAGTTCAGCCATGTAGCAAAAGAAGAACCTGGTGAGTTCAACGGCTCCTTTTTTTTTTTTATATCTCCAGAGCACTCATTCCAGGGAATGTGGTCTCACCGGATTGGTGGAATAAGGTTGTGCTCTGATTGGGTGGCATTTCATAGGTAATTCTCATCTGAGTTAGGTAGACAGAGAGGCTGGGGAAGTTACCATAATTTAGCAAGTCACATTCTCAGACAATGGGAGGCTCCAATAGTCTTGTGGAAAACAATGACTGAACAAACACTAGTTAATACCCAAAAGGGACCGTTGTCTGGCTAAATTAAGAATATTAACCCCTGGCAGACATTTTACAGGGCTGTGTCTTCACACTTATAATTCCTGGAAGGAGGGGGAAAAAAACTAAACCGCAAAACTGAAAAATATCCATGTTGGGAGGGAGTTAATATTCAAAGAGAGCTTATCAATTGTATGGTGAATGCCTTATTAGCAGGTATAGAGAGGTTTATTTAAAGCTTGTTTTTTTTTTTTTTTTTTTTTTTTTTTTTTTTTAGTAAAGAAAGTCAAGTGTGGAAATTATAAAACACTCTACCAACTACTAAGAATTTTTCTTTTTATCCTTTTTCCCCTAAAACGCATCATGCTTATGGAATTTTTTTTTTACTTTAGGCTTTTCCATAGGATGTGAACAATGCCGAAAAAAATACATTTAAAATTTTAGAAAATACCAACACAGACTGAGCCATGTGGCATATTTGTCAAGTATTTGAATATGCTCTTTAAGTGTGTGCGACAGAAGCTTTAAATCTTTTTCTTCTCCCTTGTGTGCAAGGGTTACTGAATAATGTGGGGGAGACTGATTTATAAGGAAGTGTCAGCTGACAACCCAATAATAAACACTCAGGCCTTTATTCACATGTATCTAATTGGTCAGTGTTTTGTCAGTATTTGTAAGCCAAACCCAGGAGTGGAAGCTCTACAGAAAAGCTCTAAGGATTTGTTCACGCGACTGTATTTTTGGTCCGGGTGCCACCTGTAAAAAAAACCCCAAAACTGACAGTGCTCGGAAGAGAGTTATTCAATTTATCAGCGCCAATGATAGTTTGTTTTTTCTGACTGATCAAATATATGTGTGTGAAAAATAAAAATTGGAACATGCTGAGATTTTCCTCAGGAAATCAATGACTCGCCCATAAAAGTCTATAGGTGAGCAAAAAAAATCTCAGATACCGTAGCATGGCGTCCGATGTTTACGGATAGATTTCTGTAAGCGGACACTGTAAATGCTTTTGTAAATTCTTAAAAGCCCGCTGTATAATAAAATTGGACTGCACACAGATAACAAGTAAGAAAATAATATAGACCCACTTTTTTGGATGACAATCCTACCTTTTTTTTCTTATTTTTTTAAATATATATTATATATACGCTCGTTGAAACCCTGCCTAATTTACACAATAGTACCTGTTTTTCTTTGTTTTGGTTCTACTTCTGGTTTAACTTTAAAATTTTGAAGATATACCAACCTGTGAGCGAGGCCTTAGTGTGTCTGAAGTAACAAGATTGCATTGTCCTATACTATATTGCTAATGTGTATGTAAATATAAAATATTGTCATAGAAAAAGTGAAATCTACACGTGACACGTTTTCTAACAAATGCATCTTTTTTGCAAGTACAGTGGAACCTTGCTTAACGAGAACAATCCGTTCTGGGGCTGTGCTTGTTAATCAAGTTACTCGTTCAGCAGAGCAAGATTTCCCATAGGAAATCATTGCAATGCTGACAATTCGTTCCACAATGTGTTAAATGTCCCATCCTGGTCCCCTATTCTATCATTCCACACATACACAAACGCATACAAACACGTACAAACTCACACAAACACACACATGCACACGCACATATTATATGCTCACCTTACCTTCCGTTCCATCGCCGGTCTCCTGGGACTTGCTGTTCTCCTCCGGTGCGGGCCGTGTATCGGGTAACCATAACGACGAGGGCGGAACTTCCTGCCAGAGTGCTGACGTCAAAGGCAGAGCCGCTTGCCTCTGATTGGCCAGGGCGCTGCCTTTGAGTAGCGGTGACAGGAACCAGGAAGTTCCTGCTTCGTCGCTATGGATGCCGATGCCTGGAGTGGAGCGGAGCAGCGCATTACAGGACCCAGGAGACCGGCGATGAAACGGAAGGTACACATATTATATACTCACCTTCCGTTCCACCGCCGGCCTCATGGTACTTGTAGTTCGCCGTGATGTACCCGGGAACTACAAGAACCATGAGCCTGGCGGTGGAACGGAATGTAAGGTGAGCATAATACTGTATGTGTGTGCGTGCGTGTGTGTTTGTGCATGCTTGTGTGTGTGTTTGTGTGGACTGCAAGTGCGGGTCAGAGCGCGGTGGATGTACGGAACCGGAAGTGTGTGCAGTGAGGATTTTGCTCGTACAGCAAAGCTTTCTCGTAAAGCGGGTTACAAATTTACAGAAAGCTTTGCTTGTTAAGCGAAATTCTCGTTAAGTGGGTTACTCGTTAAGCGAGGTACCGCTGTAGTTCATTATCGATGTCTTTCCACAGCAGCCTTTGAAGACAACTATCCCTAGCCGGCCAATCGCTCCAGCCCCTCCTTCTGCCCTATCGGCTGTTCCAAAGGTATCTGGCCCGGTGACGGTCACAATGGAGAGTGGCCTCCCTCAGGCTTCAGCTATCCCTGTGGCCACCATTAGTGGACAGCAGGTAAGGATCCAATACACTGTATGTTGTGTCCTTGTTATAATTGATATAGGTTTTTTTCAGTTTTTCCTTACATAGTTACATAGTTACTCAGGTTGAAAAAAGACCTAGGTCCATCTAGCTCAACCTTCCTCCACCAGTTCTACATTTGGTCACTAAGTCATTTATAACCAACAATGTTGTGTGTACTGAGGAAATCATCCAGCCCTGATATAAAAGCTGTTATAGTGTCTGCCATTACTACCTCTTGTGGTAAGGCATTCCACAGTCTGATTGCTTTAACTGTAAAGAACCCTTTCCTATTTAGCTGTCGGAATCGCTTTTCTTCCACTCGCAGTGAGTGCCCCCTGGTCCTTAGTATTGTCTTTGGAAGAAATAAGTCATGTGCCAGTCCTTTTATATTGACCACACATGTATTTATACATATAAATGAGATCTCCTATGAGATGTCTTTTTTCTAAGCTAAACATATCTAACTTTTCCAACCTGTCATCATATGGGAGGCCTTCCATTCCTTGTAATAGTCTAGTTGCCCGCCTTTGAACTGACTCTAACTTCTGAATGTCCTTTTTAAAATGTGGGGCCCAAAACTGAATCCCATATTCTAGATGTGGCCTTACAAGTGATTTATAGAGGGGTAACAATACGTTGGGATCACTGGATCTAATCTCTCTTTTTATACACCCTAGAATCTTGTTTGCTTTTGCAGCTGCTGCTTGACATTGAGTGCTGCTGCTGCTTAATTTAATAAAATATCTTTCTTTGTCGCTCCATTGGGAGACCCAGACAATTGGGGTGTATAGCTATGCCTCCGGAGGCCACACAAAGTATTACACTAAAAGTGTAAAGCCCCTCCCCTTCTGCCTATACACCCCCCGTGCTCCCACGGGCTCCTCAGTTTTTATGCTTTGTGCGAAGGAGGCAGACATGCACGCATAGCTCCACAGCTTAGTCAGCAGCAGCTGCTGACTATGTCGGATGGAAGAAAAGAGGGCCCTTAACAGGGCCCCCAGCATGCTCCCTTCTCACCCCACTCTTGTCGGCGGTGTTGTTAAGGTTGAGGTATCCATTGCGGGTACGGCGGCTGGAGCCCACATGCTGTTTTCCTTCCCCATCCCCTTCAGGGCTCTGGGTGAAGTGGGATCCTAATCGGTCTCCAGGCACTGAGACCGTGCTCCATCCACAGCTCCTGGACTGCTGGATAAGGAGCCGAGTATCGTCAGGGACATGGCCCTGCTACTTTCAGGTACTCTGTGTCCCCGTGGGGACCGCGCACAGAAACACTCCAGCATTGCTGGGTGTGTTAGTGCGCCGGGGACCGCAGCGCTGACCGCGCTTGTGCCATCACACACTGCAGCGTGGCTGGGTGTGTTAGTTTACTGGGGACTACCGCGCTGACCGCCGCTGCCATGTTTACTCTGCGGCGCGGCTGGGACTGTTAGTACGCCGGGGACTACCGCGCCGACCGCGCTTATACGGCGGCCGCGCTTATAACTTTAGTCCCCAGCTTTTGCGGCCTAGTCTCATTCTTTTCCCGCCCCCAGGCCTGCCAGTCAGGGGAAGGGCGGGACGCTGTACAGGACATCAGCACTGAGGGCTGGAACATGCTTTGCATACTCCACCCCCCTCACTGTGCACAGTGGGGCACCAGATTCCCGCACTTTCTAGGGCACGCCCACGGCCCCCTCCTCTCCTCAGGACGCCGGCAGCCATTCCTGTCAGCTCTTCTGACGCTGGAGAGGGGAGACAAGCTCTGGGAGACCCAGGCAGGGATTCTGGTGACCACACAACCGCTTTGAGCGGGCGGTAAGCAGCACCTGAGGTGCTGGCCCCACTTGTGCAGAAGTGTACTTATAGATTATATGATTATAGGCTATACTTTACACTGTATGGTGCACGGTTGATTTTTTGCTATATACCCTCCTGGGTTGCTCAGGGGAGACAACAGCATGGCGTCCACAAGAAGCAAGGGTGCCAAAACACAGGCTTACTATGCTGCCTGCGCCGCATGTAAGGCTTCACTACCGGCAGGTTCCACTGACCCTCATTGTGTACAGTGCTCGGCCCCTGTGGCACTTGCTCAGCTGGAGCCTCTGCTCAGGGTGGCCCAGGGGGAGCCACCTGCTAACACTGTCCAGGTGACAGGGACGGAGTTTGCAGTTTTTACTGAAAGACTTTCTGAGACTATGGCTAAGATACTAGAAGCTTTGCAGTCAAGACCGGTATCTGAGACCAGGGGCACTGTGGAATCATTGCCCCCTGGTTCCCCTCTGTTGGAACAACAATGTCCTCCCGGGGTGTCTCATAGATCCCAGGGTGAGGTCTCTGACACGGACCGCAGCCCCAGACCGCCTAAGCGAGCTCGCTGGGAAATCCCCTCGACATCATCACATTGTTCAGGGTCTCAGCGGGAGGACTCTCTGTATGATGAAGCGGAGGTAGCTTATCAGGATTCTGATCCTGAGGCCGCTCTCAACCTTGATACTCCTGATGGGGACGCCATAGTGAATGATCTTATCGCGTCCATAAATCAAATGTTGGATATTTCTCCCGCAGCTCCTCCAGTAGAGGAGTCAGCTTCTCAGCAGGAGAAATTCCGTTTCAGGTTTCCCAAGCGTACGAGTATGTTTCTGGACCACTCTGACTTCAGAGAGGCAGTTCAGAAACACCGAGCTTGTCCAGATAAGCGTTTTTCCAAGCGCCTTAAGGATACACGTTATCCCTTCCCCCCTGACGTGGTCAAGGGCTGGACTCAGTGTCCCAAGGTGGATCCTCCAATCTCCAGACTGGCGGCTAGATCCATAGTTGCAGTTGAAGATGGGGCTTCTCTCAAGGATGCCACTGACAGACAGATGGAGCTCTGGTTGAAATCCATCTATGAAGCTATCGGCGCGTCTTTTGCTCCAGCATTCGCAGCCGTATGGGCACTCCAAGCTATCTCAGCGGGTCAAGCGCAAATTGACGCACTCACACGTACGTCTGCGCCGCAAGTGGCGTCCATAACCTCTCAAACGTCGGCATTTGCGTCCTACGCTATTAATGCTGTCCTGGACTCTGCGAGCCGTACGGCGGTTGCAGCCGACAATTCGGTGGCAATACGCAGGGCCTTGTGGCTGCGGGAATGGAAGGCAGATTCGGCTTCCAAAAAGTGCTTAACCGGTTTGCCATTTTCTGGCGACCGTTTGTTTGGTGAGAGATTGGATGAAATCATCAAACAATCCAAGGGAAAGGAAACATCCTTACCCCAGGCCAAACCAAACATACCCCAACAGAGGAGGGGACAGTCGAGGTTTCGGTCCTTTCGGGGTGCGGGCAAGTCCCGATTCTCCTCGTCCAAAAGGCCTCAGAAGGATCAGAGGAACTCCGATTCATGGCGGTCTAAGTCACGCTCTAAAAAGACCGCCGGAGGTGCCGCTACCAAGGCGGCTTCCTCATGACTTACGGCCTCCTCACACCGCATCCTCGGTCGGTGGCAGGCTCTCCCGCTTTTGCGACACCTGGCTGCCACAGGTAAAAGACCGTTGGGTGAGAAACATTCTGTCTCACGGTTACAGGATAGAGTTCAGCTCTCGTCCTCCGACTCGATTTTTCAGAACATCTCCGCCTCCCGAGCGAGCCGATGCTCTTCTGCAGGCGCTGGGCACTCTGAAGGCAGAAGGAGTGGTGGTCCCTGTTCCTCTTCAGCAACAGGGTCACGGTTTTTACTCCAACCTGTTTGTGGTCCCAAAGAAGGACGGGTCTTTCCGTCCGGTCCTGGACCTAAAACTGCTCAACAAACCCGTAAAGACCAGGCGGTTCCGGATGGAATCCCTCCGCTCTGTCATCGCCTCAATGTCCCAAGGAGATTTCCTTGCATCGATCGATATCAAAGATGCTTATCTCCACGTACCGATTGCTCCAGAGCATCAGCGCTTCCTGCGCTTCGCCATAGGAGACGAACACCTTCAGTTCGTGGCACTGCCGTTCGGCCTGGCGACAGCCCCACGGGTTTTCACCAAGGTCATGGCTACAGTAGTAGCGGTCCTCCACTCTCAGGGTCACTCGGTGATCCCTTACTTAGACGATCTGCTGGTCAAGGCACCCTCTCAAGAGGCATGCCAGCACAGCCTCAACGCTACTCTGGAGACTCTCCAGAGTTTCGGGTGGATCATCAATTTTCCAAAGTCAAATCTGACACCGGCCCAATCGCTGACATACCTTGGCATGGAGTTTCATACCCTCTCAGCGATAGTGAAGCTTCCGCTGAACAAGCAGCGTTCACTACAGACGGGGGTGCAATCCCTCCTTCAAGGTCAGTCACACCCCTTGAGGCGCCTCATGCACTTCCTGGGGAAGATGGTGGCAGCAATGGAGGCAGTCCCTTTCGCGCAGTTTCACCTGCGTCCTCTTCAATGGGACATCCTACGCAAATGGGACAGGAAGCCGACGTCCCTCGACAGGAACGTCTCCCTCTCTGTCAACCAAAGCTTCCCTTCGGTGGTGGCTTCTTCCCACTTCATTATCGAAGGGGAAATCCTTCCTACCCCCATCCTGGGCGGTGGTCACGACGGACGCGAGTCTGTCAGGGTGGGGAGCAGTTTTTCTCCACCACAGGGCTCAGGGTACGTGGACTCGGCAAGAGTCCTCACTTCAGATCAATGTTCTGGAGATCAGGGCAGTGTATCTGGCCCTAAAAGCGTTCCAGCAGTGGCTGGAAGGCAAGCAGATCCGAATTCAGTCGGACAACTCCACAGCGGTGGCTTACATCAACCACCAAGGAGGAACACGCAGTCGGCAAGCCTTCCAGGAAGTCCGGCGGATTTTTATGTGGGTGGAAGCCACGGCCTCCACCATCTCCGCAGTTCACATCCCGGGCGTGGAAAACTGGGAAGCAGATTTTCTCAGTCGCCAGGGCATGGACGCAGGGGAATGGTCTCTTCACCCGGACGTGTTTCAGGAGATCTGTTGCCGCTGGGGGATGCTGGACGTCGACCTAATGGCGTCCCGGCACAACAACAAGGTCACGGCATTCATGGCACGTTCTCACGATCACAGAGCTCTGGCGGCAGACGCCTTAGTTCAGGATTGGTCGCAGTTTCAACTCCCTTATGTGTTTCCTCCGCTGGCACTGTTGCCCAGAGTGTTACGCAAGATCAGGGCAGACTGCCGCCGCGCCATCCTCGTCGCTCCAGACTGGCCGAGGAGGTCGTGGTACCCGGATCTGTGGCATCTCACGGCGTCGGCCAACCGTGGGCACTACCAGACCGACCAGACTTGCTGTCTCAAGGGCCGTTTTTCCATCTGAATTCTGCGGCCCTCAACCTGACTGTGTGGCCATTGAGTCCTGGATCTTAGCGTCTTCAGGATTATCTCAAGAGGTCATTGCCACTATGAGACAGGCTAGGAAACCAACGTCCGCCAAGATCTACCACAGGACGTGGAAAATATTCCTGTCGTGGTGCTCTGCTCAGGGTTTTTCTCCCTGGCCATTTGCCTTGCCCACTTTTCTGTCCTTTCTTCAGTCCGGATTGGAAAAGGGTTTGTCACTCGGCTCCCTTAAGGGACAAGTCTCTGCGCTCTCTGTGTTTTTTCAGAAGCGCCTGGCCAGACTTCCACAGGTACGCACGTTCCTGCAGGGGGTTTGTCACATTGTCCCTCCTTATAAACGTCCGTTGGAACCCTGGGATCTGAACAGGGTGCTGATGGTTCTTCAGAAACCACCGTTCGAGCCAATGAGGGATATTTCTCTCGCACGCCTTTCGCAGAAAGTGGTTTTCCTAGTAGCAGTCACTTCACTTCGGAGAGTGTCTGAGCTAGCAGCACTGTCATGCAAAGCCCCTTTCCTGGTGTTTCACCAGGACAAGGTGGTTCTGTGTCCGGTTCCGGAATTTCTCCCTAAGGTGGTATCCCCCTTTCATCTCAATCAGGATATCTCCTTACCTTCTTTTTGTCCTCATCCAGTTCACCAATGTGAAAAGGATTTGCACTTGTTAGATCTGGTGAGAGCACTCAGACTCTACATTTCTCGTACGGCGCCCCTGCGCCGCTCGGATGCACTCTTTGTCCTTGTCGCTGGCCAGCGTAAAGGGACACAAGCTTCCAAATCAACCCTGGCTCGGTGGATCAAGGAACCAATTCTCGAAGCTTATCGTTCCTCGGGGCTTCCGGTTCCATCAGGGCTGAAGGCCCATTCTACCAGGGCCGTGGGAGCGTCCTGGGCCTTGCGGCACCAGGCTACGGCTCAGCAGGTGTGTCAGGCAGCTACCTGGTCGAGCCTGCACACTTTCACGAAACACTATCAGGTGCATACCTATGCTTCGGCAGATGCCAGCCTAGGTAGGCGAGTCCTTCAGGCGGCGGTTGCCCACCTGTAGGACGGAGCCGTTACGGCTCTATTATGAGGTATTATTTACCCACCCAGGGACTGCTTTTGGACGTCCCAATTGTCTGGGTCTCCCAATGGAGCGACAAAGAAGGGAATTTTGTTTACTTACCGTAAATTCCTTTTCTTCTAGCTCCAATTGGGAGACCCAGCACCCGCCCCTGTTTTTTTGTGTACACATGTTGTTCATGTTGAATGGTTTCAGTTCTCCGATATTCCTTCGGATTGAATTTACTTTAAACCTGTTTATAATTTTTTCCTCCTTCTTGCTTTTGCACCAAAACTGAGGAGCCCGTGGGAGCACGGGGGGTGTATAGGCAGAAGGGGAGGGGCTTTACACTTTTAGTGTAATACTTTGTGTGGCCTCCGGAGGCATAGCTATACACCCCAATTGTCTGGGTCTCCCAATTGGAGCTAGAAGAAAAGGAATTTACGGTAAGTAAACAAAATTCCCTTCTTCTTTGTCGCTCCATTGGGAGACCCAGACAATTGGGTGTATAGCTTCTGCCTCCGATGGCCACACAAAGTATTACACTTTAAAAAGTGTAACCCCTCCCCTCTGCCTATACACCCTCCCGTGCATCACGGGCTCCTCAGTTTTATGCTTTGTGTGGAAGGAGGCACACATCCACTCATCATCTCATTTTAGTTATATCGGTTGGAAGAAAAGTGGGCCCACACGGGGCCCCCGGCATGTTCCCTTCTCACCCCACTATATCGGCGGTGCTGTTAAGGTTGAGGTACCCATTGTGGGTACAAAGGCAGGAGCCTCATGCCGTCTCCTTCACCATCCCTTAGCGGCTCTGGGAGAAGTGGGATCCTGAGCGGTCATCCAGTCACTGGGACCGTGCTCCCTCCGCAGCCCCTGGGGGAATCTGTCGGACAGGAGTTTGTTTATCCTCAGGGACCGGGCCCTGCATCACTAAGGTACTCTGTACCCCCATGGGGGATGTGCATGGAGCGCCTTCATCCCGGACGCTGCAGCAGCTGCTTATTTGTGTCGGCCGTCGGACTTCCGCGCCGACCGCGCCTGTTTGTCGGCCGCGGTATTAAATTTAGTCCCCGGCTTCAATTGCGGCCTAGTAGCAAAACTCCCGCCCCCGGGCCTGTCTATCAGGGATAAGGGCGGGACTGCCGACCTGACGTCGGCTGTGAGGGCCAGGGCATCCTGTATGTTCCTCCCCCCTCACTGATCACTGTGGGGACTCCAGATTCCCGCACTTTTCTAGCGCCGCCCACGGCTCCTCTCCTCCCCTGAGAGCTCCGGCAGCCATTTCTTTGGCATTCTGCCTGTGGTACATTTCCTGGAAAGAGCTCTGCAACGCTGGGAGACCTAAGGCAGGGAATCTGGAGGACACACACTCCGCTTTTTAGCGGTCGGTAAGCCACACCGGTCACCCGGTGCTGGTCCCCTTAGGGTGCCGGAATAGATACTATATATATTTATATATTTCTGTTCGGTCGGGCTGTATACCCTTCCCATATACCCTCAGTGATCACTCTCCTGGGAGACAACAGCATGTCGTCCACAAGGAGCAAGGGTGCCAAGACACAGGGTTATTTTGCGACCTGTACCTCTTGTGGGGCTATGTTATCTGCGGGTTCCACCTACCCTCACTGTGAGCAATGCTCAACCCCTGTTTTGCTTCCACAACCGGAGCCTCGGTCACTAGTGGGCCCCTCGGCTCAGGTAGAACCCCTTGCCCCCCCTGTCCAGGCGGCAGGGACAGAGTTTGCAGTTTTTGCTGAAAAACTCTGAGTCACTCTCACAATCCATGGCTCAGTCTATGGACAAATGGTCTGCCAAGCTGCTTGAAGCTTGCAGTCGAGACCGGTCCCTACACAGGCCCCGGGCCCTGTTGGATCTTCACCCCCAGGCCCCTCTCTGTCCGCGCCGCAGCACGTTCCCAGGGGGGGCCCTAGGTCTCACGTGGAGGACTCCGGCCCGGACCACAGTCCCAGGCCGGCTAAGCGGGCACGCTGGGAATCTTCCCCGACTTCTTCACGCTGCTCAGGTTCCCAGCGTGAGGACTCTCTGGAGGACGAGGCGGACGTCGCTGCTCAGGGCTCTGACACTGACGTTGCCCTCAATCTTGATACACCTGAAGGGGACGCCATAGTAAATGATCTTATCTCGTCCATCAACCAGGTGTTAGATATCTCTCCCCCACCGCCACCTGTGGAGGAGTCGACTTCTCAGCAGGAGAAACACCAGTTTCGGTTCCCTAAACGTACACGGAGTGCGTTTTTCGATCACTCTAACTTCAGAGATGCTGTCCAGAAGCCCAGAGCGGTTCCGGACAAGCGCTTTACTAAGCGCCTTACTGACACACGTTACCCCTTCCCTTCTGACGTTGTCAAGGGTTGGGCTCAATGTCCCAAGGTGGATCCCCCAGTCTCTAAATTGGCGGCTAGATCTGTGGTATCGGTTGCAGATGGATCATCGCTAAAGGATGCCACTGACAGGCAGATAGAGCTCCTGATGAAATCCATCTATGAAGCCACGGGCGCGTCTTTTGCCCCGGCCTTTGCAGCCGTGTGGGCACTCCAAGCTATCTCAGCTTGTCTGGCTGAGATTAATGCGGTTACACGTAATTCTGCTCCGCAGGTTACGTCTTTGACTTCCCAGGCGTCAGTTTTTTCTTCCTACGCCATGAACGCAGTTTTAGACTCTGCTAGCCGTACAGCGGTGGCATCTGCTAACTCTGTGGCAGTCCGCAGGGCCATGTGGCTGCGCGAATGGAAGGCAGATTCGGCCTCCAAGAGGTTCTTAACCGGTTTGCCGTTTGCGGGCCACCGATTGTTTGGCGAACGATTGGATGAGATTATTAAGGAATCTAAGGGAAAGGACTCCTCCTTACCCCAGTCCAAACCAAAGAGACCTCAGCAACGACAGATGCAATCGAGGTTTCGGTCCTTTCGTCCCTCCGCCAAGCCCCAATCCTCTTCGTCCAGCAGGCCGGAGAAAGGCCGGAGGAACTCATATGCGTGGCGGGCTAAGTCACGCCCCCAAAAGGCCGCAGGAGGCACTGCTTCCAAGGCAGCCTCCTCATGACTCTCGGCATCCCCGAACCGCATCCTCGGTCGGTGGCAGGCTCTCCCGCTTTTGCGACGCCTGGTGGCCACATGTTCAAGACCGATGGGTGAGAGACATTCTGTCTCACGGTTACAGGATAGAGTTCAGCTCTCGTCCTCCGACTCGTTTCTTCAGAAGATCTCCGCCCCCCGAGCGAGCCGATGCACTTTTTCAGGCGGTGAACGCTCTGAAAACAGAAGGAGTTGTGATCCCTGTTCCCCTCCAGGAACATGGTCGCGGCTTTTACTCCAACTTGTTTGTGGTGCCAAAGAAGGACGGCTCGTTCCGTCCCGTTCTGGACCTCAAACTGCTCAACAGACATGTGAGCACCAGACGGTTTCGGATGGAATCTCTCCGCTCTGTCATCGCTTCAATGTCACAAGGAGACTTCCTAGCATCAATCGACATCAAGGATGCTTATCTCCATGTGCCGATCGCACCCGAACATCAACGCTTTTTGCGCTTCGCCATCAGGGACGAACACCTTCAGTTCGTGGCATTGCCTTTCGGCCTGGCGACAGCCCCACGGGTGTTCACCAAGGTCATGGCATCTGTTGTGGCGGTCCTACACTCTCAGGGACACTCGGTGATTCCCTACTTAGACGATCTTTTGGTCAGGGCACCCTCTCAGTTGGCGTGTCAAAACAGCCTTTCCGTCACTCTGGCGACTCTCCAGCAGTTCGGATGGATCATCAACTTTCCAAAATCCAAGTTGACACCGACCCAATCACTGACGTACCTTGGGATGGAGTTTCATACTCAGTCAGCGGTGGTCATGCTACCGCTGGACAAACAGCTTTCTCTGCAGACAGGGGTGCAATCTCTTCTTCGGGGTCAGTCACACCCCTTGAGGCGCCTCATGCACTTCCTGGGGAAGATGGTGGCAGCGATGGAGGCAGTGCCCTTCGCACAATTCCATCTGCGGCCACTCCAGTGGGACATTCTCCGACAATGGGACAGGAGGTCGACCTCACTCGACAGGAACGTCTCTCTTTTCCTTGCAACCAAGACGTCACTTCAGTGGTGGCTCCTTCCCAACTCTCTGTCGCAGGGGAAATCCTTCCTACCCCCCACCTGGGCTGTGGTCACGACGGACGCGAGCCTGTCAGGGTGGGGGGCGGTTTTTCTCCACCACAGGGCTCAGGGAACCTGGACTCCGATAGTCATCCCTTCAGATCCATATTCTGGAGATAAGGGCAGTGTATCTAGCCCTATTGGCCTTTCATCGGTGGCTGGAGGGCAGGCAGATCCGAATCCAGTCGGACAACGCCACGGCCGTCGCGTACATCAACCACCAAGGCGGCACTCGCAGTCGTCAAGCCTTCCAGGAAGTCCGACGAATTCTGCAGTGGGTGGAAGCCACAGCTTCCACCATCTCCGCAGTTCACATCCCGGGCGTAGAAAACTGGGAAGCAGATTTTCTCAGCCGACAGGGCATGGACGCGGGGGAATGGTCTCTTCACCCAGACGTGTTTCGAGAGATCTGTCGCCGCTGGGGAACGCCGGACGTCGATCTCATGGCGTCACGGCACAACAACAAAGTCCCGGCATTCATGGCCCGGTCTCAAGATCACAGAGCTCTGGCGGCGGACGCATTAGTTCAGGATTGGTCGCAGTTTCGACTTCCCTATGTGTTTCCTCCTCTGGCGATGCTCCCCAGAGTGCTGCGCAAAATCAGATCCGACTGTCGTCGCGCCATTCTCGTCGCTCCAGATTGGCCGAGGCGGTCATGGTACCCGGATCTGTGGCATCTCACGGTGGGTCAACCGTGGGCGCTCCCGCCCAGACTTGCTGTCTCAAGGGCCGTTTTTCCATCTGAATTCTGCGGCCCTCAACCTGACTGTGTGGCCATTGAGTCCTGGCTCCTAGCGTCCTCAGGGTTATCTCAAGATGTCATTGCCACCATGAGACAGGCCAGGAAACCAACGTCCGCCAAGATCTATCACAGGTCTTGGAGGATCTTCTTATCCTGGTGCTCTGACAAGGGTTTTACTCCCTGGCCCTTTGCCTTACCCACTTTTCTTTCATTCCTTCAATCCGGAATGGACAAGGGTTTGTCTCTCGGCTCTCTCAAGGGACAAGTATCGGCGCTTTCCGTATTTTTTCAAAAGCGTCTAGCCAGGCTTCCGCAGGTCCGCACGTTCCTGCAGGGAGTTTGCCACATAGTCCCACCTTACAAGCGTCCGCTGGAACCCTGGGACCCTAACAGGGTGCTAACGGCTCTTCAGAAACCACCTTTCGAGTCGCTGTGGGATGTCTCTTTATCATGTCTTTCGCAGAAGGTGGCTTTTCTAGTGGCAGTTACATCGCTCCGTAGAGTGTCGGAGCTAGCAGCGCTGTCATGCAAAGCCCCCTTCCTGGTTTTTCACCAGGATAAGGTGGTTCTGCGTCCTGTCCCGGAATTTCTCCCTAAGGTGGTATCCCCGTTTCATCTCAATCAGGATATCTCCTTACCTTCATTTTGCCCTCATCCAGTTCACCAATGTGAAAAGGATTTGCACTCGTTAGATTTAGTGAGAGCACTCCGGCTCTACGTGTCTCGCACGGCGCCCCTGCGCCGTTCAGATGCGCTCTTTGTCCTTGTCGCTGGCCAGCGTAAGGGTTCGCAGGCTTCCAAGTCAACCTTGGCTCGATGGATCAAGGAACCGATTCTTGAATCCTACCGTTCTTCTGGGCTTCCACCTCCTTCAGGGTTGAAAGCCCATTCTACCAGAGCCGTGGGTGCGTCCTGGGCACTGCGGCACCGGGCTACGGCTCAGCAGGTGTGTCAGGCAGCTACCTGGTCTAGTCTGCACACTTTCACGAAACACTATCAGGTGCATACCTATGCTTCGGCAGACGCCAGTCTAGGTAGGCGAGTCCTTCAGGCGGCTGTTGCCCACCTGTAAGAGGGGGTCGTTTTTTCGGCTCTTTTTATCGAGGTATTCTTTTACCCACCCAGGGACTGCTTTTGGACGTCCCAATTGTCTGGGTCTCCCAATGGAGCGACAAAGAAGGGAATTTTGTTTACTTACCGTAAATTCCTTTTCTTCTAGCTCCTATTGGGAGACCCAGCACCCGCCCCTGTGCCCTTCGGGCTGGTTGTTCTTTTGTGTACACATGTTGTTCATGTTGAATTGTTCTTTTGGTTCATGGTTTTCAGTTCTCCGAACATCCTTCGGATTGAATTTACCTTAGACCAATTTATAAGTTTCCTCCTTCCTGCTTTTGCACCAAAACTGAGGAGCCCGTGATGCACGGGAGGGTGTATAGGCAGAGGGGAGGGGTTACACTTTTTAAAGTGTAATACTTTGTGTGGCCTCCGGAGGCAGAAGCTATACACCCAATTGTCTGGGTCTCCCAATAGGAGCTAGAAGAAAAGGAATTTATGGTAAGTAAACAAAATTCCCTTCTTGTGTATAGAAATGACCTTTGAGCCCATTAGATTCTTATCCATATAAACCATTTCTATTCATAAAAATTAAAATAGTGGCGTTTCTTAATTTTTTTTCTTTTTTTTTCTTACTTACCTCTTATCTCTTATTATTTAGGGACACCCTAATAATCTACATCACATAATGACTGCAACTAATGTTCAGATGTCTATAATCCGCAGCAGCGCTCCAGGCCCACCGCTGCATATTGGAGCCTCCCATCTTCCGAGAGGTAATATAAATGCTCTGATGAGTTAACATAGTTCTTCTTTACCCAAGGAGTGAACGGCTGACTGGTGAGGGGGAAATGTCTGTGGCAATCACATCGCAGCAGTGATAAACCATTCTAGTGACCACCTGAATGATGCAGACAATCATAGGCCCCAATGGTCAGGTGACCAAAGATTGGGCCCGTCGGGTGATCGGCAGCCTTTTTGGACTGTACAATTATTGTGAAACCAGCATTTCTAGGACTGCTCGTCCCTGATAATTGTGCAGTGTAAATAGGCCTTTAGAGTGGGTATTTCTTGTGTGGATAAATATGCTTTTATATTATGTCTGTAGTGTATTCAGGAAAGTGACCTCATCATTTTTAATTCATGTTGATTGTTGATTCACGTTGATTCATGTGATTGCTTCATTTACAGTTCTCTCATCTCTCATTAACCTGTTAATTAGGAGCGGCTGCAGCTGCTGTGATGTCCAGCTCCAAAGTGACCACAGTTTTGAGGCCAGCCTCTAACCAGATGCCCTCAGCTGCAGCTGCCCAGTCAGTTGCTCAGCACATCATCCATCCCCCTATACAGGTGAGTTGTCATAGTTTTTTCGTCTCGCACATGCTCTGCAAGTATCCTAGTCTAATGAAAAGGGCACATGCACAATAATGTGGAACTAAGCAGCGCTGCAGAAACCTCTTTAAGCCTGGAGCTACCCTGTTTTCCCTCAAATAAGGCCTACCCTGAAAATAAGCCTTAATTGGATTTTTTCAGTATGCTTAAAATATAAGCCTTACTCCAAAAATAAGCCCTAGTTGTGGTTCCATAAGGAAGTGTCTAAGCAGCTAAAATAATTTAAAGAATATAGCAGGACTCTTCATCAAGGAAAGCAGACACCCCTCGAAAGTAATCGGACACCTGCAAAAGAAAGCAGGCAGCCCCCTGAAAGGAAAAAAAAAAAATAATGCACTCACCAGACCCTTAACAATTAGTTGGCTATTGTCGATGGTGGATGGGCTCTCGCACCGAGATCTGCTGGATCACTGTCAGGTCCTTCGTCATTCCAGCTGCATTGCACTGCAGGTCTCACAAACAGATCGGGTACCAGTATTACTCCACGAGTCACACTGCTTCCAGCCACAAGGTGGAGCCAACAGCTGTAGAATGCAGGGGGACCTGACAGCTACACAGATTTGTATGTGAGAGCCCATTCACTTGCCAACTCTAACTGCTAGGGGTCTGGTAAGTGCGATTCTTTTAGGGAGTGTCTGCTTTCTTTTGGGGGTAAACTTAGCATTACATAGAGTATAATAAATTTAAACAGGTAATTTATGCCTTTGTAAATATGGCATGTACCCACCACTATAGAACTGATTCTGGATTAACACAAAATGTTGATGTTCCAGAATGTGGTGACATGATTGTATATGAATAAATGTTTTTTTTTTTTTGTTCAAGAATAAATGTGGATTGTTGGTAATGGGAATATATGACATACCCTGAAAATAAGGCCTAGCGGATCTTTCGGACCAAAAGATAATATAAGACTATGTCTTATTTCTTTGTTGCTCCATTGGGAGACCCAGACAATTGGGTGTATAGCTTCTGCCTCCGGAGGCCACACAAAGTATTACACTTTAAAAAGTGTAACCCCTCCCCTCTGCCTATACACCCTCCCGTGGACCACTGGCTCCTCAGTTTTATGCATTGTGTGGAAGGAGGCACACATCCACTCATGCATTCTCATAACTTAGTTGTCGGTTGGAAGAAAAGAGGACCCCCATGGGGTCCCCGGCATGCTCCCTTCTCACCCCACTATGTCGGCGGTGTTGTTAAGGTTGAGGTACCCATTGCAGGTACAACGGCTGGAGCCACATGCCGTCTCCTTCACCATCCCTTATGCGGCTCTGGGAGAAGTGGGATCCTGAGCGGTCATCCATTTACTGGGACCGTGCTCCATCCGCAGCCCCTGGTGGAACCTGCCGGACCGGAGCCTTTTCAACCCCAGGGACCGGGCCCTGCTACTTAAAGGTACTCTGTGTCCCCATTGGGGACTGTACAGGAAGCGCACCTTCTTCCCGAAAGCCGCGGTAGTCTTAAAGCTGGGGAGGCACGTGGACTTCCGCGCCGACCGGGCCTGCTTGTCGGGCGCGGTCTCAAATTTAGTCCCCGGCTTCACCGCGGCCTAGTCGCGAAAATCCCGCCCTCGGGCCTGCCTGTCAGGGGTAAGGGCGGGATTACCGACATGACGTCGGATGTGAGGGCTGGAACATCCTGCATGTCTTCCTCCCCCCTCACTGACCACTGTGGGGAACCCAGACTCCCGCTCTTTGCTGGCGCCGCCCTCGGCCCCACTCCTCCCCTGAGAGCTCCGGCGGCCATTTTCTGGCATTCTGCCGGTGGGTGCTTCTCAGGGGAGCTCAGGGTGAACACAGCACCCGGTACTGGTCCCCCCTAGGGTGCCGGATACATATGTATATATTATATATATTTCTGTTCGGACAGACTGTATCCCCTTTTCTTTTCACATTTACCTTCAGTGGTCACTCTCCTAGGAGACAACAGGCACAGGTTTTTTCTCGCGGTCTGTACCTATTGTGGGGCTATGTTACCTGCGGGATCCACCTACCCTCACTGTGAGCAATGCTCGACTCCTGCCTCGCTTGCTCAGCCGGAGCCTCGGGCACTGGTGGGCCCCTCGGCTCATGTAGACCCCCCCTGCTCCCCCTGAGCAGGCTGCAGGGACAGAGTCACAGGTGTTGGCCCTCAGTCATTTTCATAGGATCAAATGGTCTTCTTAGCTCCTTGAGGCATTGCAGTCCAGACCGGACCTTTCACAGGCCCTGACCCTGTACCTTGTCTCATCCAGGCCTCGCTTGGTTAGCACCACAGCGCGCTCCCAGGTTGAGCCCTAGGTCTCAGGCGGAGGACTCCTGCCCGGACCGCAGTCCAAGACCGGCTAAGAGGTCTCGCTGGGACTCTTCCCCGACTTCCTCACGCTGCTAGGGATCCCAGCTTGAGGACCCTCAGGAAGACGAGGCGGACGGGGGAGCTCAGGGCTCTGGCCCTGACTTCACCCTTAACCTTGATACTCCTAAGGGGGACGCCTTAGTAAATGATCTTATCTCGTCCATCAACCAGATGCTGGTTCGCTCTCCTCCGCCTCCTCCTGTAGAGGAGTCTGCTTCTCAGCAGGAGAAACACCAGTTTCGGTTCCCCAAACGTACACGCAATACGTTTTTTGATCACTCTGACTTCAGGGATGCTGTCTAAAAACCCGGAGCGGTCCCGGACAAGCGCTGGGTTAAACGTCACACTGACACGCGTTACCCCTTTCCATCTGAAGTCGTTAAGGGTTGGGCTCATTCTCCCAAGATGGATCCTCCAGTCTCCAAATTGGTTACTAGGTCCGTTGTGTCTGTTGCAAATGGCTCATCACTGAAGGATGCCACTGACAGACAGAGCTCTTGGTGAAGTCCATCTATGAGGCCACGGGCACGTCTTTCGCCCCGGCCTTTGCAGCCGTGTGGGCTCTCCAAGCAATCTAGGCTTGCCTGAAGGAGTTTAATGCTGTCACATGGAATTTTGCTCCGCATGTTCCGTCTTTGACTCTCGGGCATCAGCCTTTTCGTCCTGCGCCATGAACGCCGTTCTGAACTCCACTAGCCGCACGGCTGTAGCATATGATAACTCCGTGGCAGTTCGCAGGGCCATGTGGCTGCGCGAATGGGAACCAGACTCGGCTTCAAAAAGGTTCTTAACTGGTTTGCCTTTTTTCTGGCGACCGTTTATTTGGCGAACGATTGGATGATATTATTAAGGAATCCAAGGGAAAGGTCTCCTCCTTACCCCAGTCCAAACCTAAGAGACCTCAGCAAAGAAAAATACAATCGAGGTTTCGGTCCTTTCGTCCCTCCGCCAAGCCACATTCTTCTTCGTCCAACAGGCCGGAGAAAGGCCAGAGGAACTCATATGCGTGGCGGCCCACGTCACGACCCCAAAAGGCCGCAGGGGGCACTGCCTCCAAAACGGCCTCCTCATGACTCTCGGCCTCCCCTAGCCGCATCCCCGGTCGGTGGCAGGCTCTTCCGCTTTGGCGGCGCCTGGTGGCCACAAGTTCAAGACCGATGGGTGAGAGACATTCTGTCTCATGGTTACAGGATAGAGTTCAGTTCTCGTCCTGCGGCTCGTTTCTTCAGAACCTCTTGGCCCCTTCTCAGGCGGCGTGTCAACAAAGCCTTGCCGTCGCTCTGGCGACTCTCCAGGGACAAACAGCTTTCTCTGCAGGCGGGGGTGCAATCACTTCTTCGGAGTCAGTCACACCCCTTAAGGCGCCTCAGGCACTTCCTGGGGAAGATGGTTGCAGCTATGGAGGCAGTGCCGTTCGCGAACCAAGGCGGCACTCGCAGTCGTCAAGCCTTCCAGGAAGTCCGGCGGATTCTGCAGTGGGTGGAAACCACAGGCTCCACCATCTCCGCAGTTCATATCCCGGGCGTAGAAAACTGGGAAGCAGATTTTTTTCAGTCGTCAGGGCCGCTGAGGAACGCAGGACGTCGATCTCTCAAGGTCCCGGCCTTCATGGCACGGTCTCAGGATCACAGACCTCTGGCAGCGGACGCTTTAGTCCAGGATTGATCGCAGTTTCGACTGCCTTGTGTTTCCCTCTCTGGCGATGCTGCCCAGGGTACTACGCAGGATCAGGTCCGACTGCCGTCGTGCCATTCTCGTCGCTCCAGACTGGCCGAGACGGTCGTGGTATCCGGATCTGTGGCATCTCACGGTGGGTCAACCGTGGGCACTTCCAGACCGCCCAGACTTGCTGTCACAAGGCCCGTTTTTCCATCTGAATTCTGTGGCCCTCAACCTGACTGTGTGGCCATTGAGTCCTGGCTCCTAGCGTCTTCAGGGTTATCTCAGGATGTCATTGCTACCACGAGACAAGCCAGGAAGCCAACGTCCGCCAAGATCTATTACAGGTCTTGGCAAGTCTTTCTATCCTGGTGCGCTGATAACGGCTTTCCTCCATGGCCGTTTGCCTTACCCACATTCCTTTCATTCCTACAATTTGAGGAGGGAAAAGGCGCAAGAAATAGGGTCTTACCCGGTATATGGGTTTAAGGCGAAAAGGGATGAATACACTCACCTGATCAGGTTGTGCCAGTCACAACCCCTGTGCAGACTTGTGTGAGTGCTGGAGTGGTTAAAGCTGCGGCCCCGTTAGAGAGAGCTATAAATGTTCAAAGTGAAAGGACGGGTTTTTTTACCGCGCTATAAACCACAAAGGGTGTTTATAAAAATAAAGATTCTTTTATTAAAACATTCCTACGCGTTTCAGAGGCATGCACGCCTCCTTCTTCAGGAAAAAAATCATTCATCATGATTTTTTCCCTGAAGAAGGAGGCGTGCATGCCTCTGAAACGCGTAGGAATGTTTTAATAAAAGAATCTTTATTTTTATAAACGCCCTTTGTGGTTTATAGCGCGGTAAAAAAACCCGTCCTTTCACTTTGAACATTTATTCCTACAATTTGGAATGGACAAGGGTTTGTTCCTCGGCTCGCTCTCTAGGGCCAAGTCTCCACGCTCTCCGTGTTTTTCTTTCAAAAGCGTCTAGCCAGGCTTCCGCAGGTCCGCACGTTCCTGCAGGGGGTCTTGCCACATGGTCCCACCTTACAAACGTCCGTTGGAACCCTGGGATCTTAGCAGAGTCCTGACGACTCTTCAAAAGCCGCCTTTTGAGCTGCTGCGGGATGTCTCTCTCTCCCGTCTTTCTCAGAAGGTGGCCTTCCTGGTGACAGTCACTTCGCTTCAGAGAGTGTCTGAGCTTGCGGCGCTGTCATGCAAGGCTCCCTTCCGGGTTTTCCACCAGGATAAGGTGGTTCTTCGTCCTGTCCCGGAATTTCTCCCTAAGGTGGTATCTCCTTTTCATCTAAATCAGGATATCTCCTTGCCTTCCGGTTGCCCTAATCCAATTCACCAGGGTGAAAAGGTTGTGCACCCTTTGGATCTAGTGAGAGCACTACGGTTCTACGTGTCTCGCACGGCGCCCCTACGCCGTTCAGATGCGCTTTTTGTCCTTGTCGCTGGCCAGCGTATGGACTCTCAGGCCTCCAAGTCGACCTTGGCTCGGTGGATCAAGGAACCGATTCTCGAGGCCTACCGTTCTTCGAAGCTTCCGCTCCCTTCAGGGCTGAAAGGCCATTCTACCAGAGCTGTAGGTGCGTCCTGGGCATTGCGGCACCGGGCAACGGTTCAGCAGGTGTGTCAGACAGCTACGTGGTCTAGTAGAAACACACAAAGTCCAAAAAACATATTAAATTAGCCTTCAAAGAAGCAACTATATGACAGAAAGCACCCTTAGGTAAACTACCTGGGTATTTTGAAGCAACGCTAAGAAATAATGAAAATATCATAGAATAAATTCAAAATGTTTTTTTATATTCCATCATTTTTTATTTTTTATTCAAACAAAAACCACACCACAAAGGAGATCATGTTACATCCCAAAAAACTGTCTTAGGTTAGAAAGGTTTGGCAATACATATCCTGCTATGCAGTAACAATCTATTTTTTAACATTTTTTATTTATTATATATATAATATATGATTTGATTCATACGGTGCAGCGGCTCATCATACTGGCAAAGAAGTATTGGATTTAGCCTCTAAAAATATCAATTTCATCAATAAAGTTAATATCTACCGATTAATCTTGTTTCAAAATCTTTGTAACCAGCTGAATTTCACATATGGAAAGCAGTAATTGGGGGCATGAAATATCGGCCTCTATTTTAAAGACATATGTCAAGAAATAACGCCAAACGACTAGGGGAGGAATTTCCATGCCACATAGTCTAATATTATATTCAAAATGCCTCTCTGGCAAAAAAATCCTACTAACAGCCGATAGATAGATTAATATTAGCGATTTCACCTAGGTTTAGGCATAAAAACAGTGACACACTATTGACAGTGTATGCCCGACAATATCACATAGCACCGCACCTAGGCTTAGGCATACTAAACAGTGACACACTTCTGCCTATCAATCCGCAAATAAAGCCGTAACCAGCCTTTTGCCACACAAAGCTGTAATAAGTGTGGCCAGAACCAATGTAAATTCACAGTGTATGCCCGATGGTATCACACCGCACCGCACGAATCATATACACCATATTACTTTAGCATCATTATACATTTAGACGTTAGCCTAACTCTAATAATACCTGAGCAGTGGATGACTCTCTCCTTTCCCCGACGTACGCACGTTTCGCGCCAGCTTTCTCAAGAGGGGCATGTCGGGTAGGGAGAAAGTTGCTGCTGAAATATCAGTCCGCAACCAATAAGGCAAAAGAGGGTGTGTGGCAAATAGCCAATAAACTACGGAGGAGGCGTGTATAGGGTACACGTCACTGATGTAATGCAGGGGAACACCATCGGAATCTCCCCAAAGCTATAGCTGCGCATGTCAGCGCCAGAAAGAATCACTCCCTGCCACGCGCGCTGGACCGCACATCCAAACCGCACATTATATCGCAATACAGTGATCTGCAGACTTCCAAACAACATTAAAGTGAATATTCATGGTGCTACAATGTTAATAGCGCCTATCAATATCCAGGTATTACGATCTACATTTATACAGATGCATGCACGCAGTCTATCAGTATCTTCGTATTGCAATCTGCATTTATACAGGTGCATGCATTGAAATGAATATCCATGGCATTACAATATTACTAGTGTCCATCAGTATCACGGTATTACAATCCTCATTTGTACAAATGCAAGCATGCAGTCTGTCAGTATCCCCGTATTGCGATCTACACTTATACAAGTGCATGCATGAAAATGAATATCCATGGCGCTGCAATGTTAATAGCGCCTATCAGTATCCCTATATTGCGATCACACATTTATACAAGTGCATGCATGCAGTCCCATAAATATACAGCTAGAATCAGAAAAAACAGAGAAAGTAGCCAGCAACATATAGTTACTTCTATCAAAATCGCAAATATAATATGGTTCTCTGATAATATCGCAAGAAAAGGGGTGCTCACATACTCATTGGAGAAATATCCCATGTATATGTCACATATCATAAATATGACAGTTACTCAATAGATGGATGGTATAAAATAATTTTGAATATATTTCCCTTATATCCATCATTTTTTTAATATAAAGAATTATACTTTCATGAACACCCAATAAACCTGATATATAGCTACATTACTCTTATGCCTCATCGTTCAAAATACTCATGACAAACCCATAGGGCAAACTATATTAGATCATATTGATCACCCCCTTATTTTTATTAACAGTAGCTCGGCCAAAAAAGGGGGCGAGAAGGATCACAAGTGCAGTCTACTGGGACAACCCGCAGGTAGCTCCTGCAGTAGCTACCCACTGGGCAATCACCAGAGAGCGCAACAGTAACCCCCCAAATCTCACCGCGGGCCGAGACAACCACGATGTTCCTGATATTAAAGACATTGGTATAAATAAATCTCCGACACAGGGCAATAAATACACAATATCTAATATACTATAAATATATGAATATATATGAAAATTCACATCAATTCATTATCATTATATAATTCATAAAAAGGGGGGGTGATTCCAGCCCAAAATTGCCTCTGAATTTTCTTCCAGTAGGGATTTGAATACCGCCACTCTCTTTTTTTTCTTTTTTTCTTTTTTTATTTTTTGTTATAGAGGAAAAGTCCCTCATCCATTGTTCTTCAATAGTGCCTTGTTGGTAGTTTACCTAAGGGTGCTTTCTGTCATATAGCTACGTGGTCTAGTCTGCACACTTTCACAAGCACTATCAAGTGCATACCTATGCTTCGGCAGACGCCAGTCTAGGTAGGCGAGTCCTTCAGACGGCGGTTGTGCACCTGTAACAGGGGGCCGTTTTCGGCTCTTCTTATTGAGGTATTCTTTTACCCACCCAGGGACTGCTCTTGGACGTCCCAATTGTCTGGGTCTCCCAATGGAGCGACAAAGAAGGGAATTTTGTTTACTTACCGTAAATTCCTTTTCTTCTAGCTCCTATTGGGAGACCCAGCACCCACCCCTGTGCCCTTTTGGCTGGCTGTTGTTTTGGGTTATGGTCTTCAGTTCTCCGAACATCCTTCGGATTGAATTTACCCTAGACCAATTTATAAGTTTCCTCCTTCCTGCTTTTGCACCAAAACTGAGGAGCCCGTGGTCCACGGGAGGGTGTATAGGCAGAGGGGAGGGGTTACACTTTTTAAAGTGTAATACTTTGTGTGGCCTCCGGAGGCAGAAGCTATACACCCAATTGTCTCGGTCTCCCAATAGGAGCTAGAAGAAAAGGAATTTACGGTAAGTAAACAAAATTCCCTTCTTTCGGTGAAATACGAAAGATGTGGTCACCGTGAAATCCCAGTATTTTCTTCATCGTTCCTTATGGGAGACCCAGACCATGGGTGTATAGCTTCCGCCTCCGGAGGACACACAAAGTACTACACTAAAAAGTGTAGCTCCTCCCTCCTAGCATATACACCCCCTGGATGACGAAATCTAGCCAGTTCAATGCTTTGTGTTCAGGAGGCACACATCCACATTCATGCATTCTCATCTGATTTTCATTTTAAAAGAGTTTGAAGAAAAGCGGGTCCAATCCTGGACTCCCGGCATGTCCCTTCTCACCCCACTGTGTCGGCGGTGTTGTTAAGGTTGATTTCGAGGCTGGAGCCTTACATGCCGCGCTCCTTCGCCATCCCTCGGGCTCTGGCTTGAAGTGGGAGCCAACACGGTTCTCACTGCTTTGCAGGAGACCGGTCTCCATCCGCAGCCCTTTCAGGACCCTGCCGGACGGAGCACTCATCCCTCAGGGACCTGGCCCTGCGTCTCACAAGCTAAGTATTGAGACGTTATTGTCAGGGGGGTCCCTTGTACTTTAATGTTGGGGAGAGTGTGTTTTGTACTATTTGTGTCATTTCCGGCCGGTTCTCCGGTTTTCACCAGAGAACCGCGCCGACTGTGCCTGAGCGCCGGCCGCGTTCTAAAATTTAGGCCCCGGCTTCGGCTGCGGCCTAGTTTCGTTTTCACTGCCCCTGCATGTCAGTCATGCAGAGGGACAGTGCGGCGCCGCCCACCGGCCGTTAAGCTCAGGGGAGGACACTCCTCTCTGAGGAGATGTTTCCCTCCCATGTATATCCCCTTGGCCCTCCGGTTCCCGCTCTTGGGCTATGTCCCGCCCCCCCTCCTCACTCCAGCGCCATTTTATCAGCGTTTTCACACTGATCGGCGCCGGCTGCTGCATCTCTGCAATCTGTCTGGGGGTCCGAGCTGTGGAATCCGGAGGGCACATAAAACGGTCTGGTAAGCCACAACCTCTGGTTGTGGACTTTATTATACACTCTCTGGGGGTCATTCTGAAGGAGTGTATTCTTTACTGCAGAGCCTCCACTTCAGCAGCATGTCTCACACTAGGAGCAAGGCTGCAAGGCTGTACTCAATATGCACTGCATGTAAGCTCGTACTGCCTGAACCGAGCACATACCCTCATTGTGATGCCTGCTCTAACATGGTGATGCCTCAGCCTGGAGTCTCCCCAGTGGCCCCTCCGGCTGCTTCGGCCCCGGTGGCTGAACCCCCGGCTTGGGTTGAAGTGTTTTCTAAATCTATCTCCCAGTCCTTCGCCGACTCCATGGGACAGCTGTCCCGGACTCTGCTGACCATGCATCAGCCCCCTTCTCAGGGTGCCTCTGCTGCTTCGGCTCGCTCTGCAGAGCTTACATAGGATTCTTCATCTGCTCCCAGACCCCGTCCTCCTAAGAGGAGACGCAGGGACCCCTCTCCTTCCTCGTCCCGCGACTCCGATTCACGAGTCGACCCGCAGGACGAGGAGGATGTCTTTACTGGGGGCTCGGACGCTACCTCCATGTGCCCCATTGATCTGACCGAGGGTGACGCAGATGTGAGTGACTTGATTGCGTCCATTAATTCTGTGCCTCACTTAAGGATCCCACTGACCGCCAGGTTGACCTCCTGGCCAAGTCTGTCTATGAGGCGGCAGGGGCGTCGTTCTCCCCATCCTTTGCAGCAGTGTGGGCTGTCAAAGCCATCTCTGCTTCCCTAGAGGAGATGCATTCCCTCACTAGGGACTCCATGCCTGAATTGGTTGCCTTAACTTCCCAGGCTTCAGCCTTTTCAGCCTACGCCATGTCTGCCATGCTCGAGGCCTCTCACCGCACTGCGGTGGCCTCCGCTAATTCCCTCGCTATCCGCAGGATCTTGTGGCTTCGACAGTGGAGGGCAGATGCTTCCTCAAAGAAGTACCTTGCTGGGCTCCCATTTGCTGGGTCCAGGCTGTTCGGTGAACAACTGGATGAAATAATTAAGGAGGCTACTGGCGGGAAGAGTACTTCCTTGCCGCAGACTAAAACCAGGAAACCTGTCCAGTGCAGGAACCAGTCGAGGTTTCGTTCCTTTCGTTCCTCCAACTGGTCGTCCGCTAAGCCCTCGGCCTCGTCCACTAACTCAGCCAAGGACCAGAAGCCCTCCTGGCGCAAGAAGCCGCGTCCACAAAGTTCCGCAGGAGCCGCTGCCACCAAGGCAGCCTCCTCTTGACTATCTGGCCGAGCCAGCAACGTCCTTGGTCGGTGGCAGGCTCTCCCACTTTGGCGACGTGTGGTTTCAACACGTCTCCGATCAGTGGGTGCGGGATATCATCTCCCACGGCTACAGGATAGAATTCTCTTCCAGCCCGCAAAACAGATTTTTTCTGTCAACTCCCCCCTGCTCCAAGGCCACCGCCTTCTCTCAGGCCGTGGCATCCTTGCAGGCCAGCGGAGTGATTGTACCGGTTCCCGCCAGGGAACGGTTCAGAGGTTTTTACTCAAATCTCTTCTTGGTCCCCAAAAAGGACGGTTCCTTCCGGCCCATCCTGGATCTCAAGCTTCTCAACAAGCATGTTCAGGTGCAGCACTTACGCATGGAGTCTCTGCGATCAGTCATTGCCTCAATGACCCAAGGAGATTTCCTGGCATCCATCGACATCAGAGATGCCTATCTGCATGTGCCAATTGCAGTTTCACACCAGCGTTGGCTACGTTTTGCAGTCTGAGAGGAACATTTCCAATTCGTGGCTCTCCCCTTCGGGTTAGCCACGGCCCCTCGAGTATTCACCAAGGTCATGGCAGCAGTGGTTGCGGTTCTGCACCTCCAGGGATTGGCAGTGACTCCTTACCTGGACGACCTTCTTTTCAAGGCTTCCTCCAGCGCAGACTGTCAGCGGAGTGTCTCGCTCACTCTCGCCACTCTGGTCCAATTCGGGTGGCTTGTCAATCTGCCCAAGTCCACTTTGACCCCGACCCAAGAACTCACGTACCTGGGGATGCAATTAGAGACTCTGCCGGCACTTGTCAAGCTGCCCTTAGTCAAACAGCAGTCCCTCCATCTGGTGGTGCGCTCTCTGTTGAGGCCCCGCCGTCATTCCATCAGGCACCTCATGCAGGTGCTGGGCCAGATGGTGGCGTCAATGGAAGCGGTTCCCTTTGCCCAGTTCCATCTGCATCCTCTGCAGCTGGACATTCTCCGCTGTTGGGACAAGCGGCCTTCTTCCTTGCACAGGTTGGTGGCTCTGTCGCCACAGACCAGGAGCTCTCTTCAGTGGTGGCTTCGGCCCCTCTCTCTGTCTCAGGGACGCTCCTTCCTGACTCCGTCCTGGGTGATCCTCACCACGGATGCCAGTCTTTCCGGCTGGGGAGCAGTATTTCTCCACCACAGAGCACAGGGCACTTAAACTCCGTCCGAATCAGCCCTCTCGATCAATGTGCTGGAAATCAGAGCTGTGCTCTTAGCTGTCGTAGCCTTTCACCATCTGTTGGCGGGCAAGCACATTCGAGTCCAGTCAGACAACGTGACAGCAGTTGCCTACATCAATCACCAGGGCGGGACTCACAGCCGCCTGGCAATGTTGGAGGTTCAACGCATCCTGCAGTGGACGGAGGACTCCAAGTCCACCATATCCGCAGTCCACATCCCAGGCGTAGAAAACTGGGAGGCAGATTATCTCAGCCGTCAAACCGTGGACAACGGCGAGTGGGCTCTGCATCCGGCAGTGTTCCGGTCGATCTGCCGCAAGTGGGGAACTCCGGAAGTGGATCTAATTGCATCCCGGCACAACAAGGTCCCGGTTTACATGGCTCGCTCCCACGATCCTCAGGCCTTTGCAGCGGACGCGCTGGTTCAGGATTGGTCCCAGTTCCGTCTGTCTTACGTGTTTCCCCCTCTAGTTCTCTTGCCCAGAGTCCTGCGCAAGATCAGAATGGAGGGTCGTCGGGTCATACTCATTGCTCCAGACTGGCCCAGGCGAGCTTGGTATCCAGACCTGCTCCGTCTGTCCGTAGAGGTGCCGTGGCATCTCCCGGACCGTCCAGACCTTCTCTCACAAGGTCCGTTTTTCCGCAAGAATTCTGCGGCTCTCAGATTGACGGCGTGGCTCTTGAGTCCTGGATCTTGACGGCGTCCGGCATTCCTCCCGAGGTCATCTCCACTATGACTCAGGCTCGGAAGTCTTCCTCGGCAAAAATTTACCACAGGACTTGGAGAATTTTCCTGTCCTGGTGTCGTTCTTCCGGCCATGCCCCTTGGCCATTCTCCTTGCCGACCCTTCTGTCCTTCCTACAGTCTGGTCTGCGGCTAGGACTATCCCTCAATTCTCTCAAGGGACAGGTCTCGGCCCTGTCAGTGCTGTTCCAGCGGCGTATCGCCCGGCTGGCTCAGGTGCGCACCTTTATGCAGGGCGCATCTCACATCATCCCGCCTTACCGGCGACCTCTGGATCCCTGGGACCTTAATCTGGTCCTCACGGCCTTGCAGAAACCCCCTTTTGAGCCACTTAGGGAGGTTTCTTTGTTTCTTCTTTCACAGAAGGTGGTCTTTCTAGTGGCCATAACTTCCCTCAGGAGAGTCTCCGATTTGGCTGCGCTCTCCTCTGAGTCACCTTTTTTGGTTTTTCACCAAGATAAGGTGGTTCTTCGTCCGTCTCCGGACTTTCTTCCGAAGGTGGTATCTCCTTTCCACCTTAACCAGGATATTTCCCTGTCTTCCTTTTGTCCGGCTCCTGTTCATCGCTTTGAAAAAGCGTTGCATACTCTGGATCTGGTGCGGGCGCTCCGGATCTGTGTCTCGCACCGCAGCTCTTAGGCGGTGCACCTCTCTCTTTGTGCTGACCACTGGTCAGCGTAAGGGCCTCTCTGCTTCTAAGCCGACCCTGGCTCGCTGGATTAGGTTGGCCATTTCCAATGCCTACCAGTGTTCTCAAGTGCCTTCCCCGCCGGGGATCAAGGCACACTCGACCAGAGCTGTCGGTGCCTCTTGGGCTTTCAGGCACCAGGCTATGGCTCAGCAGGTCTGTCAGGCTGCCACTTGGTCCAGTCTGCATACCTTTTCGAAGCACTACCAAGTGCATGCTCATGCTTCGGCAGATGCGAGCTTGGGCAGGCGCATCCTTCAGGCGGCTGTCGCCCACTTGTGAAGTTAGGTTTCGCCTACTTCTCAGTTTTCTGTTTCCCACCCATGGACTGCTTTGGAACGTCCCATGGTCTGGGTCTCCCATAAGGAACGATGAAGAAAAAGAGAATTTTGTTTACTTACCGTAAATTCTTTTTCTTATAGTTCCGACATGGGAGACCCAGCACCCTCCCTGTTGCCTGTTGGCAGTTTTCTTGTTCCGTGTGTTTTCACCGGCTGTTGTTGTAGTCAGAGGTTCCGGTTGTTCCGGGTTTTGCTCTGTCTCTACTTGTGGGTGGATGTCCTCCTTCAGCTTTTGCACTAAACTGGCTAGATTTCGTCATCCAGGGGGTGTATATGCTAGGAGGGAGGAGCTACACTTTTTAGTGTAGTACTTTGTGTGTCCTCCGGAGGCAGAAGCTATACACCCATGGTCTGGGTCTCCCATTACGGAACTATAAGAAAAAGAATTTACGGTAAGTAAACAAAATTCTCTTTTTTCAGGGTGGAAAAAGTCTTGTGTGACCATCACAACATTTCCAGAGATGTCAGTCTGTCATGAACCAAAAATGCAGCAACCCCATCCCACACCCCCTTGAAAAAACTATTGATTGCGATTATAATATTCTGATAAAAAATGTGAATGTTACTAGTTTCTATTCTAAAGTCATTGCGTTTCTGTGCAGTCACGGCCTCCAATAACCACAGCAACGTCCGTCACCCCTGCAGTAGTGGCCACAGTGTCCGCTACTCGAGCACAGTCCCCAGTTATCACCACTACTCCAGCACACGCAGCAGAACCTGTTCTAAGGTATGCCAGAATTTATTTTTTTTTCAAAGGTGGAGGTTTGGATGTTTTTTGTTTTTGTTTTTTAATTCTAATGTGGTAGATGTCACTGAACATTTGTCTTTCTGCTCTAATGTTCCTACCTAGACCAACTTTGTCAATTCAGCAGCACCCTCCTCCTGCGACAATCAGCATTCAGAGACCTGCCCAGGTGCGGGACACTGGAACACGCATTACGCTGCCCACACACTCTGCACTGGGTGCCCAGAAACAACAGCTGCATGCAATGGCACAGGTACTGTAAACTGGGCGCTTGCTCCATTATGGCCATGTAAAATTACTAGCTGATCATTTTAACCATTTAATAACTGAGATTCATTACTTTTAAAGACCTAAATGTGAATAATGCCCCAGGACTTTCCCTGATAAGCCCTTTTAGGCTATGTGCGCACTAGAAAGCAACTATTTTTTAAGAAAAAAAACGGACCCTCTTAAAGAATGCCGCACCCACGGTAAAAAAACCGCCGCAAAATCCGCATGCGGATTTACTGCAGGTTGGTCCCTGTGGATTTTTACCATTATCTATGGTAAAAACCGCAGGTACCTGCAGACCAGGAGTGACATGCTCATTAATTCTGCAGCGGAAAATCCATGGGTATAAAAATAAAAAAGAAGCCGTGTGCGCACAGCATTTTTTAAAACCCATAGGATTTGCTGGGGAATGACTACAGAAATGTTAGACACATTTTCAGGAGCAATTCCGCGGTAAATCCGCAGCGTGCGCACAAGGCCTTAAGCTCATATCCTAGGTATGCACCAGTCTGTTTATATCACTGGTGCAGGTAATAAAAATGGTATCCACAGTGTTAGTTTTGTTAGTAGGGGAAAAAGTCCTCTCTAGTACAGGACAGATGGCATGTGTTTGTTTTTTTTATTTGTCGCTCCACTGCAGACTTGTGTGCCATATGTTAATATGGCTGCTTCTCCATTCTTACAGACAGCAAATTTGCATGTAGTCTTTCTTCTCCTATAGTCATGTTCCTTCTTTCTAGATTTCACCTCTGCTCTGTAGAGACATTTTTGATGAAACCAGAATATTGATTCATTACCTAAATGTCCATAAAGAGACTTTCGAGTTGCATTGTCTCATACAAATCACAGCTTGACCAGACGCAGAGGATAGAAGAGGGCGAGAGCATGCTTTACAATGTATACCTGCTTCATCTCTGAAGGGTCAGGGTCACATATACCCACCTTCTCCAACATAAAAGTACAAGCAGCCATGCAGAATGCAACCACGCTAATGATACACATATATAACACACAATACACTCAGGCGTTGTACTAGATTGTTTGTTTCCCTAATTTTTTGTGTGAGAGTCATGTGTTAGAAATGTTTGTTTTTAACAAATTCCACATATATTTTTTGGTAGAAGACTCTCTTTGGCACCGGAAATCCAGTTGCCGCTGCTACCGTGGCTCCTATTTTGGCAACAAACACTCTGCCTTCTGTAACAACTTCAGGTAATGTTTATCCGAATTTATTTTTGCATAAATCAGTAGCAGATATCAATATAATAAATAGTAGCGATTTTTTTTTTTTTTTTCCTTTTATATGGTCAGCATGCAAACTCAAACTATGCACATCACTTTGTTAGGACATTTGTCTTCATTCTTGGAATAAAAGTACAGACTGAGTTGGTCACAGCACTTCTAGTTGCTTTATACCCAATTTTTTTTTTTGTTTTTGCAACTAGGGTGCGTAATGCTGCTGTATGGCTCCTAAATCGTCATTATTAAATGTAACTTTTTCTTTTCCCTCATCACGGACACAGGCTCCTCTGCCCACACACAAGTTCCTACCAGCACCATTGTCACCATGACCATGCCAACCCACTCGTCCCATGCTACAGCAGTGACCACTTCCAATATTCCCGTGGGTAAGTCAGGTTGTTCTTTGTTCCCCTTCCAGCACTTTGAAATCCATTTTTAGTTTTATTATAAAAAGGGATTTCAGGCACCTAAAATGATTTGTTAGTGGGACAAAACATTGTATATGTACTTCACAAATTCTGTGCTATTCCTTTCCACATGGCTGTTCAGTCACCTAACAACTTCACTTCTCATTAAATACTGGATTAAATGGGTACAAACCAACCTCCACAACACAAGATTGTGCTCTAATGAAAATCTAAAATGTGCAAAACATGGACACACTATAGGCAAAATCTTGAAAATCGCTCTTTATCTGAAGACTCCCTTCTCCTTCCATGACCCTTTTATACCTTCAATTTAACCACGTATGTATTTTCTCTTCCAGCTAAGGTTGTCCCACAGCAAATAACGCATACTTCACCCCGGATACAGTCAGATTATGGACCTGAGAGAAGCAATCTGATACCTATTCCTGGCCACAGAGCCTCTCCCAATCCAATGGCAATGGAGGCTAGAAGTGAAAACCGGTGAGTTCTACCCCCTCGCATGTAAAGCAGTGGTTCTGGATTCACATTCCTTTTCTTTAGCTGTTGTATAAAGCAGTGAATTTGTCCTAATAACAGAAAAGGTCCGAGTGCTTGGAGGTTCAGAGAGCAACCATATGGTCTTATATCTGACTGTGTATGTGGTCTATGCCAATATGGAGTGGGAATTTAACTGACCTTATCCCTCAGATCACCAGTAAGAGGAGAGAGGCCAAGGCTTAGGGCAGGTGTAATGAGATAAGGAAAGTAGTAGGACAGCAAGCAGTGATGGAAAGAATATACAGTTAGGTCCAGAAATATTTGGACAGTGACACAAGTTTTGTTATTTTAGCTGTTTACAAAAACATGTTCAGAAATACAATTATATATATAATATGGGCTGAAAGTGCACACTCCCAGCTGCAATATGAGAGTTTTCACATCCAAATCGGAGAAAGGGTTTAGGAATCATAGCTCTGTAATGCATAGCCTCCTCTTTTTAAAGGGACCAAAAGTAATTGGACAAGGGACTCTAAGGGCTGCAATTAACTCTGAAGGCGTCTCCCTCGTTAACCTGTAATCAATGAAGTAGTTAAAAGGTCTGGGGTTGATTACAGGTGTGTGGTTTTGCATTTGGAAGCTATTGCTGTGACCAGACAACATGCGGTCTAAGGAACTCTCAATTGAGGTGAAGCAGAACATCCTGAGGCAGAAAAAAAAGAAAAAATCCATGAGAGATAGCAGACATGCTTGGAGTAGCAAAATCAACAGTCGGGTACATTCTGAGAAAAAAGGAATTGACTGGTGAGCTTGGGAACTCAAAAAGGCCTGGGCGTCCACGGATGACAACAGTGGTGGATGATCGCCGCATACTTTCTTTGGTGAAGAAGAACCCGTTCACAACATCAACTGAAGTCCAGAACACTCTCAGTGAAGTAGGTGTATCTGTCTCTAAGTCAACAGTAAAGAGAAGACTCCATGAAAGTAAATACAAAGGGTTCACATCTAGATGCAAACCATTCATCAATTCCAAAAATAGACAGGCCAGAGTTACATTTGCTGAAAAACACCTCATGAAGCCAGCTCAGTTCTGGAAAAGTATTCTATGGACAGATGAGACAAAGATCAACCTGTACCAGAATGATGGGAAGAAAAAAGTTTGGAGAAGAAAGGGAACGGCACATGATCCAAGGCACACCACATTCTCTGTAAAACATGGTGGAGGCAACGTGATGGCATGGGCATGCATGGCTTTCAATGGCACTGGGTCACTTGTGTTTATTGATGACATAACAGCAGACAAGAGTAGCCGGATGAATTCTGAAGTGTACAGGGATATACTTTCAGCCCAGATTCAGCCAAATGCCGCAAAGTTGATCGGACGGCGCTTCATAGTACAGATGGACAATGACTCCAAGCATACAGCCAAAGCTACCCAGGAGTTCATGAGTGCAAAAAAGTGGAACATTCTGCAATGGCCAAGTCACTCACCAGATCTTAACCCAATTGAGCATGCATTTCACTTGCTCAAATCCAGACTTAAGACGGAAAGACCCACAAACAAGCAAGACCTGAAGGCTGCGGCTGTAAAGGCCTGGCAAAGCATTAAGAAGGAGGAAACCCAGCGTTTGGTGATGTCCATGGGTTCCAGACTTAAGGCAGTGATTGCCTCCAAAGGATTCGCAACAAAATATTGAAAATAAAAATATTTTGTTTGGGTTTGGTTTATTTGTCCAATTACTTTTGACCTCCTAAAATGTGGAGTGTTTGTAAAGAAATGTGTACAATTCCTACAATTTCTATCAGATATATTTGTTCAAACCTTCAAATTAAACGTTACAATCTGCATTTGAATTCTGTTGTAGAGGTTTCATTTCAAATCCAATGTGGTGGCATGCAGAGCCCAACTCGCGAAAATTGTCACTGTCCAAATATTTCTGGACCTAACTGTATATAGAGGAGCTATATGCCAGTGACACACTGACCATCATGAGGCGTGCGGGGGCCAAGTGGAAATAAACCTGTTGGAAAGCAAAGCGGATTGGGCGCTGAGGCAGCTACTAATCAGTAGAGCGCTTAGTATTGATGGTGTCCCTGCTGACCTTACAAAACTATGCCAGAAGATGTGGATGACATTGCACATGGCCAAAGGAATGGAACAAAACAGTCGTCTTCACACTGCCTTAGAAGGGCAATGCCAACTATAGAACAATCACACTGATCCATCACATCAGCAGAGTTCTTTTTAAGGATTATCCAGAAGAGCTTGGACAACATCTTTTGGTCAAGAACCGCCTGACAACCAAGTTGAATTTTGTAAGGACAGAGGTATTCTTGAGCACCTCGCAAACCAGAGCTGGATCATAGAAAATGAGGGGGGTACCAGAAGAAGCTCTACCAGCTGTGCTTCATGGATTGTACCAAGGCTTTTGGCTGTGTTGAGCATGATAAGCTTTGGGAAGCACTGAGGTATGTGTGCCAGCGCATCTGATGACGTTTATCAGGGCACTGTCTAGTCTACAACAATCAAGAAGCAATAGTGCAGATTAAGTATGGACATAGAGAATGGCTGAAAGATCAAAAGAAAACAAAGCAGTGTCCTTTTTTTTTTTTTTTTTTTTTTCAACCTCTTTGCAGTAATAATGGGGAAGATGAACAGATGATTCCAGTGTTGGTGTGGAATAGGTGGAACAACGATCAGCAAGCTGAGACTTGCAGATGATAAATTTCTGTTGGCAGAGAGTGAGGGGGCAGAGATGGTGTGAATTAGCGGGGGTACCTCCATCCATGGTGAGCATAGCTGAAATATAGACGTGTAAGGACGTCTGTTACCATCAAAGACTGATCACTTCAGTTATGTTCAGAGTTGTGACGTATGGCTGTGAGACGTGGACTCTCGCTAAAGCAGAAAGAAGAAAATTGATACCTTGGGCGCTGTGGTGCTGGTGAAGACCTCTATGAATCCCATGCACAGCTAGGATCACCAACAAAGATGTGCTTGATAAAATAAACCGAGAATTGTCCCTGGAAGAAAAGATCACTTGACATTGATCTATTTTGGATGTGTGATAAGGGCAAATTCAATAGAAAAGGACATGCTACTAGAAATGGCCAGTAGTAAAGAGAAACTGGGGAGACCGAAGGCCTGTAAGCTGGGTACCAACAAGAATATGGGAATGGAAAGAACTGGCCTACAGAGTATCTAAGGGTCGGGTACGACTGAATGGATAAAATAGAGGATGGTCTTAATTAGGACTACTCCTGGTTTAACTTTTTTTTCTTTGTCGCTCCATTGGGAGACCCAGACAATTGGGGTGTATAGCTTCTGCCTCCGGAGGCCACACAAAGTATTACACTTTAAAAAGTGTAACCCCTCCCCTCTGCCTATACACCCTCCCATGGATCACGGGCTCCTCAGTTTTATGCTTTGTGTGGAAGGAGGCACACATCCACTCATGCATTCTCATATTAGTTATGTCGGTTGGAAGAAAAGAGGGCCCCCACGGGGCCCCCGGCATGTTCCCTTCTCACCCCACTATGTCGGCGGTGTTGTTAAGGTTGAGGTACCCATTGCGGGTACAAAGGCCGGAGCCTCATGCCGTCTCCTTCACCATCCCTTAGCGGCTCTGGGAGAAGTGGGATCCTGAATGGTCAGCCATTTGCTGGGACCGTGCTCCCTCCGCAGCCCCTGTGGGAACCTGCCGGACCGGAGTCTATTCAACCTCAGGGACCGGGCCCTGCAACTCTAAGGTACTCTGTGTCCCCATTGGGGAATATGCAGGAGCGCACCTTCTTCCCGGACGCTGCGGCAGCTGCTGAATTGAGAAGACCGGCGGACTTCCGCGCCGACCATGCCTGTTTGTCGGGCGTGGTCTCAAATTTAGTCCCCGGCTTCATCGCGGCCTAGTCGCAAAAATCCCGCCCCCGGGCCTGCCTGTCAGGGGTAAGGGCGGGACTGCCGACCTGACGTCTGATGTGAGGGCTGGAGCATCCTGCATGTTTCCTCCCCCCTCACTGATCACTGTGGGGACCCCAGATTCCCGCACTTTCCTGGCGCTGCCCACGGCTCCACTCCTCCCCTGAGATCTCCGGCAGCCATTTTTTGGGCATTCTGCCGGTGGAGGATTCTCAGGAACAGCTCTGCAGCTACAGGGGACCTAAAGCTGGGAATCTGGAGGCACACACTCCACTTGTTAGCGGTCGGTAAGCCACACCGGTCACCCGGTGCTGGTCCCCCCCCAGGGTGCCGGAATAGATACGTATTTATATATATATTTCTGTTCGGTCGGGCTGTATACACTGTTTTTGCCCATATACCCTCAGTGATCATTCTCCTAGGAGACAACAGCATGTCGTCCACAAGGAGCAAAGCTGTTAAGGCACAGGGGTTTTTTGCGGCCTGTACCTCTTGTGGGGCTATGTTACCTGCGGGTTCCACCTACCCTCACTGTGAGCAATGCTCGACCCCTGTTTCACTTGCTCAGCCGGAGCCTCGGTCACTAGTGGACCCCTCGGCTCATGTAGACCCCCCTGCTCCCCCTGTCCAGGCGGCAGGGACAGAGTTCTCCTCTTTTTTGCTGAGAAACTCTGAGTCACTTTCACAATCCATGGCTCAGTCTATGGACAAATGGTCTGCCAAGCTGCTAGAAGCTTTGCAGTCCAGACCGGTCCTTACACAGGCCCCGGCCCCTGTTGGATCGTCACCTCCAGGCCCCTCTCGGTCTGAGCCGCAGCGCGCTCCCAGGTTGGGCCCTAGGTCCCACGCGGAGGACTCCTGCCAGGACCACAGTCCTAGACAGGCTAAGCGGGCTTGCTGGGAATCTTCCCCGACTTCTTCACGCTGCTCGGGTTCCCAGCTTGAGGACTCTCTGGAGGACGAGGCGGACGTCGCAGCTCAGGGTTCTGACCCTGACGTCGCCCTTAACCTTGATACACCTGAGGGGGACGCATTAGTGAATGATCTTATCTCGTCCATCAACCAGGTGTTGGATCTCTCTCCCCCGCCTCCTACTGTGGAGGAGTCGGCGTCTGAGCAGGAGAAACACCAGTTTCGGTTCCCCAAACGTACACGTAGTGCGTTCTTCGATCACTCTAACTTCAGAGACGCTGTCCAGAAGCCCAGAGCGGTTCCGGACAAGCGCTTTACTAAGCGCCTCACTGACACGCGTTACCCTTTCCCCGCTGAAGTCGTTAAGGGGTGGGCTCAATGTCCCAAGGTGGATCCTCCAGTCTCTAGATTGGCGGCTAGATCTGTGGTATCGGTGGCAGATGGCTCATCGCTAAAGGATGCCACTGACAGGCAGATAGAGCTCCTGGTGAAGTCCATCTTTGAGGCTACGGGCGCGTCTTTTGCCCCGGCCTTTGCAGCTGTGTGGGCATTCCAAGCTATCTCTGCTTGTCTGACTGAGATTAATGCTGTCACACGTAATTCTGCTCCGCAAGTTGCGTCTTTGACTTCTCAAGCGTCAGTTTTTTCTTCCTACGCCATGAACGCAGTCCTAGACTCGGCTAGCCGTACAGCTGTGGCATCCGCTAACTCTGTGGCAGTCCGCAGGGCCATGTGGCTGCGCGAATGGAAGGCAGACTCTGCCTCCAAGAGGTTCTTAACCGGTTTGCCGTTTTCTGGCGAACGCTTGTTTGGCGAACGATTGGATGAGATTATTAAGGAATCCAAGGGAAAGGACTCCTCCTTACCCCAGTCCAGACCTAAGAGACCTCAACAACGGAAAATACAATCGAGGTTTCGGTCCTTTCGTCCCTCCGCCAAGCCCCAATCCTCTTCGTCCAGCAGGCAGGAGAAAGGCCAGAGGAACTCCAAGTCACGCCCCCAAAAGGACGCAGGAGGCACTGCCTCCAAGGCGGCCTCCTCATGACTCTCGGCATCCCCTAACCGCATCCTCGGTCGGTGGCAGGCTCTCCCGCTTTGGCGACGCCTGGTGGCCACATGTTCAAGACCGATGGGTGAGAGACATTCTGTCTCACGGTTACAGGATAGAGTTCAGCTCCCGTCCTGCGGCTCGTTTCTTCAGAACCTCTCCGCCCCCCGCTCAGGCCGACGCACTTTTTCAGGCGGTGGACGCTCTGAAGACAGTTGTGACCCCCGTTCCCCTTCAGGAACGTGGTCGCGGCTTTTACGCCAACTTGTTTGTGGTGCCAAAAAAGGACGGATCATTCCGTCCCGTTCTGGACCTCAAACTGCTCAACAGACACGTGAGAACCAGAAGGTTTCGGATGGAATCTCTCCGCTCGGTCATCGCCTCGATGTCACAAGGAGACTTCCTAGCATCGATCGACATCAAAGATGCTTATCTCCACGTGCCGATCGCACTCGAACATCAACGCTTCTTGCGTTTCGCCATCAGGGACGAACACCTTCAGTTCGTGGCATTGCCTTTCGGCCTGGCGACAGCCCCACTGGTTTTCACCAAAGTCATGGCATCCGTCGTGGCGGTCCTACACTCTCAGGGCCACTCGGTGATTCCCTACCTAGACGATCTCCTAGTCAGGGCCCCTTCTCGGGTGGCGTGTCAACACAACCTTACAGTCGCTCTGACGACTCTCCAGCAGTTCGGGTGGATCATCAACTTCCCAAAATCCAAGTTTACACCGACCCAATCACTGACTTACCTCGGGATGGAGTTTCATACACAGTCAGCGGTAGTCAAGCTACCGCGAGACAAACAGCTTTCTCTGCAGGCAGGGGTGCAATCACTTCTTCGGAGTCAGTCAAACCCCTTAAGGCGCCTCATGCACTTCCTGGGGAAGATGGTGGCAGCGATGGAGGCAGTGCCGTTCGCGCAATTCCATCTACGGCAGCTCCAATGGGACATTCTCCGCAAATGGGACAGGAGGTCGGCTTCCCTCGACAGGAACGTCTCTCTTTCCCTTGCAACCAAGACGTCACTTCAGTGGTGGCTCCTTCCCAACTCTCTATCGCAGGGAAAATCCTTCCTACCCCCAACCTGGGCTGTGGTCACCACGGACGCGAGCCTGTCAGGGTGGGGAGCGGTTTTTCTCCACCACAGGGCTCAGGGAACCTGGACTCCGATAGTCTTCCCTTCAGATCAATGTTCTGGAAATAAGGGCAGTGTATCCAGCCCTATTGGCTTTTCAGCAGTGGCTGGAGGGCAGGCAGATCCGTATCCAGTCGGACAACGCCACTGCCGTCGCATACATCAACCACCAAGGCGGCACTCGCAGTCGTCAAGCCTTCCAGGAAGTCCGGCTGATTCTGCAGTGGGTGGAAGCCACAGCCTCCACCATCTCCGTAGTTCACAATCCCGGGCGTAGAAAACTGGGAAGCAGATTTTCTCAGTCGTCAGGGCATGGATGCGGGGGAATGGTCTCTGCACCCAGAAGTGTTTCGAGAGATCTGTCGCCGCTGGGGAACGCCGGACGTCGATCTCATGGCGTCACGGCACAACAACAAAGTCCCGGCATTCATGGCCCGGTCCCAAGATCACAGAGCTCTGGCGGCGGACGCGTTAGTTCAGGACTGGTCGCAGTTCCGACTGCCTTATGTGTTTCCTCCTCTGGCGATGCTGCCCAGAGTGTTACGCAAGATCAGGTCCGACTGCCGTCGCGCCATTCTCGTCGCTCCAGACTGGCCGAGGCGGTCGTGGTACCCGGATCTGTGGCATCTCACGGTGGGTCAGCCGTGGGCGCTTCCAGACCGCCCAGACTCGCTGTCACAAGGGCCATTTTTCCATCTGAATTCTGTGGCCCTCAACCTGACTGTGTGGCCATTGAGTCCTGGCTCCTAGCATCTTCAGGGTTATCTCAGGATGTCATTGCCACCATGAGACAAGCCAGGAAGCCAACGTCCGCCAAGATCTATTACAGGTCTTGGCAAATCTTCTTATCCTGGTGCTCTGATAACGGTTTCTCTCCATGGCCGTTTGCCTTACCCACTTTTCTTTCATTCCTCCAATCCGGAATGGACAAGGGTTTGTCACTCGGCTCTCTCAAGGGCCAAGTATCGGCGCTCTCCGTATTTTTTCAAAAGCGTCTAGCCAGGCTTCCGCAGGTCCGCACGTTCCTGCAGGGAGTTTGCCACATAGTCCCACCTTACAAGCGTCCGCTGGAACCCTGGGATCTTAACAGGGTGCTAACGGCTCTTCAGAAACCACCTTTCGAGCTGCTGCGGGATGTCTTTTTATCACGTCTTTCGCAAAAGGTGGCCTTTCTAGTGGCAATTACATCACTCCGGAGAGTGTCTGAGCTTGCAGCGCTGTCATGCAAAGCCCCCTTCCTGGTGTTTCACCAGGATAAGGTGGTTCTGCGTCCGGTTCCGGAATTTCTCCCTAAGGTGGTATCTACTTTTCATCTCAATCAGGATATCTCCTTACCTTCATTTTGCCCTAATCCAGTTCACCAATGTGAAAAGGATTTGCACTCTTTGGATCTGGTGAGAGCACTCTGGCTCTACGTGTCTCGCACGGCGCCCCTGCGTCGTTCAGATGCGCTCTTTGTCCTTGTCGCTGGCCAGCGTAAGGGTTCGCAGGCTTCCAAGTCAACCTTGGCTCGGTGGATCAAGGAACCGATTCTTGAAGCCTACCGTTCTTCTGGGCTTCCGCTTCCTTCAGGGCTGAAAGCCCATTCTACCAGAGCCGTGGGTGCGTCCTGGGCATTGCGGCACAGGGCTACGGCTCAGCAGGTGTGTCAGGCAGCGACGTGGTCTAGTCTGCACACTTTCACGAAGCACTATCAAGCGCATACCTATGCTTCGGCAGATGCCAGTCTAGGTAGGCGAGTCCTTCAGGCGGCGGTTGCCCACCTGTAAGAGGAGGGCCGTTCGGCTCTTTTTATTGAGGTATTCTTTTACCCACCCAGGGACTGCTTTTGGACGTCCCAATTGTCTGGGTCTCCCAATGGAGCGACAAAGAAGAAGGGAATTTTGTTTACTTACCGTAAATTCCTTTTCTTCTAGCTCCTATTGGGAGACCCAGCACCCGCCCCTGTTCCCTTCGGGCTGGTTGTTCTTTTGTGTACACATGTTGTTCATGTTGAATTGTTCTTTTGGTTCATGGTTCAGTTCTCCGAACATCCTTCGGATTGAATTTACCCTAGACCAATTTATAAGTTTTCTCCTTCCTGCTTTTGCACCAAAACTGAGGAGCCCGTGATCCACGGGAGGGTGTATAGGCAGAGGGGAGGGGTTACACTTTTTAAAGTGTAATACTTTGTGTGGCCTCCGGAGGCAGAAGCTATACACCCCAATTGTCTGGGTCTCCCAATAGGAGCTAGAAGAAAAGGAATTTACGGTAAGTAAACAAAATTCCCTTCTTTTTTTTTTTTTTGTAGAAACTTCCTTTTTACAGTTGATATTTTGTCTTAGTACTAGAGTTGAGCAAAAGGATTTGCAGGACTCTGGTCCAGCAGACTCATCAGTAGTCAGTCGCTGCCGAACCAGAGACCTATTCCTTCTGCTGGCATCTGGAGCACTACTTGTGATTAATAGGCCTGGCCCAGCAATGTCAATGCACTGGCAGGTAGGAGGTGATTCTTACGTCTCTGGTCCTGTGACCAAGAACAACAGATGTAGCAGCTAGACCAGGTACCTGATGATCCATTTACTCAATACCTACTGTCATTAATTCTTCTGCCTAAATGTCCTGTAACATTCAATATTTCAGGCTGCTTAGAAGAATATGTGCGCACATTGCACTTTTGTTTCTCCAGTAAAAAACGCACCTCTAACTGAAAAAACGCATCAAAAACTGAATGCGTTTTTGCCGCGTTTTCTGTGCGTTTGTGCCATGTTTTTGTCCCTGCGTTTTTTAACCTTTTCAATGGCAAAACGCAGAAAAGTGACATGCTTCTTAGTTTTTTGGGGGTTTTTTTGCCACCACAACTGCAGGCAAAAAAGAAGCAATGTGTGCACAGCCTTTTATATTTCTCATAGACTTTGCTGGGGAGGGTCATACATGCAGTTTAGGACCGCAAACTGCACCCAAAACTCCACCAAAAAAAGCGGCGTGCGCACAAGGCCTAACTTGGACTTTTAGTTCCTATCTTAGTCTTGGGGAGGGGAATGTTATCAAGTAGCCATTGATATATTCATATATCTTAAAATCCTTCTTTGTTTTCATTTCACAGGCCGCCTGTACCCGTGCAGTTACAATATTTTCTACCCACTTATCCCCAGTCTGCCTATCCGTTGGCTGCTCACACTTACACACCTATAACCAGTTCTGTATCTACCATTCGCCAATATCCAGGTTAGTATGGGGAAAACATCTGGTCCTTCAGCAGGACTTTCAGATGGGATACAGATCTGTCATTCAGCATGAATGGTGGCTCAACTTACCTCCTCCTGCAATGATCAAAATATTCATCAACTAATAGCCAGTTATAAAAATCGCTAATCAACTAGTAATTAACATCTGACCAAATGTCTCCAGTACTAAAGGGCTGTAGTCTGTATTAAGTGTACATTCTATAGTTACATGTTCTGATTTCATTGCAGCCAGTGTATGCAATTTATAAATTAACCATAATGATGTGTAACTGCACAAGTTGTGTGTACAATAATCTTTGCATTTACTTTAGTTTCAGCCCAAGCTCCAAATTCTGCCCTCACAGCCCAGTCAGTGGCTTCCACGGTGCATTTGAACCCGATGCAGCTGATAAATGTAGACACATCTCACACACGTCATATACAAGGAATTCAGCCCGCACCAGTCAGCGCACAAGGGATGCAGCCTTCACCTTTCAGTACCCAAGGAATTCAAGCCACTCCGATTGGTGCCCAAGGATTACAACCACCTCCAATCAGCAGCCAAGGAATTCATCCTGCGGGGGCCATCACCACTCAGGCTCTCCAGACCCCTTCAGTTAACTCTCAGCAAGCATCAAATGATGCAAAACCTTCTGGTATTGTCTTTTCTAATTATTTATTTTGATTATTGTTTTACTGGTTTCAAATGAAACGTGTTTTTAGTGTAACTGTAAGGTCCACATGTCTGTTGTACATGGGTTGTGTGGCCTCTGCTATATAGATAGATGGATATATAATATATTTGAAGAGAAGGACTATATTGTTTTCCACAGATTGTGCTCCCCCCCCCCCCTTTTGTCTTTGTAGTTGTTCTTGCGGAAGGGGCCACAATAGTTGCCAATCCCCTAAATAGTGCTTTCACCACCACACCAGCAAGTGCTGCAGTCATGCAGGGTCACAGTCAAAGTCCAGGTATTGGTAGTGCCCCTGCCCAGGGCTCCTCACCACGGCCTAGCATCTTACGCAAGAAGCCTGCTACTGAGGGGTAAGTTAATATGTTTATGACATCCTTGCCTGCATTTGGTCATACTATAATGCAGCTGTTGCCATGTATGTACTTTTTTTCTTTTTTTTTCTCCCACTAACAGGTTGTCTGTTCGTAAGAGTCTTATTCCTCCTCATCCAGGAGATGCAGTAAGCCCTCGGCATGACAGCACTCTGCGAAGCAGCTCTGCTTCCCCTCGACCTGCCGGGTAATTTCATGTTTCAATTTATTTTTTTTTCTTGAATATTCTTTATATACACAAAAATGAGCTCTCCTAATAAAAGCAGAAAACTTTCAATAATGCCACCCACTGCTATGTAAGCCAGTGACCAACTCTTACCAGCTGGAACTCCACAAGGAGAATTGATACCAAAAGCCTTATAAAAAAGAAAATCCCCTTCAACAACACTAGACTTCAGTCTATGCACCCTGTCGTCTGGATCTCACGTCGTAACTTGTCACCTCACCTATCTTTGGCTCTTCTGATGGCCTGTTTGTGTACTGTTTATAGGCTTGGGGAATAGATGGTGCACTGCTATCATTATTAACAATGTGTCTATGCTGTGTGGAAAGAATATGTTCAGTCGTGTGACAGATTTTCTTTAAAGCACCACGCCAGCGTTTTTTTTTTCTTTTTTCATTATTACCTCACTGGAGTGGTATAAATCTAAGTCCCTTGCACCAAGTCTTACACTCACTTTCCGGCGTCTTCATCTGTTTTAAGCGTCTCTCCGGTCGGTCTCGGGCACTTTGTGACCTGCCAGCAGCTCCAGTATTTTTTGGAGGATGCTGGAGGTCACAGATCAGTACAAGCCTGAGAGCCTTGTTCTGGTTCTCATAGACTTGTATTGAGCAGTTGTGTTTTGAGTTCCGACAAGTCAGAAGTTACAGTTACAAGATGACACCTCATGGCAGGAGAGGCGCCAAAAAACTGAAACCGCCGGAGGGTGGGTATGACACAAGGTTCAGGGGACTTAGATTTAAAGCACCACTCCAGCTCTGGAGAGAAAAAAAAAACCTGGAGTGGTGCTTTAAATGGTTTGACAGCTTTGGTTTTACCTTTCCACATGCTCAGGTAAGACACTGAGCCTCTGATTTGGACCCACATGTTATAAAGAACAGCAAGCTGTTGTAGAGGAAAGCTCCATCACCCTTGTATCGGTCATCAATATTATATGCCTTGTCCTTATTCGTTAGGTTTTCTACATCACTGATTTTATATATACATACATAGTATAAGATTTAATTTTTTTTTATTTTTTACCATGTAGTGGGAAACCTAAAGCTGAACTTCACATCTCTGTGACTCCAGGAGTGACTGGGGATCCAGGCACAGGTGGTGAGCAGCCGAGTGCAGCTGCTTCCCTCCCTTCCTCTCATCATCCCGCAGCTGCTGTACCCAGCCCTCCATCTCAGCCTGTGCCTGGACCGCTCCCCAGCAACATTCACGTTCCCCCAGCCGCTGTCCCTACCTTATCAGCACCTCCACCTCTTTTGAGTAGTGCCCCTTCTGGAGCCTCTGTCCCTGAAGCCAAAGTGAAGGAAGAAGCTGAACCAATGGACATAGCAAGGCCTGTTTCAGGTTTGCAGTTTTCTTTTAACTACCTTCCCTAATACATAATTGGAACTGATGTGTACAATTAAGAAATGTCCAGAAGACTTACCGTTATTTATTTATTTCAATGCAAACATGTCAGTGTTTGATCCGATTGCTTTGATAAATCTGTCTCAATAGAAACCTCTCTGGTTAAAGCACCACTCTAGCGTTTTGTTTTTTTTTCCTCACCGCTGGAGTGGGGCTTTCAATGTAAGAAACCTGCCCGTCTTCTACTCAGTCTCCGGTGTCTTCACCTTTTTATGGTGCTATCTTGTGACCACAACTTCTGACTGGCCAGAAGTCATAAGTTGCGTTACAAGCTCTCAGTAGAAGTCTGAGAGCCAGAACAAGGCTCTTATATCTTTTGCATTGAGTTGTGACCTTGCGATGCTCCATGAATCACTGGAGCTGCCGGCAAGTCGAAAACCGGAGAAGGCCATCCGGACAAACTCCATTATGTCCACATATTAGACGGTACAATGTAACAAGATCCTGTTAATGTGAGATTTTGTTTTGCAATTTATTTAGTATCCTGAGCTGGGTGTAACACACGTTGAACATTTTATTTTCTGCCAGCAGTGCCGCCTCTTTCTTCAGGATCAATCTCTTCCCCACTAGCTTTGTTGGCCAATAACATCTCTGTTTCTGCGGGTGAATTGCCACCGGGAGCTTCGCCGCGCAAAAAGCCTCGCAAACAGCAGCACGTTATATCCACAGAGGAAGGTGATATGATGGAGACAAATAGTACAGATGAGGAGAAGTGTCACATGAAACCTCTAACATCTCGCCCAGAGAAACGCAAGTCCCCACCTAAGGAGTACATAGGTATTGCCTGTCACTTTTGTCATACACATGTCCCGTGTGGTCGTGTACGGAAGACTAATTGTTCAGAAAACAACAGCATTCTGTGTGCAAAAACACGTAGAAATTATTATGAACAGGATTTGTTACAATGATGATGAAATTGAGGTGCAGATCCAATCTGAGCCACTGGTTTCTTTTCTTGTTTTCAGATGAAGAAGGTGTACGTTATGTCCCAGTTAAACCTCGCCCCCCTATTACACTTCTGCGCCATTACCGCAATCCGTGGAAAGCTGCTTATCATCATTTCCAGCGGTACAGTGATGTAAGGGTTAAAGGCAAGTAATTGGAAAGAGTAGAATAAGTGTACCTTTATTTTATTTGGCTTAAGTGGGAAATTCCTCTTTGATTTGTAGTGTGCACAAACATCTGTGGTTACAGTAATGTAGAGAACTTGTGGTTATTCTATAAATTCTTCTCATCTTGAGGTCCAAACTCAAAATAACTAGTTTTCTTTGTTAGCATGTCAGGCAAGTTTCCGCTTGCCATTTTAGGAGCAGAGAAATTGTTCATCGGCTGATGTTAATGTGACACTTGTTTGCAGAAGAGAAGAAGTTGACGTTACAGGAGATTGCCAACCAGAAAGGGATTGCTTGCCGCGTGCAAGGCTGGAAGACTCATCTCTGTGCTGCCCAACTTCTCCAATTGGTAAGTCTTGTAGTTTGGAAAGACTAGTAATATTCTTTTACCTTCTTTTACTTTTTCGATTGGAAAACGTACATTAATCCAGACATTTCCCTTTCAGACTAAACTAGAGCAGGATGTGTTTGATCGCCTAACTGTGCTACAAGAAGGTCTGATCCCTAAAAAGAAAACGGCCACAGATGATGATTTACACAGAATCAATGAACTTATACAGGTACAGTGTTCTTTCATGTATACCTTTATTTCTAAGGTAGAAGTGCAATGTTTTATTCTAGTGTTCTCATTTTTCTAATTCCTGGCTTTTAAAACATAGGTGTGGGTTATTTTGGGGAATTAAAGCACCACTCCAGCAGGCGTTTTTCTTTTTTTTTTTTTTTTTTTTTTACTGCTGGATTGGCGCTTTAATGTAAGTCTCATACTCCCGATATTATACTCACCTGCTGCCTTCCTTATCCGGCGCCGGTCCTGTGGCACCATCTTGTTACAAGATCTTAATGCAACTGTAAAATCCAGAATGAGGCTCTGAGTTGTATTGAAGAGTGACCTGTGGAGCAGCTGGCAGGTCTCAAATCGCCAGCAACAGACAGCAGTGGCGATGATTGATTAAATAATTAATTAGCATTTTATTCCATGAAATAAGTATTTGATCATCTACCAACCAGCAAGAATTCTGACTCTCACAGACCTGTTATTTCTTTATCGTTCCTTTGGGAGACCCAGACCATGGGTGTTTAGCTTCTGCCTCCGGAGGACACACAAAGTACTACACTTAAAAGTGTAGCTCCTCCCTCTGAGCTTATACACCCCCTGGTAGCCAGTCCTAGCCAGTTTATTGCTTTGTGTCAGGAGGCATACATCCACACATGCATTCTCATCTGATTTGTTTGACTTTTGGAAAGAGTTTGAAGAAAAGCGGGTCCATGTCTGGACTCCCGGCATGTCCCTTCTCACCCCACTGTGTCGGCGGTGTTGTTAAGGGTGATTTACAAGGCTGCAGCCTTACATGCCGCGCTCCTTCACCATCCCTTCTGGGCTCTGGCTTGAAGTGGGAGCCAGCACGGTCTCCATGCCTGGCAGGAGTCCGGTCTCCATCCACAGCCCCTTGAGGATTCTGTTGGACCGGAGCACTCATCCCCAGGGACATGGCCCTGCGTCTCAGCAGCTAAGTACCTGAGACGTTTATGTTGGGGGTCCCGGTTCTTTATTGTAAGGGGAGAGTATGCTGTATGTGATTGTTTTAACTTTTCCGGCGGGTTCTCTAGCTTTTGCCTGAGAACCGCGCCGATGGTGCCTGCTTGTCTGCCTCGCCGCTTAAATTTAGGCCCTGGCTTCGCCGGAGGCCTAGTTTCATTTTCCTGCCCTCGCATGTCACTCATGCAGAGGAACAGGTTCGGCTCCTCCCGGCGGCCGTTCTACACAGGGGAGGGACACTCCCCACTGCTGGGGCGTCCCTCCTTCCCTGCAGGTCTCTATAGCCCTCCAGTTCCCGCTCTTTTATAGGAACGCCCTCTTCTCAGGCAGAGTTCACTCTGCTCTGGGACATCCTGCATTCTGCATCTCTGCTGAGGTGCTGCGACTGGGGGACCGGGCTTCGGGATCTGGAGGGCACACAACACCGCGCTCAGCGGTCTGGTAAGCCACAGCCGGTCTCCGGTTGTGGACCTCTGTATATTCTCCCTGGGGTTCATTCTCTGCAAAGCCCCCACTCCAGCAGCATGTCTCATACAAGGAGCAAGGCTCCAAAGCTTGATTCTGCATGCACTGCATGTAAGCTCCTGCTGCCTGAGCCGAGCACCTATCCACATTGTGAAGTCTGCTCTAACTTGGCGGTGCCACAGCCTGGAGTCTCACCCCCAGTGGTCTCTCAGGCTGCTGCTGCACCTGTGATTGAACCCCCGGCCTGGGTAGAGTCCTTTTCTAGGTCCATATCCCAGTCATTTGCTGAGTCCATGGGGCTTTTGTCCAGGACTTTGATGAATATGCATCAGCCCCCCTCACAGGGTGCCTCTAATACTCTTGACAGAGGACTCCTATCCTCTGACCTCCGTCCATCGGAGCTCACGGAGGATTCATCATCTGATCCCAGACCCCGTCCTTCTAAGAGAAGGCGCAGGGTTTCCTCCCCCTCCCCATCCCACGGCTCTGTCTCAAGAGCTGACTCTCAAGATGAGGAGGATGCCCTCACTGGGGGCTCGGAGGCTATGTATCCCATCGATTTCTCTGAGGGTGACTCAGATCTTAGTGATTTGATTGCTTCTATTAATTCTGTGCTGGATCTCAATCCGCCAGTGTCAGAGGAGCAACTCTCTTTGGCAGAAAAACATCAGTTTACCTCGCCTAAGAGAGTAGAGTGTGTTCTTTAACCACTCCAGTTTTCAGACCGCTGTGACCAAACCCAGGGCCTGCCCTGACAAACGCTTTCCAAAGCGTGGTTCTGATGACCGGTTTCCATTTCCACCTGAGGTGGTCAAGGAGTGGTCTCACTCCCCAAAGGTAGACCCTCCGGTGTCTAGGCTATCAGCCCGGACCGTTGTGTCGGTGGCTGACGGCACCTCACTTAAGGATTCCCCTGACCGTCAGATTGACCTTCTGGCCAAATCTGTGTATGAAGCTGCGGGGGCCGCGTTTTCCCCGACTTTTGCAGCAGTGTGGGCTCTCAAAGCCATCTCTGCTTCTCTAGAGGAGATGCATTCCCTCACCAAGGAATCTATGCCTGAGATGGTTACCTTAACTGCTCAGGCTTCAGCTTTTTCATCCTATGCCATGTCTGCCATGCTAGAGGCTGCTCACCGCACTGCGGTGGCTTCAGCTAATTCTCTTGTTATCCGCAGGATTTTGTGGCTTCGAGAGTGGAAGGCAGATGCTTCTTCCAAGAAGTTTCTTGCTGGGCTCCCTTTTGCTGGTTCACGGCTGTTTGGTGAACAGCTGGATGAAATCATTAAAGAAGCTACTGGCGGGAAGAGTACTTCCATGCCACAAACCAAGACCAGGAAACCCGCCCAGGGTAGGAATCAATCGAGGTTTCGTTCCTTTCGTTCCTCCAACTGGTCATCCTCTAAGCCTTCCGCCTCGTCCGCTAACTCAGCCAAGGATCAGAAATCCAACTGGCACCCAAAAGCGCGTCCGCAGAAGACCGCAGGAGGTTCTGCCACTAAGGCAGCTTCCTCATGACTCTCGGCCCGCTCCAGCCACGTCCTTAGTCGGTGGCAGGCTCTCCCACTTTGGCGACGCTTGGTTAAAGCAAGTCTCCGATCAGTGGGTGAGAGACCTCATATCTCACGGCTACGGGATAGAATTCTCTTCCAGCCCTCCAAACAGATTTTTTTCTCTCAACTCCCCCCTGCTCCAATGCCGCCGCCTTCTCGCAGGCCGTGGCGTCCTTGCAGGCAAACGGAGTGATTGTCCCAGTTCCCGCTCAGGAACGGTTCAGAGGTTTTTACTCAAATCTCTTCCTAGTTCCAAAAAAGGACGGTACCTGACGGTATCCTGGATCTCAAGCTTCTCAACAAGCATGTCCGGGTGCGTCATTTTCGCATGGAGTCTCTGCGATCAGTCATTGCCTCTATGACGCAAGGGGAGTTCCTGGCGTCCATCGACATCAGAGATGCCTATCTACATGTGCCAATCGCATTGTCACATCAGTGTTGGTTACGTTTTGCGATAGAGGATCATTTCCAATTCGTGGCTCTCCCCTTCGGGTTAGCCACAGCCCCTCGGGTATTCACCAAGGTCATGGCGGCAGTGATTGCGGTCCTGCACCTCCAGGGGTTAGCAGTGCTTCCTTATCTGGACGACCTTCTGGTCAAGGGTCCATCCAGCGCAGACTGTCAGCGGAGTGTTTCACTCACTCTCGCCACCCTAGCCCAATTCGGGTGGATTGTCAATCTTCCCAAATCCACTCTGACTCCGACCCAGAGTCTCACGTACCTAGGGATGCAGTTCGAGACTTTGCCGGCACTTGTGAAGTTGCCCTTAATCAAACAGCAGTCTCTCCGGCTAGTGGTGCGCTCTCTCCTGAGGCCCCGCCGTTATACCCTCAGGCGTCTGATGCAGGTGCTGGGTCAAATGGTGGCCTCCATGGAGGCGGTTCCCTTTGCCCAGTTCCATCTGCGTCCTCTGCAGCTGGACATTCTCCGCTGTTGGGACAAGCGGCCTTCCTCCTTACAGAGGTTAGTGGCTCTGTCGCTACGGACCAGGAGCTCTCTTCAGTGGTGGCTTCGACCCCTCTCCCTGTCCCAAGGGCGCTCCTTCCTGACTCCGTCCTGGGTGATTCTCACCACGGATGCCAGCCTATCCGGCTGGGGAGCGGTACATCTCCACCACAGAGCACAGGGCACTTGGACTCCGTCCGAGTCAGCCCTTTCAATCAATGTGCTGGAAACCAGAGCTGTGCTTCTAGCTCTCCCAGCCTTTCACCACCTGTTGGCGGGCAGGCACATTCGAGTCCAGTCAGACAACGCGACAGCGGTTGCCTACATCAATCACCAAGGCGGGACACGCAGCCGCCTGGCAATGTTGGAGGTCCAACGCATTCTTCAATGGGCGGAGGACTCCAAGTCCACCATATCCGCAGTCCACATCCCTGGCGTAGAAAACTGGGAGGCAGATTATCTCAGCCGTCAATCCGTGGACGGTGGCGAGTGGTCCCTGCACCCGGCAGTGTTTCAGTCAATCTGCCGCAAGTGGGGCACTCCGGACGTGGACCTAATGGCATCCCGTCACAACAACAAGGTTCCGGTTTACGTGGCTCGCTCCCACGATCCTCAGGCCTTCGCCGCGGACGCTCTGGTTCAAGACTGGTCCCAGTTTCGTCTGTCCTACGTGTTTCCCCCTCTAGCGCTCTAGCCCAGAGTCCTGCGCAAGATCAGAATGGAGGGCCGTCGAGTCATCCTCATTGCACCGGACTGGCCCAGGCGAGCTTGGTATCCGGACCTGCTCCAACTGTCCGTGGAGATGCCGTGGCATCTTCCGGACCGTCCAGACCTGCTCTTGCAAGGTCCGTTTTTCCGCCGGAATTCTGCGGCACTCAAATTGACGGCGTGGCTCTTGAGTCCTGGATTTTGACGGCTTCTGGTATTCCTCCTGAAGTCATCTCCACTATGACTCGGGTCCGTAAGTCTTCCTCCGTCAAGATCTATCACAGGACTTGGAAAATTTTCCTGTCCTGGTGTCGCTCTTCCGGCCATTCTCCTTGGCCATTCTCGTTGCCGACCCTTCTGTCTTTTTTACAGTCCGGTCTGCAGCTAGGACTGTCCCTCAACTCTCTCAAGGGACAAGTCTCAGCTCTATCAGTGCTGTTCCAGCGGCGTCTCCCCCGGCTGGCTCAGGTCCGCACCTTCATGCAAGGTGCGTCTCACATCATTCCGCCTTATCGGCGGCCCTTGGATCCCTGGGACCTTAACTTGGTCCTCACGGTATTGCAGAAACCCCCTTTCGAGCCCCTTAGGGAGGTTTCTTTGTGTCGTCTTTCTCAAAAGGTGGCCTTTCTAGTTGCCATAACTTCTCTCAGGAGAGTCTCTGATTTGGCTGCGCTCTCCTCGGAGTCACCTTTTTTGGTTTTTCACCAAGACAAGGTAGTTCTCCGTCCGACCCCGGACTTTCTTCCTAAGGTGGTCTCTCCCTTCGACCTTAACCAGGATATTTCCTTGCCTTCCTTCTGTCCGGCCCCTGTTCATCGCTTTGAGAAAGCGCTGCATACTCTAGATCTGGTGCGTGCTCTCCGGATCTATATGTCTCGCACCGCTGTGCTTAGGCGGTGCACCTCTCTTTTTGTGCTAACCACAGGGCGGCGCAAGGGTCTCTCTGCTTCTAAGCCGACCTTGGCCCGTTGGATTAGATCGACCATTTTGGACACTTACCAGAGTACTCAGGTGCCTCCCCCGCCGGGGATCAAAGCACACTCGACCAGAGCTGTCGGTGCCTCTTGGGCTTTTAGGCACCAGGCTACGGCTCAACAAGTCTGTCAGGCTGCAACTTGGACTAGCCTGCATACCTTTTCGAAGCACTACCAAGTGCATGCTCATGCTTCGGCAGATGCGAGCTTGGGCAGACGCATCCTTCAGGCGCTGTCGCCCACTTGTGAAGTTAGGCTCCGCCTACTTCTTAGTTTTTTCTGTTTATTCCCACCCAGGGACAGCTTTGGAACGTCCCATGGTCTGGGTCTCCCAAAGGAACGATAAAGAAAAAAAGAGAATTTTGTTACTTACCGTAAATTCTTTTTCTTATAGTTCCGTATTGGGAGACCCAGACCATGGGTGTATAGCTTCTGCCTCCGGAGGACACACAAAGTACTACACTTAAAAGTGTAGCTCCTCCCTCTGAGCTTATACACCCCCTGGTAGCCAGTCCTAGCCAGTTTAGTGCAAAAGCTGAAGGAGAATAGCCACCCACAAGTAGAACCGAGTAAGAACCGGAACAACCGGAGACTCTGTCCACGACAACAGCCGGTGATAACACACGGAACAAGAAAATTGCCAACAGGCAACAGGGAGGGTGCTGGGTCTCCCAATACGGAACTATAAGAAAAAGAATTTACGGTAAGTAACAAAATTCTCTTTTTTTCTTTAAGAAGCTCCTACTCTGCACTCATTACTTGTATTACGGCTATGTGCCCATGGCACTATGTACTCATGGATATATCCGCAGGTTTCCCGCAGCAGCTCCCTGGAATCCGCAGCTATACATAGCCGCGGGATTCCAGTGAAATAGCTGCAGTAAATCTGCGGACATTCGTGCGATTTATCTGCGGAAGTCTCGGCCTCTATCTCCATAGTGGAGGGCCGGGATTTCCGCAGGTAAATTTGCAGGAATAATTGACATGCTGTTATGTGAGGCTGTGGGACATCCGCAGCCGCACATACCGCAGCATGGACACTGCACTCCCCATGTCCCATAGGTTAACATGGGGAGTGTCTGTACTTGCTAAAACCTGCGTATTTATCTGGAAAATCCAGATAAATCTGCAGGTTTTCCGCGGTTAGAGTCCCGTGGGCACATAGCCTAATTGCTCCTGTTTGAACTCGTGTGAACTACAGACGTGTGATCATAACGTAACTTGCAGGATGTTACCTTTACACTTTCCAGCATCTTTATATCATATTTGTTTCTGTTCTTGCTGTTCATACATGTATGTTTTGTATTTGCCGAATTACATTTTTAACTTTCAGTATTTGACAGCTGTCATAACTCATACAATAATAAGGACCGCAATAACATTTCCTCATTGTTAATTGTTCTGCAGGGTAACATGCAGCGCTGTAAACTAGTGATGGATCAGATAACAGAATCCCGGGACTGCATGCTTAAAGTGCTCGATCACAAGGACCGTGTCCTAAAATTACTGAACAAGAGTGGCACATCCCGCAGGCTTTCCAAAGTAAAACACAAAGACAAAGCGTGATCCGAAGACTGACCACTTCCAGTTTACCCAAGACCATTGCGTACCTGCAGCTGTTCATGTAGGATTACTCTGACAGCAGACCATTCACCTAAAATTTGTATATAATTTTTTTTCCACGAAATGAACAAGGAATAAACAGTTGGGTTCCATTTCTGTACTCTTGGCCTGCTTCATGACTGATGGCTTTGATCTTTTTTTTTTGGGACTTAAAAATACTTTCACTTCCAATGAGGAAGCTTTTCTTTTATTACCTGGTGCTGTGTATGGGAACTGATATTTTTTTTTTTTTTGTGTGTGTGTATGACACATGCTCGTGTATAGTGTTTTTTTTTCCCCTTATGCGCGCACACTTTAAAAGTGATATTCATTTGTGCTCCATGTTTTGAAGAGATTTCTTTTTCAGGCACCACACATTCAATCGCAGAATGTTATTGTATTGCTGTTATTGTAGTGACCTAATTATATTCGTGTCGGTGTTTAAAGAAACAAAAAAATAAGAAAAGAAAAACAAGTATGTACAGACCCACTACATTTCATTTTTATGTAGCTGCTTAATGCTTTTCTCTCTAGTATTTCTATAAATATATGCTGGACAAAACGATTATGTATTCATTGTTGATGCCTTTCAGTAGTTTGCTTCATTGCAGACACTAAAGCAATTTTACTGTGTAAGCAAATTTAGTGGTAGTAGGTGTATATAATATAAGCGCTTTCAGGGAAAGTGATGGACATGGTTAGTACTGTTTCACAAAACCCATTTGCAGAACATAAATGGTCGACCATCTGCTGTGAGATTAGTAGATTTTATAATTTGTGTACTGCTAACCACTTCTACTTTTATTTTAAAACCATCTCATGATTTTTCGGACGCCTCATTGGGGGACACAGGACCATGGGTGTTATGCTGCCTATCCATAGGAGGACACTAAGTAGATGCAAAAGCATAGCTCCTCCTCTGCAGTATACACCCCCTGGCCGGGCCAGGCAACCTCAGTTTTAGCCTATTGTCTGTAGGAAGCACATCTTTCAAGGTTTTGTTATTTTTTGAGGGCGACTGTTTCCTTTTGGGACCGATCTCCCAATACCATCAACGGGCGGGAACGTGGATTGTTGCCTCCACGTACCCCCTCCTGCGGCGCTGGATCCTGGGCTGCCTTTTACTGGACGACGGGTCCCACAGACACCGATTTTCCAGAGCCCAGGGCAGAGGCACAATTCCTCAGCCCCTCTTTGCAGGCTCTGAGTTGAACATGGCACCTGTGTGGCCGGACACAGCAAGCTGACTCTGCTATTCCCACTGCCTGGACTGAAGCAGTGTTAAGGTGAGATCCCCCCTGACTGGTTTCCCAGACAAAGGGAGAAAAGACGGTGCAGGGAAGGCTCCCAGGACTACTGAATTTACAGTATTTATTATGAGAGAGTCCCTTGCTTATTGCAAGGAGGAGAGCCCCAGGGATCCTGAACACAGTGTTAATTTTTCTCTAACTGCGTGCTGGCTGGAGGTGGGGGAAGTCTCTCGCTGTTTGCAGAAAATGCTGCACAGATAATTTACCGGTGGCGGGGGGAGGTCCCAGAGCTCAGGAACTCACACTGTTTATTTGCTCTAGCTGCGTGCTCTGATTCCAGGAAAGCCGGCAGAGATAAACCACCAGCGACAAGCTGTGTGCTGACTTCTTCTTGGTGCTCTTTTAGCGCTAAGCCCCCCCCCCCCCCGCGGGCCGCGATAAGCCCCCCCCAGAAAGCGTGCAAAGTTCTCCACAGAGCTTACGCCTTCCTGAGGATGCAGGGCCATCGGCTGATTCTGGTGAGGTACCTGCTTCACTTGTAGCTCTGTTGAGCATTGCTCCCCCTCCTGGCATACCCCTATTAGGAACATGCAGAATTCTGAGGGTACTAAGAGATTATTCAGCCTGCACTGCCTGCCATGCTGAGCTACCTCTTCTCTCTGTGAGTCCTGTGCCCCTATAGCCCCCAAACCCCCCCCCCACCACCACCACCGCCGCAACAGTCAGCCCAGAGCCTAGGGCTCCCAGCCCACCGGAATGGGCACAGTTTCTGTCCCAATCCATGGAAAAACTGTCACAGAACCTGGTGCTGGCTATGCAATGTCGTCCTCCACACCCTTCTGGGTCCCTGGACGGAACGCAGCCTGAGGATACCCCTATGGAGGATCCTTCTGAGATAATCCGGGCACATGGTTCACCAGTTGCAGGGATCAGGAAAAGGGCACACGGCCGGGTGTCTCCAGCACTCTCTCATGGCCCCCATGGCTCTCACAGGGCAGGCTCTCCCACACGCTCCACGGCTTCTGAAGAGCTGGAGGAGGGAGAATGCTGTTTGTACCAGGGGGATTCCTTGGTTTCATCCTCCCCAGATGATCAAACTGCAATAGACTCCCTTATAGCAGCAGTCAACCAAACTCTGCATGTGGAGGATTCCCCATCCACTACCACTGACCATGCGGTCTCCTTTAAGAGGGCAAGGAAACCCCAAAAGGTTTTCGCTGATAACCCAGAGTTTCAGGATACCCTCACAAAGCAAAGGGAGAAGCCTGACAGGCGCTTCGGTAACCGAAAACTCATGGAGTCCCGGTACCCTTTTGCCTCACCTGCCCCTAAGGGCTGGGCCGATCCACCCTCGGTCGACCCCCCCGGTCCCCCGCCTTGCCACAAAGACGCTCCTGTCTTTACCCGATGGTTCTTCCATCAAGGACCCGACAGACAGGTGGAGCCCCTCGCCCGCTCTGCTTTTGAGGCTGCGGGTTCCTCCCTCTCGCCCTCCTTTGCCTCTGTGTGGGTCGCAAAGGCGATCTCGGTCTGGGCAGAATCCCTTAACACTTAGCTTGAGGAATCCCAGTTCACTCATACCTTCACAGAGGTAACAGCTCAAATTGCCGCTGCGGCGGAGTACCTCATGCAGGCCTCCATGGACGCTGCTACCTGCGCAGCATTTGCCGCCTCAAATACCATAGCCATCCGTAGAGCTCTCTGGCTCTGACAATGGCGAGTGGACTCTGCCTCCAAGAAGTCTCTCATGGGCCTTCCCTTTTTTACAGACCGATTGTTTGGCGAACGTCTGGACAAGCTCATTTCTGACGCCACAGGAGGAAAGAGTACCTCCCTCCCCCAGCTGAAGTCCAGGACGACCTTCACCAGACGTTCACAGTCCTCGTTCCGCTCCTTCGGAACTCATTGGTTGGTCGACATCCCATGCTGTCCCTGCCACCAGCCGCGGACTACGCAGGGACCAACCTTATCAGCTCTCCCCGAAACCCACTTCGTCATGGCAGCCTAGACCGAAACAGTCCAGGACTAGGAAGACTCGTCCACGACGTTTTGCCCCCTCATGACTCCTTCGGCGCCCCGGAAGACACACTCATTGTAGGAGGTCGACTGCGGCTCTTTCAACACATCTGGGCTGCCGCCTCAGATGACAAATGGGTGCGAGACCTTGTGTCTTCCGGTTACCAGGACCCGACCCCCGAGTCGGTTCTTTCTCTCAAACCCCCCAAAGACTCGAAAATGACGCAAAGCTTTTTTCTCAGCAATCCACTCGCTCCAAACAGCAGGAGTGATAATACCTGTCCCGGACGACGAGAAGTTCAGGGGTTTTATTCCAACCTCTTTGTGGTCCCCAAAGAGGATGGGTCAGTTCGACCCATCCTGGACCTCAAACACCTGAACAAACATGTGCACGTACGGAGATTCAGAATGGTGTCCCTAAGGTCCATTATTGCATCCATGGTTGAAGGGGAATTCCTCGCCTCCATAGACATCAAGGACGCGTACCTGCACATACCCATCGCCCCAGATCACCAAAAGTTCCTCCGCTTCGCAGTTCAGGACTCCCACTTTCAAATTTGTAGCTCTACCCTTCGGCCTTGCCACCGCCCCAAGGATCTTCACCAAAGTCATGGCGGCCACCATGAGCGTCCTTCACGCCAGGGGAGTAGTCGTTCTCCCTTACTTGGATGACCTCCTCATCAAGGCCCCCTCCTTCCACGACTGCTCAACCAGCGCACAGATCACTGTGGACACCCTATCCCGCTTAGGGTGGCTAGTGAATCTAGACAAATCATCCCCGATCCCATCACGATCCATCACCTTCCTGGGCATGTCCCTGGACACCCGTCGGGGCTTGATCCTTCTCCCCCTGGACAAGGCGATCGCTCTTCAATGAGCGGTACGCTGCCTTCTACGTCCTCCGTCTCGCTCCATTCGATTCAGCATGAAGGTGCTCGGCAGGATGGTGGCGGCTATGGAAGCAGTACCCTTTGCTCAACTGCACCTCCGCCCACTGCAGCTAGCCCTTCTAGCGGCCTGGGACAAGAGCCCCTTCTCCCCGAACAGACATCTTCACCTGACTCCTTCAGTCGGGTACGCACTCCGCTGGTGGCTTCGGTCCTCATCCCTATCGAAGGGGAGATCTTTTCTCCCAGTGAACTGGCTGGTCCTGACCACGGACGCCAGCCTCCTAGGCTGGGAGCAGTGTACCGGCACCACACTGCTCAAGGACGTTGGACGCCCCAGGGGTCATCCCTACCCATAAACATCCTGGAAATCTGCGCGATCTTCCTCGCGCTCAGGGCGTTCTGCCCTCTGCTAGCGGGTCATCAGATTGGATTCGAATCGGACAATGCGACAGCTGTAGCCTACATCAATCGTCAGGGGGACACCTGCAGCAAGGCAGCTTATCTCGAGGCCCACAGGATCCTCAGCTGGGCCGAATCGACAGGGTCAGTGATATCAGCGGTACACATACATACATAGTAGAGGACTGGTCAGCAGACTTCTAAGTCGCCAAGGCCTGGCCGCCGGTGAGTGGTCTCTCCACCCAGAAGTGTTCCTACACATCTGCACTCGCTGGGGTACACCAGACGTGGATCTAATGGCCTCAAGGTTGAACGCAAAGGTACCCGCGTTCATAGCCAGGTCACGCGATCCGCAGTCCATCGGCGCGGATGAGTTTGTCTGCTCCTGGCACCACTTCCGCCTGCCTTACATATTTCCACCTCTACCTCTGCTGCCGCGGGTAATCAGGAAAATCAAGGCAGAGGGAGTCCTGGTGATACTGATCGCACCGGACTGGCCTAGGCGCGCCTGGTATGCCGAATTAGTACAAATGCTCGTAGACGTACCGTGGCGCCTTCCACACATCCCAGACTTGCTGACCCAAGGGCCCATTTCCCATAAGAACTCCAGAGCCCTGAAGTTGACGGTATGGCCATTGAGACCTGGGTATTAACAAGAGCAAGATTCTCCACCATGATCAGCGCCCGAAAGCCTGCTTCATCCCGCATTTACCACTGTACGTGGAAAATCTTCCTTTCATGGTGCAGGGAAACTAATGTCCAGCCTATGCCTCTGGCCATCCCCAGAATTCTCGATTTTCTGCAGGTTGGCTCTCAGTTCCCTTAAAAGGGCAGGTCTCAGCGCTCTCAATCTTCTACCATTGCCGCCTGGCTCAAAAACCGCAGGTCAAGACCTTCCTCCAGGGCGTTTCCCATCTATTTCCCCCATACAAATGGCCACTGGAACCATGGGACCTCAATCTCGTTCTGGACGGTCTCCAGAGGTCCCCCTTTGAACCTCTCAAGGAATCCTCCCTTGCTCTTCTGTCCTGGAAGGTAACGTTCCTGATGGCAATTATGTCCATCAGACAGGTTTCGGAGCTAGCAGCATTATCTTGCCGCGAGCCTTTTCTGATTTTTCACCAGGACAAGGTGGTTCTGCGCCCCCTTCCGGATTTTCTTCCAAAGGTTCCTACCCCGTTTCATTTGAACGAGGACATTGTTCTGCCTTCCTTTTGTCCACACCCAGTTCATAGGGTGGAAAGGTCTCTGCATACATTAGACCTCGTCAGAGCTCTCAGATATTACATATCCAGGACAGCCCCCTTTAGGAAAACGGACTTTTTGTTTGTCATTCCTGAGGGGCCTAAGAAGGGACAGGCAGCTTCAAAGGCGACTCTGGCTCGCTGGATTTGCTCTGCGATCCAGGAAGTCTACCGCTTGCAACTCAAGCCCATTCCTAGTGGGCTGTGGGCTCGTTCCACGCGAGCAGTTGGCGCTTCGTGGGCTATTCGGCATCAGGCTTCAGTGGAACAGGTGTGTAAGGCTGCGACCTGGTCTAGCCTACATACGTTTTCAAAGCATTACAGAGTCCATACCCAGGTTTCAGCTGAGGCAAATCTGGGTAGGACAATTCTGCAAACGGCAGTAGAGCACCTTCTTTCAGTACGTGTTCCAGGCTGTCTGGGACTGGTTCCTAGTCCTTGGGTTGTGTTGTCTTGTTTTTATGTTTCCCACCCATGGACTGCTTTAGGACATCCCATGGTCCTGTGTCCCCCAATGAGTCGTCAGAGAAAAACGGATTTTCTTCGGCGCTCCATTGGGAGACCCAGACGATTGGGTGTATAGCTACTGCCTCCGGAGGCCACACAAAGCATTACACTAAAAAGTGTAAGGCCCCTCCCCTTCTGGCTATACACCCCCCGTGGGATCACGGGCTGCTCAGTTTTCAAGCTTTGTGCGAAGGAGGTCAGACATCCACGCATAGCTCCACTGTTTAGTCAGCAGTAGCTGCTGACTATGTCGGATGGAAGAAAAGAGGGCCCATACTAGGGCCCCCAGCATGCTCCCTTCTCACCCCACTTTTGTCGGCGGTGTTTGTTAAGGTTGAGGTACCCATTGCGGGTACGGAGGCTGGAGCCCACATGCTGTTTTCCTTCCCCATCCCCCTGAAGGGCTCTGGTGAAGTGGGATCTTACCGGCCTCCAGGCTCTGAGGCCGGGCTCCATCCACAGACCCGGAGAACCTGCTGGATACGGAGCTGGGTACCATCAGGGACAAGGCCCTGCAACATTCAGGTACTCTGTGTCCCCGTGCAGACAGGCACAGACACACCAGCGTTGCTGGGTGTGCTAGTGCGCCGGGGACAGTAGCGCTGCGCGCTTGGGCTATACTCACTGCAGCTTAGCTGCAGTGAGTTTATTTGTGGGGAACTACCGCGCCGGCCGCCCTAGAGGCTGCGGCGCGGCTGTGACTTGTGGTGCGCCGGGGACTTCGCGCTGACCGTGCTTTTACGACGGCAGCGCTTATAAATCTAGTCCCCGGCGTTTGCGGCCTAGTTCCGTTTCGTTCCCGCCCCCAACCCTGTCAGTCAGGGAAGGGGCGAGACGCTGTATAATGATCAGCGCCGAAGGGCTGGAGTCGTATTTACATACTCCAGCCCTCTCACTGGGCACAGTGGGACGCCAGTTTCCCGCTCTGTCTGCAGCACGCCCACGGCCCGCCCCTCTTCACAGGACGCCGGCAGCCATTCCTGCATGCAGTCTGAGCTGGAGAACGGACATAGCCCTGGGAGATCCAGACAGGGGATTCTGGCGACCACACACCCGCTCTTAAGCGGGCGGTAAGCAGCACCTAGGTGCTGACCCCACTAGTGCCACAGTGTTGTTTAGTGTACTTTTGTCTGTACCTATATATATTGCACTGTACGGTCGCTTCTTGGCTTTATACCCTATATTGCTCTGAGGAGACGACAGCATGTCATCCGCAAAAAGCAAGGGTGCCAAGGCACAGGCTTTATATGCTGCTTGTACCGCATGTGGGGCTGATCTACCGGCAGGTTCCTCTGACCCCCATTGTGTGCAATGTTCGGTCCCTGTGCCACTTCGTCAGCCGGAGTCTATGCTAGTAGTGGCCCAGGCAGAGATGCCTGTGAATCCTGCCCCGGTGACGGGGACAGAGTTTGCAGTTTTTGCTGATAAAATGTCTGTGACTATGACAAAAATTCTAGAATCTTTGCAGTCCAGGCCGGTCGCTCAGACCATGGGCACTGTTGATTCACTGTTCCCCGGTCCCCCTCAGTTGGAACTAATCCGTGCTCCAAGGGGGTCCCACGCATCACAGGCTGAAGGCTCTGACTCGGACGACAGTCCCAGGCAGCCTAAGCGAGCTCGCTGGGAGAGACCCTCGGCGTCATCACGCTGGTCAGGGTCTCAGCGAGAGGATTCTCTGTATGATGAGACAGAGGTAGATGATCAGGAGTCTAATCCTGAGACCGCTCTCAATCTGGATACTCCTGATGGTGACGCCATGGTGAATGACCTTATAGCGGCCATCAATAGACTGTTGGATATTTCTCCCCCAGCCCCTCCAGCGGGGGAGGCAGCTGCACAGCAAGAGAAATTCCATTTCAGATATCCCAAGCGTAAATTGAGTACTTTTCTAGACCACTCTGACTTCAGAGAAGTAGTCCAGAAACATCATGCTTATCCAGATAAGCGTTTTTCCAAGCGTCTTAAGGATACACGTTATCCTTTTCCCCCTGACGTGGTCAAACGCTGGACCCAGTGTCCAAAGGTGGACCCCCCAATCTCCAGGCTTGCGGCTAGATCCATAGTTGCAGTGGAAGATGGGGCTTCACTTAAAGATGCCACTGACAGGCAGATGGACCTTTGGTTGAAATCTGTCTATGAAGCTATTGGCGCGTCGTTTGCTCCAGCATTCGCAGCCGTGTGGGCACTCCAAGCTATTTCAGCTGGTCTGGCGCAGGTGGACTCTGTCATACGTCCATCAGTGCCGCAGGTGGCGTCCTTAACCTCGCAAATGTCTGCGTTTGCGACTTACGCTATCAATGCTGTCCTGGACTCTACGAGCCGTACATCTATGGCGTCTGCCAACTCTGTCGTTTTACGCAGAGCCTTGTGGTTGAAAGAATGGAAAGCAGATTCTGCGTCCAAAAAATGCTTAACCAGTTTGCCATTATCTGGAGACAGACTGTTTGGTGAGCAATTGGCTGAAATCATTAAACAGTCCAAGGGTAAGGACTCTTCCTTACCCCAGCCCAGATCAAGCAAACCCCAACAGAGGAGGGGACAGTCGAGGTTTCGGTCCTTTCGTGGCTCGGGCAGGGCCCAATTCTCCTCGTCCAAAAGGACTCAGAAAGAGCAGAGGAGTTCAGATTCCTGGCGGGCTCACTCACGCCCAAAGAAAGCAGCCGGAGGAACCGCTTCCAAGGCGGCTGCCTCATGACTTTCAGCCTCCTCTCTCCGCATCCTCGGTCGGTGGCAGGCTCTCCCGCTTTGGCGACATTTGGCTGTCACAGGTCAAGGACCGGTGGGTGAGAGACGTTTTGTCTCACGGGTACAGGATAGAGTTCAGTTCTCGTCCTCCGCCTCGATTCTTCAGAACTTCCCCACCTCCCGACCGAGCCGATGCTCTTCTGCAGGCGGTGTGCTCCCTAAGGGCAGAAGGAGTGGTGATCCCTGTTCCTCCTCAGGAACAAGGTCAAAGTTTTTACTCCAATCTGTTTGTGGTACCAAAAAAGGACGGCTCTTTCCGTCCTGTTCTGGACCTAAAACTGCTCAACAAGCACGTGAAAATCAGGCGGTTCCGGATGGAATCCCTCCGCTCCGTCATTTCCTCGATGTCTCAAGGAGATTTTCTAGCATCAATAGACATCAAAGATGCTTATCTCCACGTGACGATTGCTCCAGAGCACCAGCGTTTTCTACGCTTCGTGATAGGGGACGACCATCTTCAGTTCGTAGCCCTGCCATTTGGTCTGGCGACAGCCCCACGGGTTTTCACCAAGGTCATGGCAGCAGTGGTAGCAGTCTTGCACTCTCAGGGACACTCGGTGATCCCTTACTTGGACGATCTACTTGTCAAGGCACCCTCTCAAGGAGCATGCCAACACAGCCTGAACGTTGCGCTGGAGACTCTCCAGACCTTCGGGTGGATCATCAACTTTTCAAAGTCAAACCTGTCTCCGACCCAATCACTAACATATCTTGGCATGGAGTTTCATACTCTCTCAGCGGTAGTGAAGCTTCCGCTGGACAAGCAGCGGTCACTACAGACAGGGGTGCAGTCTCTCCTTCAAGGCCAGTCGCACCCCTTAAGACGCCTCATGCACTTCCTAGGGAAGATGGTGGCAGCAATGGAGGCAGTTCCGTTTGCGCAGTTTCATCTGCGCCCACTTCAATGGGACATTCTCCGCCAATGGGACAGGAAGTCGACGTCCTTGGACAGGAAAGTCTCCCTTTCCCAGACGGCCAAGGACTCTCTTCAGTGGTGGCTTCTTCCCACCTCATTATCACAAGGAAGGTCCTTCCTACCCCCATCCTGGGCGGTGGTCACGACAGACGCGAGCCTGTCAGGGTGGGGAGCAGTTTTTCTCCACCACAGGGCTCAAGGTACGTGGACTCAGCAGGACTCCACCCTTCAGATCAATGTTCTGGAAATCAGGGCAGTGTATCTTGCCCTACAAGCCTTCCAGCACTGGCTGGAAGGGAAGCAGATCCGAATTCAGTCGGACAACTCCACAGCGGTGGCATACATCAACCACCAAGGTGGGACACGCAGTCGGCAAGCCTTCCAGGAAGTCCGGCGGATTCTGATGTGGGTGGAAGCCACGGCCTCCACCATATCCGCAGTTCACATCCCCGGCGTAGAAAACTGGGAAGCAGACTTCCTCAGTCGCCAGGGCATGGACGCAGGGGAATGGTCCCTTCACCCGGACGTGTTTCAGGAAATCTGCCGCCGCTGGGGAGTGCCGGACGTCGACCTAATGGCGTCTCGGCACAACAACAAGGTCCCGACCTTCATGGCGAGGTCTCGCGATCAAAGAGCTCTGGCGGCAGACGCCTTGGTGCAAGATTAGTCGCAGTTCCAGCTTCCCTATGTGTTTCCCCCTCTGGCACTCTTGCCCAGAGTGCTACGCAAGATCAGGTCCGATTGCCGCCGCGTCTTACTCGTCGCCCCAGACTGGCCGAGGAGATCGTGGTACCCGGATCTGTGGCATCTCACGGTCGGCCAACCGTGGGCGCTACCAGACCGGCCAGACTTACTGTCACAAGGGCCGTTTTTCCATCTGAATTCTGCGGCCCTGAACCTGACTGTGTGGCCATTGAGTCCTGGATCCTAGCGTCTTCAGGATTATCTCAAGGGGTCGTGGCCACCATGAGACAGGCTAGGAAGCCCACGTCTGCTAAGATCTATCACAGAACGTGGAAGATTTTCTTATCCTGGTGCTCTGCACAAGGAGTGTCCCCCTGGCCATTTGCATTGCCTACTTTTCTTTCCTTCCTGCAATCTGGTTTGGAAAAAGGCTTAGCGCTCGGCTCCCTTAAAGGACAAGTCTCAGCGCTATCAGTTTTTTTCAGAAGCGTCTAGCACGACTTCCTCAGGTACGCACGTTCCTGCAGGGGGTTTGTCACATCGTCCCTCCGTACAAACGGCCGTTAGATCCATGGGATCTGAACAGGGTACTGGTTGCTCTCCAGAAGCCGCCCTTCGAGCCTCTGAAGGAGGTGTCACTTTCTCGACTCTCACAGAAAGTGGCCTTTCTGGTAGCGGTCACGTCTCTTCGGAGAGTGTCTGAGCTAGCAGCGCTGTCATCCAAAGCTCCCTTCCTGGTGTTTCACCAGGACAAGGTAGTGCTGCGCCCGATTCAGGAATTTCTCCCTAAGGTGGTATCCTCTTTTCATCTCAATCAGGATATCTCCTTACCTTCCTTTTGTCCTCATCCAGTTCATCGGTATGAGAAGGATTTGCATTTGTTAGATCTGGAGAGAGCAATCAGAATCTACATCTCCCGCACGGCGCCCCTGCGCCGCTCGGATGCACTCTTTGTCCTTGTCGCTGGTAAGCGCAAAGGGTCGCAGGCTTCCAAATCCACCCTGGCTCGATGGATCAAGGAACCAATTCTTGAAGCCTACCGTTCTGCTGGGCTTCCGGTTCCATCAGGGCTGAAGGCCCATTCTACCAGAGCCGTGGGTGCGTCCTGGGCATTACGACACCAGGCTACGGCTCAACAGGTGTGCCAGGTGGCTACCTGGTCGAGCCTGCACACTTTCACCAAATATTATCAGGTGCATACCTACGCTTCGGCGGACGCCAGCCTAGGTAGAAGAGTCCTGCAGGCGGCAGTTGCCTCCTCGTAGGGGAGGGCTGTTTTGCAGCTCTAACTTGAGGTATTATTTTACCCACCCAGGGACTGCTTTTGGACGTCCCAATCGTCTGGGTCTCCCAATGGAGCGCCGAAGAAGAAGGGAATTTTGTTACTTACCGTAAATTCCTTTTCTTCTAGCTCCAATTGGGAGACCCAGCACCCGCCCTGTTTCCTTCGGGATTTTTGTTTTTTTCGGGTACACATGTTGTTCATGTTGAACGGTTTCAGTTCTCCGATGTTACTTCGGATTGAATTTGTTTAAACCAGTTATTGGCTTTCCTCCTTCTTGCTTTAGCACTAAAACTGAGCAGCCCGTGATCCCACGGGGGGTGTATAGCCAGAAGGGGAGGGGCCTTACACTTTTTAGTGTAATGCTTTGTGTGGCCTCCGGAGGCAGTAGCTATACACCCAATCGTCTGGGTCTCCCAATTGGAGCTAGAAGAAAAGGAATTTACGGTAAGTAACAAAATTCCCTTCTTTGTGTACTCACCGTAAAATCGTTTTCTCTTAGCCATCATTGGGGCACACAGCACCCACCCTGTTGCCCTGTTGGGCCTTGGTTCTCTCAGTACCTTATTTGGTTATGACTCTTTTTTTTTTTTTTTTTTTCTCCCCTCATGTTCCTCTGTTGAGGTAAGCTTTTACTGGCTTTTTCCTCCTACTGCTTGTGTACTAAAACTGAGGCTGCCTGCCCCGGCCAGGGGGTGTATACTGCAGAGGAGGAGCTATGCTTTTGCATCTACTTAGTGTCCTCCTATGGATAGGCAGCATAACACCCATGGTCCTGTGTCCCCCAATGATGGCTAAGAGAAAACGATTTTACGGTGAGTACACAAAAATCCGTTTTTTTGGCATTTACTAATACAGAGGTATAAAATGTCCAGAGCCATTTTTTCCTCCAAGTTAAAAAAAACAAAACAAAAACCATTTGTGCATGGAAAGGTTTTCCCGGTTGTAGGAGGTCGATGAACAGGTCTGGTCACGTGCTCCTCCATCAACAGTCATGTTAAGAAAATGAAAGATGTGTAGTCTGTGGGGAAGGCTGTATTAAGAAGTTCAGGAGGAGAATCTGTAATTTGTATACAGTGTGTCCACCCATATCCTGTCCACCGCCATTAACTTGAGAATAGCAGCAGCTATAGGTATAGTAAAGTATCCATGCGCTACGCAATGAAACCACCTATAGCGACACCTGGTGGAAAACAACGGCGTTAGCATTTTTATCTCGAAAACGGAACAAGATAGAGGGAAAAAAAGTGAATTAAATTGTAGGGCATCATCAATTCAATATGAATCGACACCTTGCATACAGAAATGCTATGATTAGAACGTGTAAAACTCACAAGGCTGCGGACGTGAAGCGATACCTCATGGAGACCTTCCTACAAGTCATTGGGTTTGGTGGCTGCGTGGAGTGGCCTCCACGCTCACCTGACCTGACCCCATTGCACTTCTTTCTGTGAGGTCACATCAAACAGCCGGTGTATGCGACCCCTCCACCAACATTGCAGGACCTACGACGACGTATCACAGGTGCTTGTGCAAACGTATCACCTACCATATTGCACAACGTGCAGCAAGATACAGTATGCTGTCCAGAGTCCAGATGTGCATTGCAGCTGACGGTGGCCACTTTGAGCATCAAAGTTAAATGAGCGCCATATGCGTGAGCAGCATTCAATGTTTTTTTGGGGGGGGGGGGTCATGGGTTCCATATGATAGCATTTCTGTATGCAAGGTGTCGATTCGTTTTGAATCGATGATGCCCTACAATTTTTTTAATTCACTTTTTTTTCTCTCTTTCCGTTTTCGAGATAAAAATGCTAACTCCATTGTTTTCCACCAGGTGGCGCTATAGGTGGTTTCATTGCATAGCACTATACCTAGACACCACTTCTATGCCTATAGCTGTCGCCATTCTCAAGTTAATGGCGGTGGACACACTGTATATTAATCCCTTCACAACCTTTTAATGTAAGTGTTCATCATTGTCTGATAGGAGATCCTGACCGATGACGTAAACTCATGTCATGGGAACCTCCGGTCACCGTGGCTTCAGCTATGGTGATTGGAGGACGGTGCCTGCTTTATGCATTGTGTTCCACCGCTAGGTTCTCTCTCTCTCTCGCTGGATGTGATGAATGTGTGTTAGTGATCTGATGTGTGTGTGTGCTTTCTACCGAAGGTCGGCATCAGGTGAGCATGATTGCTGGGTCTTCTGTTTTTGGGGGTGTCTGCTTTCTATAACTAAGTGTCCTGCAGTATTCTTTAACTTTTTTTTAGCTGCATGGACACTTCATTATTGAACCGCGACAAGAGCTTATTTTTGGGGTAGGGCTTATATTTAAGCCTTACACAGAAAATGCGAAAACATTCCTGCTAGGGCTTATTTGTGGGGAAAACACTTTAACTATTTTCTGTGGCATAACTTTCTGGTTTAAGGGAATAAAAATGTAAAACTTGTAAATAGTTACATTTTCGCCAAATGCAAAAAATATCATCCTAATTTTACCACTAACATGAAGTATGTCTCCCAAAAAAAAACAAAACCTCAATCAATGGGATCTGTTATAACCTTTGACACTGGTCAAAATTGAGAAAAAAAAATGTCGGGTCAGGAAGGTGAAAACTGTCTGAGTGGTGAAAGGGTTAAAGGGAAGTTGTCACCACTTTTTTGGCCTATAAGCTGCGGCCACCACCACCGGGCTCTTATATACAGCATTCTAACATGTTGTATATCAGAGCCGCTGTGAGAACATAAACACTTTATAATACTTACCTAACGGTCGCTCGGTTGGCCAGATGGACTTCTCCGTTGTCCGGTGCCGCCTCTTTTGGCCATCTTTTTTCTCCTGTGGCCGCGGTGCATGATGCGCCCGACGTCATCCACACTCGCCGGTATTCAGGTCCTGAGTAGGGCAGATCAAAGTATTGTAGTGCGCCTGCGCAGGACCGGCGAGTGTGTATGACGTAGACGCATCATGCACTGCGGTTTCAGGAGGAGGACGAAGATGGCCGAAAGAGGAAGTGCTGGCACCGGACAACGGAGATGCCCATAAAACCCACAGTGTGACCGTAGTGTTTTTCTTTGTCGCTCCATTGGGAGACCCAGACAATTGGGTGTATAGCTTCTGCCTCCGGAGGCCACACAAAGTATTACACTTTAAAAAGTGTAACCCCTCCCCTCTGCCTATACACCCTCCCGTGCATCACGGGCTCCTCAGTTTTATGCTTTGTGTTGAAGGAGGCACACATTCACTCAAGCTCCCATTTTAGTCAGCAGCAGCTGCTGATTGTATCGGATGGAAGAAAAGAGGGCCCTAACAGGGCCCCCGGCATGCTCCCTTCTCACCCCACTAAGTCGGCGGTGCTGTTAAGGTTGAGGTACCCATTGCGGGTACAAAGGCTGGAGCCACATGCCGTTTTTCCTTCCCCGTCCCTTAGAGGCTCTGGGAGAAGTGGGATCCTAACCGGTCACCATTCACTGGGACCGGGCTCCCTCCGCAGCCCCTGGGGGAATCTGACGGACAGGAGACTGAGTATCATCAGGGACAGGCCCTGCATCTATAAGGTACTCTGTGTCCCCTTGGGGACGGTGCATGGAGCGCCTGTGTTACAGACGCTGCAGCGGCTGCTGTTTTTTTTGTGACGACCGGGACTACCGCGCCTGTTTGCCGGCCGCGTTATTAAATTTAGTCCCCGGCTTCTGCGGCCTAGTACCATAACTCCCGCCCCCGGGCCTGCCAGTCAGGGGTAAGGGCGGGACGGTCGACTGGACGTCGGCAGTGAGGGCTGGAGCATACTTAGGTGTTCTCCTCCCCCCTCACTGAGCACTGTGGGGCACCAGATTCCCGAACTTTATTAGTCAAGCCCACGGCTCCCTCCTCCCCTGAGAACTCTGGCAGCCATATTTACAATCACTTCTGCCGGTGGAGGATTTCAGAACGAGCTCTACAGCTCTGGGAGGCCCAGGCAGGGAATCTGGTGGACACACAACCGCTTTGGGCGGTCGGTAAGCCACACCGGTTACCCGGTGCTGGCCCCCCTTGGGTGCCGAAGTGTGTGTATGTATATGTATATATATATATATATATATATATATATATATATATATATATAATTTGTATACATTTTCTCTGTTCGGCCGCATTGTTTTGCTTTTGGCTATATACCCTCAGTGATCACTCTCAGAGGAGACTACAGCATGTCGTCCGCAAAGAGCAAGGGTGCCAAGGCACAGGCTTATTTTGCAACCTGTACCTCTTGTGCGGCTATGTTACCTGCAGGTTCCACCTACCCTCACTGTGTGCAATGCTCGGCCCCTGTGGCACTCACTCAGCCGGAGCCTCGGGCACTGGTGGGACCCTCGGCTCAGGTAGAACCGCCGGCTTCCACTGTCCAGGTGGCAGGGACAGAGTTTGCAGTTTTGGCTGAGAAACTCTCTGAGTCGCTTTCACAATCCATGGCTCAGTCTATGGACAGATGGTCTGCTAAGATACTAGAAGCCTTGCAGTCCAGATCGGTCACACAGGCCCCGGGCACTGTGAGTTCATCGCCCCCAGGCCCCTCTCGGTCGGTGCAGCAGAGTGCTCCTGGGGTGACACCTAGGTCCCACGGGGAGGACTCCGACACGGACCGCAGTCCCAGACCGGCTAAGCGGGCTCGCTGGGAACCTTCCCCGGCTTCATCACGCTGTTCGGGGTCGCAGCATGAGGACTCTCTGGAGGATGAGGCGGAGGTCGCAGCTCAGGGCTCTGATCCTGACGTTGCTCTCAATCTTGATACACCTGAAGGGGACGCCATAGTAAATGACCTTATAGCGTCCATCAACCAGGTGCTAGATCTTTCTCCCCCAACTCCACCTATAGAGGAGTCGGCTTCACAGCAGGAGAAACACCAGTTTAGGTTTCCCAAACGTACACGGAGTGCGTTTTTCGATCACTCTAACTTCAGAGATGCTGTCCAGAAGCACAGAGCATTTCCGGACAAGCGCTTTACTAAGCGCCTTAATGACACACGTTACCCCTTCCCCCCTGACGTAGTTAAGGGTTGGGCTCAGTGTCCCAAGGTGGATCCTCCAGTCTCTAGACTGGCGGCTAGATCCGTAGTATCAGTGGCAGATGGTTCATCGCTCAAGGATGCCACTGACAGGCAAATAGAGCTCCTGATGAAATCCATCTATGAAGCCATAGGCGCGTCTTTTGCTCCGGCCTTTGCAGCCGTGTGGGCACTCCAAGCTATCTCAGATTGTCTGTCTGAGATTAATGCAGTCACACGTACCTCTGCTCCGCAAGTTGTGTCTTTGACTTCTCAGGCTTCGGCCTTTTCGTCCTACGCCATGAACGCCGTCCTGGACTCAGCGAGCCGTACAGCGGTAGCGTCCGCCAATTCGGTGGCAGTCCGCAGGGCCATGTGGCTACGCGAATGGAAGGCAGACTCTGCTTCCAAGAAGTTCTTAACCGGTTTGCCATTTTCTGGCGACCGTTTGTTTGGCGAGCAATTGGATGAAATTATTAAACAATCCAAGGGTAAGGACTCGTCCTTACCCCAGTCCAAACCAAACAAACCTCAGCAACGAAAAATTCAATCGAGGTTTCGGTCCTTTCGGCCCTCAGCCAGGTCCCAATCCTCCACGTCCAACAGGTCAGAGAAGGGCCAGAGGAACTCTTCTGCATGGCGGTCTAAGTCACGTCCTCCAAAGACCGCCGGAGGAACCGCCTCCAAGGCGGCCTCCTCATGACTTTCGGCCTCCCCAAACCGCATCCTCGGTCGGTGGCAGGCTCTCCCGCTTTTGCGACGCCTGGTGGCCACATGTCCAAGACCGATGGGTGAGAGACATTCTGTCGCACGGTTACAGGATAGAGCTCAGCTCTCGTCCTCCGACTTGTTTCTTCAGAACATCTCCGCCCCCCGAGCGAGCCGATGCACTTTTTCAGGCGGTGAACACTCTGAAGGCAGAAGGAGTTGTGATTCCCGTTCCCATTCAAGAACGTGGTTGCGGTTTTTACTCCAACTTGTTCGTGGTGCCAAAAAAGGACGGATCATTCCGCCCCGTTCTGGACCTCAAACTGCTCAACAGACACGTGAGAACCAGACGGTTCCGGATGGAATCTCTCCGTTCTGTCATCGCCTCGATGTCCCAAGGAGACTTCCTAGCCTCAATCGACATCAGGGACGCTTATCTCCATGTGCCGATTGCACCAGAGCATCAACGCTTCCTGCGTTTCGCCATCGGGGACGAACACCTTCAGTTTGTGGCACTGCCTTTCGGCCTGGCGACAGCCCCCTGGGTCTTCACCAAGATCATGGCATCCGTGGTGGCGGTCCTACACTCTCAGGGCCACTCGGTGATCACTTACTTAGACGATCTCCTAGTCAAGGCACCCTCCCGGGTGGCATGTCAACACAGCCTGACCATTGCTCTGGAGACTCTCCAGAGGTTCAGGTGGATCATCAATTTCCCAAAGTCAAAATTGACACCGACCCAATCACTGACTTACCTCGGGATGGAGTTTCATACTCTCTCGGCGATAGTGAAGCTTCCGCTGGACAAACAGCATTCGCTGCAGACAGGGGTGCACTCTCTCCTTCGGACCCAGTCACACCCCTTGAGGCGCCTCATGCACTTCCTAGGGAAGATGGTGGCAGCAATGGAGGCAGTTCCCTTTGCGCAGTTTCATCTGCGTCCACTTCAATGGGACATTCTCCGCAAATGGGACAGGAGGTCGACGTCCCTAGACAGGAACGTCTCTCTTTCACTGGCAGCCAAAACCTCTCTTCAGTGGTGGCTTCTTCCCACTTCCTTGTCGAAGGGAAAATCATTCCTGCCCCCATCCTGGGCTGTGGTCACGACGGACGCGAGTCTGTCAGGGTGGGGAGCGGTTTTCCTCCACCACAGGGCTCAGGGAACCTGGACTCCGACAGAGTCCTCCCTTCAGATCAATGTTCTGGAGATAAGGGCAGTGTATCTAGCCCTAAAGGCGTTCCATCGGTGGCTGGAGGGCAGACAGATCCGCATACAGTCGGACAACGCCACGGCGGTCGCGTACATCAACCACCAGGGCGGCACACGCAGTCGTCAGGCCTTCCAAGAGGTTCGGCGGATTCTGCTGTGGGCGGAAGCCACAGCCTCCACCATCTCCGCAGTTCACATCCCGGGCGTAGAAAACTGGGAAGCAGACTTTCTCAGTCGCCAGGGCATGGACGCAGGGGAATGGTCTCTTCACCCGGACGTGTTTCAAGAGATCTGTTGCCGCTGGGGAACGCCGGACGTCGACCTCATGGCGTCTCGGCACAACAACAAAGTCCCGGCATTCATGGCACGGTCTCAAGATCACAGAGCTCTGGCGGCGGACGCATCAGTTCAGGATTGGTCGCAGTTTCGACTGCCTTATGTATTTCCTCCTCTGGCACTGCTGCCCAGAGTGTTGCGCAAGATCGGGTCCGACTGCCGCTACGCCATCCTCGTCGCTCCAGACTGGCCGAGGAGGTCGTGGTACCCGGATCTGTGGCACCTCACGATGGGTCAACCGTGGGCACTCCCAGACCGACCAGACTTGCTGTCTCAAGGGCCATTTTTCCATCTGAATTCTGCGGCCCTCAACCTGACTGTGTGGCCATTGAGTCCTGGCTCCTAGCGTCCTCAGGGTTATCTCAAGATGTCATTGCCACTATGAGACAAGCCAGGAAAAGAGAATTTTGTTTACTTACCGTAAATTCTTTTTCTTATAGTTCCGACATGGGAGACCCAAACCATGGGGTGTATAGCTTCTGCCTCCGGAGGACACACAAAGTACTACACTCAAACGTGTAGCTCCTCCCTCCGGGCTATATACACCCCCTGGATGACAATCTAACCAGTTCAGTGCAAAAGCTGAAGGAGGACATCCACCCATAAGTAGAGATAGAGTAAAACTCGGAAAGACCGGAACTCTGTCTACTAACAACAGCCGGTGAAACACACGGAACAAAAAACTGCCAACAGGCAACAGGGAGGGTGCTGGGTCTCCCATGTCGGAACTATAAGAAAAAGAATTTACGGTAAGTAAACAAAATTCTCTTTTTCTTCATCGTTCCTTATGGGAGACCCAAACCATGGGACGTTCCAAAGCAGTCCATGGGTGGGAAATAAACCAAACTGAGAAGTAGGCAAAACCTAACTTCACAAATGGGCGACAGCCGCCTGAAGAATGCATCTGCCCAAGCTCGCATCTGCCGAAGCATGAGCATGCACTTGGTAGTGCTTCGAAAAAGTGTGCAGACTGGACCACGTGGCAGCCTGACAAACCTGCTGAGCCGTAGCCTGGTGCCTGAAAGCCCAGGAGGCACCGACAGCTCTGGTCGAGTGCGCCTTAATCCCTGGCGGAGGAGGCACCTGAGAACACTGGTAGGCATCGGTGATAGCCGACCTGATCCAACGAGCTAGGGTCGGTTTAGAAGCAGCAAGACCCTTGCGCTGACCAGTGGTTAGCACAAAAAGTGAGGTGCACCGCCTAAAAACGGCGGTGCGTGACACATAGATTCGGAGCGACCGCACCAAATCTAAGGAATGCAACGCCTTCTCAAAGCGATGCACAGGGGCCGGACAAAGAGAAGGCAATGAAATGTCCTGGTTAAGGTGGAAAGGAGACACCACCTTAGGGAGAAAATCCGGAGTCGGACGAAGAACCACCTTGTCTTGGTGAAACACCAAAAAGGGGGATTCCGAAGAGAGCGCAGCCAAATCAGAAACTCTCCTGAGAGAAGTTATGGCTACTAGAAAAACAACTTTCTGTGAAAGTCTAAACAAGGGAACCTCCCTGAGAGGCTCAAAGGGGGGTTTCTGTAAGGCCGTGAGGACCAGATTAAGGTCCCAGGGATCCAAGGGTCGCCGGTAAGGAGGAATGATGTGAGATGCGCCCTGCATGAAGGTGCGCACCTGAGCCAGTCGGGCGATACGCCGCTGGAACAATACCGACAGAGCCGACACCTGTCCCTTGAGGGAATTGAGGGACAGTCCTAGCTGTAGACCGGACTGTAGAAAAGACAGGATGGTCGGCAAGGAGAACGGCCAAGGAGCATGGTCGGAAGAGTGACACCAGGACAGGAAAATCCTCCAAGTCCTGTGGTAAATCTTGGCCGAGGAAGACTTCCGAGCCTGAGTCATAGTGGAGATGACCTCAGAGGGAATGCCTGAAGCCGTCAGGATCCAGGACTGAAGAGCCACGCCGTCAATCTGAGAGCCGCAGAATTCTGGCGGAAGAACGGACCTTGAGAGAGAAGGTCTGGGCGGTCCGGGAGGTGCCACGGCACCCCTACGGACAGACGGAGCAGGTCTGGGTACCAAGCTCGCCTGGGCCAGTCCGGAGCAATGATTATGACTCGACGGCCCTCCATTCCGATCTTGCGCAGAACCCTGGGCAAGAGAGCTAGAGGGGGAAACACATAGACCTGACGGAACTGAGACCAATCTTGAACCAGTGCGTCTGCTGCGAAGGCCTGAGGATCGTGGGAGCGAGCCATGTAAACCGGAACCTTGTTGTTGTGCCGGGATGCCATTAGATCCACTTCCGGAGTGCCCCACTTGCGGCAGATTGATCTGAACACTGACGGATGCAGGGCCCACTCGCCGCTGTCCACGGTTTGACGGCTGAGATAATCGGCCTCCCAGTTTTCCACGCCTGGGATGTGGACTGCAGATATGGTGGACTTGGAGTCCTCCGTCCACTGGAGGATTCGTTGAACCTCCAACATCGCCAGACGGCTGTGAGTCCCGCCCTGGTGATTGATGTAGGCAACCGCTGTCGCGTTGTCCGACTGAACTCGAATGTGCCTGCCCGCCAACAGGTGGTGAAAGGCTAGGAGAGCTAGAAACACAGCTCTGATCTCCAGCACATTGATCGAGAGGGCTGATTCGGACGGAGTCCAAGTGCCCTGTGCTCGGTGATGGAGAAATACTGCTCCCCAACCGGAGAGGCTGGCATCCGTGGTGAGGATCACCCAGGACGGAGTCAGGAAGGAGCGTCTCTGAGACAGAGAGAGGGGCCGAAGCCACCACTGAAGGGAGCTCCTGGTCTGTGACGACAGAGCCACCAGCCTGTGCAAGGAAGAGATCCGCTTGTCCCAACAGCGGAGAATGTCCAGCTGCAGGGGACGCAGATGGAACTGGGCAAAGGGAACCGCTTCCATTGACGCCACCATCTGACCCAGCACCTCCATGAGGTGTCTGATGGAATGACGGCGGTGCCTCAGCAGAGAGCGCACCGCCAGACGAAGGGACTGCTGTTTGACTAAGGGCAACTTGACAAGTGCCGGCAGAGTCTCGAATTGCATCCCTAGGTAAAGAAGCACCTGGGTGGGGGTCAGAGTGGACTTGGGGAGGTTGACAAGCCACCCGAACTGAACGAGCGTGGCGAGAGTGAGTGAGACACTCCGCTGGCAGTCTGCACTGGATGATGCCTTGACTAGAAGGTCGTCCAGGTAAGGAATCACTGTCAACCCCTGGAGGTGCAGAACCGCAACCACTGCTGCCATGACCTTGGTGAATACTCGAGGGGCCGTGGCTAAGCCGAAGGGGAGAGCCACGAATTGGAAATGTTCCTCTCCGATTGCAAAGCGTAGCCAACGCTGGTGTGAAACCGCAATAGGCACATGCAGATAGGCATCTCTGATGTCGATGGATGCCAGAAAATCTCCTTGGGTCATTGAGGCAATGACCGATCTCAGAGATTCCATGCGAAAGTGCCGCACCTGAACATGCTTGTTGAGAAGCTTGAGATCCAGGATGGGCCGGAAGGAACCGTCCTTCTTGGGGACTAGAAAGAGGTTTGAGTAGAAACCGCTGAACCGTTCCCGGGCGGGAACCGGAACAATTACACCGTTGGCCTGCAGGGATGCCACGGCCTGAGAGAAGGTGGCGGCTTTGGAGCAGGGGGGGGTGGACAGAAAAAATCTGTTTGGCGGGCTGGAAGAAAATTCTATCCTGTAGCCGTGGGAGATGATATCTCGCACCCACTGATTGGAGACGTGTTGAAACCACACGTCGCCAAAGTGGGAGAGCCTGCCACCGACCAAGGACGTTGCTGGCGCAGCCAGATAGTCAAGAGGAGGCTGCCTTAGTGGCAGCGGCTCCTCCGGTCTTTTGAGGACGCGGCTTCGCGCGCCAGTTGGGTTTACGATCCTTGGCTGCGGTAGTGGACGAGGTAGAGGGCTTAGAGGATGACCAGTTAGAGGAACGAAAGGAACGAAACCTCGATTGGTTCCTGCCCTGGACAGGTTTTCTGGTTTTAGTTTGTGGCAAGGAAGTACTCTTCCCGCCAGTAGCTTCCTTAATTATTTCATCCAGTTGTTCACCAAACAGCCGGGATCCAGCAAAAGGAAGACTCGCAAGGTACTTCTTAGAGGAAGCGTCTGCTTTCCACTCTCGAAGCCACAAGATCCTGCGGATCGCGAGGGAGTTAGCGGAGGCCACCGCCGTGTGGTGAGAAGCCTCCAGGATGGCAGACATGGCGTAGGATGAAAAAGCCGAAGCTTGAGAAGTTAAGGCATCCATCTCAGGCATAGATTCCCTGGTGAGGGAATGTATCTCTGCCAGAGAGGCAGAGACTGCCTTAAGAGCCCACACTGCCGCAAAAGACGGGGAGAACGAGGCTCCTGTCGCCTCATATACAGACTTGGCCAGAAGGTCAACCTGGCGGTCAGTGGGATCCTTAAGAGAAGTGCCATCAGCCACAGCTATGACTGTGCGGGCTGAGATTCTGGACACTGGAGGGTCTACCTTTGGAGACTGGGCCCATTCCTTAACCACCTCTGGTGGAAAAGGAAAACGGTCATCAGAAGTACGCTTCGGAAAACGTTTGTCAGGACAGGCCCTGGGCTTGGTAACAGTGGTCCGAAAACTGGAGTGGTTAAAAAACATACTCTTAGCTCTCTTAGGTGAGGTAAACTGTTGTAACTCTACCAGAGAGGCTTGTTCCTCTGACTCTGGTGGATTAAGGTTCAGTACGGAGTTAATGGATGCAATCAAGTCACTAACATCCGCATCACCCTCAGACACGTCAATGGGGTACATAGAGGCAGCGTCTGAGCCCACAGTAAACGAATCCTCCTCGCCCTGCAGCTCGGCTCGTGAATCAGAGCCGTGGGACGAGGAAGGAGAAGGGTCCCTGCGTCTCCGTTTAGGGGGACGGGGTCCTAGGACATGCTCTGAGAGCTCTGCAGAACTCGGAGCAGCAGAGGCACCCTGAGAAGAGGGCTGATGCATGGTCAGCAGTGTCCGGGACAGCTGCCCCATGGAGTCGGCAAAAGACTGGGAAATAGCTTGGGAAAAGGATGCTACCCAAGCCGGGGGTTCAGCCACCGGGGCCGGAGCAGCCGGAGGGACCCCTGAGGAGGCTCCAGGCTGAGACACAACCATGTTAGCACAGGCATCACAATGTGGGTATGTGCTTGGCTCTGCAGAATGCGCTTACATGCAGTGCATATAGCGTACATGTTTGCAGCCTTGCTCCGGGTGACAGACATGCTGCTGAGGTGGAAGCTCTGCAGCAAGAATACACTCCTGCAGAATGCCCTGAGAGTGTATAATAAAAAGCCCACAACCAGAGGTTGTGGCTTACCAGACCGAATGACCTCCTGAGTGTGCCCTCCGGATTCCACAGCTCAGAGCCCCAGTGAAGCGTCAGCCTTCCTAAACAGCAGCAGCTGCAGCATCCAGCGCCGTCCAGTGTAAGAACGCTGAGAAAATGGCTCTGGAAGGAGGAGGGGGGGCGGGTATTAGCCCAAGAGCGGGAAAACGGAGGGCCAGGAAGAGATACAGGGGAGGAAACATCTCCTCAGAGAGGAGTGTCCTCCCCTCTGCTGGCCGGCCGGTGGGCGGCGCCACGCTATGCATCTGTATGCATGACATGCAGAGAGATGAAAACGAAACTAGGCCCAAACAGAAGCCGGGGCCTAGATTTTAACATGCGGCCGACGAGCAGGCACCTTCGGCGCGGTTCTCAGGGGAAACCCCCAGAACCGGCCGGAATTTACAGTAAGCATAAAAAACATACTTTCCCCCTAATAAAAGTACCCGGGACCCCTGAAAAACGTCTTAATACTTAGCTTTTGAGACGCAGGGCCAGGGCAAGCAGAGAGGACCGTGACGGCTCCCACTTCAACCCAGAGCCTCTCAGAGGATGTGAAGGAGCGCGGCATGTGAAGGCTCCAGCCTTGTAAAGTCAACCTTAACAGCACCGCCGACACAGTGGGGTGAGAAGGGACATGCCGGGAGTCCAGACTGGACCCGCTTTTCTTCCAAATATTTAAAATCAAAAAGTAAAAATGAAAAAATCAAAGAATGCATGTGTGTGTGTGACCTCCTGAAACACAAAGCATTGAACTGGTTAGATTGTCATCCAGGGGGTGTATATAGCCCGGAGGGAGGAGCTACACGTTTGAGTGTAGTACTTTGTGTGTCCTCCGGAGGCAGAAGCTATACACCCCATGGTTTGGGTCTCCCATAAGGAACGATGAAGAAAACCAACGTCCGCCAAGATCTATCACAGGGCTTGGAGGATCTTCTTATCCTGGTGCTCTGATCGGGGTTTTACCCCCTGGCCGTTTGCCTTACCCACTTTTCTTTCTTTCCTTCAATCCGGAATGGATAAGGGTTTGTCTCTCGGCTCTCTCAAGGGACAAGTATCGGCGCTTTCCGTGTTTTTTCAAAAGCGTCTAGCCAGGCTTCCGCAGGTCCGCACGTTCCTGCAGGAAGTTTGCCACATAGTCCCACCTTACAAGCGTCCGCTGGAACCCTGGGATCTTAACAGGGTGCTAACGGCTCTTCAGAAACCACCTTTCGAGCCGATGCGGGATGTCTCTCTATCACGCCTTTCGCAGAAGGTGGCCTTCCTAGTGGCAGTCACATCACTTCGGAGAGTGTCTGAGCTAGCAGCGCTGTCATGCAAAGCCCCCTTCCTGGTGTTTCACCAGGATAAGGTGGTTCTGCGTCCGGTCCCGGAATTTCTCCCTAAGGTGGTATCCCCTTTTCATCTCAATCAGGATATCTCCTTACCTTCCTTTTGCCCTCATCCAGTTCACCAATGTGAAAAGGATTTGCACTTGTTAGATCTCGTGAGAGCACTCCGGCTCTACATTTCTCGCACGGCGCCCTTGCGCCGTTCGGATGCGCTCTTTGTCCTTGTCGCTGGCCAGCGTAAGGGGTCGCAGGCTTCCAAGTCAACCTTGGCTCGGTGGATCAAGGAACCGATTCTTGAAGCCTACCGTTCTTCTGGGCTTCCAATTCCTTCAGGGCTGAAGGCCCATTCTACCAGAGCCGTGGGTGCATCCTGGGCATTGCGGCACCAGGCTACGGCTCAGCAGGTGTGTCAGGCGGCTACCTTTTCGAGTCTGCACACTTTCACGAAACACTATCAGGTGCATGCCTATGCTTCGGCAGATGCCAGCCTAGGTAGGCGAGTCCTTCAGGCGGCGGTCGCCCACCTGTAAGAGGGGGCCGTTTTTCGGCTCTTTTTATCGAGGTATTCTTTTACCCACCCAGGGACTGCTTTTGGACGTCCCAATTGTCTGGGTCTCCCAATGGAGCGACAAAGAAGAAGGGAATTTTGTTTACTTACCGTAAATTCCTTTTCTTCTAGCTCCTATTGGGAGACCCAGCACCCGCCCCTGTTCCCTTCGGGCTGTTGTTCTTTTGTGTACACATGTTGTTCATGTTGAATTGTTCTTTTGGTTCATGGTTTCAGTTCTCCGAACATCCTTCGGATTGAATTTACCTTAGACCAATTTATAAGTTTCCTCCTTCCTGCTTTTGCACCAAAACTGAGGAGGCCGTGATGCACGGGAGGGTGTATAGGCAGAGGGGAGGGGTTACACTTTTTAAAGTGTAATACTTTGTGTGGCCTCCGGAGGCAGAAGCTATACACCCAATTGTCTGGGTCTCCCAATAGGAGCTAGAAGAAAAGGAATTTACGGTAAGTAAACAAAATTCCCTTCTTTATGTTCTCACAGCGGCCTGGGCTCTTATATACAGCATGCTAGAATGTTGTATATAAGAGCCCGGTGGTGGTGGCCACAGCTTATAGGCCAAAAAAGTGGTGACAAGTTCCCTTTAAAGACGTTGTCCACTACCATAGTTTTGCCATAAATGCTTAAATGGGTAATTGCCAAAATCCTATCCCAATATGTAGTCTGTATATTAATAATTGTATTCGCAAATACCTCCAATTAGAAATGTAGTATAGTTCTCCTGATATAGCCATATCTTACCTCATGTGCAGGGCATTACAGCTTAGGGGTCCATGGTTACGTCCACTCATAGTGACAGGTCGTTAGTTGCTTGTGGTCGTAACTAACCATGGATACCTAAGATGCTATGCCCTGCACATAAGGTAAGAGAGATTGCTATGGCAGGAGAACTATACTATATTTCTAATTAGAGGTATTTGCTAATATTGTCACGCCTACTGCATATTGGGATAGGATCTTGGAGATGGAAATGCTGCTTTTAAGGATACTGTCTCTAAATAACAACAAAGAGAGGGGGAGCCAGCACTGCCTGAGAATGGCATGCAAAAATTAACCAACCTTATTTTTATTTAATCTGAGATACAGCCATCATTTTCTTACAAGCTGCTTATTTAGTTACTAGTAGCAACTTAATCAGGTTTTCTTTGTCGCTCCATTGGGAGACCCAGACAATTGGGTGTATAGCTTCTGCCTCCGGAGGCCACACAAAGTATTACACTTTTAAAAAAGTGTAACCCCTCCCCTCTGCCTATACACCCTCGCGTGGATCACGGGCTCCTCAGTTTTATGCTTTGTGTGGAAGGAGGCACACATCCACTCAACGTCTTCAGGGTTATCTCAGGATGTCATTGCCACCATGAGACAAGCCAGGAAACCTACGTCCGCCAAAATCTATTACAGGTCTTGGCAAATCTTCTTATCCTGGTGCTCTGATAACGGTTTTCCTCCATGGCCGTTTGCTTTACCCACATTTCTTTCATTCCTACAATCTGGAATGGACAAGGGTTTGTCCCTCGGCTCTCTCAAGGGCCAAGTGTCGGCGCTCTCCGTGTTTTTTCAAAAGCGTCTAGCCAGGCTTCCGCAGGTCCGCACGTTCCTGCAGGGGGTTTGCCACATGGTCCCACCTTACAAACGTCCGTTGGAACCCTGGGATCTTAACAGGGTCCTGACGGCTCTTCAAAAGCCGCCTTTTGAGCCGCTGCGGGATGTTTCTCTCTCACGTCTTTCGCAGAAGGTGGCCTTCCTGGTGACGGTCACATCACTTCGGAGAGTGTCTGAGCTTGCAGCGCTGTGATGCAAAGCCCCCTTCCTGGTTTTTCACCAGGATAAGGTGGTTCTGCGTCCTGTCCCAGAATTTCTCCCTAAGGTGGTATCCCCTTTTCATCTAAATCAGGATATCTCCTTGCCTTCCTTTTGCCCTAATCCAATTCACCAGTGTGAAAAGGATTTGCACTCTTTGGATCTAGTGAGAGCACTCCGGTTCTACGTGTATCACACGGCACCCCTGCGCCGTTCAGACGCGCTCTTTGTCCTTGTCGCTGGCCAACGTAAGGGATCTCAGGCCTCCAAGTCAACCTTGGCTCGGTGGATCAAGGAACCGATTCTCGAGGCCTACCGTTCTTCTGGGCTTCCACTTCCTTCAGGGTTGAAAGCCCATTCTATCAGAGCCGTAGGTGCGTCCTGGGCTTTGCGGCACCGGGCGACGGCTCAGCAGGTGTGTCAGGCAGCTACGTGGTCTAGTCTGCACACTTTCACGAAGCACTATCAAGTGCATGCCTATGCTTCGGCAGACGCCAGTCTAGGTAGGCGAGTCCTCCAGGCGGCGGTTGCCCACCTGTAAGAGGGGGCCGTTTTCGGCTCCTTTTATTGAGGTATTCTTTTACCCACCCAGGGACTGCTCTTGGACGTCCCAATTGTCTGGGTCTCCCAATGGAGCGACAAAGAAAAAGGGAATTTTGTTTACTTACCGTAAATTCCTTTTCTTCTAGCTCCTATTGGGAGAACCAGCACCCGCCCCTGTGCCCTTCGGGCTGGTTGTTCTTTTGTGTACACATGTTGTTGATGTTGATTTGTTCTTATGGTTCATGGTCTTCAGTTCTCTGAACATCCTTCGGATTGAATTTACCCTAGACCAATTTATAAGTTTTCTCCTTCCTGCTTTTGCACCAAAACTGAGGAGCCCGTGATCCACGGGAGGGTGTATAGGCAGAGGGAAGGGGTTACAATTTTATAAAAGTGTAATACTTTGTGTGGCCTCCGGAGGCAGAAGCTATACACCCAATTGTCTGGGTCTCCCAATAGGAGCTAGAAGAAAAGGAATTTACGGTAAGTAAACAAAATTCCCTTTATTGCTTTTAAGCAGTTCTCTTTTGTGTATGGCATTGCCTATTAAGCTGTTGTCTCTAATACTAATTACGCAGATTCTTTGCATGGCTTGTTGGTTACCAGAACCATTTATCTCTGGCAGCTAGCAGTGTGTCAACATTGCATCTTGAGTTCTAAGGCTGGTTTCACACTACATTTTTTTAACATGCGTCATGAACGTTTTTTTGCTGTAAAAGCGGATCCTGCTTTTACTGCAAAAAACGCATGCAAACGCATGTTATTTTGCATGATCCTGTCACTTTAAGTTTATGGGCGGGCATTAGAGTCATGTGATCGGGAGTCAGTGGAACTGAACGTGATATACTGGGAGCCAGCTTCTAACAGCTGCAGAGGCTCGTAACCAAGGTAAACATCGGGTAACTTGCTTGGATACCCGATATTTACGTTGGTTCCGAGCATCCGCAGGTGCTAGGAGCCGGGCTGCCTGCTCCCTGCACACGTAACCAACGTAAACATCGGGTAATTAAGAGAAGCGCTTTCCTTGGTTACCCGATATTTATCTTGGTTACGAGCGTCCGCAGCTCTCAGGCGGGGGAGAGGGGGAGGGAGGGAGAGGCAGAGAGGGAGGTCCAATATGTTGGACGGACAGTACAACAAATGCACCAGAGACTGAATAAACACCGTCAAAATATAAGATTGGGATACCAATTACATAGTATCTCCAAACATTATAATAGCACACACAATAAAGACCCGAGCAAAATGACACTAATTATTATAGATCAAATAAACAGCACTGAACAAGATCTATTAGCAAAATTGATTAAGAAAGAAAGTTATTGGATATATAAACTAGGTACTTTGGCCCCAGAAGGACATAATTTAACACTAGACAATGTTGCTAAACAGTAGACAAATAATTACATTTATACTTTTTTTTTTTTTTTTTTTTCTTCTCCTCCACTTGTGTTTTTTTTTTCTTTTTCTTTTTTATATATATGTATGAATATATATGTATATGAATAATTGATGTCACAAAGATAGATATTTAATGAATCCTTTAAAGATATTTTATTATATTTATTCTTAGTATATTTATTTAATTATTATCATTATAAATTGTGGAGTTTATTATATTATATTATATTTTTTTATATATTTGGAAAATAACAAGGTTATAAAAATGGTTTTAATATTATTTTAATATATTGTTCATTGATAATATATTATCATATAATATATGTTTTATCTAATTTAATAATGTATAGTGACTTTTATATTCTTGTAATCACTAATTTAATACTCTGATGTGAGCTTTGATCATCAGGGACTCTAAGGGTTAAAATTTCAATGATCAAGTAGCGGCACACCCAAAAGGTCCACCTTTTAATCTATATAAGAAGTTTTATACTGCTCCTTTTATACTACTCCTATTTTACCTGATGAAAGCAACTCTGCTGAAACGCGTTGTAATAATAGGAGTGCCTATTCAATAAAGTTCAAATAATTAATATCAGCAAATATCCTTTTTGCGCTATATTAGACCGAAAGAATTATCCATTTACCCCCTCCCTGTTGGGAATCGGTATTAGCAGCAAAGGACCTGCTGACATATCAAAAAATCCAGCTGGTTAGCTGGAGGAGAGAGGAACAAGAACCTGATTTCCATGGTGCCGGTGGAAATCAGTAGCCGACAACGATACCCACAATCTGGATGTTGGAAGCCTGGACATAGGATCTGTTCGGAGGAACTCCAGACTGATTAGCCTTCACTGAAGTTGTGCGGGGGCGCACAACCAACAAAGGTGAGCAATTCTAATTTTTTAAACGCTAAAAGGATTCCACGCGTGCTTCTCATAGTGCGCTTGTTTTATTATCTATTTAAGTAACTGGACGCTGACAGCGTGGGATACCCCGATAACAAGCAGCCGAGAAACAACTGAGGATTTTATAAAGAGTGACTAATGCAAGACTAACATATGAAGAAATCTATCTTATAACGAACAACAGAAACTAAGTGGAACTGACCAAAGACACCAATAACTTTAAGACAATATGAGATTTGATTATCTCCAACCTATTTAAATTAAGAATATATATCCACATAAATCTACAATCACATATATTAAAAAACTGACAATGGATTTTTTTAATCAGAATCGGGTTGCACATAGAGAACAACTAATGATGGAACTATTGGATAATCCTACTGAGAACAAAGAAATTAATACAGAAGATATCATTAGACTAAATGAAGTAGATAAGAAAAACATGGCTGATTTATTTTCACAATATGAACGGAAATGCAAAATAGAGATTAATAATCACATTGATAAAATGTTTTTTGATAGATATTTAATAGAAAAAATGATCCCATTTGAATATAAATATAATCAACAGTGTCCCTTCCCCCAAGATAAAGAATTTTATGAAAGATGGGAAGATCATTCCTTTTCCTTTTCACAAGGATTATTAAAACTAATTATAAGTAAGAATAATAAAATAATTGAAGAAGCCCTACAAGATATTAATAAATTAAAACAGCAACTAGAGATATATGCTCCCTCAAATGATTATAAAGAAATAGATTTAATTTTGAGAATTACACTCAGGAAATATGAGGAAGAGGTAATAAAGAAAAAAGCTATTAAATATTTAAAAGAAAAAAACGAAATTTTTAGAGAATCAAATATTATGGAGGTTGATGATGCTAATGATATAGAATTAATGATTAAGAATAAAATGATAGTAAAACAACAAAACCCAGAACAGATTAAAATAAAAGAAAAAACTAATGATATGAATAAACATACATATAGAAAAAACGAATTCCCACTAAATTATAAGATATCTGAAAAACAAAAAGTTTATTATGAACAGCATAAATCCAAACTTAAGACAAGTCTGATTAAAAAGACTGTAAGAGAGATAAGAAATAAAGAAAAATCCCCCACTTTGAATAAAGAAAAATCTTCCACTCCAAATATAACAGAATCCCCCATAACATTTGGATTCCCAGATAATGAACCCCCTCAGAGGATTACTACTGAGACATCTAACGAGATTGAGAATAGACCAATACAGATTAATACAAATACATCAACACAAATTAATGAAGTGCAATATAATAATGAAAATATAGAAAATATAATAAATATAGAGACCACCCATTACCCCAATTTATCCCTACTTACCATACATGAAGATACGAACACGCATGATTCTATACAATTAAATTTGAATACACCTATTTTTTCAATAGAATCGCAAACGAAAAATAACCAAAGAAAAAAAGAAGATAATATGAAAATCACGCAGTTTTTTCAATTGGTTCCGGGCCGCCACCCCAAGAGAAAAAGAGGAGGAGGGGATGCAGAGGAGGAATTAAGCTCAAGCGAGGGAGAAAAAGACACACAGGAGCTGACCCCGAAAAAAACACAGAAAAAAACAAAGATAATACAGTCCAACTAAATGAAACATTAAGGAAAGAAACAATAGGGGTATTTAATATCTCCAGCTATAAATTATCCAATAATGAAAAATCTCTACTTGAACACGGTCTCTCCTTTAGCCCAACCTCAAGCCTTGACAATTTTGCAGTATACCTTGACCTGAATGAATTTTTTAAAAAATTAACAGTGCAACGCCACTTTTTAATAGAGGAAAAGGGAAAACAAGGGAATTGCCCTATACAAGAACAAATTGATACTGAAAGATTACCTAGCCAGGCAAAACATGTAAATCCGAAAAATGTTAAAAGTAAATTTTATCCTTTACATCATAAAGGTTCTCATATCGAGACCTTTCAACAGCTAATACTAAAGGATATCCGAACTATTATCCCCCCTAAAAAAAGAAACAATTCAACCCATGAAGAAAGAAAAGCTATCACAACATTACGTGAGAATAAAAATATAATCATTAAAAGAGCGGACAAAGGAGGAGGCATAGTAATAATGGATCGAACATGGTACATTAATGAAGGGTTTAAGATACTCCATGATCCAATATATTATGAATGTTTGGAGAAAGACCCTTCAGCACAAATTCTTCATGAATATAAGAAAATTATTCAAGAGGCCCACCAAAAAGAGTTATTGAATAAAAAAGAGAAAAAATTTCTTGACATAACTCTTTATTCAATACCATTTTTTTACTTTTTACCCAAGATACATAAAGATCCCAAAAATCCCCCAGGCCGCCCAATTATTTTGGGTATAAATTCCATAACAAGTCACCTATCCCACTATATAGATCTATTCCTTCAAAGTTACGTACTGAAATTGGATTCTTATTTAAAAGATTCCACGCAATTGATTAGAGAATTGATGGAGCTACCTCTATTAGAGAACAGCACCCTTCTAACACTAGATGTTTGCGCTTTGTATAATAATATAGCACATGATAAGGGTTTACAAGCAATTGAAGCGGTACTATCCAGAGACATAGAAATATCCAACTCTCAAAAAATATTTTTACTAACAGCAATTGAATTTATATTCGAAAATAATGTTTTTACCTTTGAAGGTTCCTACTATAAGCAAATCAAAGGCTGTGCAATGGGGGCTAGATTCGCACCCAGTTACGCAAATATTTTTATGGGTGCGTTTGAGTCACTCTCCATTATACAGTCTAAATATGCGGAACATATATTAATATACCGTCGCTTCATAGATGACCTGTTCTTGATCTGGAAAGGCCCAGTTAAAATGATGGAAGAATTTGTAAGGGACCTTAATAAGAATGATTGGGGAATATCTTTCACAGCTACACATTCAGACAAGAGAATCCAATTTTTGGATATACAAATTATGGTGGATGAAAAGGGAAAGATTACAACATCAACCTTCTTCAAACCAGTAGATGTCAATAGCTATTTGAGATTTAATAGTGGTCACCTCCCCAAATGGATCCAAAATATCCCTTATGGACAATACAGAAGGGTGAGAAAAAACTGCACAGATGATGATAATTTCAGAACTGAATCAAAAATTCTAAAAAAACGGTTCCTGGAAAAAGGGTATCCAAAAAAACTAATATATGATGCCTATAAGAAAACAAATTCCCTCTCACAAGAGATCTGTATAAAACCTAAAACTAATATCCACATGAACATCAACGAAAAAAACGAAAAAAATGATACGACTCAGTTCATGAAATGGAGTTTGGTGACTACTTATTGTCAATCACGAACAATTATAGAAAATTTAATGAAAAAATACTGGTTCATTTTGAAGGGAGATCCAGTCTTATCGGTACATATGCCAAAAAACCCCATTATTATATATAAAAAAAAAATAAAAACTTGGGGAACTTGGTTGCACCCAGCAACACGACAATAAAACTAAAAACACACATACCAGAAAATTCCAACAGAAATGGATGCTACCAGTGTCAAACATCCAAATGTCTGTGCTGCAAAGTGATTGCCAAAGGTGCAAAGACCTTCACATCGGCAACTACAGGTGAAACGTTCCCAATAAAATTTAATTTGAACTGTAAATCAAAATATGTAATCTATTTATTGGAATGTCCATGCGGTATCCAATATGTTGGACGGACAGTACAACAAATGCACCAGAGACTGAATAAACACCGTCAAAATATAAGATTGGGATACCAATTACATAGTATCTCCAAACATTATAATAGCACACACAATAAAGACCCGAGCAAAATGACACTAATTATTATAGATCAAATAAACAGCACTGAACAAGATCTATTAGCAAAATTGATTAAGAAAGAAAGTTATTGGATATATAAACTAGGCACTTTGGCCCCAGAAGGACATAATTTAACACTAGACAATGTTGCTAAACAGTAGACAAATAATTACATTTATATTTTTATTTATTTTTTTTTTCTTCTCCTCCACTTGTGTTTTTTTTTTCTTTTTCTTTTTTATATATATGTATGAATATATATGTATATGAATAATTGATGTCACAAAGATAGATATTTAATGAATCCTTTAAAGATATTTTATTATATTTATTCTTAGTATATTTATTTAATTATTATCATTATAAATTGTGGAGTTTATTATATTATATTATATTTTTTTATATATTTGGAAAATAACAAGGTTATAAAAATGGTTTTAATATTATTTTAATATATTGTTCATTGATAATATATTATCATATAATATATGTTTTATCTAATTTAATAATGTATAGTGACTTTTATATTCTTGTAATCACTAATTTAATACTCTGATGTGAGCTTTGATCATCAGGGACTCTAAGGGTTAAAATTTCAATGATCAAGTAGCGGCACACCCAAAAGGTCCACCTTTTAATCTATATAAGAAGTTTTATACTGCTCCTTTTATACTACTCCTATTTTACCTGATGAAAGCAACTCTGCTGAAACGCGTTGTAATAATAGGAGTGCCTATTCAATAAAGTTCAAATAATTAATATCAGCAAATATCCTTTTTGCGCTATATTAGACCGAAAGAATTATCCATTTACCCCCTCCCTGTTGGGAATCGGTATTAGCAGCAAAGGACCTGCTGACATATCAAAAAATCCAGCTGGTTAGCTGGAGGAGAGAGGAACAAGAACCTGATTTCCATGGTGCCGGTGGAAATCAGTAGCCGACAACGATACCCACAATCTGGATGTTGGAAGCCTGGACATAGGATCTGTTCGGAGGAACTCCAGACTGATTAGCCTTCACTGAAGTTGTGCGGGGCGCACAACCAACAAAGGTGAGCAATTCTAATTTTTTAAACGCTAAAAGGATTCCACGGGTGCTTCTCATAGTGCGCTTGTTTTATTATCTATCCAAGTCAACCTTGGCTCGGTGGATCAAGGAACCGATTCTCGAGGCCTACCGTTCTTCTGGGCTTCCACTTCCTTCAGGGTTGAAAGCCCATTCTATCAGAGCCGTAGGTGCGTCCTGGGCTTTGCGGCACCGGGCGACGGCTCAGCAGGTGTGTCAGGCAGCTACGTGGTCTAGTCTGCACACTTTCACGAAGCACTATCAAGTGCATGCCTATGCTTCGGCAGACGCCAGTCTAGGTAGGCGAGTCCTCCAGGCGGCGGTTGCCCACCTGTAAGAGGGGGCCGTTTTCGGCTCCTTTTATTGAGGTATTCTTTTACCCACCCAGGGACTGCTCTTGGACGTCCCAATTGTCTGGGTCTCCCAATGGAGCGACAAAGAAAAGAAGGGAATTTTGTTTACTTACCGTAAATTCCTTTTCTTCTAGCTCCAATTGGGAGACCCAGACAATTGGGTGTATAGCTATGCCTCCGGAGGCCACACAAAGTATTACACTAAAAGTGTAAAGCCCCTCCCCTTCAGCCTATACACCCCCCGTGCTGCTACGGGCTCATCAGTTTTGGTGCAAAATCCAGAAGGAGGAAAAATTATAACTGGTTTAAAGTAAATTCAATCCGAAGGAATATCGGAGAACTGAAACCATTTAACATGAACAACATGTGTATACAAAAAACAGGGGCGGGTGCTGGGTCTCCCAATTGGAGCTAGAAGAAAAGGAATTTACGGTAAGTATACAAAATTCCCTTCTTCTTTGGCGCTCCATTGGGAGACCCAGACAATTGGGACGTCCAAAAGCAGTCCCTGGGTGGGTAAATAATACCTCATAATAGAGCCGTAACGGCTCCGTCCTACAGGTGGGCCACTGCCGCCTGAAGGACTTGCCTACCTAGGCTGGCATCTGCCGAAGCATAGGTATGCACTTGATAGTGTTTCGTGAAAGTGTGCAGGCTCGACCAGGTAGCTGCCTGACACACCTGCTGAGCCGTAGCCTGGTGTCGCAAGGCCCAGGACGCTCCCACGGCCCTAGTAGAATGGGCCTTCAGTCCTGAGGGAACCGGAAGCCCCGAGGAACGGTAAGCTTCGAGAATTGGTTCCTTAATCCACCGAGCCAGGGTTGATTTGGAAGCTTGTGTCCCTTTACGCTGGCCAGCGACAAGGACAAAGAGTGCATCCAAGCGGCGCAGGGGCGCCGTACGAGAAATGTAGAGTCTGAGTGCTCTCACCAGATCTAACAAGTGCAAATCCTTTTCACATTGGTGAACTGGATGAGGACAAAACGAGGGTAAGGAGATGTCCTGATTGAGATGAAAAGGGGATACCACCTTAGGGAGGAATTCCGGAACCGGACGCAGAACCACCTTGTCCTGGTGAAACACCAGGAAAGGAGCTTTGCATGATAACGCTGCCAACTCAGACACTCTCCGAAGTGAGGTGACTGCTACTAGAAAAACCACTTTCTGCGAAAGGCGTGCGAGCGAAATATCCCTCATTGGCTCGAACGGTGGTTTCTGAAGAACCATCAGCACCCTGTTCAGATCCCAGGGTTCTAACGGCCGCTTGTAAGGAGGGACCGCTAGGATCCAGGACTCAATGGCCACACAGTCAGGTTGAGGGCCGCAGAATTCAGATGGAAAAACGGCCCTTGAGACAGCAAATCTGGTCGGTCTGGCAGTGCCCACGGTTGACCGACCGTGAGATGCCACAGATCCGGGTACCACGACCTCCTCGGCCAGTCTGGAGCGACGAGGATGGCGCGGCGGCAGTCGGCCCTGATCTTGCGTAACACTCTGGGCAACAGTGCCAGAGGAGGAAACACATAAGGAAGCTGAAACTGCGACCAATCCTGAACTAAGGCGTCTGCCGCCAGAGCTCTGTGATCTTGAGATCGAGCCATGAATGTTGGGACCTTGTTGTTGTGCCGTGACGCCATTAGGTCGACGTCCGGCATCCCCCAGCGGCAACAGATCTCCTGAAACACGTCCGGGTGAAGGGACCATTCCCCTGCGTCCATGCCCTGGCGACTGAGAAAATCTGCTTCCCAATTTTCTACGCCCGGGATGTGAACTGCGGATATGGTGGATGCTGTGTCTTCCACCCACAGCAGAATCCGCCGGACTTCCTGGAACGCTTGCCGACTGCGTGTCCCACCTTGGTGGTTGATGTAAGCCACCGCTGTGGAGTTGTCCGACTGAATTCGGATCTGCTTGCCTTCCAGCCACTGCTGGAACGCTTTTAGGGCAAGATACACTGCCCTGATCTCCAGAACATTGATCTGAAGTGAGGACTCTTGCTGAGTCCACGTACCCTGAGCCCTGTGGTGGAGAAAAACTGCTCCCCACCCTGACAGGCTCGCGTCCGTCGTGACCACCGCCCAGGATGGGGGTAGGAAGGATTTCCCATTCGATAATGAGGTGGGAAGAAGCCACCACCGAAGGGAAGCTTTGGTTGCTTGAGAGAGGGAGACGTGCCTGTCCAGGGACGTCGGCCTCCTGTCCCACTTGCGTAGGATGTCCCATTGAAGAGGACGTAGGTGAAACTGCGCGAAAGGGACTGCTTCCATTGCTGCCACCATCTTCCCCAGGAAGTGCATGAGACGCCTCAAGGGGTGTGACCGACCTTGAAGGAGAGATTGCACCCCTGTCTGTAGTGAACGCTGTTTGTCCAGCGGAAGCTTCACTATCGCTGGAAGAGTATGAAACTCCATGCCAAGATATGTCAGCGATTGGACCGGTGTCAGATTTGACTTTGGAAAATTGATGATCCACCCGAAACTCTGGAGAATCTCCAGAGTAACGTTGAGGCTGTGTTGGCATGCCTCTTGAGAGGGTGCCTTGACCAGCAGATCGTCTAAGTAAGGTATCACAGAGTGACCCTGAGAGTGTAGGACCGCAACTACTGTAGCCATGACCTTGGTGAAAACCCTTGGGGCTGTCGCCAGGCCGAACGGCAGTGCCGCGAAATGAAGGTGTTCGTTTGCTATGGCGAAGCGCAAGAAGCGCTGATGCTCTGGAGCAATTGGTACGTGGAGATAAGCATCCTTGATATCGATCGATGCTAGGAAATCTCCTTGGGACATTGAGGCGATGACGGAGCGGAGGGATTCCATCTGGAACCTCCTGGTCCTTACGTGTTTGTTGAGCAGTTTTAGGTCCAAAACAGGACGGAAGGACCCGTCCTTCTTTGGAACCACAAACAGGTTGGAGTAGAAACCGTGACCCTGTTGCTGAAGAGGAACCGGGACCACCACTCCTTCTGCCTTCAGAATGCCCACCGCCTGTAGAAGAGCCTCGGCTCACTCGGGAGGCGGAGATGTTCTGAAGAATCGAGTCGGAGGACGAGAGCTGAACTCTATCCTGTAACCGTGAGACAGAATGTCTCTCACCCAACGGTCTTTTACTTGTGGCAGCCAGGTGTCGCAAAAGCGGGAGAGCCTGCCACCGACCGAGGATGCGGTGTGAGGAGGCCGCAAGTCATGAGGAAGTCGCCTTGGTAGCGGCACCTCCGGCGGTCTTTTTAGGGCGTGATTTAGACCGCCATGCATCGGAGTTCCTCTGATCCTTCTGAGGCCTTTTGGACGAGGAGAATTGGGACCTGCCCGCACCCCGAAAGGACCGAAACCTCGACTGTCCCCTCCTCTGTTGGGGTGTTTTTGGTTTGGCCTGGGGTAAGGATGTTTCCTTTCCTTGGATTGTTTGATGATTTCATCCAATCTCTCACCAAACAAACGGTCGCCAGAAAATGGCAATCCAGTTAAGCACTTTTTGGAAGCCGAATCTGCCTTCCATTCCCGCAGCCACAAGGCCCTGCGTATTGCCACCGAATTGTCGGCTGCAACCGCCGTACGGCTCGCAGAGTCCAGGACAGCATTGATAGCGTAGGACGCAAATGCCGACGTTTGAGAGGTTATGGACGCCACCTGCGGCGCAGACGTACGTGTGAGTGCGTCAATTTGCGCCTGACCAGCTGAGATAGCTTGGAGTGCCCATACGGCTGCGAATGCTGGAGCAAAAGACGCGCCGATAGCTTCATAGATGGATTTCAGCCAGAGCTCCATCTGTCTGTCAGTGGCATCCTTGAGTGAAGCTCCATCTTCCACTGCAACTATGGATCTAGCCGCCAGTCTGGAGATTGGAGGATCCACCTTGGGACACTGAGTCCAGCCCTTGACCACGTCAGGGGGGAAAGGGTAACGCGTATCCTTAAGGCGCTTTGAAAAACGCTTATCTGGACAAGCTCGGTGTTTCTGGACTGCCTCTCTGAAGTCAGAGTGGTCCAGAAACATACTCTTTGTACGCTTGGGAAACCTGAAACGGAATTTCTCCTGCTGAGAAGCTGACTCCTCCACTGGAGGAGCTGAGGGAGAAATATCCAACATTTCATTGATGGACGCAATGAGATCATTCACTATGGCGTCCCCATCATGAGTATCAAGGTTGAGAGCGGCTTCAGGATCAGAATCCTGATCAGCTACCTCCGCTTCATCATACAGAGAGTCCTCTCGCTGAGACCCTGAACATTGTGATGATGTCGAGGGGATATCATAGCGAGCTCGCTTAATTGGTCTGGGGCTGCGGTCCGTGTCAGAGACCTCACCCTGGGATCCATGAGACACCCCGGGAGGACATTGCTGTTCCAACTGAGGGGGACCAGGGGGCAATGATTCCACAGTGCCCCTGGCTTGAGATGCCGGCCTGGACTGCAAGGCTTCTAATATCTTAGCCATAGTCTCAGAAAGTCTATCAGTAAAAACTGCAAACTCCGTCCCTGTCACCTGGACAGTGTTAACAGGTGGATCTCCCTGGGTCACCCTTAGCAGAGGCTCCGGCTGAGAAAGTGCCACAGGGGCCGAGCATTGCACACAATGAGGGTCAGTGGAACCTGCCGGCAGTATAGCCGTACATGCTGCACAGGCAGCATAGTAAGTCTGTGCTTTGGCACCCTTGCTATTTGTGGACGACATGCTGTTGTCTCCTTTGAGCAATACAGGAGGGGATATAGCCAAAAATCAATTGTGCACCATACAGTGTAAAGTATAGACTATAATCAATAAACTATAAATACACTTCTGCACTAGTGGGGCCAGCACCACAGGTGCTGCTTACCGCCCGCGCAAAGCGTTTGTGTGGGCACCAGAATTCCTGCCTGGGTCTCCCTGAGCTTGTCTCTCCTCTCCAGCGTTAGCAGAGCTGAGAGGAATGGCTGCCGGCGTCCTGAGGAGAGGAGGGAGCCGTGGGCGTGACCCAGAAAAGTGCGGGAACTGGTGCCCCACTGTGCAGAGTGAGGGGGGTGGAGTATGCAAAGCATGCTCCAGCCCTCAGTGCTGCCGTCCTGTACAGCGTCCCGCCCTTCCCCTGACTGGCAGAGCTGGGGGCGGGAAGAAAGAGAGACTAGGCCGCAGAAGCCGGGGACTCGAGTAATAAGCGCGGCCGCCGTATAAGCGCGGTCGGCGCGGAAGTCCCCGGCGCACTAACAGACCCAGCCGCGCCGCAGTGATCTCATGGCAGCGGCGGTCAGCGCGGCAGTCCCCCTACACACACACACACTCAGCGACGCTGAGTGTATAGTGGCACAAACGCAGTCAGCGCTGCTGTCCCCGGTGCACTAGCACACCCAGCAATGCTGGAGTGTTGCTGTGCGCAGTCCCCTCGGGGACACAGAGTACCTCCAAGTAGCAGGGCCATGTCCCTGAACGATACTCGGCTCCTATCCAGCAGGGTCCTCAGGAGCTGTGGATGGAGCACGGTCTCCTGTGCCTGGAGACCGATGGATCCCACTTCACCCAGAGCCCTAATTGAGGGATGGGGAAGGAAAGCAGCATGTGGGCTCCAGCCTCCGTACCCGCAATGGATACCTCGACCTTAACAACACCGCCGACAAGAGTGGGGTGAGAAGGGAGCATGCTGGGGGCCCTGTCATGGGCCCTCTTTTCTTCCATCCGACATAGTCAGCAGCTGCTGCTGACTAAGCTGTGGAGCTATGCGTGGATGTCTGACCTCCTTCGCACAAAGCATAAAAACTGATGAGCCCGTAGCAGCACGGGGGGTGTATAGGCTGAAGGGGAGGGGCTTTACACTTTTAGTGTAATACTTTGTGTGGCCTCCGGAGGCATAGCTATACACCCAATTGTCTGGGTCTCCCAATGGAGCGCCAAAGAAAGGGAATTTTGTTTACTTACCGTAAATTCCTTTTTTTCTAGCTCCTATTGGGAGAACCAGCACCCGCCCCTGTGCCCTTCGGGCTGGTTGTTCTTTTGTGTACACATGTTGTTGATGTTGATTTGTTCTTATGGTTCATGGTCTTCAGTTCTCCGAACATCCTTCGGATTGAATTTACCCTAGACCAATTTATAAGTTTTCTCCTTCCTGCTTTTGCACCAAAACTGAGGAGCCCGTGATCCACGGGAGGGTGTATAGGCAGAGGGAAGGGGTTACACTTTTATAAAAGTGTAATACTTTGTGTGGCCTCCGGAGGCAGAAGCTATACACCCAATTGTCTGGGTCTCCCAATAGGAGCTAGAAGAAAAGGAATTTACGGTAAGTAAACAAAATTCCCTTTATTGCTTTTAAGCAGTTCTCTTTTGTGTATGGCATTGCCTATTAAGCTGTTGTCTCTAATACTAATTACGCAGATTCTTTGCATGGCTTGTTGGTTACCAGAACCATTTATCTCTGGCAGCTAGCAGTGTGTCAACATTGCATCTTGAGTTCTAAGGCTGGTTTCACACTACATTTTTTTAACATGCGTCATGAACGTTTTTTTGCTGTAAAAGCGGATCCTGCTTTTACTGCAAAAAACGCATGCAAACGCATGTTATTTTGCACGATCCTGTCACTTTAAGTTTATGGGCGGGCATTAGAGTCATGTGATCGGGAGTCAGTGGAACTGAACGTGATATACTGGGAGCCGGCTTCTAACAGCTGCAGAGGCTCGTAACCAAGGTAAACATCGGGTAACTTGCTTGGATACCGATATTTACGTTGGTTCCGAGCATCCGCAGGTGCTAGGAGCCGGGCTGCCTGCTCCCTGCACACGTAACCAACGTAAACATCGGGTAATTAAGAGAAGCGCTTTCCTTGGTTACCCGATATTTATCTTGGTTACGAGCGTCCGCAGCGCTCAGGAGGGGGAGAGGGGGAGGGAGGGAGAGGCAGAGAGGGAGGGGGAGAGAGACAGAGAGGGAAGGGGAGAGAGAGACTGATCACGCCAGGCTGGTTTCTGGGCATGCTCAGTAGAGCAAGTAGGATCCTGTCTATCAGCATGCCACCGTTCACATGCGTTTGCGTGCAGTTTTGTCAGAATCCAGCAACTTGCAGTATTTGGATGCAGCTCAAAAACGCTACAAGTAGCGTTTTTGAAAAATGTTAAAAAACTGCAACTCGCTGGATCCTCACTATAACGCACGCAAACGCTGGTGAACGCATGTTGACGCGAGTCCATTGCAAATGCATTCAAATGAAAACGCATTTGCACTGGATCTGTTTTTGCGTTAAAAAAACGTTCATGACGGGTGTTAAAAAAACAGTGTGAAAGCAGCCTTAGATTTGGAGTAAGCCTGATTTCACACTACGTTTTTTTTAACATGCGTTATGAACATTTTTTTGCTGCAAAAGCGGATCCTGTTTTTCTAAAGTAAAAAAGCATACAAATGCAAGTATTATTTTACAGGATCCTGCCACTTGAAGTTTATGGGGCGGACATTGGAGTCATATGATCGGGAGTCAGTGGAACTGAACGGGACACTGGAAATTCAGATGCCGCTGGGGAAAAAAAAGAGGAGAGAGAGGGGAAGAGTGAGAGAGGGAGGGGAAGAGTGAGTGAGAGAGGGAGGGGAAGAGTGAGTGAGAGAGGGGGAGGGGAAGAGTGAGTGAGAGAGGGGGAGGGGAAGAGTGAGTGAGGGGGAGGGGAAGAGTGAGTGAGAGAGGGGGAGTGGAAGAGTGAGTGAGAGAGGGGGAGGGGAAGAGTGAGTGAGAGAGGGGGAGGGGAAGAGTGAGTGAGAGAGGGGGAGGGGAAGAGTGAGTGAGAGAGGGGGAGGGGAAGAGTGAGTGAGAGAGGGGGAGGGGAAGAGTGAGTGAGAGAGGGGGAGGGGAAGAGTGAGTGAGAGAGGGGGAGGGGAAGAGTGAGTGAGAGAGGGGGAGGGGAAGAGTGAGTGAGAGAGGGGGAGGGGAAGAGTGAGTGAGAGAGGGGGGAACAAAAACTCACTGTGGTTTCTGGGCATGCTCGGTACACCAAACAGGATCCTGTTTATCAGTATACCACCGTTCACATACGTTTGCGTGCAGTTTTGTCAGAATCCAGCGACTTGCAGTATTTGGACGCAGCTCAAAAACGCTACAAGTAGTGTTTTTAAATTAAACAATGTTAAAAAACTAAGTCGCTGGATTCTGACAAAACTGCACGCAAACGCATGTGAACGCATGTTGACGCAAGTCCATTAGAAAAGCATTGAAATGAAAACGCATTTGTACTAGATACGCTTTGCAGCAAAAAAACGTTCAGGGCGCATGATAAAAAAACAGCGTGAAAGCAGCCTTAAGTAGCTTTACCTGCTGCCGTTAGAGGCAGATGTTGGTTGAAGAACACAGCCAGTGTCTGTCGGAAATGATGGCGTCTCAGTTCCTGAACTTGCATCGGTGAAAGGGACTAGGGATGGGCGAACCCCCCCCAATGTTCGGGAGATTCGCCTGAACGTTTTGTAAAGTTCTCATTCGGGTTCTGATATCACGCGAACTTGCGTCCGAACACCGAACTTGGACTTTACAGTTATATGATGGGACTGTAAAATAAAGAATACAGTTAATAATAAACATTGTCATTATACTTACAACTCCCACGACGCGTCCTGCTGACTGTCTCCCGCTGCTTCTCCTTCCGATCATCGCTGTACCCTCCCGGTAACCAGCACTGATGATAGGACCTTCTGTAATGTCATACCCATGTGACCAGTCACGTGTGTATTATCTCATTGGCTACAGACTGGTCACATGGCTATGATGTCATCATAGGTGCTATCGGTGCATCTCGCCAATATGTGGTGCTTGCCCGAGCATCTCAGTACTCGGTATAAGCGGCGAGCGCCGTGTACCGGCGAGATGCTCGGGCACATGGTCGGCTCCTCGTCCCTGCATGTCGGCGCTCTTTACAGAGTCAGCCCACATGCAGGGACTGGCTGCCACAGCTGGTGAATAGCAGTGCCTGGAATCAGGTGATCAGAGATCACCGTTGCTATAGTAACCCGCCTGTCAGGTTACTATTGCAACGGTGGCAGCGGTGACGTTATTGCTTACAACCCGCAGCCTCTGCTCACTCATTGTGTGATTAGACTGCACTGGGAGCAGCAGCCTTCTTCCTCCCATGTAGTGCTGCCTGATGTAGCAGAGCTGCATGGGTTGAAGGAGAAAGACGACAGAAGACCATGGATCATGGAGGGATAAGGGAGTAATAAACAGGGAGTCCCTGAGTGTGTCTGTGTATTTATTTCTAATAAAGTATTTTTTCTCTGTGTGGTGTCTTTTTTTTTTTAACCCTTTATTGGAGATTCTTAATGGCCGGGTCAAACTTGCCTGACATTAAGAATCTTTGGCTTAATACTAGCTAGTAAAACATAGCTAGTATTAATGCCTTATTACCTTAAGTTTGGGCCATCCTGTGCTGTGGATTCCAATCCCCAGCTGCCTAGTTGTACCTGGCTGGACACAAAAATGGGGCAAAGCCCAAGTCGTGTTTTTGTTTTGTTTTTTTATTATTTCATTAAATAATAGGGACTGGGCAAGGGTAGGGTCACAGAAGGGGGTCACCACAGCGGTTGGGTTTACAGGACGCTACCGCACTTAGGTGGCTCCCGATCCACTGGAACCAGGACTCAGGATCAGGGAGAAGCAACCTCCAGGGGGAGTTAGGAGCACACAGTGGCAGAAGCAGGTTGATCTAGTGAGAGTAGTGAACCAGTCGGTGGCAGTGGCTGGGGGCAACAGCTTCCAACACACAACACAACTAAAAAGCAGAAGAACACCTATAGACGCTGAGCAGAGTGGACGTGCCGTGAGGCAGCTCTGTGGGCCAGGGCGTTTCAACACAGTCGCTGGGGAGGACCGCTTCCACAGGACCGGTGCTGTCGGGGTACAGAACCCTAGGGCAGGCATACTTGTCTACCAACGCTGCAGGGGTCACGGGTACAGGCTAGAAAGGTCAACGGACCTGTTCCACCATTCCTGGAGCCAAATAGCATATGGGATCCAGGGCTGAGGTCTTAGACCAGCCCCATAGCAGAACCGTGCTATCAGCATACAGGATGGGACACTTTACTGACATCGGGATTCCCAGGTGCTTCACGTCATGGGGATACGATACTTAGCGCATCAAAGGAGGAAGGGCTCACAGGCACACCCCCCCCAAACCTGACCTTCCACCGGATTCAGGATCGGCTGGAGAGCCCATCGTGACGGAGACTGGTACTCTGGGGGCAGCGCCTGAACTACCAGTGAGTAAAAGACCTGGAACCGCAGCCCCTGTCTCTGCCTCTCCTTTGCCCAGCGCTACGGTGCCAACGGGGACTACCACCACCCCCGTCCATCCTCAATCATCCTCCCCGCGGTAACCCCACTCCGCCTGTGGGGAGTGACACCATCCCGGCTGCGACCTTCACCATCAGCCCCGGAGAGCAGCATCCGCAGCGGTGGCCCATCTTTGGCCGTGGATCACAGGTGGCGTCACGATTTTAAAAGACTTTCCTCACCGTCACTACCACCCCCATTCTTCCTCCCGTCCACCGCCTTCTCTCCCTCCTGTATGCCTTGGGGGTCACGAAACCGGGCTAGGCCAGCCCGTGATGACGCAGAGGATCAGTACCCCCAGCCCGGCGACGAGTCTGGTGAAAACTCCTCGACCCCAGGGTGTTACATGCGCACTTTGAGTATTTGGTTGCAGAAATTTCTGCACCACTTGGCAGTAAAATCGCAGTACAAAAACTCTTTATTGCTTTCAATAGTGAAAACTGCTGAAAGACTTGACATGCTGCAGATTTTCTGCACCAAATCTGCAAGTAAAAAAAAAAAAAAATGTAACGTGCACTTCACTTCAGGTTTCTCATGGACTTTGCTGCCATAAGGATGTTTGCAGTTTTGTGACAAATCTGCACTAAAAAACGCATCAAAAAAACTCGATAAAAATGCACTGTTGGCACACAGCCTAAGGCCCGTTTCACACGTCAGTGAAAAACACTGACGTGTGAAACAGGCCTAAAGGAGTTGGCCCCTACTTTACTTTTCCCTTTCATGTGAACTGCCATAGATCAATGGGGACAGTGTTTCCAATGTATGTAAAGCGCTGTGGAATTAAAGGGAACCTGTCAGCAGAAATTTCGCCCAAAACCTAAAAGATTCCCCCTCTGCAGCTCCTGGGCTGCATTCTAGAAAGGTCCCTGTTATTATTGTGCCCCCTTTCTGACCAAAATAAAGACTTTATAAAGTGGTACCTTTTTGTATGCAGATTCTGTAAATGTGACACGGGGGCGGGCTGCCTGATGTCCGTTATTCTGCCTCCTGCCGCTTTAGGCCGTCCCCCATCGCTGATTTCCATAGCTGTGGACGCCGCCCAGTGCTCCACAGGTCCCCGCGCATGCCCAGTGCCTATCTCTCGTGGATGAGCACTGTGCCCAGTGTCACCGCTGGTGACGTGCGCGCAGGCTTTAGATTATGGACGGTGCTGTGATGTTTATTACCAAGCAACCGCCCATAATCGCGGGACCGCGCTTTCCCCCTCGGCCTCCTTCGTTCTGCGCAAGCGCGGTGCTCCGTGTCTCCGGCAGAGCTGTGTGTGTAATGTGCCCTATATCTCCGGCAGAGCTGTGTGTAATGTGCCCTATATCTCCGGCAGGGCTGTGTGTAATGTGCCCTATATCTCCGGCAGGGCTGTGTGTAATGTGCCCTATATCTCCGGCAGGGCTGTGTGTAATATGCCCTATATCTCCGGCAGGACTGTGAGTAATATGCCCTATATCTCTGGCAGGGCTGTGTGTAATGTGCCCCGTGTCTCCGGCAGGGCTGTGTATAATGTGCCCCGTGTCTCTGGCAGGGCTATGTGTAATGTGCCCCGTGTCTCCGGCAGGGCTGTGTGTAATGTGCCCTATGTCTCCGGCAGGGCTGTGTGTAATGTGCCCTATGTCTCCGGCAGGGCTGTATGTAATGTGCCCCGTGTCTCCGGCAGGGCTGTGTGTAATGTGCCCCGGTGTCTCCGGCAGGGCTGTGTGTAATGTGGCCCGGTGTCTCCGGCAGGGCTGTGTGTAATGTGCCCCGGTGTCTCCGGCAGGGCTGTGTGTAATGTGCCCTATATCTCCGGCAGGGCTGTGTGTGTAATGTGCCCCGTGTCTCCGGCAGGGCTGTGTGTAATGTGCCCCGGTGTCTCCGGCAGGACTGTGTGTAATGTGCCCTATATCTCCGGCAGGGCTGTGTGTGTAATGTGCCCCGTGTCTCCGGCAGGGCTGTGTGTAACGTGCCCCGTGTCTCCGGCAGGGCTGTGTGTAATGTGCCTTGTGTCTCCGGCAGGACTGTGTGTAATGTGCCCTATATCTCCGGCAGGGCTGTGTGTAATGTGCCCCGTGTCTCCGGCAGGGCTGTGTGTAACGTGCCTTGTGTCTCCGGCAGGACTGTGTGTAATGTGCCCTATATCTCCGGCAGGGCTGTGTGTAATGTGCCCCGTGTCTCCGGCAGGGCTGTGTGTAACGTGCCCCGTGTCTCCGGCAGGGCTGTGTGTAATGTGCCTTGTGTCTCCGGCAGGGCTGTGTGTGTAATGTGCCCTATATCTCCGGCAGGGCTATGTGTAATGTGCCCCGTGTCTCCGGCAGGGCTGTGTGTAATGTGCCCTATGTCTCCGGCAGGGCTGTGTGTAATGTGCCCTATGTCTCCGGCAGAGCTGTGTGTAATGTGCCCCGGTGTCTCCGGCAGGGCTGTGTGTAATGTGCCCGTTGTCTCCGGCAGGGCTGTGTGAAATGTGCCCCGTGTCTCCGGCAGGGCTGTGTGTAATGTGCCTTGTGTCTCCGGCAGGGCTGTGTGTAATGTGCCCTATATCTCCGGCAGGTCTGTGTGTAATGTGCCCTATATCTCCGGCAGGGCTGTGTGTAATGTGCCCTATGTCTCTGGCAGGGCTGTGTGTAATGTGCCCCGTGTCTCCGGCAGGGCTGTGTGTAATGTGCCCCGGTGTCTCAGGCAGGGCTGTTTGTAATGTGCACCGTGTCTCCGGCAGGGCTGTGTGTAATGCGCCCCGTGTCTCCGGCAGGGCTGTGTGTAATGTGCCCCGTGTCTCCGGCAGGGCTGTGTGTAATGTGCCCTATGTCTCCGGCAGGGCTGTGTGTAATGTGCCCCGTGTCTCCGGCAGGGCTGTGTGTAATGTGCCCCGTGTCTCCGGCAGGGCTATGTGTAATGTGCCTTGTGTCTCCGGCAGGGCTGTGTGTAATGTGCCCTATATCTCCGGCAGGTCTGTGTGTAATGTGCCCTATATCTCCGGCAGGGCTGTGTGTAATGTGCCCTATATCTCCGGCAGGGCTGTGTGTAATGTGCCCTATATCTCCGGCAGGGCTGTGTGTAATATGCCCTATATCTCCGGCAGGACTGTGAGTAATATGCCCTATATCTCTGGCAGGGCTGTGTGTAATGTGCCCCGTGTCTCCGGCAGGGCTGTGTATAATGTGCCCCGTGTCTCCGGCAGGGCTGTGTATAATGTGCCCCGTGTCTCTGGCAGGGCTATGTGTAATGTGCCCCGTGTCTCCGGCAGGGCTGTGTGTAATGTGCCCTATGTCTCCGGCAGGGCTGTGTGTAATGTGCCCTATGTCTCCGGCAGGGCTGTATGTAATGTGCCCCGTGTCTCCGGCAGGGCTGTGTGTAATGTGCCCCGGTGTCTCTGGCAGGGCTGTGTGTAATGTGCCCCGGTGTCTCCGGCAGGGCTGTGTGTAATGTGCCCCGGTGTCTCCGGCAGGGCTGTGTGTAATGTGCCCTATATCTCCGGCAGGGCTGTGTGTGTAATGTGCCCCGTGTCTCCGGCAGGGCTGTGTGTAATGTGCCCCGGTGTCTCCGGCAGGACTGTGTGTAATGTGCCCTATATCTCCGGCAGGGCTGTGTGTGTAATGTGTCCCGTGTCTCCGGCAGGGCTGTGTGTAACGTGCCCCGTGTCTCCGGCAGGGCTGTGTGTAATGTGCCTTGTGTCTCCGGCAGGACTGTGTGTAATGTGCCCTATATCTCCGGCAGGGCTGTGTGTAATGTGCCCCGTGTCTCCGGCAGGGCTGTGTGTAACGTGCCTTGTGTCTCCGGCAGGACTGTGTGTAATGTGCCCTATATCTCCGGCAGGGCTGTGTGTAATGTGCCCCGTGTCTCCGGCAGGGCTGTGTGTAACGTGCCCCGTGTCTCCGGCAGGGCTGTGTGTAATGTGCCTTGTGTCTCCAGCAGGGCTGTGTGTGTAATGTGCCCTATATCTCTGGCAGGGCTATGTGTAATGTGCCCCGTGTCTCCGGCAGGGCTGTGTGTAATGTGCCCTATGTCTCCGGCAGGGCTGTGTGTAATGTGCCCTATGTCTCCGGCAGAGCTGTGTGTAATGTGCCCCGGTTTCTCCGGCAGGGCTGTGTGTAATGTGCCCGGTGTCTCCGGCAGGGCTGTGTGAAATGTGCCCCGTGTCTCCGGCAGGGCTGTGTGTAATGTGCCTTGTGTCTCCGGCAGGGCTGTGTGTAATGTGCCCTATATCTCCGGCAGGTCTGTGTGTAATGTGCCCTATATCTCCGGCAGGGCTGTGTGTAATGTGCCCTATGTCTCTGGCAGGGCTGTGTGTAATGTGCCCCGTGTCTCCGGCAGGGCTGTGTGTAATGTGCCCCGGTGTCTCAGGCAGGGCTGTGTGTAATGTGCCCCGTGTCTCCGGCAGGGCTGTGTGTAATGTGCCCCGTGTCTCCGGCAGGGCTGTGTGTAATGCGCCCCGTGTCTCCGGCAGGGCTGTGTGTAATGTGCCCCGTGTCTCCGGCAGGGCTGTGTGTAATGTGCCCCGTGTCTCCGGCAGGGCTGTGTGTAATGTGCCCTATGTCTCCGGCAGGGCTGTGTGTAATGTGCCCCGTGTCTCCGGCAGGGCTGTGTGTAATGTGCCCCGTGTCTCCGGCAGGGCTGTGTGTAATGTGCCCCGTGTCTCCGGCAGGGCTGTGTGTAATGTGCCCTATATCTCCGGCAGGGCTGTGTGTAACGTGCCCCGTGTCTCCGGCAGGGCTGTGTGTAATGTGCCCCGTGTCTCCGGCAGGGCTGTGTGTAATGTGCCCTATATCTCCGGCAGAGCTGTGTGTAATGTGCCCCGTGTCTCCGGCAGGGCTGTGTGTAATGTGCCCTATGTCTCCGGCAGGGCTGTGTGTAATGTGCCCCGGTGTCTCCGGCAGGGCTGTGTGTAATGTGCCCCGGTGTCTCCGGCAGGGCTGTGTGTAATGTGCCCTATGTCTCCGGCAGGGCTGTGTGTAATGTGCCCCGTGTCTCCGGCAGGGCTGTGTGTAATGTGCCCCGTGTCTCCGGCAGGGCTGTGTGTAATGTGCCCCGTGTCTCCGGCAGGGCTGTGTGTAATGTGCCCCGTGTCTCCGGCAGGGCTGTGTGTAATGTGCCCCGTGTCTCCGGCAGGGCTGTGTGTAATGTGCCCCGTGTCTCCGGCAGGGCTGTGTGTAATGTGCCCCGTGTCTCCGGCAGGGCTGTGTGTAATGTGCCCTGTGTCTCCGGCAGGGCTGTGTTTAATGTGCCCTATATCTCTGGCAGGGCTGTGTGTAATGTGCCCCGTGTCTCCGGCAGAGCTGTGTGTAATGTGCCCCGTGTCTCCGGCAGGGCTGTGTGTAATGTGCCCCGTGTCTCCGGCAGGGCTGTGTGTAATGTGCCCTATATCTCCGGCAGGGCTGTGTGTAATGTGCCCCGTGTCTCCGGCAGAGCTGTGTGTAATGTGCCCAGTGTCTCCGGCAGGGCTGTGTGTAATGTGCCCCGTGTCTCCGGCAGGGCTGTGTGTAACGTGCCCCGTGTCTCCGGCAGGGCTGTGTGTAATGTGCCCCGTGTCTCCGGCAGGGCTGTGTGTAATGTGCCCCGTGTCTCCGGCAGGGCTGTGTGTAATGTGCCCTATGTCTCCGGCAGGGCTGTGTGTAATGTGCCCCGTGTCTCCGGCAGGGCTGTGTGTAATGTGCCCCGTGTCTCCGGCAGGGCTGTGTGTAATGTGCCCCGTGTCTCCGGCAGGGCTGTGTGTAATGTGCCCCGTGTCTCCGGCAGGGCTGTGTGTAATGTGCCCCGTGTCTCCGGCAGGGCTGTGTGTAATGTGCCCCGTGTCTCCGGCAGGGCTGTGTGTAATGTGCCCCGTGTCTCCGGCAGGGCTGTGTGTAATGTGCCCTGTGTCTCCGGCAGGGCTGTGTTTAATGTGCCCTATATCTCCGGCAGGGCTGTGTGTAATGTGCCCCGTGTCTCCGGCAGAGCTGTGTGTAATGTGCCCCGTGTCTCCGGCAGGGCTGTGTGTAATGTGCCCCGTGTCTCCGGCAGGGCTGTGTGTAATGTGCCCTATATCTCCGGCAGGGCTGTGTGTAATGTGCCCCGTGTCTCCGGCAGGGCTGTGTGTAATGTGCCCTATGTCTCCGGCAGGGCTGTGTGTAATGTGCCCCGGTGTCTCCGGCAGGGCTGTGTGTAATGTGCCCCGGTGTCTCAGGCAGGGCTGTGTGTAATGTGCCCCGTGTCTCCGGCAGGGCTGTGTGTAATGTGCCCCGTGTCTCCGGCAGGGCTGTGTGTAATGCGCCCCGTGTCTCCGGCAGGGCTGTGTGTAATGTGCCCCGTGTCTCCGGCAGGGCTGTGTGTAATGTGCCCCGTGTCTCCGGCAGGGCTGTGTGTAATGTGCCCTATGTCTCCGGCAGGGCTGTGTGTAATGTGCCCCGTGTCTCCGGCAGGGCTGTGTGTAATGTGCCCCGTGTCTCCGGCAGGGCTGTGTGTAACGTGCCCCGTGTCTCCGGCAGGGCTGTGTGTAATGTGCCCTATATCTCCGGCAGGGCTGTGTGTAACGTGCCCCGTGTCTCCGGCAGGGCTGTGTGTAATGTGCCCCGTGTCTCCGGCAGGGCTGTGTGTAATGTGCCCTATATCTCCGGCAGAGCTGTGTGTAATGTGCCCCGTGTCTCCGGCAGGGCTGTGTGTAATGTGCCCTATGTCTCCGGCAGGGCTGTGTGTAATGTGCCCCGGTGTCTCCGGCAGGGCTGTGTGTAATGTGCCCCGGTGTCTCCGGCAGGGCTGTGTGTAATGTGCCCTATGTCTCCGGCAGGGCTGTGTGTAATGTGCCCCGTGTCTCCGGCAGGGCTGTGTGTAATGTGCCCCGTGTCTCCGGCAGGGCTGTGTGTAATGTGCCCCGTGTCTCCGGCAGGGCTGTGTGTAATGTGCCCCGTGTCTCCGGCAGGGCTGTGTGTAATGTGCCCCGTGTCTCCGGCAGGGCTGTGTGTAATGTGCCCCGTGTCTCCGGCAGGGCTGTGTGTAATGTGCCCCGTGTCTCCGGCAGGGCTGTGTGTAATGTGCCCTGTGTCTCCGGCAGGGCTGTGTTTAATGTGCCCTATATCTCCGGCAGGGCTGTGTGTAATGTGCCCCGTGTCTCCGGCAGAGCTGTGTGTAATGTGCCCCATGTCTCCGGCAGGGCTGTGTGTAATGTGCCCCGTGTCTCCGGCAGGGCTGTGTGTAATGTGCCCTATATCTCCGGCAGGGCTGTGTGTAATGTGCCCCGTGTCTCCGGCAGAGCTGTGTGTAATGTGCCCAGTGTCTCCGGCAGGGCTGTGTGTAATGTGCCCCGTGTCTCCGGCAGGGCTGTGTGTAACGTGCCCCGTGTCTCCGGCAGGGCTGTGTGTAATGTGCCCCGTGTCTCCGGCAGGGCTGTGTGTAATGTGCCCCGTGTCTCCGGCAGGGCTGTGTGTAATGTGCCCTATGTCTCCGGCAGGGCTGTGTGTAATGTGCCCCGTGTCTCCGGCAGGGCTGTGTGTAATGTGCCCCGTGTCTCCGGCAGGGCTGTGTGTAATGTGCCCCGTGTCTCCGGCAGGGCTGTGTGTAATGTGCCCCGTGTCTCCGGCAGGGCTGTGTGTAATGTGCCCCGTGTCTCCGGCAGGGCTGTGTGTAATGTGCCCCGTGTCTCCGGCAGGGCTGTGTGTAATGTGCCCCGTGTCTCCGGCAGGGCTGTGTGTAATGTGCCCCGTGTCTCCGGCAGGGCTGTGTGTAATGTGCCCTGTGTCTCCGGCAGGGCTGTGTTTAATGTGCCCTATATCTCCGGCAGGGCTGTGTGTAATGTGCCCCGTGTCTCCGGCAGAGCTGTGTGTAATGTGCCCCGTGTCTCCGGCAGGGCTGTGTGTAATGTGCCCCGTGTCTCCGGCAGGGCTGTGTGTAATGTGCCCTATATCTCCGGCAGGGCTGTGTGTAATGTGCCCCGTGTCTCCGGCAGAGCTGTGTGTAATGTGCCCCGTGTCTCCGGCAGGGCTGTGTGTAATGTGCCCCGTGTCTCCGGCAGGGCTGTGTGTAATGTGCCCCGTGTCTCCGGCAGGGCTGTGTGTAATGTGCCCTGTGTCTCCGGCAGGGCTGTGTTTAATGTGCCCTATATCTCCGGCAGGGCTGTGTGTAATGTGCCCCGTGTCTCCGGCAGAGCTGTGTGTAATGTGCCCCGTGTCTCCGGCAGGGCTGTGTGTAATGTGCCCCGTGTCTCCGGCAGGGCTGTGTGTAATGTGCCCTATATCTCCGGCAGGGCTGTGTGTAATGTGCCCCGTGTCTCCGGCAGAGCTGTGTGTAATGTGCCCAGTGTCTCCGGCAGGGCTGTGTGTAATGTGCCCCGTGTCTCCGGCAGGGCTGTGTGTAATGTGCCCCGTGTCTCCGGCAGGGCTGTGTGTAATGTGCCCCGTGTCTCCGGCAGGGCTGTGTGTAATGTGCCCCGTGTCTCCGGCAGGGCTGTGTGTAATGTGCCCCGTGTCTCCGGCAGGGCTGTGTGTAATGTGCCCTGTGTCTCCGGCAGGGCTGTGTTTAATGTGCCCTATATCTCCGGCAGGGCTGTGTGTAATGTGCCCCGTGTCTCCGGCAGAGCTGTGTGTAATGTGCCCCGTGTCTCCGGCAGGGCTGTGTGTAATGTGCCCCGTGTCTCCGGCAGGGCTGTGTGTAATGTGCCCTATATCTCCGGCAGGGCTGTGTGTAATGTGCCCCGTGTCTCCGGCAGAGCTGTGTGTAATGTGCCCAGTGTCTCCGGCAGGGCTGTGTGTAATGTGCCCCGTGTCTCCGGCAGGGCTGTGTGTAATGTGCCCTGTGTCTCCGGCAGGGCTGTGTTTAATGTGCCCTATATCTCCGGCAGGGCTGTGTGTAATGTGCCCCGTGTCTCCGGCAGAGCTGTGTGTAATGTGCCCCGTGTCTCCGGCAGGGCTGTGTGTAATGTGCCCCGTGTCTCCGGCAGGGCTGTGTGTAATGTGCCCTATATCTCCGGCAGGGCTGTGTGTAATGTGCCCCGTGTCTCCGGCAGAGCTGTGTGTAATGTGCCCAGTGTCTCCGGCAGGGCTGTGTGTAATGTGCCCCGTGTCTCCGGCAGGGCTGTGTGTAATGTGCCCGTGTCTCCGGCAGGGCTGTGTGTAATGTGCCCCGTGTCTCCGGCAGGGCTGTGTGTAATGTGCCCCGTGTCTCCGGCAGGGCTGTGTGTAATGTGCCCCGTGTCTCCGGCAGGGCTGTGTGTAATGTGCCCTGTGTCTCCGGCAGGGCTGTGTTTAATGTGCCCTATATCTCCGGCAGGGCTGTGTGTAATGTGCCCCGTGTCTCCGGCAGAGCTGTGTGTAATGTGCCCCGTGTCTCCGGCAGGGCTGTGTGTAATGTGCCCCGTGTCTCCGGCAGGGCTGTGTGTAATGTGCCCTATATCTCCGGCAGGGCTGTGTGTAATGTGCCCCGTGTCTCCGGCAGAGCTGTGTGTAATGTGCCCAGTGTCTCCGGCAGGGCTGTGTGTAACGTGCCCCGTGTCTCCGGCAGGGCTGTGTGTAACGTGCCCCGTGTCTCCGGCAGGGCTGTGTGTAACGTGCCCCGTGTCTCCGGCAGGGCTGTGTGTAACGTGCCCCGTGTCTCCGGCAGGGCTGTGTGTAATGTGCCCCGTGTCTCCGGCAGGGCTGTGTGTAATGTGCCCCGTGTCTCCGGCAGGGCTGTGTGTAATGTGCCCCGTGTCTCCGGCAGGGCTGTGTGTAACGTGCCCCGTGTCTCCGGCAGGGCTGTGTGTGTAACGTGCCCCGTGTCTCCGGCAGGGCTGTGTGTAATGTGCCCCGTGTCTCCGGCAGGGCTGTGTGTAACGTGCCCCGTGTCTCCGGCAGGGCTGTGTGTAACGTGCCCTATATCTCCGGCAGGGCTGTGTGTAATGTGCCCCGTGTCTCCGGCAGGGCTGTGTGTAATGTGCCCCGTGTCTCCGGCAGGGCTGTGTGTAATGTGCCCCGTGTCTCCGGCAGGGCTGTGTGTAATGTGCCCTGTGTCTCCGGCAGGGCTGTGTTTAATGTGCCCTATATCTCCGGCAGGGCTGTGTGTAATGTGCCCCGTGTCTCCGGCAGAGCTGTGTGTAATGTGCCCCATGTCTCCGGCAGGGCTGTGTGTAATGTGCCCCGTGTCTCCGGCAGGGCTGTGTGTAATGTGCCCTATATCTCCGGCAGGGCTGTGTGTAATGTGCCCCGTGTCTCCGGCAGAGCTGTGTGTAATGTGCCCAGTGTCTCCGGCAGGGCTGTGTGTAATGTGCCCCGTGTCTCCGGCAGGGCTGTGTGTAACGTGCCCCGTGTCTCCGGCAGGGCTGTGTGTAATGTGCCCCGTGTCTCCGGCAGGGCTGTGTGTAATGTGCCCCGTGTCTCCGGCAGGGCTGTGTGTAATGTGCCCTATGTCTCCGGCAGGGCTGTGTGTAATGTGCCCCGTGTCTCCGGCAGGGCTGTGTGTAATGTGCCCCGTGTCTCCGGCAGGGCTGTGTGTAATGTGCCCCGTGTCTCCGGCAGGGCTGTGTGTAATGTGCCCCGTGTCTCCGGCAGGGCTGTGTGTAATGTGCCCCGTGTCTCCGGCAGGGCTGTGTGTAATGTGCCCCGTGTCTCCGGCAGGGCTGTGTGTAATGTGCCCCGTGTCTCCGGCAGGGCTGTGTGTAATGTGCCCCGTGTCTCCGGCAGGGCTGTGTGTAATGTGCCCTGTGTCTCCGGCAGGGCTGTGTTTAATGTGCCCTATATCTCCGGCAGGGCTGTGTGTAATGTGCCCCGTGTCTCCGGCAGAGCTGTGTGTAATGTGCCCCGTGTCTCCGGCAGGGCTGTGTGTAATGTGCCCCGTGTCTCCGGCAGGGCTGTGTGTAATGTGCCCTATATCTCCGGCAGGGCTGTGTGTAATGTGCCCCGTGTCTCCGGCAGAGCTGTGTGTAATGTGCCCCGTGTCTCCGGCAGGGCTGTGTGTAATGTGCCCCGTGTCTCCGGCAGGGCTGTGTGTAATGTGCCCCGTGTCTCCGGCAGGGCTGTGTGTAATGTGCCCTGTGTCTCCGGCAGGGCTGTGTTTAATGTGCCCTATATCTCCGGCAGGGCTGTGTGTAATGTGCCCCGTGTCTCCGGCAGAGCTGTGTGTAATGTGCCCCGTGTCTCCGGCAGGGCTGTGTGTAATGTGCCCCGTGTCTCCGGCAGGGCTGTGTGTAATGTGCCCTATATCTCCGGCAGGGCTGTGTGTAATGTGCCCCGTGTCTCCGGCAGAGCTGTGTGTAATGTGCCCAGTGTCTCCGGCAGGGCTGTGTGTAATGTGCCCCGTGTCTCCGGCAGGGCTGTGTGTAATGTGCCCCGTGTCTCCGGCAGGGCTGTGTGTAATGTGCCCCGTGTCTCCGGCAGGGCTGTGTGTAATGTGCCCCGTGTCTCCGGCAGGGCTGTGTGTAATGTGCCCCGTGTCTCCGGCAGGGCTGTGTGTAATGTGCCCTGTGTCTCCGGCAGGGCTGTGTTTAATGTGCCCTATATCTCCGGCAGGGCTGTGTGTAATGTGCCCCGTGTCTCCGGCAGAGCTGTGTGTAATGTGCCCCGTGTCTCCGGCAGGGCTGTGTGTAATGTGCCCCGTGTCTCCGGCAGGGCTGTGTGTAATGTGCCCTATATCTCCGGCAGGGCTGTGTGTAATGTGCCCCGTGTCTCCGGCAGAGCTGTGTGTAATGTGCCCAGTGTCTCCGGCAGGGCTGTGTGTAATGTGCCCCGTGTCTCCGGCAGGGCTGTGTGTAATGTGCCCTGTGTCTCCGGCAGGGCTGTGTTTAATGTGCCCTATATCTCCGGCAGGGCTGTGTGTAATGTGCCCCGTGTCTCCGGCAGAGCTGTGTGTAATGTGCCCCGTGTCTCCGGCAGGGCTGTGTGTAATGTGCCCCGTGTCTCCGGCAGGGCTGTGTGTAATGTGCCCTATATCTCCGGCAGGGCTGTGTGTAATGTGCCCCGTGTCTCCGGCAGAGCTGTGTGTAATGTGCCCAGTGTCTCCGGCAGGGCTGTGTGTAATGTGCCCCGTGTCTCCGGCAGGGCTGTGTGTAATGTGCCCCGTGTCTCCGGCAGGGCTGTGTGTAATGTGCCCCGTGTCTCCGGCAGGGCTGTGTGTAATGTGCCCCGTGTCTCCGGCAGGGCTGTGTGTAATGTGCCCCGTGTCTCCGGCAGGGCTGTGTGTAATGTGCCCTGTGTCTCCGGCAGGGCTGTGTTTAATGTGCCCTATATCTCCGGCAGGGCTGTGTGTAATGTGCCCCGTGTCTCCGGCAGAGCTGTGTGTAATGTGCCCCGTGTCTCCGGCAGGGCTGTGTGTAATGTGCCCCGTGTCTCCGGCAGGGCTGTGTGTAATGTGCCCTATATCTCCGGCAGGGCTGTGTGTAATGTGCCCCGTGTCTCCGGCAGAGCTGTGTGTAATGTGCCCAGTGTCTCCGGCAGGGCTGTGTGTAACGTGCCCCGTGTCTCCGGCAGGGCTGTGTGTAACGTGCCCCGTGTCTCCGGCAGGGCTGTGTGTAACGTGCCCCGTGTCTCCGGCAGGGCTGTGTGTAACGTGCCCCGTGTCTCCGGCAGGGCTGTGTGTAATGTGCCCCGTGTCTCCGGCAGGGCTGTGTGTAATGTGCCCCGTGTCTCCGGCAGGGCTGTGTGTAACGTGCCCCGTGTCTCCGGCAGGGCTGTGTGTAACGTGCCTCGTGTCTCCGGCAGGGCTGTGTGTAACGTGCCTCGTGTCTCCGGCAGGGCTGTGTGTAACGTGCCCCGTGTCTCCGGCAGGGCTGTGTGTAACGTGCCCCGTGTCTCCGGCAGGGCTGTGTGTAACGAGCCCCGTGTCTCCGGCAGGGCTGTGTGTAATGTGCCCCGTGTCTCCGGCAGGGCTGTGTGTAACGTGCCTCGTGTCTCCGGCAGGGCTGTGTGTAACGAGCCCCGTGTCTCCGGCAGGGCTGTGTGTAACGAGCCCCGTGTCTCCGGCAGGGCTGTGTGTAACGAGCCCCGTGTCTCCGGCAGGGCTGTGTGTAATGTGCCCTATATCTCCGGCAGGGCTGTGTGTAACGTGCCCCGTGTCTCCGGAAGGGCTGTGTACAACGTATATGCTCTATTTGTGGCTATGGCGCATTCGTCCCTGCATTTCACTGTACACCGCACAGGCGGCAGACACCGGCCACACACCGACTCCTCCGGGATCATCACGTACACGCCGCCCCTCGCCTGAGCTGCTGACACTGCACGTAATGAAGCACCGCCCAGACTCCGGCTCCTCCTATACATGTCACAGCCACATGGTCATGACGTCATCAAAGGTCCTTTAACCCACTAGGTTCTAGCATCTACCGGCCGGTTCGGCTGCGGATGGCAGAGTCCGGCCCGGGGGCTGGAGACAGAACGGACGCGGCCGTGGGCGGAGCGGGTGAGATCCTGTATAGCTTGTGTTAGACGCGTCCAGCAGCGCCCTGCGGCCAGACGTGATTCATCTGCTGCAGATGAGCGGCTGCTCCCTCCGCCCCGACCACCCTCAGTGCGGACACATGGCGCCCGCTCCCCGACCACAGATGCGGTTATCAGATATAGTGTGTGAATGATGGTGACAGATGATGGACGCCAGAAAGCGCACCATAGTCCGTCTAGGGTTGTATTAAAGGGGGTCTCCACTCTGAGCTAAGTGGACCCAGCCCTGGCTGCATGTGCAGTGGGGCTCCAGCGCTGCTGGTCAAGAAGCTGGTCTACACAGGTGACATCATGTGAACAGCGCATCACCGCTGCAGCCAATCACTGAGCTTAGTTCATGCTGTCCTCATTGACTCATCAGTGATTGGCTGCAGCGGTCATGTGATCTGTTGACGTAATGCCACTGCTGCAGCCAAAAACGCAGACTGGATCGGTGAGTATCACCTGGTGTTGTTATTTTCAATGCCTGCGAATAGTGAGTGAGCACTGCCATGCTCAGGCGCTCGTAGTGAGGGGTCAAATCGTACACAGAGTATAATGGAAGATCTTCTGGGAAAAATGCTCGAGTTCCCCATTGACTTCCATTATACTCAGTATAGCTGCTCCCGTCTGAGCTTGTGACTACTGGTTACAAGAGCCAAGCACCGAACATGGTAGTGCGCCCTCATCACTACCTGCCAGTGTTTGGGGTGCACATAGCTGAAAGTGGAAAAACCCCTTTAATATGTGGTCATTGGGTGTAAAGGGGAGGTCTGCTGGCAGAAAGACCACTTATGCTTTTCATCAGGGCATATAGACATTGAGAAGTGATCTTTGGCCAATATGATAATCTAGGTATGGCCCGAAATACCAGGTCTGTATACGTGCCATGAAATACCGCCATCTGACCCCCGCCTCAGCCACAGCAGAGACATTGTGGGACCTGACCTCTGCAGGATATGGAGGTGCACACTGTTTTTCTTTCAGGTGAATTGCACTGTGAAAACCACCTGAAGAAGCAGAAACGAGGGCCACGAGGATGACCATGGGCCCTGCAGTGTGAGAGCGGCTCGCTGCTCATACCTCAGTCTTCAGACCGTAGTTTAAAGGGAACCTGTCATGTAAACAAAATCACTATTAACCTGCAGATCTGGGGTTATTCAGCTCACAGAAAGGAATAAAATGTAAAATACAATAATCACAGACATAGTGGATGTCTGTAACCAACAATAAACATAACACAAAGAACGTTGCTTGATAAAGACAAGAACCTCCAAAACTCAATGGTATGGCTTGTGCACCTCTATGGGACATAGTGTTCAGACATGTTTGTAATGGAGTATGTACCTTTTGGCCTTTTTGGCCTTTTTTGCTGTTTATATCTGCAACTGGTATGTACCCAATAAGAACCTCTATTTTCTTTTGAGGGTAAATGTGTCGGGTGTATTACAAACTTTTTTTGAATGGGTTGTTTACATGCGCCCCCTTATTCTTTGTTGTTATATCCGTTACATATGTCTATATGTTAAGAACATTGTACTATCTCCTTCTTTTCCCTCTATTTACATCACATCTCCCAGATATTACACTTGCATTTATAACATGTACATGGCCAGGGCCAGGCAGGGCGTGCGGGGGGAGTCCATGTGGAACAGGGGCACCGGTCTACCAACTTCTCTTTTAGGGTGTAAACCTCAGTGAAAGACAAGGTGACCTCGGGGACAGTCAGGGCTAGCCTAGGGCCTAATTTCCACCTTTTGGAGGGTTCTTGTCTATTTCAAGCAACTTTCTTTGTGTTTGTCACGTTAATTGTTGGTTAAAGATATCAATTATATCTGTGGTTCTTGTATTTTTATTTATTTTTTTTTTAATGAAATATATGAGTTCATTTCTTTCTGTGAATATTTTTACTGTGCAACTCCTGTATATCCTCATTTTTTTATTTTGAGGTTAATAGCGTTATGGAGTCGTTTGGGCGCCACACTTAGAGCTCCGCTGCTGAGAGGAAATGAACATTCTCCCTCCCAGCAGCCTCCAGCTTTCAGTCACAAAGGAGCACTTTCCCACCACTCTGTATAGTGAGTGGCAGCTGTATCTGTGCCCCCGACACTAAAGGGGGCTTTACACGCTACGATATCGTTAATGTTTGATCGTCGGGGTCACATTGTTAGTGACGCACATCCGGCGTCATTAACGATATCGCAGCGTTTGATACTTACCAGCGACCTCAAAAATGGTGAAAATCGTTCACCATGGAGAGGTCGTCCCAAACTCAAAAATCGGTAAGGGTTGTTTAGCGTTGTGGTTCATCGCTCATGCGGCAGCACACATCGCTGTGTGTGACACCGCAGGAGCGAGGAACGTCTCCTTACCTGCCGCCGGCCGCAATGCGGAAGGAAGAGGTGGGCGGGATGTTTACATCACGCTCAGCTCCGCCCCTCCGCTTTGATTGGCCGGCCGCTGTGTGACGTTGCGGTGACGTCACTGTGATGCCGAACGTCCCTCCCCCTTAAAGGAGGGATTGTTCGGCAGTCACAGCGACACCGCCGACCAGGTAAGTACTTGTGACGCTGCCGTAGCGATAATGTTCGCTATGGCAGCGATCACAAACAATCGCATGCGCGACGGGGGCGGGTACTTACACACTCGCTATCGCTACAAATTGCTAGCGATATCGCTATCGTGTAAAGCCCCCTTAACTGACAGCCGATTATGTACTGATGCAATGCTGGGCTGGCTGTCAGTCAGTGACAGGGCGTGGTTACAGCTGCTGCTCACTATTAACAGGGCTGTGACTGAAACTGCCTCTTCTGTGCCTTTTATGACTGAAAGCCGGAGGGAAAAAGTTAATTTCCTTTACAATGAAATCAGTGTTTAAGTTTGGAGTTCGGGTGCTTTACGTATGCAAACCACACGAGCGGCATCAAACTGCCTAATCAGTGACTAACAATGGTGTTCAGGTCAAGGTCAGGTCCAGAACAGAACTTTATCTAAAGTCCGGCTGAACCCACTGAACTGAACTGAAATAAGTCCTATCATCTCTAAATACAATGGGAAGGCTCAAGAGATGCTCAGAAATATTTTTAAGCTTTTAACTTGAAAAACCACAACTGGTTTATTTATTGTTGAAGAGAGTTAAAATATGCTGAAAAGTAACGATGGTCAACAACATTGCAAAGAATAGGAAATGACAAGAAAAGGCTAAATATAGAGTCTTCAGGAAACACTGCTGTGTAATCCTGGAGTATCACCCTCCTGAAAAATTCAGTGGGTTCACCAGCCTGGGAAAACAGTCATGTGCACATTCTGTATAGGTGCTGGGTCTGCAGCCTCCTCTCAGAAATACGAAGGGCTGCTGATAAGTCTTTTGCTTTACCCAGAAAGGAACTAGATATAATGATGAAACTTTACATTTATTCCACATACTCTAGTCTCCACAGATGTCAACACACTTCTTACATCGGTGTTCCAAGTTCTGTAAGCCTAGCAAAAAGAGGGATTTCGGTTGTGCCTCAAACTAAGATTCCGTACCAGCCATGGCATCAGAAATGGTGTAAAATGTGGTACCTTTGAGGTGTTTATTCAGGTTTGGAAACAGTTGATAGTCGGAGGGAGCTAGATCTGGTGAATAAGGTGGGTGGTCAACCAGCTGGAAGCCAATCTCTGCCAGTTTTGCCGTGGTCACTTGTGCAGTGTGAACGGAGGCGTTGTCTTGCAGGGACAAGATTCCTTTGGACAGCTTGTTGCGCCTTTTGGCCTTCAGAGCTGCCTTCAATTGGTCCAAAAGTTTAATCTAATACCTTGTATTGATGGTGGAACCCATTTGAAGGTAGTCCTCTAGCAGCACGCCCTCCTTATCCCAGAGCACAGACACCATCACCTTAATGGCTGATTTTTGCATCCTGAACTTCTTTGGACGAGAAAAAACACTGTGCCTCCACTCTTTTGACTGCTCCTTGTTTTCAGGGTCATACAAATAAATCCAGACGAGGAGCTCTCCTTCCTGCCATCAGCAGTTACGAGGGGCTGCTGATAAGTCTTTGGCTTTGTGATCTATTTTTGTTTCTTTAGTAATGAATGTTACATCACATGAAAGCCTTATGTGTCTAATATATGATTTCAAAATTTTGTGTTTGCTTATGGCATCAGTGTTCTAGGCACGTGGGAAAACAAAATGGCGTAGTCTAATGCAATATTCACTGCAACTGAGAGCAGAGGAGTGATAAAATTCTTGTTTCTGCAAGGAAAGTCCGGGAAGGATATTCGTGGTGATATGTCGCAGACATTGGGGGATCAATGCCCTTCATATTCCACAGTTAAGAACTGGGTTGCCAAATTTAAAACGGGCCACTTCAGCACCAATGATGAGGAACGTCCTGGACGACCGAGAGTTGTTGTTCCAGAGATCATCGATGCTGTGCATACCCTCATACTGGAGAATCTACGAATTTCAGCTAAAGCAATAGCAGACATCATGGGGATTTCACGTGAAAGTGTTTGTGTCATTATCCATGAACTTTTGTATGTGAGGAAGGTATCTGCAAAGTGGGTCCCCAAATGTTTGACAACAGATCCAAGAAGCATGTGAGTGAAAACTTCCCAGTCCATTTGTCAGCGTTTCTGGACTGATAAGAACTTCCTAGATCTAATGGACAGTATGGATGAGACCTGGATTTATTTGTATGACCCTGAAAACAAGGAGAAGTCAAAAGAGTGGAGGCACAGTGGTTCTCCTCGTCCAAAGAAGTTCAGGGTGCAAAAATCAGCCACTAAGGTGATGGTGTCTGTGTTCTGGGATAAGGAGGGTGCGCTGCTAGTGGACTACTTTCAAAAGGGTTCCACCATAAATGCAAGGTATTTCATTGAACGTTTGGACCAATTGAATGCAGTTGTCCAAAGGAATCTTGTTCCTGCAAAACAACGCCTCCACTCACACTGCACAAGTAAACATGGCAAAACTGGCAGAGATTGGCTTCCAGCTGGTTGACCACCCACCTTATTCACCAGATCTAGCTCCCTCTTACTATCATCTATTTCCAAACCTGAAGAAACATCTCAAGGGTACCAATTTTCACACCATTTCTGATGCTATGGCTGCTACGGATGCCTGGTTTGAGGCACAACCGAAATCCTTCTTTTTGCTAGGCTTACAGAACTTGGAATACCACTGTAAGAAGTGTGTTCACATCAGTGGAGAGTATGTGGAATAAATGTCAAGTTTCATCATCCTATCCTCATTTTTTTCTGGGTAAAGGCAAAGACTTATCAGCAGCCCCTCGTATTGTTAAGGATAAATTCCTTGCCCAATTGCTGATCATCAAAATAAATGGCACTACCAGACACAGCCGTCTGTACTCTGCAGCTGATGTGCATATACACATTGGAAACCAATGGGGTTCCAGGAGTTGAACTCTCACTAATTATATATCCACTATCCGTATAGTGGTGGTATATAATTTAACTTTCTCTAGACAGCCTATAGACACTAAAAATCCAAGCAGTCCGTGGTCTGTTTTGCAATAACGTAAATAACGTTCTAAAACGTGATCATGTAGATGCAGGAGGGGGAAGCCGGCTGTCACGCACAGCTGCCCTTAAGATAGAGAAGGCAGATATGGTTTATTACCATCTCTACCTTCCCTATAGCTGCATACACAACACTGAACAACCGCTGTATGTACAGAATAGCAAGCACTTCCTCCTCCTGACCCTGTAATCGCTGGGAGTAGGGAGGGAGACTTAGGCTAGGCTCACACACTGCATTTTTGGGGGTTTTTTTGACACTGCGTATTTTGCGGCAAAACATGCACAGAAACGCACTTGTGGCAAAAACGCGTGCGTTTTTGCTCACTGCGTTTTTATGCGTTTTTTATCAGTGAACAATGCCATTAAAGATTGTTGAAAAAAAAGAAAAGAAAAAAGGTCTGCTGTCATCTCCTTCTTCAATATGTTCTTCATTCTCCACTAGTGTATGCAGGCAGAGGAACAATTACAATGTTCTGGAATGGCCATCCCAGTCCCCAGACCTGAATATCATTGAAAATCTGTGGGATGGTTTGAAGCGTGCTGTCCATGCTCGGCGACCATCAAACTTAACTGAACTGGAATTGTTTTGTAAACAGGAAGGGTCAAATATACCTTCATCCAGGATCCAGAAACTCATTAAAAGCTACAGAGGCTGTTATTTTTGCAAAAGGAGGATCTACAAAATATTAATGTCACTTTTATGTTGAGGTGCCCATACTTTTGCACCGGTCAAATTTTGTTTAAATGCGGATGGCACATTTTCTGATAGTACAATAAACCTCATTTCAATCCAGAAATATTACTCAGTCCATCAGTTATTAGATATATGAAACTGAAATAGCTGTTGCAAAAACCCAATTTGTTATAAAGAAAAAAGGTTAACATTAATAGGGGTGCCCAAACTTTTTCATATGACTGTATATACCATATTTCTCTGACTATAAGGCTGGGGCCACACGGGCACTACTGCGATCCACTTGCATGAGACTCGGCTCGTGCTGGCAGTACAGCAGAGCCGAGTGTCATGCCTGTGTCTTTGCAACTGAGGTCCGTTCGTGCGAGCAGACCTCAGCTGCGGGGGGCGGGCCGGCACTCAGGAGGGGAGGGAGGGATTTCTCTCCCTCTCGCCTGTGTAGCCGGCTATTGCCATTCTCGCACTGCACTAGCGGTACACCGGTGTACTGCGAGTGCAGTGCGATTTTTCTCTCGCCCCATTCACTTGAATGGGTGCGAGAGAAAGAGACTCAGCTTACAATCGCAGCATGCTGCGATTGTTTTCTCAGTCCGATTAGGGCTGAGAAAATAATCGCCCATGTGTGCTGACACACAGGCTAGAATTGGTCCGAGGGGAATGCGATGTTTTATCGCACTCCACTCGCACTGTTTTTCTCGCCGTGTGGCTTAGCCCTTAGGCCTAAGCCACACGGCGAGAAAATCGGTGCGAGTGGAGTGCGATAAAACATCGCATTCCCCTCGGACCAATTCTAGCCTGTGTGACAGCACACATGAGCGATTATTTTCTCAGCCCTAATCGGACCGAGAAAACAATCGCAGCATGCTGCGATTGTAATCCGAGACTCTTTCTCTCGCACCCATTCAAGTGAATGGGGCGAGAGAAAAATCGCACTGCACTCGCGGTACACCGATGTACCGTGCGTGCAGAGCGAGAATGTCTATAGCCGGCTACACAGGCGAGAGGGAGAGAAATCCCTCCCTCCCCTCCTGAGTGCCGGCCCGCCCCCCGCAGCTGAGGTCTGCTCGCACGAACGGACCTCAGTTGCAAGGACACAAGCATGAGACTCGGCTCTGCTGTACTGCCAGCACGAGCCGAGTCTCATGCAAGGGGATCGCAGTAGTCCCCGTGTGGCCCCAGCCTAAGATGAACTTTTTAGTAAGATAACTTTTGCTCAAATTTATGTGCATCTTATAAGCCATAGTCAGTAAGGTCAGCAGTGCAGACCTCCATGACTGCTGCATGCTTCCTTAAAGAGATTAACGGGAAGGTATCGTCCAAAAAAAAAAAAATTCAATAACTGAAGAAATGTAAAGTATTGGTGTTTTAATGTCTTGTTTAAATATTATTTGTTTTTAATTGCACAACATATTAAAAAAAAAAAAAAAAATTTGATATTTTCCACTCTTACTCACTAGGGGGAGCAGCTGCTGAAATCCTACTGTAAAACTAGCTCACATTACAACTACAGTAAAAGTTGGTGGAATGTGCTCTCATCTGTGTGATGTCACACCTCCTCCCAATCTGGTTGTTTCCAACAGGATAAGAGAGAATTAAGTTTAGGGACACAGTGCGGAGCCATTTTGTTGGTGACCGCAAAGTGATCCTAATATGTCTAAAGTGTCACCAAGGACAGTTGCATAGTGCTCCCCACACTGCCCACCTTCAATGCTCTGCCACACGCCCGCCCGCAATGCTCTACCACCTGCCCACTCACCCGTAATGCTCTGCTTCACGCCTAGCCGCAATGCTCTGCCACCCGTAATGGTCTGCCTCACGCCAGTCCGCGTGCAGTGCTCTGCTGCACACCCGCCCAACCGTGTATATCGTCCCACTGTACACCGCGCTCCTCAATTACCGCGTTCCTCAGTTTACCATGCTCCCCAGTATACTGTGCTCTCCTGAGCTGAGGAGCGGAGGCCCGAAAGGAGCGTCGGGAGTGAAGGCAGTGAGGAGGAGGGTAGTGGCGGCCCGGTGCTGGTACTCTCACATCCTGAGCATGTGACAGGGGGAAAGTGCAGCACACAGCATGGCTGTGTGCTCCACAAAGATGGCAGTGATCTCCTCCCTCTGCTGTGATCTGGACAGCCAGGGCGTGTGTCCAGCTCACAACAGGGAGATCTCCGTGTTAAGTGTAGGGGTCGGAGCGCGTCTATCAGATGCAATGCCCAGGGGGCTGTCATAAATGCGGTGAGTAACTGTCGTTGTACACAGCAAATCTAAGATGGCAGCCCCCAGTGCTTCAGTAAAAATAGAATTAAATAAAAAATTAACAGTGAATTTAATTTTGTATTAAAAATACTTTATATCATAATCACTATTTTTCATACAAAAATAAAAAAAAGCGACCCCTTCCCTTTCACATTGATGGCCTATCCTTAGGATAGGTTATCAATGTCTGATCGGCTGGGGTCTGAGACCCCTCCTCCTGATCAGCTCGGTGCCGGCGGCAGCAGCAGATGGCCGGACATGCTCAGTTCCAGAGCTGCCCTGTTTTCTGATAGTGGCCGTGGCTGGGTACTTTTTCTCCGCCTCCTATTCAATCAAAAGACGGCAGCCCCGGAACTGAGCATTTCCAGTACCTTCTGCCGCTGTTGGCACTGGGAAGTTGGGAACAGCTGATTGATGGGGGTGCCGGGTGTCGGACCCCGGCCGATCGGACATTGATGACCTATCCTAAGAGTAGTCCATCAATGTTAAAGTATGGACAATCTCTTTAAATTGTGGGATAGAGCATTCATAAGTGCTCTGCTCCTATCGGTGAGAGCTCAGCGGCTGCATAGTTATCTCTCTCTAGAATTAATGCTGAGCAGGAGAAATTGTGCTGAGCTTGCTGGCAGGTTGGGTGAAGCTGGTCTTCCAAACAAAAACTGATCTACGTTTCCACATGTTGTTCTGACTGTGCAGCATATAGGATACATATGTGATGCCGTCCTTGTTTGCTTATACTTATGTGTGCTCATGAAGGGCACAGAAAATCAGTGTAGCACAGGATTGCTTAAAGGGAACCTGTCAGCAGAAATTTCGCCCAAAACCTAAAAGATTCCCCCTCTGCAGCTCCTGGGCTGCATTCTAGAAAGGTCCCTGTTATTATTGTGCCCCATGTGAGACCAAAATATAGACTTTATAAAGTGGTACCTTTTTGTATTCAGATACTGTAAATGTGACACGGGGGCGGGCTTTCTGGCGTCCGTTATTCTGCCTCATGGTCCTGTATGCCGCCCCCATCGCTCCTTTCCATAGCTGATGCACCGCCCACTGCTCCAGCCATCCCCGCGCATGCCCAGTGCCAGTCTCACGGGACTGAGCAGTGTGACTGCTGGTGACGTGTGCGCAGGCAAGTGATTATGGGCGGGGCTGTGATTGTTATCAGCAAGTACCCGCCCATAATCTCGTGAGCGCGCAAACCTCTCCAGCGGTCACACTGTGCTCAGGGTAGATGCTATACTGTATGGGCTGCTTCCAGGGATGACGTCCCTTTTGTCACGTGATAGTATTTTGAACACGCCCCTATCACGTGACAAAAGGGACGTCATCTCTGGAAGCAGCCCATACAGTCTAGCACTACCCTGAGCACAGTGTGACCGCTGGTGAGGTTTGCGCGCTCACAAGATTATGGGCGGGTACTTGCTGATAACAATCACAGCCCCGCCCATAATCACTTGCCTGCGCACACGTCACCAGCGGTCACACTGCTCAGTCCCGTGAGACTGGCACTGGGCATGCGCGGGGATGGCTGGAGCAGTGGGCGGTGCATCAGCTATGGAAAGGAGCAATGGGGGGCGGCATACAGGACCAGGAGGCAGAATAACGGACGCCAGAAAGCCCGCCCCCGTGTCACATTTACAGTATCTGAATACAAAAAGGTACCACTTTATAAAGTCTTTTATTTTGGTCTCACATGGGGCACAATAATAACAGGGACCTTTCTAGAATGCAGCCCAGGAGCTGCAGAGGGGGAATCTTTTAGGTTTTGGGCGAAATTTCTCCTGACAGGTTCCCTTTAATATAAAATCTGCAATAGGCGTCCTTTATAGTGTGGGGATTTAAATAACTGCTACTGGAGTGCACAGATTGCTAAATAGTGTATAAGGAATGTAAGCGGCATAAATGTAAGACATTAGTTATTTAAGACCCCAGCACATGGTTAATTCAGCAATAAAAGAACTTTGGTACAAGACAACCAAAGTAACCTGTATTGGGACCTTGTTATGTGACTGTTGGCGACAGTGCTCGGTATATTGCCCTTTATTGTTTGGTACAACCTTCCTAATATACTTCTACCACTTTGGAATAAATCATTACCCGCTCTTACCCTAGAGCACCAAAAATCAAGCGCAACCGTAGATCACCGACATTACCCCCTCCACAACTGTATATCACCAGGGTAATTTTAAAGGGAAGGTGTTAAAAAAAAAAAAAAAAATTCAATAACTTAAAAACTGTAAAGTATTAATGTTATGTTTAAATATTATTTGTTTTTAATTGAGAAAAATAGAAAAAAAATATTTTAAAAGTTTGATATTTTCCACTCTTAAACACTAAGGGGAGCAGCTGCTTATGTCCTACTGTAGAACTAGCTCACATTACAACTGCAGTAAAAGTGGGTGAAATCTTCTCTCGTGTGTGATGTCACCTCCCCCTCCCGTTCTGGGTGTTTCCAAAAGGATAAGGGAAGATGAAGTTTAGGATCACAGTGCGGAGCTATTTTATTGCTGATTGCAAAGTGATCCTAATGTCTAAAGTATCACCGAGGACCGCTGTATTCCGTGCCCCGCTGTTTACCGCCCTCCACTGTATTCTGTATACCACACTCTGCTGTATTCAGCGCTCTGTTCTATACCGCACCCCGCTGTTTACCCTTCTCAGTTTACCACGCTTCTCAGTATACTGTGCCCAACTGAGCTGCTAGGCCCGAGGTGAGCACACGAGAGAGGGGAAGGAGGAGCTGCGGGGGGAGGGTAGTGGCGGTTCGGCGCCGGTACTCGCACATCCCGAGTGGATGACGGGGAAAGAGCTCCACAAAGATGGCACCGATCTCCTCCCTCTGCTGTGATCTGGAGAGCGCAGGGGGTACGTCCAGGTCACAGCAGGGAGCTCTCAGTGTTACAGAATAGGGACGGAGAGAGACAACTGTCTTCTATGCACAGGGGCTGCTGTATTTGAAGTGAGTAACTGTCGTTACTCACAGGAAATCCAGGATGGCAGCCCCCAGGGCTTCAGTAAAACTAGAATCAAATAAAAACTACATAAGGTGAATTTAATTTTGTATTAAAAATACTTGATTCCATAATCACTATTATTAAAAAAGCAACACCTTCCCTTTAATACTATCTCTTTTTTTTTTTTTTTTTCTCCCTATTTTCTGTTGTACAAACCCGGGTGTATCTTATAGTTTGAAAGGTACAGTAATTTAAAAGGTGTGTAAACCGTAAAAAAAAAAAAATGGTCCAAATTGCTGTTACTAGTCCTACCTTGTAAAAAAAAAAAACAAAACAAAAAAAGTCTAATACACAAACAACCAAAAAGGGAGGAAAGTTTTAAAATGTTTTTTGTTTTTTTTTTTTTTTTTTCTTTTTATAAATAAATATAAAAGACAGAATACCTTTTTAATTTTATGATCAATAACGCCCAAACAATAAAAAAAGAGCATGTAAAAAAACACCTGTGAGGTCATACCCATGTGACCTGGTATCCGGCTTTGGTGACTGAGGTCTCTCCCTTTCTGGTCACATGGGTATAACCTCACAAAGGTCCTGCTAGTGACAAAGTGAATAGTTTGTATAATACTTATACTAATTCTAACAGAGGGAGGGGATAACTATGAATATATGATCTGCTCCAGTGCAACTGTCACTCAACAAGCAGCTAATTTTATAAACTTTACTTTTTTGGATTCAAAACCTAAACATCCGAGCTGACCACTACAAGTATATATAGAATCAGCCTGATAGTGCCAGTATAGCCCTGGCTTTAGGTTATATACGAAAATCCTGGTGATAGGCCACTGATAACGTTAAAGGGAACCAATCAGAGGCAGGTAGCTGACGTTGGTATGCACTTTGCCAGTATATGACAACACTGCCATACACCGGCCCGTCTGTGCCACATATGGAACAGGAAGAGGACGCTGCTGGATCGCGAAGAAGTATGTATCATTTATTTTCTCTTTTAATTCAAAAGGGCAGGCATATGACATATGCGGACCATGATGTGGGACCTATGGGGATCAGGATGAGAGACCTATTTGGACTAGGATGAGGGACATTACAGGAATGCCTCCAGGATTATTACAGGATGGGACCCATGATGCCGAGGACATTACATGAATGGGCCCATAATGGAGGACATCATTACAGAAAGGGTCCAGGATGGGGGAGGGTGAGAAACACAATTTCTGTATGGGAGCCAAAATGAGGAACATACATCATGAGTCTAGTGTGCAAAATGGGGGACGTCATTATTCTAGGGACCAATTAAGGGACATTATTACTGCTGCAAAATATTTTTACTTTTGAGGCTACTGTTTTCAAGGGGTGGGTCTTGTTAGTGTGCAGGGTGGCAGCACTATGTCAATTTTTTTTTTCTTCATCTGGCGCAGTATAAAAGTCAGAAGGGGGAGAGTGGGCAGTGTGCTCTAGAAACGATTAGCTATAAGATGTCTGTGTGTTGTGTTCAAAAAAGACGAGTCTAGGATAGAAGATGTGATAGCGATCTACACCGGATGAAGAAAAGCAAAGATAGAATACTTCAACCAGAGACATTAGTGTCAGTGTATTATTACATGTACGTATACACACACTCATACATACTGTATAGCATATACAGAGCTCCTGTGTATAATGTCACCGGTGATTATTGTATTACCTGTACTCTCTACACTATATACAGCGCTCCTGTGTATTATGTCACTGGTGATCAATGTCTTACCTATACACATATACTATATATAGAGTTCCTGTGAATGTCACTGGTGATCACTATATTACCTGTACAATATACACCATATACAGATCTCCTGTGTATAATGTCACTGGTTATCCCTTTATATCTTTATACACTAGCTCCTGTGTATAATTGCACTGATGGTAATATTAGTATTGTGGTTTTTAATGGTGATCAGTATTGTAGTATTCAGTCACTGGTGGTAATATGTGGTCTGATCATACTGTGGTGGTATTTGTCCCTTGTATGCGGTATAATTCCGTGGTAAAATGTGGTTTGGTCATGGTGTGTGGCTATATCACACATACTTGGCCTGTGGCTGTTGAAGCCAAAGGTTAAGTGCAGTAGACATTTGAGGTGACAGACAGGTGCTCATCCTTTCCAATTTGGGCAGAGTTTCTTTAGTACTAATTTTCAAAACTTGTAGAAAAGCTTTTAATACTATTCACCATACTAAGAAGGGACTGAAAGTAACTGGAACAGCGTGGACCTGACAGGAGCCAATGAGATTGTAATTGAAGGTATAAGCGGGGTAAAGCGCCTTTTCTTTTAGTTACCAATACTTGTATTTTGTGGTTGAGGAAAGTGCGTGAAAATGGGTGTAGCAATACACTTGGGTGTGGTATGTAAATGAATGTGGTTTCCTAACACAAACAGGGAACCTGTTATTAAAAAATTTAATCCCACTCCTGGTGGGAGACTTATTGGTTGGACCCTCACCCATCTACTAGTTATAAAGTATCAAAAAAATTCCATGTTACACATTTTTTCTTTCATCGAAAACTAAGTAAAAGCACAAAAATAAATAATGTAACCGCCATTACAAAGTATTTTACTCACAATGTTCTAAATGCCAATGAGTGAATAAATAATGGTGTTATGCTAATGGTTATACTCTGTCATGTGTAGGGTGCACCACAGAATGGGGAAGAGACGCTGCGTGTCAACTACAGAGAATAAGCCATCTTCAGGCTGCTGTGGTGTAAAAAAGCCCAAACTGTGCCCTTCTGCTGGCAGCGTTCAGCCCCCAGTACCACATAACTGCCAGCCCCACGAGGACAAGACGGTGGGGCCAGGTGCTCTCACCCCACTCTCCCGTCCTAATGGGACCACAAGTGCAAGGGAGCAGTTGGTGGTGACAGCTGAAATGGGCTGCTACTGCTTTGATGTTCTTTATTGTCATCTGCACGGCTTCCCACAGCCACGTCTGCCACGTTTCACCAACGATCCCTAGTAAGTGATAAGCTTAAAGTTCTATTTCTTATTTTATATTACAGATTGGTAAAGTAAAATGCTGATCTATGTTACTACATCAAGGAGAAAATGTCACCTCTATACCATAGATTCACTGTGCTTTATCAGATGACCGGTCATGTTCAGATGTGGTGGAAATATCTGCTTTGGATTTGGCTGCAGATCTGCGCTCTACTTGTCTGCTCAGTATACAATTTGTATACGTACTGTGGAGGTGGCACTGAGCAATAGCTTGTTTGTTTAAACGTAATATGAATATCTGTGTATGTAAATAATCAAAATATAGATGTAGTAGCATAATTGTGTGTCTATGTGGCAATTGCACAGATCTATAATAAAATTCTAAGCTGTATAGTCATTAAGGGGTTACCAAGGATATGTGAACAGATGTATAAACAATGAATAAAGAAAGTATTTATGCTTATCAGTAGTTCCACACAAAGAAGGAATATGCCATCCATGGGATGAAATCTAGGTACCTACACTCCCCAACCCTCCCTATGCAGCTTCGATGTGTGAGAGAAAACAAATTGATACTTTTTGTACATGTCTGAAGCTTGGAATGTAATACTAAAATCTGAGCTATAGAATACACGAGTTCAGTTGGTGACGCTGGCTCAAGGAGAACATGTCTCATGTGTTCATTGTCTGATACATTATCGGCACTGATACACAGCTAATACGGCACCGGTCTCTGGATACCCTGTATGAAGATACCATTAGCTATCTTTACCCAAAATTCCTCCCTTGACAGTTGTACCATCGTGTGACAATTGCTTTCTTATCATCTTCTCTCAATTGAGTCTTTTAAGAGAAGGGGATGAGAGAGACTGTATGCAAATCGCATATGGAGCAGTCACATAACGAATGCCAAGAGTGTAGAATCCGACGAATCCTAACAGTGAGTACATTACACACTATTAGGAATCCACATCTTAGAGTCCCTGTCAAATTTTATAAATTTCCCAGTCAACTCCTTTAACAGCCACCTAATCGCTCTGAAGGTGTCCAGTGATTAAAGTATAAAATAATAAATCTTTAAAAATGTATATTGTAATGCTAGTTGGGAGGATCATCTTCTGAAAATGAGTTTCTTTACCGCTAGGAACTAATTAAAGGGAATGTAGTGCAATTTTTATTTTTGCATTAATAATTGTATACTTATTTTTAATACAAAATGAAGTGTTGTGTTTTCAATGATTTTTTTTTAATTTGTATTTTTTATCTGCAGCTGCTGGGGTTTGCCATTTGTATTTGCTGGTATGTGTTTGAGAATGACACTTACCCACCTTAAATGCAGCAGCCTCTACACATAGGTGGCTGCAGTCTGTCGTCGTCTTCATGTCCTATATTGTGGCTGCCTCCAGCTATGACCCGGGCACTCTCCCTGGGATGTCCAGGTCATAGCTGTGGGGGTAGCCATGCGCCATTTTGATGTAGTCCACATTGATACTCTGAGCTAAGCCTTCTCCCTGTCACCACTAAGTGTTCAGTGTGAGCGGTGACGGGGTGCAGAGATGTGGATTCTGAGTGGAGGCCTGAGATGCAGCGAGTATCAGGACGGTGATCAGCAGCCTGACATTGTATTACTGTCAGGCTACCAAAGTGTTCTCACCGCTGGAGAAGCCACTGTCGCAGAGCTGCTCTGTGCAGTAAGACCAGAATAGCAGTAAGAACAGCTCAGTAGCCTGGTATTAGTTGTACAATGTCAGGCTGCCATTCTGCGCTCACTGCTGCCGTCAGCACAGTGTTCAGAGCACCGCAGCTTAATCATGATGCTGTGATGCTCTGAACATTGACTCAGCTCTGTTAGGTCAGTGTGAGCCTCATTCAGACATCCCTGCATTAGTCATCTGAAGGAGGCTTACACTGACATACCAGAGACGCCATGTCTGACCCCATCAGGTGTGATACAACCTATAGAGCCGGGTATCAAATCCCATCACGTAATACAGCCCAAAGAGCCATGTATCTAATCCCCAATATGTGTGATGCATCTCGCAGTGCTGTGTATGCAACTCTCAGAGCCACGTATCTAATCCTGTCATGTGTGATGCAGCCCAAAGAGCCACATATTTAATTCCAACATGTGTGACATAGCCGGCAGAAGTGATACACTCCACTGAGCCCTGTGTGTAATCCCATTGTGTGATGCAGTCCGTGTATCTAATCCCAGCTCATGATATAACCTACGTATTTGACCCCAGCATGTGATGCGGCAAACAGTACCAACTAATAGAATTGGTGCTGTCAGCCATCTTCAATGACACTATACACATCTCAGTATCACATTGCAGTCACCAACAAAATGGCTCCACACTGTGATCCTAAACTTCATCCTCCCTTATCCTTTTGCAAATATCCAGAAGGGAATGAGGAATATCAGACACTTAACAGATCCTGGCCACTTTTACTGCAGTTCTAACGTGAGCTATCAGGACACTAGTTTTCATGGCAAATTTCCGCAGCTGCTCCCCCTCGTGTTTAAAAGGGGAAAATGTATAAAACCAAAATTAAAGTTGTTTTTTTTTGTTTTATAAATTATACCATTAACAAAAAACGTAAAATTAAAATAAATCATTAATACTTTTAATTATTTCTTCAATTTTTGGAAAACTATTTTTGATGGCTGTTGCCTTTCAAACACTTGGGAACTACCCAACCCCCTGAATAAAATTGGAATCTCGGCTTACCTAAAGATTGGGGATCATTCATTCATCCCTTTTGTCTCTCATTTTTATTTGGGGACAGTTAGTATGTGCACGTTGGTAGTTAGAGAGACGTTTGCATGCGCGAGATTTCCATGAGCCGGGGATGATCTTGGCCTATTGAAATCATGGTATAACGCCCAGAGAGGCTTGATACCACGGAAAGAGAGCAGACTAGTTGGTGTGAAACCACGCCCTTGCAACCAGTCCCAGCGCTTATTAGCATAGGGAAAATGTAAGTTATAAACCCTTTTTTTATACTTTGCTTTCACACAATATTATTAAACAGGGATGGTTAGGTAGGGATTTTTAGCCCACACATGTCTTTGCTGCTAGGTTAGACGTCATATGGGACCTGACAGATTCACTTTTGGACTACAGTTGGCTATACAATTGGGGCGTAGAGTGGTATGTCCTGAAAAAAAAAACCAGCGTTTCTAGCTTAGAGCCCATCACTCCCTGAAGAAGCTATGCGAAACGTGCACTCTATGTTGACAGTATCCTATCTCTTATACTGCCAATCTTCAATTAATTTAGTTTTATGGTTAATCATCTCCAAGTAAGCCTCCTATTCCTCCACCAATGTTAGTGACATTGAAAATACTGTATGCTGTTCTCCATTTGACCTCTGAGTCATGTGGTCTAAGTGGTCACCATTTACACCGCTGTAGCTGAGAACTGTGCGAAGGATGCAGTCCTGGAGAGCAGACTGGATATTGCAGAGTCATTGTATGACCATTCACTGTTGGGATACTGTGAAATGCGACGTGTACTTAGTGTAGTTCGGGGGATTGGCGATTCTTAATCATCATTTTGGAGGACTTACCTTAGGTAAACCACCACTCAGCTCATATGGGTAATTCTTTCCTTTTGATATGTACAATCGGGCATGTGGCATGGCTCATTAAGGAGTCAATATTGGCTTTTAGGTTTTCTATGTACAATATGTGGTGCTCGAATTCTCTTCCCCTTCCAAGAGACTATTTCTATATTCACTAAAACGGTCTTGCCATTTGCCCGGTTTCCTTTTCTTTTTATCTTTACGCTTAAGACTTATGTAGTGAGGTTGTTTCTTAATTATCTCCTATATTTAATTTTGTACTTAATCTTCCTTTACCTTTTTCCCCCCACTTTTTCATCTCTAGCCCTCTTTTTGTCACATGGAAGGCCGGACGTGACAAGCGTCTTCGTGGCTGTATTGGCACTTTTTCCGCCATGAACTTACACTCAGGACTCAGGGAATACACCTTAACCAGGTACCTTAGACAACATAAAACATTTTCTGTGCACACACCTCATATATAGAAGGTGCACAATATTCTAAACATGCATATTTACCATATTGACACTATAAGGCCATTTGTCTGTTGTAAATAGACTAACCATGCAGATACAGTGAGAAGAATGACTTTTCAGCATTTGCACCTTGCCATTATCCTACCGGTTTGTGTTTTTAATTTAGAATATTCCTATGTTATTTATTAACTGCTTCAGAATTTTATATAGCTAACAAGAGTATTCCCATCTCCAAGATCCTATCCCAATATGTAGTAGGTGTAGTAATAATGATCACCTGCAATTAGAAATGTAGTATAGGTCTCCTGATTTAGCTATGTTGCTTACTTCATATGCAGGGCATTGCAATAGCTTTGTTGCTAGTGGTCGTAACCATGGATACCTAACTAAATGTCACTATGCAAGTGGTTGTAGCTATGGATTAGCTACTGCAATACCCTGCACATGAGGTAAGAGACATAGCTAATTAGGAGAACTATACTACATTTCTAATTGTAGGTATTAACTAATCTTATTATTACACCTACTACATATTGGGATAGGATCTTGAAGATGGGAATACTCCTTTAATGTTCATTTAGCATGGATTTTAATTTGCATTTGTATATCATACATACAGTATCAGTATCCATGTTTATAGGCAGTATGTAAATGGGTGAAGTGGTGCTGATAAGAATGGATTTTTTGCCGGCTTAACAAACTGATCACACAGCGAATTCTTTGGGTGACTGATGGCATTTTTTATAAGTTTGGATAATTGGGAAAGAGGTTTCCGACGACTATCTTCTAATGTACATGCACCATAAGGGCAGTCCCAATGTGTCCCAGTGTCTGAAGCTGGGAAAATGATCTTTGACATGGTCAGTAGTATCATGTTCAGTGCTTTGTTATACCAGATCATCACCTCTGACAGATACATCTCTCAGCTGTTTTTTGTTTTGTTTCTTCTTCTTTTTCCCCCCTGTGTCCCAATGGTAATAAACATGCCTGATTGCAAGATCTTAAGTCATCTGTGTAGGCAGAAAGAAGGCTCTCCGTCCATTAGTAATATTAGTAGTTGTCCCTTCTTTTCTTGGTACACTAAAGGTCTTTCATGATAATACAAAAACCATTCATTCACATACCAAATAATAACTGACACTGGACACAGAATTCATTGGTAAATTATTGGCCGTGCTAACTTATTAAGAGTAACCTGAATTGTTTAACAAACAATTAACCCTTTGTATTAACATTCCAACACATATATAATTCCATAAACCAGAATCCACTCAGACATCTGAGCGATTTTCCACCACCAGGACACTAATTGCTATTAGTGTCCCCCCACACTATCGCACAGCCATCTTTCGACAATTCCTTGTAAACCCAAATTAAATATATCAACGCCTATGTCAGACAGGTGTACCCCGTCTCTTCTATATAACCCCAATAAAAACCCTTCCAAATCCACATGGCGGAAAGAAAAATCACCCGTGACTCTACAAAACTTTTCCATGGTACGATTGACCCTTTTTCTAATTTTTTCAAAAAATGAAAATCCTCCCAATGTCCATGCAATCCTAGGGATAATCTCAGAAAAAACTAAACATATATTAGGCAAAAATTTTTAATAAAAATAATGTCCCGTTGCATTTGTGATATCAGCTCCAATGTTTTTATCTTACCAACATCGTTACCACCTAAATGTAGGATAATTAAGTCCGGAACTGGAGTAGAATACATCTTTCTCTTCAGCTCACTGACCAGTTGAGCCCATCTCATTCCTCTGGAACCAAACCAATGAATATTAATGTGATCAAATGAAAATGTTAAATTTTCAGTGTATGTACGCATTGCAGCTCTCTTCTGAGCTCAATATACGTATGAATGCCCAACAATCCAAACGATCATGGGTTCTGAAAATTCAAGCATTCAAGAATTAAGCAAGAGCTCCGGACGAACATAAATTTTATAGCGACCCGAATTCCACCTACCCAATTGCATGATTTTCTTTCCAGTCAATCCCAACGAAGCGGCGACAGTAGCAGTGCCAATCCGGAAGGAATGAGAAGAAATTTTATAATGTCCCAAACCCAAATGTGATAAGCACCGCCTTAACAATGTACCAAACTGAAATTTTGTAGCTGGTAAACCGGAAGAATGAATAAACAATGGACCTTTACCCGGAGGGCGCAACGAGACCCAGAGCCGTAAGTTCTGCACAGGACAAACAGGGGAATCCTTAATACAAGATAATTTAATCCAATGCCCTTTTCCTCCCTGATCCGTCTTAGACACAGCAATAAAAATTAAACAATACGATTTAAACACTCTAACATCTTGTAAATTCAGACCACCTAACTTATTTTTGCTAAGAGACATCAATTCGCCAATCCGAAGAGCAGCAAAGAAAGCCAGTGCAAACGCAGCTCTAAATAAACTGGCTTCGAAAAAATCTGTACAGACAACACCCAGAGCCTGCCACAACTTCAATAACATATCAAAAGAAATCGGGCGCCTATCATCTGGACGGCAATTCTCCCTTTTTAACCCCTTAAGCGCTTGCTTGACAGCAAAGAAGGAAATCAAAGACTCGTTACCATACAATTTAAGAAAAAATGAAATACCAGCAAGCGCCTTATTCGACGCAGAATAACTAATGCCATTGGACAGCCCAAACTGTATATACTCCAGGGCAGTTGACACTTCGGCAACATAACCACAATAACTCCTTGCTTTACAAAAATCCAACCATCTCTCCCATGCGGCATCATAAGCCGACCAAGTGCTTGCCGCAATAGAGTTTCTAATACACATTGGAATCAAGTCCAAAGAATGTCCCACAGTTCCACCGGGAAATACAGTCTTACCCCTTCCTCCAGCAACCCTGAGTTTCTGGACTCTAACCGCTGTAAAAAAGAGGGACAAGAAAATTCAACACAATCGCTAACCAAAAACGCCTTCAACCAAATGTTGAATCTTAAACAAAGAAAGACTATCTGCCTCAATAACTTCGCAGCCCATATACATTTAGATGATAAAGTATTGATGCAAAAAACTACCCCTTTATCCGTCGACTGAAATGCAATGCGCCTATTAGCTAAATCATTACCCCATAAAGACAGAACCACCAAAATAGCAAACAATTCAACCACTGATCTCTTAACATTCAAACCCAATTGACACCACTTCACCGGCCATGACTCCACACACCAATTCTCCTTGAAACTTACTAAAAAACCCGCACTTGTATCCACCTGAAGCTCAACTTGCAATTCTTTAGCCAAGCAAAAAACCTCCTGAAAGCAGCTAATACCGTTAAACTCCAACAAAAACCTCCGCCAGACCATCAAATCGGATCTCATCTCGGCTGAAACTCTAATATGCGCATTAATGGATGACAAACCACTCATGCTATCATACAACCTTCTGCAGAAAACACGCCCCATCGGAATGATTTTTAAAGCAAAATTCAAAGAACCCAATAGGCACTGCATCTCTCTCAGCGTGACCTTCTTTATACTCACCACAGAATCAACCAAACCTTGCAATTTTATTAACTTATCAGCTGGCAAGCTACACTGCATAGCTACCGAATCAATAGAAATCCCTAAAAATTCTAAATTGTGACAAGGGGAAACTGTCTTTTCTTCTGCAATTGGAATTCCAAAAAACTTCATCAAAAACCTATCTAACAAAACAAAACAAACATCTGAACTTCCAGAACCTATGAACAAAAAATCATCCAGGTAGTGCAAGATTCCGCCATTAGGCACAGACTCCTGCACTACCCACTCTAAAAATGACGAGAAACATTCGAAATAAAAACAAGACAGAGAAAACCCCATGGGAAGGCACCTGTCAAAATAGAAACTTCCCCCAAAAGAAAACCCTAAAGAATTAAAACCCCTCGGATGAACAGGTAATAATCGAAAGGCTGATTTTATATCCGATTTGGCTAATAGCGCTCCTTGACCAAACTTTCTTAGCAGATCAACCGCCATATCAAATGTAGCGTAATGAACTGATGCTACAGCTTTATCTACTTCATCATTGACAGATTGCCCCTTAGGGTATGACAAATGATGAATTACCCTAAAGGCCCCCGCCTCTTTTTTAGGCACGATACCTAAAGGCGATAACCAAAAATTTGGAAAAGGAGGACTACCAAATGGACCAGCTAGCCTCCCTAAACTAAGCTCCTTTTTGATGTGATTCAACATAAACTCTTCATGTGACCTAACCGAAAAAAGGTTAGAAACATGAAGACAACCTGTTCCTTTAAAACTCGGAACAGGAAAACCAAACTCAAAACCATTACGTACTATGATGGCTTTCTCCTTGTCGGGGTACCGCTTTAACCATGGGAGCATTTTTTCCCACTTCACCGGAGTCTGAGCTTTTAAGAAAAAACTCACTGGAACTGTTGCTAGGCTGCTGACCCGCCTGCGGCCCCCTTTTAAAACATTTGAAAAGCGGGTGAGAACCCCCACATCCTGAACATTCGTGTTTAAATCTACAATTGGTCAGCCACTTGCATGCCGATTCGTTAAAAGCAAAACAGAAGCCTTTTTTAACCGGCAAATTAGCATTTTGTCTGACCAATCCAGATCTCTGGGGTAACATAAGGTTAAGCCAAAGCCCAACATCCTTGTTACCCCATCTCATATTAGAATGAATCGCCATCTTTTGACGAAATGATTCGTCATACGCCAGCCAGCCTACACCCCCAAAGTTGCGATAAGCCTCCAGCACCGCATCCAAGTGCTGAAAAAGCCCACTGCAACAACTGCGGTCTTTTTCCCCTAATACTGCGGCATATATCACAAAGGCTTGCAACCAATTGTGAAACGACTTCACCACCTTCCTCTTATCACCGTCGCTTTCACCTTTGGCTTCGAGCTGGTGCGATACTGTTCCTTACCCATAGGTATTAATGCAAATAAATCAACATATTCTTTATTCCATATTTTTTCTTTCAAACTAACTGACAAATGAAAGCCCAAAGGAGAGGGCTGACACATAATGGCTTCCTTAAAAAAGGATTGAGGATTACCATTATGACTTGCGATTGGATTTAAAGTGTGTGTACTATGGTTTGTATAGTTACCCTCCCTGTTTAAGCACTCTGCCACTACACTACCAATCAACTCCCTTAAAGAATCAAAATCATTAGACATTACATTACTAATACATGGGAATAATCTCTCACCGCTCCTAGAAAGCTCCTCAGGCACCGACGGGATCTCCTGCCGATCAGCGACGTCGCCTCCAGTTCCTGCAGCCGGTTCAGCCGATCCAGTTGCCTCGCCGCTTTCGCTATCCGATCCTTCCGACGACCAAGCCTGCAGGACCGCCGCCGCACTATGACAGCTCTTTTGCGGTAGCGGCGGCGATACCCTGCTGCCCGGCCGCCGTTCACCGGATGATAAATGGAATGGGCTTCCTGCTTCCGCCCGTGGACCGGAAGCACCGCCCACCTCTGCGCCACATCCGGTCGCATCCTGATGACGCGGGCGGTTGAAATCTCGCGATGTCCGCGAGCGACTTCTCCCGGCGGCATTCTTCTCCGGCTCTGGCAATGCGGCTGCAGACGTCTTCTTCGCCCGACCGGAAGAACGTCCTCCGGACCTCCGACCACCGCTGGATCTTCTGGCAACGGCCGGCGGTGAGTAAGCTTCTTTGCTTCTTCTGTGCCTTTTCGTCCTCCGTTTGTCCTCAGCGTCGGCGACGACCGAGCCCGCATCCTGCCGATCCACCGCTGCTCCAGTAGGAACCAAAACAGCGGCGGCGGCAGAACCAGCTCCAGCCAGGCAGGTCTTCATCCATTCAGCGCCGTCGGCTTCTCCCGCTGGCTTCACCACCTGCTGGATCAATTCTTCCATTCTGGAACTTCTTCCTCTTCATCAGCTGGACTGACCCAGCTGATGAAAACCTGGGTTATTTATAGCTAAAATGCCCGCGCAATAATTTTCAAAGGACCAACCCCAGCTGTTAAAACTGGCGCGCAAAACAGCTGATTGGTCCCCAATCAGCTGCTCATGTTGCCAGGCAGAAAAACACACTTACCACAGCAGCTTATTAACCCCTTCACTTATGACACCTTATTAATTTGTATTAGGCTTTGTGTTATCATGAAAAATCCCTGTGCTAGGCGCTAACGGGATTAAACAGTCTTTCTGCTGAGAGTGTAAATGAACCCCTAGAGGGATCTAGGTGGTACAGTCACATTTTGTTTTGTTTGTATTATAATATCCTTTTTGAGACTAGAAGGTCACTTATAGGGAACCTATCTATTTATGCTGCCCAAACCACAGGTCGCATGAATCGGATCCTGGCGGCACAATTGCAACCAGGTAAGTTTTCCTGTGAAACGCTCTGCCGTTTCAGAGAACACTTAAAGAGGACCAACCACCAGGATTTTGCAATATGAACTAAAGGCAGTGCCATACTGGCACTAAGATCCTGAATCCAGGCATACCTGTTGTAGAAAGATCCGATGCTTGGTTGCAGAAATATCTTTAATCAAAGTTGCAGAGTGAAAACTAGTTCAGCACTGCCCCCGGCCGGCTTGTCTCTGAATTGCTCGACACATACCTCTTGTGTGTACATTGGGAGACACCTGTTAATCAACTAGTGCCATCTGGAAATAGGCCAGCAATGAAAAATCCGGCACTAATCTCCCCTCCAACTGAAACCCCCACTGGTTCTTCAACCTACCGTATGTTTTTTCTGAAACAGTGGAGTATATAAAAACATACCAGGCTCCATTTGTGCAGGCCGGATCTGATTCATGTTGCTCGTGGTATTGGCAGCATAAGGTTACTTTCACACTTGCGTTGTTTGGCAGCCGTCGCAATCCGCCGCTTTGTGAAACAGCGCAATCCGTTAACGGATGTGCTCTATTTCCCATAGACTTGTATTGATGACGCATTGCGACGGATGGCCTTGCGTTATATCCGCCGGACGAAAAGAACGCAACATGTGGCGTTTTTCTGCGCTTCCCAGAGTGTGAAAAAAATGCAATGTGCAGGATTCCGTCGGTGGCCGTCGTTTTTTTTTTATAATGGAAGCCTATGGTGGCGGAATCCGTCATTTGACGGATTCCTGAGACGCATCCATCTTTACACAACTGAGCATGCTCAGTTTAGTAAATTGCTGAAAAAAAAAAAAGCTACAACGGAGTCCGTTGTTTTGCAGGCTCCGTCGCATCAGTTGTGCCACTATATGCAACGCATCCGTTACAGCCGTCACACAACCCAATGCGACGGATGCTGCACAACGCAAGTGTGAAAGTAGCCTAAATAGTCTGGGATGTTTTTCTTAAATCAATTTATAGATGAGACCAGACCTCTCTGAGTATTGACAGACATACTGATAATACTGCCTGTCATTGTCGTTTTCATAAAATCTCCGCAACTGCACCTCTCTCCACCGGCCCCTGATTGATGATATCTTCTTCTTCTGCACAGGTAGGCCTCATTCAGACATCAGGTTTTTTTTTTAATGTACAAGAAAAACAGGCCGAGTTTTTTTCATTGATTTTCATCAATTTGCTCAGAATTTCAGCATTTTTTTTTTTTAATTGATGAGGGGGGAAAAAAAGTTTCTCTACCATTCACTGACTGATAGAAGAAAACAGACAGCACATGCAGTACATGGCATTAGAATGATGTCAGATATTTTTCTGACACACAGATGTTCATTGCAGAGTTTGATCCAACGTTCTGGTGAATATCAAACATGTCCTCTCAATTTTGCATTTACCACTTGGTCCACAAAAATCAGGGAGGGTGAAGAAGGCTGCCTGGCTAAGGCTAGTTTCACACTTGCGTTGGACGGCTTCCGTAGCATTGCGTTGTGTGACGGATGCAACAGATGCGTTGCATATAGTGGCACAACGCAATGCCACGGATCGTACAAAATAACGGACAGCGTTATTTATTTATTTTTTCTTCTTTACAGTACCGGCAGCCGACTATTGTGAACGATCAGCTGATCGCTCTTAATAGCCAGCGGCCGAGCGCTCTCACATGACGGCGGCCGAGCGCTCAGCTGAGCGCTATAACATGCCGGCGGCCAGGCTATCAGCTGAATGCCCTGACATGCCGGCGGCCGAGGGATCAGCTGAGTGCCCTGACATGCCGGCGGCCAAGCGCTCAGCTGAGTGCCCTGACATGCCGGCGGCCGAGCGCTCAGCTGAGTGCCCTGACATGCCGGCGGCCGAGCGCTCAGCTGAGTGCCCTGACATGCCGGCGGCCGAGCGCTCAGCTGAGTGCCCTGACATGCCGGCGGCCGAGCGCTCAGCTGAGTGCCCTGACATGCCGGCGGCCGAGCGCTCAGCTGAGTGCCCTGACATGCCGGCGGCCGAGCGCTCAGCTGAGTGCCCTGACATGCCGGCGGCCGAGCGCTCAGCTGAGTGCTCAGACATGCCGGCGGCCGAGCGCTCAGCTGAGTGCCCTGACATGCCGGCGGCCGAGCGCTCAGCTGAGTGCCCTGACATGCCGGCGGCCGAGCGCACAGCTGAGTGCCCTGACATGCCGGCGGCTGAGCGCTCAGCTGAACGTTCGGCCACCGTGAAATAAAATAAAGTTTGTGATTTAAAAAGAAAAAGAGAGAGCATGGGCATTGAAAAAGAAAGGTTTCCGCTGCTCAAAAAAAGTTACATGCAGCGTTCCATCCGCCCGGCGCAGCGTCAAAATAACGACGCTGCGTCGTCCAGCGGATGCTACGCTGACACTTGCGTTACAGTGCGTCGTCCATACAAGTCTATGGAGAATAGCGCAGTGCGTTAACGGACTGTGCTATTCTCCATAGTGACGGACTGCGCTGAACGCAAGTGTGAAAGTAGCCCAACACATCACACAACGTCAACGGTTGTAATTAAAAATTTCCCAGGTTTATATAGCTACAGATGTTACGCAGGTACCTGTGTCTCAATGGTATCAGACAAGAAAAAGGCCTGTTTATTCTAAATTTGCAGTCTCGTAGATTCACTACTTTCTGCAAGGAATAGGTGAATGACAGAAGAGAACATTGAGGCACATATAGGAGCTGTGAACACACGTGGTAGGAGATCTAAAACCAGACCTTCTTTAAAATCTTTATTTTAAATACATTAGATAAATAACACTTTGTTACATCTATACATCGCCTTCACATATATTTTGGGATTGAAAGATTATTCTGTACTGAACAAAAATATAAAGGCCACACTTTTTTTGTTTTTTGCTTTCATTTGTCATGAGCTGAACTCGTAAGACTTTTTTCTATGTACACAAAAAGCCTTTTTCGCTCAAATATTCACAAATTTGTCTAAATCTGTATTAGTGAGCTTTTCTCCTTTCCCGAGATAATCCATCTATCTCATAGGTGTGTCATATCAAGATGCTGATTAGACAGCAGGATTATTGCACAGGTGTGCCTTAGGCTGGCCACTCTAAAATGTGCAGTTTTTCTAGTATAGGGTGGGTCTGAGGATGGGGGGGGGCAGAAAACCAGTCAGTGGGCCTCAGGATCTCATCACAGTATCTCTGAGCATTAAAAATTGCATCAATAAAATGCATCTTGTTTGTTGTCCATAACATACGCTTGCCAGTACCATAACCCCACCGTCACCATGGGCCACTCAACTCACAACATTGACATCAGCAAACCGCTCACCCACACGATGCCATGTACGCAGTCTACCATTTGCCCTGTACAGTGAAAACCGGGAATCATCTGTGAAGAGAACACTAGAAATGAGACGACCCCTGAATGTCCAGTTCGGCGGGTTCAGCCGGACTTTAGATAAAGTTCTTTTCTAGACCCAGACTTGACCTCTGAACCCCAATGGAAGTCACTAAGGCTACTTTCACACATCCGGTTTGAGCCCTGCGGCTCAATCCGGCTGTGAAAACTATGCAATGGATGCGGCGAAAACACCGCATCCTTTGCATAAGTTTTTACATGCGGCCCGTCCGGTTTTTTCCGGTTGCGGCATGCTACTGAGCATGCGCAGTGGAAAAAACCGCATGCGGCGAACGGATGCGTTTTTTTCCGCATCGCGCCGCATCCGGCCTCCATAGATATGCATTGAAAAATGCGCCGCAGCGGCCGGATGCGGCGCGATGCGGTGTTTTTTGCCGGAGCAAAAAACGTTGCAGGGAACGTTCGATCTGGCCGCGGCATCGGCTAAATCTGCCGCATGCGGCCAAAACCGGACCGAACGCAAGCCCCTGCGGCACAATACGGCACTAATGTAAGTCTATGCAAAAAAAAACCGCAACCGGCGTTACAAAAGCCGGTTGCGGTTTTTCTGCAGAACGCCGTATTGTGCCGCAGAGCAAAAATCCGGATGTGTGAAAGTAGCCTAATTGGGCAGTTTGGGGCTCCTTCCACATGCAGCCAGCTATAAACAGATCACTTCCGTGAGCTAGGTTTTTCCATTTTTTGGGGGGGGGGGTTTGGTGCACATTACATCTGATCAACGCTGCTGTTACCCCCAGTAAGAGCTGATCAAACACTGCAAGCGACTCACACTGAGCCGAGCACCAAGTGTACCCGAGCAAAGCGATGCTCGCGCGAGTTCTTTGCATACGCACAGCACCCGATCTTTGGGGGGTTTTTTGTACAGTCTGTTGTTGGTACGAACATCAAACCTCGGGTTCGCTTTTCACTAGAGAAAACCTCTCCAATGTGCCAGATTCCATCACTGTGCACATATGCCCACTCATGTCGGTTACATCAAAGAATTGCAGTCGCAGTCAGGAGCAGACCCCAATGAGGGCGACGAGCAGCAGATGAGCTTCCCTTAAACGGTTTCTGACAGTTTGTGCAGACATTCTTTAGTTATGGAAACAGATTGTTGAAGCAGCTGTCCGCAGGTGGCTTGTCTCAGACGATCTTGGAGGTGAAGATGCTGGATATTGTGGTTACACGTGGTCTACGGTTTTGAGGCCAGTTGGATTTACTGACAAATTCTCTGAAACGCCTTTGGAGACGGCTTATGGTAGAGAAATGAACATTCAATTCATGGGCAACAGCTGTGGTGGACATTGCTGCAGTTAGCATGCCAATTTTACGATCCCTCCCTTGTGACATCTGTGGCATTGTGCTGTGTGATAAAACTGCACATTTTAGAGTAGCCTTTTATTGTGGCCAGCTCTTTAAGGCACACCTGTGCAATAATAATGCTGTCTACTCAGCATCTTGATATTCCACACCTGTGAGGTAGATGGATTATCTCAGCAAAGGAGAAGAGCTCACTAACACAGATTTAGACAAATTTGTGAACAATATTTGAGAGAAAAAGGCCTTTTGTACATAGAAAAGACTTAGATCTTTTAGTTCAACTATTGAAAGATGAGACCAAAAAGAAAAGTGTTGTGTTTTATATTTTTGTTCAGTGTAATTTCCAATTTTTGGAATATGTTCGTCATGTAACAGACACCTTTCCAGATACATTTGGGCTTTTTTTTTGGACAATTTTGCATCCTTTTCTTTCCAGGGGTATTTCCTATGACTGTTGTGTGGGCATGTGGACAGTGGATGTACTGATTGATATGCACTGGCTGATCTATTAGTAACCTGTCACATCAAACATGCAGTTCAGTTGGTAGGCATCATGTTATAGTGGAGGGGGAGCTGAGCTGATTAATATACAGCTCAGCGCCTATGTATAGGTATATATACTGCTTAATTTGGGCTAGGAGTTCAGTGGGCAGTTCTACTCAGTAATTGATAATTATCTCTGTACCATAGATGTGAAACTCGGGTCTGCAGGACACATTTGGCCCATAGTGTAATTATATTTGACCCGCAAGAAAATACCAAATGTCTACGAGAGCTAGCCCTCCAGTAGACAGTGCATGCACAGCTAATACTATAAATCCTCTTTTTTCTGGTCTGGCTCGCTCCCTGGTTCCTACAAGGCTGTTTACAACACACGCCCTGTAGTAACGCTCCCCAGCTATGACACACTTCATGACTGGCATTCACCTGAGCCAGAAGTTCCCTCCTCTCCTCCCCACATCCGCGCACGCTCCCCCTGCGCTCTCCCATACATCTCAGCGCTCATAACGCCTACTACCCTCTGTCTCCTCCACAAGCTGGGCACAGGTATGCTATGGAGCCGGTTCGCTCCTGCCATGATTTTTGCTTTATTGCTTTATTTGGGCCTGTATTCTCCATTTTGTTTTGTTGTACACTGTTGTCTTTTCCCTATGTATTGAGATCTAACCCTTTTTGTTCACGCTCTACCATCTTGACTCTGCTAATATTACTGTTTCAGTGCTGTTTGTCTTTCTGATGTTCTATACTTCCATTACTTCCTTCTATTTGAGTCACCACAGCCTTTGTATTCCCCTGTATACTGCTATCTACCATCCCCATAACGCTAATTTCTCCTGCAGTTTCCATTTTTCTCCTTACCCTAGACAGATTGCCCCCCCCCCCCTACCCACATGCTACAGATGTGTCTTTTATGCTAATTTGTTTTTACATGAGTTTATAGTAATAAGCTTTGCTTGTTCCAGATTTCCAGATTCAATGTTAAAGCAAAGCTTACAGAAATATTCCCATCTCCAAGATCCTGTCTCAATATGTAGTAGGTGTACTAATAATTATGTTAATAAATAATAATAGCAAATACCTTCAATTAGAAATGTAGTATATGTGACGCCCTGGCAAAACCAGGGTGTCACAGACATGCAGAAATCCAGCAAAGTGCAGGTCATTCTCCTCCTTGGTAACCTGATCCCACACCAGTGCAGCAGGACAGACACACCCCTCCCCCCAGTGTAAGGCTACTTTCACACTTGCATTGAACGGTATCCGTTGCATTGCATTGTGTGACGGATGCAACGGCTGTGTTGCATATAGTGGCACAACGGATGCAACAGATGCTGCAAAACAACGCAATCCGTTTTGTTTTTTTGTTTTTTTTACAGTTTTACCGTCGGCAGACTATTGTGAACGATTAGCTGATCGCTGACAGTAGTCGGCCGCCGGGTGATCAGCCGATCACTCACAGTAGCCGGCCGCCGGGTGATCAGCCGATCACTCACAGTAGCCGGCCGCCGGGTGATCAGCTGATCGTTCGGTCGCCGACAATGTGTGCGGGGGGCGGGAGCGGGGGGTGGAGTGCGAAGTGGGTGGAGCCGAGCGGGGCCATGGCTGAGGACGTCAGTGTCGCGGGGACTGCATCGGTGGGGGACGTGTGTGTGTATGTGTGTGTGTGTGTGTGTGCGCGCGAGAGAGATTGTGTGTGTATACATACGGAGTGCGGGAGGGGGCGGAGCCGAGCGGGGAAGTGTCGGGCTCCCGGCACACGTAACCAGGGTTCCTTGGTTACCCGATGTGTACCCTGGTTACGGGTGCAGGGAGCCAGAGAGCATGTGCAGTGAAATCCAAAGGATTCCGCTGCTCAAAAAACGTTACATGCTGCGTTCCTTCCGCTCGACGCAGCGTCAAAATAACGATGCTACGTCGTCCGGCGGATGCAACGCTGACACTTGCGTTACAGTGTGTCATCCATACAAGTCTATGGAGAATAGCACAGTGCGTTAACGGACTGCGCTATTCTCCATAGTGACTGACTCCGCTGAACGCAAGTGTGAAAGTACACTAAGAGCTAAACTGAGCAGCAGGGGAGGGGCTGGGGCATAGTAAGTTTGGAGTGTGAAGAGAGCAGACCAGGGGAGGATAGCTCCTGGCTGCTGTAAGGAAGGGAAGTGTGGGGAAGGGGCAGGGTGGTGGCCTGCCGGTACCCAGGGAAGGCACGGATCACGGCAGGGGAGTGGGCTCCCCGTTCCCAACTGAGGAGAGAGAGTGGCGAACAAGAGAGGAGAAAGAGACATCTGGCTGCAGGGCAAGAACAGGGGTCTGCTGCACCGTGAGTGGGATCCAAACACCATCCGTACTGAAGGCTGCGGACACCGGCAATTCCTAGTTTACCAGTGACTCTGTGTGAAATACTTGTGAGTACGCCCGTGCCCTCAGGCACCGCACTGCACCGCAGCACTGCGCCCTGCTCCCTGCATATCCCCCAATCGGGCCCCGGGACACACCGCCCCTACCCACGGAGGGGTTAACATCCAAAGCTGCGCCCCAACACCGTTCCCGGGAGTCCCGCACCTTCACCGCAGCGGTGGTGTCCACCATCACCACAACCTGTGGGTGGCGTCACGGACAATCCCCTTTTACAATAACCCCTTTTTACAGTGGAGCCTGGGATCACAGACCGGGTCACGCCACCGTGATACTTACTGAAGTGACCATTGGCCCGGATCTGAGTACCCATATACCTGGGTTACACAAATAGTTCTGATTAGCTATGTTGCTTACCTCATGTGCAGGACAATGCAGTAACTTAGTTGCTAGTGGTCATATCAATGGATACCTAAGTAACTGTCACTATATGAGAGGTAACCATAGATACCTTATTTTCCGATTTGTAAGACACACATTTTCCCCGCAAAACTGGGGGAAAAATGGAGGCGTGTCTTACAAACCGTATATATGGCTTACTGGGCCAGCAGTGGTGGCGCAGGGCTGGCGATACTGCAGGATCGTGGGGTGTCGCGGCAGTGAGCACCATTGATATGCCGGCGGATTGCGAGCTGCTTTAAATCTCCAGAAGTTGAAGAGATAGACTTCGCGGCCATTTTCATGAAGTCTATCACATGAATCTGAGCACTCGCTGCCTCCGCGGCCATTTTCTTGAAGTCCTTCTCATCAAAGTATTGCCAACCCTCCACTGCTGCACACTGACTCTCTTGAGCCGCGAGACCCCCTCCTCCGAGCCTGCCGGCAGATCAATGGTGTCCGTCGCTGTGACACCCCACGAGCCCGCAGTATCGCCGACCCTCCATACACTGAACCTTTTGAGCCACGACACCCCCTCCTCTGAGCCCACAGCATCGCCGACCCTCCTGAGCCGTGACACCCCCTCCTTTGAGCCTGCAACATCGCCTACTCAGCCTCCTCGGACCTCCTGAGCAGCTCCACCACAGCTGCCCCCCCCCCCCTGTTGATTTAATATAAGAGGCACTAGGATTATAAGGCAGACCCTCATTTTAACAGTAAAAAATAATTTTGTTTCCTATTTTTTCCTCCTTCAAATTTGGGTCGTCTTATAATCTGGTGTGTCTTTATAAAATGAAAATACGGTCCTTAAACTTCTGGAATGCCCTGCTCATGAGGTAAGTAGCATAGCTAATCTGGAGAACTATATTTCATTTCTAATTGGAGGTATTTGATAATATTATTACTACACCTACTACATATTGGGATCTTGGAGATGGGAATAAGTCTTAGGGGTAGTTTGCACACTGCGGCATCGCTAGCTGATGCTAGCGATGCCGAGCACGATAGTCCCCGCCCCCGTCGCACATGCGATATCTTGTGATAGCTGCCGTAGCGAACATTATCGCTACGGCAGCTTCAGACGCACTTACCTGCCCTGCCACGTCGCTCTGGCTGGCGACCCGCCTCCTTCCTAAGGGGGCGGGTCGTGCGGCGTCACTGCGACGGCAGGCGGCCAATAGAAGCGGAGGGGCGGAGATGAGCAGGACGTAAACATGCCACCCACCTCCTTTCTTCCAAATAGCCGGTGGACGCAGGTAAGGAGATGTTCCTCGCTCCTGCGGCTTCACACACAGCGATGTGTGCTGCCGCAGGAACGAGGAACAACATCGTATCTCCATCACCGATTTTATGACGCTTTTGCGATCGTTTATCGGCGCATCTATGCTTTGCACGTTGCGACGTCGTTACTAGCGCCGGATGTGCGTCACTTTCGATTTGACCCCGGAGAGATCGCAGTAGCGATGTCGCAACGTGCAAAGTACCCCTAAGTTTGTTTCCATATGAAAGGTTCATCGTTATATTTGTTGAGAAAGAAAAACGCTCTATTGTAAAAATGTTTTTCAATAAATATGAAGGCTGACCTGAGACTTTGTCCCCTTTTTTCATTTTGGCCCTCTGTGTATTTGAGTTTGACTTCCCCGGTATACACAATCCAATCATCCAGAAAGGCTGTAAGACCGCTCACTGGACTAATAAGCCCAGAATCAGGAAATTAATAAATTACAAGAGGAAACTTAGGAGGTAACATTCAGGGAGAAACACCCCGTAATATTACATGCTGCCATGTGAGTGTTTGGGATGTTTTGATATATGTGGCTATTAGAAGTTGATGAACATCTCTGGCTTTTCCCTATGAACCACTACTAAATCAATTTGCTCTTGCTGGGTACGATAACTTTTGTCTCCTGTCAACTGGCTTTTATTGGTTACCCTGGTTAATATTCAGTATACTTTACACTGTATGTAGGGATAGCACAGGTTAGGTTTGTGGGTGATATTATGGCAGCTATTCTGCTTCTAGGCATTGCAGCTTTTGGACAGTATTTGCTCGCTACTTTTGCATACATTCAGTATGGAGTTTAAATCTTTAGCAACAGATCCCCCTACCTGCTCACCCACAGAAATTGTACATACAAGTGGGGTACAGAAACCAGGGCAAAAAGGAGGATCCAGATGGCAGTGCCCAACTCGCAACAGTTACATCTGATCCAGAACGGGGCCCTTCTGCTCACTGATCCGGCAGACGTGCTGTAAGGGTACTGTTCCACTTGTGCATAGTTTCCGATGTGAGGGCATCGGGAGCGATATGCTAATGACCCTCTGCTGTGAATGCCAGCTGATGGTCATGCGACTGTGATCCGATCTTGCAATCGCATCACAGCTGCGGAGAAAAGGGGGGGGGATCACTTTCTCTCCATCGCCTCCGCTGTCTGTCTCTGCGTACATCGCACTGCAGTCAGATGACATCTGAGTGCAGTGCGATGTTTCACACGCTCCCTTAGAATTGTATGGGGGTGCGTTAGCTGAGACCCGCTGCCAAACGCAGCAGGCCAATAAGGCATGAGAAATCAATCGCAGATAGACACTGCCGCATGGTTTTGCTCTAGAGTGAGAGCAATCTTTTGTTTTATCGGATTGCACTCGTCCGTGCAAAACGCATATGGAACCGTACCCTCATTTGAACTACCAGTTCAGCCAAATGATTTTGACCTTTATGACCACGGATACTATATTTTACGGTATACTGAACAAAGGGTAGGTTTTAGCATGGGTTTTTTTTCTTTTGTGAGTTTGTTTTTATTATAATGTATATGGTTTTGTTTCTTTACTCAATAAAACTATATATCAATCTGCCCAGCTCCTCTTGCTATATAACGTGCTGCTGATCACACACCATGTTCAATGTGACAGGTTCCCTTTAAGAAAATGGTGACTTGTGTTCGGCACATTTTGCCTTTCTTAAGTGTAGTCTTTGTATTATTTAAAATAAAAACATATATTCCTGTCAACCTGCAGTGCCCTTAAGGACAGCCGCTTCCCTCCTCTAACCCGTGAGGAGCTGCCCAAGCTGTCTTGCTCCGTGTCTCTGCTCACCAACTTTGAGGATGTAGGCGATTTCCTGGACTGGGAGGTAAAAAGTTCCACGTGACTTTGGCTTGAATCCATACTGCACTATCCGCTCAGCTTCCAATATCGCTGCACAAAAATCAGCATCTTCTCTCTTCTCATTTTTCTGCTGTATGTTAGAGACGACACAAAAGGCCTTTGTGTATAAAACTGTTCTAACAAAAAGTACCAGTGTTGCTTATAGTCCTTTGTTTTCACTGCAGCAGTGTAAAATATGAAAGAAATTATCTGAACTGATTTATTTGCTCTTAGAATGGATTCCTATAAGTCCGAAGTGTAAAACTGGCTATATACAGTCCCTTGCGAAAGTATTCGGCCCCCTTGAATTTTTAAACCTTTTCCCACATTTCAGGCTTCAAACATAAAGATAAAAAGTTTAATGTTATGGTGAAGAATCAACAACAAGTGGGACACGATTGTGAAGTTGAACGAAATGTATTGCTTATTTTACATTTTTGTAAAAAATAAAAAACTGAAAATTGTGGCGTGTAATATTATTCATCCCCTTTACATTCAGTGCAGCAAACTCACTCCAGAAGTTCATTGAGGATCTCTGAATGATCCAATGTTGTCCTAAATGACTGATGATGATAAATATAATCCACCTGTGTGTAATCAAGTCTCCGTATAAATGCACCTGCTCTGTGATAGTCTCAGTGTTCTGTTTAAAGCGCAGATAGCATCATGAAGACCAAGGAACACAACAGGCAGGTCTGTGATACTGTTGTGGAGAAGTTTTAAAGCTGGATTTGGTTGCAAAAAGATTTCCAAAACTTTAAACATCCCAAGGAGCACTGTGCAAGCGATTATATGGAAATGGAAGCAGTATCATACCACTGCAAATCTACCAAGACCTGGACAGCCTTCAAAAAATGTAATGTCAAACAAGGAGAAGACTGATCAGAGATGCAGCCAAGAGGCCCATGATCACTCTGGATGAACTGCAGAGATCTACAGCTGAGGTGGGAGAATCTGTCCATAGGACAACAATCAGTTGTATACTGCACAAATCTGGCCTTTATAAAAGAGTGGCAAGGAGAAAGCCATTTCTCAAAGATAGCCATAAAAAGTGTAATTTAAAGTTTGCCACAAGCCACCTGGGAGACACACCAAACACGTAGAAGAAGGTGCTCTGGTCAGATGAAACCAAAATCGAACTTTTTGGGCACAATGGCAAACGATATGTTTGGCGTAAAAGCAACACAGCTCATCACCCTGAACACACCATCCCCACTGTCAAACATGGTGGTGGCAGCATCATGGTTTGGCCCTGCTTTTCTTCAGCAGGGATAGGGAAGATGGTTACAATTGATGGGAAAATGGATGGAGCCAAATACAGGACCATTCTTGAAGGAAACCTGTTGCAGTCTGCAAAAGACCTGAGACTGGGACGGGGATTTGTCTTTCAACAAGACAATGATCCCAAACATAAAGCAAAATCTACAATGGAATGGTTCACAAATAAATGTATCCAGGTCTTAGAATGGCCAAGTCAAAGGCCAGACCTGAACCCAATCATGAATCTGTGGAAAGAGCTGAAAACTGCTGCTCACAAACGCTCTCCATCCAACCTCACTCAGCTCGGGCTGTTTACAAAGGAAGAATGGGGAAGAATTTCAGTCTCTCGATGTGCAAAACTGATAGACACATACCTCAAGCGACTTGCAGCTCTAATCGCAGGAAAAGGTGGAGCTACAAAGTATTAACTTCAAGGGGACGAATAATCTTGCACGGCCCACTTTTCAAGTTTATTATTTTTTCTAAAAGTTTAAAATAATCAATACATTTCGTTCATCTTCACAATTGTGTCCTACTTGTTGTTGATTACTCACCATAAAATTTTAATTTTTATCTTTATGTTTGAAGCCTGAAATGTGGGAAAAAGTTGAAAAATTCAAGGGGGCCGAATACTTTCGCAAGGCACTGTGCATGTCAACTAAACAAACATGTGGACAACTGCTCTCTCCTTACTCCCTCATAGATATGCACACTCAGACTGGCCGAGCAGCCATGTGTTCTGAATAGCCTGTGGTGGTGCATTATATCCAGGGAGAACTAAAGGATCAGAGGGTTCAATTCAAAAAGTTGTATTCTTTTCTCCTCAGATGTGATCTGTTTTGGGAGCGTGGGGAGGCCCCCATAGTTGGGAAATTGGTATCTAGCTCTGAAAGAATTGGCTGTTTCCACCATCTTTAATGTATATGGGGGATTTAAAGAGGTTATCACTACTCAGGCAATCCCATGTCAATCAGTACAGTTAGGTCCAGAAATATTTGGACAGTGACACAATTTTCGCGAGTTGGGCTCTGCATGCCACCACATTGGATTTGAAATGAAATCTCTACAACAGAATTCAAGTGCAGATTGTAACGTTTAATTTGAAGGTTTGAACAAAAATATCTGATAGAAATTGTAGGAATTGTACACATTTCTTTACAAACACTCCACATTTTAGGAGGTCAAAAGTAATTGGACAAATAAACCAAACCCAAACAAAATATTTTTATTTTCAATATTTTGTTGCGAATCCTTTGGAGGCAATCACTGCCTTAAGTCTGGAACCCATGGACATCACCAAACGCTGGGTTTCCTCCTTCTTAATGCTTTGCCAGGCCTTTACAGCCGCAGCCTTCAGGTCTTGCTTGTTTGTGGGTCTTTCCGTCTTAAGTCTGGATTTGAGCAAGTGAAATGCATGCTCAATTGGGTTAAGATCTGGTGATTGACTTGGCCATTGCAGAATGTTCCACTTTTTTGCACTCATGAACTCCTGGGTAGCTTTGGCTGTATGCTTGGGGTCATTGTCCATCTGTACTATGAAGCGCCGTCCGATCAACTTTGCGGCATTTGGCTGAATCTGGGCTGAAAGTATATCCCGATACACTTCAGAATTCATCCGGCTACTCTTGTCTGCTGTTATGTCATCAATAAACACAAGTGACCCAGTGCCATTGAAAGCCATGCATGCCCATGCCATCACGTTGCCTCCACCATGTTTTACAGAGGATGTGGTGTGCCTTGGATCATGTGCCGTTCCCTTTCTTCTCCAAATTTTTTTCTTCCCATCATTCTGGTACAGGTTGATCTTGGTCTCATCTGTCCATAGAATACTTTTCCAGAACTGAGCTGGCTTCATGAGGTGTTTTTCAGCAAATTTAACTCTGGCCTGTCTATTTTTGGAATTGATGAATGGTTTGCATCTAGATGTGAACCCTTTGTATTTACTTTCATGGAGTCTTCTCTTTACTGTTGACTTAGAGACAGATACACCTACTTCACTGAGTGTTCTGGACTTCAGTTGATGTTGTGAACGGGTTCTTCTTCACCAAAGAAAGTATGCGGCGATCATCCACCACTGTTGTCATCCGTGGACGCCCAGGCCTTTTTGAGTTCCCAAGCTCACCAGTCAATTCCTTTTTTCTCAGAATGTACCCGACTGTTGATTTTGCTACTCCAAGCATGTCTGCTATCTCTCTGATGGATTTTTTCTTTTTTTTCAGCCTCAGGATGTTCTGCTTCACCTCAATTGAGAGTTCCTTAGACCGCATGTTGTCTGGTCACAGCAACAGCTTCCAAATGCTAAACCACACACCTGTAATCAACCCCAGACCTTTTAACTACTTCATTGATTACAGGTTAACGAGGGAGACTCCTTCAGAGTTAATTGCAGCCCTTAGAGTCCCTTGTCCAATTACTTTTGGTCCCTTGAAAAAGAGGAGGCTATGCATTACAGAGCTATGATTCCTAAACCCTTTCTCCGATTTGGATGTGAAAACTCTCATATTGCAGCTGGGAGTGTGCACTTTCAGCCCATATTATATATATATAATTGTATTTCTGAACATGTTTTTGTAAACAGCTAAAATAACAAAACTTGTGTCCCTGTCCAAATATTTCTGGCCCTGACTGTATGTTTCCTCCTTATCAAATAAGAACACTTCTGGTGCCAGTGGTGTCAGCGCTGGCAATGCAGGGGCCCATCGGCTGCCACTTCACTGTCCTTTTTTTCTTTGGACAAATCTGACTTGAGGAAGTGAGAGTGCAGCCGTAGCTCCCTTTTCCTCTAGGTGTCAATTTATGTCCAAAGGAGAGGGACAGTGAAGGGGCAGCCGATTTGACCGCAGGGATCGCGTGACATAAAAATGTCACACAAGCCTTGGGAGAGCCAATGCCGACATTACTGGACCGGTTTCGGCATCGGAGATGAGTATAGATGTTCTTACTTTACTAGGGTGAAACATATGGATTGAGAAGGGGTTGTCCAAGTAGTGGACAGCATCTTTTAAGATCATAACCTCCAACTACAGTTTGGGGTTTTTTTTGGGGGGGGGGTTTGTTTTTTTGCAGTATCTGAAGGATATTGTGTCTGTTTTTTTCCAATATTGAGAAGACACTGTGACCTTCCATACATCAGATGTTAGCAGTGCACTCTTTTACTATGGAGGACACCGCGTCTCCACAATACATTTTGTTGCGTGAACTTGAAGGAAAAAAGCAAGGTTTTGTAAATTTCCTGGGAGGGCATTCAGCTATTTTTCAGAAGGACAGTTTAGGCTCACTGATTCGTGCCAGAGGGATGGTATGAGAAATTTGACATGTTGCAATCTCTTTTTTGTTACTTTTATATTTTGTTCAATAGTGAAGGGAAGTAATAATAACTTTGTATTAGCCTCAACCCCATGAGATGTAACAGCATGGAAATTAATCCTATGATATGATTCTATTTGCTGTGTCACGTGATACTTTGACCTTTTTTTTACATACATACTATATGTCAGCAGGTTTTTGTTATGTAAACCGAAACAAGATGTAAAGAAAACTGTTGAAAATGTCTCAACAGTAGAACTACTGGAGCTAAAGCAGATGCCATCTGTAATGAAACTTAAAGGGAATCTGTTAGCAGGCTTTTGCTATGTAATCTGAGAGCAGCATGATGCAGACACCCTAATTCCAGTGATGTGTCACTTACTGGACTGTTTAGTGCAGTTTTGACAAAATCCATGTTTTCTCTTCTGTAGATGTAGAAGTGCTCAGAATGCTGAGCCGTTTATAACCCCACCCACTCTCTTGATTGACATCTTCCTGTGTACTCTATGAATTGTCAGCAACCTTCTAATCAGTGGTGGGGAGGGGTTATCCAGATTGGCCTGTACATGTGACCTAGTATGGCAGTGCTTATCTGCTCTTGAAACACTGATTGTATTGAAACTACAGCACACAGCTCAATAAGTGACACATCACTGGAATCAGGCCTACTTCATACTGCTCTCAGATTAAATAGCAAAATCTGCTGACAGATTTCCTTTAAAGGGGCAATTAAGTTTTTAAGTGAGATAAAGCTGTTGGATACATCTGTTCTTTGGGAACAAATAGAATGAATACTTCACAGCACAATGTGGTGTAGTGAAATCCTCTGTCACTGCTTTTATGATGTAGTGATATTATGTACAACGTCCAAGGATGCAGAGAGATGACGATTAGGAGATTTGCAGTTTATGAACCCACCTCATCTACAAGTATGACGACCTTGCCACGTCGGGATATAACCTATGGATTCATTATCATCGGATTCATTGGTATAGTTATCTTTGTAAGGTGTACGGCCGGGAAATTATAAAGTTAAACAAATGGACCACACAACCATAACTTATAAGGGAATACCATAATACTTTTATTTTTTATTTTTTTAAAAACTTTATTTTCATTTTTTTTCTTTTTACACAATGAAAATATCAGCAATAGTAACCATTAAAATCTATTAGATATCATCAATGTCCACTGAAGCCAGTTTAATGTCTGACTTATGTAGTTGAATGGAAAACAACAACTAAAGAACCATATCCATACACTCAATACATACAACACCCAATCATACTGATCCCCACCGCCATCTCCCCGATATGTCACTTAAGGGGTATGCCCATCTCCAAGATCCTATCCCAGTATGTAGTAGGTGAAATGATAATATTAGCAAATACCTCCAATTAGAAATCTAATAGAGTTCTCTTGATTAGCTATGTCACTTGCCTCATGTGCAAGGCATTACAGTTTCTTAGGTATCCATGCTTACGACTATGAGCAACTAAGTATCTAACTGTCACTTTGACTGGTCGTAACCATGGATACCTAAGCTGCAATGCCCTGCACATGATGTAAGAGACACCTAATCAGGAGAACTATACTACATTTCTATTTGGTGGTATTAACTATTTATTATTATTATTATTATTATTATTATTATTTATTATTACATATTGGGATAGGATCTTGCAGATGGGAATAACCCCTTAAGTAACACCTTATACAGAAATATGATGGAATTAAATAAACACAGAGCTTTGCTGGGAATCTCGTTGGGCATTGTCTGCTACTGCTAACCACCGTCCCCATATCTTATCAAATTTATAACCACTTCTATTTGTATATAGTGGATATATTTGATTAATTTTAGCCAATGGAGCATACAGGGGACTTCTGTGTATTTCCATGGCATTATAATTATTTTCTAGCACAGAAAAACAGCCATAATGCTTTTGTATGCGTTTTTTTCTTGTTTGCAATCTAAAAGTAGAATTAACTGCTCCATGTAATTTTTATCTTAGGTTGGAATCCATGGGATCCGGATTGAGTTCCTAAATGAAAAGGGGGTAAAACGCACAGCCACCTACCTACCAGAAGTAGCCAAGGAACAAGGTATATTTTTTACCTGTATAGGAAAAATATTGGCCTGATTGACATATATCCTGTGACGTCAGAGCGGGTCTGATCCAGTAACCCTGTCCCCCGTCCCCCATCCTGCCCCATAGAGTTGTGTAGTGCAGCACCGAAGAGAGGGACACTGTTATTCCCCTGTTCTAGTTATGCATGGGGTCCATCACCTAGAAAGGTGTATCCCCACTAACCAGCTATAGCCCTACCAACTATGTTTTGTTTTGTTTTGGTTTTTTTCAATTGGCTGAAATATTCTTTTGCACTTTGCAAACTTGTTGAACCATTTACCTGGGTTGTCTACCTTTCAGGATTTTTTTTTTTATATATATACTTAAATGCATGTGTTTGGGGCTAAAAATTAGTTTTTTTTGCTATTGGGTTTCGTTAAAGGGAACCTGTCTTATGCAAAAAAAAACCACTATAGATAGATAGATATAACTTTAATCTTTAAGTAAATCGCTTTAATATGTTGCCTGGTCACCATACTGAAAGCACGGCTTCAGGAGGACTAATATATCTTCCTGGGAGTTGCTGGCTTTCAGTCATAGTGGCGCGGCCGGAGCAGTCACAGTCACGATTACTATACTTTGAGTGCACTTTAATCACTCTCCAGCACTTTGATAGTTTGCTCTGCACATATACGCTGTAAAGCCAACTATCAATGTGCCTGGGTGTGATTACAGCGCACATTAATGTGAGCGATGCTGTGACTGATGACTGTAATCACGCTGTGCATGCCTCAATGACTGAAAGCTGGCGGTTCCCGGATATTAGTGAATTTCCTCCCTGTAGCCACGTGTTGTACCAGATAATGATTATAACCCTATATTTCCCGGTGAGGACATATAGGGTTATAACCATTTGCCTTCTGTAGCCTCTGTGTTGCAGTGTCTATTATCTTAGGCTCCATTAGGCCGCGCATTTTGACGGTAGTTTGTTTCTCTATAAATTTTTTTTTTTTTCTTCTTCATACCCCTAAGCTGATTTATGACCACAGACTACAATAAAACTGAATGTGAAAGGAAACAGCCTCTAAAAGCCAAACAGGGCAACATTTTTAATTGAACCCAGTTGTAAAAATTACTTTTAGCCACAAATCTTGCATTAAAGAAAAACAAATATATCCCCAAAGGTGGACAACCAAATAATGGCCGTCAGTAAGCACAAACTGACAGTATAAACTTTGCATATAACCTTGTAGTGGATACAGTCCTTATAAAATTCACACCTTTATGGTATGTGCGCATGTTGAGTATTTGGTTGCAGAAGTTTCTGCGGAATTCCTGCATCTCTTGGCAAGAAAAAACACAAAGGCAATTAATGCTATAGAAATAGATAATAGATGCATAGCTACAGACAGACCTATAGAGATATAATTGCATCATGTGGAGCTTATTGAACAGCTTTTTATGAATAAATACATAAATAAAAAAAAAACAACGTGGGGTCTCCCTCAATTTTTGCAACCAGCAAAGGTAAAGCAGATAGCTGCGGGCTCTAATCATCAGGTGGGAGAGTTCCAGGGTTATTGGGCCCTTCCTAGCCTAAAAATATCAGCCCGCAGCCGCCCTTGAAGGGGCACATCACATTACATGCTCCAGTTCTGGTGCTTTGCCTCGGCTCTTCCTGATTACCCTTGTGCGTTCGTAATCAGGGTAATGGTTTATGGGGTTGATGTCAGCTGTGCAGTGTCATCTGGCATCAAGACTTGGTGTTAGTTATGGAGAGGTCTCCCCCATTATTAACCCAATAAGTAAAAGGAAAAACACACAAAATACTTATTTTAAAAAAACATACCCCAACTTTTTCCCTGGTTTATCAATTTATTTGAGAAAAAAAAAAGCCATGCAGTTTCCACATAGTCCAGGGAATCTAACGTAGTCCATCCAAATGGAAACCTGGAAGACTCAAAAACAGAGAAACAAAATCACGGAACTGTTTCTGTTTCGTTTCAGCAATTTATTAAAAAGCAAAGTTTCCACGCAGGTCCGACATAATCCAGTGGTACCCATGCTGTTCCTTGATTACGACAATCAAAGTCTATGGAGCCTCGTTCTAAGTCTTCAAAGCCTTTGAGCAGCGGCCACTCGTGGCGCACACTGCACACTGCGAGCTAGTAACTGTGAAGTGCGGTGATGTTAGTAAAGTTACTGCTCTTCACAGTGATGAGCGATAAGGTCAGGAACATCACTGCTCATCAGAATCGCCGGGCCACGCAAAGTGCAGCGTGTGCTGGGAGTGGCTGCTGCTCAAAGGCTATGGAGACAGAACAAGTCTCCATAGCCTTTGATCGCCGCAACTGAAGAATGTCGGTGTCACGGTCATCTCCCTGTTTTTGGAAACTAATGAGAGCTTTAGGACTGGAGCCTCTCCTATCCATCTGGCTCTCTACATTTAAATGTTGTTTCGTTTCTCTGGGTACTGAAATGGTTAATGTCCGTTTAGCTGCTAGCATCTTTTCCAGCAGTACTTAGCTGAGTGTTTCAGCTGCAGCTACTTTGTAGCCACGCCCCTTCAGGTGTAAATAGAAAGGTTTCCAAGCAGTCTATGCTGAAGATACAAATCTGATTGTATACTGGCCCCCTTGGTGGAAGGAGCTGAGGAGTGTTCCAGAAGCCGAACTTTATCCTTTTTTTGTTGCTGTTTTCCCCTCTTTGTCTTGCATTTCCTTGTGTTATATTAGTGTAGCCATGGGGTCAGTGTCTTCCACCTGCCAATGCACTAGCCAGGGCAACTACAGGGTTTTCTCAGGTTCCTGGTCACTGACAGTTGCGGAGATGGTATATGGCCCGGCTAGGAGTGTAGGGAGAGTTGCAGGTGAGGATAGGAGGTGTCCCATCTATTCCTCTCACTACAGCTAGGGCCCACCATTGTTATTGTGTCCCCAGTTTTTACCCTTTCTTGTTGTATTGTTTGCTGTATTTTTGTCGTGCGTCAGACGTCTGTTTATCTGAACTCGTCCACCACGTGTAAACGTGACAGTCGGGGGAATGGATTACGTGAGACCTGACTAAGAACATTTGCCTTTGAATAAATTGGTGAATGAGGGACAGGCTCTTCATTTTTTTCTCTTTTTAGGGCTTTAAGGTTTCCATTTGTGGACTACATCAGATTCCCTGGACTACGTTGGACTTGCATGGCTTTTATTTATTTTTTTAATTAAATTGGTGGACCAGGGAAAGTATTTTTGTGTTTTTATTTTTGTTTTTGTTTTCTTTTTACATACAGGTTTAATAACGGTGGTATTTGATAGACACCTCTCCATTACGAACACCAGGGCTTGATGCCAGCTAACACTACACAGCTGATATCAACACCAAAAACCATTACCCCATTGCCACCGCATCAAGGCAATCAGAAAGAGCCGAGGCAAAGCACCAGAATTGGCACATCTAATATGATGTGTGACTTCTGGGGCGGCTGTGGGCTGGTATTTGTGGGCTGGGATCTTCCCAGCGTGAGAATTACCTTTTTGCTATTTATCAAAAATGTGAAGGGCCCATTCATTTTTTTTAATTTACTTATTTAATCATTGACTTTTTGACTTTAAGATTCCCTTCAGGATTAGTGACAAATCTGCCCTCAAAAAACATGGCCAAACGCAATGTGTGCACATGGCCTTGGTGTTCTAATCGCTACCTTCAGTTTGCAGAAATTGAAGTGTAATAAAATATGCTAACGAGCGTGCTCTGCGCATCCTCAGTGTGGCCAAGAGTATCCGTTCAGTCTCCCCCTACCCTTACTGGTTTTGCATGTTGTCATCTTTTTCATTGGTGATTGACAACACTGGATTGCCTGAAGCTAGCACTATCTGCAGATAAGAAACTGGATTTCCTGAGCTTTCTTAGCATATAGTATCCATCCAGGCAAGTCAGTGTTGTCAATCACCAGTGATAGAGGTGGGGACATGCAAAACCAGGGGCGGAGTGGTGCACAGCTTCTTGACCACATTGAGGTTGCACCGAGCACCCTAATTAGCATATTTTTTTACACTTAAGTATCTGCAGAATGGAGGCAGCGATTAGAAAACTAGAGGTGCGATTCTTATAGTGGCTATGTTCCATACAGCATTTGTGTTCAGTCTATACAGTCAGTTTGGGCTGACACTCCCTTTAAAAGTAACCTACCATGTCCAATATGTACCCACAACCACAAGCAGTTCTGGGTGCATATAGCTAATCCCTGCCTGACCGTTCCAGCATCTGGTAGCATGGATAAAGGGACTTTGAGAAAAAGTATGGTATTTCTAAAGATCTTTTACCGTATGCTAATGAGTGACGGGCCTAGTCCCAAGGGCGTTGCTTGCCTTGCCAGTCGGCCCCATTAGCATGTTGGTACACCCCTGTGGGCGTGCCAACATGCTAATTAATGCGCAGCGTCAGAGGATGATCTCACTCACCTCTCCACTGCCATCGCCGCCCGACGGTCGATTTTGGCTTAGTGCGCATGATCCTGGACTTCTGGTCATCCGTACTACTTCAGTTTGAAGCCAGGACACGTACATCCGGCTTCAGAGTGCGCATGACTAAAACTACGGGATCATGCACACTGAGCCGAAATCCAGTGTCGGGCGGCGATGGCAGCGGAGAGGTGAGTGAGATCATCCTCTGAGGCTGTGCATTCATTAGCCTGTTAGTACACTCCTGTGGGTGTGCTAACATGCTAATAGGGCCGACTGGCAAGGGAAGCAACGCCCTTGAGACTAGTCCATGTGCTCATAAGCATACGATAAAAGATCTTTAGAAATACTTTTTCTAAATATCTCTTTATCTATGCTAGTGTATACAGGGACGGTTAGGCAGGGATTAGCAATATACACCCAGAACTGCTCGTGGTTCTGAGTCCATATAGCACCTGATAGGTTCCTTTTAATCTATGGTCATTTACTAAATCATGTTCATATCCTAATTTCTGATGTAAACACCCCTAAACAGGCGAATAAAAACTTTATGGAAACTTATTATCACTTAGAACTACATCATAAAACATTGCAATCTAGTAATCCCATAGCAACTCCTAGGTATTGAAACTCCTGAGTAAGTACCTTTGTAGATTGCTTCTACCTATATTTCTGTATGTGCATCTCTTCTCAGATTGGGATCAGATTCAGACAATAGACTCTCTGCTCAGGAAAGGTGGCTTCAAAGCTCCCATTACTAATGAATTTAGGAAAAGCATCAAACTCACAAGGTGAGTGCTGCCATATACCTATCTGGTGTCCTGTGCACAATGCTGTCTTGAACTGTCTGGTGGGTGTCTTCTCTTTACCCCTGATCCTTGAGTATAATGTATCTGTCCCTTTGCACTCAACATTACTATAGTTGGTAAGCTAAATGCCTCCATATAAATAAGTTTGAATGAATTTTATCTGATGAATTTATAATAAGATTATAATGATAATAAGAGATATGATGGATGTACCTGAGGCCATCAGGACCGTGTGTAGGCAACCTCCAACCCTACACGTGTTTCGGCGTACCTTCTTCAGGGCAAATTTCCCTGACGATGGTACGCCGAAACACGTGTAGGGTTGGAGGTTGCCTACACAGGTACGCCGAAACATGTGTAGGGTTGGAGGTTGCCTACACACGGTCCTGATGGCCTCAGGTACATCCATCTAAATAATGTGTTTGACAATATTATGCATATCATGCACTTTATCTAATTCAGCATTGATGGATAGCACCTCCAGTGGCTGGCTTGGTGTCTTGCATGTGGGCATATATGGAATTAATTGCCATGATTTATTATATTTATAACTTTAGTGCACTTTATTATTGATCACTTTACAGTACTCTTTGTGCACTTTATTTGTATTTTGGAGCATATGCACTTTATATTTGTAATTTTGCACAGATATTTATGGCGATGTTTGTTTTTTGGTGTGCCCACTTGTTTTTAGATCCCTTGCTGCCACCTGGTGGCCTTTTACATGAAATTACACCATCTATTTAAATATTATAGGATTGTTATAAATTTGTACCGTGTTTTTTGGCCCCCTATTGTCACCATTCCCTTGCTTGACCATTGTTTTTAATTCCGTCATTAATAAAGAAATATTCATTTTATTGGTTGTTGGCTGTTTTTCTATGTATCGGTCTAATATTTATATAATAGCCTATTTATTGATAGTTGGGGAGTATTTATTATATTTATATATGGTGATAGTTTTTTTAACACACTATATTATACTCTTCTTCTTGACATTAATCGGTTTAGTTTACGAAAACAAAGTAGCCATCGCAAAATATCTAACAAATGGTTTATATTCTGTTCAGAGACAAACAAATACTGCAAGGGCCATTGTTTTTTTATGCAATAGATGAGTAAATAGCCGAACGTGTTCATTGGGTAATATTAGGCTGCATATACAAGTGCAAAGACTCAGTGAATTACACTATTTCCTACAATGGTATGTAATTCCAATATATATGTTAAATGGAAGCCATAAAAGTGGGATCAGAGCCTAAAACAGATTTTGGGTGGCCAAAGACATCTATGTATCTCCCGAACTTCTGGAACTTCTGACAGTGTGGGGTTAGGAATGAGGTTTATTGAAGTTCGAGGAGGGTGAATAAAAGCACAGTATAAACTGCAGCCAGGAGTGTGGATGATTTCTGAGACCAGAAAACCCTTTTGATTGTAAACCATACTGAAATTTTTTGTTTACTGTGGACTTAGCTTGAACACATTTGTAACACTGTTTTCTTCTACAGGTACCGAAGTGAGAAGGTGACAATCGGCTACACAGAATATATGGCCTCCCGCCAGAATGCACAGCAAAATGGCACTGTGCATGCACTGCCTCATTATACGCATTACTCCTGACACATCGCTGCCCACATTGCAGCACTGTCCCCCGCTCGCCGGCAATGCCTGTGATCTCCTGACATCTGACTCCTCCTCAGCCCCCTCCTCCTGGTCCAGTTACCTATACTACTGCACCATCTTATGAGCATCACCAGAGGAGGAAGCAGTGCCCAGAGACTGGCAGACACAAGCAGCCTTACCTCACACCCCGCTCTCTCCAGGGACCTTGAGTGGGAAGGAGAGCTAAATAGGAAGTTATGGTTTCCTTCAACCCCTCCAGTGTTCGGGGTTACTCTCCCCAGGAAAAGCTCTTTTAGGTTTTTACATTATATATTGATTTTTTTTTTTTATATGCATATATAAATATTGTTTTTTAACAAGGTACAACCCCTACATTGTGAAATCTGCTACCATGTTTCCAGAACTTGTCTGAATTGGGGCAGCATGGCCTCTAATGTGTTGCTTTGCAATTGTAACAGACCTTCCGGTCTTGGGCTGTGAGTGACACTCTCTGAGAGCTATAAGTAAGTATGGAGAAGAGTTGAGCAAGACCCTGGTATGAGGCGCACAACAGTACACCATGGCAGTCAGTCATGGGCAGTGTGATCTTCCTCGATTGGCGTTTGAATGTCGGCTCTTGCAATTATGAGGCCCCCATGGTGTGATGACGTACTTCACTTGAGGACTAGTATCCCAAGATGCCAGCATTTAGGGTGCCCGGCTGAAGAAGTTCACACTACATGGACAGAGTGGCACGGAGTACTATTGTGATGCTGGACCAGAGTCCTACAAATCTTTAAGCTCTTCTCTAGAGTGGAGTAATACACATTACTTTACCAGTATACACAATTCCTTTTTTCCAGGACTTCTTTCTATGCATTATATCTTACAATATTTTAATTCCAAAATTGCTTAGAATCGCCACTTTCTATGCAATTGTGAAGATGTTTAACCCCTCTGATGTAAGTTCTGCTATAAACTGTGCATGTATTGTTAAAGGGGAGGGTCACTTAAAGAGGTTGGCCACTGCTTTAGCATGGATGGCTTCTCCTTAGGATAGGTCATTAATGTCTGATAGGCCGGGGTCTGATACCACACACCCCCACTGATCAGCCTTTCTCGGTACCAGCGGTGGCAACAGGCAGCCGGAAACGCTCCGTTACGGAGCTGCCACGTCTTCTGATAGCGGCCTCGGCTGGGTACTGCACATCCGTCCATTTGATGTGCAGTACCCAGATGTAGCCGCTATCAGTTGACGGGAAACCTGCGGAACTGAGCATTTCCAGACGCCTGCTACAGCCACCAGAACCAAAAACAGCCGATCGGCTGGGTATTGGACACCGGGCAGTCAGACATTGATTACCTATCCTAAGGATTGGCCATCAATGTTAAAATAGTGGTCAACCTCTTTAATACATACATAAGTAAAGCTAAACTAACTTTTAATCATTTTATAATGGTAACAACAGTGTTTTCCCCTTTCAGAGCTACCGTACTCCTATGCCGTTTTTTATTTTGATCCATGGGCACCAGCACAATAGGACTGAAGTTATGTCCATGAAATGTGATTAGAATGGTGTCCACGGAGAGACGTGACCACATAATACACAGAGATCCATGTTCATGAGTAAGGTTACAGGATGCCCTCTAGTGGCTTCTAATGCATCAGCGCAGCGTTGACATGTCCCTTGTAGCTAGTGATAATCAGCGCTGCAGTCGAGGGGTTGAATAGTCTCCCCCTATGGCTCCCAGACAAAATAATGGAGCACCCCTGTTTTGAGATTGGTGGGAAATTGAAAGATACAAAGTGCCAATGATACCGCTCAATTAATCTTCTGCTGATATGCAGTGAAGATCACCGAATAGCCTTAGGACAGTTCTGTTTGAGTCTTCTGCCGCAAGAGAGTGTCATATAGCCTCACTTATGAACTCACACTTTTAGGGCTCGCTCACAAGCGTATAAATCTAAAATAGTGCCAGAAAATCTCACATTCGGACTGTTAGTCAATGATGCAGGTCATATCTGCGAGTTTTTCCTCAGGTCTAATCGGATTGTGAAGAATATCGCAGCATGCTGTGATTGGTAGCGTAACTCAGATCATGCACACCCATACAAGTGTATGGGTGCTTGCGAAACATCGGACTGCGCTCGTATGACATTTGAGTGCAGTCCGATATATGCAAAGACATGTTCTTGAAAAGATGGTGAAATTAATCTCTCCTTCTCCGCATCTGTGCCATGATTCTCACATGCGATGGGATCGGATCACAGTGAATGACTCTTGATTCTCGCTCATGCACGGACTGCGCTGTCATTAGCCTATCGCACCCAGTTCTGTCACATCAGATGCTCTATGCTAATGTGACCTCGGCCTTATGGACATTGTTGCACATGATGTTCCTTTTCTTAAGTGCAAAAATTATTTTTAGCCAAAAATGCATGCATTTGTTTCTTAACTCAAAGACTGTCAATGAGCTCGGTGTGATCAGAGAATGTATATATCTCGGCTTCCTTCTTCAGAGCTCCTTTCAGCCACATGGAAGTTCATCTGAATATTGTGGTCATAAATTAATGAGCGGAGAATAGAGGATGGAAGAAAAGAGTTAGGCTGGGGCCACACTGGGATTACTGCGATCCCCTCGCATGACACTCTGCTCACGCTGGCAGTACAGCAGAGCCGAGTGTCATGCGAGTGTCCTTGCGACTGAGGTCCGACTGTGCGAGCGGAGCTCAGCTGCGGGGGGCGGGCCGGCACTGAGGAGGGGAGGGAGGGATTTATCTCCCTCTTTCCTCCGTAGCCGGCTATTGCCATTCTCGCCCTGCACTCGCGGTACACCGGTGTACCGCGAGTGCAGTGCGATTTTTCTCTCGCCCCATACACTTGAATGGATGCGAGAGAAAGAGTCTCGCATTACAATCGCAGCATGCTGCGATTGTTATCTCGGTCCGATTAGGGCTGAGAAAATAATCGCTCATCTGCGATGGCACACAGGCTAATGTTGGTCCGAGTGGAATGCGATTATTTTATCGCACTCCACTCACACCAATATTCATGCCGTGTGGCTTAGGCCTTACAAACTCTCCTGTCAGACCCATCTCAGATCCTCTGTTACCTTATTCTACAGCCAGCAATAGCGCAACAGAGGTTATAGAGTTAAAAAAAAAGTCTAAAGTTTTTAATAAAACTTTATTTACAAATTATTTTTGGCCATAAATACATGCATTTAAGTAAAACAAAATTGCAATATTAATAAAATAGCTATAATTCTGTATATTGGTTTAGTCTTAAAATTAATTAAAAAAAACAAAAAAAAAAAACAACAACCTTGTAGGGAACTATAGGGTCTCCAAATCGGCTATATTGCTGGGTAGGACAGTAAGAAAATATATAAAATTTGCTGGCCAGAAATGGATTTTAGATCACTGAGATGTAATGTAATTTTTTTCTGTGCCCAAAGGTTTGTGACAGGTTCCCTTTAATTCTCATGTCTGGTTACTACAATTTTTTGCTCTACACTAGATTAAAAAAAACCTGCTCTTATACTTACTAATGTTTAAATATAAAGAAATAAGAGATTTATACATAATCCTGCATACATCCCCTGGTAGCCAACAGAACATCCACACAACTGTGTAATGTGACTTTTACTTTTTCAAGACTAAACGGCTCCATTGCTAAACAGCTCAAATGAGAGAACAAACAAAAGGTGCATAGTGAGAGAGAAGCCGCAGCTCTCACTTTATCCGAAGGAGGGGGCAGTGAAGCAGCCGGCAGGGATCACGCAAGCTCCTAGAGAGGCAGCGCAGATACTGCTGGAATAGCACCGGAGGTGTGTATAAGTGTTATTTTATAAGAGGGAAATGTAATTATTGATAAGTGGTTATCCGAGTAGTGGACAATCCCGTAATATTAAAGGGTATCTAGAGGTGTCTAAACAAGCTACCTTTTTTCTACTGGATAACTGATAACGCTCAGATCAGTGTGGGCACCATAGGTGGCACCCAAAACCTTTCTGGAAGCGGGAACTTGTGTCCACGCCTTTTACCCTGGACAACATAGGAGTGCAGTATGGATGATTGGATTGGCCCAGCTGACACTTCTAGTAGAGGCTGCAAGCAGTTAAAATTGTATTTTTTTTTTTCTTTAGTGCACTTAATATGGAGCTCTGCATAAAAAACAGCTTTATCCTTTAGTTGGGTGTAGTACAGTGCCTTTAGGAAATACTTGCATTCCCAGTGACTTAACATTACTGGAGCATCTTTTCTTAGAACTCTGTGGTGTCTTGTTACTCTGGGCACTATCATGCCTTAGGTCATAGGAACATGTCCCTTCACAGTTTAGGAAAAGATTCTTCAGTCTTGGTTTTACATTTAGAATCCATGTATTTCCTATTATAGACATGGAGAGGTGACCGGGCCCTCTCTAAGATTACGCCAGCATTCTTCACTGAATTAAATAAATAAATTAAAAAAAAGTATTCAGCCCTGGGCATTGTAATGGCAGTCACCCTGCTTTACCAAGTAAATAATAATTATAATTAATAATTTATATAATTAATTATAATTAATTCATATAATTAATATAACATTAAGCAGTAGCTTACTGGACAGGTAAAGGGTTATTTCCAAGATGTTGCTTTATCTCCTATCCATAGAATAGGAGATCACTATGGCTGCAACCGCAGAGACCCCCAGAGATCCCGAGTACCTAGTTTTGAGTGGAGTGGAAGTGTGCATGCTTTACCTCCATTCCACACTATTTCTGGCAATCCCATAGACCATGAATGGAGCGGAGCTCAAGCATGCACACTTCCACTACCTAGAGCCCGGGTTCTCTAGATCTCTTGGGGTACCTGCAGTCGGAGCCCCAATGATCTCACGTTATCTCCTAATGTGTGGATAGGTTGTAGCAGGACATGCTGTTTATTTTACAAGCAATTGAGGAAAACTCCTATGACCCCTAAATCAGTGTTAAAAAACGACTGGTCTTGTAGCCAAATATCCATTTTCCCATTACAATCTTATTTATACACCATAAACCCTATATTTTGGATGACATCTTATATGACTTTTCTTTTTTTATGCCTGCTGGCAAACTGGAGGGGAAGCTCAGGTGAAGAGAGTAACTTTTGTGGCACAGACAGGGAGAGAGGATGGATTTTGCACATAAAGTGTCAGACTTCCTTGATGTTAAGCTCTTTCTTCATCTATCCTACCTGAGAAGCCATCACCAACTGGCTTTTTTGGCAGTAGATTGAGAAGTATCCTGCCATACGCATCCCCCTCTTTCCCTTTGAAGAATCATGGAAGATTGTTTTTTTTCCTTTCATGCTGCTGAGAATAAATTGAACTGATTGATTGGATCAGGCAATGAAACGTTGTGATGTCATCATTTAAGATTCTTTTGCTTCCTTCATCTGCATTGACATGAGATCACCTCCAAAAGAAGATCGCCTCCAAAAGAATATCGCCTAACGCTTCAGGTGGAATTTATGGTAGTCCAAACTCCAAAGTCTGAAATAACCTGGCCTAACCCTGATCTCACCCTCTATAATGTGGTTGGGTGTCTTGAGACATGCTCACTTGACGAATTATGCAGGATCTACAATGACGTGGATAAGGTAGTATTCACATGCAATAGATAATTTACGACACACATGTATAGCAATTTCTAAGTTTGATACTTGTGCAGTTCATCTTTTATTGATTGTAAAAGATGACATCTACATAGAATATTTCCTGAGGCTTTGATGGAGTTTGGTTCCTACAATAACATGCCACCCACATGTCAGACACCAGCACACACACACATTGCTCCCACATCAGACACAAGTAGCACACACACTCACCACTCACATGCCAGACACACGCAGCACACATGGCTCACATTCCAGACACATGCAGCACACTCACACGGCTCACATTCCAGACACATGCAGCACACTCACACTGCTTAATTTCAGATACATGCAGCACACTCACACCGCTCACATTTCAGATACATGCAGCACACTCACACCGCTCACATTTCAGATACATGCAGCACGCACACACCGCTAAGATTCCAGACACATGCAGTACACTCACACCGCTAACATTTCAGATACATGCAGCTCACACTCACCGCCCAGATTCCAGTCACATGCAGCACACTCATATTGCTTACATTTCAGATACATGCAGCATACTCACACCGCTCACATTTCAGACACATGCAGCTTACACACCGCTTACATTTCAGACACATGCAGCTTATACACCGCTTACATTTCAGACACATGCAGCATACACAATCTGTTTTTCTACCGACTGAGTCATGTAAGGGCTTGTTTTTGTGGTATGAGATTTAATATTTCTTTGTCGCTCCATTGGGAGACCCAGACAATTGGGTGTATAGCTACTGCCTCCGGAGGACACACAAAGTATTACACTTAAAAGTGTAAAGCCCCTCCCCTCTGCTATACACCCTCCCGTGCATCACGGGCTCCTCAGTTTTTAAGCTTTGTGCGAAGGAGGCACACATGCAAGCATAGCTCCACAACTTAGTCAGCAGCAGCTGCTGACTATTTCGGATGGAAGAAAAGTGGGCCCATATAGGGCCCCCAGCATGCTCCCTTCTCACCCCACTCTGGTCGGCGGTGTTGTTAAGGTTGAGGTACCCATTGCGGGTACGGAGGCTGGAGCCCACATGCTGTTTTCCTTCCCCATCCCTGCAGGGCTCTGGGTGAAGTGGGATCCATAATCGGTCTCCAGACACTGGGACCGTGCTCCCTCCGCAGCCCCTGGGAATCTGCTGGACAGGAGCTGGGTATCGTCAGGGACATGGCCCTGCTACTGCGAGGTACTCTGTGTCCCCTTGGGGACTGCGCATGGCGCGCTTGTGTCGTACACGCTGCAGCACTGCTGGGCGTGTTAGTGCGCCGGGACCGCGCTTGTGGCCGGCTGCGCTTACACTCTAGTCTCCGGCTTCTGCCTAGTACCGCATATTCCAGGTGCTCTGTGTCCCCGTTGGGACGGCGCATAAAGCACCTTGGGCACAGACGCTGCAGCGACTGCGGCGTGCGTGTGGGTCCGGGACTACCGCGCCGACCATGCACTGCCGGTCGGCCGCGATTTCAACTTTAATCCCCGGCTTTTGCGGCCTAGTATGGGGTTCTCCCGCCCCCAGACCTGCCAGTCAGGGAAAAGGGCGGGACGGTCGGTATGACACCGACAGTGAGGGCTGTAGTACATTGAGCTGTCCTCCGCCCCCCTCACTACACACGCTGAGGCACCAGATTCCCGCACTTTTGTGTGACTACGCCCACGCCTCCCTCCTCCTCAGAGAACGCCGTCAGCCATGTTTTTCAGCACCTTCTGGCTGCAGCTGAGGGAGATCCGGGTCAGAGAATCTGAGGGCTACAAGCCACATCCGCAGCCCTGCCGGAGACGGAGTATCGTCAGGGACACCCTGCAGCTACAGGTACTCTGTGTCCCCGTTGGCACGGTGCCTGAAGCACCTTGGGCTCAGACGCAGCTGCGATTGCGGTGGGCATTCTTCGTCCGGGACTACCGCGCCGACCATGCATGTTTGCCGGACGCGGTTTTACTTGAGTCCCCGGCTTTTGCGGCCTAGTGGGTTAACACTCCCGCCCCTGAGCCTGCCAGTCAGGGAGAGGGGCGGGAGGGTCGGTAGGTTGCCGACAGTGAGGGCTGGAGCACACCTCGCTGTCCTCCGCCCCCCCTCACTGATCCCTATAGACCACCGGATTCCTGCAGACACCTGCATCATAACGTAGGGAGTGCTGGAGCATACGTTGCTATCCTCCTTCCCCCTCACTGAGCACTGGGGGGCACCAGTTTTTCAAAGGTGGTCTTCCTAGGGTGTTGTCCCCCCCTGGGTGCCGCAGTGTATATATATATATGTGTTTATCTATATGGTATATGATTTCACTGTTCGGCAGCATTATTGTTTTTGGCTGTATACCCTCACTGATTACTCTGCGGACGACAGGCTGTTGTCTGCTCTTAAAGAGTAAGGGTGCCAAAACACTGGCTTATTTTAACCTCTTGTGCGCCTATATTACAGGCACTGCACAGATAACAGCGACAGAGTTTCCATGATGAAAACTTCGCCGGCGTTCCCGGTCCAAGCGGCAGGGACAGAGTTACAGCTTTGCTGAGAAACTCTCTGGGTCATTTTCCCTATCCATGTCTCAGGCTATGGACAAATGGTCGGCTAAGAGACTAGGAGTTTGCAGTCCAGACCGGTCCCTTAAACAGGCCCCGGGCACTGCGAGATCGCCCCAGGCCTCTATCGGTCTGCGACGAAGCGTGTTCCTGGGGTGGCCTCTAGTTATGACGGGGGGTACTCCAGCACGAACCGCAGTCCCAGTCCGGCTAAGCAGCCTTGCTTGGAATCGTCCCCGACTTCTTCAAGGGTCTCAGCTTGAGGACCCTCTAGAGGATGGGACGGAGGTCGCAACCCAGGACTCTGTCCGGACGTGGCTCTCAAGGCTTCACAGATACTGTACAGAAGCACACCTTCCTGGACAAGTGTTTTACTGAACGCCTTATAACACACGTTGTCCCTTCCCCTCTGACGTTGTTAACGTTCGGGCTCAGTGTCATAAGGTGCCATCCAGTCTCTTGACTGGCGGCTAGATCAGCAGTAGCAGTGGCTGACGGGTCCACGCTCAAGAATGCCACGGACAGACAGATAGAACTCCTAATGAGATCCATCTATGAACCCATAGGCGCGTCCGTTGCCCCAGCCTTTGCAGGGGCGGGCACTCCAGGCTATCTCAGCTGCTCTGTCTCAGATTAATGCGGTCTGCTCCGCATTTAGCGTCTTTGACGTCTCAGGCGGTGGTATTTTCATCCTCCGCCGTGCACAGAGAACCTTCCTGTATGGCGGTCCAGGTCAGGGGAGTGGTCCCCACGTGTCCTAGACCGATGTAAGGGACATTCTGTCCTACGGTCACAGGATAGAGCTCTGTTCTCGTCCCCCGAGCGAGCCGATACATTTCCAGGCGGTGAACACCAGATAGGACGGATCACTCCACCCCGTTCTGGACTTCACACTGCTCAACGGACAGAGAACCTGACGGTTCCGGATGGAATCTCTCCGCTTTGCCATCGCCTTTGATGGCCCAAGGAGGCTTCCTAGCATCAATCGACATCAGGGATGCTTATCTCCACGTGCCGATTGTACCAGAATTTCAGCGCTTCCTGCGCTTCGCCATAGGAGACGAACACCTTCAGTTCGTGTCACTAACTCTCGGCCTGGCGACAGCCCCACGGGCCTTCACCAAGGTCATGACAACGGTAGTAGCGGTCCTACACTCTCAGGGACACTCGGTGATCCTTTACTTAGACTATCTGCTGGTCAAGACTCCCTCTCGGGTGGCATGCCAACATAGCCCGAACATTGCTCTAGAGACTCTCCAGAGATTCGGGTGGATCATCAAATTCCCAAAGTCAAGATTGACACCGGCCCAATCACTGACATATCTCAGCATGGAGTTTCATACTCTCTCAGAGATAGTGAAGCTTCCGCTGGACATACAGCGTTCACTACAGACAGGGGTGCAATCGCTCCTTCGAGCCCAGTCACACCCTTTGAGGCGCCTCATACACTTCCTAGAGAAGTTGGTGGCAGCAATGGATGCAGCTCAGTTTGCGCAGATTCATCTACGCCCACTTCAATGGAACTTTCTCCACAAATAGAACAGCAACTCGACGTCCCTCCACAGGAACGTTGCTCCTTCTCGGGCAGCCAAGGCATCCTTTCAGTGGTGGCTTCTTCTCACTTCTTATCGAAGGAAAAATCCTTCCTACCCCCATCCTGGGCTGTGGTCACGGCTGACGCGAGTCTGTCAGGGAGTCTTCCCCCGCCACAGGGCTCAGGGTACATGGACTCAACAGAGTCCTCCCTCCAGATCAATGTTCCGGAGGTGAGGGCAGTGTATCTAGCCCTAAAAGCGTCCCAGCCATGGCTGGAATGCAGGCAGATCCGATTTCAGTTGGACATCGCCACGGCGGTGGCATACATCAACCACCAAGGCGGCACAAGCAGTCGGCGAGCCTTCCAGGAAGTCCGGCGGATTCTGCTGTCGGTGGAAGCCACAGCCTCCACCATCTCCGCAGTTCACATCCCGGGCGTAGAAAACTGGGAAGCAGACTTACTCAGTCGCCAGGGCATGGACGCAGGGGAATGGTCTCTTCACCCGAACGTGTTTCAAGAGATTGTTGCCGCTGGGTGAAACCGAACGTCGACCTATTGGCGTCCCGGCACAACAACAAGGTCCCGGCATTCATGGCACGTTCTCAAGGCCAGATTGGTCGCAGTTTCCACTGCCTTACGTATTTCCTCCTCTGGCGATGCTGCCCAGAGTGTTACGCAAGTTCAGATCCGACTGCCGCCGCGCCATCCTCGTCGCTCCAGACTGGCCGAGGAGGTCGTGGTACCCGGATCTGTGGCATCTCACGGTAGGCCAACCGTGGACACTACCAGGCCGGCCAGACTTGCTATCTCAAGGGCCGTTTTTCCATCTGAATTCTGCGGCCCTCAACCTGACTGCGTAGCCTTTGAGTCCTGGATCCTAGCGTCTTCAGGGTTATCTCAAGAGGTCTTTACCACTATGAGACAGGCCAGGAAATAAACGTCCGCCAAGATCTACCACAGGACGTGGAAGATCTTCTTACCCTGGTGCTCTGATCAGGGTTTTACTCTGGCCATTCGCCTTGCCCACTTTTCTGTCCATCCTTCAATCCGGAATGGAAAAGGGGTGGTCTCTCGATTCCCTTAAGGTGCAAATTTCGGCGCTTTCTGTGTTTTTTTTTCAAAAGCGTCTAGCCAGGCTTCCTCAGGTACGCACGTTCCTGCAGGAGGTTTGACACATAGTCCCTCCTTCCAAGCGTCGGCTAGAACCCTGGATCGGAGTCAGTGATACCGACTCTTCAGGAACCACCCTTCGAGCCGATGACGGATATTTCTCTTTCACGCTTTCGCAGAAGGTGGTCTTCCTAGTGGCAGTCACGTCACTCCGCAGAGTGTCGGACATAGCAGCACTGTCATGCAAAGCCACCATTCCTGGTGTTTCACCAGGACAAGGTGGTTCTGCGTCCGGTTCCGGAATGTCTCCCGAAGGTGGTATCCTCTTTTCATCTCAATCAGGATATCTTCTTACCTTCTTTTTTGTCCTCATCCAGTTCACCGATGTGAAAAGGATTTGCACTTGTTAGGTCTGGTGAGAGCACTCAGACTCTACATTTCTCGCACGGCGCCCCTGCGCCGCTCGGATGCGCTCTTTGTCCTTGTCGCTGGCCAGCGTAAAGGGTCGCAGGCTTTCAAGTCAACTTGGCTCAGTGGATCAAGGAACCAATTCTTGAAGCCTACCGTTCTGCTGGGCTTCCGGTCCCTTCAGGCTGGAGGCCCATTCCGCCAGAGCCATGGGTGCGTCCTGGGCATTGCTGCACCAGGCTACGGCTCGGCAGGTGTGTCAAGCGACTACCTGGTCGAGTCTGCACACTTTCACGAAGCACTATCTAGTGCATACCTACGCTTCGGCAGATGCCAGCTTAGGTAGGCGAGTCCTTCAGGCGGCAGTGGTCCACCTGTAGGAAGGAGCCGTTTTACGGCTCTTTTACCGAGGTATTCTTTTACCCACCCAGGGACTGCTTTTGGACGTCCCAATTGTCTGGGTCTCCCAATGGAGCGACAAAGAAGAAGGGAATTTTGTTTACTTACCGTAAATTCCTTTTCTTCTAGCTCCAATTGGGAGACCCAGCACCCGCCCCTGTTCCCTTCGGGCTGTTGTTTTCTTTGTGTACACATGTTGTTCAGATTGAATTGTTCTTGGTTATGGTTTCAGTTCTCCGAACATCCTTCGGATTGAATTTACCTTAGACCAATTTATAAGTTTCCTCCTTCCGGCTTTTGCACCAAAACTGAGGAGCCCGTGATGCACGGGAGGGTGTATAGCAGAGGGGAGGGGCTTTACACTTTTAAGTGTAATACTTTGTGTGTCCTCCGGAGGCAGTAGCTATACACCCAATTGTCTGGGTCTCCCAATTGGAGCTAGAAGAAAAGGAATTTACGGTAAGTAAACAAAATTCCCTTCTTTTTATTGGTACCATTTTGGTGTATATAACATAACATTTTATATTCATGTTTTTTTGGGGGTTTTTTTTAAACTAAAGCCTGTGCTATACTGGCACTATTATGCTGATTCTAAGCATACTTGTAATTGTCAGATTGGATGTATAGTTTTTGAAATACAAGCAAGTAAAGTTTGTGAAATGTACAGCTTCTTGATTGGCAGCAGCTGCCGAACAGCTAATAGTTGGAGTGGGTTTTGATAGTGATTCCCGCCCCCTTATTTTATTTATGCTAATTCTATTATATAAGCGTTTTACTAATATCTTCACTAAGATGGCATCAGAGTTGGAGCCTGTGCTTAGTGCTTATCTTCGGTGCCATCTTTGGGAAGATATGTGACCTCATATTATTCTGTCCTTTGCTGCTGCAAGGGTGGCGCATGCGCCTTCGCATCTTCTGCTTTTGTTGTGACTGCAGAAGCGTGCGTGGTCACCACAAGTAGAGACCACCCCCAGGAACAGCTGATCGGAGGACACAATCAGCTGCAGAACAGACACTGGACACTAGTACAGAGGAACAGGACAGCAACATTCAAGGACAGTGTGCCCGTACCAGGACAGCAGTGTTCATCTAGACAAAAAGACTGATGGCATTCACCAAACTAAACTGCAGTGTGAACAGGTGCATAACTGAACATGAAATTACAAAAAAAGAGACATTTTGTACTCTGAAATGCTAAAGCATGAAAACCATGAATGCATGAATATAGATATGCACTACTGCTAAGGAAAATCTAAGAAAAATGAGATATTTTGCATACAAAAACGGCCATTTTTATATCTGCCCAGTCGCCACGTCACGGCATAAACCCAGAGAGGCTTCAATATAGAGTAGGTACCCAGTTATGAGATATGCCGTGACGTGGCGACTGGGCAGATATAAAAAAGGGTTGTTTTTGTATGCTAAATATCTCATTTTTCTTAGCTTTTCCTTAGCAGTAATGCATACCTACAGTCATACATTCATGGTTTTCATGCTTTAGCATTTCAGAGTGCAAACAGCCTTTTTTTTTTTTTTTAGCAGCGTTCATCTTACCTGACCCCGTGACATCACTGCCAAGTGACCCGTGAACTCGTGACATTGGCACCGGATCGCACGGCACGGGGTCAGGTGAGGTGAGTTCACAATGGACTCCTCTAAACCCATGATGTCAGTGCCGTGCAACCCGGTCGCGATATCGTGCGGTAGTGGAGTCACGGGCGGTCAGGTGAATTAATTCACTTGACCCCGTGATGTCACTTCCCCTGCAGGCACACACACACACTGCTGTGTGCGCCACTGCGGTGACCTGGGCGGACCTTATGAGGTTTACTCAGGTCACTGCAGGGATGCACACACAGCAGTGTGTGTGTGCGCCTGCACAGGCTGGTAGCACAATCAATGGGGGACGATATGTTCTCCATTTTATGTGCAGCGAGTATGGGATCGATGTGAGTACCCCAGATTTGGATTACAGCGGACCTGGTTTAGGGATTTTACAGGGAATGAAATTGGAAAAGAGGGTGTCTTTTCTGTTGATTTAATTAATCTCTCTTTTTATGCCTTTCAAGTTAGATTTTGGAGAATGTTGGGGGACATCAAAATGGATTACTGCTAACCTTTTGTGTTTTTAATACATATTTTTAATAAATTTGTCAACGAGGGATGGAGTCGTGGGGTTTTTGTTCTAATAAAAAATATTTTTATTACTTTCAAATAATGGAATTAGTAATGGGGGTGTCTCCTAGATGCCCACCCATTACTAATACCAGGGCTTGACACTAGCTGGCAATTCACAGTTGGCATCACCCCCATTTATCACCTTGTTTGCCACCGCACGAGGGCAACAGTAAGAGCCAGGTCCAGCGCCAGAATTGGCACAGCTAATGGATGCGCCACTTCTGGGGCAGCTGCGGGCTGCTATTTTTAGGCTGGAAAAGGCCAAATAACCATGGCCCTTACCACCTTTAATAATATCAGCTCCCAGTTGTCTGCTGTACCTTGGCTGGTTTTAGAAAAATGGGGGGAACCCCACATAATTTTTTTTAATTTTAACAAATCATTTAAAAAAATAAAACCTTGGAATCCCCTCTATTTTTAATAACCAGCCAAGGTACAACAGACAGCTGAGGGTTGCAGCTCGCAGCTGCTGTTCCAGTGCTGGCTATGAAAATTAGGGGGGACCTCACATAATTTTTTTTTTTTTTTGTTTACCATAAAATAATGTAAAAAAACAACTGGCCAAGCTAGCCATCTCTTTATCTATGGAGCTATTCTATTATTTCTTTCTATCTATTCTAGCTATCTAGCACTGTAAAAGATCTAAGAAGTAATGGCCACAATCTAGACAATGCAAGGTAGTATAATTAGACCCAAGTAAATACAGTTAGGTCCAGAAATATTTGGACAGTGACACAAGTTTTGTTATTTTAGCTGTTTAGAAAAACATGTTCAGAAATACAATTATATATATAATATGGGCTGAAAGTGCACACTCCCAGCTGCAATATGAGAGTTTTCACATCCAAATCGGAGAAAGGGTTTAGGAATCATAGCTCTGTAATGCATAGCCTCCTCTTTTTCAAGGGACCAAAAGTAATTGGACAAGAGACTCTAAGGGCTGCAATTAACTCTGAAGGCTTCTCCCTTGTTAACCTGTAATCAATGAAGTAGTTAAAAGGTCTGGGGTTGATTACAGGTGTGTGGTTTTGCATTTGGAAGCTGTTGCTGTGACCAGACAACATGCGGTCTAAGGAACTCTCAATTGAGGTGAAGCAGAACATCCTGAGGCTGAAATAAAAGAAAAAATCCATCAGAGAGATAGCAGACATGCTTGGAGTAGCAAAATCAACAGTCGGGTACATTCTGAGAAAAAAGGAATTGACTGGTGAGCTTGGGAACTCAAAAAGGCCTGGGCGTCCACGGATGACAACAGTGGTGGATGATCGCCGCATACTATCTTTGGTGAAGAAGAACCCGTTCACAACATCAACTGAAGTCCAGAACACTCTCAGTGAAGTAGGTGTATCTGTCTCTAAGTCAACAGTAAAGAGAAGACTCCATGAAAGTAAATACAAAGGGTTCACATCTAGATGCAAACCATTCATCAATTCCAAAAATAGACAGGCCAGAGTTAAATTTGCTGAAAAACACCTCATGAAGCCAGCTCAGTTCTGGAAAAGTATTCTATGGACAGATGAGACCAAGATCAACCTGTACCAGAATGATGGGAAGAAAAAAGTTTGGAGAAGAAAATGAACGGCACATGATCCAAGGCACACCACATCCTCTGTAAAACATGGTGGAGGCAACGTGATGGCATGGGCATGCATGGCTTTCAATGGCACTGGGTCACTTGTGTTTATTGATGACATAACAGCAGACAAGAGTAGCCGGATGAATTCTGAAGTGTACCGGGATATACTTTCAGCCCAGATTCAGCCAAATGCCGCAAAGTTGATCGGACGGCGCTTCATAGTACAGATGGACAATGACCCTAAGCATACAGCCAAAGCTACCCAGGAGTTCATGAGTGCAAAAAAGTGGAACATTCTGCAATGGCCAAGTCAATCACCAGATCTTAACCCAATTGAGCATGCATTTCACTTGCTCAAATCCAGACTTAAGACGGAAAGACCCACAAACAAGCAAGACCTGAAGGCTGCGGCTGTAAAGGCCTGGCAAAGCATTAAGAAGGAGGAAACTCAGCGTTTGGTGATGTCCATGGGTTCCAGACTTAAGGCAGTGATTGCCTCCAAAGGATTCGCAACAAAATATTGAAAATAAAAAATTTTTTTTTGGGTTTGGTTTATTTGTCCAATTACTTTTGACCTCCTAAAATGTGGAGTGTTTGTAAAGAAATGTGTACAATTCCTACAATTTCTATCAGATATTTTTGTTCAAACCTTCAAATTAAACGTTACAATCTGCGCTTGAATTCTGTTGTAGAGGTTTCATTTCAAATCCAATGTGGTGGCATGCAGAGCCCAACTTGCGAAAATTGTGTCACTGTCCAAATATTTCTGGACCTAACTGTAGCTGATGTTCAATGTAAACAATTGATTCTATACATATAATCTACATGCCCAGTTGGTAAAGAAAATGTGACAGTGCATGTAGACAAGATCACAATGTTTGCTAACAACCAAGAAACAAGTGATCATATCATAAGATACATATCAAACAACTGTTTACTATATAAGGTCATTGTCTCTTTCTGCTGTTCCACATCAGCTACTTACCGGAGTCTAATTATATTACCTTGCATTGTCTAGATTGTGGCCAGTACTTTACAGTGCTTTTTTTATAGAAAACTTTTTTTTTAGCTGGTAAACCTATTTGCAGTGCTGCACAATTTCTTGGTTATTTCTATACCTGCCTTAGGGGTGCTTCACACACAGCGAGATCGCTGCTGAGATCGCTGCTGAGTCATGGTTTTTGTGACGCAGCAGTGACCTCATTAGCGATCTCTCTGTGTGTGACACTGAGCAGCGATCTGGCCCCTGCTGTGAGATCGCTGCTCGTTACACACAGCCCTGGTTCATTTTTTTATTGTTGCTCTCCCGCTGATAAGCACACATCTCTGTGTGTGACAGCGAGAGAGCGACGAAATGAAGCGAGCAGAGAGCAGGAGCCGGCGTCTGGCAGCTGCGGTAACCTGTAGCCAGGGTAAACATCAGGTAACCAAGGTGGTTACCCGATATTTACCTTCGTTACCAGCCTCCGCCGCTCTCACGCTGCCAGTGCCGGCTCCTGCTCTCTGCAAATGTAGCGGCAGTACACATTGGGTAATTAACCCGATGTCTACTGTAGCTAGGAGAGCAAGGAGCCATCGCTAAGCAGTGTGCGCGGCTCCCTGCTCTCTGCACATGTAGCTGCAGTACACATCGGGTAATTAACCCGATGTCTACTGTAGCTAGGAGAGCAGGGAGCCAGCGCTAAGCAGTGTGCGTGGCTCCCTGCTATCTGCACATGTAGCGACGTTATGATCGCTGCTGCATCGCTGTGTTTGACAGCTAAGCCGCGATCATAACCGCAACATACAAGGTCGCTGTTGCGTCACAGAAAATGGTGACGTAACAGCGACGTCGCTGTCGCTATGTGTGAACCCAACTTTAGGGGTACTTCTCACATAGCGAGATCGCTGCTGAGTCACAGGTTTTGTGATGTACCAGTGACCTCATCATCGATCTCGCTGTGTGTGACACTAAGCAGCGACCTGGCCCCTGCTGTGAAATCGCTGATCTTTACACACTGCTCTCGTTCATTTTTTGCTTGTTGCTCTCCCGCTGTGAAGCAAACACATCACTGTGTTTGACAGCGGGAGATAACGATCTGCATGTGCAGGAAGCCGGCTTCTGGCACCTGCGGATGCTGGTAACCAAGGTACATATCAGGTATCAAAGCAAAGCGCTTTGCTTAGTAACCCGATGTGTACCATGGTTACCAAACACAGCGTCCTTACACAGGTCGCTGGTGGCTGATCTCTGATCTGATGTGGAAATCTGCCTGATTGACAGCTCACCAATGACTATGTAGCGACGCTCCAGCAATCCCTGCCAGGTCAGATCGCTGGTGGGATCGCTGGAGCGTCGCTTAAGTGTGACGGTACCCTAAAGGCCGCTTTACACACTGCGATATCGGTACCGATATCGCCATCGTGCGTACCCGCCCCCATCGGTTGTGCGACACGGGCAAATCTCTGCCCGTGTCGCACAGCATCTCCCGGACCCGTCACACTACTTACCTTCCTTGGGCGTCGCTGTGGCCGGCGAACCGCCTCCTTTCTAAGAGGCGGTTCATTCAGCGTCACAGCGACGTCACAGCAGCGTCACTGAACCGCCGCCCAATAGAATCGGAGGGGCGGAGATGAGCGGGACGAACATCCCGCCCACCTTCTTCCGCAGTGTGGCCGGGAGGCAGGTAAGGAGAGGTTCCTCATTCCTGCGGTGTCACACGGAGCGATGTGTGCTGCCGCAGGAACGAGGAACAACTTCGTTACTGCTGCAGTAACGATATTTAAGAATTGACCCCCATGTCGCCGATGAGCGATTTTGCACGTTTTTGCGACAATGCAAAATCGCTCATAGGTGTCACGCAACAGCATCGCTACAGCGGCTGGATGTGCGTCACAAAATCCGTGACCCCAACGAGATCGCTGTAGCACTCTCGTAGCGTGTAAAGCCCGCTTTAGGCTATGTTCACACAGGACATTTTTTCAGTGTTTATTTCCTGACCAAAACTTGACCTTGTGGCAGAATGTCTCCTGGGAGTCATCTACGGTTTTTGTGGCGTTTTTGCAGCATTTTTTCTGTGATGTCAAGACCTGCAAGGGTTCAAGAGTACCCGAGTGCTGGGACGGGCCGTGATTGACTTGGATCCGTCACTCGGGTAGTAAAAAAAAAAAGTAAAGCAAGCGCGCTATACTTACTAGTCTCCGGTAGATGCTAGAGTGTATGGGCTCCTTTCAGGTCCCTATCACATGGTGGGCTTTATCTTGGCTGGGTATCAATATTGAGGGGGACCGCATGCTGTTTTTTTTTTTTATTTATTTATTTAAATAATTAAATAAACAGCATGGGGTCCCTCTTAATTTTATACCCCAGATAAAGCCCACAGCTGGGGGCTGCAGCCTGTAACTCTAGGCTTTATCTGTGCTGCGTATCATAATATGGGGGAACCCTATGTCTTTTTTTTTTTTAATTTATTTTTTTTACTGTACAATAGATCCGCAGACTCCAGTGTTGGGGGAGGGGGGAAGCAGTGAATATGCCTGAGGATAATGAGCGGCACCGGAAGCAGGAGGGGCCGCGGGAGCAGGTACGGATGATCCTAGAATGTATGGGCTCCTTCCAGGTTAGTGGGCGTGACCAGCTGGGTTAATGAGTTTAACCATGTCTTCTCCCTTCCACTACAATCATGCTTTGTCCCCCTGCCCCCCATGTGATAGGGACCTGGAAGGAGCCCAAACACTCTAGCATATACCTGAGACTGGTAAGTATAGCGTGCTTGCTTTACTTTTTTTTTTTCTTTCTACTTTTTTTTTTTTTTTTTTTTTTAACCACCAGAGTGCCTGATCCAGGTCAATCCTGGCCCGACCCAGTACTCGGGTATTCTTGAACCCTTGAAGGTCTTGACATCACAGAAAAAAATGCTGTAAAAACGCCACAAAAACTGCACCAAAACCGCAGAGGACTCCCAGGAGACGTCCTGCCACAAGGTCAGGTTTTGGTCAGGAAAAAATAGCTGCAAAAGCGTCCTGTGTGAACATAGCCTAAAGTGGGGTCTTTCAGCAGCACCGAGCATTTCAGGAAAGGCGTGTACTGACCTTAGGGTATGTCAAAGATTGAAAGTTTTAAAGTGGAAGAAGGGCCTCCCAGCAGCACAGAGTAATTCAGCAGAGGAACTTCATAGTCTTATAGGAGGTCAGAGGCACAGAGTATTTCAGGAAAATAGTAAGTTGATGTTGTGGTACGTCACAGATGTTGTGGTAGGTCACTGTGAATGATGCAGGGTCCACTGACAGCACAGAGGATTTCAGGACAGGGATATTGTGATAGGTCACAATCTGGAAAGTGCAGGTTTCATCTGCAGCACAGATTATTTCAGGAGTATGATAATCTTGTGTTTGGTCACTGGCTGGAACCTACACTTTTCAGTTTGTGACCTGGTGCAATATCTCTCCCTCATACTTTCTGCTGAGCTGCGTATCTAATTTTATCATTTGTGATACCGTCGGCGTAGCTGTGTATTTAATCGTATCCTGTGTGAAATTGTCTGCTGAGCCATGCATCTTATCCTATCTTGTCTACTGTGCCATGAATTTAATCCTGTTTTGATTGCTGAGCCGTGTATCTATTCCTATCCTGTGTGATGCCATCTGCTGGGCTGTGTATCTAATCCAATCATGTGTGATACTGTCTCTTAAGATGTGTATCTAATCCTATAATTTGTGATACCATCTGCATAACCTGTGGAAAACTGTCTGTTGAGCCGTTTATCTAAACCCATTATTTGTGATACCATGTGCTGAACCATGTATCTAATCCCATTTGTGATACAGTCTGCTGAGCCGTGTATCTAATCTTATCCTGTGTGGAACAGTCTGCTAAACTGTGTATCTAATCCCATCATTTGTGATACCATCTGCTGAGCCATGTATTTAATCCTATGTTTGTTGAACCATGCATCTAATCCCATAATTTGTGATACTTTCTGCTGCGCTGTGTATCTAATCCTATCCTGTCTGCTAGGCCATGTATCTAATCTTATCCTGTTGGCTGAGCCATGTATCTAATCCTATCCTGTATGATATCAACTGCTGAGCTGTGGTATCTAATTCCATAATGTGTAATATTATCTGCTGAGCCGTGTATCTAATCCTATTCTCTCTGTCATCCCTTGTTTCTCGGCTGTATCCACACCTTACTTGGAGGCTTCTCATATCTACCGGCTGCTGCACCTTACCCGGAAGCCTCCTGCTTACCGAGCAGGGAATGTCCGAAAAATTACTCAGCTCCCCCATTGACTTCTATTACGCTCGTTACTCAAGATGAGCACCTGTCCATTTTAGTGCTCGCCCATCACTAGTTGCTACGTCACACGAGCCCTGCACCAATTAGCGCTGGCTTCACAGTGTCTGCCTTTCTGTTCCAGAAATTTTTATTAATTTTAAAGGGGTAAGATAATACAGGAAAGAAAAGGAATTACAGTAGAGCCTTGGATTACGAGCATAATTGGTTCCGGGAGTTTGCTCTTAAACCAAGTTACTCTTATATCAAAGCAAATTTTCCCATAGGAAATAACTAAAACACAGACAATTCGTTCCACAACCCAAAAATAACTTTATTTATAAAAACGTATGACAGTAATACAAAATAATGTACTGTATTCATATATTATTACAGTACACCAATACAAAACTTTACAGTAAAAAACACAAAACAAATTAAACTGCATGTTCGTTTACAGTAGAATTGTTGGTGTGCGGGAGGTTCACTGTAGAGAGGGAAAATGATGTATAAATATTACAACCTTTACTCTAGTAGAGGACACAAAAAACACATCCCAAATGAATTCTCCCAAAAGGGCAGAGCTATGCCAAATGTGAGGTAGGAATACTGCACAGTCCGATTACAGTACAAGCAATGTGCTGTACTGGTTAGCAGAAAGAAAGTACAATACTGTATCCACAAATGCAAAGTGATAGACATGCTATATAGTATATACTGTACAATGGTATACTGTATACCATATACAGTACTTATATACAGAAAGTTACCTCTATAGTGGGTCAGAGCGCGGTGAAAGGACGGAATTAGTAGTGTGCACGGTGGTAATTTGCTCTTACTGCAAATCATTGCTCTTAAACCAAGTTACAAATTTGTAAAAGCTTTGCTTGTCTTACGCAAAACGCTCTCACACAAAGTTACTCTTAATCCAAGGTTCCACTGTATCAGTTAAAACACATTTTTCCAATAAACAAATTCCTTGAAAGGAAGTGGGTTGGAAAGGAAGGGGGTAAGGGAAATGGGAAGGACTTTAACCCCTTTACGTCCGGCCGATGTTTCGCTTTGTTTTTTTTTTTTCGCCATTCTTCCTCTGAGAGATGTAACTTTTTTTATTTTTCAGTCAATATGGTCATGTGAGGCCTCATTTTTGTGGAACGAGCTGTACTTTTAAGGGTGGAAACACATCTATGCGAGTAAAATCGGTCCGACTGGGCTGAAAAAAACTCGGCTGATTTTAGTTCACGTTAGGTCCGAGTGCAACGCAAGTGCGATGCTTTTTCTGAATAAATTAATGATTTTACTAGCGTGTGTAATGCGTATTTTTTACTATGTCATCTGCCATTCAGCGCTGTTACATGGCCGCTGACAGCAGACACAGACAGCCATGTAGCAGAGCTGAATGGCAGATGACAGCAGACACAGAGCCGCACAATCAGAATGAACTCGGGTGAACTTCACCCGACTTCATTGTCATGCTGCGGCTCTGTCTGTGCCGCGTCCTGATTAGCGGTCACCTGTGAAGGACTCACCGGTGACCGCTAATCCCCCTAGTGACTGAAGTTAGCAGCCCTCTCTCATACTCCCTGTTCCCCGGCGCCGGTGGGCGGGTCTATACTGTGCAGTGAAATAAATAAATAATTAAAAAAAAACGGCGTGCGGTCCCCCCCAATTTTAATACCAGCCAGATAAAACCATACGGCTGAAGGCTGGTATTCTCAGGATGGGGAGCCCCACGTTATGGGGAGCCCCCCAGCCTAACAATATCAGTCAGCAGCCGCCCAGAATTGCCGCATACATTATATGCGACAGTTCTGGGACTGTACCCGGCTCTTCCTGATTTGCCCTGGTGCGTTGGCAAATCGGGGTAATAAGGAGTTAATGGCAGCCCATAGCTGCCACTAAATCCTAGATTAATCATGTTGTGGCGCCCCTGACCTGGTCAGGCACCACAGAGTATTGCACCCATGCGGGAGCAATGCTTCCAGGTAATCTCCAAAGGCCAGGATGAGGCGCACACACAAACATATAGTGATCAGGCCTCCCACATCACCAGAGGGGACCCTTGGGTAGCCAGAAGGGGTTAACTTTCAATTCCCAGCTAGGGGTGTGTTCAGGGGCTAGTTGCTAGGAAGCAGGGCAGAGAGAGAGAGGAAAGGGGGGAGTCGAGAGGAAGAAGTTGAAGTGTGTGGAAGGGAGCAGAGGAGCTCTCGTGTCAGACAGGTCCTGAGGAGTGCAGTAGCTGAAAGCGGGGGAGAAAGGAGTACCGTGGGTCGGCCTGAAAACCATCCAGAGAGAAGGGTGGCTGAGTACGGAGATCCCGGTATCCGAGCACACAAGGGGAACTAGATCCCCAGTACAGGCAGCAGATCATCCAGAGCTGCTTAACCTACAGGTGGGGGGGGGTACTTCATGCCCTCACCACGACTACACAGAGCTTGAGCCAAGCAGCAATCACCAGGCCCATAAGGGGACAGGGCCAGAAGCCATCCCACCAAGGCCACGCTGCCGGCAGACGAGCCAGAGAGAGGGGAGCAGGGTGGTAACAGCTTCCCTGGAGGGGTCCTACCACGCTTCAAGCAAAGGATCCTCCTAAAACAGAAAGAGTGCAAGGAAGGCGAGTGGACAGCTACCCTCAGAACGGCCTCCTGGAATTCCTGGTTCAACCTGGTTATCACAGTGTCGCCCGGGCATCTCACCGTGACCTCCAAACAGTGAGTAAACACGTTGAAAGATTTCTTGGACTGTGTTTGAGTCATTCTGCGACCTGTGGTCCCACACACATACACCGGGGCCTGGGGCTTGCCTCACTCTCAGGGGGCTAATATACTGACTGCACCCACCATCAGCCCCAGGCATCCCTTAATCTGCAGTGGCGGTCCCCGCTGACCGCAATACTGAGAGTGGCGTCACGACAATCAGAAAAGAAGGTTCCCTACCTGTGACAGGATCCAGCTGCGTGGAGTCCCTGAAGGTAATGCACCGACACAGCGTTTGCGGGGCTCCACATCTGGCGTCACGAACAGGATAAGGACTAGACCTGTTCAGACAGGTGACCGTGTGCCTCAGAGGTCCGACCGCAAAAATTGAACCGCCGCCATATTGCCATCTTCAAAAGCGCGCTGCAGCCCGCGCGAGGGAGAAGAGCACCGCCCACGAAGAGGTGTGGCCGCCCCAGAATCCCCACAATTGAGAGAGCGTTCTGACCCAGGAAGTGGAAAGGGAGCGCGCAGATTTTTGAAGAAAAATGGACGCTGCAGGAGGTAATGCCCCTGGTCAGGGCGACGCAGCCCAAGCGATGCCAGCCCCCGTCGCGCTGGACGCAGCAGCGCCTGGTGCCGGTGCCACGGTCGCAGCCGCGCCGGCTGAAATCTCCCCCATAATGCCAGTTTCCTTGCTGTATGTCCCAGGAGCGCAATGGCTGCCCCAATACGCCGGTAAAATAGACACGCTGACCGGGTTTAAGAAGAAGATCAACACCCTGCTAGACATGCACGCGATGACTGGTAAGCAGAGGGCCGCTGTGGTGCTGGGACAATTGACTGAAGCAGCAGAATTGGAAGCTGAGTCCTGGACCAATGATGACCGGAGCTCTGTTGAGACCATCTTTGCCAAACTAGCAGCTGCTTTTGAACACCGCACCGAGGGAGAGCTGAGGACGGACTTCTATAACTGCCGGCAGAAGCCCCAAGATAGCATAAGAGCTTATGCCCGCAGGCTGCACTACGGGCTCTCAAGCTGGTGGACCCTGTCAGTGATCAGGAAGGAAACCGGATGATGAAGGAACAATTCTTGCGGGGCCTGCGCTCTCCTGAGGATGGGAAGCAGATGAAGCTGTGGTCCCTGGAACACCCTGACGTGGACTTTGCCATTCTGAAAGACAGGGCAGTGAAAGCACTCCAACCTCCTGTGGACACAGACCCCGTCGCACCAGCATGGCCTGCCAGTTCCACGGCTGCAGGAGCGGAATCCTCCTCGCAGGCCCTGATGACTGCAAAAGGACTCAACGCGCCAGCAGAGACCATAAGTACGCTATCCTCCCAGGTGCAACAGCTCACTAAGGACGTCGCACAAATCCTGAAAGCAATGCAGTTGCCCTCAGAGACCAAAGTCCCTCATCGGATCCTGCTAGCTGACAACCCAGAGGACGTCCCTTGGATGCGGAGGAGAAGAGGTCCCCCAACCCGAGGCAGGAGCAGTGATCGCTATGACTCATCTGGACAACCCATCTGTCGTCGTTGCCAGGAGGCGGGACACTATGCAAGGGCCTGTCCTTTAAACGAGCCAAACCTGGGGCCGGGGGCCAGTCCTCAGGATTAAGAAGATCAGGCCCAAGTCGCTGCTGTGATCAGTACGTGGGTGGACGTCCTGTCCTGTCCATCGTCCTGGACGGGATCCCTACCCCGGCATTATTGGACACCGGCTCTCAGGTCACCACGATCCCGTATGTCCTTTATCGGAGGTTTTGGTCGGACGACGATCTCCGACCACCGGACCCCTCCCTCACCATCTATGCTGCCAACGGACAACCTATAGACCAGATTGGGGTCAAAGAGGTAACCATAAAGGTGGGGAGGCAGGAAATGAAGGGACAAGGACTGATTGTTGTGGACACTGATATTAGAGAAAGGAACCCGCAAATGATTTTAGGCACTAATGTCATAGAAAATTGCCTAGGGGAAGTGTTGTTGTTGCTTCACCAGATTGTTGAAGGTGCTGAGGGCAGGTCGCAAAGAGCCTTGCAAAAGGAGATCCGAATCATTCTGAGGAAGCAACAGGTAAAACAGACTGGCGGTGAGATTGGTAGTGTACGGGTGATGGATGCTAACCCCATTGTGATACCCCCACGGAGTGAAATGATGATGTGGTGTAGAGCAGCGGTAGGTCTCAGAGGACAAGATTACCAGGCTGTACTAGAGCCCACTCACTCAGACCACTGGCCCACGATTCTGACAGCCAGGGGGGTAGTTGATGTACACAAGGGACGAGTGCCTGTACGAGTGTTGAACTGTGGGGAGGAGGAAGCCAGACTACCAAGGTACGCTACCATAGCCAAACTGTTTACATGCTCAGATGACGCCATAACACCTGTAGGTCCCCTGACACAAGCTGACTCAAAAGAGGGTGAGACCTCCCAAAAGCAGTTAGAGGATTGGTGCCAGAAACTACACGTGGGGACTGACTCTACACCCGACTACCAGAAACATGGGGTTTACAGGGTCGTGCAGGAATACGAGCAGGTCTTTAGTAAGAACCCACTAGACTTTGGTAGGATCAAAGGGGTGCAACATCACATACCCACAGGCAGTCATCCTCCCATTAAGGAAAGACATAGGCCTATTCCACCAGCCCATTACCAGCGCACAAAGGACATGCTGAAGGACATGAAGGAGGCAGGCGTCATAAGGGACAGTTGTAGCCCCTGGGCGGCTCCCCTGGTCCTGGTAAGAAAGAAGGATGGCACGATGAGGATGTGTGTGGATTACAGACGGATAAATCAGATAACACACAAGGATGCCTACCCTTTGCCAAGGATAGAGGAATCCCTCGCTGCCTTGAAAGCCTCTAACTACTTTTCTACCCTAGATCTTACTAGTGGCTACTGGCAAGTATCTGTAGCAGAAGAAGATCGGGAGAAGACGGCCTTCACCACCCCAATGGGCCTCTGTGAGTTCAACAGCATGCCATTTGGACTCTGCAATGCCCCCGGGACCTTCCAGAGGCTTATGGAATGCTGCCTAGGGCACCTCAACTTTGAAACCGTCCTGCTCTACCTGGATGATGTCATCGTGTACTCCAAGACCTACGAGGACCACCTGAAACACCTGGCTGAAGTCTTTGAAGCACTATCCCGATATGGAATGAAGCTGAAACCATCCAAGTGCCATCTACTGAAGCCAAAGGTCCAGTACCTAGGTCATGTGGTCAGTGCAGAAGGAGTAGCACCGGACCCAGAGAAGGTCACAGTCATCCAGGAATGGCCCACACCTACTACCGTCCGGGAGGTACGTCAGTTCCTTGGCTTGGTAGGCTACTACAGAAGGTTCATCAAGGGCTACACGAAAATGGCAGCGCCTTTGCAAGAGCTCCTGGTAGGCCACCCAAAGAAGAAAGGAAAGATCTCCGGCCCGCCATTTCACTGGGGAGAAGCAGAAGAACACTCCTTCAGACAAATGAAAGGGGCCTTGACGGGTGAAGAGATCCTAGCCTACCCTGACTACGGTCTGCCATTCGTACTGTACACCGATGCCAGTAATGTGGGACTGGGAGCAGTGCTTTCACAGGTGCAGGGAGGCAAAGAGCGTGTGATTGCTTACGCCAGCAGGAAGCTCAGGCCTACTGAAAGAAACCCAGAGAATTATAGCTCATTCAAGCTAGAGTTCCTGGCCATGGTATGGGCTATCACAGAGCGGTTCAAGCACTACCTGGCAGCCACCAAATTCACTGTCTTCACGGACAACAACCCCCTGACCCACTTGGATACTGCTAAATTGGGTGCCATGGAGCAGCGTTGGGTAGCCCGACTGGCGAATTATGACTGTACTGTCAAGTATCGAGCTGGCCGCAAGAACGGCAACGCAGATGCTCTGTCCAGGATGCCTCACCTAGCAGACGAGGGTGAAGATGAAGATGATCTTGAAGAGATTGAGCTGCCAGCGTTCCATCGCCATGGAGCAAAACAGTGTCGGCAGTCGCGTGCCAACCGCCAAGAGGTGACCCTGAACCCACTACCTCACTACAACTGGAAGGAGACCCAGGAAAATGATCCAGCGGTAGGCTTGGTAAAGAAACTGATCAGCCAGCCTGGCGCCAGCCTTGACAAAGGAGCCCCACCTGAGGCACAGTACCTATGGAAGGAGAGGGGTCGATTATTCATCTATCAAGACAAACTTTACAGGAGCATCATTGACCCGAGGACGCATGAGAAGGTGTGGCAAGTGATTGTACCACAGAAGGATACGAGGATGGTGCTAGAAGCCTATCACAATGGTGCAGGCCACTTTGGTTGGAAGAAACTGGAGGCCCTACTTAAAGTAAGATTCTACTGGGTGGGTATGAGATCTGCCCTAGAGAAGTGGTGTCGAAACTGCGGGCCCTGCAATCTTAGAAGAAAAGACCAGCACAGCCAGAGAGCACCACTCCAGCCAATCCAAACTAAACGGCCTCTGGAGATCGTGGCCCTGGACCATGTAAAGTTGGCACCCAGCAGACAAGGCTACAACTACGCTCTCACTATGGTTGACCACTACTCCAGATTCCTGGTGGTAGTACCAGTCAAGGACTTGACAGGTCAAACTGCAGCCAAAGCTTTCCAAACACACTTCTGTCGACCACATGGCTATCCAGATCAAGTGCTCACTGACCAAGGACCAGCCTTTGAAGCTGAAGTGTTTAAGGAGTTTTGTAACCTATACGGCTGCCAGAAGATCCGTACCACGCCTTACCATCCTCAGACCAATGGCATGTGTGAGAAGATAAACCACATCATTCTCGACCTTCTGAAGACTCTCCCACTAGAAGAACGAAGTCGGTGGCCGGAAAAAATGCCCGATCTAGTGGACATGTATAACAACATCCCTGTGAGTTCCACGAACTGCACACCGGCATACCTGATGAGGGCCAGACCAGGGAGATTGCCAGTAGATCTGGAAATGGGACTTGAGACCCCTGAAGACCATCTACAAGGTGCTGATTGGGATTCCAACCGCCAAGCCCAATACAAGAAAGTACAAGAGTGTGTGGAGCGAAGCCTGACTCAGCAGCGTGAGAAACAAGAAAAGGCCTACAATCGAAAAGCACCTGCTGTTCCTTTGATGCCAGGAGATATAGTTCTCAAGAGAAAGAGAAGACATCATAAACTTGACAATCACTGGGAAGAAGAACCCTATACTGTGTTACCATCGACGCTTAGCAATGAAAAGACATGCCGTATCAGCAAGGATGGAGGAAAAACAACAGCTGTCGTTTCTAGAGATCGCCTAAAGAAATGTCCTGAACAACTAAGAACCCCTGAAGAAATTCCCAACCCTTTGCCAGTTCAAGAACCAAAAGAAAAGATGATCCATACTGTACTTGGAGATTTTCCAGCAAGTTGGCCTCAATACAATGGAGCAGTAGTTATTCCGGTTATTACATTCCCTCGATCTGGAGAAGTAAGAGACCTAGAAGAACCTGTTCAGAACCTGGAAGAGCCAAATGTAGCTGAAGCAGAAGACCATGCACTGGTATCAATACCTAGTACACCTATTATTCACATTGAGACACGTACATCGGGTGGGAGGACACAACCTCAGACAGATGACAGTATGGTACTGCGTAGATCAACCCGCAGCAACTTTGGTCAGCTCCCATTACGCTATCGAGAAAGTACAGTTTAGTTCAAAGTGACGGTATGAAATGTAATGTTTAACCTGTTATAGTTAAGTAACGTTTAAGCGAAATGTGCCCACAAGGACTATTGTGAGACCTCCTTAAAATGTTAGACCACTGGTTATGAACTGGCTTTAACCACAAACCTTTGCATTGTAAAAAGTTGCCTCCTTGGTACCAACCACAGAGTCTGCCTGTTGAGGGGCATGGCTCTGCACCAACAAGGGGGCACGCCTGTTTATGGGGCCTGCCCTCCAACACTCGGAAGCGGGTACGCCTGTTTATGGGGCCTACCTTACACCACTCTCCTCAGGAGAGGAAGATTGGAGGAAAGGTCTGGGGAATGTGATGGCCCAGCCCTGGTCACCAAAAGGACCGGCGACCTACCTCCTGGAGGTTTTTGGGTGGGGTTCGGACATGTGGGTGGTTGGTGGTGGAATGGTACCTGGCATGTTTAAATGTAAATAATTGCCCCTGTGTGGGAAAAGTTTGTATTTACCTTTTTTCTTTCTCTTGTCTTTGCAGCCCGAGGACGTGCTGATGATAACTAAGGGGGAATGTGGCGCCCCTGACCTGGTCAGGCACCACAGAGTATTGCACCCATGCGGGAGCAATGCTTCCAGGTAATCTCCAAAGGCCAGGATGAGGCGCACACACAAACATATAGTGATCAGGCCTCCCACATCACCAGAGGGGACCCTTGGGTAGCCAGAAGGGGTTAACTTTCAATTCCCAGCTAGGGGTGTGTTCAGGGGCTAGTTGCTAGGAAGCAGGGCAGAGAGAGAGAGGAAAGGGGGGAGTCGAGAGGAAGAAGTTGAAGTGTGTGGAAGGGAGCAGAGGAGCTCTCGTGTCAGACAGGTCCTGAGGAGTGCAGTAGCTGAAAGCGGGGGAGAAAGGAGTACCGTGGGTCGGCCTGAAAACCATCCAGAGAGAAGGGTGGCTGAGTACGCAGATCCCGGTATCCGAGCACACAAGGGGAACTAGATCCCCAGTACAGGCAGCAGATCATCCAGAGCTGCTTAACCTACAGGTGGGGGGGGGTACTTCATGCCCTCACCACGACTACACAGAGCTTGAGCCAAGCAGCAATCACCAGGCCCATAAGGGGACAGGGCCAGAAGCCATCCCACCAAGGCCACGCTGCCGGCAGACGAGCCAGAGAGAGGGGAGCAGGGTGGTAACAGCTTCCCTGGAGGGGTCCTACCACGCTTCAAGCAAAGGATCCTCCTAAAACAGAAAGAGTGCAAGGAAGGCGAGTGGACAGCTACCCTCAGAACGGCCTCCTGGAATTCCTGGTTCAACCTGGTTATCACAGTGTCGCCCGGGCATCTCACCGTGACCTCCAAACAGTGAGTAAACACGTTGAAAGATTTCTTGGACTGTGTTTGAGTCATTCTGCGACCTGTGGTCCCACACACATACACCGGGGCCTGGGGCTTGCCTCACTCTCAGGGGGCTAATATACTGACTGCACCCACCATCAGCCCCAGGCATCCCTTAATCTGCAGTGGCGGTCCCCGCTGACCGCAATACTGAGAGTGGCGTCACGACAATCAGAAAAGAAGGTTCCCTACCTGTGACAGGATCCAGCTGCGTGGAGTCCCTGAAGGTAATGCACCGACACAGCGTTTGCGGGGCTCCACAATGTCAGGCGTCTATGAGACACCCTCCATGATTAATCTGTAAGTTACAGTAAATAAACACAGACAACTGAAAAAATCATTTATTAGAAATAAAAAACACAAACAAATTCCTTCATCACCAATTTAATCAGCCCCAAAAAGCCCTCCATGTCCGGCGTCTGGATCCAGCAGTGGCCACGATTAACCTCAGTGACACCTCAGCAGATCGCGCTACTCACCTCAATTGCTGCTTGGAGGTGACAGGAGCGGCGGTGTCTGCTGCAGCTCCGATCACCTCCATGCAGCAAAGCTGGAAGCGACGCTGGAACATCCTGGATTACGCCGGACATGGAGGGCTTTTTCGGGCTTATTAAATTGGTAATGAGGGAATTTGTTTGTGTTTTTTATTTCTAATAAATGATTTTTTCGTGTGTGTGTGTGTGTGTGTTTATTTACTGTAACTTACAGATTAATCATGGAGGGTGTCTCATAGACGCCTGACATGATTAATTTAGGATTTAGTGGCCGCTCTGGGCTGCCATTAACTCCTTATTACCCCGATTTGCCAACGCACCAGGGTAAATCGGGAAGAGCCGGGTATAGTCCCAGAACTGTCACATCTAATGTATATGAAACAGGATAGGACACATGTAGACCAATTCCACATTGTATGGTTGGGGAAACCCTCATAAGACTATTTCAAACCAGAGAGCAAAGAGAGGGAGGGAGAATACCCCATAGTTAATATTCAAGGAAACACTTTAAACTGAGTCAGGTGCAAAAAGTCATAGAAAATCTTTATTCAATACAGAAAAGATCCAGATAAAAAACACCAAGACAGTGATCCAGGAGATTATAAACAATCAATTGTAAAACCAGGCAAAGAGATAAAAACCCAGAACACATATGGGGGCAGTCAGTCCAGAGGAATCACCATGAGAAAGAGCTGTGTAGTCAGATCACACATGTGGGGAAAAGCTCCCAGTGTAAGGCACATGTGGATAGAGAATACTTAAAGTGATTTACTTACTCATGGTGAAGCCTCAGTCGACCGTGCACCACCACACACCGACGCGTTTCGTATCTTCTTCAGGGCAGTGCGGTCTGGATCTTTTCTGTATTGAATAAAGATTTTCTATGACTTTTTGCACCTGACTCAGTTTAAAGTGTTTCCTTGAATATTAACTATGGGGTATTCTCCCTCCCTCTCTTCGCATCTAATGTATGCGGCAATTCTGGGCGGCTGCTGACTGATATTGTTAGGCTGGGGGGCTCCCCATAACGTGGAGCTCCCCATCCTGAGAATACCAGCCTTCAGCCGTATGGCTTTATCTGGCTGGTATTAAAATTGGGGGGGACCGCACGCCATTTTTTTTTATTATTTATTTATTTCACTGCACAGTATAGACCCGCCCACCGGCTGCTGTGATTGGGTGCAGTGAGACACCTGTCACTCAGCGTGGAGGCGTGTCTCACTGCAACTAATCATAGGCGCCTGTGGGCGGGGAAAGCAGGGAATACGAGATTGTTTAATGAGCGGCCTGCTTTTTCACAATAGTGAAAGCCGCCGGAGCAGTGTGAAAAGCCGTGCAGCGCCGCGCCGGGGATCGGGGAACACTGAGTATGAGAGAGGAGGGGAAAATGACCGACAGACTGTGAGAGAGGGACAGAGATAGTGACTGACCGACAGAGAGAATAGAGACCGAGAGGGAGAGACCGACTGACAGAGAATAATGATTGACAGACATTGTGAGACATCGCTCGTTTCCAGTGTTTTAGGAAACATGCGAGAAATGTATTTAGAAAATCGGATGTCACTAGGATGGTGTGAGTGCCGTCCCGTGACATCCGATTTTTTACATGCTCCCATAGACTTGCATTGGAGAGACTCGCAGTAGAAACTCGCAAAAAAGCAGCATGCTGCAATTTTTTTTCTCAGTCCGATTTGGACTGAGAAAAAAAATCGCAGATTAGAGCTGAATCATTCACTAACATGTGTCCGATTCCAATGCGAGATTTTCTCGCATTGCTCTACTGCGAGAAACTCGCAAGTGAGAAGCAGCCCTAAATGAAACCATAAGTTTTACCATATAGTGTACTGGAAAACGGCAAAAAAATTCCAAATGCAGAAAATTTGCAAAAAAAGTGCAATAGCACTATTGTTTGAGATATTTTATTCACTGTGTTCACTATATGGTAAAACTGATGTGCCTGTGTGATGTCTCAGGTTAGTGCGAGTTCGTAGACACCAAACATGTATACGTTTACTTTTATATAAAGGGTTAAAAAAAATCGTAAGTTTGTCCGAAAAAAGTGGCGCACGTTTTACGCCATATTCCGTGACCAGTAGCGTTCTCATTTTTCAGGATCTACGGCTCAGTGACTGCTTACTTTTTGTGTCTCGAGCTGACGTTTTTAACTGTACCATTTTTGCGTAGATGCTACGTTTTGATCGTCTGTTATTGCATTTTGCGCAATAGTTGTGGCGACAAAAAACCGTCATTTTGGCGTTTGGAATTTTTTTTGCCGCTACGCTGTTTACTGATCAGATTAATTGGTTTTATATTTTGATAGATCGGGCGTTTCTGAACACGATGATACCAAATGTGTGTATTTTTTTTTTTTTTTTTAACCCTTTAATTTTTAATGGGGCGAAAGGGGGGGATTTGAACTTTTTAGATTTTTTAAGTTTTTTTAAAAAAATTTTAAAACTTTTTTTTTTTTTTTAATTTTTACTAGTCCCCCTAGGGGTCTATAGCGATTCAACAATCCGATCGCTCTGCCATATCTGCTGATCATAGCTACACAGCTGTAAACAGCAGATACGCTCACTTACTGCTTCACTCAGCTCCGGGCCGAGTGAAACTGAAAGCAATTCATGTGTAGTACAGGAGTCATTAGATGACCCTGTGGTACCATGACAACCACCGGAAGTTGCGTGATGACGTGACTTCTGGTATCGGCAGGTAAGTAAAAGTTTACCGCCGATGCCGTTATAATGGCGCTGTCACATATTGGCAGCGCCATTTAAGGGGTTAAACGGCATGAGCAGATAACGATTCCGCTCGTGCCTAGCAGGCACACAGCTGTGAAAATCAGCTGAGATGTGTGCCGATTGCGGCATGCTGCTGGCAGCAGACTGCGGGCAGTAACATTATGACCGCTAGGACGTAGTATTACTGCCTGCGGTTGTTAAGGGGTTAATGAGGGAGGGAAGGAGGGGGAAGGGAATGGAGGATCAAGCTAAGTAAAACATTCTTAATCATAACTATAAAAGCTTAATATGTTGATATAGCAATGCATTAAAATATAACTTGTAAAATAATAAAAATAACAAACCCCAGAGAAGTAAGACTAGAATAGGAAAGAAAGAAGGGAGAGAGGATCCTGAAGGAAAAGGGAAGCTCCTTAAAGATGTCTAGTGAATATATTCGTCCAAGGCTGCCATCTGCGGCAATCTGAAGGATAAGCGTTGTTAACTGTGGCATGATAGATTTCATAATAGTTGTGAAGAGGTTATTTTTTTTTTCAATTATTTCTGTTATAGAGGGTACTGACCCTTTCCTCCAATTAGCAGCAATGCTATTTTTTGCCACTAGAAAGAAGGGAATTTTGTTTACTTACCGTAAATTCCTTTTCTTCTAGCTCCTATTGGGAGACCCAGACAATTGGGTGTATAGCTTCTGCCTCCGGAGGCCACACAAAGTATTACACTTTAAAAAGTGTAACTCCTCCCCTCTGCCTATACACCCTCCCGTGCATCACGGGCTCCTCAGTTTTGGTGCAAAAGCAAGAAGGAGGAACTTATAAATTGGTCTAAGGTAAATTCAGTCCGAAGGATGTTCGGAGAACTGAAAACCATGAACCAAAAGAACAATTCAACATGAACAACATGTGTACACAAAAGAACAAACAGCCCGAAGGGAACAGGGGCGGGTGCTGGGTCTCCCAATAGGAGCTAGAAGAAAAGGAATTTACGGTAAGTAAACCAAATTCCCTTCTTCTTTGTCGCTCCATTGGGAGACCCAGACAATTGGGACGTCCAAAAGCAGTCCCTGGGTGGGTAAAAGAATACCTCGATAAAAAAGAGCCGGCAACTGCCGCCTGAAGGACTCGCCTACCTAGACTGGCGTCTGCCGAAGCATAGGTATGCACCTGATAGTGTTTCGTGAAAGTGTGCAGACTAGACTAAGTAGCTGCCTGACACACCTGCTGAGCCGTAGCCCGGTGCTGCAATGCCCAAGACGCACCCACGGCTCTGGTAGAATGGGCTTTCAGCCCCAAAGGAAGCGGAAGCCCAGAAGAACGGTAGCCTTCAAGAATCGGTTCCTTGATCCACCGAGCCAAGGTTGACTTGGAAGCCTGCGAACCCTTACGCTGGCCAGCGACAAGGACAAAGAGCGCATCTGAACGGCGCAGGGGCGCCGTGCGAGATACGTAGAGCCGGAGTGCTCTCACCAGATCTAACGAGTGCAAATCCTTTTCACATTGGTGAACTGGATGAGGGCAAAATGAAGGTAAGGAAATATCCTGATTGAGATGAAAAGGGGATACCACCTTAGGGAGAAATTCCGGGACCGGACGCAGAACCACCTTATCCTGGTGAAAAAATAGGAAGGGGGCTTTGCATGACAGCGCTGCCAGCTCCGATACTCTACGGAGCGATGTAACTGCCACTAGAAAAGCCACCTTCTGCGAAAGACGTGATAAAGAGACATCCCGCAGCGGCTCGAAAGGTGGTTTCTGAAGAGCCAATAGCACCCTGTTAAGATCCCAGGGTTCCAGCGGACGCTTGTAAGGTGGGACTATGTGGCAAACTCCCTGCAGGAACGTGCGGACCTGCGGAAGCCTGGCTAGGCGCTTTTGAAAAAATACGGATAGCGCCGACACTTGTCCCTTGAGAGAGCCGAGAGATAAACCCTTGTCCATTCCGGATTGAAGGAATGAAAGAAAAATGGGTAAGGCAAAGGGCCAGGGGGTAAAACCCTTACCAGAGCACCAGGATAAGAAGATCCTCCAAGACCTGTGATAGATCTTGGCGGACGTTGGTTTCCTGGCCTGTCTCATGGTGGCAATGACATCCTGAGATAACCCTGAAGACGCTAGGATCCAGGACTCAATGGCCACACAGTCAGGTTGAGGGCCGCAGAATTCAGATGGAAAAACGGCCCTTGAGACAGCAAGTCTGGGTGGTCTGGGAGCACCCACGGTTGACCCACCGTGAGATGCCACAGATCCGGGTACCACGACCGCCTCGGCCAATCTGGGGCGATGAGAATGGCGCGACGACAGTCGGACCTGATTTTGCGCAGCACTCTGGGCAGCATCGCCAGAGGAGGAAATACATAGGGCAGTCGAAACTGCGACCAATCCTGAACTAATGCGTCCGCCGCCAGAGCTCTGTGATCCTGAGACCGGGCCATGAATGCCGGGACTTTGTTGTTGTGCCGTGACGCCATGAGATCGACGTCCGGCGTTCCCCAGCGGCGACAGATCTCTCGAAACACGTCTGGGTGAAGAGACCATTCCCCCGCGTCCATGCCCTGACGACTGAGAAAATCTGCTTCCCAGTTTTCTACGCCCGGGATGTGAACTGCGGAGATGGTGGAAGCTGTGGCTTCCACCCACTGCAGAATCCGTCGGACTTCCTGGAAGGCTTGACGACTGCGAGTGCCGCCTTGGTGGTTGATGTATGCGACGGCAGTGGCGTTGTCCGACTGTATCCGGATCTGCCTACCCTCCAGCCACCGAAGGAAAGCCAATAGGGCTAGATACACTGCCCTTATCTCCAGAATATTGATCTGAAGGGAAGACTCTATCGGAGTCCAGGTTCCCTGAGCCCTGTGGTGGAGAAAAACCGCCCCCCACCCCGACAGGCTCGCGTCCGTGGTGACCACAGCCCAGGTGGGGGGTAGGAAGGATTTTCCCTGCGACAGAGAGTTGGGACGGAGCCACCACTGAAGTGACGTCTTGGTTGCAAGGGAAAGGGAGACGTTCCTGTCGAGTGAAGTCGACCTCCTGTCCCATTTGCGGAGAATGTCCCACTGGAGTGGCCGCAGATGGAATTGCGCGAAGGGCACTGCCTCCATCGCTGCCACCATCTTCCCCAGGAAGTGCATGAGGCGCCTCAAGGGGTGTGACTGACCCCGAAGAAGAGATTGCACCCCTGCCTGCAGCGAAAGCTGTTTGTCCAGTGGTAGCATGACTACTGCTGACTGAGTATGAAACTCCATCCCAAGGTACGTCAGTGATTGGGTCGGTGTCAACTTGGATTTTGGGAAGTTGATGATCCAACCGAACTGCTGGAGAGTCGCCAGAGCGACGGAAAGGCTGTCTTGACACGCCATCTGAGAGGGTGCCCTGACCAGGAGATCGTCTAAGTAGGGAATCACCGAGTGGCCCTGTGAGTGTAGGACCGCCACAACAGATGCCATGACCTTGGTGAACACCCGTGGGGCTGTCACCAGGCCGAAAGGCAATGCCACGAACTGGAGGTGTTCGTCCCCGATGGCGAAACGCAAAAAGCGTTGATGTTCGGGTGCGATCGGCACATGGAGATAAGCATCCTTGATGTCGATCGATGCTAGGAAGTCTCCTTGTGACATCGAAGCGATGACCGAGCGGAGAGATTCCATCCGAAAACGTCTGGTGCTCACATGTCTGTTGAGCAGTTTGAGGTCCAGAGCGGGACGGAACGAGCCGTCCTTCTTTGGCACCACAAACAAGTTGGAGTAAAAGCCGCGACCATGTTCCTGGAGGGGAACAGGGATCACAACTCCTTCTGTCTTCAGAGCGTTCACCGCCTGAAAAAGCGCATCGGCTCACTCGGGGGGCGGAGATGTTCTGAAGAAACGAGTCTGGGGACGAGAGCTGAACTCTATCCTGTAACCGTGAGACAGAATGTCTCTCACCCATCGGTCTTCAACATGTGGCCACCAGGCGTCGCAAAAGCGGGAGAGCCTGCCACCGACCGAGGATGCGGTTCGGGGATGCCGAGAGTCATGAGGAGGCCGCCTTGGAAGCAGTGCCTCCTGCGGCCTTTTGGGGGCGTGACTTGGACCGCCACGCATAAGAGTTCCTCTGGCCTTTCTCCGGCCTGCTGGACGAAGAGGATTGGGGCTTGGCGGAGGGACGAAAGGACCGAAACCTCGATTGTATTTTCCGTTGCTGAGGTCTCTTTGGTTTGGACTGGGGTAAGGAGGAGTCCTTTCCCTTGGATTCCTTAATAATCTCATCCAATCGTTCACCAAACAAGCGGTTGCCAGCAAACGGCAAACCGGTTAAGAACCTCTTGGAAGCCGAGTCTGCCTTCCATTCGCGCAGCCACATGGCCCTGCGGACTGCCACAGAGTTAGCGGATGCCACCGCTGTACGGCTAGCAGAGTCTAGAACTGCGTTCATGGCGTAGGAAGAAAAAGCTGACGCCTGAGAAGTCAAAGACGCAACCTGCGGAGCAGAATTACGTGTGACCGCATTAATCTCAGCCAGACAAGCTGAAATAGCTTGGAGTGCCCACACGGCTGCAAAAGACGCGCCCGTGGCTTCATAGATGGATTTCACCAGGAGCTCTATCTGCCTGTCAGTGGCATCCTTAAGCGATGAGCCATCTGCAACCGATACCACAGATCTAGCCGCCAATCTAGAGACTGGGGGATCCACCTTGGGACATTGAGCCCAACCCTTAACAACGTCAGAGGGGAAGGGGTAACGTGTGTCAGTAAGGCGCTTAGTAAAGCGCTTGTCCGGAACCGCTCTGGGCTTCTGGACAGCATCTCTGAAGTTAGAGTGATCGAAAAACGCACTCAGTGTACGTTTAGGGAACCGAAACTGGTGTTTCTCCTGCTGAGAAGTCGACTCCTCCACAGGTGGCGGCGGGGGAGAGATATCTAACACCTGGTTGATGGACGAGATAAGGTCATTTACTATGGCGTCCCCTTCAGGTGTGTCAAGATTGAGAGCAACGTCCGGGTCAGAGCCCTGAGCTGCGACGTCCGCCTCGTCCTCCAGAGAGTCCTCAAGCTGGGAACCCGAGCAGCGTGAAGAAGTCGGGGAAGATTCCCAGCGGGCCCGCTTTGCCGGTCTGGGACTGCGGTCCGGACCGGAGTCCTCCACGTGAGACCTAGGGCCCCCCCTGGGAACGTGCTGCGGCGCGGACAGAGAGGGGCCTGGAGGCGAAGATCCAACAGGGCCCGGGGCCTGTGTAAGGACCGGTCTGGACTGCAAAGCTTCAAGCAGCTTGGCAGACCATTTGTCCATAGACTGAGCCATGGATTGTGAGAGTGACTCAGAGAGTTTTTCAGCAAAAACTGCAAACTCTGTCCCTGCCGCCTGGACAGGGAGAGCAAGGGGTTCTACCTGAGCCGAGGGGCCCACTAGTGAACGAGGCTCCGGCTGAGCAAGCAAAACAGGGGTTGAGCATTGCTCACAGTGAGGGTAGGTGGAACCCGCAGGTAACTTAGCCGCACAAGAGGTACAGGTCGCAAAATAACCCTGTGCCTTGGCACCCTTGCTCCTTGTGGACGACATGCTGTTGTCTCCTAGGAGAGTGATCACTGAGGGTATATAGGGAGTATATACAGCCCGACCGAACAGAAATATATATATATATATATATATATATATATATATATATATATATAGTATCTATTCCGGCACCCTGAGGGGACCAGCACCGGGTGACCGGTGTGGCTTACCGACCGCTGACAAGCGGAGTGTGTGTCCTCCAGATTCCCTGCCTTAGGTCTCCCAGCGTTGCAGAGCTCTTTCCAGGAAATCCTCCACAGGCAGAATGCCAAAGAAATGGCTGCCGGAGCTCTCTGGGGAGGAGTGGGGCCGTGGGCGGCGTCTAGAAAAGTGCGGGAATCTGGAGTCCCCACAGTGATCAGTGAGGGGGGAGGAAACATACAAGATGCTCCGGCCCTCACCTCCGACGTCAGGTCGGCAGTCCCGCCCTTACCCCTGATAGACAGGCCCGGGGGCGGGAGTTTTGCTACTAGGCCGCAATTGAAGCCGGGGACTAAATTTAAGACCGCGGCCGACAAACAGGCGCGGTCGGCGCGGAAGTCCGCCGGCCGTCACAAAAGAGCAGCTGCTGCAGCGTCCGGGATGAAGGCGCTCCATGCACATCCCCCATGGGGGTACAGAGTACCTTAGTGTTGCAGGGCCCGGTCCCTGAGAATAAACTCCTGTCCGACAGATTCCCACAGGGGCTGCGGAGGGAGCCCGGTCCCAGTGAATGGCTGACCGGTCAGGATCCCACTTCTCCCAGAGCCGCTAAGGGATGGTGAAGGAGACGGCATGAGGCTCCGGCCTTTGTACCCACAATGGGTACCTCAACCTTAACAGCACCGCCGACGTAGTGGGGTGAGAAGGGAACATGCCGGGGGCCCCGTGGGGGCCCACTTTTCTTCCAACCGATATAACTAAAATGAGAATGCATGAGTGGATGTGTGCCTCCTTCCACACAAAGCATAAAACTGAGGAGCCCGTGATGCACGGGAGGGTGTATAGGCAGAGGGGAGGGGTTACACTTTTTAAAGTGTAATACTTTGTGTGGCCTCCGGAGGCAGAAGCTATACACCCAATTGTCTGGGTCTCCCAATGGAGCGACAAAGAAAATATGGATAACAATAGGCCTATAGATGGGAGATACTAAATAGAAGTCAATAGCAAGAAGTGCCAACTGCGGAGAGTTTAATGTTGTTTCTAGTAATTTGGTTACCAGAGATCTCGGTCCAAAAAGGTTTTATCTTTGGGCAAGAGCAAAAAATATGTAAAATATCCCCCCTTAAACCACAATCTCTCCAGCAAAGATCGGGGTACATCAGAGAGATGTTATTCAGTTTGGAAGGCGTATAATACCATCTGGAGAAAAGCTTAAAATATGATTCGAAAATATTAGTGCAAGTAGTTGATCGGTAAACCCATGTAAGGCTATTCTGCCAATTAGATTCTGAGAAAACTTTACTAAGATCTCTTTCCCGATTAAGAGCATGTGATGATTTCACAAATTGGAGATCTTCATTAAAGATATCGTAAATATTCCTGGTTTTCCACAGAATAGATCTGTATGAATTAGAAAAAAGGGAATTCACAGATGAATGTATAATATATTACTTTTCATCAAGTTATGGATGGCGTTTTTAATGGACAAGAATGGGATAACGTCTGAATTCAACCAGGCAAATTTCTGTTTCTTCATCGTTCCTTATGGGAGACCCAGACCATGGGTGTATAGCTTCTGCCTCCGGAGGACACACAAAGTACTACACTCAAACGTGTAGCTCCTCCCTCCGGGCTATATACCCCCCCTGGATGACAATCTAACCAGTTCAATGCTTTGTGTTCCAGGAGGTCACACACACACATGCATTCTCTGATTTTTCATTTTTAAGATTTTTGATTCAAAGATATGGAAGAAAAGCGGGTCCAGTCTGGACTCCCGGCATGTCCCTTCTCACCCCACTGTGTCGGCGGTGCTGTTAAGGTTGACTTTACAAGGCTGGAGCCTTCACATGCCGTGCTCCTTCACCATCCTCTGAGGCTCTGGCTTGAAGTGGGAGCCATCACGGTCCTCTCTGCTTTGCAGGAGACCGGTCTCCATCCGCAGCCCTGTCAGGATCCTGCCGGACGGAGCGTGTAAACCCCCCCAGGGACATGGCCCTGCGTCTCAAAAGCTAAGTATTGAGACGTTTTTCAGGGGTCCCGGGTATATTTATTGTGGGGAGAGTGTGTCTTTTGACTTTGCTGTGAATTCCGGCCGGTTCTCTGGGTTTTTCCTGAGAACCGCACCGAGGGTGCCTGCTCGTCGGCCGCATGTAAAAATCTAGGCCCCGGCTTCAGTTGCGGCCTAGTTTCGGTTTCATTCCCTCTGCATGTCAGCCTTGCAGGGGAACAGTGCGGCGCCGCCCACCGGCCGATCAGCAGAGGGGAGGACACTCCTCTCTGAGGAGATGTTTCCCTCCCCTGTATCTCTCCTTGGCCCTCCGGATTCCCGCTCTTGGGCTAATCCCCGCCCCCCCCCTCCTCACTCCAGAGCTATTTTATCAGCGTTCTCACACTGATCGGAGCTGGCTGCTGCAGCTGCTGCATCCACTGGGGGTCCGAGCTGTGGAATCCGGAGGGCACATAAAATAAGCGGTCTGGTAAGCCACAACCTCTGGTTGTGGGCTTTATTATACACTCTCAGGGAATCATTCTATAGGAGTGTATTCTTTACTGCAGAGCCTCCACCTCAGCAGCATGTCTCTCACTAGCCGAGCACATATCCACATTGTGATGCCTGCTCTAACATGGTGGTGCCTCAGCCTGGAGCCTCTTCAGGGGTCCCCCCGGCTGCTCCGGCCCCGGTGGCTGAACCCCCGGCTTGGGTAGCATCTTTTTCCAGAGCTATCTCCCAGTCTTTTGCCGACTCCATGGGACAGCTGTCCCGGACTCTGCTGACCATGCATCAGCCCCCTTCTCAGGGCGCCTCTGCTGCTCCGAGCTCTGCAGAGCTCTCAGAGCATGTTTTAGGACCCCGTCCTCCTAAACGGAGACGCAGGGACCCTTCTCCTTCCTCGTCCCACGGCTCTGATTCACGAGCTGAGGTGCAGGGCGAGGACGATACTTTTACTGTGGGTTCAGACGCTACCTCTATGTACCCCATTGACTTATCTGAGGGTGATGCGAATGTTAGTGATTTGATTGCATCCATTAACTCCGTACTGAACCTCAATCCACCAGTGTCAGAGGAACAAGCCTCTCTGGTAGAAATACACCAGTTTACCTCTCCTAAGAGAGCTAGGAGTACGTTTTTTAACCACTCCAGTTTTCAGGCCACTGTTTCCAAGCCCAGGGCCTGTCCTGACAAACGCTTTCCAAAGCGTAGTTATGATGACCGTTTTCCCTTTCCACCTGAGGTGGTTAAGGAGTGGGCTCAGTCCCCAAAGGTAGACCCTCCGGTGTCTAGAATCTCAGCCCGGACAGTCGTATCTGTGGCCGATGGCACCTCTCTTAAGGATCCCACTGACCGCCAGGTTGACCTTCTGGCCAAATCTGTATATGAGGCGGCAGGAGCCTCGTTCTCCCCGTCTTTTGCAGCAGTGTGGGCTCTTAAGGCAGTCTCTGCCTCTCTGGCGGAGATACATTCCCTCGCCAGGGACTCTATACCCGAGATGGTTGCCTTAACTTCCCAGGCTTCGGCCTTTTCATCCTATGCCATGTCTGCCATTCTAGAGGCTTCTCACCGCACGGCGGTGGCTTCCGCTAATTCTCTCGCGATCCGCAGGATCTTGTGGCTTCGAGAGTGGAAAGCAGACGCTTCTTCTAAGAAGTACCTTGCTGGGCTCCCCTTTGCTGGGTCCCGGCTGTTCGGTGAACAACTGGATGAAATTATTAAGGAAGCTACTGGCGGGAAGAGTACTTCCTTGCCACAAACTAAAACCAGGAGACCTGTCCAGGGCAGGAACCAGTCGAGGTTTCGTTCCTTTCGTTCCTCTAACTGGTCATCCTCTAAGCCCTCAGCTTCGTCCACTACCTCAGCCAAGGATCGTAAACCCAACTGGCGCGTGAAGCCGCGTCCTCAGAAGAACGGAGGAGCCGCTGCCACTAAGGCAGCCTCCTCTTGACTATCTGGCTGCGCCAGCAACGTCCTTGGTCGGTGGCAGGCTCTCCCACTTTGGCGACGTGTGGTTTCAACACGTCTCCGATCAGTGGGTGCGGGATATCATCTCCCACGGCTACAGGATAGAATTTTCTTCCAGCCCGCCAAACAGATTTTTTCTGTCCGCTCCCCCCTGCTCCAAAGCCGCCGCCTTCTCACAGGCCGTGGCATCCTTGCAGGCCAACGGGGTAATTGTTCCGGTTCCCGCCCGGGAACGGTTCAGAGGTTTCTACTCAAACCTCTTCCTAGTCCCCAAGAAGGACGGTTCCTTCCGGCCCATCCTGGATCTCAAGCTTCTCAACAAGCATGTTCAGGTGCGGCGCTTTCGCATGGAATCTCTGAGATCGGTCATTGCCTCAATGACCCAAGGAGATTTTCTAGCATCCATCGACATAAGAGATGCCTATCTGCATGTGCCTATTGCGGTTTCACACCAGCGTTGGCTACGCTTTGCAATCGGAGAGGAACATTTCCAATTCGTGGCTCTCCCCTTCGGGTTAGCCACGGCCCCTCGTGTTTTCACCAAGGTCATGGCAGCAGTGGTTGCGGTCCTGCATCTCCAGGGGTTGGCAGTAATCCCCTACCTGGACGACCTTCTAGTCAAGGCCTCATCCAGTGCAGACTGCCAGCGGAGTGTCTCGCTCACTCTCGCCACGCTTGTTCAATTCGGGTGGCTTGTCAATCTGCCCAAGTCCACTCTGACCCCGACCCAGGAACTTACGTACCTAGGGATGCAATTCGAGACTCTGCCGGCACTTGTGAAGCTGCCCTTAGTCAAACAGCAGTCCCTTCATCTGGCGGTGCGCTCTCTGTTGAAGCCCCGCCGTCATTCCATCAGGCACCTCATGCAGGTGCTGGGTCAGATGGTGGCGTCAATGGAAGCGGTTCCCTTCGCCCAGTTCCATCTGCGTCCCCTGCAGCTGGACATTCTCCGCTGTTGGGACAAGCGGACCTCTTCCTTGCACAGGCTAGTGGCTCTGTCGCCGCAGACCAGGAGCTCTCTTCAGTGGTGGCTTCGGCCCCTCTCTCTGTCACAGGGACGCTCCTTCCTGACTCCGTCCTGGGTGATCCTCACCACGGATGCCAGCCTCTCCGGCTGGGGAGCAGTATTTCTCCACCACCGAGCACAGGGCACTTGGACTCCGTCCGAATCAGCCCTCTCGATCAATGTGCTGGAAATCAGGGCTGTTCTTCTAGCTCTCGTAGCCTTTCACCACCTGTTGGCGGGCAAGCACATCCGAGTCCAGTCAGACAACGCGACAGCGGTTGCCTACATCAATCACCAGGGCGGGACTCGCAGCCGCCTGGCGATGTTGGAGGTTCAACGAATCCTTCAGTGGACGGAGGACTCCAAGTCCACCATATCCGCAGTCCACATCCCAGGCGTAGAAAACTGGGAGGCCGATTATCTCAGCCGTCAAACCGTGGACAGCGGCGAGTGGGCCCTGCATCCGGCAGTGTTCAGGTCAATCTGCCGCAAGTGGGGCACTCCGGAAGTGGATCTAATGGCATCCCGGCACAACAACAAGGTCCCGGTTTACGTGGCTCGCTCCCACGATCCTCAGGCCTTCGCAGCGGACGCGCTGGTTCAAGATTGGTCTCAGTTCCGTCTGGCCTATGTGTTTCCCCCTCTGGCTCTCTTGCCCAGGGTTCTGCGCAAGATCAGAATGGAGGGCTGTCGGGTCATAATCATTGCTCCGGACTGGCCCAGGCGAGCTTGGTACCCAGATCTGCTCCGTCTGTCCGTAGAAATGCCGTGGCATCTCCCGGACCGCCCAGACCTTCTCTCTCAAGGTCCGTTTTTCCGCCAGAATTCTGCGGCTCTCAGATTGACGGCGTGGCTCTTGAGTCCTGGATCCTGACAGCTTCAGGCATTCCTTCTGAGGTCATCTCCACTATGACTCAGGCTCGGAGGTCTTCCTCGGCCAAGATTTACCACAGGACTTGGAAGATTTTCCTGTCCTGGTGTCGCTCTTCCGGCCATGCTCCTTGGCCGTTCTCTTTGCCGACCATTCTGTCCTTTTTACAGTCCGGTCTGCAGCTAGGACTGTCCCTCAATTCCCTTAAGGGACAGGTGTCGGCTCTGTCGGTATTATTCCAGCGGCGTATCGCCCGACTGGCTCAGGTGCGCACCTTCATGCAGGGCGCATCTCACATCATTCCTCCTTACCGGCGGCCTTTGGATCCCTGGGATCTTAATCTGGTCCTCACGGCCTTACAGAAACCCCCCTTTGAGCCTCTTAGGGAGGTTCCTTTGTTTAGACTTTCACAGAAAGTGTTTTTTCTAGTAGCCAGAACTTCTCTCAGGAGAGTCTCTGATTTGGCTGCGCTCTCTTCGGAGTCCACCTTTTTTGGTGTTTCACCAAGACAAGGTGGTTCTCCGTCCGACTCCGGAGTTTCTTCCTAAGGTGGTGTCTTCTTTCCACCTTAACCAGGACATTTCATTGCCTTCCTTTGTCCGGCCCCTGTGCATCGCTTTGAGAAGGCGTTGCATACCTTGGATTTGGTGCGGGCGCTCCGAATCTATGTGTCACGCACCGCCGCTTTTAGGCGGTGCACCTCACTTTTTGTGCTAACCACGGGTCAGCGCAAGGGTCTCTTGGCTTCTAAACCGACCCTAGCTCGTTGGATTAGGTCGGCCATCTCTGATGCCTACCAGTGTTCTCAGGTGCCCCCTCCGCCAGGGATTAAGGCGCACTCGACCAGAGCTGTCGGTGCCTCCTGGGCTTTCAGGCACCAGGCTACGGCTCAGCAGGTTTGTCAGGCTGCCACTTGGTCTAGTCTGCACACCTTTTCGAAGCACTACCAAGTGCATGCTCATGCTTCGGCAGATGCGAGCTTGGGCAGACGCATCCTTCAGGCGGCTGTCGCCCATTTGTGAAATTAGGTTTTGCCTACTTCTCAGTTTTGTTTATTTCCCACCCATGGACTGCTTTGAGACGTCCCATGGTCTGGGTCTCCCATAAGGAACGATGAAGAAAAAGAGAATTTTGTTTACTTACCGTAAATTCTTTTTCTTATAGTTCCGACATGGGAGACCCAGCACCCTCCCTGTTGCCTGTTGGCAGTTCTTGTTCCGTGTGTTTCACCGGCTGTTGTTGTAGACAGAGGTTCCGGTTTTTCCGAGTTTTACTCTGTCTCTACTTATGGGTGGATGTCCTCCTTCAGCTTTTGCACTGAACTGGTTAGATTGTCATCCAGGGGGTGTATATAGCCCGGAGGGAGGAGCTACACGTTTGAGTGTAGTACTTTGTGTGTCCCCTGGAGGCAGAAGCTATACACCCATGGTCTGGGTCTCCCATGTCGGAACTATAAGAAAAAGAATTTACGGTAAGTAAACAAAATTCTCTTTTTTAATTTCTGGAAGCAGGTAAAATCGGACACAGTCTCTGCCTTTGGAAATATAAGTAATCAATAAAACATGAGCGTCCACTTGTAGCTGTCGCTTCCTCTTGTTTATGTAAACATCAAGGCGGGGACATCCATGCTGTCGCTGATTGGGCACAAGGCTCACATGATACTACACCCTCTGATGAGCCGCAGGCGAGCGAGTGCCAACACCGCTGGACCTACGCTGGCAGCTTTTTATTTTAATGGGGATAAACATGGGGAAAGAAAAGGGGCTGTCCAAATAGTGGACAACCTCCTTAAATCTATGCAAAATTACCAGCAGTGAATTAATGCCAAATCCCAAGCATCTTCAATGTGCTGTGGAAGAATTTGTGACCAGGGCTGCCACTAGGAATTTCAGGGCCCCATACTGGCAAAATTATGGGGCCCCCCTGAGACTCCACCCGGCTCCGCCTCCACCACGCAAACCTTCGACAGTCCACCACCACTCTTGGAAAAACACATATATACATAATATATATATATATATATAATCACACACACAGTCATGGCCAAAAGTCTTAGCACCCTTGAAGTTGTTCTAGAAAATGAAGTACTTCCCTCAGAAAACTAATAATACACTCTCTACACTGCCTGCCCCTCTCCATAATGCACCTTCTACATCACCCCTCTCCATAACACCATAGCACATCACCTACATCGCCTCTTTCCATAAATACACGCTCTACACCTCCCTGCTCAATAATACATGCTCTACACCACCTCTCTCCATAATACACCTTCTACACCGCCCCGCTCCATAACACCCTCTACACCGCCCCGCTCCACAAAACCTTCTACAACCGCCCCACTCCATATTCCCCTCCACCACCCCCGGCGATCGTCCCGCTCCTGTCTTCGGCTCACAGAGCGATTATCTGTCTCCTTAGGATAGACCACCAATGTCTGATTGGTCGGGGTCTGGCACCCCAGCCAATTGCCTGTTCTAAGTGCCGTGCCAGTGGTGGCCAGAAGTGCTCAGTTCTGGATCTGCTCCGTCTTCTGATAGTGGTAGCAGCCTACTATTAAAATCAATGAGGTGGATGTGCAGTACCCCGGCCGCGGACACTATCAGAGGATGGAGTAGATCAGAAATAAGCATTTCCGGCCACCTGCATCAAGAGCAGCTGATCAGTTACTATTGCGCTCTCATAAGAAGCAAAGCACAAGTGGGACAAGGCCTAATGATGACACACAGTATCACAAATAAATATTTACCATTCAGGTACTTTATAGATGATGTTGTCTCTAGTCATTTCTTTCTATTCTTCATCTTGTCCTGACGCCATGATGAATTTTCACATTCACATCTCGTCTCTGTAGATGTCTATCTTCTCCGGTCTTCTGTAACACATCCTGACACGATTCCCCTAAAAATAGCAGAATAATTATAATACACCTATTTAAAAATATCTGCCCTACACTGTGCCCCAGAATAAATAATGGCCCGTCTTATTGTGTTCTCTGCACAAAATATGACCCCACACTGTCCCTCTTATGGTACATGCCATCCACACTGCCTCTCTTTCTATACTGAGCCTACTCTTCACACTGTCCTTTACATTGTGTCCCTTATACTGCACAGTCTTTATACTGTGCCCTCATCACACTCCCCCTTTTTGCTATGACCTCACACTGTCCTCCCATTCTGCCCCTTCTGCATACCACACCCCTCCACTACCCAGTCTCTATTCTGTGCCCCTCACATTCTTCTCATCCCTTACTGTCTCCTCACTACCTCCTGTGTGTCCATATACTTTTCCCCCTCACTCTGCATCCTGCCACTTGCTCCTCATACTATGTCACTCTTTATTCTGTGTCCTCAAAATGTATTTCTAGTTCGCTCCACATCCTCTCTCCCCTCACGCATCACCCCTCATCCTCTGTCCCCCCACGCATTACCCCTCATCCTCTCTCTGTCCCCCCATGCACCACCCCTCACCCTCTCTCCCCATGCATGACCCTTATCCTATCTCTCCCCATACTGTGTCCAAAGAAATTTCTCCCTCCCATCCTCTCTTCCGACCATACTTTGTCCACATATAGTATGATGGAGAGAGGGTGGGGGAGGGACCTGTTTCCATAGATGCCCCCTTCTCACCCCATACTGTTTCTCTTCTGTGTCGTCAGCTACACTGGAGCACTTTTCAGCGTCCCTCTGCCGCCTCCGCGCTGCGCCCTGACTTCCGGGTCAGTAGTGTGATCAGCTGACCTGGTCTCATGACAGCCGTCGCTCTGACACGGAAGTCAGCGCCAGCGTTAATCAATTGTCCTCGCATCTGACTGACAGACACAAGGACAATTGAGCAGTGGGAGGCGCGCGCTGCAGATTCTATGAGTGTGGCTGTCAGCGCACACATAGAATGTGCAGCCGCGCTCCAAGAATAACCGGCTCCCACAACAGGGCGGCAAACGCTGCCCCCGGGGAGACTTTACACTGCCGCATTAGGCAGCGCGACAGCGCCGCCCTCACAGTTGCGCCCGGGGTAGATGCAGGGCCAGCACCCCCCCCTAGATATGCAGCAGCATACCCGGTATCTCCAGCACACGTGGCTAATTTGCATGCGATGCAAATTAGCCACGTGTATAGTGGCAAAAGAACACTGCCGGTTCCTCTGCTGCGGCTGTGGCTGGGGGGGGGGGGGCGGCGGCTGGCCGGAGCCCATACTGTGTCCAAAGATACTTCCCCCTTCCCACCGTACTCTGTCCACAGTTCCCTCCCCCACCCATACTGTGTATATAGATATTGCCCCCTCCCCACCCTCTGTCCCCTCAAAGTGTGTCCACAGATGGTTCCCATTCCCCACCCTCTGTCCCCCCCATAGTGTGTTCACAGTTCCCTCCCCCATCCTCTCTTCCCCATACTGTTTCATAAATACTCCCCTCTCACCCCATAATGTTCCTCCTCCGTGTCTTCTTCAGCTCCACAGTGGAGCACTTATCAGCGTTTCTCTGCCACCTCCGCGCTGCGGCGCTGGCTTCCGGGTGAGCAGTCTGATCAGCTGAACTGATAACATGAAAGCCGTCGCGCTGACCCGGAAGTCAGCGCCAGGGATCGCCGCTTCAATTGTCCTCGCGTTGGCCAGATACAAGGACAATTGAGCAGTGGGAGCCACGCACTGTAGATTCTATGAGTGCGGCTGTCAGCGTGACAGCCACGCTCAGAGAATAGCGGCTCCCACCCTGGCAGACTTCCACACCGCAGCATCAGGCAGCCCGCCAGTGCCCCGCCAGCTCCCCCCTAGATATGCCTCTGTCTTGTGCCTCCGCTCCACACATGGCTAATTTGTATAGTTTACAAATTAGCCATGTGGACAGAGCCAGAGGTACTCTTCAGATTTTCCGATACGCCATACCGGCGGCTAGCACCGCAAAAAAAGCACTACCAATACATATTGGTTGATCCCATGTCAGTGGCTCAGTCAGCACTTACATCTGATGTCCTGGGTATAAGGCCTGGGTTCACAGTTTATTTAATCTCCACATCAATGACTTTGTCAGGGCTTTCGTCTGAAGTCCCGTGTATAAGGCTATGTTCACACTGGGCATTTTTGCAGCGTTTTTTAGCTGCAGATTTGCCTTGGTTTTATGCAAATCCATGCTAATAAAACGCTGCTTTTTACAGTCCCTGCAAAGTCTATGATATTTTAATCTCATGCACACACATAAACACGTCAGGATTTTTTCCTGACTGTTTTGTGAAATACCTCCGGTTTTGCTGCGTTCTGAAAAAAATTGGACAAGTCAATTCTTTTCAGCACTTTTGCTACGGTTTTCACCCTACTGACAGGTGGACTCGCAGATACCCTGCAAGACCACCTGTCACTAGATTACAGGAATTGATCCAGGGTATCTGGCCGGCACTTAATAGGTGCTGGGGATAGGGGGATTGGAGCAGGCGCACTATATTTACCGAATCCCCCGTATCCCGTGGCTCCTCCAGTTCCCCGCCCCATTCCATATTCACTGCTTTCATCTGTGATTGGTTGCAGTCAGATTCACCCCCAACATCTGACTGCAACCAATCCCAGACCTGGTCTGCTGGTCTATACAGAGAGTGAGTGAGTCGCACTATCACCGGTCACCTCACTCAGACTATTCCCGGTCATAGATATTGCCACCTGTGACTGAGAATCAGCTGAATGAAGTGACCGCTGATCGTTCGGTTGATTAATTCTCTGGAGCTCACAACGGGCAGTCCTGTTCTATGGCGCTCGCTGCGATCTTCAGATGTAGCAGAGCTGAATCGCCATAGGACCTCATGTGGATTACGTCTGCTCTGCAAGGGTGATTATGGGGTTAATAAAGTGGTGAAAGAGGGGGCTTTTTGTATTTTATTTCAAATAAAGGATTTTTTCTGTGTTCGTTTATTTCTTGTCACTTATTACAGATTGGTGATGGGGGGGGGTCTCATAGACATCTGCCATTACCAATCTAGGGCTTAGTCGCAGCTAGGAGCTGCGATTAACCCCTTATTATCTTGATTGCCACCGCACCAGGGCAATTTGGGAAGAGCAGAGTAAAGTGCTGGGATTATCGCATCTAATGGATGCGACAATCCTGGGCGGCTGCAGGCTCATATCTCTATCCCTCTTATTTTGATACCCAGCCAAGATAAAGCCCACAGCGGGGGGCTGCAGCCTGTGGCTGTAGGCTTTATCTGTGCTGGGTAGCATAATATGGGGGGACCCTACGTCATTTTTTTAATTTATTTATTTTTTACCCGCAAACTCCAGTGAGGGGGAGGGGGAAGCGTGAGGCTAATGAGCGGCTTCGGAAGTAGGCGGGGCCACAAGAGCAGGTACGATGATTCTAGAATGTATGGGCTCCTTCCAGGTTAGTGGGCGTAGTTATCTGGGTTAGTGGGTGCGAGCAGCTTGGTTAGTGAGCTTGGAGATGTTTTCTCCCTGCCACTACAATCATGCTTCGCCCTCCCTGCCTTCCGTGTGATAAGGGCCTGTTGAAGGCGTCATACCTGGAAGGAGTCCATACACTCTAGCATCTACTGGAGATTAGTATGTATAGCGCGCTTGCTTTGCTTTTTTTTCTTCTACTTGTTTTTTTTTTTTGTACTACCCGAGTGCCAAATCCAGGTCAATCTCTGCCCGGCCCAGCACTCGGGTACTCTTGAACCCTTGCTGGTCTTGACAGCACATAAAAAAGCGCTGTAAAAACACCACAAAAACACACCAACACGTTGAGAAATGTGATGGTGTCTCCGTGGTGCTAGATGTTGATCTCCCTAAGGTCAATCATCCTTGTTTATGTAGTATTTTACTAGGCATTGCTCCCACTAGCCAGTTTCCTACTCCACACTGATGAGCCAAATACCCCGAAACAGCTGTCTGTGGATGGATACCATGTTTTGGCATAGGCGGTTTCCTTGACTGGAGACTGCCCTTCCCGTGGTTGTTCCTTCCCGGTGAAAGACCTGGCTAGTTTCCTGCCAGCGTTGAGACATGTGATGGGGTTTCCGCAGCAGTCCTGTTTTACAAAAACACACCAAAACCGCAGAGGACTCCCAGGAGACATCCTGCCACAAGATTAGGTTTTGGTCAGGAAAAAAAACGCTGCAAAAACATCCTGTGCAACCATAGTCTAAAGCAGGTTTCACATTGTGTTTGATCTCACGTCAGTGGCTCACTGGGGCCTACATCTGATGTCCTGTGTAAGAAAAAAGTTCCAGGCAGAACTCAAAAGAAGATGGTGCTTGTGACGATACGTCACTAGAAGCTACTAGAGACAGGGAAGTCAAATACGCCGGTGGTCAGAAGCCAGGAAGTCAGATGAAGTACACAGGGAACAAGCCAGAGGTCGGAAGTTAGATAAGGTACACAGGAAGTGAGCAGAGCCAAGGTCAGGGTACAAGGTGGAGGTCAGAAGCCAGAGGAATAACGTCAGAATCAGGGGCATGGGCAAAGAAGGGTAACAAAGGTCCGGGGTAGGGAGGCAAGATCAGAACAATAGAACTCGTGGGAACCAGAGAACTCACTGCAGAGCAGGAAGTACAACAGGCGGTGTTCTGGGTGAAGTTGCTCTCTAATGAAGCCAAGAAATGAGGGAAAACAAGGGAAAAATATCACTGCAGAAAAAAATGGAAGATAGGAAAATGAACATCATTGGTAATCAATGTGAATCAGTCAAACAAATTACCGTATATACTCGAGTATAAGCCGACCCGAGTATAAGCCGAGGCCACTAATTCTACCACATAAAAGTGGGAAACCGTATTGACTCGAGTATAAGCCTAGGGAGTATAATGCAGCAGCTACTGGGAAGTTTCAAAAAGAAAAATAGATCCCAATAAAATGTACTGTGCCCATCCTTGCCCCCCCCAATGTAGTAATGTGCCCCGTCATTCTCCCCCCTCCCCTTATTGTAATGTGCCCATCTTGTGCCCCTTCCTTGTGCCCTCTAGTAATGTCTCCTGTAGTGATATCCCCTGTAGTAATGTCCTCCTGGTCCCCCTCTATTATGAAATAAAAATTATTCTTACATCTCCTCCGTTCCCGCGGTGCCTCAGCTGCTCCTTGTAGACCCCTCCATGATAGCGTCCAATGCACGGGGCTGCTATCTGCCGTCATGTCTTTACTGCAGCGGAATGCTTTACGGCGGCAGTGGTGCGTAAAGCATTCCACTGCTATGAAGCCATGATGGCAGCCTACAGTGGCGGCTCCGTGCACGCGACGGGATCATCAAGGGGTGCCTCTTGCAGACCGCAGGTACATACACCCCTCCGTGATCGCGTCCTGTACACTGGGCAACCGCCGATTCTGTCAGCGTTTTACAGCAGTTGAATGCTTTGTTGCACCGACTCCATCATAAAGCATTCAACTGCAGTAAAGATATGACGGCAGACAGCAGCCCTGTGCATCGGACACGATCACAGAGGGGTCTACAAGGAGCAGCTGAGGCACCGTGGGAATGGAGGAGATGTGAGCATATGACAATTTTTTTTTTGTCGGACCCTGACCCGAGTATAAGCCGAGGGGGGGATTTTCAGCTTAAAAAAATGGGCTGAAAAACTCGGCTTATACTCGAGTATATTAGGTAATAAAGTACAAATCTTGTATGTGCAATTATTACTATGAATTTTTACAATGCATTCTTGAAAATTCCCATAGTGTCATGAAACTTTATACATTTAGCACAAAGAAAGCCATAAATTATGTTATCACAAGCAGCCAAATAATCTTCAAAGAGAACTTGCTACAAAGTTAAGGCCCCGTCACACTAAGCAACTTACCAGCGATCCCAACAACGATAGGGATCGCTGGTAAGTTGCTAGGAGGTTGCTGGTGAGATGTCACACTGCGACGCTCCAGCGATCCCACCAGCAACCTGACCTAGCAGGGATCGCTGGAGCGTCGCTACACGAGTTGCTGGTGAGCTCACCAGCAACCAGTGACCAGCCCCCAGCGCCGCGTGGAAGATGCTGCGCTTGGTAACTAAGGTAAATATCGGGTAACCAACCCGATATTTACCTTGGTTACCAGCGCACGCAGCTACACGTGCAGGGAGCAGCGCACACTGAGCGCTGGCTCCCTGCTCTCCTAGTTACAGCACACATCGGGTTAATTAACCCGATGTGTCCTGCAGCTACATGTGCACAGAGCAGGAGCCGGCACTGACAGTGAGAGGGCGGAGGCTGGTAACAAAGGTAAATATCGGGTAACCAAGGACAGGGCTTCTTGGTTACCCGATGTTTACATTGGTTACCAGCCTCCGCAGAAGCCGGCTCCTGCTGCCTGCACATTTAGTTGTTGCTGTCTCGCTGTCACACACAGCGATCTGTGCTTCACAGCGGGACAGCAACAACTAAAAAATGGCCCAGGACATTCAGCAACAACCAACGACCTCACAGCAGGGGCCAGGTTGTTGCTGGATGTCACACACAGCAACATCGCTAGCAACGTCACAAAAGTTGTTCGTTAGCAGCGATGTTGCTAGCGATGTTGCTTAGTGTGACGGGGCCTTTACATGGTAAAGATACATTGTGTCACAGAGAGATAAGCTGGGTTTACACACTGAGACTTTCTAGCGATCCAACCTGCGATCTCAACCTAGCCGGGATCGCTACAAAGTCTCTGGTGAGCTGTCAAACAGGCAGACCTGGCCAACGACCTATCAGCGATCCGGACCTGCAGAGCGACTAGCTGGTCGTTGGGGACAGCAGGTGAACTTCACCCGACTTCATTTAATGCCGCGCGGCTCTGTGTGCCGTGTAAATAAATAAATAATTAAAAAATCCGGCGTGCCGTCCCCCCCCTATTTTAATACCAGCCAGATAAAGCCATACGGCTGCAGGCTGGTATTCTCAGGATGGGGAGCCCCACGTTATAGGGAGCCCCCCAGCCTAACAATATCAGCCAGCAAACGCCCAGAATTGCCGCATACATTAGATGCGACAGATCTGGGACTGTACCCGGCTCTTCCTGATTTGCCCTGGTGCATTGGCAAATCGGGGTAATAAGGAGTTATTGGCAGCCCATAGCTGCCAATAAGTCCTAGATTAATCATGTCAGGCGTCTCCCCGAGATTCCTTCCATGATTAATCTGTAAATTACAGTTAAAAAACACACACCCGAAAAATCCTTTATTAGAAATAAAAAACACTAACAAATTCCCTCATTACCAATTTATTACCCACAACAAAGCCCTCCATGTCCGGCGTAATCCACGGTCCTCCAGCGTGGCATCCAGCTCTGCTGCATGCAGGTGAAAGGAGCAGCAGAAGACACCGCCGCTCCTGTCACCTCCACGCAGCTAATGAAGAGAGCCTTGTGATCGGCTGAGCTGTCACTGAGGTTACCTGGATCCAGCGGTGGATGCAGCGGTGGCCGCGGGTAACCTCAGTGACAGTTCAGCTGATCGCGCTACTCACCGCCGCTCCTGTCAGCTCCACAATGAGGTGAGTAGCGCGATCAGCTGAGCTGTCACTGAGGTTAATCGCGGCCACCGCTGGATCCAGTGGCGGCCACCGGGTAACCTCAGTGACAGCTCAGCTGATCGCGTTACTCACCTCATTTGCTGGTGATTTCCCCCCCTCTCTCATACTCACCGATCCCCGATCACCGGCGCTGCACGGCGTTCACTCTGCTCCGGCGGCTTTTCCTTTTTTGAAAAAGCCGGCCGCTCATTAAACAATCTCGTATTCCCTGCTTTCCCCGCCCACCGGCAAATGTGATTGGTTGCAGTGAGACACGCCCACACGCTGAGTGAAAGCTGTGTCACTGCACCCAATCACAGCAGCCGGTGGGCGTGTCTATACTGTGCAGTAAAATAAATAAATAATTAAAAAATCCGGCGTGCCGTCCCCCCCCTATTTTAATACCAGCCAGATAAAGCCATACGGCTGCAGGCTGGTATTCTCAGGATGGGGAGCCCCACGTTATAGGGAGCCCCCCAGCCTAACAATATCAGCCAGCAAACGCCCAGAATTGCCGCATACATTAGATGCGACAGATCTGGGACTGTACCCGGCTCTTCCTGATTTGCCCTGGTGCATTGGCAAATCGGGGTAATAAGGAGTTATTGGCAGCCCATAGCTGCCAATAAGTCCTAGATTAATCATGTCAGGCGTCTCCCCGAGATTCCTTCCATGATTAATCTGTAAATTACAGTTAAAAAACACACACCCGAAAAATCCTTTATTAGAAATAAAAAACACTAACAAATTCCCTCATTACCAATTTATTACCCACAACAAAGCCCTCCATGTCCGGCGTAATCCACGGTCCTCCAGCGTGGCATCCAGCTCTGCTGCATGCAGGTGAAAGGAGCAGCAGAAGACACCGCCGCTCCTGTCACCTCCACGCAGCTAATGAAGAGAGCCTTGTGATCGGCTGAGCTGTCACTGAGGTTACCTGGATCCAGCGGTGGATGCAGCGGTGGCCGCGGGTAACCTCAGTGACAGTTCAGCTGATCGCGCTACTCACCGCCGCTCCTGTCAGCTCCACAATGAGGTGAGTAGCGCGATCAGCTGAGCTGTCACTGAGGTTAATCGCGGCCACCGCTGGATCCAGTGGCGGCCACCGGGTAACCTCAGTGACAGCTCAGCTGATCGCGTTACTCACCTCATTTGCTGGTGATTTCCCCCCCTCTCTCATACTCACCGATCCCCGATCACCGGCGCTGCACGGCGTTCACTCTGCTCCGGCGGCTTTTCCTTTTTTGAAAAAGCCGGCCGCTCATTAAACAATCTCGTATTCCCTGCTTTCCCCGCCCACCGGCAAATGTGATTGGTTGCAGTGAGACACGCCCACACGCTGAGTGAAAGCTGTGTCACTGCACCCAATCACAGCAGCCGGTGGGCGTGTCTATACTGTGCAGTAAAATAAATAAATAATTAAAAAATCCGGCGTGCGGTCCCCCTTATTTTAATACCAGCCAGATAAAGCCATACGGCTGCAGGCTGGTATTCTCAGGATGGGGAGCCCCACGTTATGGGGAGCCCCCCAGCCTAACAATATCAGCCAGCAGACGCCCAGAATTGCCGCATACATTAGATGCGACAGTTCTGGGACTGTACCCGGCTCTTCCCGATTTGCCCTGGTGCGTTGGCAAATCGGGGTAATAAGGAGTTATTGGCAGCCCATAGCTGCCAATAAGTCCTAGATTAATCATGTCAGGCGTCTCCCCTTCACTTGAATGGAAGAGAACAAATGATCCAGCGATGCATATGGGCAGGGCAGATAAGGATCTCCTCTGCAAACATACCATCGCTGGATTGAGCATCACTGGATCGCAGGCTCGGGTGCTGCATCGACTGTGTAAATGCACCATTAGCTAGTGCAACTTGGAATGGTTCTGTTGTTTCTGGTGAATAACCTCCCAGCAGCCCCTGTTACATGATAGCAGTGCCAATCTGAGGGACCAACTTCATGCACAAAACTAGTACTATACAAGGCAGTACAGCACTCTCAAATCCCATCCGGTTTTGCATACAATTGCCAGTAGTGTTGAGCTAATTGAATTGCACTTGTTTGATTTCTGCACTTTTTTTTATCAAACATTTCTCGTTTTGTGCGGTGCTGGCAATTTCGAACACTTTGTGCGGTCCAATGTGAATGTTTAAAATAAACCACATTGTGAATATACGCGATACTGCGGCTAAAATCGCTAATATTCGCTATTTTAGCGGCCGCATTGTGTTTATTCGCAATGCGGTTCAATACTGACCTGTACAAAAATGGCTCTCGGCACAGGACAACTTCCATGGAAACCCATGTAAACAGTTACATAGGTTTTTATGGAATACCAGCAGGATTGAAGCAGAATTTTTAAAAATAAGTATATGGAGAATATACCTATTTTAAAAAGTTCTCTTCAATTAATGGCACTTGCCCATGTGATCCAACGCCTTTAATGACATTATATTAGTGATGGCAGAAGACATTGTTTTTTTGGTGTCCCATCAAGGACCAATCTTTTCCAAAACAGATAATAACAGAGGAAATAAACTGAATCAGTCCATCCAAGCTATGGCACTTAGTTTATCTATCCAATGGGCCCTAAAGACAATTTCAGGCTGCCTTCACACTTTGTGGATTTGCAGCGGCGTTTCCAGCAGATCATCAGCGTGGAAATTCCATGGCATTTACAGAAGCCAACAGTGGGAATGGTTTTTATCCAAAACACATTCTCACTTCGTGGAAAAATTCAGAATCTGACATGAGGTGTGAAATTGGCTTCAGCAGCGTCACTATGTGCAGAGTATCCGATATGCCACATTCATCGCAGTCAATGGACGGGGGAATTCCTCAGCAGATTCCTTCTCTAAATCCGCCTGGATGCAGAGGCCACATTGGACAATGCAGTTTTGCTGCAGACTGTTTGCAGCAGACAGCCCACAGCGAACTGCCAAGTGTGAAGGGAGCTTTACAATGTGGCACTGACAATTAGGATCTTGTTTTTACAGCAAATCATATAAAATCTGGTTATTCTGGAAACTATTCTGTTTTATGTCATAAATTGGCACGTGCAGATTTTTACTAAAAGGTACAATCATGGGTTAAAACATACCAGAACGTGGCTTCAAATTTAAAGCCAAAGGTAATAGGAAATGAAGAGCCGTTTTCGGAGCCAAAAGAGCCGGCTCTCCAAAAAAATCGCATTTCACCCATCACTACTTCACTATACTATAGTCCAGGCTCAAGCTTCCTGGCTGGTATGGGGCTCTGGTGGGAGGCCCCGCCCCTTCCGGTGACATCATCACCTCACTTGATCACATGGTTATAGTGTCGGCAGAGTAGTTGTCGCTCACTGTTGTGCGCAGTCTCCAGTACAGCAGATGGCGGCCGGCGGCGCTGATGCACGGACGGGGGATGTGGAGGAGGACGCCTCTCAGCTGCTGTTCCCCAAAGGTGAGGCCGGTGCTCAGCTGTGAGTGAGGCGGGGTATCGGGGGCCGGGACTGGGTTTGGGGCTCCGCTGGTTCCTGCGCCTGTTGGATGAGCCGAGTGCGTCCTCCGGGCTCGGTGCTTCCTTCTCTGCGTAACCCCGGTGCTCCAGTCCGGGGGCCGCAGACCCTGTGTGTGCTCCTGGGGTGCAGTGCGCGGCTCCACAGCTGGTGCTATAGCAGGGGAGCCGGGTGTGTGCGCTGCATCCTCCCCTCCACCCGATGCCGGGCGCTGCGCTCTGTCCAGCGGTGCCTGCAGATCGGGGCGCTGCGCTCTGTCCAGCGGTGCCTGCAGATCGGGGCGCTGCGCTCTGTCCAGCGGTGCCTGCAGATCGGGGCGCTGCGCTCTGTCCAGCGGTGCCTGCAGATCGGGGCGCTGCGCTCTGTCCAGCGGTGCCTGCAGATCGGGGCGCTGCGCTCTGTCCAGCGGTGCCTGCAGATCGGGGCGCTGCGCTCTGTCCAGCGGTGTCTGCAGATCGGAGCTCTGCGTCCTGATTTCCCCATTTACTGCACAGTACAAGGGGTAACTTGGATTTTGGAAAATTTTCATTTGCTCTTCACTTAAAGGGGTTGTTCAGATGTAAGTATTGATGACTTGTCTATGGGATGGGGCATCAGTAACAGATCAGCAGATCTTTGACCATAGTTGCTGAGCGCAGTGCCATCCAGTGTCGGGGCCGCTGTCCAGTATTGCAGCCCCTTCTCTGTGGAATGGAAGCTGTTCTGCAGCAGCTGCTACGCTCTGAATTGCACTGCTCTCATTAGTTACGTTAATTTGGCCACTGTGGGGCATTGTCTTCACCCATCGGCTATTGATGACCTCTCCTTTAGGCAGTCCGAACACAAACTGTAAGGGCCCACGATCAGGAATAGCAGAACTTTGGATGCAGAGTATTTTCACTGCGGCCAAGCTGCTGCATTGTACAGTACAAGCACAGTGGATGGGATTTATAGAAATCTCCTGCCCTCTGTGCTTGTTTTCTCTGCAGTGCAAACTGACCTGTGGACCGGCTTCCCGAGCTGCAGCATGCAACTTGTGCTGCGGAAACGTCAGTGTGCTCAGCAGGCAGCAGGAGAACACAGCAAAAGCCATTGATAATCGGGTCAGGTTCACATACGTGTCTAAAGTTCAGCAATTTCATCTAGAAATCTTGATTTAGTTTTTATTTTTTTGCACTTATCCATGTGCAATATTGTTAAAAAATTTTGTGTATATGTATGTATTCCCCCCCCCCCCCTCCGCTATTAACAATTTACAAGTCCACCCCACACAAGTTTTCTTTTGGGTACAGAACTTTCCACAATCTCAACAGGAAAATCTGCAGCTGATAAAACTTGTTACATGTACTTGTATAGTGGTCGTCTCAGGTGCTTAAATGGTTAAGTATTAAAAAAAAAACAACACAAACCTTCTGTTCTCAAGAATAGAGGGATTTTTAACTGTACAGATTACTGCTTGTCGCCAAGATTATCGTCCATCCCGCAGCAGGTTACAGTGCTCTGTGGAGACCGGCGGTGCGGCAATGCCACCAGCCCAAATGGGCACTCTTCAGGAGCGCACCGCACCCAGGAAGCCGGGGCAGAGAGGTGCGCATCTGAACACAATATTATAACCTGTAACTCTAGAGAACTCATGGGATCATTTTACTTTGTGCAGAGTTTGAGAGTGCAGAGACGCTGCTGAACTCCGAAGTGCACATGTTACTGGAGCACAGAAAACAGCAGAACGAGAGCGCAGAGGAGGAGCAGGAGTTATCCGAGGTCTTTATGAAGACTCTCAACTACACCGCCAGGTTCAGCCGCTTCAAGAACAGAGAGACCATCGCCAGCGTCAGAAGGTACCGCCATCGCTGTAATGACTGTATACTAATATATATACTTCTCGTCTCCCTCTTACAGGAACTCCTTCTCTCAGATACATTTTCTCTTAGGCCTTATTCAGATGTCAATGATTTAATTTTTTTATTTTTTTTTTTTTGTTAAAGGGAACCTGTCACCACTTTTTTGGCGTATAAGCTGCGGCCACCACCAGTGGGCTCTTATATACAACATTCTAGCATGCTGTATATAAGAGCACAGGCCGCTGTGAGAACATAAAAAACACTTTATAATACTTGCCTAACGGTCGCGCGGTTGGCCATATGAGCGTCTCCGTTCTCCGGTGCCGGCGCCTTCTCTTTAGGCCATCTTCGTCCTCCTTTCTGAAGCCTGTGTGCATGACGCGTCTCCGTCATACACACTCGCTGGTCTCGCGCAGTCGCACTACAATACTTTGATCTGCCCTGCTCAGGACCTGAATGCCGGCGAGTGTGAATGACGTTGGACACATCATGCACCACGGCTAGAGGAGGAGGACGAAGATGGACAAAAGAGGCGGCAACAGAGACACCCATATGGCCAACTGCGCTACTGTTAGGTAAGTATTATAAAGTGTTTGTTATACCCCCGACCTGGGCTCTTATATACAGCATGTTAGAATGCTGTATATAAGAGCCCGGTGGTGGTGGTTGCAGTTTATACGCCAGGAAAATGGTGACAGGTTCCCCTTAAACATGTAAAAAAAAAAACCAAACATTTATGCTTCCCCCAGACTAGACCTCATTCCATGGTGTCACAGCCAGTTGTGTGATAACATGATTTCTATGAGCCAGTGTCATCACCAGCTCCTGGAAATCTCTCATAATGTGGCTCATTACAGCAGCGTCACTGCGCCTCTGAAGCCGTGTGAAATCATGTTATCACGCAAACGGGGTTTATAAACAGGTTATAAACCTTCTTTTGTAAATAATTAGCATTATACTGGGCTGGTTAGGCAGCTAATGTAGTCCTACAGATGTGAGCGCTGCTGGGTTGGAGGGTATAGGGGACCAGGCAGGTTTTTATCTGCTTCCCATAGATGAGCATAACTGTCCACATTGTGGTGAACTACTCGCAATATGGCGTCCAATTAGTCTGTATTTCTGGCTACATTCTACAGCTAAATTCCATATTCCCTTACATTTTGGATCAGTTCAGAATTCTCCCTTTGATTTTGGCAGACATTACTTTAGCATCATTGTTTTGGTCAAAGGTGTAAGATCTTAACAGAGAAATGTGGGAATGCGAATAACAATTTTTTTTTTTTTTTTTTTTTTTTACTTCCATGTAGAAATATCTATCCACCCTTTTCTATTTGTCCGTCTTGTGGCCTCTACACTTGTGGACCTGTGATGTGGTGATACTCTTTACCTGTCTTCCCACAGCCTGCTCCTACAGAAGAAGCTGCACAGGTTCGAGTTGGCGTGTTTAGCCAATTTATGTCCGGAAACAGCAGATGAGGCCAAAGCCTTAATTCCAAGGTACGTGGCCTGTGTTTATAGAATTTCACTGACCAGATCCCATTATTCTCAAAGGGGTTTTCACACCTTATAAATAGCTAAAAGTGCAAGTGAAATCAAGAAAACTTACCATTTATGTATTCAAAATCCTCTCCGTTCTCAATAATGGGAAGATTTTTAATTTTATTTATTGCTTGTTGCTCATGTTATAGGCCTCGGCAAGGAGTGCAGCACTTACAAGCTGTACTGGTAACAGCTTGTAAGTGCCTTAGTGCTCCTCGGTATACGAGGCAGCCTTGCCTCACCATCAAACATCAGAGCGCACAACTGGAGCCATGGGCAAAACTATGACGCTATTATAAACTCTCAATCAGGGGTGTGTGTGTGTGTGTGTGTGTGTGTGTGTCCTGTGCATGTTTTTCAGACTAAAAGTAATTTGTGTAGTTGGGTTGTATTAAAAATCTTGCAGTTTGGCCTCTAACATCTGTGCTACAGTCCACCGCTGGCTGCAGAATAAGTTAACAGAGAATCCATCAGTGAGCTCGTTAACTACTTCGTCTCTATATCTGAGCTTGTTTGAGGTCATCTGGTCTGTGTAAATCAGACACTGTTAAATGTACAGTGAGGCGAAGAGCTTGTAAAAGTTAAATGGTTCAATATTTTAATGAAGCCCAATTATAAAAGTTAGTTTTAGCCTGAAATGCATGCTTTTAAGTACAAAATATTTTCCACAAAGGTGTGTACATATGTTTTTATACCCTTCTTTGCAAAGTTTAGAGGTAAACAAACAGCCTGACAGGTATGAGTCTGGGTTCGAAGACTCAGTCTGTCTATATTTACACATGGAGTAAAAAAAATAAAAAACACACACCTTAGGCCCGTTTCACAGGTCAGTGAAAAACAGATGTTTTTCACTGACGTGTAAAACACGCACATGTCCCTCCGTGTGCTGTGATTCACGGCACACGTGGGTTGTCTAAGTGCAATCCGGGCTCCGTGATTGCACATAAAGATCAACTCACCTGTGCCCGCTCCCGCTCTCCATGGTGCTGAACGCTCCCGTGGTGCAGCATCCGGCTGGCGCTTACCTCCGCAGCAGCTGCTTCCGGGTCGGCTGTGTCGTGCATTCATGAGTATGCACGACAGTAATGAGCCGGCTCCGAGGCAGCAGGCAGAACAGGCTGCAGAGAGCGCGGCTGAAGCCGGGTAAGTAAATGATTTTTATTTGATATGCACTTTTTTTTTTTTTTTTTTTTTTTTTTTTCTTCTGGCACGTGTTTCACAGATAACACCACTGCATGGTCCGTGGGAAATCAGTGATGCCAGAAAAAAAATTGACAGGTCTCCATGCGGCAATCACAGGTACGCTGCACGGAGACACAATCAGTGAAAAATCACTGATGTGTGCGCAGACCCATTGATTATAATGGGTCTGCGCATGTTAGTGATTCTGGTACGTAGAAAAAAAAAAGCACAAATGTACCAGAATCACTGACGTGTGAAACAGGCCTTATACAGATTTTTGCACAGATTATGTGCTGTATCTGGCTAGCCTCAATCCAACACTTGCTGCAGGAGGGGATTTTATCTTGTTTACTCTTCAGAATAATGTGACTTTCTGACGTCTCTCGCTTTTCCTTCAGTCTTGAAGGCCGTTTTGAAGAGGAGGAGCTCCAGCAAATATTAGATGACATACAGACGAAGAGAAGCTTTCAGTACTGAAGTCCTAATCGGCCGCCATGTGCACTCTCCACAGCGCTGTCCTACAGATGTCATCAATGTCCCAATTTCCAGCAGAGACTCCTTACTTGTTGTGTTTTGTTTTTTTTTTTTAGTTTGTATTGATCCCTCAAAATAATTTTTAAGTGCGTGGTGGTTTTTATTTTTTTTTTGTAATGCTGAAAGACCATCACCTCCTAACACAGCAGTCCTGACAATGAATGATCTCCCTTAAAATAAATAAGATGGAAATATTTCTGTACATCGGTTTGAGTTGTTTATAATATTTTTAAGATAAAGAAAAATCATTACAAAAAATGAATGGATTCACTTTACTTTATTTTTTTTAGTAATTGACTCTTCTGTGGGTCTGCTGTCTCTTTACTGCCATCATGTGGAAGCTTCCTGTACTGCATCCTCTATGGGCTTGTATCTGACAGTGCTGTCTGGTTGTACACACGTGCGCTGCATCATGCAGGTCCTCTGCCCTCTGTCTTTATGAAACTCACAACACTGTAAACCCCTTTTGCCATGTGATGCGGATGGCTGCAGTCCCCCGAATCTCGCCACCCATGCATGACTATTAATGACTAAGTATAGTGAGCTGCCGCTGCAGAATGTCTCTTCTGGGGCTAATATTGGCAGCTAGAATGGTAGACCCTCCACAAGTAGGGTTTTGCCCCAGAGGGTGTATGATGCAGTGGGCATCAGGAGAAGGGAGTCCACACAGATGTTCAGTGTAACTGATTTTACTCACTGCTGGTAGGTGTGTGATTGCCCGAGGCCGCTGGTTTCGCCTCCAGGTCCCCTTCGTCCCAGTGCCAGTCTGGTTCTCTGGTACCTTCTTCCCCTGCACCTGTCTCTGGTAAGTGGGTCCCCGTGGTATAGAACAACTGGGGGTCCTCTGTGGTTTGTCCACTTATGTCTGTCTGACGGTAGCGTGAACCCTGTGGGGTCGGAGTCTCTGGTCCTGTCCCCCGTTATCCCTTTGCTACTGAGTCTTCGGATTCTTTAGGGACAGGAAGTTCCTTGATGGTCCCCTCGCTGTGCAGGTATTAACAAGTCGGCTTGAAGCTCTTTCCTGTCCTAGGGTCCTGTACCCTGTCGGTGCGGGAGTACTCCACCAGCAACCACTTCCCCTGGGTACCAGGTCACCATTAACCCGACTCAGGATGTCACTTTGCTTCCACCTTTACACTCCTCCAGTCACTTCAGTACTCTACTGACTTCATGTGTTCTCTCTGTCCAGTCTGCCCCTCCCACCTGGTCAACTAGCAGACTGAATTGGCTCCACCTCTAGGTGGCCATCCATTGGTCCCACCCTAGCTGGGTACCATTGTATGGGGGGGGGATGTCAGGGAAAACTGGGATTACCTGGGTTTTTGCTGGTACCGGCACTGGGGTTCTGGGTCCCTAAGGGGGTAGGCCCTGCATCCTTGTGTGGATGCAGAACCTTGTAGCACCCTGATTGTACGATGCAGCGCCCCTGAGACTATCTGCAGATCACCAATGATCATTATTTCCATACAGTTATGGGAACTTTATTTTTTGTCATATTCTGTACCAATCTAAAACAAAAAAATGATTTGTTCCAGCTAAGGCATCCTCCTCTGGCGGCTTGTACTGTCTGCATGCACAGAAATGTGGATAGGGGCAGTACATTGTGCTTCCGTCTGCGCATGGGCCAAAAAGCAGAGAAAGTGGTTGACTGACTGGTGTAACGATGGACTAGCTGTAGATTAATATTGGACTATTTCATAGTATTTACAATTTATCGATCTGTCAATTATACAGTTGTGCTCAAACGTTTATATACCCCAGCAGATGTTTTTGCTAGTATCATGTTCAACCCGTAGCCTAACATGTTGATCCAGAGGAAGGCAAAAAAAAAACACAAACAATGTGGCAAACAAGCTCCGATGGGGAAAAAAATTCCATCCTGACTCCACATCCGGCAATCAGACTAGTTCCCTGGATCAACACCCTGTCATAAAATTTAATATACATAACTGGTAATATTAAATTTTTCAAGAAAGGCGTCCAGGGTCTGCTTAAATGTTAGTAGTGAATCACTCATTACAACATCATGCGGCAGAGAGTTCCACAGTCTCACTGCTCGTACAGTAAAGAATCCTCGTCTGTGATTATGATTAAACCTTCTTTCCTCAAGACGTAGCGGATGCCCCCGTGTTCTAGTCGCAGGCCTAGGTGTAAAGAGATCTTTGGAAAGGTCTCTGTACTGTCCCCTCATATATTTATACATTGTGATTAGATCCCCCTTAAGCCTTCGTTTTTCCAAACTAAATAACCCCAAGTTTAATAACCTGTCTTGGTATTGCAGCCCACCCATTCCTCTAATAATCTTGGTTGCTCTTCTCTGCACCCTCTCCAGTTCAGCTATGTCCTTATATATCGGTGACCAGAATCGTACACAGTATTCTAAGTGCGGCCGCACTAGTGACTTGTGCAGAGGTAGAACTACCGTGTTTTTCCAAAAATAAGACAGTCTTATATTTTTTTTGCCCCCCCCAAAAAAGCGCTAGGGCTTATTTTTGGAAGAGGTCTCATTCTTGGAGAAACACGGTTGGGGGTCCTGTTCGTCGCGCTGCACCGCACTGCCTCTTAGGATTCTCCCGGCGAGAAGAGATCGGTGTCACTGGATGAGGTGAGTGTGTATGCGATCTGATGTTTGTGTGTGTGTGAGATCTGATTGTGTGTGTGTGTAAGAGCTGCTGTGTGCGTGGGTGTGATCACTGCAGGTCCTCTGCTCGGCATCTGGTGAGTATGATTGCCGGGTGCCGCTGTGTATAATGAAGTGTCCTGCAGTATCTGTATCGTTTTTTTTTTTTTTTTTTTTTTTTTTTTTTTTTTTTTAGCTGCACGGACACTTTATTATTGATCCGGGACTAGGGCTTATTTTTGGGGGAGGGCTTATATTTAAGCCTTTCTCCGAAAATGCTGAAAATCCCTGCTAGGGCTTATTTTTGGGGGAGGTCTTATTTTTGGAAAAACACGGTATATTTTTTTTCATGAACACTTATACCTCTTTTAATACATCCCATTATTTTATTAGCCCTGGCAGCAGTTGCCTGACACTGTCCACTAAAGTGAAGTTTACCATCCTCCCATACACCCAAGTCTTTTTCTGTGTCTGTTTTACCCAGTGTTCTACAATTAAGTACATAAAATTTATAATTTCCTCTACCCAAGTGCATGACCTTACATTTATCTACATTAAACCTCAATTTCCACTTCTCAGCCCAATCCTCCAATTTACATAAATCTCCCTGTAATATAAAATTATCCTCCTCTGTATTGATTACCCTGCAGAGTTTAGTATCATCTGCAAATATTGAAATTCTACTCCGCATGCCCCCAACAAGGTCATTAATAAATATGTTGAAAAGAAGCGGGCCCAATACTGACCCCTGTGGTACCCCACTATGAACTGAGACCCAGTCCGAGTACATACCATTAATAACCACCCTTTGTTTCCTATCACTGAGCCAGTTTTTAACCCAGTTACACATATTTTCCCCTATCCCCATTATTCTCATTTTATGTACCAACCTTTTGTGTGGCACCGTATCAAAAGCTTTTGAAAAGTCCATATACACAACATCCACTGCATTTCCCTGGTCCAGGCTTGAACTTACCTCTTCATAGAAGCTGATCAAATTAGTTTGACAGGATCGATCCCTCATAAACCCATGTTGATACTCTGTCATAAGGTTATTTTTCTTGAGATACTCCAGTATAGCATCTCTCAAGAAACCCTCAAGGATTTTACCAACCGTAGAGGTCAAACTTACCGGCCTATAATTTCCCGGCTCAGTTTTTGTCCCCTTTTTGAATATTGGCACCACATTTGCTATGTGCCAGTCCTGCGGTACCGACCCTGTTATTAAAGAATCTGGGAAGATTAAAAATAATGGTCTATCTATCACAGAACTCAATTCCTGTAGTACTCTGGGGTGTATGCCATCCGGGCCCGGAGATTTGTCAACCTTAGTGATTTCGAGGAGGCAGCGTACTTCCTGCTGGGTTAAGCAGGTAATATTCAAGGGTGAATTTATTGTATCACTGGTCAGGTCATCTGCCATGGCATTTTCTTGTATAAAAACCGTAGAAAAAAAGTAATTCAGCAGGTTGGCTTTACCCTCATCCCCCACCACCATTTCACCAAGACTATTTTTAAGGGGGCCAACACTATCGCTTTTCAGTTTTTTACTGTTTATGTAGTTAAAGAATATTTTAGGATTATTTTTACTTTCTCTCACAATGAGTCTTTCGTGGCTTTTTTTTTTTTTTTTTTCCCCAGAGAATAGGAATAACACAAACATTTTTTCCACTCATTGTTAGTGGTTGGGTGAAGCCATATATTGTCATACTACTGTTTTCTATTTTTAAATCATATTGACAACCAAAAACATCCAAATAACCCTGATCAAAAGCTCACAAACCTGAAAAAAGGCAAAGAAAGCAAAAAATCTGCCGGGCAATTTAAACTTTTGAGCACAACTGTATCTACATGTTGACTGTATGAGGTTTAACTTAAAGAGAGGCATTAGAGTAAACAGGGACCCAATAAAAAGAGGTCGCCTTACCGTTGGCTGTTGGGCTCAAGTAAAACTGGCCATTTTTTTAGGGCACACTGTTACTCATCAAGAGTCAGGCTTTTTAAGAAGAAAATTTGTTTGATGAGCTTTTGTATTGAAAGAGAATGTCTCTGCATTTGGACATCGCTGGCAACAGCTGTGACCGTTAGGTCAACCTAACATTATCTGGCGCCCGAAAAGCAGGGACCCGTGTTTCTAATCCCAGGACGCAGTGGACTATCTTGCCATTCAGAGGAGGAGTGGACCAGACGTGGGGACCAGAAACACCTGGCCAGGTAAGAGTTGAACCTTATTCTTCTCTTTATGCTCCCCACATCTGATCTCCCCTCTCAACGCGCAAGAGGTACACTTTGAGTAGATACTGGGTTATTGGCGGGTTTCTACTGAACTCTGAGAGAGCCTTGCCAGCTGATGTTTTCTGTGCCTTGTTTGGTTGGTTGTTTGTTTCTCTGCCTCTCCGTGTGTCGCGTGTCTGCTCTCCTGCGCTTTACTTCTGTGCTGTTGTCCTTGTTGGTTGTCATAGATCCCATACATCAGTGAGTGTTGAAAGGGAATAGTGTACCTGCTCTGTCCAATGGATGTGATATTCACTGCCCTAGTGTTAGTGGGAATAGCCCTGTTTGCCATTGCTATCGGATATAGTATATCTCTGGTACAAGAAGGGTAACCCAGCACCATTCAACATTCTCAGCCCCCTCTGAAGTTAGGACACCACCTTTCAGTAGGAATACAGATCAAGAATCAGTCTTTGGGTACTTCCAGGAAAGGTGGTTCTAGACCTCACCTTAGGTGGGAATACAAAAAGAGTTAGTCAATGAGTATCTCCAGGATAGGTAGGTTTAGTCCAAAGGACGTTTAAGGGTCTAAAAGCTGAAGAAGAAGAATGGGGCAAGGAATATCCAAAGGCAGAAAAGCTGGATGCACCCTGCAACATCTCATTACGTGTTATCATGGCAAAAGAACAGCCAGTCAGTCCAAGGAAGTTTTTAAGGCTTTTGGATTGAAGGGGAAAGATCAATTGGACCCCAACAAATGGGACACAATAACAGCTACTAGAGCAGGAGTGATAGCAGATAAATCATGGACTGAACTAGTCAGAACTCTTTCTGACATGGCAAAAACAGCCCACGATCAAGGTTGGATATATCATGAAGAATCAGACACATGGGAAGAAGGCTAATAAGGATCAACAGCAGCCTCCTCTGTACCTGTCAGCTACTCCTGGAACAGCTTCAAAAATAGCAGGATCACCGGAATGGACCTGCACAAACTGTAGCCAACAAAATCCGGACTGGAGTGAAACATGCCTAGCCTGTGGCGCCCCACAGCACCAGTGCCTCTCTATCCTGTAGTGGAAAGAAGAGTCCTGATAAGACCACCTGTTAATCCACAAAACCCAGATGCTCCCAGAGATGCAGTTCCTCGTACGTATGATGACTACGTACCCTGGACTCCAGCCGAGCAGATGGCTTTCCTGCAAAATGCTCCAGACCCGACTAGAAACCCAGTCAGTTTTTCACGTTACCTGAACCAAATACAGGTCTCCTACAGAAGCACTTGGTTGGACTTGGAAGGTTTGTGTAGAGTTAAAATGTCTCCCGAACTGTATGCCAAACTCACTGCCCACCTGACAGGACATGTTCCGGACAATACCCGTAATGTGGAATCGGGCCAAGATTTCATAAGACTCAATCTCTTCTGCGCCCAGGAGCAAAGAACTAAGGGCACAATGGGACCAGTGCATCAAGGTCCAGTGGAGAATGTCAGCTCATTTTACTACAGATTGATGCAGTCATTCGCAGATGAAGGGCTGGACTTACAAGCGGGTGCGATACGTCGCCTGATGGTAAGATCCTTAATGGATGGAATACATGCACCTCTGGCAGAAAGATTGAAAGCGTGCTGCCCAGAATGGAGAAACATGGAAGACATAGATCTTCTAGTCAACAAAGCAAGTGGCTTAGAAACCGACGCAAAGGATAAAAGGAGCAACAAGAAAGTTGTCATAGCAGCAGTGGACGGTCATCCAGAAGGTACAAGAAGGAAGGCACCGAACTGCTACTATTGTGGTAGTCAGAGGACATGTGATCAGAGACTGTAGAAAGAAGAAGAGGGACACTCAAAACCAACCCGAGAGTCAGGAGGAGAAGACTGCCTGACTTGCGGCAGCACGGGATAGGGATGCCAGAGGTCCATTTATACACGTCCCCCTTCACATTGGCAACAAGGAAATAAGAGCTTTGGTGGACTCAGGAGCCTCACGCTCCTGAACCCCAGGAACCTAGTGCCTGAAGGATCCATCTCATCTCAAGCTACTGTAGTATCCGGATTTGATGGACAAGCCCAGATAATCCCAATAACACATCCACTGAAGGTGAAACTGGGACCACACATGTTCGTGTCTAAATTCTTAGTGTCCCCCCTGGGTGGAGATGCCCTAGTGGGAGAAGATCTACTATCAAGACTACAAGCTCAGATTGTCTACAATGAAGATGGATCTGCTATCCTGCAAATTCCAGAAGATATCCCAGAAGAAATCCTGTGCACTCTCCAGATGATAGAAGATCAACCCGAATCTGATGTTACACGTAAAGTAAACACGGATCCAATACTTCTACAAGTTCCTGCAAAACTCTGGTCCACATCAAAAACTGACCTCTGCACACTACCCGTGCCCACAGTAAAAGTTTCAGTCAAGCCTGGAATTACGCCACCGCAGCTGAGACAATCCCCCCTCCCGCTACCTCTCGCAGTACATCTACCAGTACGTGGATGATTTACTACTGTGCTGCCCTAGTGAAGAGGAATGCTTACCTTTCTGACAGAAGTAGGATGCAAAGCAAGCAGAGATAAATGCAGACGGTGGATTCCCAATGAGTCACTACTCATGCAACCGCTGTATGATTGCTCAAAGAATGTTCCTTTTTCCCTTACAGAAGAAGCTCGACAAAACTTTCAAAATCTCAAGGAACTAGTGATTGATGCACCTGCTCTGCCACTACCAAACTATGATCTCACCTTTAATCTGTTCGTAGCAGAGCTTCAAGGATTTGCCGTAGGAGTACTCGCCCAGAAGACGGACAAACATCACATAATCGGGTACTACTCCTCTCAACTTGACAACGTCACAAAAGCAGCACCAACCTGTGTCCGTGCTGTTACAGCAGTTTCAAACATACTGCAGAAAGCATCTGCAATCTCACTCGATTTCCCGACTACCATCCTTACCAGCCATGACATCTATGCTGTTCTCAATTAAGTGCAGTTGAAACACCTCTCCATGGCAAGACAAGTCAGACTCCAGTGCACGCTGTTGCTACCCCCAAACATCTCATTTGCTCGAGTTACAAGTCTAAACCTTGCTGATCTTTACAAGTTTAGAAGGGGGGACAGAAGAGAGTGACAAACGTACCAGCGCACCATTTGATCATGATTGTCAGGAACTCATTGAACATGAGGCAAAGCCCCTACACAATATTCAGGCAACACCGCTTACAAATTCAGACTTTGAACTTTTTGTGGATGGTAGCAGATATGCTGATGAAGCAGGCAAGTTCCACACCGGATTTGCAGTAGTGACTCTATATGCAGTCTTAGCCAAGAAACCGCTACCTCCACGCATATCTGCTCAAGCAGCAGAACTTCTTGCTCTCATCTGGGCAATTGAGTTTCTGGAAGAACGAACACCGAACATCTACACGGACTCAGCCTATGCATACGGCATTGTGCACGATTTTGGCACTATCTGGCAGACTAGAGGATTCCTCACAGCAACAGGAAATCCCATCAGGCATGGAGCCTCAGTGAAGAAACTAATGGAAGTAGCCTTGATACCAAAACAGCTAGCAATCATAAAGGTTGCTGCCCACACCAAGGCTCAAACACCCGAGGCAAGGGGAAATCGCTTGGCCGATCAAACAGCAAAACAAGCCGCCTTACTCCCTTTGAAGGAGACGGAAACAGTGTCAACGACGGAGGAAGAAATGCAGAACCTCTTTGAGACACAAGAAAACGCCTCTGAGGAAGAAAAGGCCGGATGGCGGGCCAAGGGGGCAGAAAAGGTGGAGGGGATTTGGCGCCTAAACGGACTTCCCGTCCTGCTACGCAGTTGGTTCCCTGCCATTTTCCAAGTACTCCACTATCCCACACACGGTAGCACAAACTCAATCATGAACCAGATGCAACCATATTGGGTAGCCCCCGGCTTCAGACAATACGCCTCCCAGAGAATAAAAGCTTGTCACATCTGTCAACAACATAATCCAGGCCAGCTAACTAAAACCCCGCAAAGACACATGCCAAAGATGTTTGCCCCATTTCAAACAGTACAAATAGACTATATACAGTTGCCAAAACATGGCATCTACGAGTTTGTACTTGTCTGTGTAGACCTCTTCTCAGGATGGCCAGAGGCCTATCCTGTAAGCTCAGCCACGGCCCGAATTACAGCAAAGAAATTGGCCTGTGAGCTGGTGCCTCGGTTTGGACTCCCTGAAGTCATAGAGTCAGACCGAGGTACTCATTTCACTGGACAAGTTTTCCAGAACACCTGTGCCCTGTTAGGCATTCAGTCAGCCTTACACATGCCTTACCACCCACAGTCATCAGGGAAAGTGGAAAGGTTAAATGGAACTCTAAAGCTCAAACTAGCCAAGGCAGTGGAGGAGACTGGTAGACCATGGACAGAATGTCTCCCCATAGCTCTTTACTCTATAAGGACTACCCCGCAGGGAAAACACAGGCTCTCACCCTTTGAAATACTCTTTGGTAGTGCACCCAGATTAGGATGCTACTTCCCACAGGAGTTACACCTGCAATGTGATAGTCTCTTCTGCAGGGAAACAACATAAGACGTTAGGCTAACTGAAACCCACCAAAGGGTCTACTCTTCTCTACCTGATCCTGATGCCGTTCCAGGAACCCACTCTCTAAAGCCTGGTGACTGGGTCTACCTAAAGAAGCACGTGAAAAAGACCCTTGAGCCACGATTCGAAGGGCCTTTGACTGTCCAGCTGACCACTCCAACCTCCGTCAAACTTGAGGGGAGATCAACATGGGTCCATGCCAGCCACTGCAAGAAGGCCTAATACTGCTGCTAAGTATTTCTGTGTACTCCCTTTTTGGGGCCTTCTACACCACGGCAGAATTCATTTGAGACCCATCATGAAGTGTTAGCTGAAAAACTTGAGATCACAGACTGCTGGATATGTACACACGCACCTGTGACAGCCTCTTCCATGCCATACTTAGCCATACCAGTCCCAATAAACAAAGTCTTTCAATGGGGAGGCTGTTACAACAGACTATCAGTGTTCCAAGTGTTACTCTGTTTACTAGTTGCTTATGTAGTGTTCAAGTTGCTAATGGCTTTGTTTTCCTGCTGCTTGAAACAATGTAGATACAATGATTATTCAGCACCTGTATGAAATCACTAATATGCCTTTTTTCTTTTCTCTACTCTTTCCTCTAGAAATCACCTTGGCGTATCATGATGAGACTCCTATCGAGAGGCATGCAGGCAGTCCTGGGTGATGGATGTGAGACGACACTCCCTGAGCAAACCCGCGGCTCAGAAAGTATCTGGAGGCTAGCCTGCTTTCTCTATAGTCCACAGCTTCTCGATGGCCCCCTGTCCATCAATCACGCCAATAGGGGGGATTGTGAGGAAAGAGTTAACCTTTTTCACTGACTTAGAAAATAAGGCCAAACCAGACTTATTTGCGTAATAAACTGTGAGACCAACCTCAAGGACGCAGAATGTTTTGACTTAGAGACTACTGAAAAACATCTTGTTATGGGAGTATGTCATTATATTAATTTCTCTTGCTGGGAATATGTAATTCACGCCTTTAATGAATATGTATGTTGCATAGTTACGCCCTAATCAACTTTGTATAACTTTGTAATGTAAACAATATCAATACACTTTCTATTCGGAGCCACACATCTCCAGTCTTATGTGTATAACAGCGTCCGCTTGTTTTCATTGAGACGGGGTAGCAGAGGGCGGGGTCACCGGTACCCTCTCTGCATTCGGACATCGCTGGCAACAGCTGTGACCGTTAGGTCAACCTAACAAAAGAAAAGCTGTCTTGGTCTTGAAGGGCCAAACTAGCCCTGACACAAGACAGCTTGAATAGTTGCAGACCTAGGAACACTGCTTTTATGACAGTCTACAGTCTGGTTTGCACAAAAGATAATGGTTCTCACATCCTCCCTGTGTATTCCACTGCTGAACAATGCCAGTCTATGGCTCTGAGCAGATCTAATCTATTACAGATTGTTCTGTGCACATTTGGAGAGCCTGGTAAACTGGTTAATAAACGACCAGTAAATACAGTCTGGCTCAAAAGTGGGTATGGAATTGAATCAATGAAACTTATCATAGATTATATGGGTAAATATACTCAATAACACAAAAGAAATGTCTTTGTATATTTTGACATTGTTTGTACGATTTACATTTATTTAACATTTTATAATCTAGTAAATTCTCAAAATATCTTCTATCAACATTGCAACTTTGCCGATCCTGTCCAGTACACAGACACAATGTGCAGTATATATTCTGGTCTACATCAATGTCATCTGAGATGAACCCTCTTAATTCGCCCGTCTGGGGCTTTGACACAAAAACCTTATCCTCTACGTTTGCACTAACAAAAGGTTCATTGGTGTTGTCAGGCAATGCTGTAGGAAGATGTTGTTAAAGTAGTTCCTTACTGCGAAAGCAGAATGAGGTGCTCCATCTTGTTGGAAGAGCACTTTGCAGACGTTATCCCTAGTTCTGAGTTATGGCATTACCACGCTGTTTAGGTAATTATTACTATGAACAGTGTCAGTATACATATGTATGTGGCGCCCCTGCGGCTTCAGGCGCCACAGGGTACTGCACCTCAACTGGGGTGGAGTATTCATCTCAGATACAGATGAGGTCATGACCAGTAAACCACCACAACACATCCAACATACACCTCGGGAGCTCTGGGACTGGGCCAGGGTGCGTGCCAGGGGTGGCCATCATGAGGTATGGGACCTCTTGCCCACTAGTTCAGCAACCTGGGAGGCGGGGCACCTGCAGGGGAAGTGAGGAGCCATCCCACACAGCAGTTAGCTCCGGGCACAGCAAGCGCCAGGTCAGACTCGGGAAGAGACGTTGCAAGGCACAGCACAGAAACGGGCCCGTGGTCCGGAGCTGGAGGTTTGACCCGGGATCTTAGGAAGAAGGGAGTATGCCAGGGTTCGCAGGGAGTGCAGCAGGCACCCGTGACCTGTTCCACTGCCCAGGAGCTGGGGTGGAGAGAAGACCACTGGAAAAGACACAGATAAGGAAACACCGGCCTTGACCTCTGAACTATCCAAGATTGGCTGAAGCCCATCACAGCGGGACACGGCGCTCCAAAGGCAGTGTGACAAGTGAGTAAAGACCTTGAACTACACCTTCTGGGTTGTCCCATCATTGCCGGCGCTCCCATCATCATGCCCCTGCGCCATAGGCGACTACTACTCCCAACATCCTCCCTGGTGCCTAGCTCTACCTCTGGAGAGCTGCAACACCCAAGCTGCATCACCATCTGCCCCAGAAGAGAGAAACCTAAGGGGTACTTTGCACGCTGCGACATCGCTAGCCAATTGTAGCGATGCCGAGCGCGATAGTACCCACCCCCATCGCAGATGCGATCTCTTGTGATAACTGCCGTAGCGAACATTATCGCTACGGCAGCTTCACACGTACTTACCTGCCCTGCAACGTCACTCTGGCTGGCGACCCGCCTCCTTCCTAAGGGGGCGGGTCATGCGGCATCACAGCGAAGTCACACGGCAGGCGGCCAATAGAAGCGGAGGGGCGGAGATGAGCGGGACGTAAACATCCCGCCCACCTCCTTCCTTCCTCATTGCAGGCGGGACGCAGGTAAGGAGATGTTCCTCACTTCTGCGGCTTCATACACAGCGATGTGTGCTTCCGCAGGAACGAGGAACAACATCGTACCTGTTGCTGCAGCGAAATTATGGAAATGACCGACACTACACAGATCACCGATTTTTGACTGTTTCACGCTCGTTCATCTTCTCTCCTAGGCTTTACATGTTGCGACGTCGTTACCGGCGCCGGATGTGCGTCACTTTCGATTTGACCCCGACGATATCGCAGTAGTGATGTCGCAACGTGCAAAGTACCCCAAAGAAAAGAATTTAGAATGCACAGCCAGAATATTGATTACAATATAATTTAAGGAGGGTACACATATCTCAAGCAAGACTATAATTTAATTTAGAAGAAAAGCGCTTGACCAGAAATAGCACTCACTCAAATATTTTTTTGAAAATATAATACCAGTTTTATTTGTGTATAAATTTTAAAAACACATGCAAAAAACATATAAAACATACATTTTAAAAAAACACCAAAAATATACAAAACCCAATCCAAACTAAAGTCCTCCTGTTTATATAATAATAAATATTCCAGAGATTTTATCATGAATATCCACAAATAAGCTGTTAAGAAACACATGAGAGACCAAACAATTACTTAGGTCAGTATAACCCAGTGACCTAGTGGTCAAAACAGCAAAATACATTGTGAAAAAAACAGGAATTTTGCCATAATAACAATCTCTATGTAATAATCCAGGAGGCTCAAGGAAACCTGGCCCGACGCGTGTCGCTAGTGCAGCTTCATCAGTGGCAGTTTCTTATTTGGCAATTTAGTATTTTCAGTTTTTTACAGGTTTAACAACAAAAATAACACATCACAATAATAAAATACAATGCACTGATGTGCCCTAATATAAATATACTTAAAATCAGCGGCGAAAATTATAAAACTGGCAAAAAAATGGGCATCAAAGTGGGCACCGAAGTATGTTAGTGAAAGGGTTAAATGGCTTTGAGCCACTGATCTAACACCACAATTGCATATCTAGTGATGCCCCTAATCAAATTCAAGTGACCTCAGCCTGGCCCAAAAGGGTTCTGGGCATCAAAACTGGCATCAAAGTGGGCACACAGCCAATTTTCACAAATTTTAATAAGTTACTGGTGTTTTGACGGGGTTAAACTGTTTTGGGCCACTGATCTCAAGCAGAGTTACATACCTAGTGATGCCACACATCAAATTCAGATCACTCCAGCCTGGCCCAAACAGGTTCTGGGCATCAGAACTGACATCAAAGTGGGGAAAACCACATTTTTCACAGATTTGAAAAAGTAACTGGTGTTTTGCCCATTTTGATGCCAGTTCTGATGCCCAGAACCTGTTTGGGCCAGGCTGGAGTGATCTGAATTTGATGTGTGGCATCACTAGATATGTCAATATGCTGTGAGATCAGTGGCCCAAAGCCATTTAACCCCTCAAAAACACCAGTTACTTATTCAAATATGTGAAAATTGGCTGTGTGCCCAGTTTGATGCCAGTTTTGATGCCCAGAACCCCTTTGGGAGAGGCTGAAGTCACTTGAATTTGATTAGGGGCATGACTAGATATGCAATTGTGGTGTTAGATCAGTGGCCCAAAGCCATTTAACCCTTTCACTAACATACTTCGGTGCCCACTTTGATGCCCATTTTTTTTTGCCAGTTTTATCATTTTTGCAGCTAATTTTAAGTGTATTTATATTAGGGCACATCAGTGCATTGTATTTTATTATTGTGATGTGTTATTTTTATTGTTAAACCTGTAAAAAAATGAAAATACTAAATTGCCGGATAAGAAATCAACTTCAGCCTCGTGTAGGCGTGGGGATAAGCTGACCACCTCCTACACAGACTTAAGGCTGCTTTACACGCTACGATTTATCTGACTCTCTCATTACGATGTGACATGCCCAGATCGTAGTTACGATTTGCTGAGATCGTTCATAGGCCGTTTATTAGCGGTCACACGTAACGATCTCACAGGCGATGCAAAATCGTTCAGCAATATATTGGTTGACCAAGGCGGTCGTGTGGATGTTGTTCGTCATTTGCAGGGTGTCAAACGTACCAATATGTCTGCTGCGTTCCAAATAACGAACAATATTTTGAAACTGAACGATGTGTCAACGATCAACAATTTTCAAACTATTTGCGATCGTTCGGAGTCGCTCGTAGGTGTCACACGCAACGACATCGCTAACGATGCCGGATGTGCGTCACAGAATCCGTGACCCCGACGACATATAGTCAGATAAATCGTAGCGTGTAAAGCGGCCTTTAGTGTCTATCAGATTTATAAGGGAAATGGGAACTCCTAAGCTGGGATCAAGCCACAAATCCTTAGAAGGTAAGCAGGATAAAGACTGTGTAAATATTTGTGGCACCCATTATCTGTAACGCTGTATTTTATATCCAATGTCAGCAAGCTTCTATTGTTAAATGACCTATAACTTTGGATCTAGCTTTTAGAAACTCCTCCTATAGCCGACCCTTCTTGTACTAGTAAATCATAACATGGCAAATTTATATCTGGAGGTGATTCAGTACACTCATGTATTTAAGAAGCACTTTAACCCCTTAACGGCTCTCAATAGGCATTAAAACAGCCATTGTTATGGGGCTTTATTCATAATTTTCTTTTAAAACGACAGTGAGAAAATTTTCTGCCGTCGAAAATTCTGTGTTTGATGGCTGTATATGATTGCTGACATCCTGCAGCATCGTCCCCAGCTGATTTTGGAAGTGATCGAGGCAGATTAACACCATTAATGCCACTGTCAATCACGATAGATGCATCTAAGTGGCTAAAAGGTAGCTAAAAGACCCACTTTAACACCATCAGCCCCCCAGTGATCGCAATTGACGATAGTTGCTATGGTACCTCAAGATGATTTGTATCACGGGGTGTGATGAGATAACCAGGGACTGGGGCTCCTAAACTGGTCCTCAGGCTAGGGGGCCCTAGCTGTCCCTGCTCCCAGAAATACGTCTGATGGTGACAATGTCTGAGCCGCCTTTCCTTGCTCTGTTTCTGCACAGTCCTGATCTGATACCCCCTCACCCTCACCACAGGAGTAGGCCTGGACAGGAGTGGTAAAAGATAAGGACAAACAAGGGAAACCAAAACTTCATCACACAGCACGCTCACACAGAGGAATTAGATATTAAATGATAAGGAGAATATTAAGACGAACAGAGAATTCCACAACAAGACCATGCACAAAGCAATACAATCACCAGCAGGACTGGGATACCACCACACACAGAGTGGTGTAGCTAAAGCTATAGTCGGCATGGGAAGACTGACTTCTCCATCTTAAAAAGGTGGGGAATGACTGTGATAGGTCTCCCACAACATGTTATCCAAGAGGTAACCAGTAAGTTAGTAGAAATTGACTCCTGCATGCCCGATCACTAAAGAGAACACAGCTGGTCGATGCCCAAGCCTGTCTGTGTAACTCAGAAGCACCAAAGGAGGCATGGTGAGGAGTGTCAGACTCTATAGTGTGAATGGCGTCACATGACGCCATGACACTCAGCGAGTTTAGTACCAAACATCGTGTGACAATTGATGACCCCAGGGTACGGTGGCCTGTTAGATCCTGCTATAAGCATGGTCTAACAGGCACAGTCAGTGAGACACTAACAGGTTTCAGGCTTGCAGTACATGAGTGCTGCAGTGCATGAGACCACCAATCAAAGAAAAAAATATTCATGTTCCTCACTGGGACTAAGTGAAAAAGTAAAAAAAGTGAAATAAAATATGTAAAAAAGTAAAAAAAAAAAAACCACAAAATAAAAGCACACACAAATCACAAAAACACAGCCTTTGTGTTAAAACAAAAATTTTAAAAAAGTACATATAATTGGTATCTCCACTTCCGGAACAATCCAAACTATAAAACTGTCAAGTTATTTATTCCATAAAAATCGGAATAAGTGATCTCTACTAAGTGCTTAAGTCGGGGTTTTGTGTAAATCCCCTCCCAAAAAAAACCGCAATTCAGACAAATCTACTCACTATAATGAGGTAGATTGAGACACTTCGAACTCCATGTGGTCTTGGTTCCGGCCCGAAAATGTCCCCCCATTTTATGTGTCTTTTTAGAACACAAATGTGGACAACCAGAATTATGTGCACACTTAAAAAGATGAACACCAATGAAACAGACGCCAAACGGAGTCCAAAGTGTCTCCATCTGCCTCATTACAGTGAGTGGTTCTATCTGGGGTTTCGTCTGAATTGCATTTTTGTGAGATTTACACAGAAACCGCCGTAATTGCTCAGCGCAGAACACAAGAATATGATTCCAGCATTATACTGAAAGCGTTCAACAAATGTTCTATACCCCAAAATGTTACCAATAGAAACCCTAACTTGTGCATACAAACCCAGCTACCACTCAGGTCCGTTATCTGTCACTAGAAATATCGGGGTCCCCACGTTTTGCACAGCTTCTAACTTTGCAATTGCAGAAGAAAGTTCACAGAGCAGATTACATGGGACAACAACCTCTTTACTTCTGGAAGATGAGGTAATAATAAGCACAGTCATACAGCATTGCATCAGGAAGAGAAAGTGAAACCAGAAAGAAAAACAAAATACTTTTTACAATACAGTGAGTAAGGAAACTTTACACAACATCACCATCTACTGTTAGATCAGTATAAAGTCCTCCTTCACACAGTCAAAGAAGTCCTCATCTGTTGCATATACCAACATCCTTTCTCAACAGTAAGGACTTATTCAGTTAAGACTAATTTCTTCTTTAGTCTCTGATATCTTTCAGCATTCAATGTCTTTGTGAAAATATCTGCTGTCATATCTTCAGTTGGACAATATTCTAATTTCAGGATTCATTGTTCCTGGTGATCCCTCAAGAAATGATACTTCACATCAATGTGTTTGGTGCTTGGGTTCATTCTTTCTACCTGAGCAAGAACAAGACATCCTTGATTGTCCTCATTTATTTTTGTTGGTTCCAACTGCGGTTGTCCTAGGTCTTATAGCAATTGTCTTAACCATAGAACTTCTTGACTCGCATGTGCTGCTGCAACATATTCTGCTTCTGTTGATGACAGCATTACTATATATTGCTTTTTACTAGTCCAACTAATTGGTCCGCCTGAGAGAAAGAAAAAAGATATAACTCTTTTTCTCAATGCTAATAGATTTTTAATATAGAAGGCAAGATAGCAACAATTGAAAAACATGTGACACTTGCGATAATTTTGCGACAATGTATTTTGTTGTATATTGTCGCAAAATTATCGCAAGTGTCACATGTTTTTCAATTGTTGCTATCTTGCCTTCTGTATTAAAAATCTATTAGCATTGAGAAAAAGAGTTATATCTTTATTCATTCTTGCCCATTGAGAGTGCAGTGTTATATTTATATATGATTTATCAAGGATTTTTGATCCTCTTACACTAGCACCTCCCCCATACTTCTAATTCTAAGTGTGTGCACACTATTTTCTTATTTTTGAGAGAAAGAAAAGATAGCCACTGGTAGATTTCCTGTTAGTTGGATCTCTAGCCCAATTTGCATCAACATATCCAGTTAAAGTGCATTTATCACTTGTAGGTACCGTATTTTTCGGACTATAAGACGCACCGGACTATAAGACGCATCCTGGTTTTAGAGGAGGAAAATAGGAAAATAAAGCTTTAAGCAAAAAAATGTGGTCATGACACACTGTTATGGGGCGAGGATCTGCTGCTGACACTATTATGGGGATAATGTCCCCAAATTCTCTACTAAGGTACCCCATCCTGGTAATGATCCTCCTGCCTTGTATATGATCCTGCTATAAACCCCCATCCTGCTCATATACCCCCATCCTGCTTATATACCAGCATCCTGCTCATATTCCCCCATCCTGTTCATATACCCCCATCCTGTTCATATACCCCCATCCATCCGGCTCATATACCCCCATCCTGTTCATATACCCCCCATCCTGTTTATATACCCCCCATCCATCCTGTTCATATACCCCCATCCTGTTCATATACCCCCCATCCATCCTGTTCATATACTGCCATCCTGTTCATATACCCCATCCTGTTCATATACCCCCCATCCTGTTCATATACCCCCCATCCTGTTCATATACCCCCATCCTGTTCATATACCCCCCATCCATCCTGTTCATATACCCCCCATCCATCCTGCTCATATACTCCCATCCTGTTCATATACCCCCATCCTGTTCATATACCCCCCATCCATCCTGCTCATATACTGCCATCCTGTTCATATACCCCATCCTGTTCATATACCCCCATCCTGCTCATATACTCCCATCCTGCTATATGCCCCTATTGTGCTCATATACCATCCTGGTATATGGCCTGTATCCTATAGCACAGAGAAAAAAAAACAAACGTTTATACTCACCTTTTCCTCACTCCCTGCAGCCGATCATCTTCCTCTCTGCACCACTGACCTGTGTGTGTGTGTATGTGTGTGTGTGTGGAGCCGTTCCCCTGCAGCACGCGATGTCTTCCTGTCTGTGCCGATCAGCTGATCAGCACAGATCAGCTGACCGGCACAGACAGGAAGACATCGCGTGCTGCAGGGGGACGGCTCCACACACGGGGACGGGTGAGTGTACTGATTCACTGCACCCCGCGCTGATGATGACACGCGGGGGGCAGTGAATACAGCCGCACATGATCACTCCAGGCTGTGGTTGCCAGGGGTGATCATGCGGACCGGCTCTTTACTATGCACGCATCACCGCTCGTCCTCCCGCCCACCTGTCAGCGCCGGCTTCTGCGCTGAGAAATGGGCGGGAGGATGGGCGTGCATATGTAATGAGCGGGCCCACGTGGTCACAGCAGGCTGCTGTAGCCTGCTCGTGCCCCCGATGACCCGCTCCACCGCAGCACCTCATTCCCCGCAGCCACAGTCAGACCATAAGACGCACCTCCAACTTTCCCCCAACATTTGGGGGAAAAAAAGTGCGTCTTATGATCCGAAAAATACGGTAGTTTCAGTTTAACGTTGCTAGTTCCTTTCAAATAACGTATTACTCTCTTCACGGCATTCCAATCCTTTTTATTTGGCTTCGACACTTTTCTTCTCAGAAATCCTACTGCTGCGATGTCTGGCCTTGTAACAGTTGCTAGATACAGTCATTTTCCCATTGCCGTTCTGTACTCTTCATTATTTGGTAACACATTTTGCTCGCTATTCATCTCTTTAAGATAACTTTTGATGATCAATTTCATTTTTTTTTCATCAGATGTTCTTTCAGCTATATCACTGCTGTTTCTCTCATTTTTTTGTTTCCAGTGAAATCATAGTGTCTTCATTTAGATCGTCAATGAATGTCACACTGTTACCGTAACTCTGTCTGTTTTGGGATCTAGGATTTTATATCCTTTGCAATTTTCACTATATCCAACAAATATTCATTCTATGGATCTGTTTTGAAGTTTGCAACCTTTTTCTGTTGGAATTAATACAAAAACTTTACATCCAAAAACTCTTAAATGATTCACACTTGGTTTCTTGCCCTGCCACAGTTCATATGTTTTTTTTTTCAGTTTTCTAGAAAAAAGTCGGTTTTGTAGGTAAGTAGCTGTCATTGCTGCTTCACCCCAATATTTCTCTGGTAGTTTGGAATCTGTTAGCATACATCTTATCATTTCAGTCAGAGTTCTGTTTTTCCTTTCTGCTACTCCATTTTGTTCAGGTGTGAATGGAACAGACTTTTGATGCTCTATACAATTTTGTCTTAAGTAGTTTTCTATTTCGTGCCCTGTGAATTCACCTCCATTATCACTTCTAATGACAATTGGCTCCTCTGAAACTTGTTATTCGACATTGTCATGTAGTCTACTAATTTATTGCAAACTTCACTTTTGTTCTTGATCAAGTATGTGACTGTGTATCTTGAGTAGTCATCTATAAAAGTCACTATGTATCTATTGCCTCCTGATGTAAACACTTTCATGGGTCCACATATGTCAGTATGCACCAAATCAAGTGGTCTTGTGCTTTTCGTCTCACTTTTCTTAGGTATAGATATTCTTGTAGCTTTAGATTTTATACAACATTCACATCTTACTGTAATTGAGCAATCAGATATCAATAGATCCTTTGTCAATTCCTTCTTTTGTAGCTCCATTATACTTTCAGGATGTCTGTGTCCTAGACGTCTATGCCACATGTGAATAGAATTCTAGTGATCATGTGTACACAACTTTATCTGTTCCTTTAATGTGTTTAGATGATATAATTATTCATCTGCCTTAACATTAGTTATTATCTTATTTCCCACTAGGATTGTACATTCATCATCTTTGAAACTGACAGTAAGTTCTTTAGCTGTTAGACGTTTTACAGATAACAATCCTCCTTCTAATCCTGGAACATATAACACATTCTGTACAAGTATTTTTGAATCATGCGCAAACTTATTAGAACAGTTTAGCAGTCTGGTCTTTGCAAACTCAAATGTAATGTCTGTTTCAGGTCTTGTCTCTAATGCATTTATTAAAGCAGTGTATGAATCTGGTAAACTGCACGACAATATTGCTGCTACATTGCTTTCCTCAATATCTTCACCAATTGATCAAAGCTGTGATATCACTTCCATCATGGAGAATATATGCTCCTGCATGTCATTGCCTTCACTCAGACTCATGCTGTAAAGCTTTCTTAGCAGAAATAACTTGTGATTTAAGCTAGGTCTTTCATGTAGCTTTCTTAATGCTTCCCACATTCCCTGTACTGTATTCTTATTCCTTACGTGGATTAATTGAGAATCTTCCACTAATAGTCTGATAGTAGCTCTTGCTTGTCTATTTTTCTAACACCATGTCTGATTATTATCATTGGGTCTATCTGTAGTGAATACTTTCCATAAATCATCTTTAGACAATAACATCTCCACTTTGAACTTCCATAACTGATAGTTCTCATTATTCAGCTTAGCTACTGTGAGCTTTGGCTCTGTGCTACACATTAGCTTTAATTTGACTTACTTGTTTGGAGAGAATTGTTCTGAAGAATTCTTCTGCATTTACCATGATCTTGCTGAGCTTTCTTGTGTCCTGGATGTCTGGGATCTTGGGTGTCTGGGATCTTTGGTGTCTGGGATCTTTGGTGCCTGGTATCCTGGGTGCCTGGGATCTTTGTGTGCCTGGTATCCTGGGTGCCTGGGATCTTTGTGTGCCTGGGATCCTGGGACCTTGGGGTGCCTGGGCCCATAACCTGTTGCACAGATTCTAGCTTCGCAGTTGCAGAAGAAAGTTTACAGAGCAGATTACATGGGATAAAAACCTCTTTACTGTTGGACCATGAGGTAATAATAAGCACAATCATACAGCTTTGCATCAGGAAGAGAAAGTGAAACCAGAGAGAAAAACAAAATACTTTTTACAATACAGTGAGTAAGGAAACTTTACACAACATCGCCATCTACTGTTAGATCAGTATAAAGTCCTCCTTCACACAGTCAAAGAAGTCCTCATCTGTTGCATATACCAACAACTGGTAGAAGACAATTCTGAATACGCAAAGTCTCCCACCCCCTCAAATAAAATCCAGTGAAATTTGCGCTCCCATATCTAAATGCTACCCTCCTTCTGAGCCCCACTCTGCCTAAACCACAGTAAGCTACCATGTGCATTGCCGGTGGACGCAGGTAAGGAGATGTTCGCCGTTCCTGCGGTGTCACACATAACGATGTGTGATGCCGCAGGAACGACAAACAACATTGTACGTGTGGCAGCAGCGATATTAAGAAAAGGAGTGATGTGTCAACGATCACCGTTTTTGAACGATTTTGCGATCGTTGATCGTCGCTTCTTGGTGTCACACGCTGCAATATCGCTACCGGCGCTGGATGTGCGTCCCTAACGACGTGACCCCGATGATATATCAGTAGCAATGTCGCAGCGTGTAAAGCACCCTTAAAACAATTTATTTTGTATGCCTTGGGGCAACATGTTGTTGGCCTCCGTACCCTACAAAAATCATCATTTATGAGGCTTAAAAAAAAATAAAAATCATTTATCAAACACATTTACAGAGATCTATTCTAAATCCTTGTTTTGGCTGCCAACAGACATCTAACTATAGCAGAGTAAATAAAAAGCCCACTATCCTCATGGGGGCTTATTGTATAAGAAGGAAGCTCAGACCCGGTTGTTTTCTTCTGCAGACTTCCATCCTGTCTCAATAATCTGACCGAAAGCTGCCAGAAAAATCTGAATGAACGTGTAAATATACTCTGTAAATGTTATGTAACCGACCCCTCCACACGACATATGCTAAAAGATAATGCGTGCCATCAGGGAGGCAACTGATTTCCACCAAGTTTATTCTGCACCAGGTAAAAGACTCCAAATATACAGCTAATGTCAAGAGGAAGTATCTTCAGCAAATCTTCAGATTGATGTCGGATTGTAGCGCGGTGTACGGCTTTGACTGCCCCTGTCCTGCAATCCAGTGTGTATTAAAGTAAATGTGATATTATATTTCAGTGTCTAATGTGGGCCTCTAGTGGCCGGGTTTTCAATAACTACTTCCTGGTTCCTTTTAGGCAGGAAATGTTTAAGGCTTGATAGACATCGCCCTGCATAGTAAGTAAAAGATAGGCAGCAGCCATGTTTTAGTGAGTCGTGGAGGAGAGTCAGAGTTGAAAAAGCTGCAACTATGGGAGCTGTAGCAAGGAGTGGGCCAACAGTAGGGATTCGACCAGACAATGAGGGTCACACCACAGAATCCGGAGTACATGGAAAACGTCCCTAACGTAGCTGGTTTTTAGCGAATTGTCCTTCCCGTATTTGTGAGTAGCAGTCCCTGAATTTGAGAAGATTCCTGGGTTGCGATTGTCTCCATCTGGTAAAGCCTTGAAGTTCCCTGCAACTGAAGCTCAGGCCAACGATATAGAGACGCAATAGTGGACAAGCCTTGTTCCCCACAGTGGTCCTAGTAGTTTTTAGGAACTAAAATTCCTGTGGGTAGGATGGGATTGAAGCCTAGAGGGACTTATTGACTTTGCGGTGCATAGTTTTGATGTTTAAGGTAAAATGAGTCAAGTGCAAGTAACAGTGAAGGTAGCACAGCCATGGGAGCAGTCTGCTGTAAATTGTATTATGGAAACAAACCATGCTAAAGATGTAACGTTAAAGAACCATGCCCGAAGTGGATGTGTCCTAGAGGCACTGTGTGAGACCTCTAGTAAAGAACGTTTAAAGTTAAAAGAAGCTCTGTGTCCGTGTATGAAGTGTGCTTGAAAGAATGTGATCAGCACTTAACCCTTTCGCACTGTGGAGATGGCCAGGAAGCAAACTGATCTTGCAGGGCTGCGCAGCAGCAATGGTTCTCCCTCGTCCTGTGCTACCCCCGCAATATTTGAAGTAGTTGGCAGGATCACCTTGTGTATCCTAAGAAACAAGATAAAGCTAAAGTGGGGCATCACAGCCAGATTGTATTTCAGCACCAAATTTGCATCTCCTGGCAGAGAACCGCACCAAAACGGCATCTAAACCGTTTTTGTGTTTTATTGCCAAGAGATGCAGATTTGGTGCTGAAATTTATACACCATATTTCTGCACCGAATCTACATCTCCCGGTAAAAAAATCATATCAATATCGCATCAAAACCGCATTGTGTTTTAATGCATTACTTTGCCAGAAGATGCAGATTTGATGCAGGAATATGGTGTATAAATTTCAGCCCCAAATCTGCATCTCTTGGCAAAAAAACACGCTGTTTTCTGCCAGAAGATGTAGGTCTGTGAACTCAGTTAACCTGAGGTGAGGTCTCCGAGTTCAATGAGGTCACCTGAGGTCAGTTTACCCATGGTTACCGGTGGGGTACCGTGGGAACCTCCAGCTGTGACCGCAGATAAACTGAGTGACATCACCACTCATAGCTGAGACTCAGTCAGTCTATGCCTGAAGAAAAAGCGTGCGGATATGTTCTGTGCCACGTGCTGTGACTTCAGTGTGTATCAGAGCCAGAATCATTGTGGGACCTCATATGGATTATTTCGGAACTGGGTGTTGGGGGTCAATAAATTGGTAAAAGAGGGTGGTGTTTTTGTATTTTATTTCAAATAAAGGATTTTTTTGCAGTGTTTATGTTTATTTCTTTTCACTTACATATTAGTAATGGGAGTGAGTCTCATAGACGCCTCACATTGCTTATCTAGGGTTTTGTGGCAGCTGTGAGCTGTCATTAACCTCTTCTATTAACTTGATTGCCACCACACCGCACCCTTCTGGTGCTGTTCAGGAATTAACATAAAGTGACATGGTGGGAATGAAAAATTATATTTTACCACTAAAATGATGCTAACATCTGAACAGGTCACTATAGCTGGCAGACAATAGGGCAAATACTTGGCCTTGGATTCCCATGGATACCATCAAGACCACAGAATCATGATCTCAGGGTGCTGATTGGGTTAAGGTGGGAGCCATTATGCTCTGTTAACCATCTACCGTAGATGTCACATTCACTATTGATAGCAGCATCTAGGGGCAGGGCTGTATTTTGCCTTCATGCTGCCCTAGGCACTTTAAGTGGTCGCGCCCCTTAGTGACAACGTAAAACTGAGTTTTCGCACACGACATCTGTTTAAGGCAGATCTACTCTGTAGCACACTTTAAAAAGTATCAATAAGAAACTAACCCCCCCCCAATGGGAATCACCACAGGCACATCAAAACATAGCATGAGTATAAAATATTCCCACCACACCATCCCCACTTATATACTAGGACTGTGACACTGCCCCTAATAAACTAAAACACCACTCTGCCCTCCCTTATAAACTACTGTATATCCACCACACCTTCCTCGATTATGAAATATGATCTGTACATTGTGAGGAGAGAGCAGCATGATGTGAGGACAATGTCACATGCATGCTGCCCCCTCCTCACAATGTCCCATGCATGCTGCCCTCTCCTCACAATGTCCCATGCATGCTGCCCTCTCCTCACAATGTCCCATGCATGCTGCCCCTCCTCACAATGTCCCATGCATGCTGCTCCCTCCTCACAATGTCCCATGCATGCTGCCCCCTCTTCACAATGTCCCATGCATGCTGCTCCCTCCTCACAATGTCCCATGCATGCTGCCCCCTCCTCACAATGTCCCATGCATGCTGCCCCCTCCTCACAATGTCCCATGCATGCTGCCCCCTCCTCACAATGTCCCATGCATGCTGCTCCCTTGTCACAATGTCCCATGCATGCTGCTCCCTCCTCACAATGTCTCATGCATGCTGCTCCCGCCTCACAATGTCCCATGCATACTGCCCCCTCCTCACAATGTCCCTTGCATGCTGCCCCCTCCTCACAATGTCCCATGCATGCTGCTCTCTCCTCACAATGTCCCATGCATGCTGCCCCCTCCTCACAATGTCCCATGCATGCTGCTCTCTCCTCACAATGTCCCATGCATGCTGCCCCCTCTTCACAATGTCCCATGCATGCTGCTCCCTCCTCACAATGTCCCATGCATGCTGTCCCTCTCCATGAGCTCCTAATGCTGCCTTCCTCTTTTCCATAATGAGACCTTCATGTTGCCCCACTCATGCTAAGACCACCACACTAACGCTTATGCTGAGACCCCCCCCACACACACACTACCCCACTCTTGATATTGACTCCCATTTCTCCACTCCATACTGATCCCACACATGCTGCCCCTTCTTCACAATGAGCTCCCAATGCTGCCCCCTCTTATTCTGAGTCCTTACACTCCCCCCACTCAATCGATTTTGTCATTGCACTATCCCTCATCCCTTGTCCTCTGTCTCTAGCATTAGCCCCTCTCTCCCACTCCCCCAGCATCAGCCTCTCTCCCCCAGCATCAGCCTCTATCTTCCCTCAGCATCAGCCTCTCTCCCCCAGTCTCAGCCTTTGCCTCTCCCCAGCCTCAGCCTGCCCCAGTCTCCGCCTCAGCCTCCCTCCAGCCTCCCTCCAGTCTCAGCCTCAGCCTCCCTCCAGCCTCCCCCCAGTCTCAGCCTCAGTCTCCCTCCAGCCTCCCCCCAGTCTCAGCCTCCCTCCAGCCTCCCCCCAGTCTCAGCCTCCCTCCAGTCTCAGCCTCCCTCCAGCCTCCCTCCAGTCTCAGCCTCCCTCCAGCCTCACCCCAGTCTCAGCCTCCCTCCAGCCTCATTCCAGTCTCAGCCTCCCTCCAGCCTCCCCCCAGTCCCAGCCTCTGCCTCCCTCCAGCCTCCCCCAAGTCTCAGCCTCTGCCTCCCTCCAGACTCCCCCCAGTCTCTGCCTCTGCCTCCCTCCAGACTCCCCCCAGTCTCTGCCTCTGCCTCCCTCCAGCCTCCCCCCAGTCTCTGCCTCTGCCTCCCTCCAGCCTCCCCCCAGTCTCTGCCTCTGCCTCCCTCCAGCCTCCCCCCAGTCTCTGCCTCTGCCTCCCTCCAGACTCCCCCCAGTCTTTGCCTCTGCCTCCCTCCAGACTCCCCCCAGTCTCTGCCTCTGCCTCCCTCCAGCCTCCCCCCAGTCTCTGCCTCTGCCTCCCTCCCCCCAGTCTCAGCCTCTGCCTCCCTCCAGCCTCCCCACAGTCTCTGCCTCTGCCTCCCTCCAGCCTCCCCCCAGTCTCTGCCTCTGCCTCTCTCCAGCCTCCCCCCAGTCTCAGCCTCTGCCTCCCTCCAGCCTCCCCCCAGTCTCTGCCTCTGCCTCCCTCCAGCCTCCCCCAGTCTCTGCCTCCCTCCAGCCTCCCCCCAGTCTCTGCCTCTGCCTCCCTCCAGCCTCCCCCCAGTCTCTGCCTCTGCCTCCCTCCAGCCTCCCCCCAGTCTCTGCCTCTGCCTCCCTCCAGCCTCCCCCCAGTCTCTGCCTCTGCCTCCCTCCAGCCTCCCCCCAGTCTCTGCCTCTGCCTCCCTCCAGCCTCCCCCAGTCTCTGCCTCTGCCTCCCTCCAGCCTCCCCCCAGTCTCAGCCTCTGCCTCCCTCCAGCCTCCCCCCAGTCTCAGCCTCTGCCTCCCTCCAGCCTCCCCCCAGTCTCTGCCTCTGCCTCCCTCCAGCCTCCCCCCAGTCTCTGCCTCTGCCTCCCTCCAGCCTCCCCCCAGTCTCTGCCTCTGCCTCCCTCCAGCCTCCCCCCAGTCTCAGCCTCTGCCTCTCTCCAGCCTCCCCCCAGTCTCAGCTTCTGCCTCCCTCCAGTCTCAGCCTCTGCCTCCCTCCAGCCTCCCCCCAGTCTCAGCCTTTGCCTCTCTCCAGTCTCAGCCTCTGCCTCCCTCCAGCCTCCCCCCAGTCTCAGCCTCTGCCTCCCTCCAGCCTCCCCCCAGTCTCAGCCTCTGCCTCCCTCCAGCCTCCCCCCAGTCTCAGCCTCTGCCTCCCTCCAGTATCAGCCTTTGCCGCCTCCCCCCCCCCGCATGCGCAGATCTCTGGTCTGCATTAGAGACACTCCCACGCTCCTTATGAATCCACTTACCTGCTCCAGTGCCCGCCGCCATCTTCCTGGCTCACGTGAGTATCCTCCTCTGACACCGGCTTCCATCACGGCGTCCTCCGCGGCGTCCTGCTGTGAGCTCTGCATGTGACGTCCACACAGCAGTGGACGCAGCACAGAGGAAGGAGCTGATTGGCGCGCGCCCGTGACCACGGAAGTGCAGGCGCCGGCAGTTCCGGGGTCAATCAGCTCCCTGTGCTCGACGGCCACAAAAAAAAATGTAAAAAAAAAAAATTTTTTTTTTTTGCTGCCAGAAGGTGCCGCCCCTCACAATCTGCCGCCCTAGGCACCGGACCACGGGTGCCTAATGGTAAATACGGCCCTGTCTAGGGGATCAAACAGCCATGGTTGGTGCAAACATGATCGCGGATGATGCAGCAGGATGTCACCTATAGTGTACAGCCGACAGCTGCTGCATATTCACTTGTCAGGGGATGGTATTCTCTTATATCTAAGGTCAGTAAATAGGCATATTAGTGGTTAAAAAATAGGTAATTGTATGGACGCATATGGGGGGCGCTGGTGTTTTGTATGCCAGTCTTGATCCAGGGTGCAATGGAGTGCTCCAAAAATGTGCGTCACTGTGTTGTAACTTGTAGAGCCATGGCCAGTCTACTTTTTTTGCTGAAGCATCATTTCTGCAAAATTATAAATAGCACAAAAATTATGGAACATATAATTCTTATGTCAGATTACAGTTGTTAGATTTCATTTATTAGGAATATTGCCAAACATACCAGGCCTTAAGATCATAAAACTTTCTGTAATCTGGCATCAACACAATATGACAGTTGTCAAATCATGTTCAGGATTATTGTTAAAAGAAGTACCATATATGTTTTTGTTGTCATCTGCTAATGTGCTCAGATCTTGTGAAATTTTGCATAAAATTTAATTTGTCATCCACAATATGAATCTAGAGTCATGGGACTTTCCAGTTGCTAGGGCAACCACTAGGGGGCGGGCACCATTGGGGGTAGAGGTAGGCGCAACACACTCATACAGACAGATAAGTCGGGACCATTGTTCTGACAAGATACTTCTGGAACTCTTGGACTTCACTAGGCCCGGGTTCCTAACTGCCGAGGGAGACATCCTAGGAAAAGGACACTTTCTCTCTTCAAACACCGGTGGTGGCTCTTTACTTGCTTGGGATTGACCGGAGCCCACAACGGCAGAGACCAGCACCCGGGTGCAGCTTTAAAGCAGTGAGTAAAAGAACCTGGAACCGCAGTTGGCGACTCAGACTCTGATTAGCGACGTCGTCACCCTGCGCTCCGGCAATTCCAATGGACTGCCAATCCCCGTCATCCCACCCGGGGCCTGCTACGCCTGTGGGGAGCGACACCATCCCGGCTGCCATAACACCCGCCCCGGTGAGGAATTCTGCAGCGGTGGCTACTCCCTGGCCGCATACCACAGGTGGCGTCACGACAAACTGTCCCCATCACCCCGCTATCCCTTCCTTTTACTGTACGCCTCGGGGCAACGGATACGGGCAAGGCCACCCGTGACATCGCCTGACCCGATCTGCAACGGCCCAACAACGAATATGTTAACCACCTGCTCCGAGGGGCAGTACAAATATTGAGGAGTATAAGAGATCACTGAGCCCTTGGCCATGCCAAGGCTGCAACAAAGCCCCCTCATTTGTATATGAGTTAAAAGTCATTTTCTCAGGCACTGTTGAACTAGTATGATTTTATATGAGCTGAGTATCGTATATAAGTGTATGACTCATTTACTATGCCTCACTTTTAGGATCGCTACTTCCAATAGGTGGCGCTGTGCTAGAGTTTGTCTCCTTTACTGGAGAGACAATTTGAATATTTCCTAGAGGGGCGTGGCAGCTATAAGTCCCCTTACCTGGCAGCCAGACTGGCTTGCAAAGTCTCCTTAAGGAGAATAGTGTTCCCCCGTGGTCCCCACATAGCTTTCTCATGAGCCAGATCAGACACCCCCATACTTTGCACTGACGAGGGGCAAGCACCCCGAAACACTGTGTCTGCAAATTGGGATTCTGATCTGGCTTATATATCCTGAGTCATATTGCAAAGGATTGTTGAAAATCCACTTGTGACTTTTAGGATCGCTACTTCCAATAGGTGGCGCTGTGCTAGAGTTTGTCTCCTTTACTGGAGAGACAATTTTACTATGCCTGTAAATTCATCTTTTACTCTAGAAACAGATGCCAGATTAACAGATTTTCAGGATTATCCGATGGCATGTACATATTTGTTTATCTAACAGAATTCCTTGGAATGTTGATTCTGTTTTTCCCAGAATCATCAATACTAGTACATTGTATCAAAAGGAATAATGACAACATCACAGTTACAGTAGAAATAACCTCCTGGATTCACTCATCCTCATCGCCACTGACATTTATTAAATGCATCATTTTTGTACCATTTGAAGTAATCGATGTACAAAGCTTTTATACTGAAATAGGGTTTCAATAAAAGCAAATTCTACGGTGTAACAATCCATACCTGAAAGAAGCTGAATACTGAGGATTGCCACTTGTCATCATTAGTAATTTCACTAGGGGGCGCCATAGGTAGCCTTCAATCTCTGATATACGGTAATCTCTGGAGGATTATGATCACGTTACTGCTTCATCTGACTTCACATGGTGCGGACGGAAATAGAAGGATGTTACACTTTTGTTCCTAGAACATGATTATTAATAGATGGGGCCTTGAAAGGGCAGCCTGACCTTACTCACCAACAAACCAGAACAGAAATGTGCTGTGAAAAAACACTGGAATGCATTAAAAACCCTAATTATTAAAACACAACTTTGGAGCTATAAAATGCCCATCCTATACAGCCATCAGCAACAATTCATGAGGAACGCTTAGCATTTTCCCCATTTATAATCTACCATTATACATTTGTAACCCAGAACAGCAGCCGTGGTGGGCACAGGCGAGCACCATAGTCTATGCAGAGGAGGCAGCAGGTTATTGAGGGTCAGACAAGGCCGCCTTGCTGTGGTCGTTGTGGTCAGATTCCAGATGGAGGATGCGTTCTTTGGATTGCTCATCTGGCCCATCTTCTTGTCTGTCACCACTGGCCTGTGCTGGATGCTGCTGGCCGGGACTAGGAGAAAATGGGAAGCGAAGTCTAAAATAGTCCATTCCTTGGAAATCCCCTGTAACAAAAATGGAAAAAAAAAACACATCTTACACAAGGCACTGATGCTAAGTTTCCAAACGCAAAACAATAAAATATCTTTCTGGGCACTTAGCTCATGTCCACTAGGCGACGTTCCCATTTTATACTTTACTGCGGCCATATTTTCCCCTAATTTATCAGACGGGGACCACAAGAATGTCCTTTTGGTTTCTGCTTAGCTGGCATATGTCTGCATGCCGACCGCTTTCCTTTATGAAGGACTAGTTCCTGACTTCTCATATTAATGCAGAGGTAACCCTTCATTGATATCACTCACGTGTGATTAGCTCCTTCCAAATCTCATACTGTACAATATGGCACTATATCCAACACTGGTGTATTAATCTGTTCTGAACGCCAGACGTGTTCTGAAGACGTCTGACACTGCAAACTAATGCTATTGTCGGAAGGAAAATGTAAATTAAGGTCTTCAACATGGTAACGCAGTAGCATGCAGGCAGGCTGCATACAACTGCAAACTGCTGTTATATAGGGTTGTATAGAGTATACCGCCAGACTGCGGTTATATAGGGTGGTATACAGTATACCGCCAGATTGCTGTTATATAGGGTGGTATAGAGTATACCGCCAGATTGCTGTTATATAGGGTGGTATAGAGTATACCGCCAGATTGCTGTTATATAGGGTGGTATAGAGTATACCGCCAGATTGCTGTTATATAGGGTGGTATAGAATATACTACTAGACTGCTGTTATATAGGGTGGTATAGAGTATACCGCCAGACTGCTGTTATATAGGGTGGTATAGAATATACCGCCAGACTGCTGTTATATAGGGTGGTATAGAGTATACCGCCAGACTGCTGTTATATAGGGTGGTATAGAGTATATAGAGTATACCGCCAGACTGATGTTATATAGGGTGGTATAGAGTATACCGCCAGACTGCTGTTATATAGGGTGGTATAGAGTATATAGAGTATACCGCCAGACTGATGTTATATAGGGTGGTATAGAGTATATAGAGTATACTGCCAGACTGCTGTTATATAGGGTGGTATAGAGTATATAGAGTATACCGCCAGACTGATGTTAGGCCACATTCACACATTGAGCGTTTGGTGAGTTTTTATTTCAGTATTTGTAAGATAAGACAAGTGGGTGATAAATCCAGAAGTGGTGATGTGTTTCTATTATGCTTTTCTTGTGATTGTTCCACTCCTGGTTTTGCCTTACAAATCCTGAGATAAAAATGGGCAGCATGGTAGCTCAGTTGTTAGCATTGCAGTTTTCCTGGGTTCAAATCCCACCAAGGACAACATCTGCAAGGAGTTGGTACATGCTCCCCGTGTTTGCGTGGATTTCCTCCGGTTTCTTACCACACTATAAAGATATATTGATAGGGAAATAGATTGTGAGCCCCAATGGGCTGTGAAGTGCTGTCTGTAAAGCGCTGTGGAATTAATAGGTGAGTAAATAGAGATATACTCAATGTGTGCACATGGCCTTAAAGAAACATTTCCAGGTTACATCTATTTATCAAAAAATTTAAACTAAATACATTTTTTTCTAGTTGTATGAAAGTTGATTATTTGTTATTACTTTCTATCAGGCTTACGCTGGATCTTTATGTTAAACTTTTGACAACCTAATTAAAGAGTATACTACTAACCAGGAGTAAGTAACGGGCTGATGGGGTCTTCAGACTGGTGAAAGGCATCACTGGGCTCCAGCTCACTAATGTCCAGTGGTTCAGACAGTTCCAGGGAGTCAATATTCACTTCCATCGATGATACACTGTCCAGTGGAGCTGCAGGAGAGAAAAGAAAGATTCACCTTAACTATGCCCAGTGCACAAAGTAGGACTAATATCTGATGAATGATGCTCACATTCAATCTATGTGTCCAGTATTATTCCTTATATTTTTTGGTTTCGGCATCTCCACAGTGTGCATGAGTTTTTCTTTTGTGGTGGACAGATTAAAAATGTTTAGTTACTCTTGACGCATGATAAACAATGGGACCCCAATTCATACCGGTCTTTATGTCTTTTCTTCCTGGAGTAAAACTGGTTCTAATGGGCTCAGTTCCACATGTGTTTTGCACGAACAAGTGCAATCTGATAAAACATTGGATTGCTCTCACTCTAGTGCAAAACTATGGGGCAGCGTCCATCTGCAATTGATATCTCATGCCATATCGGCATGCGGAGTGAATTGCAGTATACTGTGTTTGGCAGCGATTCTCGGCTCATGCACCCCCATACAAGTCTATGGGAGAGTGTGAAACATCACACTGCACTCACATGTCATCTGACCGCAGTGCGATGTATGTAGAGACAGGCCGCAGAGGAGATGGGAGAAAGTGTTCCTCCCATCTTCTCCGCAGCTGTGATACGAATGCAGCAGATCAGTCAGACCAGACGTCCCTTTGCTGACGCTCACAGCAGAGGGTCATTAGCATATCGCTTCCGATGCTCTCGCATCGAAAGCTATGCGCAAGTGGAACTGAGCCCAAGGGAAACTATAACATTGGTTTGTCTACATCCACATGACTGTCTCTGCACAAAGAACTATAGCTTCTCATAAGCCAGATCAGATACCCATACTTTGCACTGACAAGGGGCAATCACCCCGAAACACCGTGTCTGCAAATTGGGGTTCTGATCTGGCATTAATCCTTAGTCATTTGAAAAGGCTTGTTAAAAAGCCACTTTTGACTTTTAGAATTGCTACTTCCAATAGGTGGCGCTAGAGTTTGTCTCCTTCCTCCCTGGGAGACAATAGGGACACAGCTAGCATGTGGAAGAAGTTGCTTTGGTCAGATGAGAACAAAGTAGAACTTTGTTTTTAGCTAAATGCAAAACATTAGGTGTGGTGGAAAACTATCACTGCTCATCAACCTGAAAACAGCATTCCCACTGTCAAACACAGTGGTGGCAGCATCATGCTGTGGGGATGCTTTTCTTCAGCAGGGATATGGAAGTTGGTCAGAGTTGATTGAAAGATGGATGGAGCTAAATAAAGGAAAATTCTTGAGGAAAACCTGTTAGAAGCTGCAAATGACTTGAAACTGGGGCATAGATGCAGCAGAGTATTGCAAATCAATTCCCATTCATTTGAATAGGCAAGATGCTGGATGTCGTACCCCACCAATCTGATATTAATGACATATTGTAAAGATAGGCCATCTATATAAGTTCTGGAGAACGTGTGCTGTTTCTCCTTTGCATGGGACTCGCTAACTTCTATGGGTCAGTTTTAAATAGAGCATTAGAAGAAATAGCTGTTTCGGGTGCAGCTCATCCTCATGGGAGAGGGCGCTAGGCTTTGAAAATGTTGCACTGTTTTGCCCTATACAAAAGCACGTAAATGACAGCACAGGGGCATCCCTTTCAAAAGGGGATCCCATACAGGAAACCTACTCATTGCTTAGTGACAATTTATGTTATTCTTTAATATACTTTGTCTTTCAGTTCCTTATTTCTGGTCTCTACTTGCTGCTAGGAAATAAAAAGGTGAAGTCTGATTGCTTGGATCTCTCTATAAGGCCTTGTGCAGATGTAAAGAGGTGGTCGGATTCCCCCACTCCTTCTTAATGTGTGTTATATGTAATGTGTGTTATTGCAGGGAGATATCCTATTTTGTTATATTAAAGTGTAAGTTGTTATGTATGATTAAATGTATAATCGTATAAGTGTTAGCTGATAGGTATTTGGATGATGTGTAATGCTGTATGCTAAGATTTATTGTAACGTAGGGACCAAGAGTGCAGGAGGGGATGTAAGTGGCAGATAGCTAGTTTGTTAGCCATAGGAAGAGTAATATGCGCAGGTGCAGCAGATCTAGAGATAGATACAGTACTTTGGTAACATGGGAGACTCGGAGCACAGAGGGAGGAGTGACAGGGGGTAGGTAGCCAGACAGGCCAGGAAGTCAATTGAGTTCTGCAGAGAGGTTCCTGGGGCAAACAAGCTGTGTTTTCAGGGTCTGCCCATGAACCGGGAGGTCTCCTCCATTGTGCCCTAAAGACACGGGTAGCCGCAGAGCCAAGACACGGGGAAGAACAGAAGTCAGACTCGGCCGCTGGAGGGCTAGACAAGAAGATACTCCATAGAACAGCGGCAGCAGGACAGGAATGTAGACGGAAATTGGCCATGTCTGTCCAGGAGCCGCCTGTTATGAAGATTGCTAATCAAATACAAAGTTTGTGGTTGAGTTGCAAAGAAACTGCGTTTGTGATGTGTTGCCCAACTACGTCTCCAATGGGGAGACTGGTGACAGGGTGGAGGACGTACCGCAGAGGACGCAAGTAAGTGTCGCACCCCCCAGCCGGGGTGCAACACATGCACAAATCCAGATTAAGAAAGGAGAGTGGAGCCCTGCTGGCCATCACCTGGCTCCCTCTTTCACAGACATCCGTACTTTCAGTATGAGTGTTTCTGAGAATCAGACACCATTTAAGTCTACGGGTCTGTGATAAACAATGGGACCCCACCGATTGGGATGAAATCCTAGTGTGGTCTAATTTTTATCGACTGACACGATGGATAAGGTGGAGAAACTTTTTTTCAATTATTCTCCACCTCTGAGAAAAACGGATCACATTCTGATGAGACTATGATCAAATTCCAATCAGAGTCTGATTAGCATTATTGGACCGTTTTTCTCAGATAGAAATAATACAGTCGTGTGAACACTGCCTCACCCTGATTTAAATTTTGGGAGGACACCTCCCATTGAACCCAGCGGAGAAACCTGCATGTATCAGACATACGAATCCAAGAAATGCCAGACATTTTAAAAATATATCAGTGTAAATAAAATAGATGACTCCTGATCCAACACTGTTTAAAGAGAACCTGTCACATCTCAAAACGCCATGAACTTGGCAGGTTAATCTGCAGGTTAATCGCGTTTTGAAACTGCCTGGTATCTGCATTGAAAGCTGGCTACTTGGAGAAAATGAACTTTATTCTTCCCAGCAGCCTCTGGATTTCAGTCATGCAGGTGCAGCTTCAGTCACCATTCAGTATATAGTAAGTGGCGGCTGTAACCTTGCACCGGCTCTGCGGCTCTGACTGAAAGCTGGCTCTATAGGGTATCAGTGTTGAGCTATCAGATAGTGGGTTCATTTGAATGGGTTAAAAATGAAGCAAAAACGCCTGCAGAACTGACATGCTGCAGATTTCAAACTGCTTCAAATCAGCAAGCTAAAAAGAAGCAGCATGTGAATGAGATTTTTAGGAAATCTTATTCTCTTTGTTGGTTTACTAAGATGCAATGGAAAAATGCAACGAAACTGCAATAGGCGAGCATGCCCTTAGGGCTTATCTGAAGCCATGAAGCGTACACAGGGATGCACAACAGTTTTTGGTCCAAGGGCCAAAATGCCATACTGAACCAATCTCATTTTAAAGGGGTAGGTACATGTAAACATCACCAGAACCACCATCAGTAAATTAATACATCTCCAGAAGCAGCTTTTAAGTATGAGGAGGATTTGGAAAGTTTCTGCTCCCAAAAAATCAGTGTGAACACATGCTAATTTAAACTGCGTTTTTGGAACAGAGACTCACCAAATCCTCATAAAAATACTCAAAATTTAGAGATTTGAGATTAAGGTCAGCCCCATATATTTTATGTAGAAACCTACAATTCCCAGTATACGCTTAACATTATGAGATGCTGAGAGTTGCTATTACTAGTAATCACCAGACTGGGAACCATAGGGAACCTCAGTATTGACAAAACGTAGTCAGTATCTATCACAAATAAGCATTTACTTTACATCCAGGGACCTTATAGATGACATCTTCCCTGATTGGATTCATTTCCGTCCCTTTTGTCTCCACGTAGTACAGATCCCATGATGAGATTGCATGCCCACAGCTCGTCTCTGCAGACTTCCCTCTTCTTCGCCTTCAGAAGCACTCCCCAACATGATTCCCTTAAAAGGAACCTGCCACCAGTAAGCCCCTATACATAGCATTCTAGAATACTACAGTATATATAAGAGCCCAGGCTGCTTTGTATAATGTATAAAGCACCTTTTATGATACTCACCTGTGCATTGCTGGTCTTGGTCCAGTGCCTCCTATCTTCTTGCAATCACCGTCCTCCTTCCCTGCTCCTTGTGGATAATGCATCCTAATTATCCACAAAGAGGGTAAATTGCGCTCCTCTCTGCCCTGCTGAGGACAGATCAAAGTATTTTAGTCTTTGACCTTTATCCGCACCTGCGCATTACAGTAGTTTGCTCTGCCCTCAGTGGGGAGAGAGAAGAGTGAGTGGTCAGGAGCACAATGGACACCTCTGTGTGGATGATGTAAGACACGTCATCCACACAGAGCAGGGAAGGAGGATGGAGATTAAAGGAAGAGAGGAGGCACTGGACCGAGACCAGTGACGCTTATCGGACCCGATCGCCCCGCAGGTGTGTATAATAAAGGTGTTTTTTTCATTGCAAAGAGTGGTCTGGGCACTTCTATACAGCAATCTAGAAAAAATATCTCACATCCTGCACTCCTAAATAAGAACTTACTGTTACTGTGTTTCCTGCACTAAATATCCCTCCCCCACACTGCCCCTCTAGACAATATGCCCCCCACACTGCCCCTTTCCATATTGTCCCCCATACTGCCCCTCTCCATAATGTCATCTATTCACACTGCTTCTATCCATATTATCTCCCCCACACTGCCCCTCTCCATAAAATCCCTCCCACACATTGCCTCTCTCCTTATCTCCTTACACTGCCCCTCTCCATAATACGTTACCCACTCCATAATATCCCCCCACACTGCCCCTCCATATTATTCCTCCCTCACACTGCCCCTCTATAATATACCCCCACACTGCCTCTCTCCTTATTGTCCCCCTCATATGTCTTTTTACATAAATTAAAAAATGTGCTTCTCAGAGCATCTGGGGCATCACAGCTCTGGACCAGACCCCAATCAGAGGACAATAAAACTTTCACACTGCTTATCTATGAACTGCTACAATATTTATGGCCACAACTTTTTGTCCCCTTGCTATACTGATTGTTCTGCTTCACATAACTTGTGTTCTTTACTGCACTATTCTATGTCCTGTTGTGTATAAATATGTGACTCTTCAGATTTTGTATTATACTGAGCCTGATGAAGAGACCTGAGTAGTCTTGAAAGCTTGCTATTATGACCATCTTTTCAGTTGGCCATTAAAAGGTATCAAACACTGAGGGCTCTCAGTTCGTTTAAACAATTTTTTTGTCCCCCTCATTCTGAACATCTTTATAATATCAACACCCCACACACTCTCCAAAATATCCCCTCAAACGACCCCTTTCCCTAATATTCCTCCCACAACACTGGCTATATTGTGCTCCCTTTAACAATATCTCCCCATAGTGTGTGTGTCTTGGCACATATTTAATTTAGTTCCTCCATAGAGTGCTTACTGGGGCCGATGTCTCTGATGTCTTTGCGGTGACGGCAGCAGCGTGATGATGTCAGCATGCTGCTGTAGGTCGGGGCAGGGGCTGACAAGTAGTCTTCTGCTCTACGACAGTTCCGGCACTCAGCTTTTCAAATGTATTATCGCCTGAGAGAAGCAAATACATTTGAATATTGGAAGCAGGGTGCAGCGACACCTCGACAGGTCCGTGGGCCGCAGCAAACCATTTGGGGGCCTGTATGTGGTGCTTGGCTGAGCTAAAATGTCTGAAGCTACATCTGTAGCAAAATTGTCATGTAATTCATGCAGATTTTCAGCAGATTGCAACTGTTGCATAGTAAAAATCCACACCACATATCAGTCTCTGTGCTTTAATTTTCTGTAGCATGTAGGAGAGTCACTTCTACTGCATTGCACTCAAATCTGCAGAAAATACCTAATAAGTGAGCATACCCTGAATGTGAACAATGTTACTGAAAGTAAGCAGAAATCTTGAAAATAAAAAAAATGTTGATTGTGTGGCCATTTTCTGAGACCTGCAATGTTCATTTTACGGCTGATAGAAGTATGTCAGGGCTTATTTTGTGCAGGGTGAGACTTTTTTATTGATAGATTATTTTGGGATAGTCATGATATATTGATGCCTTTTTACAGCATCTTTTGCTGCAAACAAAACACAATATTGGTTTGTTTAATTTCTTCTGTTTACAATTTTTACTGATTGTGCTCCATTCCACATTTGCGGCTGTTAGATGAGGTCCTAGCTGTGACACACAGCCACAGCCCAAGATCCCACTCCATACACACACTCCTGACTTACGCCATACATGTATAGTGGATGTCGTTAAAGGGAATTAGTCGCCAGGTTTTAGCCACCTCATCTGAGAGCAGCATTCTGTAGAGGCAGATATCCTGATTCCAGCTATGGGCCACTTAATGGGCTGCTTAGGGTAGTTTTGATAAAATCACTATTTAATCAGCAGTAGAATTATCATTAGAGGACTACTTGGCATGCTGCCAGGTAGTCCCGCTTATTCATGAGCTCTGTAAATCTGCTATATTTGAAGCAGAGAAAACAATTATTTTATCAAAATGACAGCAAACAGCTCAATAAGTGATACATCACTGGAGACAGGAACTCTGTCTCTACATTATGCTGCTCTCAGATGAGGTAGCAAAAACCTGGCGACAGATTGCCTTTAAGGGGTTAAAGATCAAGTATTCAAAGTGGATTTCCCCAAAATCACAAGTTATTCTCTATCCATAGGAGACAGGGTAACTTGCTAAATGCTGAGGTTTTGACCACTGAAACTGTAGATCCTCATCTTGAATTACGTGGAAGAGCGCATGGTTGGCCGCCACTCCATTCATTGTCAATGCGACTGCCTGAAATAGCAGAGAGCTGTACTCAGCTTTCTCTTGCAATGCCATTGACAATTAATGGAGCAGAGGCTAACCATGCTCTCCTTCACTCCATTCAAGATGAAGCTCTAGTGAAGTGTTCTTGGCATTCAAAAGCCTTGAACTTGGGATAACAGATTCCAAGCAGTCGGACACCTGTGATCTGCAAGTTATCTCCTATCGAACAGATAGAATATAACTTGCAATAATGGGAAAACGACTAAGAAAGTTGCAACTATTTTTTATAACTGAGTGGGTGACCCTACACAGCGATTGGAAGGAGATGGGCATACTGCCCACATTCCACCTTGAAGACACGAGTACAGTTATGATGTGTAATGTGTATTGTGAAATGCATTATTAGTGATAGATTGTATTTTGCCCAACAGTGGGGAAAGTTAGGATTAATGTTTGGGACTAGCCCAGAGTGGGAGGGGTTAAAGTGAAGGGTCAGATAGTTTCCTGCCAGGAGATTAGATAGGGCTAGCGGGCAGTAAAACTGGACCTATGGCCTGAATAGTATGAAATGCCTCGTGATGTGGGTGTCCTTGACATGAGTGGAGACCAAGACAGTGGATAGCGTAATCCTGAGTAAAGAGGAAGGAAAATGGACAGAAGGACAGAGTGGTCAACCGGAGATGGGTACTGGGACAGGACGCCAAGCAATACGGCACTGGGTTTATCACTCTGAGAGGTAACGGGCCAAGATGGAACAGAAAACATCAGATGAAGAGAGTCTCCCGATGGGAGTTCCAAGGCGTCACAAGTAGAGAAGCTAATTACAGGCCATATTGGCAGAATAGTTCTGTGACGGGGTCCTTCTCCCATATCACACAATCAACAGAGCGAGAGATGGCTGAAGAATCTAAAGAGCATTTATGCCAAGCAAATCAAATGGTCCATAACATAATACACCATACAGAGGATAAAAATACAGTAGTAAAGAAACATGAATATAGTCCAGTAATAGTATAAATGTCCAGGTCTCTCTGAGGAGCCGCAGCTTTTCCCTCAAAGGATCAATCCTGCTTCTTCTCTCTTGTAAGTCTCACCCAGAATGACAAATCCCCCCAAGTAGAGAGTTTACAGTAGGTGGATTCAAGGCCCCCTCCCCCAGACTTAGGGACAGGAACACTACAGGAGGTAATTACCTACAGACAATACAATGTACACACAAGCAATACAAATAATATACAGTGAACCAAGCGTAAAATATGAACCTACACAGCCTGATACAGAGTACACCATATCCCACCATCACAAGTTCCTTTAAGAGGAAAAGAGGACACGGTACTGTGGGTTGAGAATAGTAGCTTCACTCACTTGCCCATAATATAGTGCTAGGGTTTGGTGAAAGAAACAAGACTAGCTGAAGCAGAAACAAGTAAACTTGAAGAAGTAAAGAGACTGTGTGTGAAAATGCTCCAAGTTGGAAAGGAAATGTTTGTGAAGTTATGTTAAGTTTATATTTCAGTAGAGTGGTGGTCTCTAACTGTTCAACATTTGGTCCAGGCCAGCAGAAGACCCTGCCATCATGAAGCCTGCAAGGGCGTAGCGGCCCCATAGCACAAGTTCATAAACCCATCCAGGTCCCCCACCTTTATAAAACATGGCGGGGCGTAAGAGACAAGTATCTTGCCCCCTCTGCCATGTTACAGGTACACATAAAGAGATAGCTGTCTGTCATGGATTAGGACCACTCAATGATCTCACATGTTCTACTGAATGTTACTCCTACAAACTATATGTAAATCAGCATAGTTTATCCAGCTCTATAATATGATGACCAGAGATTGGACTCAGTGTTCAATATGACAATTACATATTAGATCATTTTATTTAGATGACTAATGAGCTGAAAACCATTGGTTGGTCATGCCCAGGAGAATTGCATATGATTTCTGCATTATATCACAGTAATGTAAGTGCAGCTGAAGAATTCCATGCATTCCATTACAGACCTGTATGCCCCAGGAGCACACTGTACACTATCACATTTTCAGCATAATTTGAGATACTGAACATATTTTTCAGCAATGTTTGTAATATATAACATTCTTCTATATTTTTGCCTCTTTTTTTGGGGGGGGGGGGGGCGTTGGCAGTACAGTATGTATGATACCCATATACTTACAGAGGACTAGTCACCAAGTCAAAGGCTATGTCCGCACGTTGCTTTTTACCTGCTTTTTACCTGCTTTTTTGCTGCTTTTTCAACTGCAGCGTTTAATGCCAAAATGGTTGTGTTCTGCTTTTCAAGCAACGTCTATGGGAATTTGGGTTTCTTGTCCGCACTATGCAGTTCAAACTGCTGCCTTTTTGTTGCAGAACTTTGGTCAAAAACTCAGCTTTGCAGTGCAAAACCCAAATGGCAAAAACAATTGACATGTCATTAAACGCTGCAGTTGAAAAAGCAGCAAAAAAGCAGGTAAAAAGCAACGTGCGCACATAGCCAAAGGTAGACAGTTTGTTCTGCACTTCTTTTAGTCGGTGCTGCTACCAACTAATCATTTTTTTTAAACTGCCACATGGTTCCAGAGATATGGGGCTTTTTTGCTCATTGCTAATTTTCATGGTCTTTAACAAGGGGGCGTTGCTCACAGGGACAGGACAGGTTTTAGACAAAGTGGGGCCCTGGGCAAAAGTTTAAAGTGGGGCCCTAAATACTCACATATTGCTCCATCACACTCAATTATTTAGATTGTATTTATATATGCTGAGTTCAGACTGGTAAGTGAGCGCAATCCACAGTATTCAAGTCTTTTGGTGCTTGTTTCCGGCCTCTTTACACAGAATGATGGAGACTGGTGGGCACAGGACGATCACTAATCAATCTGTCCCCTGCAGTATTGTAGAGCCCTACAGGTGCGGTGCAGCAGGGTATTACCCTTAGGGACTCCACGGGATGGAACGGTCGGGTCACAGGTAGGGAACCTTCGTTTTGGGATTTGCCGTGACGCCACTCTCAGAATTGCGGTCAGTGAGGACCACCACTGCAGGTTAAGGGATGCCTGGGGCTGATGGTGGGTGCAGTCAGTATAATAGCCTCCTGAGAGTGAGGCAAGCCCCAGGCCCCTGTGTATGTGTGTGGGACCACAGGTCGCAGAATGACTCAAACACAGTCCAAGAAGTCTTTTAACGTGTTTACTCACTGTTTAGAGGTCACGGTGAGATGCCCGGGCGACACTGTGATAACCAGGTGGAACCAGGAATTCCAGGAGGCCGTTCTGAGGGTAGCTGTCCACTCGCCCTCCTTGCACTCTTTCTGTTTGGGAGGATCCCTTGCCTGAAGCGTGGTAGGACTCCTCCAGGGAAGCTGTTACTACCCTGCTCCCCTCTCTCCGGCCCGTCTGCCGGCAGCGTGGCCTTGGTGGGATGGCTTCTGGCCCTGTCCCCTTATGGGCCTGGTGATTGCTGCTTGGCTCGAGCTCTGTGTAGTCGTGGTGAGGGCATGAAGTACCCCCCCCACCTGTAGGTTAAGCAGCTCTGGATGATTTGCTGCCCGTACTGGGGATCTGTTTCCCCTTGCGTGCTCGGATACCAGGATCTCCGTACTCAGCCACCCCTCTCTCTGGATGTCTTTCAGGCCGACCCACGGTGCCCTTTCTCCCCCGCTTTCAGCTACTGCACTCCTCAGGACCTGTCTGACACGAGAGCCCCTCTGCTCCCTTCCACACACCTCCACCTCCAGCTCCAGACCACCTTCACTTCCTCTCTGCCCTGCTTCCTAGCAACCAGCCTCTGAGCACACCCCTTGCTGGGAATTGAAAGTTAACCCCTACTGGCTACCCAAGGGTCCCCTCTAGTGATGTGGGAGACCTGGTCACTATGTGTTTGTGTGTGCACCTCATCCTGGCCTTTGGAGATTACCTGGAGGCATTGTCCCCGCATGGGTGCAATACTCTGTGGTGCCTGACCAGGTCAGGGGCGCCACATTCCCCCTTAGTTATCATCAGCACGTCCTCGGGCTGCAAAGACAAGAGAAAAGAAAAAAAAGGTAAATACAAACTTTTCCCACACAGGGGCAATTATTTACATTTAAACATACCAGGTACCATTCCACCACCAACCACCCACATGTCCGAACCCCACCCAAAAACCTCCAGGAGGTAGGTCGCCGGTCCTTTTGGTGACCAGGGCTGGGCCATCACATTCCCCAGACCTTTCCTCCAATCTTCCTCTCCTGAGGAGAGTGGTGTAAGGTAGGCCCCATAAACAGGCGTACCCGCTTCCGAGTGTTGGAGGGCAGGCCCCATAAACAGGCGTGCCCCCTTGTTGGTGCAGAGCCATGCCCCTCAACAGGCAGACTCTGTGGTTGATACCAAGGAGGTAACTTTTTACAATGCAAAAGTTTGTGGTTAAAGCCAGTTCATAACCGGTGGTCCATTTTTTTTAGTGCACGTGAACTAGTGCAAAGAAAACATTTTAAAGAGGTCTCACAATAGTCCTTGTGGGCACATTTCACTTAAACGTTACCTAACTGTAAACAGGTTAAACATTACATTTCATACCGTCACTTTGAACTAAACTGTACTTTCTCTATAGCGTAATGGGAGCTGACCAAAGTTGCTGCGGGTTGACCTACGCAGTACTATACTGTCATCTGTCTGAGGTTGTATCCTCCCACCCGATGTACGTGTCTCAATGTGAATAATAGGTGTACTAGGTATTGATACCAGTGCATGGTCTTCTGCTTCAGCTACATTTGGCTCTTCCAGGTTCTGAACAGGTTCTTCTGGGTCTCTTACTTCTCCAGATTGAGGGAATGTAATAACCGGAATGACTACTGCTCCATTGTATTGAGGCCAACTTGCTGGAAAATCTCCAAGTACAGTATGGATCATCTTTTCTTTTGGTTCTTGAACTGGCAAAGGGTTGGGAATTTCTTCAGGGGTTCTTAGTTGTTCAGGACATTTCTTTAGGCGATCTCTAGAAACGACAGCTGTTGTTTTTCCTCCATCCTTGCTGATACGGCATGTCTTTTCATTGCTAAGCGTCGATGGTAACACAGTATAGGGTTCTTCTTCCCAGTGATTGTCAAGTTTATGATGTCTTCTCTTTCTCTTGAGAACTATATCTCCTGGCAGCAAAGGAACAGCAGGTGCTTTTCGATTGTAGGCCTTTTCTTGTTTCTCACGCTGCTGAGTCAGGCTTCGCTCCACACACTCTTGTACTTTCTTGTATTGGGCTTGGCGGTTGGAATCCCAATCAGCACCTTGTAGATGGTCTTCAGGGGTCTCAACTCCCATTTCCAGATCTACTGGCAATCTCCCTGGTCTGGCCCTCATCAGGTATGCCGGTGTGCAGTTCGTGGAACTCACAGGGATGTTGTTATACATGTCCACTAGATCGGGCAGTTTTTCCGGCCACCGACTTCGTTCTTCTAGTGGGAGAGTCTTCAGAAGGTCGAGAATGATGTGGTTCATCTTCTCACACATGCCATTGGTCTGAGGATGGTAAGGCGTGGTACGGATCTTCTTGCAGCTGTAAAGGTTACAAAACTCCTTAAACACTTCAGCTTCAAAGGCTGGTCCTTGGTCAGTGAGCACTTGGTCTGGATAGCCATGTGGTCGACAGAAATGTGTCTGGAAAGCTTTGGCTGCAGTCTGACCGGTCAAGTCCTTGACTGGTACTACCACCAGGAATCTGGAGTAGTGGTCAACCATAGTGAGAGCGTAGTTGTAGCCTTGTCTGCTGGGTGCCAACTTTACATGGTCCAGGGCCACGATCTCCAGGGGCCGTTTAGTTTGGATTGGCTGGAGTGGTGCTCTCTGGCTGTGCTGGTCTTTTCTTCTAAGATTGCAGGGCCCGCAGTTTCGACACCACTTCTCTAGGGCAGATCTCATGCCCACCCAGTAGAATCTTACTTTAAGTAGGGCCTCCAGTTTCTTCCAACCAAAGTGGCCTGCACCATTGTGATAGGCTTCTAGCACCATCCTCGTATCCTTCTGTGGTACAATCACTTGCCACACCTTCTCATGCGTCCTCGGGTCAATGATGCTCCTGTAAAGTTTGTCTTGATAGATGAATAATCGACCCCTCTCCTTCCATAGGTACTGTGCCTCAGGTGGGGCTCCTTTGTCAAGGCTGGCGCCAGGCTGGTTGATCAGTTTCTTTACCAAGCCTACCGCTGGATCATTTTCCTGGGTCTCCTTCCAGTTGTAGTGAGGTAGTGGGTTCAGGGTCACCTCTTGGCGGTTGGCACGCAACTGCCGACACTGTTTTGCTCCATGGCGATGGAACGCTGGCAGCTCAATCTCTTCAAGATCATCTACATCTTCACCCTCGTCTGCTAGGTGAGGCATCCTGGACAGAGCATCTGCGTTGCCGTTCTTGCGGCCAGCTCGATACTTGACAGTAAAGTCATAATTCGCCAGTCGGGCTACCCAACGCTGCTCCATGGCACCCAATTTAGCAGTATCCAAGTGGGTCAGGGGGTTGTTGTCCGTGAAGACAGTGAATTTGGTGGCTGCCAGGTAGTGCTTGAACCGCTCTGTGATAGCCCATACCATGGCCAGGAACTCTAGCTTAAATGAGCTATAATTCTCTGGGTTTCTTTCAGTAGGCCTGAGCTTCCTGCTGGCGTAAGCAATCACACGCTCTTTGCCTCCCTGCACCTGTGAAAGCACTGCTCCCAGTCCCACATTACTGGCATCTGTATACAGTACGAATGGCAGACTGTAGTCAGGGTAGGCTAGGATCTCTTCACCCGTCAAGGCCCCTTTCATTTGTCTGAAGGAGTGTTCTTCTGCTTCTCCCCAGTGAAATGGCGGGCCGGAGATCTTTCCTTTCTTCTTTGGGTGGCCTACCAGGAGCTCTTGCAAAGGCGCTGCCATTTTCGTGTAGCCCTTGATGAACCTTCTGTAGTAGCCTACCAAGCCAAGGAACTGACGTACCTCCCGGACGGTAGTAGGTGTGGGCCATTCCTGGATGACTGTGACCTTCTCTGGGTCCGGTGCTACTCCTTCTGCACTGACCACGTGACCTAGGTACTGGACCTTTGGCTTCAGTAAATGGCACTTGGATGGTTTCAGCTTCATTCCATATCGGGATAGCGCTTCAAAGACTTCAGCCAGGTGTTTCAGGTGGTCCTCGTAGGTCTTGGAGTACACGATGACATCATCCAGGTAGAGCAGGACGGTTTCAAAGTTGAGGTGCCCTAGGCAGCATTCCATAAGCCTCTGGAAGGTCCCGGGGGCATTGCAGAGTTCAAATGGCATGCTGTTGAACTCACAGAGGCCCATTGGGGTGGTGAAGGCCGTCTTCTCCCGATCTTCCTCTGCTACAGATACTTGCCAGTAGCCACTAGTAAGATCTAGGGTAGAAAAGTAGTTGGAGGTTTTTAAGGCAGCGAGGGATTCCTCTATCCTTGGCAAAGGGTAGGCATCCTTGTGTGTTATCTGATTTATCCGTCTGTAATCCACACACATCCTCATCGTGCCATCCTTCTTTCTCACCAGGACCAGGGGAGCCGCCCAGGGGCTGCAACTGTCCCTTATGACTCCTGCCTCCTTCATGTCCTTCAGCATGTCCTTTGTGCGCTGGTAATGGGCTGGTGGAATAGGCCTATGTCTTTCCTTAATGGGAGGATGACTGCCTGTGGGTATGTGATGTTGCACCCCTTTGATCCTACCAAAGTCTAGTGGGTTCTTACTAAAGACCTGCTCGTATTCCTGCACGACCCTGTAAACCCCATGTTTCTGGTAGACGGGTGTAGAGTCAGTCCCCACGTGGAGTTTCTGGCACCAGTCCTCTAACTGCTTTTGGGAGGTCTCGTCCTCTTTTGAGTCAGCTTGTGTCAGGGGACCTACAGGTGTTATGGCGTCATTTGAGCATGTAAACAGTTTGGCTATGGTAGCGTACCTTGGTAGTCTGGCTTCCTCCTCCCCACAGTTCAACACTCGTACAGGCACTCGTCCCTTGTGTACATCAACTACCCCCCTGGCTGTCAGAATCGTGGGCCAGTGGTCTGAATGAGTGGGCTCTAGTACAGCCTGGTAATCCTGTCCTCTGAGACCTACCGCTGCTCTACACCACATCATCATTTCACTCCGTGGGGGTATCACAATGGGGTTAGCATCCATCACCCGTACACTACCAATCTCACCGCCAGTCTGTTTTACCTGTTGCTTCCTCAGAATGATTCGGATCTCCTTTTGCAAGGCTCTTTGCGACCCGCCCTCAGCACCTTCAACAATCTGGTGAAGCAACAACAACACTTCCCCTAGGCAATTTTCTATGACATTAGTGCCTAAAATCATTTGCGGGTTCCTTTCTCTAATATCAGTGTCCACAACAATCAGTCCTTGTCCCTTCATTTCCTGCCTTCCCACCTTTATGGTTACCTCTTTGACCCCAATCTGGCCTATAGGTTGTCCGTTGGCAGCATAGATGGTGAGGGAGGGGTCCGGGGGTCGGAGTTCGTCGTCCGACCAAAACCTACGATAAAGGACATACGGGATCGTGGTTACCTGAGAGCCGGTGTCCAATAATGCCGGGGTAGGGATCCCATCCAGGACGATGGACAGGACAGGACGTCCACCCACGTACTGATCATGGCAGCGACCTGGGCCTGACCTTCTTAATCCTGAGGACTGGCCCTCGGCCCCAGGTTTGGCTCGTTTAAAGGGCAAGCCCTTGCATAGTGACCTGCCTCCTGGCAACGACGACAGATGGGTTGTCCAGATGAGTCATAGCGATCACTGCTCCTGCCTCGGGTTGTAGGACCTCTTCTCCTCCGCATCCACGGGACGTCCTCTGGGCTGTCAGCTAGCAGGATCCGATGAGGGACTTTGGTTTCTGAGGGCAACTGCATTGCTTTCAGGATTTGTGCGACGTCCTTAGTGAGCTGTTGCACCTGGGAGGATAGTGTATTTATGGTCTCTGCTGGCGCGTTGAGTCCTTTTGCAGTTATCAGGGCCTGCGAGGAGGATTCCGCTCCTGCAGCCGTGGAACTGGCAGGCCATGCTGGTGTGACGGGGTCTGTGTCCACAGGAGGTTGGAGTGCTTTCACTGCCCTGTCTTTCAGAATGGCAAAGTCCACGTCAGGGTGTTCCAGGGACCACAGCTTCATCTGCTTCCCATCCTCAGGAGAGCGCAGGCCCCGCAAGAATTGTTCCTTCATCATCCGGTTTCCTTCCTGATCACTGACAGGGTCCACCAGCTTGAGAGCCCGTAGTGCAGCCTGCAGCCTGAGGGCATAGTCTCTTATACTATCTTGGGGCTTCTGACGGCAGTTATAGAAGTCCGTCCTCAGCTCTCCCTCTGTGCGGTGTTCAAAAGCAGCTGCTAGTTTGGCAAAGATGGTCTCAACAGAGCCCCGGTCATCATTGGTCCAGGACTCAGCCTCCAATTCTGCTGCTTCAGTCAATTGTCCCAGCACCACAGCGGCCCTCTGCTTACCAGTCATCGCGTGCATGTCTAGCAGGGTGTTGATCTTCTTCTTAAACCCGGTCAGCGTGTCTATTTTACCGGCGTATTGGGGCAGCCATTGCGCTCCTGGGACATACAGTAAGGAAACTGGCATTATGGGGGAAATTTCGGCCGGCGCAGCTGCGACCGCGGCACCGGCACCAGGCGCTGCTGCGTCCAGCGCGACGGGGGCTGGCATCGCTTGGGCTGCGTCGCCCTGACCAGGGGCATTACCTCCTGCAGCGTCCATTTTTCTTCAAAAATCTGCGCGCTCCCTTTCCACTTCCTGGGTCAGTACGCTCTCCGAATTGTGGGGATTCTGGGGCGGCCACACCTCTTCGTGGGCGGTGCTCTTCTCCCTCGCGCGGGCTGCAGCGCGCGCTTTTGAAGATGGCAATATGGCGGCGGTTCAATTTTTGCGGTCGGACCTCTGAGGCACACGGTCACCTGTCTGAACAGGTCTAGTCCTAATCCTGTTCGTGACGCCAGAACTGTAGAGCCCTACAGGTGCGGTGCAGCAGGGTATTACTCTTAGGGACTCCATGGGATGGAACGGTCGGGTCACAGGTAGGGAACCTTCGTTTTGGGATTTGCCGTGACGCCACTCTCAGAATTGCGGTCAGTGAGGACCACCACTGCAGGTTAAGGGATGCCTGGGGCTGATGGTGGGTGCAGTCAGTATAATAGCCTCCTGAGAGTGAGGCAAGCCCCAGGCCCCTGTGTATGTGTGTGGGACCACAGGTCGCAGAATGACTCAAACACAGTCCAAGAAGTCTTTTAACGTGTTTACTCACTGTTTAGAGGTCACGGTGAGATGCCCGGGCGACACTGTGATAACCAGGTGGAACCAGGAATTCCAGGAGGCCGTTCTGAGGGTAGCTGTCCACTCGCCCTCCTTGCACTCTTTCTGTTTGGGAGGATCCCTTGCCTGAAGCGTGGTAGGACTCCTCCAGGGAAGCTGTTACTACCCTGCTCCCCTCTCTCCGGCCCGTCTGCCGGCAGCGTGGCCTTGGTGGGATGGCTTCTGGCCCTGTCCCCTTATGGGCCTGGTGATTGCTGCTTGGCTCGAGCTCTGTGTAGTCGTGGTGAGGGCATGAAGTACCCCCCCCACCTGTAGGTTAAGCAGCTCTGGATGATTTGCTGCCCGTACTGGGGATCTGTTTCCCCTTGCGTGCTCGGATACCAGGATCTCCGTACTCAGCCACCCCTCTCTCTGGATGTCTTTCAGGCCGACCCACGGTGCCCTTTCTCCCCCGCTTTCAGCTACTGCACTCCTCAGGACCTGTCTGACACGAGAGCCCCTCTGCTCCCTTCCACACACCTCCACCTCCAGCTCCAGACCACCTTCACTTCCTCTCTGCCCTGCTTCCTAGCAACCAGCCTCTGAGCACACCCCTTGCTGGGAATTGAAAGTTAACCCCTACTGGCTACCCAAGGGTCCCCTCTAGTGATGTGGGAGACCTGGTCACTATGTGTTTGTGTGTGCACCTCATCCTGGCCTTTGGAGATTACCTGGAGGCATTGTCCCCGCATGGGTGCAATACTCTGTGGTGCCTGACCAGGTCAGGGGCGCCACAGTATCATGTTATCAGCAGCACTTCTGCAGTTTGTACCAGGCAATGTGCTGCTGAGAACAAGGATTTCTGTTCACCCATAAACAAACCAATTACCTGATGACTGAGCAGCATTTTCATTGTTTGTTGGATGATTGCCGATCTGTTTACACCTATCACCTTTTGTCTGTGGTGCTGGGATTTATAAATGTGAATGCTACATACAGTAAACATAGTATGTGACACAAACACTGTGTGTTGCACACATATGTATAAACGCACATAGCACACACACACACACACACACACGTATACACCAATTACATATTACACAAACATGTACAGTATATGTGACGCCCCTGGATTATCAGGTCGTCACAGGGTACTGCACGCTCTTTTCCCTTAGTGCAGTATTCAAATCCCTCATGTTCTGGGTCCCCATCTTACAGTGTTGCCTCCAACAGCAAATGAAATCCTAGGAACACCCTGTACCACATCCACCAGACATAACAGTGGGCGTCTTGAGCGGAATAGGGTCGCCCACCTAGTGGAGGAAGCAGGGAGCGGTGGCTCCCCGGAGTAGCTGTCTAGGTTGCAGACGGTGGTCTGGACCTAGAGGAGTCGGACCCCCGGTCGCAGGGGATTGAGGCAAGGTGCCTGGACCTGTTGAGTGAACGGTAAGCAGCCTGGTCCTATTACCGGTCCGGGATCGAAGGCACGGCGGGGTACACGGACCCTAGGTCGGGGAGAAGCTTCATGCAACCCGGCAATTAATCTGCGGAGAGCAGAGCCTTTATGGACTGTTCCCACCAGCTCCAAAATCGGGGCACTAGCGCAACGAGGGGGATAGGGCCTTCCACATATGCAGCCCACTGAAATCCCAAGCGTGAGCCCTGAGAGCAGGCTCCCACACTTAGCCACAGTGGTGTGCGGGGCCCGGCAAGTTCCATACTATCGGGCCACTACAGTAAATCTAAACTTTGTGCCAGGAGGCAGGTCACGGATCACCAGGCAGCACTGCAGGGGACGGGACCCCTTGAGAGGCAGCGGCACCTAGAGACTTGGTTTACCCAGTTGTCAGGGTCTGCTTATTGGCTGAGTGAGTACATGAGTGATTCCCCCATAACGGCACCCAGTATCATCTTCCAGATCCCCGGGGCATACCCCTACCCGTGTAGGGTAACGACACCTTGCTGCCGCATTCCATCACCCCGGGTAATCCCAACCATGGCAGCGGCGGTACTCCCAATTACCGCACACCACGAGTGACATCACGAACTATAACTCCCCTTAAATAAATATATATATATATATATATATATATACAGTTAGGTCCAGAAATATTTGGACAGTGACACAATTTTCGCGAGTTGGGCTCTGCATGCCACCACATTGGATTTGAAATGAAACCTCTACAACAGAATTCAAGTGCAGATTGTAACGTTTAATTTGAAGGTTTGAACAAAAATATCTGATAGAAATTGTAGGAATTGTACACATTTCTTTACAAACACTCCACATTTTAGGAGGTCAAAAGTAATTGGACAAATAAACCAAACCCAAACAAAATATTTTTATTTTCAATATTTTGTTGCGAATCCTTTGGAGGCAATCACTGCCTTAAGTCTGGAACCCATGGACATCACCAAACGCTGGGTTTCCTCCTTCTTAATGCTTTGCCAGGCCTTTACAGCCGCAGCCTTCAGGTCTTGCTTGTTTGTGGGTCTTTCCGTCTTAAGTCTGGATTTGAGCAAGTGAAATGCATGCTCAATTGGGTTAAGATCTGGTGATTGACTTGGCCATTGCAGAATGTTCCACTTTTTTGCACTCATGAACTCCTGGGTAGCTTTGGCTGTATGCTTGGGGTCATTGTCCATCTGTACTATGAAGCGCCGTCCGATCAACTTTGCGGCATTTGGCTGAATCTGGGCTGAAAGTATATCCCGGTACACTTCAGAATTCATCCGGCTACTCTTGTCTGCTGTTATGTCATCAATAAACACAAGTGACCCAGTGCCATTGAAAGCCATGCATGCCCATGCCATCACGTTGCCTCCACCATGTTTTACAGAGGATGTGGTGTGCCTTGGATCATGTGCCGTTCCCTTTCTTCTCCAAACTTTTTTCTTCCCATCATTCTGGTACAGGTTGATCTTTGTCTCATCTGTCCATAGAATACTTTTCCAGAACTGAGCTGGCTTCATGAGGTGTTTTTCAGCAAATTTAACTCTGGCCTGTCTATTTTTGGAATTGATGACTGGTTTGCATCTAGATGTGAACCCTTTGTATTTACTTTCATGGAGTCTTCTCTTTACTGTTGACTTAGAGACAGATACACCTACTTCACTGAGAATGTTCTGGACTTCAGTTGATGTTGTGAAAGGTTTCTTCTTCACCAAAGAAAGTATGCGGCGATCATCCACCACTGTTGTCATCCGTGGACACCCAGGCCTTTTTGAGTTCCCAAGCTCACCAGTCAATTCCTTTTTTCTCAGAATGTACCCGACTGTTGATTTTGCTACTCCAAGCATGTCTGCTATCTCTCTGATGGATTTTTTCTTTTTTTTCAGCCTCAGGATGTTCTGCTTCACCTCAATTGAGAGTTCCTTATACCGCATGTTGTCTGGTCACAGCAACAGCTTCCAAATGCAAAACCACACACCTGTAATCAACCCCAGACCTTTTAACTACTTAATTGATTACAGGTTAACGAGGGAGATGCCTTCAGCGTTAATTGCAGCCCTTAGAGTCCTTTGTCCAATTACTTTTGGTCCCTTGAAAAAGAGGAGGCTATGCATTACAGAGCTATGATTCCTAAACCCTTTCTCCGATTTGGATGTGAAAACTCTCATATTGCAGCTGGGAGTGTGCACTTTCAGCCCATATTATATATATAATTGTATTTCTGAACATGTTTTTGTAAACAGCTAAAATAACAAAACTTGTGTCACTGTCCAAATATTTCTGGCCCTGACTGTATATACCTCTTTTACTTTAGAGTGTGTCCCCAAGCCCCCAGGTCCGGAGACCCTCGAGCCACGAATGGACATTGCCCACGGATCCGAGCGGTTCGATCCGCTGCTGGGGCCGCACATATACACCGAGCACTCATACTCATAGCACACACACACACACACACACACTCGTATACGCAAAAGTATATACACACATGTGGCGCCCTGGACAAGCCAGGGGCCACAGGTAACAACACACACACACCCCCACCCCCAGCAGTTCACAGCAGTCATCCCCAGTGAGACCTGATTTCTTTCCTCGGGTTAAGACAGACACACCAGGAGGGCGGAGTCAAGCAGATAGGCACGCCCACCGAGGAGTCTAGCTGGACTGAGGCAAAAACGAGCTCAGACAAGTCCAGGCAGAGGAAGAGAGAGGAGGTCTGCAGAGAGGCAGATGCAGACTGGGGCCTAGGTTGGAGCCTAGGTCCCTCGTGTAGCCAGTGAGGCAGACGGAAGTGGCCGTCTGTGGGAGCCGGGAAGACAGTCTTGGTGGAACCGTAGGTAGCCGGGGCTGGGCGGTGGCCCACCGGTACCGAACCGTGGAGCCAGCTGGAAACCGGAGCGCAGGAGGAGCGTACACGAAGGGGCAGGAAAGGACTTACACTACTAAACTGGGTCAGGGGCAAAACACCGCAGCCGCCTGTGGGACCCGTCCATCCAGCCGTTTGTTTGACCAGAGACTCCGTGTAAATTACTGGCTGAGTGAGTACCACCGTGCCGTGCGGCACCGCGCTGCCCCCGCGACCCTGCACCTCACCAGGCCCCGTAACCCGCCTGTCATCCCCAAACCCTCACTGGGGCCCCGGGACAACCAACCCCCTACCCACGGAGGGGAGAACCAACATCCAAGCTGCTCCCTGTCATCGCTCCAGGGATCCCCATCCAGAGCAGCGGTGGTGTCACAACCTCACCACAACCGTGGGTGGCGTCACGGACAATATCCCCAAACTACACACCACCCCCCTTTCACTCATGGGTGAGCAACGCCGCTCGAGTCCCCGGGATCCGGCCCACCGCTCGAGCCACCACCGAGCAGCAGCCGGACCCGAGCAGTGGGTGATCGCAGCGTCCCCTCCTCCGCCCGCGACACACATAGCACACACAGATGTATGCACTGCGCACATACAAACATATGTATACAAACATATAGCACACAAGAATCTATACGCCGATCACACACACATATATATATATATATATATATATATTATATATACACAGAGCACATACACACACATATAGGACACATGCATGTATACACCAAGCACATATGCACAACCACACGAATATGTATACATACCGAGCACATATACACAGGCATAGCACACACAGACGCACATATATGTATACATATGTGCCGTCCCCGTGGAAGCAGCCGAGCTGCTTGGATCCGGGTTCGCTGTGGCTCGAGGGTCTCCGGACCCGGGGGTCGTGCGGCCACTCAAATGTAAGGGGGAAATTTACAGGGGAGTTGATATAAAGTTCGTGACGCCACCCGTGGTGTATGGTAATTTGGGAAGTACTGCCGCTGACGTTGGGAGTACCCGGGGTGATGAAGTGGGGCAGCAAGGTGTCGTAACCCTCCACGGGTAAGGGGAATGCCCCAGGACTCGTTGAAGGGGGTGCCGTGAGATGCAGGGGTCACTCTCGTAGTCACTCAGTCCATAAGCAGACGCTGACAACCGGGTAAACCAAGTTTCTGGGTTCCGCTGCCACTGAGGTGAGCTCGTCCGGGTCCTGTCCCCAATAGTGTTGCCTGGTGATCCGTAACCTGTCTCCTGGCACTAAGTTTGACTTCAACTTTGTGGCCCAGTAGTATGGAACTAGCTCCCCACTATGGCTAAGTGTGAGAGCTTGCTCTAAGGGCTCACGCTTGGGATTTTCTGGACCGTTTTGGATTGGAAAGTCCTATCCCCCTCGTTGCGGTAATGCCCCAATTCTGGAGCGGGTGGGAACAGATCATAAAGTCTCCGTTCTCCTCAGTTGAATTGTCGGGTTGCCTGAAGCTACTCCACGACCCGTCGTGCCTTCAGTCCCGGACCGGTGATAGTGCTTGGCTGCCGGCTGTCCTCCTCGACAAGTCCAGGCACCTTGCGACTGGGGGTCCGACTCCTCTAGGCCCAGACCACCGTCTGCAACCTAGACAGCTCTTCCAGGAGCCACCACTCCTGACCTCCTCTGAGCTCCTCACAGCTTGAGGGCTTCTTCTCTTCTCTCTCTCTCCACTCACAGACTGACTACACTCCTCACCTCCCCTCCCTGACCCCCCAGGTGGGCGACTCTATTCCACTCAAGCCGTCCACTGGTGTGTCTAGTGGGTGTGGTGCAGGGTGTATCTAGGATTTGATTTGCTGTTGGAGGCAACACCATTTAGATAGGGACACAGAACCAAGAGGGAGGCGGAATACTGCATGGAAGGGCAGCTTGTGCAGTAAGTACCCTGTGACGCCCTGATAGTCCAGGGGAGTCACACATACACAAAGAACACATGCATTTATACGCCAAGCACACACACACATGTATACAGATCACATACATACACATATGTCTTCACATAAGAGTCTATACATTCTAGGCTCTACCAAACACGTCCATTCACATCATTGTGCTGTCTGTGTCATACAGGATGGGAAGAGACGCTCTTTGTAACCACTTATACTCTGATCAAGAGATGGGGATTCTGAACACAGGACTCCTTATATTAATTAAGAATGGAGAGTGAGTAATAAGAACATTTTCATAGGATTATCTACTTAAATATAATTTGTAACAAAGAGCTCCTGTATGCTTCATACTAAAGTCTATTTTTACAAACAAAAATAATTTGAATTATTATGCATTATCCTTGTGTTCTTAAATCCCTATGACAACACTTCCTGTCTTGTGTTGTTATGGGGTCACTAGTGTAAATTTTAAACTTAATGCCCTTTAAGGCGGCACCCTAACCCTAATTACATTTTATAGATAGGAATATTTTTTTAGTTTGTTAGTAAACCCATCATGAATATTTGAAGAATGAAGCCTGCATGGAGCTCTCGTACTGTTATTATATGGCTATTACAGGGATTTTAACCTTTTCACCCCTGGGCTATTTTCCATTTTTTTTTCGTTTTTTTTTGTTTTTTCTTTCTCTTATTCCAAGAACCATAACTTTGATATTTGTCCATCAATATAGCCATATGAGGGCTTGGTTATACTTTTGAGTGACACCATTCATTCTACCACATGATATACTGGAAAACGGTAAAAAAATTCCAAGTGCGTTGAAAGTGCAAAAAATATGCAATTCCACAATGGTTTTTTGAGTTATTATTTACCATGTTAACTAAACTATAAAACTGAACTCACAAGATGATTATCCAGATAAAAAAACATGTATACTTTTTATATTTAAGTGGTTAAAAATATTCTGAAGATTATACAATTTCCTTTTGCTTTTTGTCGCTATTTTCCGAGACCTGGAACATTTTCATTTTTTAGGATATGGGACTGTGTGATGGCTAAAGCCGCTTTCACATTGCGTTTTTACCTACGTTCAGTGGCCCCGTCGGAGCTTCCGTCCAAACACCCTCACAAAACATGTTTCGGACACATGCACCAACGGGGCCATTGACTATAATGGAGCAGACAGAGTCAGCGTGTGCTCGGTCTTGCACCATTTTCGGGCATATGCGCTTTCTGCAGGTGGACACTGGGACGCATACTTTATATTTTGATAGATCAAACTTTTACTAACTCAAAAATACCAAATATTTGTATTTTTTTAAAAATTGCTTTAATGCTATTATCAGTATAGCTTGTGATATAGACCCTGGGGGGTTTAATGGTTGCTCTACATAAATACCCTGTGAGAAATGGCTTCTTTTGACCTTGTGACAGGTCCTCTTTAAAGGAACTCTGTCACCAGGTTTTTGCCACCTAATCTAAGAGCAGCATGATGAAGAAAAATAGACCCTGATTCCAGTGGTGTGTCACTTACTGGGCTGCTTAGTGTAGTTGTGATAAAATTACTGATTAATCAGCAGTAGATTTTCATTACAGGACTACTTGGCCTGCTGCAGGTAGTCCAGCATATTCATGAGCTCTGTATAACTGCTAGATCTGCAGCAGAGAAAACATTGGTCTTATCAAAATGACAGCACACAGCTCAGTAAGTGACGAATCATTGGAATCAGGGTCTCTGTCTCATTATACTGGTCTCAGATGAGATAGCAAAAACCTGGTGACAGATTCCCTTTAAAGCGATACTGTCAGCTGATACACGCTGCCCCCCTATCCGTGGACAGCATGAATCGTAGCCTGGCACCACAATTGCATCCAGGTATTTTGTCATCTGAAATGCTCTAGCGTTTAAACAAATATATACTTTAAATATTTGGCCCTGGACCATAGCCAGAGACCAGACTAGTCCGATGTCTTCCTCATGCCACTTCTCTCAGAACCACTGCATATGATTGACAGGAGTCTGTCAAAGAAAGAGACTTGTCAATGACCTAGAGAAGTGCTGGGACAAGCTGACAAGGGGGTTACTGGACCAGTCTCATTTCTCCCTACAGTCTCCGGACAGATGGTTAAAGTATATTTTCTCTTATATTCTGTGGTATTTCAGAGGAAAAATGTGCAGCCAAGCTCTGATTTGTACTGTCTAGACTGAGGGCAGCATGAATCAGAGCCTGGCTGCCCATCGTGACAAGTTCCCTTTAAGGCTGTGTCCGCACTTTCCATTTCCACCTGCTTTTCAGCTGCATTTTAGGTCCGTTTTGAACTGCAGCGTTTTCATGCCAAAAGGCATGCGTTTTGATTTTCCAGCAAAGTCTATGGAAAATGTGAATTTCTTGTCGCACTTTGTGTTTCCAAACGCTGCGTTTAATTTGCATAATTTTGGGCAAAAACTCTGCGTTCAAAGAAGCAGCATGTCAATTGTTTTTGCCATTTTAGCGGCGTTCTACACCCATTCAAATCAATGAGTTGTAGAAAATCGCTGCCAAAATGTTAAGCAGAGCGTTTGCACTGCATTATTATTGCAATCCACATGTTTTTATTTAACATAACAAAGGCAGGTCTTTCTCTCTCGGTCGGTCGGTCTCTCTCTATGTCTCTATCTCTCTCTCTGTCCATGTCTGTCTCTCCTTCCCACCCCCTCTCTCATACTCACCGATCCAGGATCACCGGCGCGGCGCTGCATGGCGTTCACACTGTGGCGGCTTCTTCTCTTAAAAATGCCGGCCGCTCATTATTCAATCTAGTATTCCCTCCTTCCCCCGCCCACCGGCGCCTATGAATGGTTGCAGTCAGACACGCCAACACGCTGAGTTACAGCTGTCTCACTGCAACCAATCACAGCCGCCGGTGGGCGTGTCTATATCGAGCAGTAAAATAAATAAATAAATGAAAAAAAAACTATGTGCGGCATCCCCCCATTTGGATACCAGCCAGGGTAAAGCCATACCTCTGGAGGCTGGTATTCTCAGGATGGTGAGCTCCACGTTATGGGGAGCCCCCCAGCCTAACAATATCAGCCAGCAGACGCCCGGAATTGCCGCATCCATTAGATGCGACAGTCCCGGGACTTTACCGGCTCATCCCGAATTGCCCTGTTGTGGTGGCAAACGGGGTAATAAGGAGTTAATGGCAGCAGCCCATAGCTGTCACGAAGTCCTAGGTTAATCATGGCAGGCGTCTCCCCAAGATACCTTCCATGATGAACCTGTAAGTTAAAGTAAATAAACACACACATCCAAAAAATCCTTTATTTGTAATGAAAGACAAAAATACACCCTCTTTCACCACTTTACTAATCCCTCATAAACACCTCCAGGTCCGACATAATCCACGCAAGGTCCCACGAAGCTTCCAGCTCTGCTACATCGGAAGCTGACAGGAGCGGCAGTAGAACACCGTCGCTCCTGTCTGCTCCATGCAGCAACTGAAGTGAGTCGCGTGATCAGCTGTGCTGTCACTGTGGTTACTCGCGGCCACCGCTCTCAGGTGGAGGACTGCGAGTAACCTGAGTGAAAGCACAGCTGATTGCGTGGCTCACTGCAGTCACTCAGGGGATTTGCGATCACAGGTGAGTCCTTCACATGTGACAGCAAATCAGGCTGCGACACACGCACAGAGCCGCGTGATCACAATAAAGTCGGGTGAAGTTCATCCGAGTTCATTCTGATCGCGCGGCACTGTCCCGCAGCCAGCCATGACAGTGACAGTGCGGTCCCACTCGACTCTGCTGCAAGTCTATGGGGATGCTGCAGAGCCCAGTGGGTGCGTACTGTGAAAAATGTGCATTCTGGATGCTTTTCCCATGGCAGAGAAAGCATCCAGAACGCATGAATTCTCCAGGAATGTGCGCATGTTGCGTTCTGCCGAATGCGTCTCAGAACGCAGCTTTTCGGCTGCGTTCTGAGACGCACATGCAGTGACTTACACGCTGCAGAATTGAACTGTAAAGTGCGGACATGGCCTTAGAGAAACAAGACTTAAAGACATCCAGTATTTGTACAGATGTGGTGATGAATGTGGCTCTACACAAACAATACATGCTCTTATGTCAAAATCCTGCATGACAGTGGTGATAGAGCAGACACACCCTAGACACAGTGCTATGGGTACAGGAGTCTGTCCTGTCCTCTCCACCCAGTGCCCTCTCACCCACCCAACCCATAAACCTGACACTCACTGATATTCACTAAAGTTGATGGAAAGCTGGATATTTCATGAGAAGAATAGTAATAGCTGTAACCTTCGTGTCCATGTCTATCCCACACTACAACCTCCGCTGCTATCTGCAGTCTCCCACTAATTCCGACTCTGCATGTTTCGTCTTTTCTCTCCAATCTAATAAATCTATAGAAATATACAGCAGTAATTACCAGTATATACCATTGCTTCATACCGGACTGTGGTCTTTCCATGTACATACATTACATTAGGAAGTCAATGTTTAGACTTCACCGTGACCATTGCTCCCCTCAGCCCCAGCCGGGATGTTGCCGCAGCCGGCTGTTCCGCTTGCAGGATGGGGGTTATGAGAGCCTCATTCTCCTGGTGGGAGGGGGGCACAGACATTTATAGGTTAATGTAAAGATTCCCTAACCTAACAGGTGCTCCTATTTGTATTATTTTCTTATAAGTCCACCACACAAGAACTTACGCTCAAGAATCTTTCACTACTACTTCTGAGGTCTTTCTGGAAGCTCGGCTTGTTCTTTGTCTGCTCTTTCAGATTCCTGTATATCACTCTTATACTCTTATTCTCGTTTCTATTCTTGTATTATGCACTTAGTCCTTTACAGATCTTATTCCTCATCACTGCTCCATTATTTATTCAGTGCTACATGGGAGGTGTTGGGGATTGCAGTCTTTTTTTTCTCACTATGTGCAGCACATTATATATGGGAAGAACAGAAGATTTCAGCAATAGTTGTAAGCATATACAGTGCAACCTTGGTTTAAGAGTAACTTGGTTTGAGGGCACACTCCCGGTACCAATTATGCTCGTAATCCAAGGTTCCACTGTTTGCATGTAAGGAAACCAGGTTAAAAAAACAACCTATGCACTCCATTGAATCACTCTTAACATATAATGATAACACAAGGAGCAGAAGCTATGTCTCTTCTAACCCTAGAGGACCACGCGAGAAGACTGTCCATCCGCAACCGTGAACCCTGGACTCACGTCTCCATCGCTCGTTCAGCAGGTGGCTGTGGGGGTAGTACATGTCTACATCATGTGCCAAGACGTCTTCAAAGAAGCGCTGACGATCCCTCAGGTGCTGCGCACCGGAGTTCTGGCTCTGGAAGACTGGATGTCCCTGCAAGACAGGGGAGAACTTCGGGTTAGAGGAGACACACAGTTTACGGTCATAAGTCAACCACCCATACCATATAATAATTCAAGCATCTATGACAAAGGAATTAGCTCAACCAGTGGGAAAAATTAATAAAAATTGCCTAAAGATAGCATTTTGCTTGATAGTCTTTACCTTTCCAATCAAGTGCTCCTGCTGATTTTCCAATTTAGAGCACGTAAAACTAGAGAATAAAATCGTTCATACATAGAAAAATACAGAAGTTACAGTACTTATAGAAAAATATCATTCATTTAAAGACAATGGTTGCAAAATTAAAACATTATGATCCTTACGTACATGAATAATCATGATGTGGCCATTTAAATGCCATGTGGAGTGCATGCTGTGATACCATACCGGAAGCCCCCCATTGTCACTACAAGGCACGAGCATGCTGCTATTAGAGGGCTAGACATATAAATATGTATGATGATCATCCACAGAAGAGGAGACAGTGTATATAGGAGAATATATAGGAGAATGAACACAGAATCCAGCTGACATACCTGGGATCTGGCTGTCATGGCTGAGCGGCGGCGCAGAGTGGGAGCTCCCTCCTAGTACACAAGTTGTCAGGAGTTCTCAGTACAATGTGAGCACAGAGCTGGGCGGAAACATTCACGTCTTATTACTCATCCGCAGAGAATGGAGTGTCACACACTGCTGACTATATATACAGATGGAGCAGAGCGGAATTTGTCATGGAACTCGTTGGGGGCTTCATTCAGTTTAATTGTTTTTAGGATGAGATAAAATAAAAATCGGATTATTTGGATTTCTCATAGAGTATTGAGAAGGGCGTATGGGCTTGATTCATTATTGCATTTGCGTCTATATTTTTGTGTTATACCATGCCTGATGAAGAGACCTGAGCAGTCTGGAAAGCTTGCAATTATTACCATCTTTTCAGTTAGCCATTAAAAGGTATCAACCACTGAGGACTCAGTTCTTTTAACAATTTTTTTAATATTTGTGTCTTATTTTTTTCCTGATTTGAAGCTATTTTTTTTGTTTTGCGCCAAATTCTTATTTTAGGTTGCTCATATTTTGACGTTTATTTTCTATTTGTTCATCTGTTTTTTCTCTTTTGTGAATGATTTTTGTATCTTAGTTATTTGCGTCCTATTCATCATTGGCAACTTTTTAAAAAGTCACTATTTTTATACGAATTTACTCCAGTCCTCACTGGATTGATTTTTTTTTTTTGCTCCAAAAAGGTGCAAAACAAGGTCAAAGACAAAAACAAATAAAATAAAAAAGCACAAAATTTTTTTAGGTACTTTTTTTTTTTTTTAATCTTTTCCTATTTGTAGCTCTTTTTTTTACACAGATTCTTCAAAATAGTGTACACACATGGTTTATGAATTTTGCACCTTTTAAGAGCAAAAAGTTGCATGAAAAAACACCAGGAAGGGAGGACTGGAGTACATTGGCGCAAAAAAGTTTTTTTTTTGTTTTTTTTTAAAAAGTCGCAAATGATGAATCAACCAAAAACATATGGGTTACAAAAACAAACTCTCAATAGTAAACAGAGAAAAAGTAGAGAATAGACTTCAAAATAAGATTGTCCAGTAGCTTAACCAGCCCTTTTCAAATTCTGCATTTTCATGGTTTTTTAACCTCTTCACGACCGAGGACTTACCAGTATGTCCTAAATGTAATCACCCTGCTGCGGTGAGTCGGCGGCGATCCCTGCAGGTCTGCTGATTTGAATAGCAGACATGTGCAGCTATCAGGCGCAGGTGGAGCCGCAATCCACCCGCGCCTGTTAACCCCTTAGATCACGCTGTCCAAAAAGTGACGGCGCTACTTAAATGGCTGCGGCGGGGAACGCGCCTTTCTCCCAGCTGCCTTTGGAGGCCCCTTGATGCAATCACAGGGAGACGATGATTACCATGGTAATAATGTCATGCTCCTGTCGCTATCATGACGTAGTTCCTGTTAGGCCGGAGTCACACTTGCGAGAGACTCGCGTGAGTCTCACATCGCATCACCTAGCACAACCGCACATTCTCCTGACAGGAGCGGGTTGGCTGCTTGTATTTTTATGCAGCTGAGATGCTTGTGTCCAGACAGCGTCAGGCTGTGCCGGGTGATGCGATGCGAGACTTGTGCGAGTTGCTCGCAAGTGTGACTCCAGCCTTGGAGCCGGCAGAGCAGTGGCTCAAACAGGAACGCAGCATTTCTGCTGATCAGAACTGTTCAGCTCTGATCAATAGAAATGAACGTGCAATCAGACTGCTGATCCTTATGCGGGCTTTACACGAGATGAGCTATCGCGCGATGCATCATCAGGGTCACAGTTTTCGTGACGCACATCCGGCATCGTTCACGAGGTCATCTCGTGTGACACCTCCGAGCGACGCAGAATCGCTCACAAATCGTTAGTCGCGTACTCGTCGCTGAGTTTTAAAAAATTGTTTATTTAACATGCCGCTGGTTGTTATCGTACCCGGAGTAGCACACATTGCTCCGTGTGACGTGTGAGATGATGAACACAGCTTACCTGCGTCCCACGGCACCCGCCGGCTATGCAGAAGGAAGGAGGTGGGCGGGATGTTTATGTCCTGCTCATCTCCGCCCCTCCGCTTCTATTGGCCGGCGGCTGTGTGACGTCGCTGTGACGCTGAACGTCCCTCCCCCTTCAGGAAGAGGATGTTCGCTGCCCACAGCGAGGTCGCTCAGCAGGTAAGTACGTGTGATTGCGGTTTAATGACTTTGTGCAACAAGGGCAGCGATTTGCAATCGCACGATAGATCGTAACATGTAAAGCCCGCATTATAGTCACTTAGGGAGACTAGTAAAATAAAAAAAGAAAAAAAGTTTTAAAAAAATTAAAAAAACCTAAAAGTTCAAATCACTGCCCATTCACCCCATTGAAAATTAAACAATCAAAAAAAAACAAAAACGTGTACACTTTTAGTATAGTTGAGTTCAGAAATGTGAAATCAATTAACCTGATCATTAAATGGCGTAGCAGCAAAAAAATTCCAAACTCCAAAATTACGTTTTTTGGTTGTCGCAAATTTGCGTAAAATGCAATGACAGGCGATCAAAATGGTGCATCGGCGCAAAAATAGTACCATTATATACATCAGCACGAGATGCAAAAATTAAGCTATCAGAGAACCCCCATATTCCGAATAATTAGAATGCTACGGGTTACAGAAATTGGTGCAAAAAGTGCCCCACTTTTTTGGGACAAACTTCTGAAATTTTTTTAACTCCTTAGATAAAAGTAAACCTATACACCAACACATCAGTTTTACCATTTAGTAAACAGGGTGAATAAAATACCCCAAACACAATTGTGAAATCGCACTTTTTTTTTGCAATTTTTCCGCACTTGGAATTTTGTTGCTGTTTTCCAGTACACTATGTGTTAAAACTCATGGTCTTATGGAAAAATAAAAAAGTTACGACTCTCGGAAGAAGGGGAGCAAAAAAACGGAAAATTGCTTGGTCATGAAGGGGTTAAAAAAAGATGCTCATATCCAGTACAGGTGCTGCTCTAGCAATGGCATTTTATACCATATGACCACTGCTGCCAATACTGCCAATCAAATCACACTTTCTTAGGACAAAATTCAAACATTGCTAGGGCAATCCAGTGTAAGAGGTGAGTACCTGGTTTTTTTTGTTTCTTTTTTTTTAATTCTAAATGGTGTAATACAGCATTTAAGAAGGCAGGGGCATAACTATCGCAGTCACAGAGGACACACAGCCAGTCAAAATGTATTGCTGCGCAGAGACCCATCAGCCATACATGCTGCCGGCCAAAAAGAGGCCAGTAGCTGATGTCATGCATCGTCATGGTAAGAACGCCTCAATGTCAGCTGTCGGCCACTGCACTGACTACAGAGGAGCCAGGAAGGTGAGTAGAATGTTCTTTTTTTTTTTAATATGTGTTAGAGACTGAACGGGGTCTATATATACCACGAAGGGGCCCCGGATAAGGACACATATACCAGGATTGGGACATACTGTGTATGCATACCTCCCAACTTTGAAAAAAAAAATACAGAAAGAGGAACACATTATGACCATGCCCCTATAGCCACACCCATTTATTATTTCTTTTTACCCTTACAAGAGGAGATGCCAGAGGGGCGGTGGCAGTGAGGGATATCAAGCAGATGCCCAAGACCGCAGGGCGTAGACCTAAATCCAGGACTGTCCACTGTATTCAGGCCGGTTGGAACTTGAGTTGAACTGATCAATTCACAGAACTCTAGTCCAGCATTTCAGTCAGTGGTACCTGGCGGCTTAATGGGAGACCGTGACTCTCTTACCTTCCAGTGTCCCGGCTTGGCTTTTGATTAGCCAGGGCTGTTGGGAGTAGAGATGAGAGAACCTTAGGCTCGAGGCTCAGAAAATGACGTGAAAATCACCAAGGTGAATATAGTGCTGTTCTCGTGTGTGAGTGATGCCTTGCATTGTGCACTGCGGTTAGTGTTTGATCGGCTCAAATTTGGCTTACATTCAGCATTCTCAGATGTATTCTTCAGAGAATAAAAACAAATAAACAAAAAAACACAAATACCGCCCACCTACCTCCGGAAGTGTTTTTCTAAAGGCCAAAAGCAAAACACTTCTGGAGGTGGGTGGGCGGTGTTTTTTTCTTTTTTTTATTCTATACATCTGAGAATGCTGAATGTAAGCCAAACTTTAGCTGATCAAACACTGACCACAGTGCGCACAATGCAGGGCATCATTCACACATGAGTACAGCTCTGTATTCACCTTGATGATATTCACGTCATTGTCCGAGCCCGAACCCCAAGCCTCAAGGCTAAGGCTATGTGCGCACTAGAAATGTGAAGTTTCTCAAGAAAATTTCTTGAGAAACTTCTGGGAGTTAAAGATTTCCGGACCTCCGGAAAAAATCCGCACCAAATCCGCATGCGGATTTGCCGCGGATTAGCCGCGGAATTGCCGCGATTTGCCCGCGGGTGGTTCCCTGCGGATTTTTACAGGCTGTACTGCCGAAATCCGCAGGGTACCTGCGGAAATAATGGACATGTTCATTTTCTCAAGAAAGTTTCTCGAGAAATTCTTCTCAAGGAAATTTCTTGAGAAAAATCCGCACCAGTGCGCACAGCTTTTTTTTTTTACCATAGAATTTGCTGGGAAATGTCTGCACAAAGATTGCAGACATTTCTCAAGAAATTTCCGCGGCAAATCCGCGGGTAAATCCGCGGGAAAAACGCACTAGTGCGCACAGAGCCTTAGGTTCGCCCATCTCTAGTTGTGAGGTCATCTATGCATCTGGCCATCTCTAGTTGGGACCTGAGGATTTATTTTTTTTCATTCATTCATTCAGTCATAGTGAACTTTTTCATTTTTATATAGGCATTTTAAGTGTTTTTTTTTAGAATAGAAAAACTTTGATTCTGCACTTAAAAAAAGTGGCTGCAGTTTTTTACAATGAGTTTATATTTTAGGCTCCACATAGGAACCTAAAAAGCACCAAAACTGCACAGTTCTTTAGACGCACAGTGGGTGAACTTTTCATAAAATCACATTCACTTTGCTTGGACAGTTAAGCACAGCAGAATGTCTGCCCAAAAAGAGCAGCAGAAAAAAACGCTGCATTTACGTTACATGTGAACTCAGCTTTAATGTCCAAGCAAAGTGGATGTCATTTCATGTAATCTCCGCCTGCTGTTCATCTAAAGACATTGTTTAAGGCCTGTTTCACATGTCAGTGAAAAACACAAATCTCTCCGTGTTCCGTGATTAACGGGACATGTGTGTTCTCCATGTGTAATCCGTGATACGTGATCCATACTGCATGATTGCACATGGAGATAAACTCACTTGTCCCCGTTCCTGCTGTCCATAGTGCTGAAGTCTCTGGCTCTGCTGCATCCGGCCGCTGCTGCCCCTCACCTCTGCAGCTACTTCTGGGTCGGCTCTGGCTGCATTCATGAATATGCAGCCAGTAATGAGCCGGCCAGGAAGAAGCAGAGAGCAGAGGCTGCACAGAGCGTCGCTGGAGCCGAGTAAGTTAAAAATGTTTTTTATTTTTAATGTACGTTTTTTTCTGGTACGTGTTTCACAGATCACACCACAGTGTGGTCCGTGGGACATCAGAGAAAAAAACACAGCATTTACGCTACATGGGAACATGGCCTTAGTATGCCGCCCCCATGTCAGCAGCCGGGCTGCTCAGATCCGGATCCGCGGTACCTCGAAGGGTCTCCGGACCTAGGGGTCATGCGGCCACTCAATAAAGGGGGGGTATTTACAGAAAATGTTGTATTGAATAGTTTGTGACGCCACCCGTGGTGCGTGGTAAGATAGAGTACCACCGCTGCAGCTGGGAGTACCCAGTGGCTATGGAGTGGGCAGCTAGGTGTTTAACCCCTCCACGAGTAGGGGGGATGCCCCGGGACTCCGTGACAGTGACAGGGAGATGCCGTTGGGGAGATATGGGTCACTTGCGTACTCACTCAGTCCAATAACGCTGACACCGACAACTGTAGTAAACCAAAGTTCTGGAGACCGCTGCCGCTGAGGGGGGAGCATGCATGGGTACTGTTTCCATTGATGTTGCCTGTTGATCTGTGACCTTTCCCTTGGCACCTTGTTTCTCACTAGTTGGTCCCTGTAACCTGAAATTAGTCAGGTCCCGCTCCCCAGTATGGCTAACTGAGGGAGCTTGCTCTCAGGGTTCATGCTTGCGATTTTCTGGACCGTATGTGTAGAAAGTCCTATCCCCCTCGTTGTGCTAGTACCCCGATTTTGGAGCGGGTGGAGAGCGGATCTTGAAGGCTCTGTCTTCGTCGGGTAAATTGTCAGGTTGCCTGAAGCTACTCCCTGACCTAGGGTCCACGTACCCCCGTCGTGCCCTGGCCCCTGCCCGGTGATGGTACAAGGCCGCCGGCTGTCCTCCATGACAATGCCGTTCCTCTTGTCACGATCCCCTGCGACCGAGGTTCCAGCTCCTACCAGGCCCAGACCAACGTCTGCTACCTAGTAGTTCCAAGGAGCCCAGCTCCTGACCTCCTCTCACTTCAACCTCCAACACTACACACTCCCTGACTCCAACTGACTTGTGACCTCTCCCTTTGAGAGTCACCACTCAACTCTACTATCTACTTCCTGCTCCTGCTAACACTCCTGACCTCCCCTTAACCAACCCCCCAAGTGGCGACCCTATTCCACTCAGGCCGTCCACTGGTGTGTCTAGTGGGCGTGGTGCAGAGTGTTCCTAGGATTTTGATTAGCTGGTTTTGGCAACACCAATTGGTTAGGGACCTGTAACCAAGGAGGAGGTGGCTATTGCACAGAAGGGCAGATTGCACAATACCCTGTGACAACCTGATAGGTCAGGGCGTCACATTAGCGTTACATTTTTATTTAATTTTTTTGCGTTTAATAGAGAAAAATAATCACGCCATGTTTTCATGCCATTTTCCAATCACTATTAATATTATAATTGCTGTGTTTTGCCAATTGTTACCATTAAAAGGACACCAAAAAGTTCACATTATTTGCTGAATTATGAAGTTTATTTTTTTTAAAAGCGAGTTATAATGTGACTATTTTAATTCCTTTTTATTATTGTTTAGTAATTTTATAGGAAACAAAATATCTTTTATTCTCCCTCTAATTTATAGGGACATTGAAATACACTGCTATATACAATGTCTCTCTATTTACCAGTATAATCAACCTGTGGTGTCAGATCCGCCACTGCAGCTTCAAATAAACAAAATTCTCCCACTGACATCAGCAGAGCTGGTGGCTCAGAGTTCTAACTCTCGATGGGGACTGTAAAGGTTTTCAATTTAAGTCCCAGGGATACTCACAAAAGAAAAATGACATTTTTTGCAACTAGAAAGAAATTTACATTTTTGTTTTTATTCTTTAGTAATTTTATAGGAACAAAATAGTCTGATTATTTATTTACCTTTAGAATACAGGTACATATAAATACACTGCTATGTATAGATGTATCTCTGTGTACCTGAATAATCTGCTTCTGGGTTGCCTGCCTTTACTACAGGTCAGGTATACCAAATTCTCTTATCTCCCTCAGTATAGGCTGTGGCTCAATGGTACAGCTGCTGTCTACAGACAAGAAGTTCATGTTCAAGAGTTTGAGACTCAGGGAGAGCAGAGAAACAAATAGCTTTTCATAGTATTAAAAGCTAAAGTACCAACAAAGAGAGGTGGGAGAAAATCAGGACAAATCCCTGACTGCCAGGGCAGTGGTACTGAGACCTAAAATCAGTACAGTCCCACTGAATCTGAGATGATTGAGAGATAAGTAGTAGCACCCCTAAAGATATCAGGGTGCTACAGGGAACTGCATCTTTTGCCCAGGGTGCAGGGCCTACCCCCCATGGTTCCAGGTACCTGGAAAATCAGTGTCGCTTCCATCAGCACCACAAACCCCAACCAACACCTCACATCATGACCTGTCAGACACACCAGTGGGTTGGTCTAGCTGAAACAGGCCCACCCACCTAAGGGTCAGGCAGACTGGTGGCGGGAACAAGTCAGTCAAGTGTCAACTTTCAAAGTGAGAGGAGCTGGAGTGTTAGCTCTCGGGGAGCGATGCAGACCGAGGTTGGGTCACAGACAGTGGTCGGTCCGGGACTGGAGGAGTCGGTGACCGGGTTCAGGGACGTCGGTCTGGGGTGCGACAGACGTGGTCTAGGAGGGACTGCAGGCACCAGAAAGGGATTGACAGAGCTGGCTGACCGGTACTGACCACAACGGGGTACAGGACCCTAGGTCAGGAACCGATTCAACGTCCTGGCAATTAACCGGCAGAGGAAAGGGACCTTCAGGGACCTTCCCAGAGCTCAGAGACTGAGGACATCAGCACAACGCGGGTGACAGGGTTTTCCAAACAAAGCGACCCACTGAAGTCCCAAGTGCCAGCCCTTAGGAGCAAGACGTCACTTAAAACTTAAGAACTGGACCTTACAGCTTCAAGTTATAGGGACCCCCACATACACAAAATTGTGCACGGAGGCAGGCTCCAGATCACTAAGTGACACTGGTGGTACCGGGTACTTGGACGGGCTCACGGCAGCGGTACTCAGAGACTTTGGTTTACCTCTAGAGTGTGTGTGTCTACTTTCTAAACCTTATCCAACACCACGACTAACCGCAGTGAGTACCCTGCATCCTGTCCTCCCAAATCTACCAAACCCCAGAGTCCGGGGCCTTCCCTACCTGCGGAGGGACTGACACCTTGCTGCTTCATACCATCTGCTCCAGTACTCCCTCCAGCAGCGGCGGTACTCCCATTACCGCACCCCACAGGTGGCGTCACGAACTTCTCTCCCCTGTAAATAACCCCTTTTATGGATCAAAGTGTCCGCCAAGCTGGGTCTGGAACTCCCCTCGAGCCACGATCCTGCATCCGAGCAGCCCGACTAACACCGGGGCGGCACACCTTGAATCTTACCTGGCATCACGAACAGGATAAGGATCCATTAACCCGGGTGACGTGCGCCTTCCAGAACTGTCTAAATTTGAACTGTGACTGGCCATTTGAACTGCCGCCATTTTTTTCCGCCATTTTGGTGCCTAAAAACAACTGCGCCATCATCCCCGAAAAAGGGCGCGAAGCTGGAGCTCCGCCCCATGGGAGTAACAGGATGTGAGGGCGGAGATTGGCGCAGAGATACCAGGATTCTGCACAAAAGTTCCTGGCTAAAATTATAGAAAGATGTCTGAGCCGAGAGACTAGTCGCCTGTGCGTTCCATTCCCGGAATGGCTACCTGGATCAAGGAGGAAACGAAGCGGCTCTGCAGGAGGATGCGGACGCAGTTCCTGTTCATGTTGGACGACTGGAGGATCGAGATGAGGAGTGTGGCCGCGGCGGTGCGGGCCCGCGAAGTGGAAGTGAGTTACCTACCACAGCGCTGCAGCGGTCGCCTGCGGGGACTTCTCTGTAGGGACCCTTCTGGCAACAGGTAGGTCAGGTTAACTCCAATAGGAATCATGACGCCACTCTCGGTAATTGCGGCCAGGGGATGACCGCCACTGCAGTTTAGCGAGCGTCTGGGGCTGTTGGTATGTGCAGTTAGATGGTGTGGCCTCCCGAGAGTGAGGCTGGCCCCAGGGGCTCGAGTGTAAGTGCGTAGTACTACAGGTCGCAGAAGAACTCACACACAGGCAGCAATGTCTTTCAGGGTTTTTACTCATTTTTTGATGGTAGAGTGAGGCAACCCGGGCGATGCTATGATGAGCCAGGTGGAACCAGGTATCCCTCAGGCTGATATAGGGGTGACTGCTGACTCGCCTTCTTAGCACTTCTTGTTTCGGGTAACACCTAACTTGAAGTATTGCGGGCTTCACCCAGGGAAGTCGCAACTGCCTTCCTCCCCTTTCTGACATGTTTGCTGACAGCGTGGACCAAGGATAAGATGGCTCCAGGCTCGATCCTCCTTATGGGCCCCTCGTTGCTGTTGATGCTTCGGGCTCTGTGATAGTTGGTGTGGGACCTGTTGTCCACCCCACCGGCAGGTTGAGTAGGTAGATAAACTTGAGCCTACTTCGGGAACCTGTTTCCCCTGCATGCCTTGCCTCTCCAGAAGTCTCCGTACACGACCAGCTGGTTCCCTCAGGGTCCTCCAGACTTTAACTGATTTCCCCAACGACTTTCCTTCCAACTTCTGTGGCTAAACTCCCCCGCCAGCAGCCACTACAGGTGCAAGGTCTGGCTAGTGTCTTGCTCTTTAGCTCTACACCTCAGACTCGGCTGCTCCACTCTTACTCCTTCGACTGCCACTGCACAACTCCCATCTCCAGTCCCACCACCCACCACTAGCTGGGATGCGAGGGCTATTCCCCCTCACTGGGTCTGCCCAGGGGTCCCCTCTAAGCTCTGTGTGTGTCCTGGATACTTCGTGTCTGTGCGTACACACCCTACTCAGCCTTTGGGATTACCTGTTTGTACTGACCCAGCATGGGTGCAGTACTCAGTGGTGCCTGACCTGGTCAGGGGCGCCACAGAAGCCCTGCGTGTGGAGCGGGTAAGCAGAAGCCCAGTTCCGGTTGATCCGGCCTACACGGCCCCGGCCACTGCGACAGCCATGTCACCTCCTCCAGCCTCGGCTGAAGCTATGGCAGAGCTGCTACCCCTGACACCGGTAGTGGAGCCTCCTGCCCGGTGGAAGACAAGCAGACCCCATCCCTCCGGCCCTACCACCGGCCAGACCACACCAGGCTGCAACGTCTCCGGTACTATCTCCGGCCAGGTCAGACCAGGCCGCAATGCCTCCGATGCCATCCCCTGCCAGATCAGACCAAGCCGCATCACTGGACCTGTACTTCGGTGCAGAGAACCCGGCCACGTCTACCCCGGCTGCGGAACAGCTGTGCTCATCTTGTTGCTGCTGCAGGGGAGGAACCCGCCGACATGCCGGATCCGAGCAGCCCGACTAACACCGGGGCGGCACAAGTATATGCCAGGATGGGGACAGATATACCCAGATGGGCCTAGGATATTACCATATCTGCCAGAATGGGGGACATCTTTACAAGGAAGGGGCCCATAATGGGGGACATTAATACAATACTACAGAATTAAGGGGGAGAGGGGGCATCTTGAATGTCTTTATAGGATTTAGAATGCTACAAGTGCTCATACCCCTGACCAAAATCCAGGAAGGTTGCCAGGTCCAAATTTTGTACTGGGCCCATCACATTCCAGTTATATCACTATAAGTAGGGGTTGTCAAAGTAATGGAAAATCCATTGAAGATGTGCCTATCTTTAAGGCTATGTTCGCACGTTGCGTTTTTTCCCGCGTTTCTGCAGCGTTTTTGGCAGCAGCGTTTTTGGGCAAAAAGGCATGCGTTTTTGTTTTCCAGCAAAGTCTATGGGAAAAGCAGAAATCCTGTCTGCACTTTGCTTTTTTTTCTGCAGCGTTTAATTTGCATATTTGTGGTCAAAAACCATGCTGAAAAAGAAGCAGCATGTCAGTTGTTTTTGCCATTTCTGCAGCGTTTCCTTAACATTGGAGTCAATGAGAAATGGCAAAAAGCAACCAAAATCACAATTCCTGCGTTTTTCATGCTTTTTACCTGCTTTTCAACTGCGTTTTTGGCTCCAAAAACGCATGCTTTTCTGGCCAAAAAGTAATGGGTTCTAATGTTCCTTTACACACACACAATAACCGAAAATTTAAATGTTAAAAAATAATAAACTTTAGCTATTTTTCTGTTAAAATGTGCATAACCACTATTATTACATTAAAATTGATAATTTCCCATATAATTTTATTAAAAGTTTATTTTATACATTTTTTCTCTTTTTTCATTCTTTTTGACTAATTCAACTTTATTTCTCAGTGTCTTGATCTCAAAAACGCATCTGCAGAAACGCAGGTGAAAACGCAGGTAAAAAGCGCTAAAAACGCACTAAAAACGCGGTAAAAACGCATGCGTTTTTAGCGCTAAAAAATGGTCAAAAGCCATTTGGTCAAAAACCAAGGGAAGGAAAACGTGCAGAATAAACTGCAGGTACACCGACGCAACGTGCGCACATAGCCTAAGTCTATTTTCTATTTGTTCATCTTTTATTTTCTCTATTTGCCATTTTGGATATGATCGTTTTACTTGAATAATATATTACAGGTTATGGTCACTAGATTGTGTAGGGTTGTTGATCAATGGAACTAGTTTGATTGTCATATGTGGAGTCGGGAAGGAATTTTTCCTCTGATATGGGGAAATTAGCACATGCCTCATGCGATTTTGACAAACTCATTGAACCTGGTGGACTTATGTCTACCTTCAACCTGAAAAACTATGAAACCACATACACCATTTTGCAAAAATGACAACAAATACAACAAGACAAAAATGAAAAGTTACCTTAGAAAAATAAAATTAATCAGATGATATTACTGTAGTGATGGCAGATGCTGTGCCTGGCTGCCTATATCTGAGAGTCGGTAATCTGGGATGTCCAGGGGCCCCAAAACTTGGTTTTAAAATTTTGTACCAACTGGGCATCACAACGGATGAAATTCAAAACATCCTAATGTACTTTTAGACCATATAAGTACTAAAAGAATAACACCACTGGATAATTAAATATAATCAAATACAGCGAGGAAAAAAAGAAAAATAAACTATATAGGCCGCTTTTACACTACAGCGTCACAGTGACGTCACCGAACCGCCGCCCAATAGAAGCGGAGGGGCGGAGATGAGCAGGACGTAACATCCCGCCCACCTCCTTTCTTCCGCATTGCGGGTGGGACGCAGGTAAGGAGAGGTTCCTCGTTCCTGCAGTGTGACACGTACCGATGTGTGCTGCCGCAGGCACGAGGAACAACTTCGTTACTGCTGCAGCAACGATATTAGAGAATGGACCACCATGTCACCGATGAGCGATTTTGCACGTTTTTACAATGATAAAAAATCACTCAAAGGTGTCACACGCAACGACATCGCTAATGCGACCGGATGTGCGTCACAAATTCCGTGACCCCAACGAAATCGCTTGAGCGATGTCGCAGCGTGTAAAGCGGCCTTATGTCTAACATCTGATTGACTACTGTAATAGTGTCCTAAACTACTGATTGTGAAAGCGATCAGCGCAAAAATTCTAATACAATGGATGAAAATGTTCAGATTGTATATTGTAAAATCAGACCTGTGTCTGACGGGCAATAATTTCAGAAAATAGTCACAATCAGCAATTTGGGCAGAGATTCATTTCATATTTAATGCAAATTTTAGAATCAGGATATTATTGGCTGTCACCTGGCATTGTGTTGCTCCTACCAATATTGTGCTGATGTGTAAAGAGGATCTCCAATTGATGTCAATGAGAAAGAGGTAAATAAATATGTGGCATGGGAACATGTATCCTAGAAAGAATTATAAAGAACCCAAGAGCATTGTCTGGACATGTAGTGAGATAGTGATGTCATTCTTTGAGGACTTCTTATGATGCAAGCCTTCCGGCTCAATTATGATTACTAGTCCCGCGACTAGCAGCCCGACATAATCAGGAACTAAACAAGTGCGGCTGTTTCTGATTACTATTTTTATTACTATTACGAGGCGGTATTGACCAATATTTGGCCGTCCCAAAAATACAGTATATCCTATTGCTATGGAAACAAAGTATTAACTTTGCTAAATTTAAACAGAAAAGATTACGTCATTTTGAAATTGTAATTAAGAAAATTTAACCCTGTCAGGTGAAGATTGGAACGTCAGCAAAAACTTTCCAAAGACATCTTGTTTTTGCAGTATAATGCACCATGCACCAGTCTTGTATTGCCCTGAAAAAAAAAATCAATAAAATTGGCTTCAAAATTGTCGATCATCTGCCATATTCTCATGATTTCGTCCCATTTATTTCTTTATAAAACTAAAAAAAATCATTAACAGAACAAAAAGTTACAACAAACATGATAATTACTGCTGTGGAGTCATGGTTTGCGGAATAAGATAACATTGTTTTCTTTTTTTCAAGCTGAGAGGTGATTATGTTGAATTAATTAGTATTACTTTGAAAACGTATTCTTTTTCTAGCCTTGGCCAAATGTCTTTCCACACCGCCTTGTATTTATCTGTATGTTTTCATGTTACAGTATTGTAATGCTTGTATTCTAATGTATCATGAGATATTCTGGAATTGTCTATCACTTTTATCTATCTATAAATAACCAATGGGTTGAAGAAAGCATCTGGGTCTGACATGGATAACACAATGTCCTAAATAGTTCGGTCAAGAATAGCACAGAGGTGGTTCACATCTGAGGAAATAATAAACTTGTCTTCCCTTGGCAATGATTGTGACATGACTTGGCTGCATATTTGTATCTTTAGATTTATCATGCAAATTGAAAATAATATAGAAGCTTGCGTGTCATGTTCCAGACTTGGGAATTATTCAATGTTTCTATTGCTTTGTATTGTAATGACTTTCCTTGTATTTTGTCCCTTTCCCCTCCCTGTAGCTCTGTGATGTCAGCATTCCCCACAGGATTCTGGGTGCACGATTGTACTTTATTCCAAATAAAGGATTTTTCCATGTGTGTGTGCTTCTTTATATTTACTTACAGGTTAGTGTGATGCAGGTATCTGATAGACGCCTGTGCCATCACAAACCTAGGGCATAGTAGCAGCTGTGCGCTGCTATTAACCGCTTAGTACCCCGATTGGCACTACATCAGTCCAACGGGAGGGGCCGGTATCGCATCAGGATTGTCACATCAAATAGACGCGGCAATACCGAGCGGCTGCGAGCTGAGAATACCAGCCACCAGCCGGCGTTATCATGGCTGGAGATGAAAATTAGGGGGACCGCACGTCGTTTTTTTGTTTTTTTTTAATTATTTATTTAAAAAAAAAAAACGGAGTCACACTTGCAAGGGGTACACTGCTTTCCCTGCCCACCGGCCGTCCTGGCGCCTGTGATTGGTTGCACTCAGCTGACACCCTGACACTCAGGCTTGGGGCGCGTCTAACTGCAACCAATTACATGCGCTGATGGGCGGGCAAAGTAGTGAATATTGAATTGTCGGCTCCGGAAAAGAAGAGTGTGACACGGAAGGAGTGTGTCGCCATGACACCACCTCGGTGAGTATGCCGCACTCGGTCCTACCCCCCCTATCCCCTCCACAAACGTTTTTAATTTCCGGATTCTGGTTCCCATTGACTTATATGGGCACCGGATTCCGGAGTGGATCGGGCTCTTTTTAAAATCTGGCTGTGATCCGCCGGTCCCGGTTTTTGGTGTTCGATCAACTCTATTAAACATCCATCTTTTCCTGGAGTTTTCTTACAATGAGATCATGGTTGAGTTAAACTATCTGAGGAACTGATATGAACGTGAGTACAGGAGATACGAATAGTCAAGGAAGAAAACTTCAGGCATCATCACATTCTACATATCCCTGAGTCAGAATACTGCGGAATTACAGAATTATGAAAAAGAACCATGAGCTACATCTCCATGGTACAGGGCAGAACATTTCTGTCCCAAAAACGAGCCCAAGCATGGATACAGATTACCAATGTAGGGCATGACATGTCAAAACCACATGTCTTGTAATATTCTGATTGATTAGCCACACTTAGGTGGGCTTTGCACGTTGTGACATCGCAAGCCGATGCTGCGATGTCGCACGCGATAGTACCCGCCCCCGTTGCAGCAGCGATATCTTGTGATTCCTGGCGTAGCGAACATTATCACTACGCCAGCTTCACCTGTCCTGCGACGTCGCTCTGGCCGGCGTCCCGCCTCCTTCCTAAGGGGGCGGGTCGTACGTCGTCAGAGCGACGTCACACGGCAGGGGGCCAATCAAAGCGCAGGGGCGGAGATGAGCAAGATGTAAACATCCCGCCCACCTTTTCCTTCCGTATAGCCGCCGGTGGCAGGTAAGGTGATGTTCCGCGCTCCTGCGGCTTCACACACAGCGATGTGTGCTGCCGCAGGAACGAGGAACAACATCGTACCTGTCGCGGCAGCGTAATTTTGAAAAAGTCGGAGCCTGCACCGATGATACGATAATGACGCTTTTGCGTTCGTTAATCGTATCATCTAAGATTTACACACTACGATGTCGAAAGTGATGCCGGATGTGCGTCACTTTCGATTTGACCCCACCGACATCGCACGTGCAAAGCCGCCCTTACAGAAAACAGTATATATAAATTTACATTATATATATATATATATATACATTATATATATAATGTATGTATGTATGTATGTATGTATGTATGTATGTATGTATGTATTATATATATATATATATATATATAAATATAAATTGCCTTACACTTTTCCCCACACCCACACGGAGCCCCGACTTCCCGGTGAGTGCTGCACCCCCGGGAGCCCACACCGGGAACCCAGCCGACACATACTCACCACTCGCCTCCGCCCCCGCACAGATTACCCCACTTGGCTCTGCCCCCCCGCCCTCCGCACGTATACACTGAACGAACACACACATACACATACATACACACACAAACACACACACACACGAATAGTCACCCGTCCCCAGCCATGCAGTCCCCAGCACTGACGTCCTCAGCGCCATGGCCCCGCTTGACTCCACCCCTCCGCACTCCGCCCACCGCACACATTACCCCGCTCGGCTCCGCCCCCCCGCCCTCCGCCCTCCGCATGTATACACTGAACACACACACAAACACAGACGAATAGTGACCTGTCCCCAACCATGCAGTCCCCAACACTGACGTCCTCAGCGTCATGGCCCACGCTCGGCTCTACCCCCCCACTCCGCCCACCGCACACATTACCCCACTCGGCTCTTCCCCACCCGCACTCCGCCCTCCGCATGTATACACTGAACACACACACACACACACACACACAAAACCAATCAACAATTATAAGAATACTAAATTAAACCTAACCCATCCAGTCCATTCATTTCCTTATTATTCAATCTACTAACCTACATAAACATTCTAGATGTCACGCTCCCGGGGTCCCGGCACCACTCCTTACCCACTGATCCGGCCCTGGGGTCCCGGCGCCGCTCCGTACCCACTGACCCGGTCCACATGCTCACCGACCGCTGCCGCTGCTCCCGCTCCTGCTCCCCTGCATCCCCCGTGCTCCCTGCTTGGCAGTCCCCCCGGCTTGCTGCGACTCGGGACTCTGCCTCCGGCTCCTCTGCATCCTGTACCCGGCCTCCTGTGTTTGCCTCTGGCTCCCGGGCTTCGCGCATGCGCATTAGGGTGCGGGCGCGCTCATTCACCTTTTCTTAAAGGGCCGGCGTCCCTGGAACAGGATGTGGCTGATTGCAGGTGCAGGGTATAAAATACTTCCTGTTACATACGGGCGGTGCTTGTTCAACAAGTTCTCACAGCTTAGTATCTTGTGATAGTGTTCAAGCCCTCTGTGTTCTGTTCCTGGATTAACCCTTTTTCTGTCCTCAGAACCTGACGCCCGGTGTGTGCCACAGCTGGTCCGGCTCCCTGGAGATTCCCCGGTGTCCGTTTGCAGTGGACCTCTCCATCGTCCCTCTGCTTCACTTAGCCACCGGCTCCGGATTACATCTGAAGTCTCCAGCCTGCACTCGTCACTGGTCCCGGACTCCGCCTGCTGTCTTCACCCGGCTCCGGTCATCCGTTCTGATTCCCTCCGGTCCGAAGTCATCACGGGACTGGCCTCACTATTCCCTCCGGACTTTCCGAGGACGCTCCCGGTATCCCGCCTGTGTTCCGGCCACTGTGCGTCTAGGCCCTCTGGGGTGGTCGCCAGACAGTCCCTGCATAGGGGTTTGCTCCTGGTGGCCTCCCTGGGGGAGTCCGATGTACAGCCCAGCGGGTCCACTCCTGGACTGAACGTAACACTAGACTACCCGATACGTTAGAATCGGGCCAACTTCTAGTATGTGTATATATATATATATATATATATACACACACACACACACACACACACACACATACTCGTTTTTGGTGGTTTAGAGGGACACCTGACTGGAACATGTATTGTGGGGACTACCATTCCCTGCAGTGATATTAACAAGGCAAACATATAGGAATATTTTAGTGCAATGTGTAACCACAGTTATCACTTGAGCTAATCAATATTGCTTAAAATAAGGAACCTGACTTTTACTATCCTTGTGAGGACCGTTTCATGAACAATGACCATCTGAGGACATCTGTAAATACACACATCTCAGGGTTTTAACCACCTGGGGACTAAGATATTTTTCTGCTGTTAGGTCACTAACAATGGAGGTCTATAGGAGAAATTACATTTAAGGCTCGCCCTTACAAGCGTATTTGCCCGTCTGTGCAGTGTCCGCAAATAGGGACCAAAGCTTTGGTCCCTAATTGCGGACACTGCACAGACGGGCAAATACATTCGTATGGGAGAGTCCTAACTTGTTGAAAAAAAAATCACCACACCAAGACCATGCTGTTTTTTTAAACAAACTGCCAATTACCCAAGAAATACAAAGTGAGAAAATGCTCCATCTACAATGCTTTTCATTTTGTGGTTATTATACTTTCCCTGTTCAGTGCTAGCCAATCTGTCAGCAGCATTTTTCTGCGAAAAAAAACAGGTATAAACATTTAATCTGTTTGAGAACAAAAATTGTTTGATTTGCCCATAATAACCAATCACAGCTTTGGTATCAACCTCTGATTAGTTGCTATAGGTGATTAAGACAGAGTGATAAGTACAGGCCAATGGATTTTTATAGAAAATGGTGCGTGTAACACCAGCCTTACCAATTTTACCATTGATGTTGCATTCAGGCCCTTAAAGTTCATGTATTATTTCCTTCCCGCAAAATGACCTAACTCTACATTAAAGGGGTATTCTGGGAATACAGAATTCCCAGTACCTGGCAGGACACCTGTAAGGAGAAAAGGGGGACTGGTGCTTATAGTCTCGTCACCGGCGGCCTTCCATGCCATGCATCAGCCTCCATCACCGGCGCCGCAAAGTCCCAAAGTGTTGGGCCGGCATCTATCGTTCATGTTACCAGTGGCTACTCACGCTTCACTGGTTAGGCTCGATCTGCTTCTGAAGCCTGTGAGTGGCTGGCAATCACGTGTACAATGACGTGGTAACAGACACTTCCGGTTTTTGTAGCGCCGGTGACGGGAGCCCCTGCTCAGGACAAGAGACCGCGGATGATGGTAAGTACCAGTCCGCCTCCTATCCCTACAGGTGTCCTGCCGGCTGACAAGAATTCTCTATTCCCGGAATACTCCTTTAAGTTTTTAAGAGACTAGTTTACAATTGACATATGGTAACATGATTTGGATGAAGTGAGCACAAAAGCAGTACTAATATACAGCTGGGCTATTGCTACAATGGATGGGGTTGGAGCGAACTATGATCCCAGTACTGAAGTTAGACAGTAATACAGTTAGACCTACAGTGTAGGTAAATTAATAAATAAATGTGACAGACAAATATTGAATGCCAAAGTAACAAATTTATTCAACATTTTATATAAAATACATATGTAAAACAATTGAAGTTGCAGGGTTGAAACAGAGTGGAGTAAGAACAGTTCACAAGCTCTGGAAGGAGGGCGAGTACACTGAGGTCACAAAAAGCCTTTGGTAAAACAGATCAAAATCTTGGAGTTTCTTTTAGTAATACCTTTGTTGGTCCTGGGTTTTTGGGAAACCTTCTTTCCATTTAAAATTTAAGTTGAAATTAACCCAAAACTATTTAGTCATGTTGACTAAACAACTAGACACAATGTTAGCAATGGTAAAATGCTTTAGAGAAACCGAGAACAAAAATAATTTCATTCTATCTAATACTTACCATTCAATATGTCCAAGTAAAAGCTTATGTAACTGAGCAACATAAGCTTACAGCACTATGAAAATAAGTGTGAAAAACAAAACGCACAGTCAAGATTTACAGGTGTGCTATTCATATAATAGGGCCTATTGATATCCCTAGTGTACCATATCAAATAAAGGACAAGCGGCTATATTGCACACTTGCTTGTACTATACCACTTTCAGACATGCAGGTACAAGTCTTTTATTATTAAACCTAAAGGGGTTCTGGAACCAAACAGGTGTACTCGCCTATTGTTGCGCCCCAAGGTCCTGGTCCGGACAATAATGGTGTTCCCAGAGCAATTCTGGCATCCTGGCTCTCCAGCACCTCTGTTAGAAACACTCTTCTTGAGCATTTCTAGCCACTTGTGGCTGAAGGACTAAAGGCCGGAAGGTGCAGTGTATCCGATCATATGATGGCGTTCCAACCCATGAATGGGGCGGCACCTTCACGAAATCCCAGGCATGCACAGTGGAAGCATTGCCTGGGATGGTGGTGCAGAGCATGTGACCACTGTAAACGTGAGATTTGCTCCACAGCAGTCAAATGCTCCGCACCAATGCATCCTGGAATACCTGCCAGTAAACAACGGCAAAGAGGACCGGAGAAGACCTGGAGGAGCGGTGGGAGGAGGGAAGTCGCATTTCTGCAACATGCTATGGCACACCGATTACTATATCATATTGCAGAAAAAAAGTTGTGACAACAGAACCCCTTCAACAACTCGACAGTTATTGTTAGCACATATTGATCATCATGTTACACACACTTTTGGGATTATAGGTTTTTTTTTAAACAATTGCCACAAATGTTTTCTGTAATAACTGTTTCCAGCACCTTAATCTTTTATAATTTTACTTGCCCATCATCTCTTGCATTTGTATATTGCTATACATTTTTGTTGTTTTATTGACTAGGGATGACTTTGAAGACTGAAGGAAAAAAATGTTTTTCAAATTAATGCTGGAGAGAGAAAGATCAGATTTGGGCATCTCAATCCTGATTATAAGTGAAATCAGGTCAATCTGGTTTGACCCGAACATCAGTGGGGTCGCTTGTTTTTATTGATCACTTACAAACATTTCATTATCATGGCGGCAGTTGTCCTGCTGCTGGGTAGGGCCAGCTGTTCAATAAAGGGACATTAATTGGCCTTATCATATCAATAACTCACTTGCAATGCTTGACTGTGTGTATTTGCTATTTATATTGGTTCATTTTTGTAGTTATTTTTATGTTGCCCAGGTACATGGACTTTTATTTGGATATATTAAAGGAGCTCTGTCAGCTATTATGAATCCCATAAAGTAACATATAGGGCTTAAAGGGGTACTGTCATTTGACAAGTAAGATAGAGAGCTGGGGCCATGCCGTACTGGTTGCAATACGTACGGCCCCGTTCTCCGCCCGCCTGCTATGTGTCGGGTTGTAATACCCAGGCGCATGCTCTCTGCCCAACACAGCAATGCAGTACCTCTTGAAAGTAGGGGGACCAAGGAGTCTGGGTTTTTATACTCATATGGTCACCCATTCTTGCACTGTTCTAAAACAAAAATAGTTGACTAAAAAGGAAGGAAAGAGTGGTGCCACTTGGGGATGACCAAAGCAGTAAAAAATATATACACACAATAACCCCCTGGAAGGACTTGGCCAAATTAAATGGCTACCCCACACTTGGTGGTGGGACCGCATGGTGTATACCGGAAAACTGATACGTGTTTCCGTAGAGTTTACAACAAGAGAACCAATAAAGTCACCCACGATCAAGTCGATGGAACCATTACTTCTGTAGGTCTAAATTTACTATAGGGGTATAACATGACAGTTGTTAGACGGATATAAAATGAAAAGTTTTTATTAACAATAAATACTAGACCATGGTAATGTGGCAACGTTTCGGGATACAAGCCCTTTGTCAAGCCGTAACATAAAATGCGCAGGTTCTAGAATGAGAATACATATAATCAATTAAAATATTAATAAACACATAAGAAGATATAAAAAAGTTTACATGTCGTACATAATATAAATAAAACCGGGTTATCCTGATTCTGAATCATAAACACACAATTATGTATATACACATATACACACACGTACATATGTCGTATCTCCACTAAATAATAGTACATCATAAATCATTGTTTGTTGAATTAGTCATAGAAAATCCATTGATACACAGATATGCATAGGCTATTACCTTAAGCAGTGTATAATACCATAATATGTCCAGTTACATTATTCTATATAGGGGAGAGAGTTAAGAAACAGGTCCCAGTGACTCCTGTACAATAATGAGTTTTCAAAGATAGTGAGGAATAGCTTACCTAGAGTGCTTTGGTTATGTGACCAACGGCCCCATAGTGTAAAGTGTAGAGCTTCAGAGCAGTCGATAGGCAACACCTAAAAGTTAGCTAGAGTATTACAGGGCGTTGTAAGGCTACGGTCCTCACGTGTATAGAAGCATTAGACCCACAGGAGACCCTTGGTGAAGAGTGATCTTACCTATCTGAGGGGTGATGCGGAGTCACAGCAGCGTGTGCATGTGGGCAGCAAAGGAGCCCGTGCCTCTTAGGTGCAGCGGGCTCCGGCATCCACGTGGGGTGTACCGTAGCCTTACAACGGTCTGTAATACTCTGGCTAACTTTTAGGTGTTGCCTATCAACTGCTCTGAAGCTCTACACTTTACACTATGGGGCCGTTGGTCACATAACTAAAGCACTCTAGGTAAGCTATTTCTCACTATCTTTGAAAACTCATTATTGTACAGGAGTCACTGGGACCTGTTTCTTAACTCTCTCCCCTATATAGAATAATGTAACTGGACATATTATGGTATTATACACTGCTTAAGGTAATAGCCTATGCATATCTGTGTATCAATGGATTTTCTATGACTAATTCAACAAACAAATGATTTATGATGTACTATTATTTAGTGGAGATACGACATATGTACATGTGTGTATATGTGTATATACATAATTGTGTGTTTATGATTCAGAATCAGGATACCCCGGTTTCATTTATAGTATGTACGACATGTAAACTTTTTTATATCTTCTTTTGTGTTTATTAATATTTTAATTGATTATATGTATTTTATCATTCTAGACCCTGCGCATTTTATGTTACGGCTTGACAAAGGGCTTGTAGCCCGAAACGTTGCCACATTACCATGGTCTAGTATTTATTGTTAATAAAAACTTTTCATTTTATATCCGTGTAACAACTGTCATTTTATACCCCTATAGTAAATTCTTGCACTGTGTCGTTCCAAAGTCTGAGCATAAACAGAAAAGTGACTTTTCACTCTGCTTTCCCATAGAGAATAGAATGAAAAGAGTCACTCTTCTTGTGCATCTACTGACAGTGGACTAGCACAGTATGGGAATGGGGGCAAGTATAAAAAATACATCACCGGATTTCCTGTCCCACCTACTATAAGCCCCATGAGTTTGAGGCTCAGAGTAGGGGATAGAACTGTTAGGTTTTAGGTAGAATTAAATTTCTTTTGTTCTTTTCTAGTATGCTAACCTATAATTTAACCAAACTTAAAACCCGGTGCCTGGCTCAAAATGTTGTGTTTATTCTATCGGATTGCGTTTTAGAGCTGTTATGCGGTTCTTTATGTAAAACTTAACAGCAAGCCAGTTTCTGTCTTTCAGTGCAGATGGTTCTGCAGCGATACATGCCACACAGTCATTTTTTCCAGGCACTTTACATTTATTCATAAATGTAATCATATGTTTCTCTATAGCCTTCACTTCCTCCCTGTTCCAAGGTATCTTCTTTACAGGTTTTCGGCCTGAAAAATAAAAAAAAAAATATATATTTTAAAATACCGGTTTTCATATCAATATATGAGAATTGCATGATATAGTATTCCAATACAATATAAAATTTAAAAGAACACATGCCTTCTGATTTCTTTAGTTTATGGTCCTGCCCAAGCTCTGACTCACTTTGGTGCTGAATTTGTTCCAAAGAAGAAAAAGATTATATATATAAAATGAATACTGTATATACTCGTGTATAAGCCAACCCCCCTGACTTTTAACATAAAAAAGTGGGAAAAAACTTTGACCCTCATATAAGCCGAGGGTGGGAAATACAGCAGCCTGTGCCCCTCTGTAGCCCCCCACTGCTCTTCTGTAACCAGTATGTAAGTCCCCTGTACCCTCCTGTAGCCAGCCAGTAGGTACCCTGTGCCCTCCTTTGCTGGGTTGGCCAAGAACAAGTCGGCACCGGCAGGGTTAGCCTGGAAATGTAGCAGCCTGTGCCCTTCTGCGCCCTCCTATAGCCAGCCTGTAGGTCACCTCCTGTATGCCCTCCTGTAGATACCCTGAGCCCTCCTACAGTCCTCATGTGCTGGATCGGCTGAGAACAAGCCAGCACCAGCAGGGTCGGCCAGGAAATGCAACAGCCTGTCTGTTTTCTGCGCCTACATAGTAAGACAGGACACAAACCTGTAAATAAAGTAAATAAATCATGGCAAATTTACTTTAGCCGCGGGCAGTCCTGCATATACAATAGAACACGGACGGCTGAATAGAAGCGGCCACGTTCCATTAAAATCGTGGCCACGTTCTATTTATATTCGCCGCTGCAAATACAATAGGGCGCGTCTAGCTCAATAGAACCGGCCATGTTCTATTTACATTCGCTGTGCAGCGAACAATAGCAGCTGTACAGCAACTGTAAATGCCTTGTGTGGCATGGCGCACCAGCGCTTCTCACTGGTGCGCCATGCCACACAAGATTTCTTTTTCTCAATCTGTAAGTTATTGTGTATATTCCACCTGACAGGTTTCCTTTTAAATGAGTTTGAGTTTTGCATGTTAATGCAATATCGTCAGGATAGGCTTGAATCTGATCAGAGGGTGTAGAGCCACCATAGCAAGATCTACATTGTGAAAGGAGCCCGAAGCAGATAGCTAAATTTACTATGCAGTGGCCATGCCAGACTGCAGCAGCTCAGCTCCCATACTAGTGACTCTGAACTGAGCTAAATTAACCTGGCAGATCCATTACACAGTGAACAAAGCCATCTGCTTCTGGTTCTGTCAGGGAGACATCGATGAATAGCAGATTAGTGGGAGTGTCAGATGTCTGCACCCCACCAATCAGCATTTTCAACACTAAAGACAAATCGTGTGATTGGTGCATGACCTGAAATGTGTGTGAGTATGTCCCCACGAGCACCGTGACCTGAAAGGAAGAGGCAGGGTGCTTTGAATGTTGGAAATGAAGTCTGCATGTGGTGAATGTCCCCATTTGGTGCATGACCTGAAATGTGTGTGAGTATGTCCCCACGAGCACCGTGACCTGAAAGGAAGAGGCAGGGTGGTTTGAATGTTGGTTATGAAGTTTGGATGTGGTGAATGTCCCCACTTGGTGCATGACCTGAAATGTGTGTGAGTATGTCCCCACGAGCACTGTGACCTGAAAGGAAGAGGCAGGGTGCTTTGAATGTTGGTTATGAAGTCTGGATGTGGTGAATGTCCCCATTTGGTGCATGACCTGAAATGTGTGTGAGTATGTCCCCACGAGCACCGTGACCTGAAAGGAAGAGGCAGGGTGCTTTGAATGTTGGTTATGAAGTCTGGATGTGGTGAATGTCCCCATTTGGTGCATGACCTGAAATGTGTGTGAGTATGTCCCCGCGAGCACCGTGACCTGAAAGGAAGAGGCAGGGTGCTTTGAATGTTGGAAATGAAGTTTGGATGTGGTGAATGTCCCCACTTGGTGCATGACCTGAAATGTGTGTGAGTATGTCCCCACGAGCACCGTGACCTGAAAGGAAGAGGCAGGGTGCTTTGAATGTTGGAAATGAAGTCTGCATGTGGTGAATGTTCCCATTTGGTGCATGACCTGAACTGTGTGTGAGTATGTCCCCGCGAGCACCGTGACCTGAAAGGAAGAGGCAGGGTGCTGTGAATGTTGGTTATGAAGTCTGGATGTGGTGAATGTCCCCATTTGGTGCATGACCTGAAATGTGTGTGAGTATGTCCCCGCGAGCACCGTGACCTGAAAGGAAGAGGCAGGGTGCTTTGAATGTTGGAAATGAAGTTTGGATGTGGTGAATGTCCCCACTTGGTGCATGACCTGAAATGTGTGTATGTCCCCACGAGCACCGTGACCTGAAAGGAAGAGGCAGGGTGCTTTGAATGTTGGAAATGAAGTCTGCATGTGGTGAATGTCCCCATTTGGTGCATGACCTGAAATGTGTGTGAGTATGTCCCCACGAGCACCGTGACCTGAAAGGAAGAGGCAGGGTGCTTTGAATGTTGGTTATGAAGTCTGGATGTGGTGAATGTCCCCACTTGGTGCATGACCTGAAATGTGTGTGAGTATGTCCCCACGAGCACCGTGACCTGAAAGGAAGAGGCAGGGTGTTTTGAATGTTGGTTATGAAGTCTGGATGTGGTGAATGTCCCCATTTGGTGCATGACCTGAAATGTGTGTGAGTTTGTCCCCGCGAGCACCGTGACCTGAAAGGAAGAGGGTGCTTTGAATGTTGGAAATGAAGTCTGCATGTGGTGAATGTCCCCATTTGGTGCATGACCTGAAATGTGTGTGAGTATGTCCCCACGAGCACCGTGACCTGAAAGGAAGAGGCAGGGTGCTTTGAATGTTGGAAATGAAGTCTGCATGTGGTGAATGTCCCCATTTGGTGCATGACCTGAAATGTGTGTATGTCCCCACGAGCACCGTGACCTGAAAGGAAGAGGCAGGGTGCTTTGAATGTTGGAAATGAAGTCTGGATGTGGTGAATGTCCCCACTTGGTGCATGACCTTGTTGTGGAAATATCTATGAATTCACTAGATAGATAAGTTCTATAGTTCTAAAGTATTGTTCAATGTGTAGTCAAGTCTCTTATTAGATGTCTAGAAGACTGACCTTTAACTCTGCTTTCTCTAAACACAAAGTGTTCAGCACATTCTGTAATGTCCTAAGTAGTCTATCTATATTGCCTATGTGGCTATCGTTGGACATTAAGACCCAGGATAAGTTGAAGTATAAACACTTAGTATACTTGTTAACCAGTTTTCTGTGTAACCATATCATTTTCTTAGTAATTTCTTTGTCCAATACTGCCTCCAAAGGTAGGATGCTGCATTGGTACTGTGTACTCATAACTAAACTGAAATTCGTTGAAATGGAGCCCACATGACGAATATAACCCATGTTTATATATACTAACCAATTATCTCCTGTAAATTAACAGATGTTTTGTTACCTCACCATATGATATAATTGGAGGTATTTAACCTCGTCCATTGTAATTATACAATACAACCTTTTCCAAAACTCTACGACATTGTGTGGCGTAGATTTATTGGGCTCGCAAGCAAAGGGTAATGATAACTGCGGACACGAGTTAGGGTACCGTCACACTTTAGCGACGCAGCAGCGATACCACCAGCGATCTGACCTGGTCAGGATCGCTGCTGCGTCGCTACATGGTCGCTGGTGAGCTGTCAAACAGGCAGATCTCACCAGTGACCAGCCCCCAGCCAGCAGCGATGTGCAAGCGACGCTGCGCTTGCACAGAGCCGGCGTCTGGAAGCTGCGGACACTGGTAACTAAGGTAAACATCAGGTTAAAGTGTGACGGTACCCTAATCCTGCTTGTGGAGCTCATTTGCATATAAATTATGAGGGGAAGGTGTCCGGATAATACTACTAGCAGGAAACAGCCTGCCTCAAGGTATCCCTGCCCTCTGGCGTACAGACCAAAGTGCCAGATGGAAGGCAAACCCAAGGATACACTCTTTGGAGACACGGTGGGCGGGGACAGCCTGGGAACACTCCTACAGTGTCACTGCAGAAGGCTTTACCAGCTGTCCCTTTCCACATTGATGCACATGGAGTTTCCATGTGTTCCCACCCACCAGCACGTCAAAGTGGGTGGGAAGAACAGGGACTTTGAATTTAGTAGTCCCTGCTCACATTTGTGAGGCGCTGGTGGGTGGGAACAACAGTGTGTCATCAGGGGGTTGGAGCCTGCCCCTGACGCGTCATATGACGCAAAAAGACGCTGCACACAGCCCGACCCGGAAGCACTCCAGGCCAGGCAGTGTCAGGAAAGTGACACCACAGCGCCGCCGACCGGAGGACGGACCCATTGACTGCTGGCAGCGACTGCAGGAGCAGGGGAGTATAATTTCCTTTATTTGCCCTGACAGAACTCCTTTAAATCTCTATAATTAAATAACCTAAGTTGGTTTCTGCTGTCTGACCACCGTGCCTACCAAACAGTGAGAGAACTCCACACTGAAAAACTGGTGACAAAATTCCCTTGTTACAGTCATCTTAACATAAGAAATGACACTGGTTGACATCTATTAAAGGAATTTGTCACCAGTTTGATGCTAGCTAAACTGCCAACGGCCATGGAAAGGGAAAGTATACATCTCTGCTTTTAATTTAGACATTTTGCTGCCTTTGTTGTGCTGGTAAAGTCAGAGAGGCTACATCTTCACTGTAATGAGAGATTTCTGGGTATACCAATATGTTTAAAAGCCCTAAGGCTATATGCACACATTGCTTTTTTTTCAGCGCGGAAAAAAACGCACCCTCTGGCAGAGGGGAGAATTGTAAACAATGCTTTTTGAGAAAAACGCATCGAAAACGCATGCATTTTTCATGCGTTTTTCATGCGTTTTTTTAGGTGCGTTTTTTAAGACTTGTCAGTGTTAATAAAGTTGGTTGAACACAGACCTTTGGAAAAAAAAACCTGTGATGTCATTTCCTTCTTCTCCACATTCTGTTTGGATAAATGGGAGGGCTTGCAATGGAAGGAGCACCATTTGAATTTTGGAAAAGTTGAAATAAACTTCGCGCACCATGTCACATTAGCAGGGCCCCTTGGGTACCTATATGTCAGAAAACCCCCACAAGTGACCCCATTTTGGAATCTGCACCCCTCAAGGATTTTAGTCAGGAGTATATTAAGCATTTTGAATCCACAGCTACTTCACCCAAAATGTTGCTGTAGCAACAATATTCTCACTTTTAGGCCCGTTTCACACGTCAGTGAAAAACACTGACGTTTTTCACTGGCGTGTAAAACATGCACATGTCCCTCCGTGTGCCGTGAATCACGGCACACGTGGGTTGTCTAAGTGCAATCCGGGCTCCGTTCTCCGTGGCCCGTGATTGCACTTAGTAATCAACTCACCTGCGCCCGCTCCCGCTCTCCATGGTGCTGATCGCTCCCGTGGTACAGCATCCGGCCGGCGCTGACCCCCGCAGCAGCTGCTTCCGGGTCGGCTGTGTCGCGCATCATGAATATGCGCGACAGTAATGAGCTGGCTCAGAAGCAGCAGGCTGCACGGGCTGCAGAGTATATCGCTGGACGCCAGGTGAGTAAAAATGATTTTTATTTTAAAAGCACGTTTTTTTCTGGCACGTGTTTCACGGACCACACCACTGCGTGGTCCATGGAACATCAGTGATGCCAGAAAAAAATGGACATGTCTCCATGCGGCAATCACGCACACGCGGGTACGCCGCACGGAGACACGTGCAGTGAAAAATCACTGACGTGTGAGCAGACCCATTCATTATAATGGGTCTGCGTATGTCAGCGATTCTGGTACGTTTAAAAAAAAGCACAAACGTCCCAGAATCACTGACGTGTGAAACAGGCCTAAGGCTATGTGGCCATGATCCAGCGACACGGCGTCTAGTACACAGTGTCAGCCTTCCTGCAGAGATGTGAGTGTTGTCCACGGGAGAACGCAGCTGCCCATGCCCACGATTTGGGTTCAGGCTGCTGTGGACTTTAGCTCTATTCTACCTTCAGAGAACACTCTCGTCTCCGCAGCATAAATTGACATGCTGATCCTCGGGAAGCCACGCCACCGGTCAGTTTATGCTGCGGAGAAAAGAAGCACAGTGGGCATGGGATCTCCAAAAATCCTTCCACTGTGCTTCTACTGCACAACGCAGCGTTATGGACGCAGGGAAAACACTCAGCGCCCAAACCACTGCAAAACCTGATTGTGGGCACACAGCCTAAAAAGCGTCAATGGATGAATGGATGTCAAATATATATAACGTCCCACCCCCGCCTGCATATTCTAAGCTGGCACCTTTAGTACCTTTCATGTGGCACTAAAGGGTGCCTAGCTTAGTATTTATCAAAAAAAAAAAAAAAAACAATGAAAAAAATGGCGTGGGGTCCCCCCTATTTTTGATAGTCAGGGTAAAGCAGACAGCTGTAGCCTGCAAACCACAGCTGGCAGCTTCATCTTGTCTGGTGATCAATTTGGAGGGCTCCCCAGGCTTTTTTTTTTATTTATAAATAAAGAATTAAAAAAAAAATAACGTGGGGTCCCCCCAAATTAGATCACCAGCCAAGGTGAAGCTGACAGCTGGGGTCTGGTATTCTCAGGGTGGGAAGAGCCATGGTTATTGGACTCTTCCCAGCCTAAAAATAGCAGGCCACAGCCGCCCCAGAAGTGGCGCATCCATTAGATGCGCCAATCCTGGCGCTTCGCCCCAACTCATCCCGCGCCCTGGTGCGTTGGCAAACGGGGTAATAAGGGGTTGATACCAGATGTGTAATGTCACCTGGCATCAAGCCCAGCAATTAGTGATGTCACGGCGTCTATCGGATACTAGACATAACTAATTGACAGTTAACAAAAGCAAAAAAAAATGACAAATTTTTTATTAGAAAAAACACTCCCCAAATCATTCCCTTGTTCTCCAATTTAATCAAAAAATTTGAAAAAAATGGATCCGCAGAAATCTATTTGGACGTCCCACGTCGGCTCTGGACCTTCTAGAATATGGGGGCACGTTCAGGGAACGTATCCCCCATTTTCTAGGAGGGCAGACCCTCCATTTGAGGAGAGTGGGTGCCAAAAATCTGCACCCACTCTCCCCGGGTCACAGCTGCAGAGTGCGAGCAGCCAGCACAGCTCTCTGAACACAGTGCTGGCTGTCAGCTGCTCTGCACATGTGACCGCACTGACCGGCGTCTGCTGTGAAGGAGGAGGGGGCCGCGGGGGATCAGCGCTGCGACCGGACAGGTAAGGGGGAATACCGGGGGAAATAGGGGGTGACCTGGCAGGGCCTGGGGGGCATTTTTCTGTCGCATGTCTCAAGGCACATGCGACAGAAATCATAGGAGCAGGGCGGCCGGTGCGTGCGGCCATGTTGGATTTTCGGGAGGGGGGGACGGGGGTCGGGGCGGGCACTTTGGCGACATCGGGGGCTTTCCAGGACTTTGCCAGGAAGTGAGGTCAACAGGAAACCTCTTGACCTCACTTCCAGGTAAATGCCTGCGTTCTGTGTGCCGACAAAGCCCGTGGACCGCAACAAAAAAGCAGGTCCATGCGGTGTAGCTGCGTTCTGACCCCACATCATTGATTCAATGGGGGAGAGAATGCAGCCACAACGCACAAAAGAAGTGACATGCTGCTTTTCTTTCCGCACCGATTTTTGGCATCCAAAACGCTGCGTTTAGAAACGCAGCGTGTGCACTGATTTTTCGGCTTTCTCATACACTTTGCTGGGAAAGCTGAACGCATGCAATTTGCCACTGAAATGCTGCTGTTCTAAACGCAGCGTTTCCGCGGTAAAAAACGCAACGTGTGCACACAGCCTTAATCTACCTGCTATAGCTATTAAATAGCAAACTAACCCCTATTCATATTGCCCTCTTAAGGGCTCAAATACATCTGAAAATATTTCAGATTTCGGATCCGAAATTCGGACCCCATTGAAATGCATTGATTTCAATGGGGTAAAACACACGTCCGAATTTTTTTCGGCCGATCCAAAAAAAAAAATTCGGATGCATGTCCGAATTTTCATTTTCGGACTGAATTTCAGCCCCATTATAATAAATGTGAAAAAAAATTTCGGTCCGAAATTCGGTTGTACTTGTAAACGGAACCGAATTTCAGGCCGAAATTTTTATTTATTTTTTTTCATTTTCCCATTTAATTTACATCCGAATTTTGGATGTCCAAAAAAAATTTCGGATCCGAAATTGCGCAAATTCAGACCCGAAATTCGAATCCAAAATTTTTTTCGATGTGTGTCTTAGCCCTAAGGGTGCTTCTTTATGTTACCTGATGTTTCAAAAATGGTGCTGCCTCAGTAACTGACTGCAGTGGATTCACATGATCAGCAGAGACAGGACATAATCAGGACTGGCTATCAACTAGGGAAAGATGGATACCCTCTAAAATGCATTAAAAAAAACTGATTACTTACCACCATATTTTTTCATTCCACTGAAATTCGTACACGAAGTTCTTAAAATTTTCTGGCTCTCATCGAAATTGATGAGCTCACCTCGATATTCTGCAACAAAACTCCCTTTTTCGATTTCAGTTTCAGCAAACACTCCTCTCCCTGTAGAAAATATTTATCATTACCTAAGACAGTCATTCTAATGCATGACAATATTAAGGCAATTTAGTTAAAACTTGTTTTAACTCACCTTTAAGGGGATTGATGTATTTCATGGTCAGTCCAGGTTTGTCGGTGATGGCACTGACATAATGTATGGCGTCTTTTTCGGGCGTTATCCTTCGCCTTTTCATTGTGAAAATCCAGTTGCCTATAGCAAAGCAAATTCTACTACTTGTAAAGTATGCAGAAAATGAAATGTAGAACATATAACATGAACTGCTTAGGAACGCATCATAGGTTAGTACTTAAAGGGATATTGTCATGTTCTAGTCATAATGCAAGCCGGACATTTTTCATGTTACCCTGTAATCGCCGGCCTGTTCTAATGCTCACAAGATATAGGCTCAGCTGCTCAGGCTCCCCTCTGCCTTCTGTCTGGGGGCCCTGAGTTATGTCCCAGACACACATGTGCAGTAGGGGATATCCCTGCTGAGATGCCAGTGCTAGAGCACGCGTTTGCTGTGGAGTAGGGGATATGCCTGCTGAGATGCCAGGGCTAGAGCACGCGTTTGCTGTGGAGTAGGGGATATCCCTGCTGAGATGCCAGTGCTAGAGCACGCGTTTGCTGTGGAGTAGGGAATGTCCCTGCTGAGATGCCAGTGCTAGAGCACGCGTTTGCTGTGGAGTAGGGAATATCCCTGCTGAGATGCCAGGGCTAGAGCACGCGTTTGCTGTGGAGTAGGGGATATGCCTGCTGAGATGCCAGGGCTAGAGCACGCGTTTGCTGTGGAGTAGGGAATATCCCTGCTGAGATGCCAGGGCTAGAGCACGCGTTTGCTGTGGAGTAGGGAATGTCCCTGCTGAGATGCCAGGGCTAGAGCACGCGTTTGCTGTGGAGTAGGGGATATCCCTGCTGAGATGCCAGGGCTAGAGCACGCGTTTGCTGTGGAGTAGGGAATGTCCCTGCTGAGATGCCAGGGCTAGAGCACGCGTTTGCTGTGGAGTAGGGGATATGCCTGCTGAGATGCCAGGGCTAGAGCACGCGTTTGCTGTGGAGTAGGGAATATCCCTGCTGAGATGCCAGGGCTAGAGCACACCTTTGCTGTGGAGTAGGGGATATGCCTGCTGAGATGCCAGGGCTAGAGCACGCGTTTGCTGTGGAGTAGGGGATATGCCTGCTGAGATGCCAGTGCTAGAGCACGCGTTTGCTGTGGAGTAGGGGATATGCCTGCTGAGATGCCAGGGCTAGAGCACGCGTTTGCTGTGGAGTAGGGGATATGCCTGCTGAGATGCCAGGGCTAGAGCACGCGTTTGCTGTGGAGTAGGGAATATCCCTGCTGAGATGCCAGGGCTAGAGCACGCGTTTGCTGTGGAGTAGGGAATGTCCCTGCTGAGATGCCAGGGCTAGAGCACGCGTTTGCTGTGGAGTAGGGGATATCCCTGCTGAGATGCCAGGGCTAGAGCACGCGTTTGCTGTGGAGTAGGGGATATCCCTGCTGAGATGCCAGGGCTAGAGCACGCGTTTGCTGTGGAGTAGGGAATGTCCCTGCTGAGATGCCAGTGCTAGAGCACGCGTTTGCTGTGGAGTAGGGGATATGCCTGCTGAGATGCCAGGGCTAGAGCACGCGTTTGCTGTGGAGTAGGGAATATCCCTGCTGAGATGCCAGGGCTAGAGCACGCGTTTGCTGTGGAGTAGGGGATATCCCTGCTGAGATGCCAGGGCTAGAGCACACCTTTGCTGTGGAGTAGGGGATATGCCTGCTGAGATGCCAGGGCTAGAGCACGCGTTTGCTGTGGAGTAGGGGATATGCCTGCTGAGATGCCAGTGCTAGAGCACGCGTTTGCTGTGGAGTAGGGGATATGCCTGCTGAGATGCCAGGGCTAGAGCACGCGTTTGCTGTGGAGTAGGGGATATGCCTGCTGAGATGCCAGGGCTAGAGCACGCGTTTGCTGTGGAGTAGGGAATATCCCTGCTGAGATGCCAGGGCTAGAGCACGCGTTTGCTGTGGAGTAGGGAATGTCCCTGCTGAGATGCCAGGGCTAGAGCACGCGTTTGCTGTGGAGTAGGGGATATCCCTGCTGAGATGCCAGGGCTAGAGCACGCGTTTGCTGTGGAGTAGGGGATATCCCTGCTGAGATGCCAGGGCTAGAGCACGCGTTTGCTGTGGAGTAGGGAATGTCCCTGCTGAGATGCCAGTGCTAGAGCACGCGTTTGCTGTGGAGTAGGGGATATGCCTGCTGAGATGCCAGGGCTAGAGCACGCGTTTGCTGTGGAGTAGGGAATATCCCTGCTGAGATGCCAGGGCTAGAGCACGCGTTTGCTGTGGAGTAGGGGATATGCCTGCTGAGATGCCAGGGCTAGAGCACGCGTTTGCTGTGGAGTAGGGGATATCCCTGCTGAGATGCCAGGGCTAGAGCACGCGTTTACTGTGGAGTAGGGGATATCCCTGCTGAGATGCCAGGGCTAGAGCACGCGTTTGCTGTGGAGTAGGGGATATGCCTGCTGAGATGCCAGGGCTAGAGCACGCGTTTACTGTGGAGTAGGGGATATGCCTGCTGAGATGCCAGGGCTAGAGCACGCGTTTGCTGTGGAGTAGGGAATATCCCTGCTGAGATGCCAGGGCTAGAGCACGCGTTTGCTGTGGAGTAGGGGATATCCCTGCTGAGATGCCAGGGCTAGAGCACGCGTTTGCTGTGGAGTAGGGGATATGCCTGCTGAGATGCCAGGGCTAGAGCACGCGTTTGCTGTGGAGTAGGGAATGTCCCTGCTGAGATGCCAGGGCTAGAGCATGCGTTTGCTGTGGAGTAGGGAATATCCCTGCTGAGATGCCAGGGCTAGAGCACGCGTTTGCTGTGGAGTAGGGGAATATCCCTGCTGAGATGCCAGGGCTAGAGCATGCGTTTGCTGTGGAGTAGGGGATATGCCTGCTGAGATGCCAGGGCTAGAGCACGCGTTTGCTGTGGAGTAGGGGATATGCCTGCTGAGATGCCAGGGCTAGAGCACGCGTTTGCTGTGGAGTAGGGAATATACCTGCTGAGATGCCAGGGCTAGAGCATGCGTTTGCTGTGGAGTAGGGGATATGCCTGCTGAGATGCCAGGGCTAGAGCACGCGTTTGCTGTGGAGTAGGGAATATCCCTGCTGAGATGCCAGTGCTAGAGCACGCGTTTGCTGTGGAGTAGGGGATATGCCTGCTGAGATGCCAGGGCTAGAGCACGCGTTTGCTGTGGAGTAGGGGATATCCCTGCTGAGATGCCAGGGCTAGAGCACGCGTTTGCTGTGGAGTAGGGAATGTCCCTGCTGAGATGCCAGGGCTAGAGCATGCGTTTGCTGTGGAGTAGGGAATATCCCTGCTGAGATGCCAGGGCTAGAGCACGCGTTTGCTGTGGAGTAGGGGAATATCCCTGCTGAGATGCCAGGGCTAGAGCATGCGTTTGCTGTGGAGTAGGGGATATGCCTGCTGAGATGCCAGGGCTAGAGCACGCGTTTGCTGTGGAGTAGGGGATATGCCTGCTGAGATGCCAGGGCTAGAGCACGCGTTTGCTGTGGAGTAGGGGATATGCCTGCTGAGATGCCAGGGCTAGAGCACGCGTTTGCTGTGGAGTAGGGGATATGCCTGCTGAGATGCCAGGGCTAGAGCACGCGTTTGCTGTGGAGTAGGGGATATGCCTGCTGAGATGCCAGGGCTAGAGCACGCGTTTGCTGTGGAGTAGGGGATATGCCTGCTGAGATGCCAGGGCTAGAGCACGCGTTTGCTGTGGAGTTGCACCCTATGTGAGCAGTTCTTACCTTCCATGAGCAGAAGTCTCTTTTTTCAGATTTCAATATCTCTGTGGGTATCTGGCAGAAATATGGAATACTCTTATCTGCTAAGACCCTGCACACCACTACTGCTAAGTGACATGACCAAGACTGTATCTGTGTCCCTACAACACGACAAATGTGTGTGTGAGACTGCATTGTGGGGTATATAGAATATATTATAGAGCTGGGAAGGATCGTTCTAAGCAGTGAGCTGTTCCAGTATTTGTAGGAAAATACCCAGTAGAAGCATCAAACACAGCACCAATACCTCCCATCAGTATCCCACCACAGTGCCATGTAACCCATGCCCTACACTCCCATCTACACCAATACTATACAGGCACAAGCTAGTATCTCTGACTAACAGCCCCAAAATATGAAGAACGGCCTATAGTTGAGTGTGGATATAAAATCTATGTGAGCAGAGCTAGAATAGAAATCACTGATCGCATTGAAGTCATTCTGACCATAAATCACCATGATATCAAGGTGAGGAGTTGTGTGTTACTGCTGGGAGGAAAGGGTTAACAGTGGAATATTAAGGTGCATTTCTGTGTGCTGTGTACTAGTCAATGTAACAATTCAGTATGAGCTGCTCTTGGTGCCGGGGGAGGGAGATGCTCTCCTGAGCAAGCTAGATGGGGAATGAACATGATATCTATATAGTGTAAGGGATATATATTCCACATACTCCGCTTTCGAGCGGCCGCAATTGCGTCCCACTTTTGCAAGAACGGACCGCAAATGCGGCCACAAAAACAGCAGCAGTGTGAATGAAGCGCAAATAGTAAATTTGACAAGTCATTTAAGGGTACGTTCAGACGTGGTGGATTTTTCACAAGGTTTTGCACGGAAATGCCACTGCGTCCACGCCCTCCATTATACCCTGTGTGAACTGCAAAAAGCAGTTCACACAGGGCGGAAAATTGCCGCCATGGAAAGCAGGCCGCGGTGCGGCAATTTTCAACCACATCTTGTCAATTTGCCGCTCGGATTTCTTGCGGAATACAAACGGAAATTGCTTATAGGTTAGACTTGAACCGCTGTCAGACCGCTCTTGCAACATCTTAGCAGTGTATTTTTTGGCGCTTTTGCCGCACATAAGAGCGCCAAAAAAGCACCTCAAAACCTGCAGAAAAGGTGGAATTAATTTTGCCAATTGCAATAACAAGCATGAAGTCTGTGACAGAATTACCTAACAGATGAGAATTATGGCTCGTCCACACATGCCGGATTTGTGGCGGCTGATCCGTAGCCGCCAGCAAAACCAGTACTGATGTCATTGGTCGGATTATTTTCATCCGGAAATTGATCTGGACTGCCGTTATTCTCAACCGCATCATGTCAATTTGACGGACAGGATCCGTCCGATAATTTGACATTCTAGAATGGCAGAAACCGTGGCTAAATATCAGCCGCGGCTTCTTGCGGGAATTAGCGGTGGTAAGGAACTACCGCCGCTATTCCACCCTATTACTGCCATATATACGCCGACCAATTGGTATATATACTCTGGAATACCGCCGCATTTAGCGGCCAAAGTCCATACGGATTCCAGACGCCATACACCCGCAGCCTGTGGACGTACCCTTAGACTTAACTCAGATTTAAGGTCCGCTAAGAGGTCCCCTTATCCTTTATATATTACACATATATCATGTTTATTCACCAACTATTTAATCGCTTAGGAAAGTTACTGGAAAGCTGGGTATGTGGGATATATCTATTACACTGTATACTGTACATATATCATGTTCATTCCCCATGTCTCTTGCTCAGTACAGTTACTGGAAAGCTGGGTATGTGGGATACTGTATATCCATTACACTGTATACTGTACATATATCATGTTCATTCCCCATGTCTCTTGCTCAGTACAGTTACTGGAAAGCTGGGTATGTGGGATACTGTATATCTATTACACTGTATACTGTACATATATCATGTTCATTCCCCATGTCTCTTGCTCAGTACAGTTACTGGAAAGCTGGGTATGTGGGATACTGTATATCCATTACACTGTATACTGTACATATATTATGTTCATTCCCCATGTCTATTGGTCAGTACAGTTACTGGAAAGCTGGGTATGTGGGATATATTCATTACACTGTATACTATACATATATCATGTTCATTCCCCATGTCTCTTGCTCAGTACAGTTACTGGAAAGCTGGGTATGTGGGATACTGTATATCCATTACACTATATACTGTACATATATCATGTTCATTCCCCATGTCTCTTGCTCAGTACAGTTACTGGAAAGCCGGGTATGTGGGATACTGTATATCCATTACACTGTATACTGTACATATATCATGTTCATTCCCCATGTCTCTTGCTCAGTACAGTTACTGGAAAGCTGGGTATGTGGGATATATCCATTACACTGTATACTGTACATATATTATGTTCATTCCCCATCTCTTGCTCAGTACAGTTACTGGAAAGCTGGGTAAGTGGGATATATCCATTACACTGTATACTGTACATATATTAGGTTCATTCCCCATGTCTCTTTCTCAGTACAGTTACTGGAAAGCCGGGTATGTGGGATACTGTATATCCATTACACTGTATACTGTACATATATCATGTTCATTCCCCATGTCTCTTGCTCAGTACAGTTACTGGAAAGCTGGGTATGTGGGATATATCCATTACACTGTATACTGTACATATATTATGTTCATTCCCCATCTCTCTTGCTCAGTACAGTTACTGGAAAGCTGGGTATGTGGGATACTGTATATCCATTACACTGTATACTATACATATATTAGGTTCATTCCCCATGTCTCTTGCTCAGTACAGTTACTGGAAAGCTGGGTATGTGGGATATATCCATTACACTGTATGCTGTATATATATCATGTTCATTCCCCATGTCTCTTGCTCAGGAAAGTTACTGGAAAGCTGGGTATGTGAGATATATCTATTACACTGTATACTGTATATATATCATGTTCATTCCCCATGTCTCTTGCTCAGTACAGTTCCTGGAAAGCTGGGTATGTGGGATATATCCATTACACTGTATACTGTACATATATCATGTTCATTCCCCATGTCTCTTGCTCAGTACAGTTACTGGAAAGCTGGGTATGTGGGATACTGTATATCCATTACACTGTATACTGTACATATATCATGTTCATTCCCCATGTCTCTTGCTCAGTACAGTTACTGGAAAGCTGGGTATGTGGGATATATCCATTACACTGTACTGTACATATATTATGTTCATTCCCCATGTCTCTTGCTCAGTACAGTTACTGGAAAGCTGGGTATGTGGGATGCTGTATATCCATTACACTGTATACTGTACATATATTATGTTCATTCCCCATGTCTCTTGCTCAGTACAGTTACTGGAAAGCTGGGTATGTGGGATATATCCATTACACTGTATACTGTACATATATTATGTTCATTCCCCATCTCTCTTGCTCAGTACAGTTACTGGAAAGCTGGGTATGTGGGATATATCCATTACACTGTATACTGTACATATATGTTCATTCCCCATGTCTTTCTCAGTACAGTTCCTGGAAAGCTGGGTATGTGGGATATATCCATTACACTGTATACTGTACATATATCATGTTCATTCCCCATGTCTCTTGCTCAGTACAGTTACTGGAAAGCTGGGTATGTGGGATACTCTATATCCATTACACTGTACATATATCATGTTCATTCCCCATGTCTCTTGCTCAGTACAGTTACTGGAAAGCTGGGTATGTGGGATATATCCATTACACTGTATACTGTACATATATCATGTTCATTCCCCATGTCTCTTGCTCAGTACAGTTACTGGAAAGCTGGGTATGTGGGATATATCCATTACACTGTATACTGTATATATATCATGTTCATTCCCCATGTCTCTTGCTCAGGAAAGTTACTGGAAAGTTGGGTATGTGAGATATATCTATTACACTGTATACTGTACATATATCATGTTCATTCCCCATGTCTCTTGCTCAGGAAAGTTCCTGGAAAGCTGGGTATGTGGGATACTATATATCCATTACACTGTATACTGTATATATATCATGTTCATTCCCCATGTCTCTTGCTCAGGAAAGTTACTGGAAAGTTGGGTATGTGAGATATATCTATTACACTGTATACTGTACATATATCATGTTCATTCCCCATGTCTCTTGCTCAGGAAAGTTCCTGGAAAGCTGGGTTTGTGGGATATATCCATTACACTGTATACTGTACATATATTATGTTCATTCCCCATCTCTTGCTCAGTACAGTTACTGGAAAGCTGGGTATGTGGGATACTGTATATCCATTACACTGTATACTGTACATATATTATGTTCATTCCCCATCTCTTGCTCAGTACAGTTACTGGAAAGCTGGGTATGTGGGATACTGTATATCCATTACACTGTATACTGTACATATATTATGTTCATTCCCCATCTCTTGCTCAGTACAGTTACTGGAAAGCTGGGTATGTGGGATATATCCATTACACTGTATACTGTACATATATCATGTTCATTCCCCATCTCTTGCTCAGTACAGTTACTGGAAAGCTGGGTATGTGGGATACTGTATATCTATTACACTGTATACTGTACATATACGGTATTATGTTCATTCCCCATGTCTCTTGCTCAGTACAGTTACTGGAAAGCTGGGTATGTGTGATATCTATCCCTCATCATCCACATTACGAGCCTTGTGTACACTTATATTCATAATCCACGTTATGCAACCCTATGTGCAGTCACCCCAAACATATAAAGAGCAACATACAGCATAAAATAGAGAGTTGTTTGCTGTGGAGTTGAACCCTATGTGAGCAGTTCTTACCTTCAATGAGCAGAAGTCTCTTTTTTCAGATTTCAGTATCTCTGTGGGTATCTGGCAGAAATATGGAATACTTACTGCTAAGACCCTGCACACCACTCCCACTAAGTCATATGACCAAGACTGTATCTGTGTCCCCACAACACACTTTAAACAAATTTGTGTGAGAGCCTGCAGTACCTCGGTTTGCCAGAGGTGGAATCTTGAGGCTTTTCTGAAGTGTGTATCAGCTTGCAGTACCACAAAGGCACCAGAGAGGGAGTGTACACACATTGAGCACACGCACTCATACACACTCATACACACTTTCTCTTATATATGTGTATAAAGAGGACACTTGAGATTTTGATGCTAGGTGTATAAACAAGGTCTTCTCCATTGATTAGCATTGGCAGCTTTGTGGGGACCTGATTTTTGGTCCCCACGAAGACAGAGGTCCCCACACTGTTGGTGTGTATTCAGGTCCATGTCCCCACAAGTATAGCAAAACAAGTACACACACACACACACACACACTATATATATAAATTGTATGTATCTATATAATATATATATACTGTATATTTAGTGCTCAGCATAAATGAGTACATCCCTTGGGAGTTTAATCAAACTAAACGCAAGAACAATTGTCGAAATGTTTCCAAGACTAGGTTTCATACTGTAGAATACTTTTTTAACCCATCACATCAGAGTAAGGTTAACAATATAATTTTCATTACATAATCTTCAGTTTTACTGGAAAAATGAAGACATCCCAAATCAAAAAGTACTACATCCAGTATATTTGTCAGGCTCCCCGGGTCCCGACGTCGTTTCTCACTCACCGCTCCTGTCCCCGGGTCTCCTGCCTCCAGCCACACGTCCTCCTCGGCACCGCTCCCTGCTCTGGCCTCCGGCACCCGGGCGTCACGCATGTGCATTAGGGCGCGCGCGCGGTCACTGACTTCCTCTTAAAGGCCCTGCACTCCCTAAACAGGATATTACATCAGTCAGGGTCAGGTATATTAGGAGCTCCCTGCCTGGAGGGCGTCGCCTGTTCGTCAAGTTCTGCAAGCTAGGAGTCCAGGTCACCATGTGCCTTGCCTGTGCTAACTCTGTCTCTTTCGTAGAGTCTGCTCTGCCTCCGTAACCGGCTCCTGAATCCGGGTTTGCCTAGAGGTCCTCCGGTGTCCGTCAGCGGGGAATCCCACCACCGTTACATCTGCCTGTGCCTGTCTGTGATCCCCGGCTTCACCCGGCTGCCTCCCCGTTACATCCAGCTAACCCGGATCCCGTCTGAGCTTCCTAACCAGCACTCGTACCGGACTCCCTTAATTGTCTCCAAGAACTCTGTGGTTCTAAAGACTCCGTTCTACCCGTTCCCTGAGGGACGCTATCCCGGTCCCGCTAGTACTCCGGCTACCGTGTACCTAGGCCCTCTGGTGGGGTGACCGGACAGTCCCTGTATAGGGGTTAGCTCCAGGTTGCCTCACTGGGGGAGTCTGGTGCACGGCCCAGAGGATCCACCATCACCCGGACCTAACAGAACGAACAGGCCATGGATCCCGCCGAAGCACTAGCATCCCAACTGGCCGGATTGCAGCAGGAGCTGGTACGTTAGCGAGAAACCCAATCCAGTATGTTGGCCTTCATGACGTCAGTGGACACCCGCCTGAACACACTGCAATCCACAGCCACGTCCCTGTCCACTTCCGCCACATCCACGGCTTCCGTAGGGACAACTTCTGCGACCTCGCAACTGAGACTAGCCTCTCCGCCTCGGTTTGCCGGGGACCCCAAGAACTGCCGTGGGTTCTTGAACCAGTGCTCGCTGCACTTCAAACTGCTCCCACATCTCTTCGCTTCCGACCAAGCTGAGGTTGCCTTCGTCATGTCTCATCTGGAGGGTGAAGCACTGGCATGGATGAACCCCTTGTGGGAGAGGGAAGATCCAGTAACCACCAACATCCAGGACTTCCTGCACACCTTCCGCACCGCGTTCGATGAACCCGGACGTGCTTCTTCGTCCGCCTCATCCCTCCTCAGGCTACGCCAAGGAACTTTGACAGTTGGTCAGTATGCCATCCGGTTCCGCACGCTGGCATCTGAGTTGGGGTGGAACAATGAAGCCTTGACTGCCGCCTTCTGGGAGGGGCTTACCGGTCGTATCAAGGATGAGCTGGCCGGTCGAGACGTCCCCTCCACCTTGGACTCCCTGATCGCCCTCGCAACCCGGATAGACCTCCGCTTTCAAGAAAGGTCTAAGGAAATGTCCCGCGAGCGGCGCCCTGTAAGGCACTCCGCTTCTCCACAGAAGCCTATCCTCTCCTCATCCGGGCTCTCTGGCTCCTCCATCCATGAGCCCATGGAGTCCATGCAAGTGGCCCGGCTACGGTCCTCCGAGCAGCGTCGAGCGGAACGAGCCGCCAAGGGTCTCTGCTTCTATTGTGGAGATGGCGCACACCAGGTGCGTGCCTGCCCAGCGAAACCGGGAAACTCCAAAGCCTAGGGTTGGTAGGAGAGGCCACCCTAGGTACTGGGAAGCTCTCTGACCCAGTGACATGGACTGTACAGGTGACAACAGGAGAAACCCGCTTCACGGCAGAGGCATATCTCGACTCATCCACCAGGCCACAGTTGACAAGTACCAGTTACCTGTCACCCCGCTGCAGACACCGATCGTGATAGCGTCTGTGGATGGGAAACCCCTCTCTGATTCCGTCCTGTTCGTCACTAAACCTGTGAAACTGCGTATCGGTGCGCTACACACCGAAGAAATCGCCTTCTATGTTCTACCACGCATGTCTCATCCGCTTCTGCTGGGTTTACCCTGGTTACGGGTACATGAACCTACGGTCAGCTGGCGCACTGGAGAAATCATCCGCTGGGGCCCATCTTGTCATGAGAACTGCCTCCAGTCAGTCCAGCCCGTCCGTCGTCCTCCGGCCCCGGACTCCTTACCTGGTCTTCCTCCAGCCTATTGGTCCTTCGCGGATGTGTTCGATAGAAAGGAGTCGGAGGTATTGCCTCCACATCGACCCTACGACTGTGCCATTGACCTTCTGCCGGGAACCACACCCCCTCGGGGACGGATATACCCTTTGTCCCCTGCTGAGACCCGGGCCATGTCTGAATACATCACCGAGAACCTGGCACGGGGGTTCATTCGCAGGTCCTCGTCCCCGGCTGGTGCGGGCTTCTTCTTCGTCAAGAAAAAAGAAGGCGGGGGCGTGTCCTGGACATGGCGGCGTGAGGAAGCTTGTTCTCAGAGCTCCTGCGCCCATATCAGTGTCGCGGGCGGGGAGAAGGGTGTCAGCACACCGCGCTCACCCCTTCTGCTCGGGTCCGGCAGCTGCTCAGTGGTGGCTCGAGCTGTGGGCCGGATCCCAGGGTTTCTCGAGCGACACTCCTCGCCCGTGAGTGAAAGGGGAATTGTGGTTGGGTGTGGGGGGATTGTTATAGTTCGTGACGCCACCCACGGTTGTGGTGATTTCACCACCGCTGCTCAATTCGGGGGTCCCGGGGATGGTGATGCGGAGCAGCCAGGTGTTGTGTTGCCCCTCCGTGGGTAGGGGTTGGTGATCCCGGGGCCCGGTGGTGGAGAAGGAGGTGCGGGGCCTGGTGGGCGCAGGGACGCGGGGGCAGCGCTGTGCCTTGCGGCACTGTGGTACTCACTCAGCCTGAGACTTGGACACAGTTTGTACGGTAAACCAAACGGCTGGTAGGACGGTCCCACAGACGGCTGCACCTGCACTCCCGGTAGTTGACGGTGATGTCCCTCTTCCTTGCACCTATGTTTGACTGATGGTAGCGGTGGATTCCCTCCGGTTACTCGCTCCCCGACTGCAATCTGGGCCGGAGGAGCTCTACGCTTTGCCCGCAGGCGCTGGCCCTGGGAAACTGGTGCCGTGGCGGTGGCGGTGTCTCTCTGCTTCAGGTTGGGCTGTTGCCTTCAATCGGGACTTGGTTGTTGGGGGATCTACGTCCCCTTCACTGACGGATTCGGCAAATTTGGCGACTCCTAGCCTTGCCAGGGTCCGAGAGGCCCCTGCCCTGGTGCTGACTGTCCTTCGGAACACTGCTCCAGACCACCGGGCACACAGCCAACGGGGTCCTTCCAGGAACTTCCAAACGGTCCCCCTCCAGACAGTCACCGCCGTCGCTGACCTTGCTGTTCTGGCCCTACACAAAGCTGGACCCTTCAGGCTTTGCACACTCTCTGCTCTGTCACCGCTTCTTGCTCTCCTCCTTTACCACTTTTCCTTCCTTCACTTTCACTTCTCTGTTGTTTACTCAAGCTCGTCCCTCCTGGACTCCTGTTCACTCTTGCCCTCCCCGGGCTACTCTGCCTAGTACTTCCCGCCTCCAGAGCTGTGATCTCTTTGGTGGGCGGAGCCAACCGCCTGGCCCACCCCCTGGTGTGAATCATCAGCCTCTGGAGGAAGGCAACAAGGATTTCTGGTTAGCTGTGATGTGCCTACCTGGAGTGTGGGGTGTGGTGGTGTTGTGACCTGTGACCCCTGGCTTGCCCAGGGCGACACATTCCCCCTTAGCAAAATGCAGACCGTCCGCGGGCTGCCGTCCTACACCGGCTTTATTTTCTGAAAAAGGGGTAACAAGGTTAAGCAAACAAGAATAACATTTTTAATAAATCCCAAGACGGGAGGCACATTTCTTAAACGTTGCAACGGTTTACGGTTACGGTTTCCGCTCTCTCCCACCCAAGTAACCTGGCCCTGATGCTGCCCCTAAAACCCAGGCAGCACCCCTTGACCCACAGTCCAGCACACGGTACCCGAGCGGGATCTGTCCTTCCCTCCAGAGGGTAGCCACCGGTTCCTTTGGTGGCTGGGCCCTGGCCTGCTCTGCTCAGGGCCCTCCCTCCAACCTGCCTCTCCGGAGGCGGCATTGCGGAAAACGGTAACGGTAACCAACATATTTACAAGCCACTAACGTCTGTGGTTGCCCTGCAAGTTCACGGGCTTGTCCATGGATAGTTCCCATGCCTTTTTAAACGGTCCCCACGGGGACAACGGTGCCGGCTCCAGCCGGTTGCAAATCACAGCAGACAATCAGGTAAACTTCGGTTAATTTTCATTTTCCTTACCATTCTTTCCAAAACTTTTAAACAAACAACAACTCAGTGGTGGTCCCAACGGGGACGGTGCAACGGCATCCGCTGCCCTACTCCGGTCCTTCTGCTGCGTCATCCGAGGGAGGGGGTGCAGAGCTCACCCTGCTCTCGTTGCTGCCCCTGAGCTTTACATCCAGGGCAAACCACCCCCTCTCTCCGCAGTGCCGGGTATACCGCACCATGTCTCCCGGTATAAGGTTACGGCCAGGATGCTCCTCGGGCAGATGGGCATTCACGTCCCGCCGGGCCACAAACACTTCGGCCTCCAGGCCCGGTTCGTATATGAATCCGTAGCCCCGGCGGACATCAAACCGCCTCACCTGCCCTTCATACAACGGGCCCCGGACACGGAAGGTCGCCTGCCGAAGATTTTCCTTCTCCCGAATGGCTCAGGCCACCAGCTCGGCTTTCCTTCTCTCCCTCTCCGCGATCTCCAGGCCCAGCTTTGTCGGCTCCCTATCCCAGTAGGGCGCTTCTGCCAGCACCGGCGCACGGGTCGGGCCCCGCGGGACATCCAGTACGTTACCCACTGTCAGGAAGGTGGGCGGCGTACCCCGCGGTGTCATGGCCTTGGGCGCTGCCTTGCAGCAACAACCCGGCGCCACCTCAGCCGAGGTGTGGGGGATGGGCACAGGGGCTTTCCGCAGCTGGGCCTTCGGCTCAGAGCGGGGCATCGGCTCCGGCTCAGGAAACTGCTCGGGGACTGTCTCTGGCACAATCTTCGGGGCCTTCCATGGCAACACCTCCGGTTTGCTACGGGCTCCGGCTACAGGTCGGTCCGCTGGGGCGGACGGGCTGGGTATCGCTACCGGTGGCGGTGGTAGCGGGCCTAGTGGCGGGGTCACGGCCTCCGAGACGGGTGGCGAGGGAGGCAACGGGGGGAGAGGGCTTGGACCGGGTCCCTCAGCCACAGTGACCGGTCCCTCCGGGACATAGGGGCGTGGGTCACTCACCCTCCCTTCCTCCGCTTCCTCCTCGCGTCTCCGCACGGTGGCTATAACGTCCGCCATGTCGGTCTCCCACTCCTCCAAGAGGAGCTGCATCTTGACCTGCAGCCTTAGGTGGAGCTGCGCGGTCCGGATTTCCACCCACGCTGCGGTTCCCGGCGCGGGGGCCACGGTGTTTCGGGACGGCATCCACATGGTGACTTTCTCTCTTTCTTCCAGGAACGGTATGTTTGCAGGGTCCTGGCGTCCCTGCTTTTATAGCCGCGACTACATGCGGCCAGCTGCCATCGCGTCCCCCTTAGCTCTTTCCGGCCCCTCCTCTCTCGGGGCGGGGTTTTGGCCTTCGCGCCTCTACTGCTCGAGAAGACGCTCGAGCGGGAACTTTTCGCGCCAAAGATGGCGGCTTCTGCAATTTTTCTGCCGGATACCTCCGGCGGTAACAAGGCGCACCTCTACCAGACGGCAGAGCGGTAAGATCCTGTTCGTGACGCCAAGTTGTCGCGGGCGGGGAGGAGGGTGTCAGCACACCGCGCTCACCCCTTCTGCTCGGGTCCGGCAGCTGCTCAGTGGTGGCTCGAGCTGTGGGCCGGATCCCAGGGTTTCTCGAGCGACACTCCTCGCCCGTGAGTGAAAGGGGAATTGTGGTTGGGTGTGGGGGGATTGTTATAGTTCGTGACGCCACCCACGGTTGTGGTGATTTCACCACCGCTGCTCAATTCGGGGGTCCCGGGGATGGTGATGCGGAGCAGCCAGGTGTTGTGTTGCCCCTCCGTGGGTAGGGGTTGGTGATCCCGGGGCCCGGTGGTGGAGAAGGAGGTGCGGGGCCTGGTGGGCGCAGGGACGCGGGGGCAGCGCTGTGCCTTGCGGCACTGTGGTACTCACTCAGCCTGAGACTTGGACACAGTTTGTACGGTAAACCAAACGGCTGGTAGGACGGTCCCACAGACGGCTGCACCTGCACTCCCGGTAGTTGACGGTGATGTCCCTCTTCCTTGCACCTATGTTTGACTGATGGTAGCGGTGGATTCCCTCCGGTTACCCGCTCCCCGACTGCAATCTGGGCCAGAGGAGCTCTACACTTTGCCCGCAGGCGCTGGCCCTGGGAAACTGGTGCCGTGGCGGTGGCGGTGTCTCTCTGCTTCAGGTTGGGCTGTTGCCTTCAATCGGGACTTGGTTGTTGGGGGATCTACGTCCCCTTCACTGACGGATTCGGCAAATTTGGCGACTCCTAGCCTTGCCAGGGTCCGAGAGGCCCCTGCCCTGGTGCTGACTGTCCTTCGGAACACTGCTCCAGACCACCGGGCACACAGCCAACGGGGTCCTTCCAGGAACTTCCAAACGGTCCCCCTCCAGACAGTCACCGCCGTCGCTGACCTTGCTGTTCTAGCCCTACACAAAGCTGGACCCTTCAGGCTTTGCACACTCTCTGCTCTGTCACCGCTTCTTGCTCTCCTCCTTTACCACTTTTCCTTCCTTCACTTTCACTTCTCTGTTGTTTACTCAAGCTCGTCCCTCCTGGACTCCTGTTCACTCTTGCCCTCCCCGGGCTACTCTGCCTGGTACTTCCCGCCTCCAGAGCTGTGATCTCCTTGGTGGGCGGAGCCAACCGCCTGGCCCACCCCCTGGTGTGAATCATCAGCCTCTGGAGGAAGGCAACAAGGATTTCTGGTTAGCTGTGATGTGCCTACCTGGAGTGTGGGGTGTGGTGGTGTTGTGACCTGTGACCCCTGGCTTGCCCAGGGCGACACATCAGCATACAAACATAGCCTGCTGGCCCCGCTCACCCAGGATGGCCCCAAAGAAGAGACCGGGTGGTGCTGCTGCTCCTACCTCCCCCGTGGCGTGCCAGAGCTCACAGGGGAGCCTGAACAGGTTCCTGACGGCGCCAGGGCTGGAGCCACCGCTGGCGGTCCGGAGCAAGATGGCGCCGGCGGGCTTGCGGCTCCCTCCAGCAGGGGATTCCCCGGGCGCGGCCCGGCGCCCTCCCACAGCCAGCAACAAAGTGCGGGAGTCCAGCGGTGGGGAGAGTCGGCGGAGGGAGCTGGAAGCAGGACCGAAGGGAGAGAGCCCAGGTATGGAGGACTGGAGGAGGGGAGGAACCGCTCAGCCTGCCTCACAGCCTGACACCATGCAGACCGCTGCTGTGGAGGCGGAGACCTTGGACCCTGGGAGACTAGGTGATATGGGAATCCCTGCCATCCTCTGCACTCAGGGGTCCCCTCTCCCTCAGGGGCGCACTGGGTCCCTGTCCTTAACAGACACCCTACCCTCCGGCCCTCCACAAGAAGATATAAATGCTCTCAGGGAGCTCATCCTGGCCCTCCCTAGTAAGAAAGACCTGGAGGATGTAGTGGCCAGAATTGAATCCTCCCAGCAGATGGCGCTGTCCAACCTGAGAGAGGAAATGGTGGTGCTGGAGGACAGGATTGAGGCAACAGAGCAAGCACAGGAGTCCCTGGAGAGCAGGATGGAGCGAATTGAAAGGGACTGTGAATCTTCCAATGCCCGCGTCTGAGATCTAGCCCTGCTCCTGGATGATCAAGAAAACAGGAGCAGGAGAAACAACATCAGGCTGAAAGGTATACCGGAGGACTGGCCTCAGGATCTCCTGCGCACTAAAGTCCTGTCCATTTTCAATATGGTCACCAAACGTCCGCTAGAGGCTACCTACCTTTTTGATAGGATCCACAGAGTCGCCAGGCCCGGCCCCAGACCCACGTCCTTCTCCAGAGACGTGTTATGTCGCTTGCATTATTATGGAGACAGAGAAAGGATCCTACAGGGGCCTGGGCACACGGCTCTGTGCAAATAGACAGAGCAACGGTAAAGTTATTCCCAGACGTTTCCAGCCGCACATTGTATATGAGACGCCTGCTGCATCCTCTCCTGCTCAACATAAAAGAAGCGGACGCCTCCTATAGATGGGGCCATCCCTTCCACCTGATTGTACGCAAGGGGGATTCGGTGTTCTTGCTGAGGAGGTACCCGGAGCTGCCGAAGCTCTTTGCCTTCCTGGGCATACCAAGCTGCTCGGTTCCGGACTGGACTGCTTGGGAACCCCAGGCCTACTCGGAGCAACAGAGAAGAAAGGGGGGCGCCCCCACTGCTCAATGTGAGGTTCCGTGAGAATTGAGGCCCCTTACTGGCAAGGATTGTGTGGAGGTGTGACTACAACTGAGGCAACGATGGCGGTGGCGGAGTCAAGGAGATGGGAGGGACTTCTGTGTGCCTACGCATCTCCAAGAGTGGTTTTCGAGGTGGAAGATCGGTTTTGCGGGACACAATGTATTGGGGGATGTTTGTTGTATATACGTTGGCGGACCATAGGATGACGGGCTTCTGGGGGGGTTATTATTGTTTTCGGGGGCTTATCCTGGGGGGTGGGGTTAGTGGGAGGTTAGTGGGTGGTCCCTTCCTCACAGTCTGGGAGGGGAATCAGCCAGCATTAAAATGAAGGGCGCGGGTTTGCGCTCTGGCCGCGTGTCGGTTCGTGTCCCCGTTCTTCCCTTAAGTAGTCCCCGGGCTGGTCCCTGGCTCTACAAACAGTACACTAACTGTTTCTTTAAGTTTCTGGCTTTCTCTTTCTGAGCCACTTTCCTCTCTCTTTTCTATTCTTAAATTTCCTTCCCCTTCTCCTACTTCCTTCTAAACCCACTCCTTCCCCCCTTCCTTTCCCCCCCCCCTCCTTTGGTGTTTCTGTTTTTTCCCCTTTTTTATTTTTTTTTATTTTTTTTTTTCTCCCTTCCCGCTCTCTGAGTATGGCTAAAGAAAAACAGAACGAGCTACGAGTGGGCTCAATCAATGTCAAGGGACTTCATAGCCCGGAGAAACGTTCTATCCTATTGAACCTCCTATGGAGAAACCGAATCCAGGTCGTCTTCCTTCAAGAGACACACTACTGTGAATCCAGACCATACAGACTCTCGGACAGAAGGTACCCAATAGTACACCACTCACCCTCCCCGGACTCTAGATCAAGGGGCACAGGTATCTTGCTGTCCAGTTCACTCCCTTGGGAACTGTTGGACTCCCATTCGGATACCGACGGAAGGCTTCTGATGCTCAAGGGACGCATTGTCTCCCAGATTGTCACCTTTGTGGCAGTTTACTTGCCTAATACAGGCCAGTGCACCACCTTGTTGCGATACCTTGAGCAGATAGAGGAATTCTCAGAGGGCACTCTGATTCTGGGGGGTGACTTCAATGTCGTGTTGGAGCCATTGAGGGATAGTTCAAAGGGGGTGTCCAGTCTCCCACAGATGGCACTGCGCCGGATGAGACGGGGACTACATGATCATCAACTGATAGACACATGGCGATTGATGCACCCATCAGACAAAGACTTTTCATTTTACTCAGCAGCCCATAACTGTTATTCACGGCTGGACCTCTTCTTCCTCAAACACGGGGACCTTCATTCTCTCATGGACGCGTCAATTGAGTGCATATCCTTTTCTGATCATGCTCTGATTACAGTCACTATATCCCTCGACTGTCCTATCAGGAGACAGGGACAGTGGAAGTTGAACACTTCATTACTTACTGACCAGGTGACGATGCGGGAACTGGAGGAGACCTTGACTGAATACTTTGACAGACACAGCGGGGGGGAGGTGTCCCCCAATATTGTCTGGGAGGCGCACAAATGCGTTGCGAGGGGACTGCTCATTAAGCATGGCTCACGTTTGAAGAGGGAGCGGGCAGCAGAGATCACATCTCTCTTGGCCGATATAAGGGAGTTGGAGGTGACGCACAAGGGGTCTTTGGGAGGGGAGATAGGTGTTAGGCTGGGCAGGAAGAGGGAGGAACTGCGTACACTACTATAGCACAAAGCCAAGGGAGTATTAGCCAAGTGTAGGAGACACTTTTACGAATTCGGCAATAAGAGCGGCAGGGCCCTGGCTCGCGCTCTGAGGACTCAGAGATCAAGGGGTTATGTCCCTAAAGTGCACACTTCGGGAGGGGGCTGGGCCACACTGCCGAAGGACATCGCATCCGCTTTCAAAGATTTCTACTCCTCGCTTTACTCGATAGATGGGGGGCGATCTGAGAGGGCCGGGGCGGAATTGCGGCAACGCATACGGAAGTATATCTTGGACTCCGGCTTGAAACATTTTAAACCGGAGGAAGCGGCGGCACTGGAAAGGCCCATCTCCGAGGAGGAGTACTGGGCCGCTATCAAAAACTCACCTACAGGCAAGGCCCCGGGCCCAGACGGCTTCCCCTTGCAATACTACAAAAAAATGGGAGCTCTGTTGCTCCCCCCATTCCTCTCTGCCTACAATAATATCCCAACCTGCGCGGAGGTCCCACTGCCGAGAGACTCTTTAGCCGCTAATATAGTAGTCATCCCTAAAGAGGGCAAAGATCCCTCCTCCTGCTCTAGTTATAGGCCAATATCCCTCCTTAACATGGACTTGAAGTTATTTACTAGAATTTTATCAGATAGACTCTCCCCGCTGATTGGGGAGATTGTCCACACAGATCAGGCAGGGTTTGTAAGGGGAAGAGAAGCAAGAGACAACACTACTAAGGCGGTAAGTCTAATCTATAAGGCTAAAATGGACGGAACGCCTCTCATGCTCTTGTCGACGGACGCGGAAAAAGCGTTCGACAGAGTCAATTGGATATTTATGGAGGAGGTGTTGCAGGTAGTGGGGGTGGGGAGGATGATGTTCAGGTGGATCTGCTCTCTGTACAGTATCCCATCGGCGACAGTCAAGGTGAATGGCCTCATTTCAGACAGTTTCCCCATTCTCAATGGCACAAGGCAGGGCTGCCCCCTCTCGCCCTTGATCTTCATTTTGACCCTGGAACCCCTACTATGTCGAATTAGAGGAAACATTAATGTTTCGGGCCCTAGAGTTGCAGGTTCCACTTATAAAATCGCGGCGTATGCGGATGACCTACTCTTTTTCATAACTAATCCTCAGGTCTCCCTCCCCAATCTGTTAAGAGAGTTGGAAATCTACTCCTCTCTTTCTAACTTTAAAATCAACATGTCAAAGTCTGAAGCATTAAATGTATCTCTACCCCAGGAACAGGTAGTCACGCTTCAATCCACGTTCGGGTTTAGGTGGTCTAGTCAGTCCCTGAGGTACTTGGGGGTCCAGCTGGCGGCGGACACTAGCCAATTATACAAACTGAATTATCTTCCTCTCTTGCAATCCATTAGAACAGATTGCACAAGCTGGGGGAAGGGCCTCTTCACCTGGTTTGGGAGGTGTGCAATACTGAAGATGAATATTCTTCCTCGGCTATTATACCTCTTTCAGTCCCTGCCGATTCGGATCCCGGGTTCCTTTTTTAGGGATATGGCTTCGCTACACACTAAATTTATTTGGGCAAATAAACCGGCGAGACTCTCCCGTTCCCTCCTGTGCAGGCCTAAGAGCAGAGGAGGTCTGGGAATCCCTGATTTGAAAAAATATTACTGGGCCACCCACATGGTCAGAGTATGTAACGGGGAGCCAGGGGTGCCTCCGGCCTTGTAGTCGTGGCCCTTGCTGACAGGCTTACCCCTGGCGTCGCCGTCACTGGGGTATACAGGAGGTACCTTGGTGGGGCAGAGTGTGGTGATGCAGGTGTTGTCCGGCGCACAAATACTCTTCAGGCATGGGTCAATGCAAACAACAAACATGTTTTATTCTTCGCAATTCTTCACACTTGACAGTAACAAAGCACAATGCTGTGACGCTTCCTTTAGCTGAGGGGAAGTCTGCTCTAGCGTTCCCTCAAGTGGGTGACTTGCCTGACTACTTCACTTCGCCCGGCTCCCACTTCTGGCTACCCACAGCCTGGACCCACACCGGACTGCTTCACCCTACGAGGTTCCGCCCGCTCCTGTCTTCTCTGGCTTCCCTGTACTTCAGCTGCCACACTCTGCCCCTGGCTGTTCCTTCTTCGTTCCTGTCCCAGAGACAACTACCCCTGTTACACACTTTCTTCCCTCCTAACCTGCCGGCTCCTCCTCCCTAATGTGGTGACAGCCGTCCCACCCGGCCACTAGGGGGTACCCTAACTCAACTCACATACATACAATATAAACATTTTTATTAATAACGTTTCCGGGTTAACTAGGCTTCTTTGTGAGGGGTCTGTCCACCCCTTACAAGTACTAGATTGGTGCCGCCATTCTGGGACAAAGGCATGGGTTGCACTGGAACAGAGTTTCTCGGACATACACCTCCCGGCCACTCCTTGGCTTTTGCACTTATCCCCGTCAAACTTGAAATCTCACCCACTTATTGGTGCCACCCTGGAATGCTGCTCAAAAAATGAGATTCAGCGACTTCTCCTTCCAGTGCCTTCCTGCAGGTCGCCCATGTTGGGGGACCCGGAGTTCTGTCCCGGCCTCTTGGACCCTGTCTTTCGGAGCTGGGCCCTGGGGGGTAGATTCAGAGCATGTCACCTGGGAGGAGGAGGAGACTGGCTATCGCTTACGGATATCCGCAGTCTCTTGACCCCGGACTTCATGGGGAGCTGGAGGGCGATGCAACTTAGGCATTTTCTGTGTTCCCGCCCCGGCTTCACTCAGTATGCAGGGCCCCCTACGAGGTTCGAAAAATTGTGTCTAGAGGGGGGCGTTCTACGGCATTCACTCTCTATAGTATACAACATGTTATCAGACCCAGGAGACTTGCCCATTCCGACCTACTTACGGCAGTGGGAGAGGGATCTGGGGATTGCTCTGACTGACATGCAAAGGAACAAAATCCTACTGTTAGCACATAAAACATCGATCAGTTCCAGATTGTTGGAGGCCAACTAACAAACTGCTGGCAAGGTGGTACAGAGTCCCGACTAGACTGCACAGGATTTTCCCTGCGGTGGACTCCACTTGTTGGAGATGTGGATTAGAGGAAGGGGACTATGTACATGTTTTCTGGTCATGTCCCTCTCTGCAGAGGTTTTGGTCAGGGGTGAGGCAGGTAATCAGACAGGTAACAGGGACGCAAGAGACACTGGGCCCGGAGTTGTTTCTTTTACAATTATCGGAGCTCTCGATCCCTAAATACAAGCGCTCCCTGCTAAGTTTCCTGGTCATGGCCGCCAGGTCCTGCATTCCTCTTGGCTGGAAGTCTACTGCTCCTCCCACGATGGCCCAATGGGTATCAAGAGTCAACGACTTAATGCATTTGGAGGATTTGACATCCTCTCTTCATGATCGCCGGGAGGACTTCTGCGGGACGTGGCTGCCATGGATGGAGTTCACTTCCTCAACGGACCACACAGGTCTGCTCTCTGGCCCACAGGGGTGTCCTGGAGGGTTGGCGGCGTGATGCTTCGAGAGTCCCCCTCCTCCCACCCCACCCCCCCCTTTTTTTTTTTTTTTTTTCTTTCTTTCTCCCTCTCTTCCCTTCTCCTCTCCCCTCTCTCTTCCTCTCTTGCCTCATTTCCCGCTCCCTCCCATAATTCTCCCTTGTTCTTGTCATCTAATTTGCGCTATACTCTTTTAGAATTCCTTTTTTCTTCTTCTGCTGTACATTCTTCTCTCTCTGTATTGTGTCGGTTCCCAAAAAAAAAAAATAACAAAAATTATAACCAGACCAGACTTGCTTGGATGGAAGATGGATGCATAAGGGTACTGGTGGTCGGGACACTTGTTATTGTTATGTACCTGATAAACTCTATGTCGCTCCGTTTGGAGCGGAAAGTTTTCATTGTTACATGTTGGTATTTAAAATAAAGAATTAAAAAAAAAAAAGAAAAAAGAAGGCGACCTACGGCCCTGTATCGATTACCGGGGACTAAACCAGATCACAGTGAAAAACAAATACCCCCTTCCTCTCATCCCTGAACTCTTCGATCGGCTCCGGGGAGCCCGTATATTCACCAAATTGGATCTCCGTGGGGCTTACAACCTGGTTCGCATACGCTCCGGGGACGAGTGGAAGACCGCCTTCAACACCCGGGACGGGCACTATGAATATTGCGTGATGCCCTTCGGCCTTTGCAATGCTCCGGCAGTCTTCCAGGAGCTGGTGAACGACGTGTTCAGGGACCTCCTCTATGTCTGTGTAGTTGTATACCTGGACGACATCTTAATCTACTCCCCAGACCTACGTACCCACAGAGAGCACGTGCAAATCGTGCTACAGAGGCTGAGGAAGAATCGCTTATACGCCAAACACGAGAAGTGTGTGTTCGAACAATCATCTCTCCCCTTTTTGGGCTATGTAATATCGGACACCGGACTGCAGATGGATCCCGGGAAGGTCTCTGCTATCCTCGACTGGCCTCCTCCTTCGGGACTAAAAGCCATCCAACGTTTCCTCGGTTTTGCTAACTACTATCGCCAGTTCGTCCGTCACTTCTCGACCCTAACTGCTCCGCTCTCCGCCCTGACCAAGAAGGGGGCCAATCCGAAGGCTTGGACACCCGAGGCCGAAGCAGCTTTCTGCTCTCTGAAGCGGTCCTTTGCTTCTTCTCCCGTCCTTCACCGTCCTGAGTTGAACCGCCAATTCACCCTGGAGGTTGACGCCTCCTCCGCAGGGGCAGGAGCCGTACTTATGCAGAAATCCGCCACCGGGAAGATGGTCACCTGCGGCTTCTTCTCCAAGGTCTTCTCAGCCCCAGAACGCAATTATACCATTGGTGATCGAGAGCTCCTGGCCGTTAAGATGGCGTTGGAGGAATGGCGATATCTCCTGGAGGGAGCGGTTTACCCGGTGATCATCTATACTGACCACAAAAACCTGGAGTATATATGCTCCGCTCAAAGGCTGAATTGTTTTTGCCATTTGGGTTTTGCACTGCAAAGCTTAGTTTTTGACCAAAGTTCTGCAACAAAAAGGCTGCAGTTTGAACTGCATAGTGCGGACAAGAAACCCAAATTCCCATAGACTTTGCTTGAAAAGCAGAACACAACCATTTTGGCATTAAACGCTGCAGTTGAAAAAGCAGCAAAAAAGCAGGTAAAAAGCAACGTGCGGACATAGCCTAAGTGTGTGCAGTGAGTTTGAGTTTTGTTTTTTTGTCCTCTGTCTATTTGTGTGAGATAAAACTACTCCTGTCCCTCTCCAGGGGTGAGGGGGAGAGGGTATAGACCAGGACTATTCAGGAGCTAGGGTTAGGAAGGCTGGCCAAACATTGTCACCATTAGATGTATCTTTGGTAACAGGGACAGCTAGGGTTACCCTAGCCCTAGTCCAGTATAAGTGTCGCGGGCGGGGAGGAGGCCGCCGCCGCTGCGCTCTCGCTGGCGCTCGGGTCCGGCGCTGCTGCTGCCTGGCTGCTCGGTGGCTCGAGCAGTGGGCCGGATCCGGGGACTCGAGCGGCGCTCCTCGCCCGTGAGTGAAAAGGGGTGGTTTGGGTTTGGGGAGTTGGTCCGTGACACCACCCACAGTTTGTGGTGAGGTTGGGACACCACCGCTGCTCTGGACGGGGATCCCGGGAGCGATGACAGGGAGCAGCCGAGATGTTTCTCTCCCCTCCGTGGGTAGGGGGTTGGTGGTCCCGGGGCCCGGTGAGGTGGGACGGGGAGGCAGGGTTGGCGAGGTGCAGGGTCAGCGCGGTGCCGGACGGCACGGTGGTACTCACTCAGCCAATGATGGATACAGAGACTCCGGTAAAACAAACGGCTGGATGGACGGGTCCCGCAGCCGGCTGCTGTGGTTACTCCCGGTAGGTTGGTGGTGGCTGCCTTTCCCTGCACCTGTTGTGTATCTTCGGTCCCGATGGTTTCCCACCGGTAACCCGCTCCCCAGTTTGGATATGGGCCAGAGGAGCCCCTTTTGCCCGCAGGCTCTGGCCCTGGGAATTCTAACTGTGGCGGTAGTTGTATTTCCCTTTCTCGGTTTGGATGGTTGCCTTCAGTCGGGTCTTTGTTGCTAGGTAACCCCGGAGGTTCCGGTTGCTAACGGATTTGACCAGTTTAACGGCGACTCCAAGCCTGGTCGGGGTCCGTAGGCCCTGCCGGTTTGTGCTGGCTTCTCTTCGCTCCCCGGTTCAGTACCGGCAGACCACCGCCCGTCCCCGGTCCTACGGTTCCGCGTCGATCGGTCTCTCCTGCAGACGGCCACCACCGTCTGCCAACCTTGCTCTCAGTGCCCGGGCCACGTGCCCGGACACGGTCAGTTTACTCCTCACTTGCCACTTCACTCCTGCTCCTTCACTCTCCCTAACTGTTCTGTTCTCACTTCCTTTCCCGCGTCCAGGATTGTGAACTCCTCAGTGGGTGGGGCCAACCGCCTGGCTCCACCCCACCTGGTGTGGACATCAGCCCCTGGAGGGAGGCAACAAGGATTTGTGTGTGACTGGTGTGCCTATCTCAGGGTGTGGGGTGTGTTGTTGCAGTACCTGTGACGACCTGGCTTGTCCAGGGCGCCACATAAGCACCCGTGTTCCAAGGTACCTCATCATAGCCCGTGACGAGTGCACGTCTACATGGCCCAAAGCGATGAAGCATCTTTTCTTTTAATATAGAACATCTGTGAATTCATGTTACCATTAATGAAATGTAGCTCCAGACACTAGCAGCTCTCATGTAACCCCACATAAGGACACTGCCACCACCATGTGTCACTGTAGGCACCATGCAGTTTTCTAAATCTATTTTTTAAATGCATGGTGCCTACAGTGGAACATGGTAGTTAAAGGGAATTTGTCACCAGGTTTTGCCACCTATTCTGACAGCAGCATAACATAGGAGCAGAGATCCCGATTCAAGCGATGTTCTCTTATTGGGGTGCTTAGTGTAGTTTTGATAAAATCACTATTTAATCAGCAGTAGATTATCATTACAGGACTACTTGGCGTGCTGCCAGGTAGTCCAGCATATTCATGAGCTCTGTATAACTGGTAGATCTGCTTCAGAGAAAACTTTGATTTCATCAACATGACAGCAAACAGCTCAGTAAGTGACACATCACTGAAATCAGGATCTCTGCCCCTACATTATGCTGCTCTCAGATGAGGTAGCAAAAACCTGGTGACAGATTCCCTTTAAGGCTCAATTTCTGGGTCTGGCAACAATTATGATGTCACTTTATGCCTTAACTTCAATCGTGACATCAGCAAGCCTTCTGGAAGCTTAACCCCTTTGCGATGAATGACGTACATATTTTTCACGACTGTTAGAAAGCCAATCAACATGCGGGCATTGCCTGCCATACAAACACGAAAAAAGTACAACAAGGCAGCACGCTTATATAAAATTATTGAATGATACCTTCTATGTTGTGCAAAAACATGCAAAGATTTTATTCAAATATAAAGTGGCAATCAAACACATCTAAAATAACTTAAAATACACATACAAAATTGTGATCATCCAAAATGACCCTGCATGGTTACAGACAAAGGGTCCCTATAGTCACCAATAAAGGTTAAATACCAACATACTGCAATACCCCCACAGTAATGAATTATGAGGTTAAAGACGAAGATTGGTATCTGGCGGTGTTATATAAACTGCACTGGTTCTCAAATAAATGTGCTATGGATATATGTGTCGCGCACCTGTAGCGGTCGCCTCAGGGACTTCACTCCACCTTCGGGGACGCCACGGGGTCTCCACTTCTTGGTACTTCTGGCTACTGGTATATCAGGTTTATTTACATGGCAGTCGTGACGCCACTCACGGTTTGCGGTCAGGGTTACGGGTGACTGCCACTGCTGATTTAACGAGCGTCTGGAGCTGATGGGATCTGCAGTCCGATGGTGTAGCCTCCCGTGAGTGAGGCTGGCCCCACGGGCTTGGGTGTGTGTGGAACAACAGGTCCCAGAATAACTCAGTCTCAGTCCAAGATGTCTTTCAACTTGTTTTACTCACTTTCAGTTGTTCTGTGAAGAACCCGGGCGATGCTGAGATAAACCAGGTGGAACCAGGTATCCTTTAGGCTGGCCTAAGGGTAACCGTTAACTTGCCTTCCTAGCACTTCATGTTTCGGATAACCACTGACTTGAAGTACCGTGGGATTCATCCAGGGAAGTCGCTGCTGCCTTTTTTCCCCTTTTTGGCCCGTGTGCTGGCAGCGTGGATCAAGGAAGATGGCTCCAGGCTCAATCCTGCTTATGGGCCCCCTCGTTGCTGCTGAGGCTCGGACTCTAGTTTGTTGGTGTGGGACTTGTGGTTCCCCTCACCAGCAGGTTTAGCAGATCATTAAATGGACGTCTACTCTAGGAACCTGTTCCCCGTGCGTGCCTAGTCACCAGAGTCTCCGTACTCGACCAGCTGACTTCCTCAGCATCTTTCTGACAGACTGGCTGGTAACCGTTTTCCCCCGCTAACGGCTACCACACATGCAGGGTCTGACTAGCGTGTCCGCGTACGTCTCTCTCCTCCGGCAACTTTCTGCGCTTCTCCACTCCAGACTGGCTAACTCCTCCTACTTTCCTGACAGCCACTGCCACCTTAGCTTCCAGACCCTTCCCTACACCCCTAGCTGAGATGCGGAGGCAAGCCCCCTCTTGGGTCTGCCCAAGGGTCCCCTCTCAAGGTGTGGGAGACTTGGTTGCTATGTGTCTGTGCGTACACACCCTATTCCAGCCTTTGAATTACCTGAAGGTACTGCCCCAGCATGGGTGCAGTACCCAGTGGTGCCTGACCAGGTCAGGGGCGCCACATATATTACCAGGGCCACCATATGGCTGATAAACCTAACCTTCCAATCTTTCCCTAAGGTGCTAGTGCAGGGCATGCAAGTAGCAAAAAAAAAGAAAAACAAATATTTCTGGCCCATAGCCTGAGTGAACATGGGTATAGTTACCAGGGACCCAATGAAGGGGTCAGGATGGCACAGAAAAAAAGCCCGACGCGTTGCGCCAGTCAAGCTGGCTTCATCAGGAGGATTGCCTGCCATACATAGTAATGCCGTAGTCATGTTGGTTACTGAGGATTAGTGTGATTGGCCGGCTGCATTGCGTCATCTGGTCTTACATAAGACCCAATGATGTGATGCTCAGCACGCTCTCTTCTGGAAGCAGGTCAGAGAGAACTGATCTAAGAGGGAGAGCTTAGATTAGAGCAGACATATAGGCAGTGTTTCATTGCTTTTGCAATAATTGCATACTGCTGCTGCACCATTAAAACAAAAGTCATTTTTAGACCTACTTACTGTCCTTTCCCTAGTAAAACCGCTGTAAGCTGCATTCAGTGTAGGGATAGCTGCTGGAGGAGGGATAGTAAATTATAAAAACTACTTGGGGTCCGCCCTATTTTTGATAATCAGCAAACGTAAAGCTGACAGCTGTCAGGCTAGGAAGGTCCATGGTTATTGTGCTGTTTCCAACCTAAAAAACTGCAGCCCGCAGCTGCATCAGAAGTGGCACATCACATTAGATTTACCAATTATGGCGCTTAGCCTCAGCTTTTCCTGAATGCCTTGGTGGGGTGACAATTAAAGTAATGGTACTTGGGGTTGATGTCAGCTGTGTCAGCTGGCATCAAGCCTTGGTGTTCCTAATGGGGAGGTGTCTATTAGACACCCCCATTACTAACCCAGTAAGTATAAAGATAATAAAACACACAAAAATATTTATAAAAAAAAAAAAAATACACCCCAACTCTAGCCCTGGTTCACCAATTTATTTGAAAAAAAAAGTGATGTAGATCTTAAGTAGTCCACCAAAACCAATGTAGTCTACAAATGCTTGAGTTTCCCATTGTCTTCCATTATACTTGTTACTCAAATCCAGCCCATCCAAGCGTCCATCCTGCTCGATTCGAGTACTGAGCACACGAGTATTTTAGTGCTTGCTCATCACTAGTCATGATAAAACAATCTCAGATTCACTGAGGTATGTTGAAGCATTCCAGAGTTATTAAAGTGACACTGGTCAAATTTCTAAAATGAGGCTCGGTGTCACGATGGCTTTGGGATAGCGCGGAACCGGGGCACATATGCTGTCCCTCAAGCTAGAGAACTCTGTTATCCCTAGTCTTAGTGATACCCCTAATGGTGGAGAGGCCCGAGTCTCCTTCCTGACCCTGCTACTGACCAGTCCAGATCAGATTCCCCCTCTACCTATGCAGGGATGGGATTGGAGTGTGTAGAAACCCACAGATAAGGACAGACATGGGAAAACCAAAATTCTGTCACACAGCACGCACACACAAAGGAAAAGGCGATAAGAGATTCAGGAGGAAAACCAAGAGTAGGAAGGAAGTATAAAACAACAGGGATAAACTTCACAACCATTCCCAGGAATAAGCACAACTTTCACAAGAGAGTTTGGGGCACCACACCTCACAGACCAACATAGAATAATCTATAAGTGGCATGGGTAGAAGGATTCTACTAGCATAACTAGGAGGAAAACAGATGTACTAGGTCTCCCAACAACGTGATTAAATGAGCAAGCAGACTAGCCTGCCTATGAATCAGCACACAGCAGATCAACGCCTCTGTTGATCCCAGACACCAGAGGAACCATTGGGCGGAGTGTCAGAATCTGTAATCTGAACAGAGCACAATGCCGCCATGGCAGTCAGCAAAGTGTGTGCAAAACTTTGTGTGACACTCTGTCATTAACATACAAGATGGTTCGATCCTTAAGGAGTTAAAGGAGACACCATGCAATATCACTAAAATTACCTATTACCCACATTTAGCTTGTCTTCTTCCTCGGCAGCATATCCTAGGTACAGGCGCGAACGGCGAAAGGGAAAGGAAACCCTGTGTCTAGGGAAGGGGGAAAAAGTGACCCATGACCAAACCTACCGCTGGTCCCTCACCACTAGATAGGTTCTGCACGTATGCACTGAGCCGGATACCTGACCCTAGATATCGCTAGTGCTGGACCCTAAATAGGGAACGGGTGGGATGATCTCTTCATCAACCCCACTAAAGACTAGAGAAGACACAAGGAGGACACACATGGAGAAAATGCATGAACTACTTATCTATAGAGGACTCGGGTGACTCAGGTAGAAATTCAGCAAAGTTTTATCAACGATACTATGGATAAGTACAAGCCACCTGCTTGCAACCAGAGCTTGAATGAACTGAATAATATCACCAGCACAAGTCCAGGAAAGATGGGAGTATTTAAGCACAAGGGGAACAATGATAATCAGCGGCTGGAAGGAGGGCTTCGCTGGGTCCTAAACGGGAAGAGATGAAAACCCAGCAGGACACTTACCTAGTACCGTGTTTCCCCGAAAATAAGACCTCCCCCGAAAATAAGACTTAGCAGGAGTTTTCAGGGAGGCTTAAATATAAGACATCCCCTGAAAATAAGACCTAGCCGCGGTTCAATAATGAAGTGTCCGTGCAGCGGTAAAAAAGTTAAAGAATTCTGCAGGACACTTCATTATAGACAGCGGACACCCCCTAAAGAAAGAAGAGAGAAAACCTCCGATCATACTCACTAGACGCCGACCAGGAGCAGGGGAGCGCATCAAAGTACTGCGGCGGAACACACACATTAGATCACACACACACACACACACACACACACACACACACACACACACACACTACAGATCGCATACACACACTCACCACATCCAGCAATATCACTTGCTTCTCAGCGCGCATTAGGACCTGCGACACTGTGCAGTGAGCTTCCAGGACCTGCAGGATGATCACATGGCCTGAAGCACGTGGTATCTCCAGATGTTATGAGTGCGTGTGCGCGATAGTACAGGTATGTGCGATATTGTGAGTGTGTGTGAGTGTATGCAATCAGATGTGTGAGTGTGTGCTCTGATGTGTGAGTGTATGTTCTGATGTGTGAGTGTATGTTCTGATGTGTGAGTGTCGGCAAGAGGCAGAGGAGGACAGCGTGCAGCACAGCTGCCTGGAGCGCCCACAGGAGATCACAGGGAAGAATGGTGTGAAATCTGATGTGTGTGTGTGTGTTTGTGTGTATGCTGTCTGATGTGTGAGTGTGTTCTGATGTATGTGTGTCAGTCAGATGCAGGGGAGGACAGCGTGCTGCACACAGATCACAGGGGGATAGATATGGAATCTGATGTGTGTGAGTGTGTGTCTATATGAGTGTCTGCTATCTGATGTGTGAGTGTGTGATCTGATGTGTGAGTGTGTGATCTGATGTGTGAGTGTGTGATCTGAAGTATGTGTGTCGGCCTGATGCAGGGGAGGCGTGCAGCATACCTGCTGGGAGATCACAGGGAGATCTGGGAGCCATACAGACGCTGGGGCTGGTAAGTATGACGATCCTGGGAAGGGGGGGGGTCTGCTTTTTGTGGGGGGTAAACTTACCCCCAACCATGTCTCCTCGAGAATATGACACTCCCTGAAAATAAGACCTAGTGCTTTTTTCGAGGCAAAAAATTTATGACAGTGTCTTATTTTCGGGGAAACAGGGTAGCATGAATATTAACATCAGGGACAGTAGAAAGTCAGGGAGCATTTTGCACTCCCAAACGCTGTGATCTTCTAATGCCAGAAACCACATGACTGTCTGTCACACCGTGACACACCCATGACAATATAACGAAGACTCTTAATATTTTTTTTTTCCAGATATGGCTTATTATAATGTTTAAATGTAAGTCCTGGACTTCTCATCAACCAGCAAAAGTGATAGAAGAGCTCTCCATCTCCACCAAGTACTGCCTCAGACAGTTTCCTCTCCTTGTTCTCTGGATCATTGTACATAAATGATATGCGAAAAATATTTCACAACTTACTGGTTATGTTCTGTAGAGGATTATTATTATTATTATAGCACAGTGTTTATTACACTGAGTCTTTATTTGCAGATAACGCGGCTGCAACTGAATTGTTAAGAAAATGTCCATTCTCTAAGTGCTACACAGTTGAGCATTTTACCAAAGCCGATGGGAAAAACTGACCAATGATATCCACAAATAATTACTGTAACTGACTAGTTTCCAGCTGCTCGCAGAGAGATGGAAAATCCATCAGACCCCCTCCCCCGATCCATGGCGGAACTAAGAAACATTGTATATGTAAATGTAACATTACCAACCAATAACCTGCACAGAGATGTTGCAAGATGATTTGCAGATTGTAGATTACTGAATGAGTTCACAGGTCATGACTTATGACAGTTTCTATAAATATCTTATGTCTTTTACATTGTCCTCCTATGGGAGGAGCTGCAGGCAGAGCGCATGGAATCGGCTTTTTTTTTTTTTTTCACTACGGACATTTCTGCAGCGATTTAAAGAGCACATGTGCTCTTCAGATCGCTGCAGAAATTTCTGCAGTGAAGTACGCAACGTGCGCACATAGCCTAAAACTGTTCCAGCAAGAGGGAAAGCTAGGACGTTTCTTTCTTTTCATCTGTTAAAGGCACACTAAATACAGTTGTATCATTGCTTCTTAAAGGGGTGGTCCACTACAAAGCATAGTGGACATATTGGTGTAAAGCTGACAGAATGCTTTTTCTTTTTCGATATGCCTTCTGTAGTCCATTCTACCTGTGAGTGGCGCTATCGCTGTCCGCTCATCCCCATCACATGACCCCGTGCTGCAGTGACCTCTGATGTCCAGTGATGTCAAGTCATCTTCCGGAATTAGAAATTGACCCAACATAACTGAGGTGGGACCCAGTCTCTGTGAGTGACTGGTCTGTTGGTGGATTTTCCCCGCACATCACAGCCCAGCCCTGTGCGATTCAGCACAGAGCATGGTTAACGGACATTGTTTTTAAGGGTTGTGGACAGCCATGTGGTGAGAAATGCTGGACTGCTCATTCTGCCATCTGACTTGTGGGGACCATGATATTTTGTGTGGGGTATCATCAGTGGCATAACAACAATCCTTTGCAAAATATTAACTTGGGCCCTGACCAGCATGATGCTCAGCTAAACAATAATACTGTTCTAATGTCCTCCATCCTGGCCCCTATCTTTTATAATTTCCACTAAATGGCCACTATCCTGTTATAATGTCCTTTGTCCTCACCCTCATCCTGTAATAATGACTTTCATAATGTCTCCTGTCCTGGTCCCCCATTCTGTAATAATACCCCTTGTCCTATAATAGCGTCCCCCATCCTGGCCCCATCCTGTAATATTGTCTCTTGTCCTGGGCCCCCTTTTCTGTAATACTGTCCTTTGACCTATAATAATATCCCCTTCCTGGTTTAATGTTTTTTATCCTAGACCCCTTTCGTTCTTCTCCAGTACATTTTAAAAAGAAACAAGCAATTATTGTTACCTTACCCGGCTCCCACGAAGCGTGGCGTCCCTCTCTATAGCCGTTGCAGAAGCTGGCAGCTGAATTTTGCATGCCTGTATAATAATAATAATAATAATCTTTATTTCTATAGTGCCAACATATTCCGCAGCGCTTTACAATTCAGGGGGATCATATACAAACAAGTAACAGTTATAGAAAATACAATATTTAGAGGGAAAAAAGGACAACCCTGCTCGTGAGAGCTTACATGTGCAGTGCTTGACACCAATGTCATGCGCTGCCCGTCACTGGCAGGCCAACATCTGAAGCTGGCCTCTGATTGTCCGGCAGTGTCTTGCAGCACAGAGACCTAGCAGGTGTCTGTGCAGCGCCCCAAGGGGCAGGTGTTTAACTTACTCTTTGCCGGGCCGTTGCGGGTCAGGTCAGGTGATGTCACGGGTGGCCTTGCCCGGTTCCGTTGTTCCAAGGCGTTCAGTAAATGAAGGGAAAGCGAGGTGATTGGGGAAAGTGTGTCATTACGCCACCTGTGGTATGCAGCCAGGGAGTAGCCGCCGCTGCAGAATTCCTCACAGAGGCGGGTGTTATGGGATGGTGTTGCTTCCCACAGGCGGAGCGGGCCCCGGGTGGGTTGATGGGGGTTGGCGGTCCCTTGGAAGCGCCGGAGCGCGGGGCGACAGCATCGCTAATTAGAGACTGAGTCGGCAACTGCGGTTCCAGGTTATTTTACTCACTGATTAAAAGTTGCACCCAGATGCTGGTCTCTGCCGTCATGGGCTCCGATCAATCCCAAGCAAGTAAGGGGCCACCACCAGTGTTTGAAGAGAGAAAGAGAGAGAGTGTCCTTTTCCTATGATGTCCCCCTCAGCAGTTAGGTACCCGGGCTGAGCTCCCACTCCAGGCCCAGGCCTAGTGAAATCCAAGAGTTCCCGAAGTGTCTTGTCAGAACGATGGTCCTGACTTGTCTGAGTGTTTGAGTGTGTTGCATCTACCTCTACCCCTAACTGGACTCTGCCCCCCAGGTGGCTGGCTTCAGTGACTGGAGAAGTCCCATGCATCGTGATGGCCACCCCTCTGCCTACCCTGAGCCATCCCACCCTGTGGGATGGCTCCTAAGCTGTATGTAAAGTATGAATGTGGAACACCGGTAATTAATTTCCCCTTACCTGAGATGGATACCGCACCTTAATTCAGGTGCAGTACCCTGTGGCGACCATAGCCTCAGGGGCGCCACATCTGCACCACAATACATTTCAGCTGAATGTGCAGCCGAGGACACATCCAGGTGAAATTGGTGTATGCGGGCCACTCCTACACGGACCCAGTTGCACCCTTTGCAACTGTGATCATTAAGGCCCAGGGAATCATACTTAGTGGGGGCCATAATATTGTGTGTGCACATGGGGGCATCATACTTTGTGAGGGGAACTTTAGGGACATCATGCTGTGGGAAACATTACACTGTTCTTAGGGCACTATACTTTGGATGTAGTCGGCACTGTGAAGGCAAATTGAATGAGTGAATTCACTATGCTGATATCAAACAGTAGTGAGTGGAAGCTATCTTATTCTTCGGGTGTCATGAAAGGGGTATTATACTGGTAAGAACACTAAGGGGCTTCAATAGGGGCTGTGAGATAGTGGGTCCATTGATATGTGACGGACGGTACGTATCTCCCAGAATGCGTATAGAAACATATTAGAGCCCTACATAGTGGTCAGTCCAGTAACCTCCAGGCCGGGTTATGCAGGTGGCTCATGGCCACAGTTCTCGTTTAAAAGCTCTTTGCAAAGGCCTGGGTGGGGCAGAGCTGCTTTTGTAAGCTGCAGAGCAAGAAGCTGAGAGGAGTTCAGACCCGTGTGGTGTGATAACACAGGTCTGTGGGGCTCCCTGAAAAGCAGTACGGGGTACAGTAATACCGACTTCTACGGCAGCGGGTACCTGTGTGACGTGGTAACCTATGGACTGTATAGCCTGGATGTATCCTGAAAGACGTATATTCCTGTGCGGCAGCGGTAAATAAACTGATGTTAATTGGACTTTTTGGGTCACTGCCTCTTTGTCGTCCTGGGGGACCCCCACCCCGCTACAGGGCATAATTACTGTGTATGTGTCACAATACATGTCAATTTCCCGGTTCTTAAAAGTTGAGAAGTATAAGCTCGCCTACCCTGCCGAATATTTTTTGAGTGAGTGGGGAGAGCAAAGGGGGAACCAATTAGGACCTTTGCTATGGGCCCAGTGATTTTTATATATGCCCATGTATATCCCGGGTGCCCATATTGATAGTGGCATAAATCATACCTCCCAACCGTCCCGGATTCTGCGGGACTTGCACGATTTATCAGGGCTGTCCCGCACTCCCGCGGCTCACAGCTGATGTCCCGGCTCCTCCCCTCAGTGAAGTGAATAAATTAAATTATCATCGGCTCTGGATTTTCGGGGCGGCCGGGACTCAAACTCACGGAGCTGTGAGTTCATTGTTTCAAAGGCAGCAGCTCTAACCACTGAGCTATTGCCTCTATTGAAAGCAATAGGAAGATTTTGTTATCTTGACCTCTATACTGCAGGTGAGACACCAGAAGCAGGTTATTCAGCTGCAAAGATGGATGATAGAGGGATGAATGGAGGGCTAGAAGGAGGGATGAATGGAGGGCTAGAGGGAGGGATGAATGGAGGGATAGAGGGAGGGATGAATGGAGGGATAGAGGGAGGGATGAATGGAGGGATAGAGGCAGGGATGGATGGATGATAGAGGGATGAATGGATGGATGAATGGAGGGATAGAGGCAGGGATGGATGGATGATAGAGGGATGAATGGAGGGATGAATGGAGGGATAGAGGGATGAAAGGAGGGATAGAGGGAGGGATGGATGGATGATAGAGGGATGAATGGAGGGATAGAGGGAGGGATGAATGGAGGGATAGAGGGAGGCATGAATGGAGGGATAGAGGCAGGAATGGATGGATGATAGAGGGATGAATGGAGGGATGAATGGAAGGATAGAGGGAGGGATGGATGGATGATAGAGGGATGAATGGAGGGATAGAGGCAGGGATGGATGGATGATAGAGGGATGAATGGAGGGATGAATGGAGGGATGAATGGAGGGATAGAGGGATGAAAGGAGGGATAGAGGGAGGGATGGATGGATGATAGAGGGATGAATGGAGGGATAGAGGGAGGCATAGATGGAGGGATGAATGGAGGGATAGAAGGAGGGATGAATGGAGGGATGAATGGAGGGATAGAGGGATGAATAGAGGGATAGAGGGAGGGATAGATGGAGGGATGAATGGAGGGATAGAAGGAGGGATGAATGGAGGGATGAATGGAGGGATAGAGGGATGAATGGAGGGATAGAGGCAGGGATGGATGGATAATAGAGGGATGAATGGAGGGATAAATGGAGGGATAGAGGGAGGGATGGATGGATGATAGAGGGATGAATGGAGGGATGAATGGAGGGAGGGATAGAGGGAGGGATGGATGCATGGATGATAGAGGGATAGAGGGAGGGATGGATGGATGATAGAGGGATGAATGGAGGGATAGAGGGAGGGATAGAGGGATGAATGGAGGGATAGAGGCAGGGATGGATGGATGATAGAGGGATGAATTGAGGGATGAATGGAGGGATAGAGGGAGGGATGGATGGATGATAGAGGGATGAATGGAGGGATGAATGGAGGGATAGAGGGATGAAAGGAGGGATAGAGGGATGAATGGAGGGATAGAGGCAGGGATGGATGGATGGATAATAGAGGGATGAATGGAGGGATAGAAGGAGGGATGAATGGAGGGATAGAGGGATGAATGGAGGGATAGAGGGACGGATGGATGGATGATAGAGGGATGAATGGAGGGATGAATGGAGGGATAGAGGGAGGGATAGAGGGAGGGATGGATGAATGATAGAGGGATGAATGGAGGGATAAATGGAGGGATAGAGGGATGAATGGAGGGATAGAGGGAGGGATAGATGGAGGGATGAATGGAGGGATAGAAGGAGGGATGAATGGAGGGATGAATGGAGGGATAGAGGGATGAATGGAGGGATAGAGGCAGGGATGGATGGATAATAGAGGGATGAATGGAGGGATAAATGGAGGGATAGAGGGAGGGATGGATGGATGATAGAGGGATGAATGGAGGGATGAATGGAGGGAGGGATAGAGGGAGGGATGGATGCATGGATGATAGAGGGATAGAGGGAGGGATGGATGGATGATAGAGGGATGAATGGAGGGATAGAGGGAGGGATAGAGGGATGAATGGAGGGATAGAGGCAGGGATGGATGGATGATAGAGGGATGAATTGAGGGATGAATGGAGGGATAGAGGGAGGGATGGATGGATGATAGAGGGATGAATGGAGGGATGAATGGAGGGATAGAGGGATGAAAGGAGGGATAGAGGGATGAATGGAGGGATAGAGGCAGGGATGGATGGATGGATAATAGAGGGATGAATGGAGGGATAGAAGGAGGGATGAATGGAGGGATAGAGGGATGAATGGAGGGATAGAGGGACGGATGGATGGATGATAGAGGGATGAATGGAGGGATGAATGGAGGGATAGAGGGAGGGATAGAGGGAGGGATGGATGAATGATAGAGGGATGAATGGAGGGATAAATGGAGGGATAGAGGGATGAATGGAGGGATAGAGGGATGGATGGATGATAGAGGGATGAATGGAGGCATGAATGGAGGGATGAAGGGAGGGATAGAGGGAGGGATAGAGGGATGGATGGATAGATGATAGAGGGATGAATGGAGGGATAAATGGAGGGATAGAGGGATGAATGGAGGGATAGAGGGACGGATGGATGGATGATAGAGGGATGAATGGAGGGATGAATGGAGGGATAGAGGGAGGGATAGAGGGAGGGATGGATGAATGATAGAGGGATGAATGGAGGGATAAATGGAGGGATAGAGGGATGAATGGAGGGATAGAGGGATGGATGGATGATAGAGGGATGAATGGAGGCATGAATGGAGGGATGAAGGGAGGGATAGAGGGAGGGATAGAGGGATGGATGGATAGATGATAGAGGGATGAATGGAGGGATAAATGGAGGGATAGAGGGATGAATGGAGGGATGAATGCAGGGATAGAGGGATGAATGGAGGGATGAATGCAGGGATAGAGGGATGAATGGAGGGATGAATGGAGAGATAGAGGGATGAATGGAGGGATAGAGGGAGGGATGGATGATAGAGGGATGAATGGAGGGATAGAGGGAGGGATGGATGCATGGATGATAGAGGGATGAATGGAGGGATAGAGGGATGGATGGATGGATGATAGAGGGATGAATGGAGGCATGAATGGAGGGATGAAGGGAGGGATAGAGGGAGGGATAGAGGGATGGATGGATAGATGATAGAGGGATGAATGGAGGGATAAATGGAGGGATAGAGGGATGAATGGAGGGATGAATGCAGGGATAGAGGGATGAATGGAGGGATGAATACAGGGATAGAGGGATGAATGGAGGGATGAATGGAGAGATAGAGGGATGAATGGAGGGATAGAGGGAGGGATGGATGATAGAGGGATGAATGGAGGGATAGAGGGATGGATGGATGGATGATAGAGGGATGATAGAGGGATGAATGGAGGGATAGAGGGATGGATGGATGGATGATAGAGGGATGATAGAGGGATGTATGGAGGGATGAATGAAGGGATGAATGGAGAGATAGAGGGAGGGATGGATGATAGTGGGATGGATGGATGATAGAGGGATGGATGATAGAGGGATATATAGATACACGACAGATAATAGATAGATAGAGATAGAATCATAGATAGATAGAGAGATAGAATCATAGATAGATAGAATCATAGATAGATAGAATCATATAAAGAATCATAGATAGAATCATAGATAGATAGATGGATAGATAGAATCATAGATAGAGAGATAGAATCATAGTTAGATAGAATCATAGATAGATAGAATCATAGATAGATAGAGAGATAGAATCATAGATAGATAGAATCATAGTTAGATAGAATCATAGATAGATAGAATCATAGATAGATAGAGAGATAGAATCATAGTTAGATAGAATCATAGATAGATAGAATCATAGATAGATAGAGATAGATAGATAAATAAATACTGTATCTCAATGTTGGCGAAAGAGTCAGATTCATTTGTTCCCATAAAACTACTATAAAGAAATGAGGAAAAAAATACAAATACAATTTTTTTATTTTTTTTTTATCTTCACCACCTTGGATTCAAACCAGCAACGTTCAAAACTTGTATCCAGCAACCTCCTGGCTTTCCTAGCTGCTCTAGCTGTTGAGCCACTAGGATTGATGGTGTCAGAGGGAGGATTTCACATAAATGAACCTACAATGAAGCCTCTTACACAGCAGATTACACAGGACACAGCTCCATTGTACAGAGCAGCGTCTCTATCTCCTGGATTCTAGAGGGAGAGGAAAAGAGGATTTTTTTTCTTCTAATAAAGTTACTAAAAATAATTAAAAAAAATAGAATAATGTAATTTTATTGCACTTTTTTTTATAAAATAATAAACATTACAAATCAGCAAATAACATGGACATATTTGGTGTCCCTGTAATCGTAATGACCTGAACAACACAGCGATCAGATTATTTATGGGGATCGGTAAATGGCGGGGAAAGAAAAGGCGCAATTTATTATTTTTCTTTATTAAAACCCATAAAAAATGTAATAAAAATGGATCACTGAGGCCGTGTTCACACATAGCGTAAATGCTGCATTTTTTCTGCAGGTGTCCGCGCCACGAGTGCAATAACAATGTTCTCTGATTATTGCGTGTTTGCAGTATTTTTTATACATTGTCCCCCTTATTTGATACATGTTTGTTGCGGATGTGAATCCTGAAGCTTATAAAGAAAGAAACACCAAATCCGCACAGTTCAGCGGCGTCTTTCCACGCACCAGGAACGGAGATTTCAGGACGTCTCATCCACTTTGCTTGGACAATTAGTCGATATTCACATGTAGTGTAAATGCTGCATTTTTTTCTGCTGTTTCTTTGCACATTTATTCTGCTGTGTTTAATTGTCCAAGTAAAGTGGATGTGATTCCATGAAAAGACGCCGCTGAATTCTGCGGTTTTCGGGGGGGGGGGGGGGGGGTTCTCTGGAGGTTTCTATGTGGAGCTTAAAAAAATGCAGGAAAAAGCTTCTCTGTACAATAAAAACACTTAAAAACGCAGATTCACATGTGAACCAAAAACACATTAAATAATGGAGAAAATGCAGCAAAAATGGAAAAAACAGAGAAGATTGTTATTGTGTAGTTTGGTGCAGACAGAAAGAAACAGAATTTATGCAACGTGTGAACACGGATTGATAGGCACAAATAAGCAACATGTCATATAGTGACACATAGAAATATAAAAAAATTCTGACTGCTATAAATATGAATGAACAGTCTGGGGCATCTGCTGAATGACCCTTACTGCCAAATGGGTGTGGCTAGGGGCGTGGTCAAAATTTGTCCCTCTTTCCTTTCTTGAAAAGTTGGGAGGTATGCATAAATTGAAGCTCCTGGACCATGATGCAAAATCTACAACAATGTACCATTTATAGTACTGTTATCTTATGTGGTAGGGGAGTGTGACGCCCTGGCAAAACCAGGGTGTCACAGAGACTGCAGAAATCCAGCAAAGTGCAGTCCATTCTCCTCCTTGGCACCAACACAGTCCTCATACGGATGCACACCAACCAATCAGGCCCTACTCCCCCCCTCCTCAGGAAAATGGGAGGGATTGGAAAGCACTGAGGAAGTGTTAGAGCAGAGTTTAGTCAGTCTGTGCTGAGGTCAGTGAAAAGCTGACAGGGGAGGCTTGCGGCTCCCCGGAGAAAGTGGTAGCCGGGGTTAGGGGCCCTGGACTACCGGACTAGGTGGCTGTAAGGGCCCTTGCCGTGCATCAGTGTGTGGGACACGAGCACACCCCTGCAGAGGCTACCAACATCCGGCCTTGGTTCACTATAAGGACTCTGTGTGACTTTAATCTGAATAGTGAGTACACCAGTACCCTCAGGCACAGCGCCGCGCTACACCGCCCTGCCCTGCACCCCTCCAGCAGCTACATCATCATCACCCCAACAGGCCCCGGGACTCACACACCCCTACCCACAGAGGGGTCAACACCTAGCTGCGCCACAACACCGCCACCCGGGAGCCCCCACCATCATCAGCAGCGGTGGTGCCAACAATCACCACGACCCTTGGGTGGTGTCAAGAACAATCTCCATAGCGGCCCCGCCCGCACACCCACCCGATCACCAACCCAATCTCCATTTTCACTCGTGGATGAGGAGTGCTGCTGGAGCCCCGGGTCCGGCCCACTCAAGCCACCAAGGAGAAGGTACCGGACCAGAGCGTAATCTCCCTGAGCAGCCCCCGCAACGGGGGACTGGCCCCCGCCCGCGACAAGAGTTCCCTCAGTCACCAAGGACCAGGGGCCGCAGCTACCACTGTTCTCCATATAACCTTAAAACAATTTCAATGATTACAATTATTACTAATTTTTTATTTGTTATACTAGATGTATTTGTTATGTAGATAATGCTCTTTAAGAACACTTTTGTGATAGTTTTTGATCTTGTGTATTATCCTAGAAAGTGGGTATTCCTGTATATACACATATCTAACTCCCTCCCGCAATCATCAATTGCACTTTAGCAGAGGGAGTTAAGTGTGGTTATAGTAGCAGGTCAGATTGCCTCATTCGGACGGTATGTACTGAGCTTGGATTCAGCTTGGAACAGAAAAGATTTTTTTCAACCTCCAGCTTGCCTGAATGATGTCACTGTGGGATAGTACACTGGAAACTAAACAGTGAGGTCAGGGAAATCAAGTTTAAAGGCAACTCTACGAAACAAATCATAGGGAATAAATACATTTAAACTTGCTACATTTATACAGAAGCTTTTCATTGTGACATTCATTCGTTGAGAAAATATTAAAATATTTTCAAAAAGCCTCTGTGCTACACCACACTGGTCTTTGTGATCAAGAGGCAGTGGTTACAATCTGTCTACAGCAGTCATGCAGAGTACGTTAGACCACTAAGACCAGTGATTGGGGGCGTGTCCTGGACATGGCGGCGTGAGGAAGCTTGCTCCCAGAGCTCCCGCGCCCACAAAAGCATATAGCAATATCCCGCTGACCCCGCTTACCCAGGATGGCCCCAAAGAAGAGACCGGGTAGTGTTGCTGCTCCTGCCTCCCCCGTGGCGTGTCAGAGCTCCCAGGGGAGCATATCCAGGTACCTGGCGGTGCCTGGGACGGAGCCTCTGCAGGCGGCCCGAAGCAAGATGGCGACGGCGGGCGCGCGGCTCCCTCCGGCGGGGAACTCCCCAGGCGCAGTCAGACGCCCTCCCACAGCCAGCAACAGGGTACCGGAGCCCAGCGGTGGGGAAAAGCAGCGGAGGGATCCGGCGCCGGTACAGAAGGGAGAGAGCCCAGGTATGGAGAGCTGGAGGGGGGGAGGGGCCGCACAGCATTCCTCACAGCCTGCCTCCAAATGTGCTGCTGCGGGGGAAGCGGAGACCTTAGCCCCTGGGGGATGCGATCCGGGAATACCTGCCATCCTCTGCACCCAGGGGTCCCCTCCCCCGCTGGAGCGTACTGTGCCCCTGTCTTTAACGGGCACGCTGCCCTCCGGCCCTCCACAGGAAGATGTAAACGCTCTCAGAGAGCTTATCCTTGCCCTCCCCAGCAAAAAAGACCTGGAAGATGTAGTGGCCAGAATTGAATACTCCCAGCAGATGGCGCTGTCCACCCTGGGAGAGGAAATGGTGGTGCTGGAGGACAGAATTGAGGCGGCGGAGCAAGCACAGGAGTCCCTGGAGGGTAGGATGGAGCGAGTTGAAAGGGACTGTGAATCTTCTAATGCCCGCATCAGAGACCTAGCCCTGCTCCTGGATGATCAAGAAAACAGGAGCAGGAGAAATAACATCAGGTTGAAGGGTATACCGGAGGACTGGCCCCAGGATCTCCTGCGCACTAAAGTCCTGTCCATTTTCAACATGGTCACAGACCGTCCGCTTGAGGCTACTTACCTTTTTGACAGAATCCACAGGGTTGCCAGGCCCGGCCCCAGACCCACGTCTTCCTCCAGAGATGTGTTATGCCGCTTACATTACTATGGAGACAGAGAAAGGATCCTGCAAGGGGCCTGGGCACACGGCCCTGTGAAAATAGACAGTGCTATGGTAAAGTTGTTCCCAGACGTCTCCAGCCGCACATTGTATATGAGGCGCCTGCTGCAACCTCTCCTGATCAGCATAAAAGAAGCGAACGCCACCTATAGATGGGGCCACCCCTTCCACCTGATTGTGCGTAAGGGGGACTCGGTGTTCCTTCTGAGGAGGCACTCGGAGCTCCCGAATCTCTGTGCCTTTCTGGATATTGCGGACTGCTCGGTTCCGGACTGGACGGCTTGGGAACCCCAGGCCTATACGGAGCAGAGGAGGAGAAAGGGGGGAGCCCCCCCTGCTCAAAAGGAGGTCCCGTGAGAATGGAGGCTCTGATCGAGCAAGATCTGAGCAGAGGCGTGCCTACAACTGAGGCTATGTTGGTGGAGACGGAGACGGGAGAGGGGAGGGTCTTCTGCGCGCCTAAGCCTCACAAAAAATGACAATCTAGACGTTAAGCCAATTCTACTGGACACAGTGTTCTGGGGGATGTTTAAATCATTTTTGATGACGGAGTCTAAGACAGCGGGCTGGGAGGGGGTGGGGGGGCAAGGTTTCTATAAGCTTGTTCTGGGGGGGTGGGGTTAGCGGGAGGTTATTTGGCGGACCCTTCCTTGGGTTGGGGAGGGAGGGGTCGGCCAGCATTTAAAAGTAGGGCGCGGGTTTGCGCTCTGGCCGTGTGTCGGTTAGTGTCCCCGTTCTTCAATTAAGTAGTCCCTGGGCTGGTCCCCGGCTCTACGAACAGTAAATTAACTGTTTCTCTAGTTTCTGACTATCCTCTTGAGTTTCTTTCTCTTCTCTTTTCTAACCTCGAAGTTTTCCTCTCCCACTTTTCTCCCCCTCTCTTCTTCCCTACCTCCCCCCCCGCTCCCCCTTTTTTTTTTCTCTCTCTCGCCCCTCCCCCCCATCTGGGTTCCTGTGGCGGAGCATGGCGAAGCAAGGGCAGCACGAGCTACGAGTGGGCTCATTGAATGTCAAGGGACTCCACAGCCCGGAGAAACGCTCTATACTACTGAATCTCCTATGGAGAAATCGAATCCAGGTCGCCTTTCTTCAAGAGACACACTACTGCGAATCCAGACCATACAGACTCACTGACAGAAGGTACCCAATAGTACACCACTCACCCTCCCCGGATCCTAGATCAAGGGGCACAAGCATCTTGCTGTCTAATACTCTCCCCTGGGAACAGTTAGACTCTCGGTCGGATGCCGAGGGAAGGCTCCTAATGCTCAAGGGACGCATAGTCTCTCAGATGGTCACCTTTGTGGCAGTTTATCTGCCTAACACGGGCCAGTGCGCCGCCTTGTTATGCCTCCTTGAGCAGATTGAGGAATTCTCAGAGGGTACTCTGATTCTGGGGGGTGACTTTAATGTCGTGTTGGAGCCGTCGAGGGATAGCTCAAAGGGAGTGTCCAGTCTCCCACAGACTGCACTACGCCGGATGAGACGGGGACTACATGATCACCAACTGATAGACACGTGGCGCTTGATGCACCCATCAGACAAAGACTTTTCATTTTACTCAGCAGTTCATAACTGCTATTCACGGCTGGACCTTTTCCTCCTCAGACATGGGGACCTTCATTCTCTGGTGGATGCGTCGATTGAGTGCATATCCTTTTCTGACCATGCTCTGATCACAGTCACTATTTCCCTCGACTGTTCCATCAGAAGACAGGGACAGTAGATGCTGAACACTTCATTACTTGCTGACCAGGTGACGATGCGGGAACTGGGGGAGGCCTTGACTGAATATTTTGACAGCCATAGAAAGGGGGAGGTGTCTCCTAATATTGTCTGGGAAGCGCACAAATGCGTGGCAAGGGGTTTACTCATCAAGCATGGCTCACGTTTGAAGAGGGAACGGGCAGCGGAGGTCACATCACTCTTAGCCGACATAAGGGAGCTGGAAGTAACGCACAAGGGGTCTTTGGGAGGGGAGATAGGTGTCAGGCTGGGCAGGAAGAGGGAGGAATTGCGTACTTTACTATACCACAAAGCCAAGGGAGCACTAGCCAGGGGTAGAAGACACTTCTACGAATTCGGCAATAAGAGTGGTAGGGCACTGGCTCGTGCCCTGCGGACTCAGAGGGTGAGGGGATATGTCCCTAAAGTGCAAACTCCTGGAGGGGGGTGGGCCATACTGCCGAAGGACATCGCATCCGCCTTCAAAGACTTCTATTCCTCGCTTTACTCTATAGACGAGGGACGTTCCGAGAGGGCCGGGGCGGAGCTGCGGCAACGCATAAGGAAATACATCTTGGATTCCGGCTTGAAACATTTTAAACCCGAGGAAGCGGCGGCACTGGAGAGGCCCATCTCCATGGAGGAGTACTGGTCCGCAATCAAAAACTCCCCCTCAGGCAAGGCCCCGGGCCCAGATGGTTTCCCCGTGCAATACTATAAAAAAATGGGCGCTCTACTGCTTCCCCCATTCCTCTCAGCCTTTAACAATATCCCATCCTATGATGCGGCCCCATTGCCGAGGGATTCCTTAGCCGCTAACATAGTAGTCATCCCTAAAGAGGGCAAAGATCCCTCCTCCTGCTCAAGTTACAGGCCGATATCCCTCCTCAATACGGATTTGAAGCTCTTTACTAGAATTATTTTGGACAGACTGTCCTCGCTGATTGGGGAAATTGTTCACACGGACCAGGCAGGGTTTGTAAGGGGAAGAGAAGCAAGAGACAATACTACTAAGGCGGTGAACTTAATCCATAAGGCTAAAACGGAAGGGACGCCACTCATGCTCTTGTCGACCGATGCAGAAAAAGCGTTCGACAGAGTTAATTGGATATTTATGGAGGAGGTTTTGCGAGTGGTGGGGCTGAGGAGGATGATGTTCAGGTGGATCTGCTCTCTGTACAGCATCCCATCGGCAACAGTCAGAGTGAACGGTCTCATCTCAGATAGATTCCCCATTCTTAATGGCACAAGACAGGGTTGCCCCCTATCGCCCCTGATCTTCATTCTGACCCTGGAACCCCTACTATGTCGAATTAGAGGTAACATTAACATATCGGGCCCTAGAGTTGGAGGCTCCACCTACAAAATTGCGGCGTATGCGGACGACCTACTCTTTTTTCATAACTAATCCACAGGTTTCCCTCCCCAACCTATTGAGAGAGTTGGAAATATACTCCTCTCTTTCTAACTTTAAAATCAACATGTCAAAATCCGAAGCTTTAAATGTATCTCTACCCCAGGAACAGGTAGCCTCGCTTAAATCTGCGTTTAGGTTTAGGTGGGCTAGTCACTCCTTGAGATACTTGGGGGCTCAGTTGGCAGCGGACACTAGCCAACTCTACAAATTGAATTATCTACCTCTATTACAATCTATTAGAACAGATTGCGCAGGTTGGGGGAAGGGCTACTTCACCTGGTCCGCGAGGTGTGCAATATTGAAGATGAATATACTCCCCCGGTTATTATACCTCTTTCAGTCCCTGCCGATTCGGATTCCGGGTTCCTTTTTCAGGGAGGTGGCTTCACTACAAACTAAATTTATTTGGGCAAATAAACCGGCGAGAATCTCCCGTTCCCTTCTGTGTAGGCCTAAGAGTAGAGGAGGTCTGGGAATCCCCGACTTGAAAAAATACTACTGGGCCACTCACATGGTCAGGGTACTAGACTGGTGCCGCCACTCTAAGACAAAGGCATGGGTGGCATTGGAACAGAGTTTCTCGAATATACATCTCCCGGCCACTCCTTGGCTTTTGCACTTTTCCCCGACAAATTTGAAAACTCACCCACTGATTGGAGCCACCCTGGAATGCTGCTCGAAAAGCGAGATTCGGCGCCTTCTCCTCCCTGTGCCTTCTTGCATGTCGCCCATATTGGGGGACCCGGAGTTCCGTCCCGGCCTCTCGGACCCTGTCTTTCGGGGCTGGACCCAGGGGGATAGATTTAGAGCTTGTCACCTGGGAAGAGGGGGGGACTGGCTACCTCTTGAGGATATCCGTAGTCTCCTGACCCCGAATCCCATGGGGAGATGGGGGGCGATGCAGCTGGGGCATTTTCTCTGCTCCCTCCCCTGCTTCACTCAGTATGCAGGGCCCCCCATGAGGTTTGAAAAACTGTGCCTGGAGGGGGGTGTTCTTCGGCATTCCCTCTCCCTAGTATACAACATGCTATCAGACCCAGGAGACTTGCCCATTCCGGCCTACCTGCAGCAGTGGGAGAGGGATCTGGGGATGGCCCTGACTGTCACGCAAAGAGACAAAATTTTACTGTTAGCACATAAAACATCGATCAGCTCCAGAGTGCTGGAGGCCAACTATAAACTGCTGGCAAGGTGGTACAGTGTCCCGACTAGGCTGCACAGGATATTCCCCTCAGTGGACCCTGCATGTTGGCGATGTGGATTGGAGGAGGGTGACTATGTACATGTCTTCTGGTCATGTCCCTCTTTGCAGAGGTTTTGGTCAGAGGTGAAGCAGGTAATCAGACAGGCGACCGGGACAAAAGAGACACTGGGCCCGGAGCTGTTTTTGCTACAATTAACGGGACTCCCGATCTCTAAATACAAACGCTCCTTGCTGAGATTCCTGGTCATGGCCGCCAGGTCCTGCATTCCTCTTGGCTGGAAGTCTACTGCCCCCCCCCACGGTGGCTCAGTGGGTATCAAGGGTTAACGACTTAATGCACATGGAGGATTTGACCTCCTCTCTTAATGATCGTCATGAGGACTTTTACAGGACATGGCTTCCATGGATGGAGTTCACCTCCTCAACTGACCTCGGAGAGCGCCCTGGTGGGGGAGTGGGGTGATGCCCCATGAGTCGCCCCCCCCTCCCCCCCCGCCCTTTTTTTTTTTTCTTATTCTCTCTCTCTCTCTCTTTCTCTTCTTCCTCCTCTCCCTCTCGGTCTCTTTCTCCCCCCCCCCCTCTTCTCATCTTTTTTCCTGCTTCCCCCCCTTCTCACCTTCTTCCTGTTCCTGCTATACAACTTATGATATTCTCTTTTAGGATTTCTTTTTCTCTCTTTCTGCTAAATGTTCTTCTTTCTTTGTATAGAGTTGGTTCTCAAAAAAAGGTTAAAATTAGACCAGACTCGTAGGGACGGCAGACGGGATGCATAAGGATACTGGAGGTCAGGATTTATGTCAACGTTATATCCCTGATATTTTTCATGTCGTTCCTTGTGGAGCGGAAAGTTTCCAATGCTACGAGCTGGTATGTAAAATAAAGAATTTAAAAAAAAAAAGACCAGTGATTGGCTGCAGCCAGTTCTATCTATCAGATAATTTAAGCAAAAAAAAAAGTTGCTTTCTGCTTGTAGTATTTCTCAAGAGGTTTAATGATGCATGAGGATCCTCCAGTGGGCCCAGGCACTGGTGTACCGCCCCGCGGGCTTGGCTGCGACCGCCGAGCCGCTCGGAGCCATGCTCGTACGGTGGGTGGTGGCTCGAGCCTCTCACGGACCCGGGGGTCACGTCGATCTGCAAGGGGGTTGGCGCTTACACGCAGGGACTTTCGCGGGGAGATGTTCCACAGCTGGGGTCGCGGTGGTTTGGTAGGGGGGTTGTAAGTTTGTGATGCCACCCACGGGTTGTGGTGAATAGATGGACACCAAGCTGCCGTTAACTAGGCCTCCCAGGGACGGTGTTGCGCAGCTTGGTGTTGACCCCTCCGTGGGTAGGGGAGTGATTGTCCCGGGGGCCCGAGGGTAAGTGAGGAGGCGTGGGAGCGGGTGCGGGCGTATGCTGGTGCGGTGCGCGGCCTGGAGGCACTGGTGTACTCACTATGACACAACACACTGGAGTCTCTGGTAAACCAAACGGGACGATGAACGGGGCCCGCAGCCGGCTGCAGCTTCTCCATGAACGGGTTGGTGGTTTCCGCCTTTCTCCTGCACCTTTTTGTATGAATGTTTGACTCCTATGCCTAAGCAACGGTAGTCCACTCCCCGGCTTGTTGGTTGTCGGAAGAGCCCTGTTTGCCCGCAGACGCTGGCCCTTTGGGTCTCTATGCCTTGGCGGTGGCTTTACCCTGTATGGTTCGGCTGTTGTCTTCTAACGGGTCTTGTGTGGGATAGGTCCTTAAGTCCAGTCCTCAATCAGTTGATTTGACTCGGCCCTGTTGGTTCGGGGCTTTGTAGTGGGTCTGAGTACCCCTCCTGGTGCTCCGGTTTCCAATCAATTCTCCGGTTTGGTACCGGCGGGCCACTGCCCGACCCCGGTCCCTACGGTTCCACCGGCTGTAATCCCAGCTCCTGCAGGCGGCCACCACCGTCTGCCTCCTTGCCAAAGGTGACTGGGCTCCGACCCAGCCACCTGAGTAGACTGTCGGCAGGCCTGGTCACAGGTCTGCCCTTGAACTCGACCTCTCTCCTTCACTGTCAAGACCACTCTCTACTCTGCACTAGAACCTCTGTGTCTTTCCCGCCTCCAGGCCTGTGAACTCCTTGGTGGGCGGTGCCAACTGCCTGGCTCCGCCCCCCTGGTGTGGACATCAAACCTGGAGGGTGGTGACAAGGGTTTTAAGCTTGTCTGCTGTCACCTTTTCTGGGAGGGGGGTGTGTGTGCATGGGACTACCTGGGACGACCTGACTAGTCCAGGGCGTCACATTCCCCCTTGGTTTAATGCAGACCGTCCGTGGGCTGCCCGTCCATCACCGGTTTATTTTTGCTTTCTGAAAGATAAAAAAAAAAAATGGGAACACAGTACAAGTATACTAACGGTTGTACAACTTCAAATTTTCAACTTTTCAGATCTTCCCTTACGGGAGGCACATACTTGAACGTTACGAACATAAAAACGTTTTTACTAATACGGGAACGGGACCGGGTCCTTCCTTCACGCCTGACTCAGAGGATGGCCACCGGTTGTAGTGGTGGCGGGCCTCGGCCATCTATTTCCCGCAGGCCCATCCTTCAGTCTGCCTCTCTGGAGGCTGTGAAACCAGAAGGCTGGTTAAGGGAAAGGTGTTATTTACAAACCCAATAGTTTTTGGGTGGCCTGCCAGTTCTCGGCCTTGTCTTTATGTAAGCGGGGTAAAAACAGGTAGTATGGTCCCAACGGGGACTGTTCAACTTTGGCAGCCGGGATCCGCTGCCTTTAACCTGTTCCTCTTCCTCATACTCCTCCTCAACGGCAACCTCAGGACTGTACGGTGGGGGAGGGGTCTGGGGCCGCTTCGGGGCACTGCAGCCCTCTCTCAGGCGGACATCCAGGGCAAACCAGCCCCTCTCCCCATAATGCCGGGTATACTGGACCAAGTCGCCGGGTAGCAGGTCACGATCTGGGTGACAATAGGCTAGGTGCGGGTTCACATCTCTGCAGGGAGAAGAACAGTTCAGCAGAAGCCTTACATCACTCCTCAGCAAAGAGAAGAAGCTCGAGCCATCACATTAGTGGTGAGTTAATTAAAGTATTGACCAAAACTAGAAGGAGAATTGTAAGTTGATAATTTTGTATGGCCTGAAAATGTGCTTATAAATATCCAAATTCCCCTTAGCAGAAATAAAGGTTCATCACCCCTTCTCTAGTAATGCGTTGATGCTATGAAAGCACAAATAATGCTTGGTAGTAACTATAGATAACTTTTTAGATACTTTGTTTTACTTTAGCTCATTATTGCCCCCTGCTGGTGTGGTATCCGGTAACACCTTTTCTGTGAGCATTGTAAAGTACATTCTTCATCCTTTAAATTTTTTTTCCCATGTAACTCCTATAAAAATGCAAAAGAAAAGATAATAATCTGCAGGGTAAATGCAGCATGTGGATTGCTGTATAGCATAATATGGCTTTGATCAGTGCAGTTCAAGATCTGTCACTGAAATTTTTATGTAGATTAACTGTAAATGATCAAATGTTATCTATTTACTACAGGGCTCAGCATCAGGAAGGTTTAACCTTTGGAATAGAAAGTCTATTTTTGTTTTGTTTTTCTCTTTGGAAAATTCCTTAAAGGGGTGGTTCACACATTTTTGATTTCCTAGATCGATATTATATTGAGAAACAAAGTTTCTTTCAAATACCTTATGTTGTTAACAGTGCCTGTGTGAGGCGCTATTGCAGACCGCTGTTCCCCTCACCTGACCCCCGGGCTCTGTGACCTTGGGGTCTCGTGACGTCACGTCAAGTTCCTGATCATGTGACATTACTGTGGCGGCCCCAGTATTCCTGAGTCACTGGACTGTGGGCGGAGTTTCACCGCTCGTCACAGCCTAGTGTGTCTCCTGCGTGTAGCGCTCTGCTGTGAGGGAGGAGGGAGCAGATGGGCTGTGACGAGCGGTGAAACACGGCCCACAGCCCATCACTCGACACGGACACTGCGACCGGCCGCGGTGTCAGGAACGTGACGTGACGTCACTGGATCCCCGAGGTCACAGAGCCCGGGGGGTCAGGCGAGGGGAACAGCGGTCTGCAATAGCGCCTCTCACATGCACTATTGCCAACATAAGGTATTTGAAAGAAATTTTGTTTCTCAATATAATATCGATCTAGAAAATAAAAAAATATGGGTGTTTGCTAGGGAATCTTTCTAGAATACACAAGTGTTATCATTTAATTATACAATAACCCTGCAGAAATAGAACATTACTTTGTTAAATCATTTTTGTATTTAATATTTGTTAATCAATATAGCAATATGGGTTTTTGTTTTTTTTGCAGAATGTTTGTGCTTTTGAACAACACCATTCATTCTACCCCATATTGTACTGGAAAACAGGGAAAAAATTGAAGTGAGGTGAAATTGCAAAAAGAGTGCAATTCCACAATAGTTTTTTTTCGGTTTTTTTTATTTACCATGTTCACTATATGGTAAAATTGACCTGGGAATTTGATTACTTAGGTCAGTACGTGTTCATAAATACCAAACATGTTATCATGGGGTGTCATGGGATAATCAGGGACCACGGCGCCTAAACTGACCCTCAGGCTAGGGGGCCTTAGCTGTCCCCGATTCCAGAGACATGTCTAATGGTGACGATGTCTGGCCCGCCTTCTTGATCCTGCTCCTGGGCCGCCTTCCTTGCCTTGCTCCTAGACAGCCCTGATCTAATACCCCCTCTCACTCCGGCCATTACCAGGGGATGGCCGGAATAAAAGTGGTAGAACACACAGATAAGGACAAATAGGGGAAACCAAAACTTGATCACACAGCATACTCAGACAGATGTATTAGATAAGTGATAAGGAGCAAAATAAGAGCAGGGAAGAAACAACAAGTTGACAAGAGAACTCCACAACACCTCCACGCACAAAACAATACAATCACCAGCAGGACTGGGATACAACAGCACACAAACCTATGTAGCTAAAGCTATAGCTGGCATGGGAAGACAGGTTCCTCCATCTTAAAAAGGCAGGGAGTGAGTGTTATAGGTCTCCCACAACATGTGATCCAATTGGTAACCAGCAGGCTGGCAGAAATTAACTCCTGCAAGTCCGATCACTAATGAGTGACTTGTGTCAGACTCTGCAGTATGAACAGCATCAGATGCCACCATGACACTCAGTGAGTTTAGAGCCAAAAACCATCTAACGTAACGTATAGTATAACGTATAGTTTTTCTTTTATTTAAGTGGGGAAAACAAATTAAGAAGTTTGTAAAACAAAAAAGTATTGTACTTTTGGTGCCATGTTCCAAGACCTGTAGCACTCTCATTTTTTGGGATATGGGGCTCAGTGATGTATTATATTTGTGTCTTGAGCTGGCATTTTTAATTATACTATTTTTTTGGTAGATTTGATGTTTTTATCGCCCATTATTACTTTTTAATGCGATGTTGTGACCACCAAAAAAAAAAAAAAATGTAATTCTGGCGTTTTGATTTTTTTTCTCGCTATGCCCTTTACCAATCAGATGAATTGATTTTATATCCTGATAGATCGTGCATTTCTGAATGCGGCGATACCAAATATGTGTATTTATTGTTTTATTTTCAATGGGGCAAGAGGGGGGTGATTGGAACTTTTAGTTTTTGTTTTTTCTCATATTTTTTAAAACTTAATATTTTATTGATTTTACTAGTCCTCCTAGGGGACTTTATACTTGCACTGTCTGATCACTTTTGAATTCTGAGTTCGGGCTTTACGTATGCACTCATGGGAGCATTGGTGTGCTGGGTTACTTTCGGGGCTCGCTCCAGTGCTAGCCGCTTGCATTGCTTGAATGGCTCGTACTGGGGATAAAAATCAGTGTTATCGGATCTAGTGTCCACACAAGAAAAAAAAAAAAAAAAAAAAAAAAAGGTGCTACCTCCCCTGAAAGTGCTCTGTTTATGGCGTACAGTATGTGGGTGGAGAGCATAACTTCTAATGACGCTTGGGTCCAGAACTTTATCTAGGATGCGGCTCATTGGGACTAGTGTGAACGTCTTTGTCAGATTCCTGCTCTTCATGTTCTGAGTCTTCTGATTCAGGTGTATGCTGAAGTTTCTCCAGAGGTGAAGGGACAGGTATTTGTGGACCATGAGGCTCAGGGTGATTCGCTGATAGAAGATCCAGGTATCTAATTTCCCTCTTTTTTTATAAGGTTAACACCCTCTATGTTGCACGAACAAAAGTAAAACTCATCACTAGTGTGACGCCCTGGCAAAACCAGGTAGTCACAGACAGGCCCCTGCATAACACATTCCCTCACTAGGAAACACACAGCCAACCATTAAACCCTAGTCACCCCCCTTAGGGACAGAGACACACCAGTGGGCGTGGCCAGGCGGTTGGTGCACGCCCACCCAGGGGTTTAGACTGCCCAGGGCTGGAAAAGCAGATCAGTTTTAGAGTTCAGTGAGAGTGGAGGTCAGGCCTGTGTGTCAGGCCTGAAGCAAACTGACAGGTACCAGGGTAGGAGCCCTGGTGCCTTGGCTAGGAGGCAGACGGTGGTCTCTGTCAACAGGAGATGGGAAGACTGCTCGGTGGAAACGAGGTGGACCGGGCCATGGTTGTAGCCCGCCGGTACCGACATGGGGAACCGACCCAGAAACCGTAGCACAAAAGGGGGGTACTCGGACCCTGAAGCCAGGAACCAGAACCTACTGGAACTGGTTAATTAACCGATTGAGGCCAGAACTAGAGGTCCTGTCCCAACCAAAGTCCCTCATAGAAGACAACAACCCACCGATTAGGGATAAGAGGTCACCGCCAGGGCCCATAGATCCCACGGGCCAGCGTCTGCGGGCACGGCTCCTTAGGCCACATCCAGCTGGGAGCGGACTCCTACATTTCATACAAGGAAGTCTTTTCTACTTAAACAGTGCAGGAAAAGGATAGAGACCACCAGCCGGGTGGGGGATCCCGAGCGCAACCGGCTGCTGCACCGGCCACCACCACCTTGGTTTACCAGAGACTCGTGTGTTTTACTGAAAGTGAATACACCAACACCTCCTGCAGTCGTCATTCCCCCTGCACCAGAGCCATCGGGTTCCGGGGCCACCATCCCTGCCCACGGAGGGGTTAACATCTTGCTGCACAACATCTCCCCCAGGTGCCCCGTAACAGCAGCGGTGGTGTCCCACTTCACCACACACCGTGGGTGGCGTCACGAACCTATTACGGCATAGCATCTAGTACATCTACGTCCCCCATTTTGTTCGGCGTGTCCGCAAGACTCCCGCGTCCGGAGACCCTCGAGCCACCACCCCTGAAGGTCCGGATCCGAGCAGCGGCGGCTGCTGGCACGGGGGCGGCACACTATGATTTTCCAGTTCCTACCAGATCATAGGCTTGCCAAAACAAAAAGCTGTCTTTCTTTACTTCAGACCAGTGTCATATAGTTTTTCTACGAAAACAGAACACACTACATGTGGAGCTCATGATCTGTGGAAACTCGGGTTCTGTGGCAACTCCAGTTCTTTGGCGCCGCTCACTTCCAGTAGATTGCTCATGTAGTCCGAAGGCTGGGAGTCAGACGGCGCTGATTGGACTCGGAGCTCCTGTCACAACATCATGTGAGCCCTGGGAATGCGAATCATGGCACTACTGGAACAGCGCTTGTACGGGAGGTATGTGCTTTTACTGTACTTTAAGGGCCTCTTTCACACATCAGTGATTCTGGTACGTATGTGCTAGTTTTTATATGTACCAGAATCACGGACATACGCAGACCCATTAAAATCAATGGGTCTGTGCACACATCAGTGATTTTTTTCACTGACCGTATCTCCATACACGCGTGTCCGTGTGCTCTGCACGGAGACATGTCCGTTTTGTTCTGGCATCACTGATGTCTCACAGACTACACTATGGTGTGATCCGTGAAACGTACCAGAAAAACACGTGCATTAAAAATAAAAAGCTTTTCATACTCACCCTCTCCAGGAACGCTGTCTTCAGCCTCTGCTGCCTCCTCCCTCCAGCCCGGCTGCTTATTCTCATGCATATTCATTTATGCATGGAGCAACCGACCCGGAAGTAGCTGAAGTGGAGGTTAGCGGTTTCCGAATACACAGAAGAGCCGAAGAGTTCAACACCATGGGCAGCAGGAGCAGAGACAGGTTCATATACGTCCATGTGCTATCACGGCTGACGGACACGGGATCACGAATAGCACATGCATAACCCCCATGTGCCGTGACTCACAATACACGCAGGGACACATGCAGTTTTTTTTTTTATATACATCAGTGAAAAATGTCTGTTATCCACTAACGTGTGAAACAGGCCTTAGGGGGAACATGAAGAATTAGAAGGGGTCGGCCTAGTAGTTGACAACCTCATTAAATTCTGACCAGTGTCACTTTATGCTTCAACAGATCCCAGTGATTGAGATATTTTTTTCGTGACACATTGTACTTCATTGTAGTGGCAAAATTTGTTCAATATGATTTGTGTTTATGAAAATATCAAAAATTTGACAAAAAAAAAAAAACCCTTAACATTATACAATTTTCAAACATTTATATTTTTTTATTTAAAAAAAAAAAGCAAAAAAAAAACAAAACAAAAAAAACTTATTGGAGGATACATCATAATATTAGTTACCAACATACAGGGAAGGAAAATAATTCAAAGTCATGCAATTAACATACATAGAAATTAGACTTTTTCTTATCGCATAGATTTGAATTCCTAGATCACATCAGGGTATAATAGTGCAAAAGTGAGGAAGTTAATGTGCTCATAATTGTATGATGGGTGAATCACACCATTTTCCCCAGACTTTAAAGGGAACCTGTCAGGTGTAATATGCAGACAGAACCATGAGCAGTTCTGGGTGCATATTGCTAATCCCTGCCTAACCGTCCCTGTGTACACTAGCATCGATAAAGAGATATTTAGAAAAAGTATTTCTAAAAATTCTTTGCTATATGCTAAGGAGTGCAGGGACTAGTCGCAAAGGCGTTAGTGCCTGCGCTCATTCCACCCTTTTAGCATGTTAGCACACCCACAGGGGCGTGCTAACATGCTATTCAATTCCCACTGCCAGCGTTATCACCAGCAGAGACGCTCGTACCTGTCTGTTGCTACAGCCTCAGACGCCAGGCACTGCACATGATCAGAAGTCCCGGCACTTCCGGTCATGCGCACTAGACCTCTCTGAAGCCGGGATGGTTCATAGTGCGCATGACCGGATGTTCGGTGACCTGATCATGCGCAGTATTAAGTGTCTAAGGCTGTAGCAATGGACAGGTACGTGCGTCACCGCTGGTGATGACGGTCGCAGTGGGCATTGAATAGCATCTTAGCACGCCCCTGTGGGTGTGCTACTGCTAACATGCTAAAAGGGCGGAATGAGAGCAGGAACTAATGCCCTTGCGACTAATCTCTGACCTTTATCTATGCTACTATAGGCTGGGACTGCTAGTGATAGATTAGCAATATGCAGCCAGAACTGCTCGTGGTTCTGGATGCATATTGGACCTGACAGGTTCCTTTCAAGGAACTTTTGAGGGCATCCATTATTCTTGTATGGTATAGTATAGCTAACTAATTTAATCCACTATGTGATTGTGGGAGGTCTCCCCTCATCCACCTTGGTGCTATTGGCTTACTGGCAAGAGCGTAGTTTCATGGAGAAATATTTATCATAATGGAGCAATTCTTCTTCATTGACAACTCCAAGGACGCAGAGTCCTGGAATAAAATCAACTGGAGTTTCAATTATTTCCGACAATATGCTATCACTTCCCCCAATATTGTTGTAGGACCATACAATTCCTGGATCTTTGCATCTATGGAAACTATCCGAAGATAATCTGCCAAATCGAATTAACCTGTGAGGGGGTTAAATAAGATTGATGAAATATATATAGCTGTATTGGCTTGTTGTTTGCAACTGGGGATACCACAGTATAGGCCTCTAGAGCATTATTCCACTGTTTTCCAGTTAATGAAGAAATTAATTGATGTCATTTATCTTCCAAGGGGAGTTGAGTGAAAGCAATCTTATTGTTTAGCAGGAATGTGTAAAGTGCAGATATCATACCCGTGGGGCCGTGAGTCGTGGATATTCCTATTAGTGGATACTGGTGTGTTATTGCATGTCTCATTTGAAGATATCTATTAAAAAGCTTAAAAAATAGAACTTCTGTTTCAAAGATTTGGTCTCTTTGTTATATTATGTTGTTTTCAGACTATGGAGTCTTGCATACTTTTAAAATGTGGGAAAAGAAGGGAATTTTGTTTACTTACCGTAAATTCCTTTTCTTCTAGCTCCTATTGGGAGACCCAGACAATTGGGTGTATAGCTTCTGCCTCTGGAGGCTACACAAAGTAATTACACTTTAAAAAGTGTAACCCCTCCCCTCTGCTATACACCCTCCCGTGCATCACGGGCCCCTCCGTTTTGGTGCCAAAGCAGGAAGGAGGAAACTTATAAATTGGTCTAAGGTAAATTCAATCCGAAGGATGTTCGGAGAACTGAACCATTAACCAAAAGAACAATTGAACATGAACAACATGTGTACACAAAAGAACAACAGCCCGAAGGGAACAGGGGCGGGTGCTGGGTCTCCCAATAGGAGCTAGAAGAAAAGGAATTTACGGTAAGTAAACAAAATTCCCTTCTTCTTTGTCGCTCCATTGGGAGACCCAGACAATTGGGATGTCCAAAAGCAATCCCTGGGTGGGTAACAGAATACCTCGATAAAAAGAGCCGGAAACCGGCCCCCTCTTACAGGTGGGCAACTGCCGCCTGAAGGACTCGCCTACCTAGGCTAGCCTCTGCCGAAGCATAGGCATGCACCTGATAGTGTTTTGTGAAGGTGTGCAGACTCGACCAGGTAGCCGCCTGACACACCTGCTGAGCCGTAGCCTGGTGCCACAAAGCCCAGGACGCGCCTACGGCCCTGGTAGAATGGGCTTTAAGCCCTGAAGGAATCTGAAGCCCCGATGAACGGTAGGCTTCAAGAATCGGTTCCTTGATCCACCTAGCCAAGGTTGACTTGGAAGCCTGAGACCCCTTACGCTGGCCAGCGACAAGGACAAAGAGCGGATCCGAACGGCGCAGGGGCGCCGTGCGAGAAATGTAGATTCTGAGTGCTCTCATGAGGTCTAACAAGTGCAAATCCTTTTCACATTGGTGAACTGGATGAGGGCAAAAAGAAGGCAAGGAGATATCCTGATTGAGATGAAAAGGGGATACCACCTTGGGGAGAAATTCCGGGACCGGACGCAGGACCACCTTATCCTGGTGAAAGACCAGGAAGGGGACTTTGCATGACAGCGCTGCTAGCTCAGACACTCTCCTAAGTGAAGTGACTGCCACTAGGAAGGCCACTTTCTGTGAAAGGCGAGATAGAGAGATCTCCTGCATCGGCTCGAAATGTGGCTTCTGGAGAGCCGTCAGCACCTTGTTAAGATCCCAGGGTTCTAGCGGACACTTGTAAGGTGGGACTATGTGGCAAACTCCCTGCAGGAACGTGCGGACCTGCGAGAGTCTGGCTAGACGCTTTTGAAAAAACACTGAAAGCGCCGACACTTGTCCCTTGAGAGAGGCGAGAGACAAACCCTTTTCCAATCCTGATTGAAGAAAGGAAAGAAAAGTGGGCAATGCAAACGGCCAGGGAGCAAAACCCCTATCCGAGCACCAGGCTAAGAAGATCTTCCAAGTCCTGTGGTAGATCTTGGCGGACGTTGATTTCCTGGCCTGTCTCATGGTGGCAATGACATCTTGAGATAACCCTGATGACGCTAGGAGCCAAGACTCAATGGCCACACAGTCAGGTTGAGGGCCGCAGAATTCAGATGGAAAAATGGCCCTTGAGACAGCAAGTCTGGTCGGTCTGGGAGTGCCCACGGTTGCCCCACCGTGAGGTGCCACAGATCCGGGTACCACGACCTCCTCGGCCAGTCTGGAGCGACGAGGATGGCGCGGCTGCAGTCGGACCTGATCTTGCGTAACACTCTGGGCAGTAGTGCCAGAGGGGGAAATACATAAGGTAGTCGAAACTGCGACCAGTCCTGAACTAACGCATCTGCCGCCAGCGCCCTGTGATCCTGAGACCGTGCCATGAATGCCGGGACTTTGTTGTTGTGCCGAGACGCCATTAGATCGACGTCCGGCGTTCCCCAGCGGCAACAGATCTCTTGAAACACGTCCGGGTGAAGAGACCATTCCCCTGCGTCCATGCCCTGGCGACTGAGAAAGTCTGCTTCCCAGTTTTCTACGCCCGGGATGTGAACTGCGGAGATGGTGGAGGCTGTGGCTTCCGCCCACAGCAGAATCCGCCGAACTTCTTGGAATGCTTGACGACTGCGTGTGCCGCCCTGGTGGTTGATGTATGCGACCGCCGTGGCGTTGTCTGATTGTATTCGGATCTGTCTGCCCTCCAGCCACCGCTGGAACGCCTGTAGGGCTAGATACACTGCCCTTATCTCCAGAACATTGATCTGCAGGGAGGACTCCGTCGGAGTCCAGGTTCCCTGAGCCCTGTGGTGGAGGAAGACCGCTCCCCACCCTGACAGGCTCGCGTCTGTCGTGACCACAGCCCAGGATGGGGGCAGGAAGGATTTTCCCTTCGACAAAGAAGTGGGAAGAAGCCACCACTGAAGGGAGGTTTTGGCTGCTCTTGACAGGGAAACGTTCCTGTCGAGGGACGTCGACCTCTTGTCCCATTTGCGGAGAATGTCCCACTGAAGTGGACGCAGATGAAACTGTGCAAAGGGAACTGCTTCCATTGCTGCCACCATCTTCCCTAGGAAGTGCATAAGGCGTCTCAAAGAGTGTGACTGACCCCGAAGAAGAGATTGGATCCCTGTCTGTAGTGAACGCTGTTTGTCCAGCGGAAGCTTCACTATCGCTGACAGAGTATGAAACTCCATCCCGAGGTAAGTCAGGGATTGGGTCGGTGTCAATTTTGACTTTGGGAAATTGATGATCCACCCGAACCTCTGGAGAGTCTCCAGGGCAATGGTCAGGCTGTGCTGGCAAGCCACCCAGGAGGGTGCCTTGACTAGGAGATCGTCTAAGTAAGGGATCACCGAGTGGCCCTGAGAGTGTAGGACCGCCACCACTGTTGCCATGATCTTGGTGAAGACCCGTGGGGCTGTCGCCAAGCCGAAAGGCAGTGCCACGAACTGAAGGTGTTCCTCCCCAATGGCGAAACGCAAGAAGCGTTGATGTTCGGGTGCGATCGGCACATGGAGATAAGCATCCTTGATGTCTATTGATGCTAGGAAGTCTCCTTGTGACATTGAGGCGATGACCGAGCGGAGAGATTCCATCCGAAACCTTCTGGTGCTGACATGCTTGTTGAGCAGTTTGAGGTCTAGAACGGGACGGAAAGATCCGTCCTTTTTTGGCACCACGAACAAGTTGGAGTAGAAGCCGTGACCATGTTCCTGAGGGGGAACGGGAATCACCACTCCTTCTGCCTTCAGAGCATTCACCGCCTGAAAAAGTGCAGCAACTCGCTCTGGGGGCGGAGATGTTGTGAAGAAACGAGTTGGAGGACGAGAGCTGAACTCTATCCTGTAACCGTGAGACAGAATGTCTCTCACCCATCGGTCTTGGACATATGGCCACCAGGCGTCGCAAAAGCGGGAGAGCCTGCCACCGACCGAGGATGCGGTTTGGGGAGGCCGAGAGTCATGAAGAGGCCGCCTTGGTGGCGGTGCCTCCGGCGGTCTTTTTAGGCCGTGACTTAGACCGCCATGCAGAAGGGTTCCTCTGGCCCTTCTCCGACCTGTTTGACGTGGAGGAATGTGACTTGGCCGAAGGCCGAAAGGACTGAAACCTCGATTGAAACTTTCGCTGTTGAGGTTTGTTTTGTTTAGACTGGGGTAAGGACGAGTCCTTTCCCTTGGATTGTTTAATAATTTCGTCCAATTGCTCGCCAAACAAACGGTCGCCAGAAAATGGCAAGCCGGTTAAGAATTTCTTGGAGGCAGAGTCTGCCTTCCATTCACGTAGCCACATGGCTCTGCGGACTGCCACCGAATTGGCGGATGCTACCGCTGAACGGCTCACCGAGTCCAGGACGGCGTTCATGGCGTAGGACGAAAAAGCCGACGCCTGAGAAGTCAGAGACACAACCTGCGGAGTAGCGGTGCGTGTGACCGCAGTAATCTCAGACAGACAAGCTGAGATAGCTTGGAGCGCCCATACTGCCGCGAATGCCGGAGCAAAAGATGCTCCTATGGCTTCATAGATGGATTTCATCATGAGCTCTATCTGCCTGTCAGTGGCATCCTTGAGCGATGAGCCATCTGCCACTGAAACCACAGACCTGGCCGCCAGCCTAGAGACTGGAGGATCCACTTTTGGACACTGAGCCCAACCCTTCACTACTTCCGGGGGGAAGGGATAACGTGTGTCATTAAGGCGCTTAGTAAAACGCTTGTCCGGGTATGCTCTGTGCTTCTGGACAGCATCCCTGAAATTAGAGTGATCGAAAAAGGCACTCCGTGTACGTTTGGGAAACCGAAACTGGTGTTTCTCCTGCTGTGAAGCCGCCTCCTCTACAGTTGGAGTTGGAGGAGAAATTTCTAGCACCTGGTTGATGGACGCTATAAGGTCATTTACTATGGCGTCCCCTTCAGGTGTATCTAGATTGAGAGCACCGTCAGGGTCTGAGCCCTGAGCTGCGCCTTCCTCTTCATCCTCTAGAGAGTCCTCATGCTGAGACCCTGAGCAGCGTGATGAAGTGGAGGAAGGTCCCCAGCGAGCCCGCTTCACCGGTCTGGGACTGCGGTCCGAGTCGGAGTCCTCACCGTGGGACCTATGTGTCACCTCAGGAGCAGATTGCTGCGCCAACTGAGGGGGACCTGGGGACGAAGAACGCACAGTGCCCTGCATCTGTGTTGTTGGTCTGGACTGCAAGGCTTCTAGTATCTTAGCAGACCATTTGTCCATAGACTGAGCCATGGACTGTGAAAGCGACTCAGACAGTTTGTCAGCCAAAACTGCAAACTCTGTCCCTGTCACCTGGACAGTGGGAACCGGTGTCTCTACCTGAGCCGGGGGTCCCACCAGTGCCTGAGGCTCCGGCTGAGTGAGTGTCACAGGGGCCGAGCATTGCACACAATGAGGGTAGGTGGAACCTGCAGGTAGCATAGCCGCACATGAGGTACAGGTTGCAAAAAAAGCCTGTGCCTTGGTACCCTTGCTCTTTGCGGACGACATGTTGTTGTCCTCCAAGAGATAAGTAAGGGATCACCGTGATCACTGAGGGATATATAGCCTCAAGTTAACAGTACAGCCGAACCAGCAATGTATACACAAAAGATATATATATATACAGTTCGGCACTCTGGGGAGTCCAGCACCGGCAGACCGGTGTGGCTTACCAACCGCTCTGTGTGGCCACCAGATTCCCTGCCCCGGGTCTCCCTCAGCTGCAGCCAGAAGTTCTCCACCGCAGAATGTGCTGAAAAAATGGCTGACGGCGTTCTCAGAGGAGGAGGGAGGCGTGGGCGTAGTCACAAAAGTGCGGGAATCTGGTGCCCCAGCGTGAGTAGTGAGGGGGGCGGAGGACAGCTCAGTGTACTCCAGCCCTCACTGTCGGCGTCATACCGACCGTCCCGCCCTTTTCTCTGACTGGCAGGCCTGGGGGCGGGAGAATACTATACTAGGCCGCAAAAGCCGGGGACTAAAGTTAAAACCGCGGCCGGCCGGCAGTGCACGGTCGGCGCGGTAGTCCCGGACCCATACCCACACCACAGTCGCTGCAGCGTCTGGGCCCAAGGTGCTTTATGCGCCGTCCCAACGGGGACACAGAGTACCTGTGGATGCAGGGCCATGTCCCTGACGATACTCCGTCTCCTGTCCGGCAGATTCCCCCAGGGGCTGCGGAGGGAGACCGGTCCCAGTGTCTGGATGACCGGATAGGATCCCACTTCCCCAGAGCCCCTAAGGGATGGGGAAGGAAAGCGGCATGTGGCTCCAGCCTGTGTACCCGCAATGGGTACCTCAACCTTAACAACACCGCCGACCTGAGTGGGTTGAGAAGGGAGCATGCCGGGGGCCCCATAGGGGCCCTCTTTTCTTCCATCCGATAAAGTCAGCAGCTGCTGCTGACTAAAACGTGGAGCTTGCGTGAATGTGTGCCTCCTTCAACACAAAGCAAAAAACTGAGGGGCCCGTGATGCACGGGAGGGTGTATAGCAGAGGGGAGGGGTTACACTTTTTAAAGTGTAATTACTTTGTGTGGCCTCCAGAGGCAGAAGCTATACACCCAATTGTCTGGGTCTCCCAATGGAGCGACAAAGAAAAAAGGATTATGCCATAACTGAGTTTCTCCTACCTTAGAATATGTTTGCTCTCTTTCCAGACCTGTATTGCCATACGGTGCATTCAGCATCGGACTGGCTACCGGAGGAATCTCCAGTAATACCAGGCCTGGATTCAGTTATCTGCATTGCACTCGAGCTCTCACCTGAGCTCCGGAGTGCAGCCTGGACTGGACTGGAGATTCCTCCGGTAGCCAGTCCGACGCTGGGTGCATACTGTATATAAGAGAACATGTGACTGTCTATAAGTAATCTCTAACATCGCCCAAGTTGGATTCCTATCTAACATCTGTATGATGATATTCAGGACCATGCAGGTTCTCATCATTTATCCAATTCTTTACATATCATAAATGCCCAGCCAGATAATACAAAAATAAATCAGGAACCGCATGGCCTCCTTGATGTTTCATTCATTGGAGAGTTCCAATACTAAGTTTCGGCCTAGAGAAGCTCCATAAAAACACTGCCATTAGGCTATGTAGTTTCTTACAGAATATTTGGGGAATTTTAACACAGGAGTGTGAGATTGCACCCAGTTCACACACTGTATAACGGGGTTTTTAACTCACTTTGCTGCGATTCGAGGTAGACTCAGGAATACTGTCTCTTTAAGAAGTAGTTTATTATAACAGATTGCATAAAATGCTCCTCAAACAAAACATGAGCCTCTTGCAGCTTTACAGGCAAAATAAAAAAACATGGCATTACAAACTGAGGTATCACACACATAGATTTGGATACAGTCCTTCACATTAGCGTATGAGTAACTGACCTTGCCAGTATACACACACAGCATTCAAGGCTGTTACCTTCTGCAAAAGGTTTCCATCAGGTTTTCAGGAGCTAGAGATCACCAATCGGGGACTGTGACTTGCTCTCAGCCACGGACGCCGGTCAGTCCAGAACCCCAGGAGGACTCACCAGATTCAAGTTAGTCTGCAGTTAGACGTTAGCTATTAGATATTCATTCATCTATGCTGCACCAACTGTTTTAAAACCAACTGATCATACATAATTTTTATTTTGATCAAGGTACCCTGGACCCCAAGTGCTCAAAATGAACATCTCAATGTCCTGAATAATATTTGCTAAAAAAATGATCAAGTCTATGTGTAGTTTAGAAGTTATTCACGTAAATCTGTGTTACATAACGCTATACGCGCATAATGAAACGTAACCAATCGTACATAAGTTTAATTTTAAAAGAGGTACCCTGGACCCCAAGTGCTCAAAATGAACATCTCAATGTCCTGAATAATACTTGCTGAAAAAATTATCAAGCCTATGTGTAGTTCAGAAGTTATTCACGTAAATCTGTGTTATATAACGATATACACGCGTAATCAAACGTACTCAATCGTCCATACGATTAATTTGAAAAAAGGTACCCTGGACCCCAAGTACTCAAAATGAACATCTCAATGTCCTGAATAAAATTTGCTAAAAATATTATCAAGTCTATGTGTAGCTCAGAAGTTATTCACGCAAATCTGTGTCACATAACGCTATACGCGCATAATCAAACGTACTCAATCGTCAATACGATTAATTTAAAAAGAGGTACTCTGGACCACAAGTGCTCAAAATGAACATCTCAATGTCCTGAATAATACTTGCTAAAAAAATTATCAAGTCTATGTGTAGTTTAGAAGTTATTCAAGTAAATCTCTATTACATAATTCAATACACGCATAATCAAACGCACTTAATCGTACATAAGTTTAATTTCAAAAGAGGTACCCTGGACCACAAGTCCTCAAAATGAACATCTCAATGTCCTGAATAATATTTCATAGAAAAATGATCAAGTCTATGTGTAGTTTAGAAGTTATTCACGTAAATCTGTGTTACATAAAGCTATACGCGCATAATGAAACGTACTCAATCGTCCATACGATTAATTTGAAAAGAGGTACCCTGGACCCCAAGTCCTCAAAATGAACATCTCAATGTCCTGAATACTATTTGATAGAAAAATTATAAAGTCTATGTGTAGTTTAGAAGTTATTCACGTAAATCTGTGTTACATAACGCTATACACGCATAATGAAACGATGCTGAAGTTGGTTTCTTATTCGGCAATTTAGTTTTTTCAGTTTTTTATGCATTTATCAACAAAAATAACACATCACAATAATAAAATACAATGCACTGATGTGCCCTAATATACATACACTCAAACTCAGCTGTGAAAAATATAAAACTGGCAAAAAAATGGGCATCAAAGTGGGCACCAAAGTATGTTAGTGAAAGGGTTAAATTGCTTTGGGCCACTGATCTAACACCACAAGTGCATATCTAGTGATGCCCCTAATCAAACTCAAGTGACTCCAGCCTGGCCCAAAGGGGTTCTGGGCATCAAAACTGGCATCAAACTGGGCACACAGCCAATTTTCACAGATTTGAATAAGTAACTGGTGTTTTTGAGGGGTTAAATGGCTTTGGGCCACTGATCTCACACCACATTTACATACCTAGTGATGCCACACATCAAATTCAAATCACTCCAGCCTGGCCCAAACAGGTTCTGGGCATCAGAACTGGCATCAAGGTGGGCACACAGCCAATTTTCACAGATTTGAATAATTAACTGTTGTTTTTGAGGGGTTAAATGGCTTTGGGCCACTGATCTCACAACACATTCACATACCTAGTGATGGCACACATCAATATTAGATCCCTCCAGCCTGGCCCAAACAGGTTCTGGGCATCAGAACTGGCATCAAAGTGGGCAAATGGCCAGTTTTCACAGATTTGAATAAGTAACTGATGTTTTTGAGGGGTTAAATGGCTTTGGGCCACTGATCTCACACCACATTTACATACCTAGTGATGCCACACATCAAATTCAAATCACTCCAGCCTGGCCCAAACAGGTTCTGGGCATCAGAACTGGCATCAAAGTGGGCACACAGCCAAATTTCACAGATTTGAATAAGAAACTGGTTTTTGAGGGGTTAAATGGCTTTGGGCTACTGATCTCACACCACACTTACATACCTAGTGATACCACACATCAAATTCAGATCACTCCAGCCTGGCCCAAACAGGTTCTGGGCATCAGAACTGGCATCAAAGTGGGCAAATGGCCAGTTTTCACAGATTTGAATAAATAACTGATGTTTTTGAGGGGTTAAATGGCTTTGGGCCACTGACCTCACAACAAGTTTACATACCTAGTGATGCCACACATCAAATTCAGATCACTCCAGTCTGTTTGGGCCAGGCTGGAGTGATCTGAATTTGATATGTGGCATCACTGGGTATGTAAATGTGTTGTGAGATTAGTGGCCCAAAGCCATTTAAACCCTCAAAAACACCAGTTACTTATTCAAATCTGTGAAGATTGGCCATTTGGCCACTTTGATGCCAGTTCTGATGCCCAGAACCTGTTTGGGCCAGGCTGGGATGATCTGAATTTGATGTGTGGTACCACTAAATATGTGAATGTGTTGTGAGATCAGTTGCCCAAAGCCATTTAACCCCTCAAAAACACCAGTTACTTATTCAAATCTGTGAAAATTGGCTGTGTGCCCACTTTGATACCAGTTCTGATGCCCAGAACCTGTTTGGGCCAGGCTGGAGTGATCTGAATTTGATGTGTGGCATCACTAGGTATGTAAATGTGGTGTGAGATCAGTGGCCCAAAGCCATTTAACCCCTCAAAAACACCATTCACTTATTCAAATCTGTGAAAATTGGCCATTTGGCCACTTTGATGCCAGTTCTGATGCCCAGAACCTGTTTGGGCCAGGCTGGAGTGATCTGATATTGATGTGTGGCATCACTAGGTATGTGAATGTGTTGTGAGATCAGTGGCCCAAAGCCATTTAACCCCTCAAAAACACCAGTTACTTATTCAAATCTGTGAAAATTGGCTGTGTGCCCACTTTGATGCCAGTTCTGATGCCCAGAACCTGTTTGGGCCAGGCTGGACTGATCTGAATATGATGTGTGGCATCACTAGGTATGTAATTGTGGTGTCAGATCAGTGGCCCAAAGCCATTTAACCCCTCAAAAACACCAGTTACTTATTCAAATCTGTGAAAATTGGCTGTGTGCCCAATTTGATGCCAGTTCTGATGCCCAGAACCTGTTTGGGCCAGGCTGGACTGATCTGATATTGATGTGTGGCATCACTAGGTATGTGAATATGTTGTGAGATTAGTGGCCCAAAGCCATTTAACTCCTCAAAAACATCAGTTACTTATTCAAATCTGTGAAAACTGGCCATTTGCCCACTTTGATGCCAGTTCTGATGCCCAGAACCTGTTTGGGCCAGGCTGGGATGATCTGAATTTGATGTGTGGTACCACTAGGTATGTGAATGTGTTGTGAGATCAGTTGCCCAAAGCCATTTAACCCCTCAAAAACACCAGTTACTTACTCAAATCTTTGAAAAGTGGGTTTTGCCCACTTTGATGCCAGTTCTGATGCCCAGAACCTGTTTGGGCCAGGCTGGAATGATCTGAATTTGATGTGTGGCATCACTAGGTATGTAACTGTGGTGTGATATCAGTGGCCCAAAGCCATTTAACCCCTCAAAAACACCAGTTACTTATTCAAATCTGTGAAAATTGGCTGTGTGCCCACTTTGATGCCAGTTCTGATGCCCAGAACCTGTTTGGGCCAGGCTGGAGTGATCTGAATTTGATGTGTGGCATCACTAGGTATGTAAGTGTGGTGTGAGATTAGAGGCCCAAAGCCATTTAACCCCTCAAAAACACCAGTTACTTATTCAAATCTGTGAAAATTGGTTGTGTGCCCTGTTTGATGCCAGTTTTGATGCCCAGAACCCCTTTGGGCCAGGCTGGAGTCACTTGAGTTTGATTAGGGGCATCACTAGATATGCACTTGTGGTGTTAGATCAGTGGCCCAAAGCAATTTAACCCTTTTATTAACATACTTTGGTGCCCACTTTGATGCCCATTTTTTTGCCAGTTTTATATTTTTCACAGCTGAGTTTGAGTGTATGTATATTAGGGCACATCAGTGCATTGTATTTTATTATTGTGATGTGTTATTTTTGTTGATAAATGCATAAAAAACTGAAAAAACTAAATTGCCGAATAAGAAACTGACGAATAAGAAACCAACTTCAGCCCCGAATAAGAAACTGGACGAATAAGAAACCAACTTCAGCATCGTTTCATTATGCGCGTATAGCGTTATGTAACACAGATTTACGTGAATAACTTCTAAACTACACATAGACTTGATAAATTATCGGTCAAATATTATTCAGGACATTGAGATGTTCATTTTGAGTACTTGTGGTCCAGGGTACCTCTTTTCAAATTAATCGTATGGACGATTGAGTACGTTTGATTACACGTGTATAGCATTATATAACATAGATTTACGTGAATAACTTCTAAACTACACATAGACTTTATAATTTTTCTATCAAATATTATTCAGGACATTGAGATGTTCATTTTCAGGACTTGTGGTCCAGGGTACCTCTTTTCAAATTAATTGTATGGACGATTGAGTACGTTTGAATACGCGTGTATAGCGTTATGTAACACAGATTTACGTGAATAACTTCTAAACTACACATAGGCTTGATAATTTTTTTAGCAAATATTATTCAGGACATTGAGATGTTCATTTTGAGCACTTGTAGTCCAGGGTTCCTTTTTTCAAATTAAACGTATAGACGATTGAGTACGTTTGATTATGCGCGTATAGCATTATGTAACACAGATTTACGTGAATAACTTCTAAACTACACATAGACTTGATCATTTTTCTATGAATTATTATTCAGGACATTGAGATGTTCATTTTGAGCACTTGTGGTCCAGGGTACCTCTTTTCAAATTAAACGTATAGACGATTGAGTACGTTTGATTACGCTTGTATATAGTATTATATATCTTAGAATTTCAAATTCATATAGAAACCTTGAGACATTCATTTTGAGCACTTGTGGACCAGGCACCTTGATCAAAATAAAAATTATGTATGATCAGTTTGTTTTAAAACAGTTGGTGCAGCATAGATGAATGAATATTTAATAGCTAACGTCTAACTGCAGACTAACAGCTCCCTAAGTGCAGAGCGACCACAGGTTCCATACACCTGGCCTTCTAGCCAGTGACATTAGGGGAAACTGCAGCCGGCTCTAATCCACATGGACTCCTTTCAGCGGTGCCTCCAGGAAGTGAAGTCCTTCCAAGCACCCAGAGACCCCATCAACAGCCCAACGCTATCCCTGCTGGCTGTAGTCTCTCAGAGGCCTCTCACACACACAGCCTCTTCAGACTCCACACAGTCTGCCTTCCCTCAGCTGTGTTCCATCCAGAGGCACCTACCTCTCAGATATTAGCAACCTCTCTGTCTCAGAGGCTGCTTCTCCTGCAGTGTTGCACCACACACTGCTCACAGACTCCACACCATCTGCCATGGACCAAACAGACTCCCTGAAAAAAAAACCCCTAAAAAAAACCATGTGGCCTGTCAGGCACATGTCAAACACACCCATGGGGGGGTATGTAGGTAACCAGACCCACCCATTTCCTTAGCCACCTGTGAACCTGCCCTGAAAATACCTTAGCAGAAACATGTGGCACTAAAGTACCAGCATGGAACTCCAGGTTCACACCACTTATGTGGTACACACCGGCCATTAGCAATGTAGCCGGTCACCATCTCCCAAGTGCTCCAGCATGTAGAGACTTTTTGGTAGAAAATTTATGATTTTTCCAACTACAGAGGGGAATAGGGACCAACTCAAATTTCTTTTTCAGCATATCGATTGACGTTTAAGTGTAAAAGTGGGTTCTTGTTAATGATGATTCCAAGGTATTTAATGTAATAATTGTAACAGGTAACTCAGGAATCTATTAGCGTGTAGCAAAGGCACAACTGAACCCAGGTTATAGGTGATAAATAGGGATGATCGAATACCAAAATATCCGACTTAACGACTATTTGACGAATAGGTCGCCACTATTCGAGTTTTCGCAAATATTCGATGAGCAATGTAAGTCTACTCGAATAATTTCACGTTGGACTTAACGGCGAGCTGTGGTGACTGAGGAAAAGGCTGAAATGGATGGGAAAAGGCAGAAACAGTAGAAGGTGCATGACTGCATTTCTGGTGTCTTAGAATAACGTGCTCAGAGCAGCACGCGGCTTTTACATAGTCGCCAGAACAGCTCTCAAACCAAAGAAAAAGAGGGGAAATTGATAAGAAACAGTATGGGCACAGCATGTAGAAGGTTGGAAATCATCTGGAGATACTGTGATGAATCCCAAGCACTCAGTCAGATACAAGGATAATGCAAAAGTTTTTTATTTGTGGATTGTAAGTGTCGCGGGCGGAGGAGGGGACACCGCGCTCTCCCACTGCTGCTCGGGTCCGGCTGCCGCTGCGGCTGCTGCGGCCTGCTGCTGCCGCTGCTCGGTGGCTCGAGCGATGGGCCGGATCCCGGGGACTCGAGCGGCGCTCCTCGCCCGTGAGTGAAAGGGGGTTGTTGGGTGTGGGAATTGTTTATTGTCCGTGACGCCACCCACGGTTGTGGTGATTTGTTGACACGACCGCTGCTCTGTATGGGGATCCCGGGAGGGATGGCATGGAGCAGCCAGTTGTTGTGTTGCCCCTCCGTGGGTAGGGGTTGGTGGTCCCGGGGCCCAGTGATGAGGTGGGAGATGCAGGGCTTGGTGGGCGCAGGGACGCGGGGGCAGCGCTGTGCCTTGCGGCACTGTGGTACTCACTCAGCCTGAGACGATGACACAGTTCTCGGTAAAACACACGGCTGGAAAGACGGTTCCCACGGACGGCTGCACTTGCTTTCCCCAGTAGGTGACGGTGATGTCCCTTTTCCTGCACCTAATGTTTCTGTGTTGATAGCGATGGGTTCCCACCGGTAACCCGCTCCCCGGCTTGGATATGGGCCGGAGGAGCCCTACTTTGCCCGCAGGCACTGGCCCTGAGAAACTGGTGCCCTGGCGGTGGCGGTGTCTCTCCGTAACGGTCGGACTGTTGCCTTCAATCGGGACTTGGTTGTTTGGAGACAGACGCCCCCTTCACTGACGGATTTGGCAAATTATGGCGACTCCTAGCCTTGCCGGGATCCGAAAGGCCCCTGCCCTGGTGCTGACTGTTCTTCATATACTGCTCCACACCGCCGGGCCACTACTCGTCCGCGGTCCTTCCAGCAACCTCCGAGCAGTCACCCCTGCGGACTATCACTGCCGTCTGCTGACCTTGCTGTCACTGTCCGGGCACACAGCCGGACCAACTTCAGGCTTTACTACTGTCACTTTTCTGTCACTTCAGCTTTTCTCTTTAGCTTTACTACTACTTCCTTCCACTTCTTCCTCCAAAAACTATCTGCCTGGTTCCTCCCGCCTCCAGGGCTGTGAACTCCTCGGTGGGCGGAGCCAACCGCCTGGCCCACCCCCTGGTGTGAACATCAGCCCCTGGAGGAAGGCAACAAGGATTTTGGTAGCCTTGGTGTTCCTAACTGGGGTGTAGGGTGTGGTGGTGCAATGACCTGTGACCCCTGGCTTGCCCAGGGCGTCACATAAGCAAAAAGAAAAAGAGCCACTACCAGTAGAGCAAAGCCAAGCCAACGTTTCAGTCTGTGTTAGGCCTTTGTCAAGGTCTTGCTTTTGTGAGAGACCAATGAGTATGGACGAATTAGACGTCCACAGATTCTATCGTAGGTAGGGCGTTTTTACTTTTCAGGCGTAGTTCGCTTTAGGGCATATGGCATGGGGACGGGGTCCCAGAGGAGCAGGCAGGAGGCATGTGGCGAAATCATCTGGAATCATGCCTGGTCTCTCTCTCTCCTCATTCATATTTCCTTCCTCATGCTTTACACTGCAGCTCTGCTCATTCACGTTTCCTTCCTCATGCTTTACACTGCAGCTCGGCTCATTCATGTTCCCTACATCATGCTTTACACTGCAGCTCTGCTCATTCACGTTTCCTTCCTCATGCTCACCGGTGAACGCATATCCCCTGACTGAAGTGAGCCACGCGATCAGCGGTGCCGTCACTCAGGTTACCCGCGGCCAGCTCTAGTCCTGAGAGCAGTGGCCGCGGGTAACCTGAGTGACATCATCGCTGATAGCGCAACTCACTTCAGAGCTGGATTAGTCGTGGGACCTCGTGTGGATTATGTTGGACCTGGAGGGGTATTTGGGGATTTTAATAAAGTGGTGAAAGAGGGTGTATTTTTTCATCTTTTATTCCAAATAAAGGATTTTTTGGGTGTATGTGTTTATTTTCTTTAACTTACAGGTTAATCATGGGGGGTGTCTCATAGATGCCTTCCATGATTAACCTAGGACTTAGTGGCAGCTATGGCCTGCCATTAACCCCTTATTACCCCGATTGCCACCGCACCAGGGCAATTCGGGATGAGTCGGGTAGACTCCCGGGAGTGTCGCATCTAATTTTTTAGGCTGGGGGGCTCCCCATAATGTTAGACTCCCCATCCTGAGAATACCTGCCTTCAGCCGTGTGGCTTTACCTTGGCTGGTATCAATAATGGGGGGGAACACACATTGGTTTTTTTAATTATTTATTTATTTTACTGCACTACATAGACCCGCCCACCGGCAGCTGTGATTGGTTGCAGTGAGACAGCTGTCACTCAGTGTGGGGGCTCGTCTGAATGCAACCAATCATAGGCGGCGGTGGGCGGGGGAAGCAGTAAATACGAGATGGAATAATGAGCAGCCGGAATTTTCAAAAGCTGGAGAAGATGCCAGAGCAGTGTGACAGCCGTGCAGCGCTGTGCCGGTGATCGGTGAGTATGAGAGAGGGGTGGAGAGGGAGAGACAGACAGACAGACAGAGAGAGCCCTATAGCTGGGTCCGCATTCACAGATTTGCGGTCTGGCGATTTATGGAGCTGCTAGCAGCTACTGGACACTGTCTTCAGCGCTTAGAAGGACTATTTATCAGTTGGATCTAAGAACGCTCTCCCGCACACAATACAGTCTATCTACATCGCCACCTCCCCAATGACTGCGTGTTCACATAATGTCCGCTGGCTGTGAGACTGTGACCGGGGTTATCTATGACGGCCGGTATGTCTCGCCCCGGTTGTGCTCACTCCATGATAGAAAGTAAATCCACTCCAGGGTTAATGCTGTTTCCCTACAGGCTGAAGGAAGGGTTAAATGGAAACAGGAACAAGGGCAGGTGTGCCGGGTGTGAGGGAGTGAACACAACTCCCTGAGTTCTCTGCCGGAGAGGCCCATGTGTACTGTTGTGAACTTTTGTTTTTGGATATTAAACCGAGTGCTGTGACCCTTGGTGCCTGGATCCCGTGTCTTCTGCTGCGCAGCCGACCACGCTACTTCACATGGCGTATATAGCCACTGTAACGCTGTGCAGCCAAGCCAATCACAGTAACACCACAACAAAGATAGCTGCGGTGTTACTGTGAGGTCAAGCAACATCAGATGTGTTCATTGGCTGGAAAACAGGTGCCAGGAAGTCAGAAATTAAAATGAAACTATCGGAGCAGATACGGTTTTATTCGTCGGATACCGAATGGTGCGAATAGCCTGTTATCCATCGGATATCGAATAGTGGCAAATACATTCGCTCATCCCTAGTGATAAAGTCTATATTATAACACACGATGATAAAACCAAAAACACAGTGCAATATGGTATGAAGCCTTCAGGAAAGTCTCTGAAAGTCCCGATGATATACAGAGCAGTTTACCAGTCCAGAGAACAGGTGCAAAGCAAAATGTCCAGATGCAGAGCACAGACTAATGTCCAGAATTCAGATGATGAGCACCTACAAATGTCCAGAACACAGGTGCAGAGCAGGTCAGGCAAGAGCCGCAGCAGGGGTCTGGGCATCAGCAACTGGAAGCAGCAGGTGAGCAGTAAGTAGCAGAACTTCAGGTGAACAGCAGCAGGAATGTCACACCGGAATTGCAGTAGGAGTAAATGAAGGAACTGGCGATACCACTTGCAGCAGAAAACCAGGCAGTATACTCAAGCAGAGGACTGGAGGCTGGACTGGGGTTTATAAAGGCAAGAGGACACAGAACACATGGAGAAGAATGAAGCAGAGGACACCATTTTGGAAAAGGGCAAAAAAGCCCAAAAAGGATAAACAGAATAACCAGAGTCCTGACATTTAAATTTGTTTACAACTTGAAGACCATGAGCTACAGAGCCAGATATATATCTTTTAATGGTATTGTGGCGCCCCTGACCTGGTCAGGCACCACTGAGTACTGCACCCATGCTGGGGGCAGTACAATACAGGTAATCCAGAAGGCTGACCGAGGTGTGACTACACAGGCGCATAGTAATCAGGTCTCACACATTGACCTTTGAAGGGACTCCTGAGAGATTCCAGGAGGGGGCGTGGCCTCCATGTCACTCAAGGGGTGTGGTAGAGAGCCTGATTGCTAGGTGGCGTAGGCAGGCACAGTGGGGAGAGGAAGTAGAGAGGAGTGAGGAGTCTGGAAGTGGAGCTCAGAGAAAGCAGACGTGCAGGACCCACGAGTGAGCCAGTTTAGTGTGCAGCTCAGGGAGAGCAAACGTGAGGAGCAGACCCTGGAGCTGTTGAAGTCTAACAGCGTCCGCGCAGTGACTACCTGGTAGTGCCGCCCGAAATCCACCCAAGGCTAGAGACAGCAAAGGGGTGGCAGAGTAAGGGGACTGCTAGGGAGGTACCAGGCCTGCAAGGGTAACAGGTCCCAGTGCAGAGATAGATTCACCTTTCTTCTGCCAAACCTGCCTGAGGGGGCACTTCAGACCCCCAAGACAACACCACAGAGTCCGCAGCCACATAGCAAAGAGAGTGCCCATAGTTCACAGGAGGCAAGCAGCCGGAGTGACCTGGTCCAGGCTACAAGCAAACGGGCCGAAATGAGGGGAGAACAGGCAGCAGCAACTTCCCTGGGTGACCCCCGTAGGGACTTCAAGTCGGGGTCACCACAAAAACATAAAGGGCTAAGGAAGGCGAGTTGGTAGTCACCCTCATCAGCCAGCCAGAAGGATTCCTGGTTCATCCCAGCTACGCCCGGGTTACTCACCCTGCCACCTAATGTGAGTAAAACCCATGAAAGACATTCTGCTTCTGTGTTTGAGTTATTCTGCACCTTGTGGTGCCACACACTTACACAGGGCCCTGGGGCTTGCCTCACTCTCGGGAGGCCACTACAACTGACTGCACCCACCATCAGCCTTGAGCGATGAGCCATCTGCCACTGAAACCACAGACCTGGCCGCCAGCCTAGAGACTGGAGGATCCACTTTTGGACACTGAGCCCAACCCTTCACTACTTCCGGGGGGAAGGGATAACGTGTGTCATTAAGGCGCTTAGTAAAACGCTTGTCCGGGTATGCTCTGTGCTTCTGGACAGCATCCCTGAAATTAGAGTGATCGAAAAAGGCACTCCGTGTACGTTTGGGAAACCGAAACTGGTGTTTCTCCTGCTGTGAAGCCGCCTCCTCTACAGTTGGAGTTGGAGGAGAAATTTCTAGCACCTGGTTGATGGACGCTATAAGGTCATTTACTATGGCGTCCCCTTCAGGTGTATCTAGATTGAGAGCACCGTCAGGGTCTGAGCCCTGAGCTGCGCCTTCCTCTTCATCCTCTAGAGAGTCCTCATGCTGAGACCCTGAGCAGCGTGATGAAGTGGAGGAAGGTCCCCAGCGAGCCCGCTTCACCGGTCTGGGACTGCGGTCCGAGTCGGAGTCCTCACCGTGGGACCTATGTGTCACCTCAGGAGCAGATTGCTGCGCCAACTGAGGGGGACCTGGGGACGAAGAACGCACAGTGCCCTGCATCTGTGTTGTTGGTCTGGACTGCAAGGCTTCTAGTATCTTAGCAGACCATTTGTCCATAGACTGAGCCATGGACTGTGAAAGCGACTCAGACAGTTTGTCAGCCAAAACTGCAAACTCTGTCCCTGTCACCTGGACAGTGGGAACCGGTGTCTCTACCTGAGCCGGGGGTCCCACCAGTGCCTGAGGCTCCGGCTGAGTGAGTGTCACAGGGGCCGAGCATTGCACACAATGAGGGTAGGTGGAACCTGCAGGTAGCATAGCCGCACATGAGGTACAGGTTGCAAAAAAAGCCTGTGCCTTGGTACCCTTGCTCTTTGCGGACGACATGTTGTTGTCCTCCAAGAGATAAGTAAGGGATCACCGTGATCACTGAGGGATATATAGCCTCAAGTTAACAGTACAGCCGAACCAGCAATGTATACACAAAAGATATATATATATACAGTTCGGCACTCTGGGGAGTCCAGCACCGGCAGACCGGTGTGGCTTACCAACCGCTCTGTGTGGCCACCAGATTCCCAGCCCCGGGTCTCCCTCAGCTGCAGCCAGAAGTTCTCCACCGCAGAATGTGCTGAAAAAATGGCTGACGGCGTTCTCAGAGGAGGAGGGAGGCGTGGGCGTAGTCACAAAAGTGCGGGAATCTGGTGCCCCAGCGTGAGTAGTGAGGGGGGCGGAGGACAGCTCAGTGTACTCCAGCCCTCACTGTCGGCGTCATACCGACCGTCCCGCCCTTTTCTCTGACTGGCAGGCCTGGGGGCGGGAGAATACTATACTAGGCCGCAAAAGCCGGGGACTAAAGTTAAAACCGCGGCCGGCCGGCAGTGCACGGTCGGCGCGGTAGTCCCGGACCCATACCCACACCACAGTCGCTGCAGCGTCTGGGCCCAAGGTGCTTTATGCGCCGTCCCAACGGGGACACAGAGTACCTGTGGATGCAGGGCCATGTCCCTGACGATACTCCGTCTCCTGTCCGGCAGATTCCCCCAGGGGCTGCGGAGGGAGACCGGTCCCAGTGTCTGGATGACCGGATAGGATCCCACTTCCCCAGAGCCCCTAAGGGATGGGGAAGGAAAGCGGCATGTGGCTCCAGCCTGTGTACCCGCAATGGGTACCTCAACCTTAACAACACCGCCGACCTGAGTGGGTTGAGAAGGGAGCATGCCGGGGGCCCCATAGGGGCCCTCTTTTCTTCCATCCGATAAAGTCAGCAGCTGCTGCTGACTAAAACGTGGAGCTTGCGTGAATGTGTGCCTCCTTCAACACAAAGCAAAAAACTGAGGGGCCCGTGATGCACGGGAGGGTGTATAGCAGAGGGGAGGGGTTACACTTTTTAAAGTGTAATTACTTTGTGTGGCCTCCAGAGGCAGAAGCTATACACCCAATTGTCTGGGTCTCCCAATGGAGCGACAAAGAAAAAAGGATTATGCCATAACTGAGTTTCTCCTACCTTAGAATATGTTTGCTCTCTTTCCAGACCTGTATTGCCATACGGTGCATTCAGCATCGGACTGGCTACCGGAGGAATCTCCAGTAATACCAGGCCTGGATTCAGTTATCTGCATTGCACTCGAGCTCTCACCTGAGCTCCGGAGTGCAGCCTGGACTGGACTGGAGATTCCTCCGGTAGCCAGTCCGACGCTGGGTGCATACTGTATATAAGAGAACATGTGACTGTCTATAAGTAATCTCTAACATCGCCCAAGTTGGATTCCTATCTAACATCTGTATGATGATATTCAGGACCATGCAGGTTCTCATCATTTATCCAATTCTTTACATATCATAAATGCCCAGCCAGATAATACAAAAATAAATCAGGAACCGCATGGCCTCCTTGATGTTTCATTCATTGGAGAGTTCCAATACTAAGTTTCGGCCTAGAGAAGCTCCATAAAAACACTGCCATTAGGCTATGTAGTTTCTTACAGAATATTTGGGGAATTTTAACACAGGAGTGTGAGATTGCACCCAGTTCACACACTGTATAACGGGGTTTTTAACTCACTTTGCTGCGATTCGAGGTAGACTCAGGAATACTGTCTCTTTAAGAAGTAGTTTATTATAACAGATTGCATAAAATGCTCCTCAAACAAAACATGAGCCTCTTGCAGCTTTACAGGCAAAATAAAAAAACATGGCATTACAAACTGAGGTATCACACACATAGATTTGGATACAGTCCTTCACATTAGCGTATGAGTAACTGACCTTGCCAGTATACACACACAGCATTCAAGGCTGTTACCTTCTGCAAAAGGTTTCCATCAGGTTTTCAGGAGCTAGAGATCACCAATCGGGGACTGTGACTTGCTCTCAGCCACGGACGCCGGTCAGTCCAGAACCCCAGGAGGACTCACCAGATTCAAGTTAGTCTGCAGTTAGACGTTAGCTATTAGATATTCATTCATCTATGCTGCACCAACTGTTTTAAAACCAACTGATCATACATAATTTTTATTTTGATCAAGGTACCCTGGACCCCAAGTGCTCAAAATGAACATCTCAATGTCCTGAATAATATTTGCTAAAAAAATGATCAAGTCTATGTGTAGTTTAGAAGTTATTCACGTAAATCTGTGTTACATAACGCTATACGCGCATAATGAAACGTAACCAATCGTACATAAGTTTAATTTTAAAAGAGGTACCCTGGACCCCAAGTGCTCAAAATGAACATCTCAATGTCCTGAATAATACTTGCTGAAAAAATTATCAAGCCTATGTGTAGTTCAGAAGTTATTCACGTAAATCTGTGTTATATAACGATATACACGCGTAATCAAACGTACTCAATCGTCCATACGATTAATTTGAAAAAAGGTACCCTGGACCCCAAGTACTCAAAATGAACATCTCAATGTCCTGAATAAAATTTGCTAAAAATATTATCAAGTCTATGTGTAGCTCAGAAGTTATTCACGTAAATCTGTGTCACATAACGCTATACGCGCATAATCAAACGTACTCAATCGTTAATACGATTAATTTAAAAAGAGGTACTCTGGACCACAAGTGCTCAAAATGAACATCTCAATGTCCTGAATAATACTTGCTAAAAAAATTATCAAGTCTATGTGTAGTTTGGGCCAGGCTGGAGTGATCTGAATTTGATGTGTGGCATCACTGGGTATGTAAATGTGTTGTGAGATTAGTGGCCCAAAGCCATTTAAACCCTCAAAAACACCAGTTACTTATTCAAATCTGTGAAGATTGGCCATTTGGCCACTTTGATGCCAGTTCTGATGCCCAGAACCTGTTTGGGCCAGGCTGGGATGATCTGAATTTGATGTGTGGTACCACTAAATATGTGAATGTGTTGTGAGATCAGTTGCCCAAAGCCATTTAACCCCTCAAAAACACCAGTTACTTATTCAAATCTGTGAAAATTGGCTGTGTGCCCACTTTGATACCAGTTCTGATGCCCAGAACCTGTTTGGGCCAGGCTGGAGTGATCTGAATTTGATGTGTGGCATCACTAGGTATGTAAATGTGGTGTGAGATCAGTGGCCCAAAGCCATTTAACCCCTCAAAAACACCATTCACTTATTCAAATCTGTGAAAATTGGCCATTTGGCCACTTTGATGCCAGTTCTGATGCCCAGAACCTGTTTGGGCCAGGCTGGAGTGATCTGATATTGATGTGTGGCATCACTAGGTATGTGAATGTGTTGTGAGATCAGTGGCCCAAAGCCATTTAACCCCTCAAAAACACCAGTTACTTATTCAAATCTGTGAAAATTGGCTGTGTGCCCACTTTGATGCCAGTTCTGATGCCCAGAACCTGTTTGGGCCAGGCTGGACTGATCTGAATATGATGTGTGGCATCACTAGGTATGTAATTGTGGTGTCAGATCAGTGGCCCAAAGCCATTTAACCCCTCAAAAACACCAGTTACTTATTCAAATCTGTGAAAATTGGCTGTGTGCCCACTTTGATGCCAGTTCTGATGCTCAGAACCTGTTTGGGCCAGGCTGGAGTGATCTGATATTGATGTGTGGCATCACTAAGTATGTGAATTTGTTGTGAGATCAGTGGCCCAAAGCCATTTAACCCCTCAAAAACACCAGTTACTTATTCAAATCTGTGAAAATTGGCTGTGTGCCCAATTTGATGCCAGTTCTGATGCCCAGAACCTGTTTGGGCCAGGCTGGACTGATCTGATATTGATGTGTGGCATCACTAGGTATGTGAATATGTTGTGAGATTAGTGGCCCAAAGCCATTTAACTCCTCAAAAACATCAGTTACTTATTCAAATCTGTGAAAACTGGCCATTTGCCCACTTTGATGCCAGTTCTGATGCCCAGAACCTGTTTGGGCCAGGCTGGGATGATCTGAATTTGATGTGTGGTACCACTAGGTATGTGAATGTGTTGTGAGATCAGTTGCCCAAAGCCATTTAACCCCTCAAAAACACCAGTTACTTACTCAAATCTTTGAAAAGTGGGTTTTGCCCACTTTGATGCCAGTTCTGATGCCCAGAACCTGTTTGGGCCAGGCTGGAATGATCTGAATTTGATGTGTGGCATCACTAGGTATGTAACTGTGGTGTGATATCAGTGGCCCAAAGCCATTTAACCCCTCAAAAACACCAGTTACTTATTCAAATCTGTGAAAATTGGCTGTGTGCCCACTTTGATGCCAGTTCTGATGCCCAGAACCTGTTTGGGCCAGGCTGGAGTGATCTGAATTTGATGTGTGGCATCACTAGGTATGTAAGTGTGGTGTGAGATTAGAGGCCCAAAGCCATTTAACCCCTCAAAAACACCAGTTACTTATTCAAATCTGTGAAAATTGGTTGTGTGCCCTGTTTGATGCCAGTTTTGATGCCCAGAACCCCTTTGGGCCAGGCTGGAGTCACTTGAGTTTGATTAGGGGCATCACTAGATATGCACTTGTGGTGTTAGATCAGTGGCCCAAAGCAATTTAACCCTTTTATTAACATACTTTGGTGCCCACTTTGATGCCCATTTTTTTGCCAGTTTTATATTTTTCACAGCTGAGTTTGAGTGTATGTATATTAGGGCACATCAGTGCATTGTATTTTATTATTGTGATGTGTTATTTTTGTTGATAAATGCATAAAAAACTGAAAAAACTAAATTGCCGAATAAGAAACTGACGAATAAGAAACCAACTTCAGCCCCGAATAAGAAACTGGACGAATAAGAAACCAACTTCAGCATCGTTTCATTATGCGCGTATAGCGTTATGTAACACAGATTTACGTGAATAACTTCTAAACTACACATAGACTTGATAAATTATCGGTCAAATATTATTCAGGACATTGAGATGTTCATTTTGAGTACTTGTGGTCCAGGGTACCTCTTTTCAAATTAATCGTATGGACGATTGAGTACGTTTGATTACACGTGTATAGCATTATATAACATAGATTTACGTGAATAACTTCTAAACTACACATAGACTTTATAATTTTTCTATCAAATATTATTCAGGACATTGAGATGTTCATTTTCAGGACTTGTGGTCCAGGGTACCTCTTTTCAAATTAATTGTATGGACGATTGAGTACGTTTGAATACGCGTGTATAGCGTTATGTAACACAGATTTACGTGAATAACTTCTAAACTACACATAGGCTTGATAATTTTTTTAGCAAATATTATTCAGGACATTGAGATGTTCATTTTGAGCACTTGTAGTCCAGGGTTCCTTTTTTCAAATTAAACGTATAGACGATTGAGTACGTTTGATTATGCGCGTATAGCATTATGTAACACAGATTTACGTGAATAACTTCTAAACTACACATAGACTTGATCATTTTTCTATGAATTATTATTCAGGACATTGAGATGTTCATTTTGAGCACTTGTGGTCCAGGGTACCTCTTTTCAAATTAAACGTATAGACGATTGAGTACGTTTGATTACGCTTGTATATAGTATTATATATCTTAGAATTTCAAATTCATATAGAAACCTTGAGACATTCATTTTGAGCACTTGTGGACCAGGCACCTTGATCAAAATAAAAATTATGTATGATCAGTTTGTTTTAAAACAGTTGGTGCAGCATAGATGAATGAATATTTAATAGCTAACGTCTAACTGCAGACTAACAGCTCCCTAAGTGCAGAGCGACCACAGGTTCCATACACCTGGCCTTCTAGCCAGTGACATTAGGGGAAACTGCAGCCGGCTCTAATCCACATGGACTCCTTTCAGCGGTGCCTCCAGGAAGTGAAGTCCTTCCAAGCACCCAGAGACCCCATCAACAGCCCAACGCTATCCCTGCTGGCTGTAGTCTCTCAGAGGCCTCTCACACACACAGCCTCTTCAGACTCCACACAGTCTGCCTTCCCTCAGCTGTGTTCCATCCAGAGGCACCTACCTCTCAGATATTAGCAACCTCTCTGTCTCAGAGGCTGCTTCTCCTGCAGTGTTGCACCACACACTGCTCACAGACTCCACACCATCTGCCATGGACCAAACAGACTCCCTGAAAAAAAAACCCCTAAAAAAAACCATGTGGCCTGTCAGGCACATGTCAAACACACCCATGGGGGGGTATGTAGGTAACCAGACCCACCCATTTCCTTAGCCACCTGTGAACCTGCCCTGAAAATACCTTAGCAGAAACATGTGGCACTAAAGTACCAGCATGGAACTCCAGGTTCACACCACTTATGTGGTACACACCGGCCATTAGCAATGTAGCCGGTCACCATCTCCCAAGTGCTCCAGCATGTAGAGACTTTTTGGTAGAAAATTTATGATTTTTCCAACTACAGAGGGGAATAGGGACCAACTCAAATTTCTTTTTCAGCATATCGATTGACGTTTAAGTGTAAAAGTGGGTTCTTGTTAATGATGATTCCAAGGTATTTAATGTAATAATTGTAACAGGTAACTCAGGAATCTATTAGCGTGTAGCAAAGGCACAACTGAACCCAGGTTATAGGTGATAAATAGGGATGATCGAATACCAAAATATCCGACTTAACGACTATTTGACGAATAGGTCGCCACTATTCGAGTTTTCGCAAATATTCGATGAGCAATGTAAGTCTACTCGAATAATTTCACGTTGGACTTAACGGCGAGCTGTGGTGACTGAGGAAAAGGCTGAAATGGATGGGAAAAGGCAGAAACAGTAGAAGGTGCATGACTGCATTTCTGGTGTCTTAGAATAACGTGCTCAGAGCAGCACGCGGCTTTTACATAGTCGCCAGAACAGCTCTCAAACCAAAGAAAAAGAGGGGAAATTGATAAGAAACAGTATGGGCACAGCATGTAGAAGGTTGGAAATCATCTGGAGATACTGTGATGAATCCCAAGCACTCAGTCAGATACAAGGATAATGCAAAAGTTTTTTATTTGTGGATTGTAAGTGTCGCGGGCGGAGGAGGGGACACCGCGCTCTCCCACTGCTGCTCGGGTCCGGCTGCCGCTGCGGCTGCTGCGGCCTGCTGCTGCCGCTGCTAGGTGGCTCGAGCGATGGGCCGGATCCCGGGGACTGAGCGGCGCTCCTCGCCCGTGAGTGAAAGGGGGTTGTTGGGTGTGGGAATTGTTTATTGTCCGTGACGCCACCCACGGTTGTGGTGATTTGTTGACACGACCGCTGCTCTGTATGGGGATCCCGGGAGGGATGGCATGGAGCAGCCAGTTGTTGTGTTGCCCCTCCGTGGGTAGGGGTTGGTGGTCCCGGGGCCCAGTGATGAGGTGGGAGATGCAGGGCTTGGTGGGCGCAGGGACGCGGGGGCAGCGCTGTGCCTTGCGGCACTGTGGTACTCACTCAGCCTGAGACGATGACACAGTTCTCGGTAAAACACACGGCTGGAAAGACGGTTCCCACGGACGGCTGCACTTGCTTTCCCCAGTAGGTGACGGTGATGTCCCTTTTCCTGCACCTAATGTTTCTGTGTTGATAGCGATGGGTTCCCACCGGTAACCCGCTCCCCGGCTTGGATATGGGCCGGAGGAGCCCTACTTTGCCCGCAGGCACTGGCCCTGAGAAACTGGTGCCCTGGCGGTGGCGGTGTCTCTCCGTAACGGTCGGACTGTTGCCTTCAATCGGGACTTGGTTGTTTGGAGACAGACGCCCCCTTCACTGACGGATTTGGCAAATTATGGCGACTCCTAGCCTTGCCGGGATCCGAAAGGCCCCTGCCCTGGTGCTGACTGTTCTTCATATACTGCTCCACACCGCCGGGCCACTACTCGTCCGCGGTCCTTCCAGCAACCTCCGAGCAGTCACCCCTGCGGACTATCACTGCCGTCTGCTGACCTTGCTGTCACTGTCCGGGCACACAGCCGGACCAACTTCAGGCTTTACTACTGTCACTTTTCTGTCACTTCAGCTTTTCTCTTTAGCTTTACTACTACTTCCTTCCACTTCTTCCTCCAAAAACTATCTGCCTGGTTCCTCCCGCCTCCAGGGCTGTGAACTCCTCGGTGGGCGGAGCCAACCGCCTGGCCCACCCCCTGGTGTGAACATCAGCCCCTGGAGGAAGGCAACAAGGATTTTGGTAGCCTTGGTGTTCCTAACTGGGGTGTAGGGTGTGGTGGTGCAATGACCTGTGACCCCTGGCTTGCCCAGGGCGTCACATAAGCAAAAAGAAAAAGAGCCACTACCAGTAGAGCAAAGCCAAGCCAACGTTTCAGTCTGTGTTAGGCCTTTGTCAAGGTCTTGCTTTTGTGAGAGACCAATGAGTATGGACGAATTAGACGTCCACAGATTCTATCGTAGGTAGGGCGTTTTTACTTTTCAGGCGTAGTTCGCTTTAGGGCATATGGCATGGGGACGGGGTCCCAGAGGAGCAGGCAGGAGGCATGTGGCGAAATCATCTGGAATCATGCCTGGTCTCTCTCTCTCCTCATTCATATTTCCTTCCTCATGCTTTACACTGCAGCTCTGCTCATTCACGTTTCCTTCCTCATGCTTTACACTGCAGCTCGGCTCATTCATGTTCCCTACATCATGCTTTACACTGCAGCTCTGCTCATTCACGTTTCCTTCCTCATGCTCACCGGTGAACGCATATCCCCTGACTGAAGTGAGCCACGCGATCAGCGGTGCCGTCACTCAGGTTACCCGCGGCCAGCTCTAGTCCTGAGAGCAGTGGCCGCGGGTAACCTGAGTGACATCATCGCTGATAGCGCAACTCACTTCAGAGCTGGATTAGTCGTGGGACCTCGTGTGGATTATGTTGGACCTGGAGGGGTATTTGGGGATTTTAATAAAGTGGTGAAAGAGGGTGTATTTTTTCATCTTTTATTCCAAATAAAGGATTTTTTGGGTGTATGTGTTTATTTTCTTTAACTTACAGGTTAATCATGGGGGGTGTCTCATAGACGCCTTCCATGATTAACCTAGGACTTAGTGGCAGCTATGGCCTGCCATTAACCCCTTATTACCCCGATTGCCACCGCACCAGGGCAATTCGGGATGAGTCGGGTAGACTCCCGGGAGTGTCGCATCTAATTTTTTAGGCTGGGGGGCTCCCCATAATGTTAGACTCCCCATCCTGAGAATACCTGCCTTCAGCCGTGTGGCTTTACCTTGGCTGGTATCAATAATGGGGGGGAACACACATTGGTTTTTTTAATTATTTATTTATTTTACTGCACTACATAGACCCGCCCACCGGCAGCTGTGATTGGTTGCAGTGAGACAGCTGTCACTCAGTGTGGGGGCTCGTCTGAATGCAACCAATCATAGGCGGCGGTGGGCGGGGGAAGCAGTAAATACGAGATGGAATAATGAGCAGCCGGAATTTTCAAAAGCTGGAGAAGATGCCAGAGCAGTGTGACAGCCGTGCAGCGCTGTGCCGGTGATCGGTGAGTATGAGAGAGGGGTGGAGAGGGAGAGACAGACAGACAGACAGAGAGAGCCCTATAGCTGGGTCCGCATTCACAGATTTGCGGTCTGGCGATTTATGGAGCTGCTAGCAGCTACTGGACACTGTCTTCAGCGCTTAGAAGGACTATTTATCAGTTGGATCTAAGAACGCTCTCCCGCACACAATACAGTCTATCTACATCGCCACCTCCCCAATGACTGCGTGTTCACATAATGTCCGCTGGCTGTGAGACTGTGACCGGGGTTATCTATGACGGCCGGTATGTCTCGCCCCGGTTGTGCTCACTCCATGATAGAAAGTAAATCCACTCCAGGGTTAATGCTGTTTCCCTACAGGCTGAAGGAAGGGTTAAATGGAAACAGGAACAAGGGCAGGTGTGCCGGGTGTGAGGGAGTGAACACAACTCCCTGAGTTCTCTGCCGGAGAGGCCCATGTGTACTGTTGTGGACTTTTGTTTTTGGATATTAAACCGAGTGCTGTGACCCTTGGTGCCTGGATCCCGTGTCTTCTGCTGCGCAGCCGACCACGCTACCTCACATATGGTGGAGAATGCGGGCATGCCAGCCCGGTGAGGTGTAGCTTCCATTTCTGGTGCCCCGGTAGCGCATGTCCTGGATTCAAGCGGCTATACTACAGCCCAAACCCGGCGACGCCATGGAGGACATACTAAGGCAGCTGGCTCAGGCCAATGCACAACAGCAACAGACTAATGCACACCTGCTCCAGGCACTGGATCGTCAGCAAAAATCCTTGCAATTGCAGGAACAAAGGCACCAAGAACAGATGGTTCTCCTGGCCAAGTCGATCCGTGCCGGACCGGCAGCAACAACCCCGGGACCGGGTAACGACGGCAGCGTCCGGAAAGCGGTGAGACAAGCGTTGCAAAAGATGACCCCGGGGGATGATGTGGAAGCGTTCCTGGCGGTGTTTGAGCGGGTGGCCGAGCGGGAAAAGCTGCCGACCCCCCAGTGGGCTGAGGTATTGTCGCCCTATCTGACGGGGGAACCCCAAAAAGCGTACCTGGACCTCTGTACTGAGGACGCCATTGACTATGCGACCCTGAAAGCCGAAATACTGGCTCGGTTGGGGGTGAATACCTATGTACGGGCTCAGCGGGTTAATCAGTGGTTCTATGAGGAAGCCAAACCCGTACGCTCCCAGGCCTATGACTTGTTGCATCTTGTAAAAAAGTGGTTGCAGCCTGACACTCTGAGCCCGGCGCAAATGGTGGAAAGGGTAGTAGTTGATCGTTTTGTGCGCACTTTACCCGTCATCATTCAACGGTGGGTAGGACAGGGTGACCCGAGTACCCTGGACCAGTTAGTGTCCCTGGTAGAGCGGCATGTGGCTATGCAGGACTTGATACGGGACACTGAGACTTTGCGTACCGCCCGTCGGTCCGGCCCCTCCAAGCCTAGGGCCAAGGACCCACCGCTGACAACGGTGCAGGAGTCCGCTACCGTCCCGTCTGAGGCCGCGCCCGCCGTTCCTGAGGTCCGGAAGGTTCTGTACCCTAAACGACAACTTGTCAAGGGGGTTTCCTTCCCTATTAGATGTTGGCGGTGCCAGCGGGTGGGACATATGGAAGCCCAGTGTCCACTCACCACGGAGCCCATGGATTGTGGGGTTACCCGGCGGGGTTCAATGTATGCTCAGGTGGTGTGTACCACTGACCTGGTCTCCCCAGAGACTGAGCCCCACTTGTGCCAAATACAGGTGAATGGATGTCCGGTTACAGGATTGTTGGATTCCGGAAGCTTAGTGACCCTTGTGCGATCCACCTTGAGGGCTAAAGTAAAGGCCACAGGACGTACTGTGGGGGTGGTTTGCATACATGGGGACCGCCGAGACTATCCCACGGGGATTGTCACCATCACAGCACCTTGCGGTCAGGTGCAACATGAGGTGGGACTTATTAACACTCTTCCCTATGACGTGATCCTAGGAAGGGATCTGCCGTATTTTTGGACTTTATGGAAGGGACCTCCTAAGTCCCCTCAGATATGGGTCAGTCCGGGACCTGAGCCCTACAATCCTGAATCCGGGACGCCTGCCGTAGGGGTCCCCATGATAGGGACAGAATGTGAGCCCGATAGGTCGCCCCTAGAGGTATTGGCAGGAGAGGCTGAGACGGTCGAACCCATCCCGGAGTTGGAGGCGTCCCCGGATACGTTTGGGACAGCCCAACTCCAGGACCCTACATTAATACATGCCCGGAGTCGGGTGACAGTAGTTGATGGGGTGGCACAGCTGCCCGGTGCCCAGGTAAGGTACCCCCATTTCGCTCTTAAACAGGATTTACTCTACCAGGTAGATGAAATACGGGGCGTGGGGGTAGAGCAGTTGGTGGTGCCCCAGCCGTATCGCCGGCGGGTCCTCGACTTGGCTCATAAACACCTAATGAGTGGCCACCTAGGGGTCAAGAAAACGCAGGAGCGAATATTGCAAAGGTTCTATTGGCCCGGGGTCTTCGGGGAGGTAAAACGGTTCTGTGAAACCTGCCCGGAGTGTCAGCTTACCGCACCCCTGGCCCACTTTCGCAGTCCGTTGGTACCCTTACCCATTATAGAAGTCCCTTTTGAACGGATAGGGATGGATCTGGTGGGGCCCCTCGTAAAGTCCGCTCGAGGGCACCAACACATCCTAGTGATTGTTGACTATGCCACCCGGTATCCCGAGGCGATACCTCTCAGACATACTGCAGCAAAGCTTATAGCTCGGGAGTTGTTTGCTGTGTTCTGCCGGGTGGGGTTGCCCAAGGAGATCCTTACGGACCCCATTCATGTCTAAAGTGACCAAAGAGCTATGCCGGTTACTCCAGATCAAGCAGTTGCGTACGTCTGTGTATCATCCTCAAACGGACGGTTTAGTCGAGCGGTTCAATAAAACCCTGAAAACCATGCTAAGAAGGGTGATTTCAAAAGACGGGAAAGACTGGGATATGCTGCTTCCCTATTTGATGTTTGCCATCCGAGAGGAGCCACAGGCATCCACGGGGTTTTCGCCTTTTGAGTTGTTATACGGGCGACATCCCCGGGGATTGTTGGACCTGGCAAAAGAAACCTGGGAGCAGGAGCCCACCCCCCATAAAAGTGTGATTGAACACATTTTAGGAATGCAGAACCGCATAAGCGCGGTCATGCCAATTGTGAAGGAGCATTTACAGGAGGCTCAGGCCGCGCAAAGCGGCCGCTACAATAGACAAGCCACCGTGCGGACCTTTAAACCCGGGGATCGGGTGTTGGTTTTAATCCCCACGGCGGAGAGTAAATTCCTGGCTCAGTGGCAAGGCCCCTACGAGATAAAGGAAAGAGTCGGGGTGGTCAACTATAAGGTATTGCAGCCCGGTAGGCGGAAACCTGAACAAATATACCATGTCAACCTATTAAAACCTTGGCAGGAACGGGAAAGCCTGATGGTTGTCTTTTCCCCATCTCCCTCCTCTTCGGGTCGTTCACATCCGGCTCCAGCGACCTCCGGAGAGGACGAACCGGAAGTAAGGATTGGAGAAGCCCTCACCAAGCAACAGAGGTGAGAGGCCAGACGGCTGGTTCAGCAGAACCCTGATGTCTTCTCCGAGCTGCCTGGTAGGACCAGTCTGATACGACATGACATTGTCACCGAGCCTCACCTGAAGGTACGCCTGAAGTCATACCGGGTGCCGGAGGCTCGAAGACAAGCCATATCAGAGGAAGTGAAGACAATGCTACGCCTGGGGGTCATCGAAAAATCCCGGAGTGAATGGGCTAGTCCCATTGTCCTAATACCAAAACCCGATGGCTCCTTAAGGTTCTGCAATGACTTTAGGAGATTGAACGAAATATCCAAGTTCGATCTCTACCCCATGCCCCGGGTGGATGAGCTGATTGATAGGCTGGGACAGGCGCGATATTTCACCACGCTCGACCTGACCAAGGGGTACTGGCAGGTGCCACTGACGGAGTCCGCCAAGGAGAAAACCGCTTTTGTTACGCCGGAGGGTCTCTTCCACTATGTTGTCTTGCCTTTTGGGTTACATGGCGCTCCGGCCACGTTCCAGAGGTTGATGGACTTGGTGCTGGAACCCCACCAGGCGTATGCATCAGCGTACCTTGATGACATCATTATTTACAGCTCTGAGTGGCAGACCCACTTGGAACAGGTACAAGCGGTGGTGGACGCACTTCGAACAGCCGGATTGACAGCCAATCCCAAGAAATGTGCGTTGGGACTCACGGAAGCCCGCTACTTGGGCTACGTGATAGGCCAAGGAGTAATTAAGCCCCAAATTAACAAGGTTGAGGCGATCCAGAAGTGGCCTAGACCCCTGACCACGAAGCAGGTTAGGGCCTTCCTGGGTATCGTGGGGTACTACAGGAGGTTTGTAAAAGATTTTGCGGGACTATCAGCCCCCTTGACGGACCTTCTCAAAGGCAAGAAGTCCGTCATGGTGCGCTGGACTCCGCAGGCCGAGGACTCCTTCCGGGCCCTGAAGGGGGTCCTGTGCGGACAGCCCGTTCTTGTAAACCCTGATTTCCGGAAGGAGTTCATTGTACAGACTGACGCCTCGGAGGTCGGCCTGGGGGCAGTGCTGTCTCAGGTGGTTCAGGGGGAGGAACACCCCGTCACCTTCTTAAGTAGGAAGCTCACCCCTCCTGAGCGGAATTATAGCGTAGTGGAGAAGGAGTGCCTGGCGATCAAGTGGGCCTTGGAGTCCCTACGCTATTACCTGCTAGGATTGCAGTTTCGCCTGGTGACGGATCACTCTCCACTGGTCTGGATGAGGTCCGCCAAGGAACGGAATGCCCGGGTTACCCGGTGGTTCCTTTCTCTGCAGAACTTCCGGTTTACAGTTGAACACCGGGCCGGTAGGTTGCTGGGCAATGCCGATGCCTTGTCCCGCGGCCCGTGTTTGATGGCGGGAGTTCAACCCCGCACGCTTGAACTGAGGGGGGGGGTATGTGAGACTGTGACCGGGGTTATCTATGACGGCCGGTATGTCTCGCCCCGGTTGTGCTCACTCCATGATAGAAAGTAAATCCACTCCAGGGTTAATGCTGTTTCCCTACAGGCTGAAGGAAGGGTTAAATGGAAACAGGAACAAGGGCAGGTGTGCCGGGTGTGAGGGAGTGAACACAACTCCCTGAGTTCTCTGCCGGAGAGGCCCATGTGTACTGTTGTGGACTTTTGTTTTTGGATATTAAACCGTGTGCTGTGACCCTTGGTGCCTGGATCCCGTGTCTTCTGCTGCGCAGCCGACCACGCTACTTCACATGGCGTATATAGCCACTGTAACGCTGTGCAGCCAAGCCAATCACAGTAACACCACAACAAAGATAGCTGCGGTGTTACTGTGAGGTCAAGCAACATCAGATGTGTTCATTGGCTGGAAAACAGGTGCCAGGAAGTCAGAAATTAAAATGAAACTATCGGAGCAGATACGGTTTTATTCGTCGGATACCGAATGGTGCGAATAGCCTGTTATCCATCGGATATCGAATAGTGGCAAATACATTCGCTCATCCCTAGTGATAAAGTCTATATTATAACACACGATGATAAAACCAAAAACACAGTGCAATATGGTATGAAGCCTTCAGGAAAGTCTCTGAAAGTCCCGATGATATACAGAGCAGTTTACCAGTCCAGAGAACAGGTGCAAAGCAAAATGTCCAGATGCAGAGCACAGACTAATGTCCAGAATTCAGATGATGAGCACCTACAAATGTCCAGAACACAGGTGCAGAGCAGGTCAGGCAAGAGCCGCAGCAGGGGTCTGGGCATCAGCAACTGGAAGCAGCAGGTGAGCAGTAAGTAGCAGAACTTCAGGTGAACAGCAGCAGGAATGTCACACCGGAATTGCAGTAGGAGTAAATGAAGGAACTGGCGATACCACTTGCAGCAGAAAACCAGGCAGTATACTCAAGCAGAGGACTGGAGGCTGGACTGGGGTTTATAAAGGCAAGAGGACACAGAACACATGGAGAAGAATGAAGCAGAGGACACCATTTTGGAAAAGGGCAAAAAAGCCCAAAAAGGATAAACAGAATAACCAGAGTCCTGACATTTAAATTTGTTTACAACTTGAAGACCATGAGCTACAGAGCCAGATATATATCTTTTAATGGTATTGTGGCGCCCCTGACCTGGTCAGGCACCACTGAGTACTGCACCCATGCTGGGGGCAGTACAATACAGGTAATCCAGAAGGCTGACCGAGGTGTGACTACACAGGCGCATAGTAATCAGGTCTCACACATTGACCTTTGAAGGGACTCCTGAGAGATTCCAGGAGGGGGCGTGGCCTCCATGTCACTCAAGGGGTGTGGTAGAGAGCCTGATTGCTAGGTGGCGTAGGCAGGCACAGTGGGGAGAGGAAGTAGAGAGGAGTGAGGAGTCTGGAAGTGGAGCTCAGAGAAAGCAGACGTGCAGGACCCACGAGTGAGCCAGTTTAGTGTGCAGCTCAGGGAGAGCAAACGTGAGGAGCAGACCCTGGAGCTGTTGAAGTCTAACAGCGTCCGCGCAGTGACTACCTGGTAGTGCCGCCCGAAATCCACCCAAGGCTAGAGACAGCAAAGGGGTGGCAGAGTAAGGGGACTGCTAGGGAGGTACCAGGCCTGCAAGGGTAACAGGTCCCAGTGCAGAGATAGATTCACCTTTCTTCTGCCAAACCTGCCTGAGGGGGCACTTCAGACCCCCAAGACAACACCACAGAGTCCGCAGCCACATAGCAAAGAGAGTGCCCATAGTTCACAGGAGGCAAGCAGCCGGAGTGACCTGGTCCAGGCTACAAGCAAACGGGCCGAAACGAGGGGAGAACAGGCAGCAGCAACTTCCCTGGGTGACCCCCATAGGGACTTCAAGTCGGGGTCACCACAAAAACATAAAGGGCTAAGGAAGGCGAGTTGGTAGTCACCCTCATCAGCCAGCCAGAAGGATTCCTGGTTCATCCCAGCTACGCCCGGGTTACTCACCCTGCCACCTAATGTGAGTAAAACCCATGAAAGACATTCTGCTTCTGTGTTTGAGTTATTCTGCACCTTGTGGTGCCACACACTTACACAGGGCCCTGGGGCTTGCCTCACTCTCGGGAGGCCACTACAACTGACTGCACCCACCATCAGCCCCAGGCACCCCTTAATCTGCAGTGGCGGTTACACTGACCGCAATACCGAGAGTGGCGTCACGACAACCCTAAGAGAAGATTCCCTACCTGTGACCAGACTGTTCCATCCACGTGGAGTCCCTGAAGGTAATGCACCGACACAACACCTGTGGGGCTTCACAGTATCACCAAAGATTTACCCCAATTTATGGTAAGCCTTGCGAATTTCCAAAAATAATCAGATTAATTGCTCAAAAAAGGATACCCAATAGGAAAGGAATCAGGTCATGAACATACAGTCTCACTTTTTCTATATTAGATTTTATCCCGATTCCCTCTATTAATGTACAGTATATCACAAATGTAAGTACACCCCTCACATTTTTGTAAATATTTTATTATATCTTTTCATTGGACAATGCTGTAGCTATGACACGTTGATACAATGTAAAGTAGCAGTGTTTAGCTTGTATAACTGTAAATTAGGTGCCCTCTAAATAACTCAACACACAGCAATTAATGTCAAAACCACTGGCAACAAAAGTGAACACACCCCTGAGTGAAAATGGACAAATTGTGCCATAAAGTGTCAATGTTTTGTGAGGTCACCATTATTTACAATCCCTGCTTTAACTTTCTTAGGCATGAAGTTCACTAGAGCTTCACAGGAGCCACTGGAATCCTCTTCCATCTTCCATGATGACATTACGGAGCTGGTGGATGTTAGAGACCTTGAGCTCCTCCACCTTCCATTTGAGGATGCCCCAAAGATGCTCAATAGGGTTTATGTGGCGTCCCTGAGGCTTCAGTCGCCACAGAGGTACTGCACCTCAGCCAGAGGTGTGGTATTTCATTCCCGGTTAAGGAGATCACAAACTGGTATACACAAAACGCAGACACTCTCATATGACAACACTACATCAGACCAGGGTATTGGCGACTAGCTGGGAGGTGGGGTTTAGTTAGTGGGAGCAGTCTGTAGAATGTGAGCCAGTCAAGGAGGAGCACTGGAGGAGTCAAGACCTGTGGTCTGGAGCTGCAGCAGCTCGGCCCAGGCACTCGACAGAAAGGGTCCTAGAGCCCAAGGGAAGTCTACCATAATCCCGTGGCCTCGTTCCACAGACAACATACCAGAGTGGAGGGAGTTTTCTGCAGAAGGGGACCGGCCCCTCAACTAGTGGAGAAAATTAAAGGCTCAGCTAGCAAACTGGAAGCTGAGGTTAATTCAAGTGCCAAAGCCACATCCACACACAAACAGTAAAAAGTTGACCACATAGGGCCAAGAGAAAGAGCCTCAGGACAACGATAGGTCTGCAGACACTGGCTCGGGGCTGTGTGTGTGCAGGCACGGGACAGGCGGGAAAGGTCAGCGCAGGAAGACGACCAGGAAAGGAACACAAAAGGGTGTACCGGGTTGTGCCTCCGAACTATCCGGGATCGGCTGATACTCATCACAGCAGGACTCTGCACCCCAAGGGCAGCATTTGTCTAGATGTGCTAACCTGGAACTCTGAACTATGAGTAAAAACCATGTGACTGCATCCCTGTCTTGTCCGGTTATTCCCTGAGCCTCCGGCCCTGCACCCCGCCATTACGGACCACTACTCCCAACAGCCCTGGGGTCCAGCATTACCTGTGGAGAGCGATTCCAACTCGGCTGTGTCACCACCGACCCCAGGGGAAACTGAACTACTGCGGCGGCACCTATCTTGCCGCACACCACAGGTGGCGTCATGACATTTCCGCTCTAAATATTCCCCCACCATCATCAGCTATTTATTAAAACTACACCGCCGGGTTCACGGAACTGGGCCCTGTCGCCGTGACATCCTCTCAGACAGAACAGAGTTGCGGCCCGGTAACGAGTAATCCCCAGGCCCCGGTGCGGGCGTTTCAATTAGGTCTAGAGACTTGCCTGTAAAGTCCAGCACCTTTACCCTCAGTTTCTCTAGCAAGGCAGTAGTCGTCTAGGAGGTGTGTTAGTGTGGCGCCCTGGACTAGCCAGGTCATCACAGGTACTACAACACGCACCCCCACCCTGAGACAGACACATCAGCCAGACACAAAATCCTTGTTGCCTCCCTCCAGGGGCTGATGTCCACACCAGGTGGGGTGGAGCCAGGCGGTTGGCCCCACCCACTGAGGAGTTCACAGTCCTGGAGGCGGGAGAAGGAAGTCAGTGGAGTTGAGTTAGGGAAGTGAAGGAGAGAGGAGTGAAGTGGTAATAGAGGAGCAAACTGACCGTGTCCAGGTGTGTGGCCCGGGCACTAAGAGCAAGGTTGGCAGACGGTGGTGGCCGTCTGCAGGAGACGCAGATCAACGCGGAACCGTAGGAAAGGGGACGGGCGGTGGCCCGCTGGTACCGAACCGGGGAGCGAAGTGAAGCCAGCACACACAGGCAGGGCCTACGGACCCCGACCAGGCTTGGAGCCGCCATTAGAGATCAAATCCGTCAGTGACCAGAACCCCAGGGGTTTCCTAACAGCCAAGACCCGATTGAAGGCAACCGTCCAACCAACAGAAGGAAATACAGCTACCGCCACAGCTAGAGTTCCAAGGGCCAGAGCCTGCGGGCAAAAGGGCTCCTCCGGTACATATCTACGCTGGGGAGCGGGTTACCGGTGGGAATCCATCGGGACCGAACATACATAAAGGTGCAGGGAGAGGCAGCCACCACTAACCGTCCAGGAGAAGACACAGCAGCCGGCTGCGGGACCCGTCCATCCAGCCGTTTGGTTTACCAGAGACTTTGCGTACCTTTGTGGCTGAGTGAGTACTACCGTGCCGTCTGACACCGCACTGCGCAGTCCAAGCAACCCTGCACCCATCCAACCCTGCCTCCCCGTCATCTCACTGGGCCCCGGGACCACCAACCCCTACCCACGGAGGGGGAAAACAACATCCCAGCTGCTCCCTGCCATCGCTCCCCGTCACCAGCAGCGGTGGTGCCCAACCTCACCACAACCTGTGGGTGGCGTCACGGACCAAATCCCCAAACCAAACTACTCCCCTTTCACTCACGGGCGAGGAGCGCCGCTCGAGTCTCCAGATCCGGCCCACCGCTCGAGCCACCGAGCAGCCATCGCAGCAGCGCTGGACCCAAGCGTTAGCGAGTGCAGCGCAGCGGTGTCCTTCCCCGCCCGCGACAACTTGGCGTCACGAACAGGATCTTACCGTTCTACCGGCTGGTAGAAGTGCGCCTTGTGCCCCGCCGGCGGTGTCCGGGCAAAAAATTTCAGAATCCGCCATCTTGGGCGCGAAGATTTTCCCGCTCGAGCGTCTTCTCGAGCAGTGGAGGCGCGAAAGCCGGAGCCCCGCCCCTGAAGAGAAGGTGCTGGGAGAAGACCAAGGGGGGACGCGGATAGAGAGATGGCGGCGTTTTCGGTCTGGAGTGCGGGAGCGCCCGCCACCGGAGCGTCTAAGCTCTGGAGGGGCAGAGGAGGAGTAGCCTTTGAAGACTGCGGCCCGGGTGAGCTCCCCGCCGGGACCGCTGCGTGGCTGGAACGGGAGCTGGGCCGGTTATGCTTGAAGGTGAGGGTGCAGAGCTTGCAGCAGCTGCTGGATTGGAAGGCGGAGGTGCGCAGAATGGTCGCCGTGGTGTGGGCCCGTGAGCAAGGGGCCGCGTCGGCCGTGCCGCGTCGTGATCAGGCCACCCAAGTTCCTGAACCAGCCTTGATTGAGTGGGAGCCGGGGGCCGGTACCGCAGCAGGAGGTCCAGAGAGAGTGCAGCTGATGGAACAGGAGGTCCCGAGCACGCTGCCTCCGCCACCGTTCCCAACGGCGATCAGCGGTTCTGGACTGCACTGCCTATGGAAGGAGAACCCGATGTACCGTCCGGTCCCCGATTGGGCCGACCCCCCGCAGTGGTAGCCGCCCCAGAGTCAGCGGTCACTCCGTTGCACCGTTGTCCCCGTTGGGACCACCAGTACCGTTAAACTGTTAAGTGAATGACTGTGAATCAAACCGAGTAATTCATCTGATTATCCGTCCAAAGAGAACTGTCCCCGTTGGGACTGGAGTTGTTGTCCCTTGATTAACCGTTGATTACCCCCCACCGTGCATAAGAAACTGCTTATGGACATGCCTGAGAACTTGCAGGGCACCCACGAACTTGTGGGATTGTAAATATGTTGGGGCATGTTTCCGTTGCCGCTTCCGGAGAGGCTGATTTGGAGGATGGGCCTGGAGGAAAGAGATGGCCCAGGCCTGCCACTACCGCAACCGGTGGCGATCCTCCGGGGGTCAGGGGTCCCCCATGGATGTGGGATCCCCTGAAGTGACAGTCGTGTGCGAGACACCGTACCCGTTCCCGCTCGGGCAGCCTGGATCTGGACTGGGGTCAAGGGGTGCTGCCCACTTCTTAGGGGCAGCATCAGGGCTAGGTTGCTTGGGTGGGAGAGCAGAAGCCGTCCGTTATTATTAAAAGTGTAATATGATTGTTTTTGCAACGTTCAAGTGACCTGCCTCCTGTAAGGGAAGATTTACAAATGCATATGTTGAAAAGTTTTAAATGTTATTTATATTTTACAGTTTGCAAAATAAAACCGGTTATGGACGGGCAGCCCGCGGACAGTCTGCATTTAACCAAGGGGGAATGTGGTGCCCTGGACTAGCCAGTTCATCACAGGTACTACAACACGAACCCCCATCCTGAGACAGACACATTAGCCAGACACAAAATCCTTGTTGCCTCCCTCCAGGGGCTGATGTCCACACCAGGTGGGGTGGAGCCAGGCGGTTGGCCCCACTCACTGAGGAGTTCACAGTCCTGGAGGCGGGAGAAGGAAGTCAGTGGAGTTGAGTTAGGGAAGTGAAGGAGAGAGGAGTGAAGTGGTAGTAGAGGAGCAAACTGACCGTGTCCGGGTGTGTGGCCCGGGCACTAAGAGCAAGGTTGGCAGACGGTGGTGGCCGTCTGCAGGAGACGCAGATCAACGCGGAACCGTAGGACCAGGGATGGGCGGTGGCCCGCCGGTACCGAACCGTCGGAGCGAAGTGAAGCCAGCACACACAGGCAGGGCCTACGGACCCCGACCAGGCTTGGAGCCGCCATTAGAGGTCAAATCCGTCAGTGACCGGAACCCCAGGGGTTTCCTAACAGCCAAGACCCGATTGAAGGCAACCGTCCAACCAACAGAAGGAAATACAGCTACCGCCACAGCTAGAGTTCCAAGGGCCAGAGCCTGCGGGCAAAAGGGCTCCTCCGGCACATATCTACGCTGGGGAGTGGGTTACCGGTGGGAATCCATCGGGACCGAACATACATAAAGGTGCAGGGAGAGGCAGCCACCACTAACCGTCCAGAAGAAGCCACAGCAGCCGGCTGCGGAACCCGTCCATCCAGCCGTTTGGTTTACCAGAGACTCTGCGTACCTTTGTGGCTGAGTGAGTACTACCGTGCCGTCTGACACCGCGCTGCGCAGTCCAAGCGACCCTGCACCCATCCAACGCTGCCTCCCCGTCATCTCACCGGGCCCCGGGACCACCAACCCCTACCCACGGAGGGGGAAAACAACATCCCAGCTGCTCCCTGCCATCGCTCCCGGGATCCCCGTCACCAGCAGCGGTGGTGCCCAACCTCACCACAACCCGTGGGTGGTGTCACGGACCAAATCCCCAAACCAAACTACCCCCCTTTCACTCACGGGCGAGGAGCGCCGCTCGAGTCTCCGGATCCGGCCCACCGCTCGAGCCACCAAGCAGCCATCGCAGCAGCGCCGGACCCGAGCATTAGCGAGTGCAGCGCAGCGGCGTCCTTCCCCGCCCGCGACATTGGAGTTGTCAGTATATATTGGAATTCTGCTCTGTGGCCCAGTTTCTGAATAGAGGAGATCATTCTCTGCTTCAGTACTTCACAGTACATGTTGTGTGCTGGCTCCCAAAATGTGCGCTTCCACTGTGCTGTGTGCCCGCTACCCCTGTGCCTGCTCCCACTGTGCTATGTGCCCGCTTCCCAGGTGCTGTATGCCTGCTCCCCCTGTGCCCCCCCATCAGGGCTATGTGTCTCCCCCCTAGTGCTGTGTACCCAGACGTGGGATTCAAATTTTTAACAACAGGTTCTCTGTAAACCCCGCCGATTTGAAAACCACACCCATTCTGTAACCACACGCATTTGTTAGCCACAGCCATTTTCACGCACTTTCCTCAACCAAAAAATACAAGTAATATAAAGTAAAATCTCTTTCCCCTTCTTCCCCTCCTATACTTTCACTCTCCTGTCCAGTACCAGTTGTACCAGTAACTGTCAGTCATATTGTATTAAACATTTTTTCTACAATTTTTAAAAACTATTACTAAAGGAGCCCTGCTAAAATTGGAACTGACGACCTTCCCCATACAGATCTCATCCCATGTGGCTGCTTTTCCGATGCAGATTCCATCCCATGTGGCTCCTGTCCCCCTACAGATCCCATCCCATATGGTCTCTTTCCCTTGCAGATCGCATCCCATTATGGCCTCTTTCCCCTGCAGATCCCATCCCATTATGGCCTCTTTCCCCTGCAGATCCCATCCCATTATGGCCTCTTTCCCCTGCAGATCCCATCCCATTATGGCCTCTTTCCCCTGCAGATCCCATCCCATTATGGCCTCTTTCCCCTGCAGATCCCATCCCATTATGGCCTCTTTCCCCTGCAGATCCCATCCCATTATGGCCTCTTTCCCCTGCAGATCCCATCCCATTATGGCCTCTTTCCCCTGCAGATCCCATCCCATTATGGCCTCTTTCCCCTGCAGATCCCATCCTATTAGGGCCTCTTTCCCCTGCAGATCCCATCCCATTATGGCCTCTTTCCCCTGCAGATCACATCCCATTATGGCCTCTTTTCCCTGCAGATTCCATCCCATTATGGCCTCTTTCCCCTGCAGATCCTATCATGGCTTCTTTCTCCTGCAGATCCCATCCCATTATGGCCTCTTTCCCCTGCAGATCGCATCATGGCTTCTTTCCCCTGCAGATCCCATCATGGCCACTTTCCCAAGCAGATCTCATCCCATGTGCTCCTTTTCCCATGCAGATCTTGTCTCATGTGGCTCCTTTTCCCATATAATTCCCATCTTATGCGGCCTCCTCTCTCCTTCAGATCTCATCCCATGTGGATCCTTTTCCCCTGCAGATCTCATCCCATGTGGCTCCTTTCCCCATAGTTCCCATCTTATGCGGCCTCCCCTCCCCTGCAGATCTCATCCCATGTGGCTCCTTTTCCCATATAGTTCCCATCTTATGCGGCTCCTCTCTCCTGCAGATCTCATCCCATGTGGCTTCTTTTCCCATATAGTTCCCATCTTATGTGGCTCCTCTCCCCTGTAGATTCTTGTCTCCCTGCATCTTCGGCTCACTGAGCGCTTACCTGCTCCAAGCACCGGCGGCCTCTCCTCTGTTTTCCGTCCTCCTCCGCGGCACTCTGCACACAGACGCTGGCAGGCGGCAGCAGGAGGAGCAACTTCACCATGCTGCCGTGACCTCTGCAGCGTCAGCGCATCGCGGCACGCCAAGGCAGGGAGCAGACAGGCTCCACTGAACCCGTAAGTGTGGCGAGTACGGAGATTAATTTGTGTTAGTGTCTGAAAGACACTAACACAAGTGAATACAGGGAACCAGATCGCTTGAGCCGTTTCTTGCCGGTTCTGGGAAACAGCTGCTATTTTAACAACCGGTTCACCCGAATCGGCTGAATCCCACCCATGCGTACACCCCCTCCCCCAGGGCTGTGTGCCCCCCCCTACCCCAGTGCTGTGTGCCCTCCTCCCCTAGGGCTGTGTGCCCCCCCCTCTCCCAGGGCTCAGTGACTCCCCCAAAGTGCTGTGTACCACCCCCAGTGCTGTGCCCCCCTGTGATGTCCATGCTCCCCCATGCTGTCTGTGCCACCTAGTGATTTTTGTGCTCCGCAAGTGTTATCCGTTTCCCCAGAGTGCCCAGTAGGGATGTGCATCCCCCCAGTGATCTGCATGCTCCCTAGTGATGTGCGTGCCGCCCAGTGCTGTTCGTGCCCCCCCTTGCTGTGTGGGCCCCCCCAGTGCTGTCTGTGCCCCTCAGTGCTGTCTGTGCCGCCTCCAGGTCTGTCTGTTCCCCCCAGTGATGTCCATGCCCCCCAGTGATGTCTGTGCTCCCACAGTGATGTCTTCTGTGCTCCCAAATGCTGTCTGTGCCCCAAAGCCATATCTATGCCTCCCAGTGATGTATATGCTCCCACAGTGATGTCTTCTATGCCCCCAAAAGCTGTCTGTGCCCCAAAGCTATATCTATGCCTCCCAGTGATGTATATGCCCTCAGCCCCTCCAGTGATTTATATGCCCTCAGCCTCTCTTGTGATGTATATGCGCCCAGCCTCTGCTGTGATGCATATATCACAGGAGACGCTGGGGGCAGATACATCTCGAGGGGCTGGGGCATACACATCAATGGAGGGGCTGGGACATATACATCACCTTGGAGATGTAGGGGCCATATACATCACAGGAGAGGATACGGCAAATACATCACATTGTTGACGCTGGGGGCATACACATCACAGGAGAGGCTGGGGCATATATGTCACAGGAAGGGTAGGGGCATATACATCACAGGAGGGGCTTGGCCATACAAATCACAGGAGGGGCTGGTGGCATATACATCACATTGGAGATGCTGTAGCATATACATCACAGTGGAGGCGGTGGGGGCATATACATCATAGGAGGGGCTGGGCATCTCCTGTAATGTATATGCAGCAGTCCCAGCATCTCCTATGTGATGTATATACAGCAGTTCAAGCATCTCCTATGTGATGTATATGCCCCCAGCCCCTCCTGTGAAGTATGTACAGCAGTCCCAGTGTTATGTGATGTATATGATTTACCAATCTTATTATCACAAAGAGTTGACTGTGCTCCAGACCAATACAATCCTGGTGAGAAGCAATATGATCAATATTGCCGAAAATTAACCTCCGCACCAAAGAGAAGCAGCTCCATCCACCACAGTAGGATGAATTAATTGTATGACCAAATGTAGCCAGGAAATTTTCACATTGAAAATTTTGTGCAGCCCCCGAAGGCTGCTAGAAATTTCCAAATGGCCCCCGGCAGTAAAAAGGTTCCCCACCCCTGTTCTAAAGTAACACCAGGACAGACTATTTTCAGGGTTTTTTTTTAAATGTTTCTAGATAGAAAAGTTTTAGAATATGTGATGTGAGTCGGCTCTAGAAGCTTTGCGCACTTATTCTATTCTATTATATATATATATTATTATAACAGTTATGTCTGGCACACGAGTGGCACAGGGGCTTCATACACATGGCACTGGGACTGAATACCAGTATATTAATAAACTCTTGTTTGTGATGAAATATTTTAAGCCAATGTTGATTTTTAGGATACACCATGGATTTTACATGCACCAACCGTTAGTACAAATCATCTCAGATGTAATACTGGTGGCTGATGTCAGTAATGCTCTCTTTTCTCAGACCCTTTTATGTAAAGGTTACATTTTTCCATTATTGTGTCTTTTCAAAATGTAAAATGAAACAAGAATCATCTGTGTTATACCGCAGCTACGCTGTATTGGCAGAGCGCCCGGATGTTCCAAACAGTGCAAAAGGGCGGTGGTTCATTAAAATAACAAAGGCTCGGCATGTTGTCTAAGCTATGGCTTCAGTATTGGGAGTAATTTTTTCTAGACTCACAGCATGTTTGTGCCCATTTACAGGTACATATGCAAGAAAAAACATATGCAAAAAAACTCTGTCAATAAGTAATACAGTTAAAGCACCTCTCCCGCATTATGCTTTGTTTTCATCGCTGGATTGGCGCTTTATATGTAAGTCACCTGACCCCAGTCTTATACTAAGCCTCTGGTGCTCCGGTCCCGCGGCGCCATCTTGTGCCCCTAACTTCTAACTGGCCAGAAAGCAGAAATTGCGTCACAAGAGCTCAATACAAGTCTATGAGAGCCAGAATAAGGCCAGCAGAACGAAGCTCTTGTAGACTTGTATTGAGTTCTCACCTTCAGCGCACCCCATGAAACTGTTATGCGGTGTGTTGGGATAACAGGGGACTGGGGCTCCTAGACTAGCCCTCAGGATAGGAGGCCCTAGCTGTCCCTACTCCCAGAGATACGTCTATTAGTGACATTGTCTTGGCCACCTTCCTTTCCCTGCTCCTGGCCAGCCCTGATCTAATACGCCCTCTCCCCTACCCTGGGGGAGGACCGAGACAGGAGTGGTTGAATCCACAGATATGGACAAACGGGAAACCAAAACTTTATCACACAACACGCTCACACAGAGTTATCAGACAACAAATGACTAGGAGGAAAATAAAGAGCAGGGAGGAAATAACCAGAGGGACAGGAGAAATTCCCCAGCACAAGAAGCAACATGCAGAGCGCTGACCCCACTCACAAAGTAAGTCCTGAGCACACAGGCACTGACCAGCGTTCAGTAGTGAACGCTGAATGTGTGTCCTCGCAGAGCACATGGGGATTTAAAGGGCCGGCAGCCGGCAAGACACAGCCGCCGACAGATTCCCGGAGCCACAGAAAAAGAAATTGCAGGTCGCATAAGGCCCACGGGCCAGAGGTTCCCCACCCCTGCTTTAGAAGTATGTCAGAGACATAATATAGCCATATAGTATCTGATATTACAAAATAAAGCAGGGTAGTTCAGGCTAAGGCTATGTTCACATTTCCATTGTTTTACATCCGTCACAATCAGTTGTGTGACTGATGTTGCAAAACAACGATCCGTTGTTTTTTTTTACTGTTTAACCGGTGACTGGCTTTTATGAATGATCAGCTGATCGCTCACAGTAGCCGGCCGCCGGGCGATCAGCTGATCGCTCACAGTAGCCGGCCGCCGGGCGATCAGCTGATCGCTCACAGTAGTCGGCCGCCAGGCGATCAGCTGATCGCTCACAGTAGTCGGCCGCCAGGCGATCAGCTGATCGCTCACAGTAGCCGGCCGCCGGGCGATCAGCTGATCGCTCACAGTAGCCGGCCGCCGGGCGATCAGCTGATCGCTCACAGTAGTCGGCCGCCAGGCGATCAGCTGATCGCTCACAGTAGTCGGCCGCCAGGCGATCAGCTGATCGCTCACAGTAGTCGGCCAACGGGCGATCAGCTGATCGTTCGGCTGCCGAGAGAGAGACATTGATTTGAATAAATAAAACACAAGAAATGAGCATGCGCAGTGAAATCAAAAGGATTCCGCTGCTCAAAAAACGTTACATGCCGCGTTCTTGCCGCTCGCCGGTCCACGACTGAGCAGTCGCGCGGCGGATGCAACGCAAGGGCATCAGTCACAATCCGCCGCTCATACAAGTCTATGGGAAACAACGGAATCCGCCAAAAGGATTGCGTTGTTTATCAAAGCGGCGGATTGTGACTGATCATAAACAATGGAAATGTGAACATAGCCTTATACGTAGGTCATCAGTACCAGACCAGTGGGAGTGCGACACCCGGCACCCTCACCTCACAATCTGCTGTGTTCACCTCCATCAGGAGCTCGGTGTAAGCGGGGACCAGTCTGACCAGTGTGGCTCCTTGTACTGTGAATGGGGACTGCAGCGCATCTTCTATTGTAGTGAATAGGAGGCAATTGAGCAGTTCTCAATAACGACCACTGCACGGTGAATGTCTATTCACTGTTTACTTCTGGCCACTGCCGGAGCAGAAAACAGATTCACTCTGATATTACAGACCTAAGGACGAATCATCAATATCAGAAACCTGGACAACCCCTTTAAACTTCAATAAATCTGAAAGTAAATCTGTCAGAAATATTTACACTCCTAAACTGTTTATACGGTGATATTGCTCTCTGAAAGCTAATGTCCTCCATGTTTTTAATAATCTGCTGATCCATGACTGAAAAATTGCTCTTTGTGCACACGTTGGGTAATTGGTGAGGTTTTTTTTACCTCAGTATTGGTAGCCAAAACCAGGAGTGAAGAAACACGGCACCACTGCTGCATTTTTCACCCACCCGTGGTTTTGGCTACAAATACTGAGGTAAAAATCTCACCAAATACTCAACGAGTGCACGTGGCCAAATAAAGGGAATCTGTATGCAGGTTTTTGCTATGTAATCAGAGAGCACCATATTGTAGGGGGAAGAAAGCCTGATTTCAGTGATGTGTCCATAACTGAGCTGTGTTACTGTTTCAATACAATTAGTGTTTTATCAGCAGGAGATTATCATGACAGGCCAACTGCCCTTGTGGCTCCTAATCCACCCACACCACCAGCTCGGATTAGCAGCTCTCTCATCACTATGCAATGTACACAGAAAGCTATGATGTGGGAGGCGTTATACACAGCTTAACATAGCTCTGCACCACAGAAAACTGTGACTGTTCATAACTGCTGCACCCAGTAATCTAAAGGGTGCTTTACACGCTGCGACATTGCTAGCGATAACTAGCGATGTCGTGCGCGATAGCACCCACCCACGTCGCTGTTTCGTCATGGGGGTGATTGCTGCTGTAGCGAACATGCTACGGCAGCGTCACAAGCACATACCTTCTTAGCGACGTCGCTGGAGACACCGAACAATATCTCCTTTAAGAGGGTGATTCATTCGGCGTCACAGCGGTGTCACTAAGCGGCCGTCCAATAGCAGAGGAGGGGCGGAGATGAGCGGCCGGAACATGCCGCCCACCTCCTTCCTTCCTCATTGCCGGTGGACGCAGATAGGATGATGTTCGTCGTTCCTGCGGTGTCACACATAGCGATGTGTGATGCCGCAGGAACGACGAACAACCATCGGCATGCACCACCAACGATATTATGAAAAGGAGCGACGTGTAAACGATCAACGATTTTTGACGTTTTTGCGATCGTTGATCGTTGCTCCTTTTAGTCACACACAACGATATCGCTAACGGTGCCGGATGTGCGTCACAAACACCGTGACCCCAACAATATTTCGTTAGCGATATTGTTGTGTGTAAAGTACCCTTTAGTGATACATCACTGGAATCAGGGTCTATGTCCCTACATCATGCTGCTGTCAGATTACATAGCAAAATCCAGCTGACAGATTCCCTTTAATTGTTTTTCTTTTGGTGGCCTCGACTCTGTGGAAGAATTCAATAAGAGATGAATATTTTGTATTTGCATCAAAATCAAATCAATAAAAACGTCTGCTCCTCAAACAACGATCTCCCACTGCTCCAACAAGCATTTTTATTTAGAATTTTGGATGTTTGTTTTCACCGCTTAAAAAAAGAAAAGTGGAGGTTTGGTTTGTGTGTAATGGTAGGGACCTGGGGAATCGTGGTCACTAGTCAGGTTTACACTGAATACCAAAACAAAACATGAGACACAATTGAAGCATTGCTGTGTTTTATGGTTGTGTGTTTTTCTTTTAATTTCAGGGCACTTTGAATTTTTTTGTTTCCAGTATATTGCATGGTAAAATGAAAGCTGTCATTCAAAATTACAACAAAAAGAAGCCCTCATGTGGAGGCCGTGGCTCATGTGGCATCGTGGCTCCTATGGCAGCTATGGCTCATGGGCGTCTTTTGCTCCCATGGTGGCCGTGGCTCTTATGGCAGCGCAGCCATGGCTCTTGTGGCAGCTGTGGATCATGGGCGGCCATGGCTCTTGTGGCGGCTGTGGCTCTTGTGGCAGCCATGGCTCATGGGTGGCTGTTGCTCCCGTGGCTCATGGGCAGCCGTGGCTCTTGTGGCAGCTGTGAATCATGGGCGACCATGGCTCTTGTAGCAGCTGTGGATCATGGGCGACCATGGCTCTTGTAGCAGCTGTGGCTCATGGGCGGCTGTGGCTCTTGTGGCAGCCATGGCTCATGGGTGGCTGTTGCTCCCGTGGCTCATGGGCAGCCGTGGCTCTTGTGGCAGCCATTGCTCATGTGCGGCTGTTGGTTTCATGGCTCTTGTGGCAGCTGTGGCTCATGGGCGGCTGTGGCTCTTGTGGCAGCCATGGCTCCTGGGTGGCTGTTGCTCCCGTGGCTCATGGGCAGCCGTGGCTCTTGTGGCAGCCATTGCTCATGTGCGGCTGTTGGTTTCATGGCTCTTGTGGCAGCTGTGGCTCATGGACGTCCGTGGCTCTTGTGGCAGATGTGGCTCTTTGGCAGCCGTGGCTCTTGTCTATAACCCAGCTGTATTCTTCCCTCCTCCACATCCCTGCCGCTGTGCCCGGGCCATACTCCAATAATTACAGCAAAGAGACGCTTCTATACAAGTCATTACGGTGCATCCCAGTGATGGTGCGCAGCTATGCCATGTATTGCTGCTACGGGCCTGCTCAGGTCACATGACTCGAAATGGCGGCTGAGATCCACTCCCGGTCTCCCCGCGGCCCTGTGCTCCTCACCAAGATACCCGGGCACCGGGAGCACGTGACCTCTGCCTGCCTGATCCCGCGAGAGGACGGCGTCATCACTGCAAGCGAAGACCGGTAATTATAGTCCGCGCTGAGGGGACGGTATACTAATAATACATCGTGACCGCTATTGTCCTGCATCACCTGGTGACGTCACAGTCGGATTGTGCGGGGCTCAGCAGCTTTATGACAGGGCGGAGGAAGCTAGTGGTACACAAGCTGGAGTTGTCCATAGCAACCAATCAGGAGCTTGCTTTCATTTTTCATTAAAATTGTGAAAAATGAAACGTGGACCGTGATTGGTCACTGTCAGCAGCTCCACTTTTCACTAGTTGGATAAATCACTGATGTTCAGATTTAGCAGCTTGACTTTATTCTTCAGCACAACTTATCAGTAAGTCACCGACAATAATGTGTCCTGACACTTAACAATGAATCATTATGATGTGATCTATGTCTACAGCCCATGATTGTGATATGAAGACATCAGCCGCATCACCGGGACCTGTAACGTAACTACAGTCACAGTAATCCTATAAGATTCTACAACCTCCACAAAAATCATGGACGCCCTGAGTTGTTTTTATGTACGAGGCAGGAAAGTGCCTTATTGTTGTGGACTGCCCAGGATTTCTGGATGGTTGGCGGTTCCGGTGATGTTACCGCCTGACCCCGGGGGTCTGCACGCCCCCGATATACACCAGGTCAGAGCTGATAGTTGGCACTTACAGATGCCATGTGTCCCATAGTGCCTCTATTAACAGGAGAATCTGTGGATTTCGTTTCAGATTTCCACTTATTTTGCAAGTGATGGCAAAACGTAGACAAAAATGTTTTTTTTTTTAATCTTTGATAATCAAATCAGGTTTAATGTTTCAAAAATAAAAGGTAAATTCAAAATTGTGACCATTTCTGATCTTTAGTACCCCAGTGTCTCATAAAGCAGCACTCCGCTCCGTACAGTACATACACCCAGCAGATCGGAGGGGGCAATGGCCGACACACAGCAAAAGTGATCTGAAGATGTAAAAACCTTGTAACATGGAGGTGTTGTGGAGGCTAAACCCAGCACATAAGATTACGAAATCAGATCACGCCATCTTTTCTTAATAGTGGCTGGGGCTCAATACTCATGTGCCCGTCTCATTCCAGATGGCTGAAGAAGATCTCTATAAGGATAAAAGATCCGACCTTCAGGAGAATGAGCGTCACATTTTCATTTTTTGAGTCTGTTTCTTTGGCCTCTGACACATCAGGGCACATGTAGAAGGTGTGCGGTGTGAAGGATTGGTGGAGTTAGTGCTGCAGTCATACGTATACGTTTCCCATAGTGCTATATGGCCCTGTGCACACTGTGTTTTGGCCCTTCATTGTAGGTAGACTTATATACTGTGCATATGTTGTTGACTGACTCCATTGTGCTGCCTGCCATATAAGATGAGGCAGTATATAGGGCTTTCTAATATTATAGGAAGAGTCCTGTCTCTGCACACTCCTTACGGCCTCTATTAAGTGAGTCCTGCATATACGTTTGATGTGCTGTATACTCTAGGAGCATTTTTCAGCAGATCTATAGGGCTCAGCCGCAGTGTGCACAGCGCTAATACAGGATCTGTGACTTGTCATACATATGTAATGTTTATCCATGGTGGAAATGTTGCTGTTCTGCTCCATCTGGCGTTGTTTTTATCCATTAATAAGATATGGCTCCTTCATTCCTGTATATAATCCTCGTACTACTATCCAACTGGGATGGTCCTCAAGAAAATCCCTACAGAGACGAGCGGAGGACCACGTCCACTGGGATATAAAAGACTAGATTTAGATACAGGGAAGAAGAGGCCATATCTCAGGAATGGAGAGGTGCAGGAGCAAAAGAACGTCAGATTCTGGAGAATAGAGACATGTACACCAGGCAAATAAATGATGGCAGGTGAAGGATCCTCTTTTAGTCCTGTCTTCCAAATAGGCACAGGATCCATAGGCTGTGATGTCTTGTCCCTCCCCACATAGATAGCAGAGGCCATGCTGTGGTGTAGAGTAACGCAGACACACCATGGAGGGTACTCCACAATCCCATTCATTACTGCATAAAGGACTGTGGATCTGCCGGAGCTTCGCATGTCACTGATGCACAGCTACTTCTCATCTCTATTTGGGGCATTTTTACCACCGGACACTTACCACAATGTCTTCTCAGTGGTTTTTTTTTATTTCCCTATTACACTCTATTGATGAGCTGTAGAGGCCTTAGAATAAAGAGGGTTTTGTGCTACTTCCCTGGAGAACAAGGAATTCTTGTATAATACATAACATGTGAAATGAGGAGTCACACTTAACCCTTCACCCCCGTTCATGTGATCTTTATATATGGCCTCCTTTCCCGTAGGCATACGAGAGGCACTGCTCCTGTTGTGTTCTCATATGTAAGAACCATGGTGACGGATTTACTAAGTGAAATGCTCCAGAATTCTGCCACAATTTGTGGAATTTATTTTTTATTTTATTTTTTGCACTTTCAGCACTGTGATAAATATGTCTAGAAAAAAGACATGTCTGAAAGGGCTTGTGAAATTTAAAGGGATTGTCCTACCAATATTATTTACTCGTAGATCACACAAAACATAAGTTGAATTAGAGGGGTTGACCGCTACTTTTTTTGTTGATGGCCTATCTCTAGGATAGGCCATCAATATCTGATTCGGTAGGGGTGCAACACCTGGCACCTTCGCCAATCTGCTGTTACTGGCTCTGAAGCTCTTTGATGCTGCTGGAACACAGCATCATTACTATAATGGCTGCACATTAATTTCATTTGAATAGGAAGTGAATCTGAAGTTTCCATCTGGGACCACTATAGAAATGACAGAGCTGGTTTGTTCCGGCAGCAATGAAGAACTTACAGCCGGTGCCAGTAAGACCTGACTGGTGGGTGTGTCGGGTGTCAATCCCCCACTGATCATATGTTGATGGCTTAGGCTGCTTTCACACCTCCGGTTTTTCCTGTGCGGCACAATCCGGCACTTTGCAGGAAAAACGCAACCGGTTTTTTGGGTTTTTTTGCTGCCGGTTGCGTTTTTCCTGCATAGACTTTAATTAGTGCCGCATTGTGCCGCATGGGCTTGCGTTCCATCCGGTTTTTGCCGCATGCGGCAGATTTAGCCGATGCGGCGGCCGGATGGAACGTTGCCTGGCACGTTTTTTGTGCATGCATGCTTATGGACGCCGAATGCGGTGCGATGCGGCAAAAACCGCTCAGTAGCATGCCGCAAGCGGCAAAATCCGGACGGGCCGCATTTAAAAAACTCATGCAAAGGATGCGGCTTTTTCGCCGCATCCATTGCATAGGTTTTAGAGCCGGACTGGCCGGCTCTGCACCTACCGGATGTGTGAAAGCAGCCTTACCATAAGGGTAGGTCACCAATAATGATGAGCGCGCATGCTCGCCACTGCTCGATACTTGATAAGGTGCTCGGGTACTCAGCCGTGTATCGCGGGTGCTCGGATGTGTCATTCGTGAACAATCTGACACAAAGAGCCAGCTCCCCTGAGTGCATGATGTTATCTGGCACCCCAGTTACAGCCGTTTGCAGTCTCTGGCGCTCACTGGGAGCAAAAACAACATTTTTGGATGCTCTGGTTTTTTGTGGTTTTTTTTTTTTGTTTTTTTTTTATTTATATTTATACAAACCCAACACATCCTCCCTTGGAAATGCTCTGTTTATGGCTGTGGCTGTATGTGGGTGGAGAGTCAAACTGTAATTGACTTTAATTACACTCTTTACTCCAGTCGAGCCCTTCCTAGAGTCCAACCTCAAGTAAATTGCACTTCTGTGCTCGCTCCCCATTAGATACAAATAAAAAAAAAAATAATGAACAACCTCTTTCATTAAAAAAAAAAAAAAATAAATTATATAAAACTCCTTTAAGTAGATAATATCTATTCACAACATCCACCTAATGTGTCTGCTGCAGACACAGCCTCATTTTAGCTGCTAGGTAAACACTGGAGCAAGGCAACATGTTGGATCAGGCAGATTTTTTTGCCCTTTTCCCCCATAATTGTAGTTTTGTTTGAGGACTGTTCACCAGCTTCAGTACATTAAACTAGCCACGTCATAAAATAGTAGAGCCGAGTTAGTCTTCTGTTTTGTTTTTTTTTGTAATTTCTCTTCTAGATTGCGAAGATATTGGCTTGTAAAGTTTGTTATAATTTAAGAGATGCCGTAGAGCTGAATTATCTTTCATTATAAAAACAGTGCTGTCAGCAATCACCCACACTGATTGCTATGAGATGAGACCTGGAAGTGTTTGTAATGAGTCATCAGCTTTGCTGTTTTTGTATACAATAGCTGCAGAGGTTGGTGAGGAGAGGAGTGGTCTTTTCTCTCCTGCATGCCGGCTCCTGCTTATGATTGGTTAACCTCAGACAGGGGAAGAAGTACATGCCCGCAATCAGAAATCTCTGGTAACACCCAGCTGAAGAAGAGCAGATTATAACCTAAACTTTCCAAGCTAATATCTCCTCAATGGAGAGGAGACTTTAACAAAGAAAAACGTCTTTTACTCCGCTCTCCAGCCACTATTCCACGATCTGGTCAGTCTAATATGGTCAAATTGAAGTAAATGATCTCCCAGTGTTCGAGCAGCATATATCATAGGATAACCTATTTTTCCATTCTGAGGGTGGAAACACCTTTGGGACTTAGATATTTCTGGAAAGTATTGTTATAAACATGTATAAAGGCTTCATTTGTATCCACAGGACTCTGCGAGTATGGCTGAAGAGAGACAGCGGGCAGTATTGGCCAAGCATCTATCACACCATGTCATGTAAGTTACATTTGTCCCTTTGTGTATATAAAGATAGTTGAGTCTTGCCCTTTTGTGTAACATTCATTGATAGCTGGACCATGAGGAGGCAGGATAGCTGTGCGGCATTACATGTCACATTGTTCTCGTGTCAGTGCTGTTTTTTTCAGGCAGGTTATTCTGTGTGTATTGTGAGATCCTGGAAACACTGTCTATTCAGTGTCGCTACCTGACAATACATGATGGCGGTATACACTGATCTTTTCTCCAGAGGAAAATCCTAATGTTTCCTGGGGAGATTGCAGTTATGGAATCAGGAAATGTCTGTTACAGAATATTCAAATTATATAACATCATTTGTTGTGTTTGGTCACATACGACGCTACGGGTGAGACTTAAAGGGAGCCAACCACCTGGTTTATGCCCTATAAATTAGAGGCAGTGCCATAATGGCGCTAGGAGGCTGATTTAAATGACACCTTTAGATAGGAAATCCGAGACCTGATTGCAAAATAATCCTTGTTCAAACTTCAGAAATTATGTAATTTGTATATAGGCTTGAGCATCGGAGCGGGACTCTGTGGGTCGGGTCCTCTGTTATTGTTCTTCCTCCTGTTTTGCCTGCTTTTCTTTATTTATTTAACACTAGAAGTCCCAGAGAGGGGTCATTTAACATTTCTACCATTGGAACCCTATGGAGCTCAAAATTCCTGGGACTTCTAGTGTTAAAGGGAACAAGTCACAAGGATTTTTGTATATAACCTTAAGCCAGTGCGATACTGGCATTATCAGGCTGATTCTCTACACACCTGTAGTGGTCAGCTTGGATGTATAGGTTTTGAAATCCAAGAAAGTAAAGTTTATAAAATCAGCAGCTTTTTGAGTGACAGCAGCTGAGGGGCAGATAATGTTTGGGGGGGTATTCATAGTTATCCCCCTCCCCCTGTTAGAATTAGCATAAGAAATATACAATTGATTCACTTTTTCACTTGCAAACCTGTCATACCCATGTGACCAGAAGGGGCAGGGCCTCAGCCAACAAAGCTGATACCGCAAAGCAACATTTTTCTGTTGGCTGAGGCCCCGCCCCTTCTGGTCACATGTGTATGACCTCACATAGCTCCTGTAAGTGAAAAAGTGAATCAATTGTTTATTTCTTATGCTAATTCTAACAGGGGGACGGGATAACTCTGAATACCCCCACCAGATATTATCTGACCCTCAGCTGCTGTCACTCAAGAAGCTGCTGATTTTATAAACTTTACTTTCTTGGATTTCAAACCCTAAATATCCGAGCTGACCACTACAGGTATGTATAGACTCAGCCTGATAGTGCCAGTATAGCACTGGCTTTAGGTTATATATGAAAATCCTGGTGATTGGTTCCCTTTAAATTTTGTTGGCCGTGAACGGTCCCTCATTAAGGGCTCATTCAGACAGTACTGATTTTTCAGATGTGCAAAAAATATACCAAATTTCATCAGTGTTTTTGATCAGCGTTTCATGAAAGTTGGTCAGTGTTTATCTTCAGTTTCAACAGTTTTTCTCGTAAAGAAAAAAGTTTTTACAATTTCTTTTATCAAACAGTCCATGAAAAACTGATGGCACATAGATGGCATCTGAGTGCTGTCTAATTTATTTTTTTCCCACACACTCTTAAGGCCCCGTTACACGCAACGACATTGCTAATGAGATGTCGTTGGGGTCACGGAATTCGTGACGCACATCCGGCCTCGTTAGCGACGTCGTTGCGTGTGACACGTACGAGCGACCGCTAACGATCAAAAATACTCACCTTATCGTTGATTGTTGACATGTCGTTCATTTCCATAAAATCGTTGCTGGTGCTGGAAGCAGGTTGTTCGTCAATCCTGAGGCAGCACACATCACTACGTGTGACACCCCAGGAACAACGAACACCGTACCTGCCTCCTCCGGCAACGAGGTGGGTGTGACTTTCTTTAGGTTGCACTCCTCCCCTCCGCTTCGATTGGATGCCTGCCGTGTGACGTTGCTGTGACACCGCACGAACCGCCCCCTTAGAAAAGAGGTTGTTCGCCGGCCACAGCGATGTCGCTAGGAAGGTATGTGTGACGCGTCCTAGCGATATTGTGCGCCACGGGCAGCGATTTTCCCGTGACGCACAAACGCTGGGGGTAGGTGCTTTCACGAGCGACATTGCTAGCGATGGCGCTGCGTGTAAAGCCCCCTTCAGACTTTAATAAATTAAATTGATCTAAGATTCAAAATAAAACATGTTTTTGTGATTTTTGTGCGGACCAGTCAGTCCGCAAAGATACACGGAGGTATTATAATGGGTGCAAGTTCTGTCCATGAAAAACATAGTTTTTGCATGTGAGTTGTGATGTCTGAATGAGCCCAACTCTAAGGGGTACTTTACATGTTGCGACATCGCTAGCATCGGCTAGCGATGTCAAGCGCGATAGCACCCGTCCCCGTCGTACATGCGATATCTGGTGATCGCTGTCGTAGCGAACATTAACGCTACGGCAGCTTCACACGCACATACCTTGTCGGCGACGTCGCGGTGACCGCCGAACAATCCCTCCTTTAAGGGGGAGGTGCGTTTGGCGTCACCGCAACGTCACTAAGCGGCCGGCCAATAGGGGCGGAGATGAGCGGGACGTAACATCCTGCCCACCTCCATCCTTTCGCATTGCCGGTGGACGCAGGTAAGGAGATGTTTGTTGCTCCTGCGGGTTTACACACAGCGATGTGTGCTGCTGCAGGAACGACAAACATCATACCTGCGGCCGAACCGACATTATGGAAATGAACAACGTTACGCAGATCAGCGATATTGTACGCTTCTGCGCTCATTCATCATTGCACCTAGGATTTACACGTTGCAATGTCGCTACCGGCGCCGGATGTGTGTCACTAACGACGTGACCTCGACAATATATCGGTAGCGATGGCGCAACGTGTAAAGCCCACCTTAGGCTACAAGCGCACGCTGCATCTTTTTGTGTTCACAAACTGCAGCCAAAACTGCACGTTGTCAGAGAGCCTGGAAATGTCACAAAAATAATTGTTATTGTAGGTGCGTTTTTGCTGCGTTTTTGTGACAAATGTAGACAAACGCAGGAAGAATGAACATGCTGCATTTTTTTGTCACAAACTTTTGACAAATAAAACGCTGACAAACTACAACGTGCGCAGAGCAAATCTGACTTCTCATAGACTTTTCTGGGAAGTCAAATGTCAGAAAGTTCTGACAACAAAACTGCAGCCAAAAACGCAGTAAAAAACGCAGCGTGCGCATGTAGCCTTAGGATGACCGTCTGCAGGAGATTACTCTGAGGAGGACAAAGGTGCTGACCCTTTCACTGCCATCATCTGTACTCCATATCTATGGAGCTGGGTAATGGCAGGGGTTTAAAAGCCAGTTACATAGACTGGTAGTGTTTTTTACAGAAATGAAGACAAATTCCATATAAAGTGATTTGCAAAGATTGATACCTTTCCATGCTGAATAAAATAAAAATATGAACGTTTACTTAACCTTTTGGGTTTGTACGTTTTTGTGGTTTACAGTTATCTAATAAAAACATATTTTTTTATTTCAGCTCCTTGCTCCGCTCTGAGATACCACCATGAGAGTAGAATGATTTTTGTGGGGCAAGATAGCGGAGCTATTGTTGTAAGTATCTATATGTGTGTACGGTCTGAGTATGACCATACCATGCACACACTGACCGCAGGTCTCCCGGCATGAATATGGCTGCCTTGGGTATGGCCTATGAGGCTGTTGTGTTTGGGCCAAGAGTCCTGCAGCAGCTCTGTATATTGTGTTCAATAATCCACCTATGAAAACGGCCTAAGGGAAAAGGTCCCTGCAGAAAACCCCAGAGACAAGTCACTAGAATAAAATATGGTGTACAGGTAACTAAAATGATGATTCAGGAGCTGCGCTAACGTTGTATTACTTGGCACCCATTTATGATAGTAAACCTTGCTCCCTGATATTTTGGCCAACAGTAGGACTCTGTCGCCAAAATAGCCAGCAAACCGGGTCAGAGAAGGGAGAAGACTACCACTGATCTCAAGTACAAGATTCAGGGGGGCCTTTGAGCTGCTGGAAGACCCCGTGTGCTTGTAACCACTTGGTTTATTGTCCGTGAGACCCAGATAACGGAGTACAACACTTGGCTATTTGGTAATTTCGTGGGCAATGAATGGGGAGGCTCCGCACATGTGTGACCTTCACTCTTTTCTAATGGAGAACATTAGAGCCCCTTCCTTGGCATCTGTGGGGTCCCAGCCAGCTGGCATTTGTTTTTTTTTTTCTTCTCAGCCATAAAAGCTGAATTAGATTGCTGCTATATTTTGATAAGGATAAAGACTATTCCACATTTTTCTGCATTGTTTTCCTATGCAGTAAGACATTGTAACACTGATCTCCCTTATCGTTTCTTTATTGGCAGGAGTTTTTGATCTCCGACGACTTTAACAAGATGAGTTTTGTGAAGACGTACCCTGGTATGGAGATTACTCTGCTTACCGAATCTTCACCATACTGAAATGTATTCCTTCTAATGCCCTTTATAATGTGTGCGATAGTGCAGCAGCTGGAGCCACAGGTTTTCTTTAGTAGTTTATGTGAATGCCCTATATAGTCCTATGTACTTGTGTCTCTTATTGCTCCTAATTAGATCAGTTATTACTAATTTCACCGTCTCTCACTAAGTTACTGTATCTGTGATTAACCATTACAGCTCATCAAAGCCGTGTGACGGAGGTCATTTTCTCTCCTGGACCTGAATGGGTGATTAGCACTGGGCAGGACAAGTTCCTCACCTGGATGTGCACGCAGAGCGGGTCCCTGGTGGGACGACATGCATTCTCCTCCTGGGCTTCCTGCCTCCAGTATCCTTTGTCCAGGTCCTTACATTAAGAATGAATGTGTATATATAACATAATAGGCTTTCTTAGACGATCATGTCTATCATAGTGCACAACATCGCAGCATAATTGTTTTTCTAAATCCCTTCATTAGAGAATTCTTCTGTTCCCCCACAGCACGGACCGGCCGAGGCTGAAGCTGCACATTGAAGTAGGCAGTGTTTTTAGTGTTGGAGCGTGCATCATAGCATCATCGCTCACTCTTACACTGAAGATGACAGCTAAGAGCAGCGACCAGGACGCTGCCTAGCTGAGTGTAGTCCGTAGCACAAAAGTGTGGTCCGTGCTACAGGTTTACAGTAAAATCCATTAATAGAGTGATATCATTATACTGCAAAATCCTGCACTATGATGGCTTTTCAAGTGGTGGTTGGAAAGTACTTTTACAAGAATAGAGCCTCTCTCGTGCACGGGCTATGCTTGATCTGGCAGCCTTCCTTGGATGGATTTTGCAATACCAGACACTGTACATCAGGGGTCTCAAGCTCTGCTGGGTGTATGGGCCGCACACAGAAAAAAAATGCAATTTGAGGGGCCATATTACATGCAAGACAAAGAGACATTTTTCGTGATGACATTTATTTATTTATTTTTCCTATACACCTTTTTGATATTTTTTTTTTTTGGGCAGCTTTACTTTATTTCTTTAAATTGCATTCAGCATATGAGTTATAATACAGTTTTATAGCTTGGGTCATTACGGATATGGTGCTAACAAACATGCACTTTTTTTGTTTATATATAAAACAGCATTTTCTCTAGTCCCTTCCACGACAGCATAGGAGGTTGTCTCTCCACGCCCTAATTGGGACAGGAAGTTCAAGAGGTTTAAAAGGACCCTCCCACCTCCCATAGCCAGTGTCTTTCCTGTCCCCATGGGGCATGGAGAGGTTTTGTTTTTTCTCCTATGCTGTGGTGGCCGGCGAACTGCAGTATATTTTTTTTTTTTTTTTTCCCCCCTATTACCTTCAGCCGGACGGCATCGGTCGGGCCTTCACCGCTCCTCCCTTGCTGTTCCCTCACGCTGTGGGGGACCGCTGCTCCAGCCTTCCGGATCCTCCTGAGGGGTGATGCAGGCTGTTGAGCTCCCCGGCCGGCGTCCTCCCTGAGCCGCCGGCCGCCTCCCGCATGCACGCTGCCGGAGCGATCCGGAAGTGCTCCCGGAGGCGGGACTTCTGGTCTTGCGGACTTCCGGTCGAGCGCTTCCGGTTTGCGGAGGCAGCGTGGAGGCACGCCGACTGCGACTCGACCTGCCCAGGACCGGATGCGGGAGGCGGGGAAACGTGCACCGTCACTGGGGAGGCAGGCCCTTGTCCATAAGGGCTGCCACGAAGACATCAGATCATGGTAAGACCGTGCTCCCTGTCATGTCTTCCGCTGCAGCTGCCTCTGCAGAACCCAGTGTGCCCCCTGCTACTGTGAGTATGGAGGGGTCTGGTCCCTCGGACATAGGTCTCATCAGTGATTATGGCTCTCTGCTCTGTGTTTTCTAGGAGGACAAGGCCACCAAGAAAACTGACAGAAATGAGAAATCAGAGAAGCCTGAGAAGTCAGAAAAAACTGACAAGTCCGATAAGCCTGATAGACCTGACAGAGTGGACAAAATTAAAAAATGTCCCATCTGTATAAAGAAGCTCCCTGCAGTATGGGATAAAAAGCTTTGCCAGCAATGTACGGACCAGGTTATTAGGGCCGAACAACCATCTCTGATAGATGAGTTGCGGTCCATGATGAAACAGGAGATTAGGGCCTCACTGGCTTCTCTCCCTGTGCCTGGCCCTGTTCCTGGCCCTGTTCCTGGCCCTGTTCCTGGCCCTGTTCCTGGCCCTGCTCCTGGCCCTGCTCCTGGCCCTGCTACTGGACCCTCTCCTCCAAAAAAGAGGAGACTCCAGTCGACCCCTTCTGATCAGGAGGACGCTGATTCCACCTCTGAGGGTCCTGATGAAGGATTTCCATCTGGGGGGTCTGACCAGTCCTTTCTTTTTCACTCAGAAGAGTTGGGGGATCTTATTGAGGCAGTTCGGAGCACTATGGGTTTAGAGGAAGTGCAGTCTCTTCCTTCAATCCAGGACGAAATGTTTGCTGGCCTGAAGTCAGTCAAACAGTTGGGATTCCCAGTTCATGCCAATATATTGGATATTGTTTCTCAGGAATGGGAATGTCCTGAGAGGCGGGTACGGAGTGACCTTAGACGCCGGTTTCCTCTGGAACCTTCGGGACTACATTGGGAGATCCCAAGAGTAGACGTTCAGGTGGCTAGGGTAGCTAAGCAAACGGCTCTTCCCTTTGAGGATACTTCCCAACTGAAGGATCAAATGGATAGGAAGGTAGAGGGCCTGATGAAGCGGTCCTGGGAGGCATCGTCTTCCTCTATTCAAGCCAACATTGCCTCCACCTGCGTATCCAGGTCCCTAATTAGGTGGTTGGACCAGTTGGAGGCTCATATTTCCCAAGGGACCCCTAGGGAGGAATTACTGGAATCCCTTCCCTTGCTTAGGAAGGCTACCTGTTTTCTGGCAGATACCTCGGTGGAATCTGTCCGCCTGGCAGCCAGGACCTCGGTGCTTTCTAACTCTTCCCGACGTGCCCTCTGGCTTAAGGCCTGGAGTGGAGACTCCACCTCTAAAATGAGGCTTTGTTCCCTTCCTTTTAAAGGGGATTTGGTGTTTGGACCTGCCCTGGATGATATCCTGGACAAGGCGACTGATCGTAAGGCCTTGCCCGATCCTAGACCTACCAGGAAACGGTCCTTTCGTCCCTCGATGCCTCAGGCCTCCCAGCCCAGAGGGAAAGGGAAGGCAGGCAGGTGGAGCTATCCCAAAGGTAGAGGGAGAAACATCCTCATCCCTCCACATCAGCAACGTCCTCAGCAGGACAAGCAGTGACTCGGCCCGGGTGGGGGGAAGACTCTCAGCGTTTCTTACCCAGTGGCAGTCCATAACCTCTTGCCAATGGGTTCTGAAGATCATCTCGGATGGTCTTCTCATAGAATTCCTTTCCCCCCCTCTTCCGGGTCTCCGAGTCACTGCGCTGGCATCGCCGGGTTCACAGACTCTGTTGTACACAAAGATTTTAGAGTTAGTGCACTCGGGGGTCGTTTCCCCAGTCCCGAGTCGGGAAGAAGGGATAGGACACTACTCCCGTCTCTTCCTGGTCAAGAAGCCATCCGGCGACGTCCGTATAATTATCAATTTAAAAAGTCTAAACCGTCAGGTCAGGTACCGGCGGTTCAAGATGGAGTCGGTGAGATCAGCTATTCCCCTGATAGGTCTACACCACCAGATGGCCTCTATCGATCTGAAAGATGCCTACTTCCATGTACCCGTCCATCCGGGACACAGACAATACCTCAGGTTTGCGGTGCTTCACGGGGAAGAAGTACTTCATTTCCAATTCAATGTACTTCCCTTCGGGATCTCCTCAGCTCCAAGGATCTTTTCCAAGATCATGGCAGAGGTGGTCGCCTTTATAAGATTGCAGGGTATCTGTCTAGTTCCGTATCTGGACGACTTTCTTCTCATGGCTCCGTCTGCTCCAACCCTCCGGAGCCATGTGGAGAAGTCTTTGGGAATCCTTCGGTCTCTGGGATGGATTCCCAATCTCAAAAAATCACAGTTAACCCCCTCCTCCACACGGCAGTTTCTCGGAGTGCTGCTGGACTCCGACAGACAGGCATCTTTTCTCCCAGAGGGCCACAGGATAGCTCTGTTATCCAAAATCTCGAAGCTCCGCAGGCAGGCTCGCCCAACGCTTCGAGCGGCTATGTCGGCCCTGGGTTCCATGACATCCTGCATCCCCTCGGTCAGGTGGGCTCAGGCCCATTCTCGGTGTCTCCAGGATCATGTCCTGACACACTGGGACAGACTCCCGTCATCCCTAAACAGAAGGTTTCGCCTCTCGGAGTCCGTCTCCTCATCCCTTCTCTGGTGGCTGAGTCCCGCCAACCTGCAGGTGGGGGTTGCCTGGACTCAGAAACCCCTGGTTACACTGACCACAGATGCCAGCCTACGTGGATGGGGGGCAATGGTGGCAAATTCCCCATTTCAAGGGGTCTGGAGTCCTTACGTCAGCTCCCAATCCTCCAACTACCGGGAGCTCAGGGCAGTCAGGGAAGCCCTCCTTGCGGCTCAGGACCTCGTCCGGGACTCTCACGTCCTGGTATATTCAGACAATGTCACAACAGTGGCACATCTCCGCCATCAGGGCAGTACACGCTCCGGCGCCCTGAAGTCGGTATCCTCCCGAATCTTTCAATGGGCAGAACAATCTCTGCTCTCCCTTTCTGCGGTCCATCTGAAGGGCTCCCTCAATCTTCAGGCGGATTTCCTGAGTCGTCGGGATGTTCATCCAGGGGAATGGAGCCTGGATCAGGCAGTGTTCTGCTCTCTAGTGGCAAGGTGGGGTGCACCAGAGGTGGACCTCTTTGCCTCAGCAGAGAATCGCAAGGTCGCAACATATTTCTCCCTGAACCCAAGGGACGAGGCTTTAGGGGTAGACGCTTTCTGCCACAGTTGGTCCTTTCGCCTCGCTTACGCGTTCCCCCCTCTTCCTCTTCTCGCACGGGCCCTGAGGAAGATCAGAGACGAGGGGGTCCCAACTATACTGGTAGCCCCTCTGTGGCCCCGGAGGAGTTGGTACAGCTTGGTCATGACGCTAAGAATCGACGGCCCAGTCCTCTTAGGTTCGGACCCCAGCTTACTGTCACAGGGTCCGATTTTTCATCCGGCTCCTCAGAAACTCAACTTGGCTGCCTGGCTTCTGAGGCCCGGGCACTGAAGGCTCAAGGGCTTTCTGACAAAGTTGTGGCTACGCTGCAGAAGAACCGTAAACCTGTGACTAATAGTATATACAACAAAATCTGGAAGAGATTTTCCTCCTGGTGTGGTTCTCGGCCTCCTGACCCTTTTCGGCCTAATATTGCGCAGATTCTGGACTTTCTCCAAAGTGGTTTAGACTTAGGTCTTAGGCCCAGCTCCCTGAAAGTTCAGGTGTCAGCACTCAGTGCAGTCTTTGACACGGCTCTGGCAGATCATCGTTGGATCCGTCGGTTCTTTGTGTCCGCTGGTAGACTCTGTCCACGTCGGAGGGTCCTGACGCCTCGCTGGGATCTCAATGTGGTCCTTACAGGACTATCTCAATCTCCGTTTGAACCTCTGTGCTCTTGTAACATTCGTTCCCTTTCTCACAAGACTGCTTTTCTTGTGGCTATTACATCTGCTCGCAGAGTCGGCGAACTTCAGGCTTTGTCTGTTAGGGAACCTTATCTGACCATCAGAGATGACAGCATTGTTTTTCAGCTGGACCCTTCCTTCCTTCCCAAGGTGGTTTCGGATTTTCACCGTTCGCAGTCCATCGTCCTGCCTTCATTCTGTCAGAATCCTCGGACTCCGGGTGAGGAAGTGTTTCATTCTTTGGATGTCCGTCGGATAGTGTTGCACTACCTAGAGGTTACTGCTTCTTGGCGCCTTGATTCTAACCTGTTCATCCAGCCCTTTGGCCGCAATAAGGGCAAGAAGGTGGCTAAAAGTACAGTCGCCAACTGGATTGTGCGAGCAATTAGAGATGCATACCTCGCTCAGCATCTCTCTCCGCCTACTGGATTCACGGCGCACTCCACCAGGGCTACCTCTGCCTCCTGGGCCGAACGGGCAGGGGCCTCCCCTGAGCAGATCTGCAAGGCGGCTACGTGGTCTTCGCTCCATACCTTCACGAAGCATTATCGTCTGGATCTGGATTCCAACAGGGATTTGGCCTTTGGCAGGAAAGTCCTGCAGGCTGTGGTCCCCCCCTAGGTATCAATTCTTTGGTATTCCTCCTATGCTGTCGTGGAAGGGACTAGAGAAATAAGAATTATTCTTACCGATAATTCGCTTTCTAGGACCTTCCACGACAGCAGGTAATTCCCTCCCCTATGTATTCATGTATTCCTGAATGTGTAGTACTTCTCATATGCTATGGATTCTTTGTAAGACACTGGCTATGGGAGGTGGGAGGGTCCTTTTAAACCTCTTGAACTTCCTGTCCCAATTAGGGCGTGGAGAGACAACCTCCTATGCTGTCGTGGAAGGTCCTAGAAAGCGAATTATCGGTAAGAATAATTCTTATTTTAGTGGTAAAAAAAAAAATATATAATATTTTACAACCCCCCCCCTCCCCTCCCCCTCGATTGGCCACATACAGTAACATTGGCTTACAATTGGCACCATATAGTAATTCTGGCCAACATCTTGTGGAAATGTTTCCACTGTGGTCTCCATATTATAGTAATGTCCCCGTCTTGTAGTAATGTCCCCCATCCTAGTCTCTTTCTTGTAATGTCTCCATCCTGTAGTAATGTCCCCTATCCTGGTACTGATATTTTAGTAATTTCCTCTATCCTGGTCCCCATCTTGTAGTAAGGTGCCCATTCTTGTCCCCCATACTGGTCCTCATCTTGTAATAATGACCCCCCATACTGGTCCTCATCTTGTTAGTAATGTGACCATCCTGGTCCCCATCTTGTAATAGTGTCTCCCATCCTGGTCCACATCTTGTAATAGTGTCTCCCATCCTGGTCCCCATCTTGTAATAGTGTCTCCCATCCTGGTCCTCATCTTGTAATAGTGTCTCCCATCCTGGTCCTCATCTTGTAATAGTGTCTCCCATCCTGGTCCCCATCTTGTAATAGTGTCTCCCATCCTGGTCCCCATCTTGTAATAGTGTCTCCCATCCTGGTTCTCATCTTGTAATAGTGTCTCCCATCCTGGTCCCCATCTTGTAATAGTGTCTCCCATCCTGGTCCTCATCTTGTAATAGTGTGTCCCATCCTGGTCCTCATCTTGTAATAGTGTCTCCCATCCTGGTCCTCATCTTGTAATAGTGTCTCCCATCCTGGTCCTCATCTTGTAATAGTGTCTCCCATCCTGGTTCTCATCTTGTAATAGTGTCTCCCATCCTGGTCCCCATCTTGTAATAGTGTCTCCCATCCTGGTCCTCATCTTGTAATAGTGTCTCCCATCCTGGTTCTCATCTTGTAATAGTGTCTCCCATCCTGGTTCTCATCTTGTAATAGTGTCTCCCATCCTGGTCCTCATCTTGTAATAGTGTCTCCCATCCTGGTCCCCATCTTGTAATAGTGTCTCCCATCCTGGTCCTCATCTTGTAATAGTGTCTCCCATCCTAGTCCCCATCTTGTAATAGTGTCTCCCATCCTGGTCGGTTCCCATCTTGTAATAGTGTCTCCCATCCTGGTCAGTTCCCATCTTGTCTTGCAGTAATGATTCCTTCCCTGCAGTAATGTCCCTTATTGTGCGATTCTTCCCATTCAGATAAAAAAAAAAAAATTATCTCACTTGGCCTCGGTTTTCTTGGCGTCTTTTTTTTTTTTCTGCACATGCAGCCCGCAGGCATCATAGATGCCTTGGTGATAGTTGCCTGGTCCAGGCGGCCAGCCACCAGCCAATCAGAGGCCAGCAGCTGATGTCTTGCTGCTGCGGCAGCGTATAACATCACTATGTACCACAGCACCAGCAAGCCAACGTCAGCTGCTGGCCTCTGGTTGGTATTGAAGTGCAGAGCGCCGGTCTCTGTGCAGCAATACATTTCAGTTGAATGTGTGTCCAAGGACTCTCATTCAACTGAAATAAAGCGCTGATATCGGTGGCTCCCTGGACAGGGCCATGATTGTCAAGGGATATATGATGCTTGCAGGCCGCATGAAACAGCCTCAGGAGCCACATGTGGCCTGCGTGTTTGAGACCGCTGCTATACATACATACATACATGTACATGGATGAGTGGGATTCTTTTTTGCAATAAAAATCAGGAGTTTATTATTGTGGTCAACACCAATAAATGCATGGAGTCACTCAACTACTAAAATAAGCAGCGGTTTTAGAAAGTGTATTTTGCAAACTTTCCATCAAGTAAGAATGGGTGGAAAGTAAAATGCAAACTGGGCAGGAATCACTTTACCATCGTATTTACGAGCAGTCATATGTGTCATGTAGGCTCAGTGTGGGTTGTAAATACTTTCTGAGTTATTTATGGCCATGTTTATCTTGAGGTTTGCGTTAATCTTTTCTATGTCTTATAATATTCATGTTACAGTCGGGCTCCTTACTTCCGGTCTTGTATAGCTCGCTGTATCAGTGCTGGGTCTTCAGCTGTATTCTCAGACTGACACAATAGGGTGGACGTTTTCTGCAAAATGAAATGCATTACTGGAAGCAATGAAACACTTCGTCAGCCATTCTCTACTGTACTTGTGTCATCCTGATCTCTCCTGTAATTAGTGCAGAGGAGCTGGTTGTGCAACCCTTTCTGTAAGGCTGGGACCACACGGGGCACTATTGCGATCCTCGTATGACACTGGGCTCACACTGGCAGCACAGCAGAAGCCGAGTGTCATGCGAGTGTCCCTGCCACTGAGGTCCGACTGTGCGAGCGGACCTCAGCTGCGGGGGGTGTTCCGGCACTGAGGAGGGGAGGGAGGGATTTATCTCTCTCTCACCTCCGTATCCGGCTATTGCCATTCTCACTCTGCACTCGCGGTACACCGGGGTACTGCAAGTGCAGTGCGATGTTTCTCTCGTCCCATACATTTGAATGGGTGCGAGAGACAGAGTCTCATATTACAGTCGCAGCATGCTGCAATTGATTTCTCAGTCCGATTAGGGCTGAGAAAATAATCGCTCATGTGCGCTGACACACAGGCTAATATTGGTCCGAGTAGCATGTGATGTTTTATCGCACTCCACTCGCACTGTGTTTCTCGCCGTGTGTCTTAGGCCTAACTCTCCATGCTGGCACGGCCTCCTCACCCTATCAGTTACTGGGGGATATCTTGTATCCCACAGCTATTGGGCACTTTATGGCATGTGCTGTAGAGATGCCATAAAATTCTTATGATGGATATTTCACTCTACTATGAATGGGCCTTACATTGTATATGAGCCCCTCATTCATCACCTGTCCGGTATCGGTCTATACAGCGGGGGTAGGGTGCTGAGCCCGATCCATACAGGGCACATACTTTTTTATATCCAGCGTCCACTTGCTGCTTCTATTCTCTCACCATTTTAATGCCACTATCAATCTCTGAAAGCGCACAAAAAAAAAAAATTCAGCCTACTGTGTCATAGCCGCAGTTGGAAGCCCATATTGATACACGGAAAGCCGAGAAGACCGTCCCAGATGAAATGATCAATAGAATTTAGAAATGTATCCAGAAGCAAAGTCTGCTTCTTAAACAAATTAATAGGCTATCTTATTAGAAAAAAATAAAATCCAAATATGTTTAAAAACATAGTGACAATCTTTACGCATTTTAGACCCACAGGATTGCGTCCTTAATCATAGGTGATGTCCAATGTGTGGAAGACCATATATGAGTGTGTCACAACGGAGAAAGGAAGTCATGAGAAGAGGAAACACTCTGCATAATTAGCATATGAGTAGGTACGGCTGAAATAATCCGAGCCTACCAAATGTATGCAAAAGAATATCAAAGGCAATGTCATTATTTAAATGAACGTACATATCCAGTATCACTTATGTATACATAGAGAAGAACAACTTTCATACATTAACCAGAGGGAATAAAAAAGGAAAAAAAGAGCCTAATATAATTATTATTAATTAAAACCAATTACCATATTATTGCCTATAAATTTGATTTGATGTAATTTAGACACTATAGCCTTCATTTCTTTGTCGCTCCATTGGGAGACCCAGACAATTGGGTGTATAGCTTCTGCCTCCGGAGGCCACACAAAGTATGACACTTTAAAAAGTGTAACCCCTCCCCTCTGCCTATACACCCTCCCGTGGATCACGGGCTCCTCAGTTTTATGCTTTGTGTGGAAGGAGGCACACATCCACTCATGCATTCTCATACTTAGTTATGTCGGTTGGAAGAAAAGAGCACCCCCACGGGGCCCCCGGCATGTTCCCTTCTCACCCCACTACGTCGGCGGTGTTGTTAAGGTTGAAGTACCCATTGCGGGTACAGAGGCTGGAGCCACATGCCGTCTCCTTCACCATCCCTTAGCGGCTCTGGGAGAAGTGGGATCCTAAGCGGTCATCCATTTACTGGGACCGTGCTCCCTCCGCAGCCCCTGTGGGAATCTGCCGGACCGGAGCCTCTTCAACCTCAGGGACCGGGCCCTGCAACTCAAAGGTACTCTGTGTCCCCATTGGGGACTGTGCAGGGAGCGCACCTTCTTCCCGGAAGCCGCGGCAGCTGCTGAATTGAGAAGGCCGGTGGACTTCCGCGCCGACCGTGCCTGCTTGTCGGGCGCGGTCTCAAATTTAGTCCCCGGCTTCATCGCGGCCTAGTCGCAAAAATCCCGCCCCCGGGCCTGCCTGTCAGGGGTAAGGGCAGGACTGCCGACCTGACGTCGGATGTGAGGGCTGGAGCATCCTGCATGTTTTCCTCCCCCCTCACTGATCACTGTGGGGACCCCAGATTCCCGCACTTTCCTGGCGCCGCCCACGGCTCCACTCCTCCCCTGAGAGCTCCGGCAGCCATTTTTTGGCATTCTGCCGGTGGAGGATTCTCAGTGAACAGCTCTGCAGCTCCGGGGGATCTAAGGCAGGGAATCTGGAGGACACACTCTGCTTGTTAGCAGTCGGTAAGCCACACCGGTCACCCGGTGCTGGTCCCCCTAGGGTGCCGGAATAGATACGTATATGTGTATATATATATATATATATATGTGTTCGGTCGGGCTGTATACCCCTTTCCCATATACCCTCAGTGATCACTCTCCTAGGAGACAACAGCATGTCGTCCACAAGGAGCAAAGCTGCTAAGGCACAGGGTTTTTTTGCGGCCTGTACCTCTTGTGGGGCTATGTTACCTGCGGGTTCCACCTACCCTCACTGTGAGCAATGCTCGACCCCTGTTTCGCTTGCTCAGCCGGAGCTTCGGACACTAGTGGGCCCCTCGGCTCATGTAGACCCCCCTGCTCCCCCTGTCCAGGCTGCAGGGACAGAGTTCGCCTCTTTTGCTGAGAAACTCTCTGAGTCACTTTCTCAATCCATGGCTCAGTCTATGGACAAATGGTCTTCTAAGCTGCTAGAGGCTTTGCAGTCCAGACCGGTCCTTTCACAGGCCCCGGCCCCTGTTGGCTTGTCGCCTCCAGGCCCCTCTCGGTCCGCGCCGCAGCGCGCTCCCAGGTTGGCCCCTAGGTCTCAGGCGGAGGACTCCTGCCTGGACCACAGTCCTAGACCGGCTAAGCGGGCTCGCTGGGAATCTTCCCCGACTTCCTCACGCTGCTCGGGATCCCAGCTTGAGGACTCTCTGGAGGACGAGGCGGACGTCGCAGCTCAGGGCTCTGACCCTGACGTCGCCCTTAACCTTGATACACCTGAAGGGGACGCCTTAGTAAATGATCTTATCTCGTCCATCAACCAGGTGTTGGATCTCTCTCCCCCGCCTCCTCCTGTAGAGGAGTCGGCGTCTCAGCAGGAGAAACACCAGTTTCGGTTCCCCAAACGTACACGCAATGCGTTTTTCGATCACTCTTTTGCCCCGGCTTTTGCAGCCGTGTGGGCACTCCAAGCTATCTCGGCTTGTCTGACTGAGATTAATGCTGTCACACGTAATTCTGCTCCGCAAGTTGCGTCTTTGACCTCTCAGGCGTCAGCCTTTTCATCCTACGCCATGAACGCCGTCCTGGACTCTGCTAGCCGTACAGCTGTAGCATCCGCTAACTCTGTGGCAGTCCGCAGGGCCATGTGGCTGCGCGAATGGAAGGCAGATTCGGCTTCCAAGAGGTTCTTAACCGGTTTGCCGTTTTCTGGCGACCGTTTGTTTGGCGAACGATTGGATGAGATTATTAAGGAATCCAAAGGAAAGGATTCCTCCTTACCCCAGGCCAAACCTAAGGGACCTCAACAGAGAAAGGTTCAATCGAGTTTTCGGTCCTTTCGTCCCTCCGCCAAGTCCCAATCCTCTTCGTCCAACAGGCCGGAGAAAGGCCAGAGGAACTCCTATGCGTGGCGATCCAAGTCTCGCCCACAAAAGGCCGCAGGAGGCACTGCCTCCAAGACGGCTTCCTCATGACTCTCGGCCTCCCCTGACCGCATCCTCGGTCGGTGGCAGGCTCTCCCGCTTTGGCGACGCCTGGTGGCCACATGTTCAAGACCGATGGGTGAGAGACATTCTGTCTCATGGTTACAGGATAGAGTTCAGCTCTCGTCCTGCGGCTCGCTTCTTCAGAACCTCTCCGCCCCCCGCTCAGGCCGACGCACTTTTTCAGGCAGTAGCCGCTCTAAAGATGGAAGGAGTTGTGATCCCCGTTCCCCTTCAGGAACGTGGTCGCGGATTTTACTCCAACTTGTTCGTGGTGCCAAAAAAGGACGGGTCATTCCGTCCCGTTCTGGACCTCAAGCTACTCAACAGACATGTGAGAACCAGACGGTTCCGGATGGAATCCCTCCGCTCGGTCATCGCCTCAATGTCACAAGGAGACTTCCTAGCATCGATCGACATCAAGGATGCTTATCTCCATATACCGATCGCACCCGAGCATCAACGTTTCCTGCGTTTCGCCATCGGGGACGAACACCTCCAGTTCGTGGCATTGCCTTTCGGCTTGGCGACAGCACCACGGGTTTTCACCAAAGTCATGGCATCCGTTGTGGCGGTCCTGCATTCTCAGGGCCACTCGGTGATTCCCTACTTGGACGATCTCCTAGTCAGGGCCCCGTCTCGGGTGGCGTGTCAACAAAGTCTATCTGTCGCTCTGGCGACTCTCCAGCGGTTCGGGTGGATCATCAACTTCCCGAAATCCAAGTTGACACCGACCCAATCACTGACGTACCTTGGGATGGAGTTTCATACCCAGCAAGCGTTAGTCAAGCTTCCGAGCGACAAACAGCTTTCTCTGCAGGCAGGGGTGCAATCCCTTCTTCGGAGTCAGTCACACCCCTTAAGGTGCCTCATGCACTTCCTGGGGAAGATGGTGGCAGCTATAGAGGCAGTCCCGTTCGCGCAATTCCATCTTCGGCCACTCCAATGGGACATTCTCCGCAAATGGGACAGGAGGTCGGCTTCCCTCGACAGGAACGTCTCTCTTTCCCTTGCAACCAAGACGTCACTTCAGTGGTGGCTCCTTCCCAATTCTCTATCGCAGGGAAAATCCTTCCTACCCCCAACCTGGGCTGTGGTCACCACGGACGCGAGCCTGTCAGGGTGGGGAGCGGTTTTTCTCCACCACAGGGCTCAGGGAACCTGGACTCCGATAGTCATCCCTTCAGATCAATATTCTTGAGATAAGGGCAGTATATCTAGCACTATTGGCTTTTCATTGGTGGCTGGAGGGCAGGCAGATCCGTATCCAGTCGGACAACGCCACTGCCGTCGCATACATCAACCACCAAGGCGGCACTCGCAGTCGTCAAGCCTTCCAGGAAGTCCGACGGATTCTGCAGTGGGTGGAAGCCACAGCCTCCACCATCTCCGCAGTTCACATCCCGGGCGTAGAAAACTGGGAAGCAGATTTTCTCAGTCGTCAGGGCATGGATGCGGGGGAATGGTCTCTGCACCCAGACGTGTTTCGAGAGATCTGTTGCCGCTGGGGAACGCCGGACGTCGATCTCATGGCGTCACGGCACAACAACAAAGTCCCGGCATTCATGGCACGGTCACAGGATCACAGAGCTCTGGCGGCGGACGCGTTAGTTCAGGATTGGTCGCAGTTTCGACTGCCTTATGTGTTTCCTCCTCTGGCGATGCTGCCCAGAGTGTTACGCAAGATCAGGTCCGAATGCCATCGCGCCATTCTCGTCGCTCCAGACTGGCCGAGGCGGTCGTGGTACCCGGATCTGTGGCATCTCACGGTGGGTCAACCGTGGGCGCTTCCAGACCGCCCAGACTTGCTGTCACAAGGCCCGTTTTTCCATCTGAATTCTGTGGCCCTCAACCTGACTGTGTGGCCATTGAGTCCTGGCTCCTAGCGTCTTCAGGGTTATCTCAGGATGTCATTGCCACCATGAGACAGGCCAGGAAGCCTACGTCCGCCAAGATCTATTATAGGTCTTGGCAAATCTTCCTATCCTGGTGCGCTAATAACGGTTTTGCTCCATGGCCGTTTGCCTTACCCACTTTTCTTTCATTCCTTCAATCCGGAATGGACAAGGGTTTGTCACTTGGCTCTCTCAAGGGCCAAGTATCGGCGCTCTCCGTATTTTTTCAAAAGCGCCTAGCCAGGCTTCCGCAGGTCCGCACGTTCCTGCAGGGAGTTTGCCACATAGTCCCACCTTACAAGCGTCCGCTGGAACCCTGAGATCTTAACAGGGTGCTAACGGCTCTTCAGAAATCACCTTTCGAGCCGCTGCGGGATGTCTCTCTTTCACGTCTTTCGCAGAAGGTGGCCTTCCTAGTGGCAGTCACATCACTTCGGAGAGTGTCTGAGCTAGCAGCGCTGTCATGCAAAGCCCCCTACCTGGTGTTTCACCAGGATAAGGTGGTTCTGCGTCCGGTCCCGGAATTTCTCCCTAAGGTGGTATCCCCTTTTCATCTCAATCAGGATATCTCCTTGCCTTCATTTTGCCCTAATCCAATTCACCAGTGTGAAAAGGATTTGCACTCTTTGGATCTTGTGAGAGCACTCCGGCTCTACGTGTCTCGCACGGCGCCCCTGCGTCGTTCAGATGCACTCTTTATCCTTGTCGCTGGCCAGCGTAAGGGTTCACAGGCTTCCAAGTCAACCTTGGCTCGGTGGATCAAGGAACCGATTCTCGAAGCCTACCGTTCTTCTGGGCTTCCATTTCCTTCAGGGCTGAAAGCCCATTCTACCAGAGCCGTGTGTGCGTCCTGGGCATTGCGGCACCGGGCTACGGCTCAGCAGGTGTGTCAGGCAGCTACGTGGTCTAGTCTGCACACTTTCACGAAACACTATCAAGTGCATACCTATGCTTCGGCAGACGCCAGTCTAGGTAGGCGAGTCCTTCAGGCGGCGGTTGCCCACCTGTAAGAGGGGGCCGTTTTTTCGGCTCTTTTTTATTGAGGTATTCTTTTACCCACCCAGGGACTGCTCTTGGACGTCCCAATTGTCTGGGCCTCCCAATGGAGCGACAAAGAAGAAGGGAATTTTGTTTACTTACCGTAAATTCCTTTTCTTCTAGCTCCTATTGGGAGACCCAGCACCCGCCCCTGTACCCTTCAGGCTGGTTGTTCTTTTGTGTTCACATGTTGTTCATGTTGAATTGTTCTTTTGGTTCATGGTGTTCAGTTCTCCGAACATCCTTCGGATTGCATTTACCCTAGACCAATTTATAAGTTTTCTCCTTCCTGCTTTTGCACCAAAACTGAGGAGCCCGTGATCCACGGGAGGGTGTATAGGCAGAGGGGAGGGGTTACACTTTTTAAAGTGTAATACTTTGTGTGGCCTCCGGAGGCAGAAGCTATACACCCAATTGTCTGGGTCTCCCAATAGGAGCTAGAAGAAAAGGAATTTACGGTAAGTAAACAAAATTCCCTTCTTTATAAGGCCTTTTATACATGAAACAGTTTCTGGCGACAGCACTTAAATGACCTCACAGTCTCTGCGCTGGCTCTGTTGCGTGATTGTGAACGCTGTTGGGTTGCTATGATTGTGGAGGGCCTGCTGCAGGCCCCCATTACTTACCTCTTGGTCTTCCTCCAAAGCTCAGCTACATGGTATTTCAGTATTTAGTGTAAGGGAATGTGCCCATGATCAAGACACTGCATCTTGGATGCAGCGAGTCCTTACCAGGGGTCCGCGAGTTTCCTCTGCAGGAGACCGCAGCTGCTTGTACCCACGATCAGGGTTCAGTGCGCTGCGGTCTCCTGCTTGTGTTCTCCCTACAGAGGACGCATGTGATTCCGCAGCAAACAATTGACATGCTGCAGTCTGCAAAGACGCTCCGCAGGTCAGTGTTTGCTGCAGAAAAAACAAGCACAGTGGTCACGGGCTTTCTGGAAATCCCATACACTGTGCTTGTACTGTACAACGCAGCGTTTTGGACACAGCTGAAGCATGCTACATTCAAACCGCTGCAATCACTGATCATGGGCACACAGCCTAAGTGATCGGATGATTGCAGATTCAAGTCCCCCAAAGGGACTAACAAAGTGAGAAAAAAAGTTCTTAAAGTTTTTCATCATTTTACCAGGTCGTTTTTTTTTTATCATATAATGAATGCAGTAAAAACAAAAACAATGGCGGTTTTGCATATATTACTGTACTCTGAATTTTTATTTATTTTTCAGTACATTATATGGTGAATGGTGTCCTTCAAAACTGCAACTCGTCCCGGAATAAAGCCAGTCCCCATACCTTTATGTGGACAGACAAATAAAAAAGCTATGAAGTGGAGGAAAAAACAAAAGAGCAAAAATTAAGTCTTGAAGACTTAATGCCCAGATACAATATCACCTATGGGTTATCCCTGGATTACACCTTTAGTGAAGTGATGGTATGTGATAGTCTACGTTTGTGGGAAAGAGCGGCATAGAAATAACTACATGCATCAATGCAGTATTGCATGCGCAGAAGTAAGGTGGTGTTCTTTTATATAGATTCAAAGAATGGTAGAGTTGGAAGGGACCTCAAGGGCCATCGGGTCAACCCCCTGCGAGTGCAGGCTTTCCTAAATCATCCCAGCTATATATTTATCCAATTTATGCTTGAAGATTTCCACATTTCTACTCCTTGACCACCCACACTGTCAGAAAGTTTTTCCTAATGTCTAATCTGAATCTCCTAAATTTCATTCCATTGCTTCTTGTACTTCCTTGTGCTAATGAGAATAGGGTAGTTCCCTCTGCACTGTGACTACCTGTCAGATATTTGTAGACCGCTATTAAGTCTCCTCTCAGCCTTCTCTTTTTCAAACTAAACATTCCTAGTTCTTTTAGCCGCTCTTCATATGACATGGTTTGCAGACCTTCTTCCTTCTGTATGAAGCTAGATGATCCCTAACAACACCTGTACAGATATGATGAAGAAACGAAATATGCCTTTGTGGGAGACTTCTCTGGCCAGGTCACACTGTTGAAGCTGGACACCTGCGCTGTCATCTCGACCCTCAAAGGTCATGAAGGTAATTTCAGATGCAAATCTGTACTGTAGTAAAATATATAGAGATTCTGCTCCAAAAGCCAAACTAAAAAAAACGTAATTACTCTTTGAATAAGGGTCCCTTTATGGGTTTCCCAGCGTGAAATTCTCAGACATGTGGCTAAAACAGCACCACGTGCACTATATGGTCAGTTTCCTGTTGAAAATCAATAATGGGTGCATTCAAAGAGTGTTTTGAAGCAAAATTCACTCCATAATAAACTTTCAAAACAACTGTGTGAACATTCCCGTGCAGTGGGGAAAATAAGTATTTGATACCCTGCCAATTTTGCAAGATTTCTCCTCTACAAAAACAATAATCCCCTTTATTTCTATAGCGCCAACATATTCCGCACGGCTTTACAAATCGGAGATTTATATAGAAACAATCATAAGTAACAGTTATAGAAAATACAATAATTAAAGCAACAATAAAGACAGCCCTGCTCATAAGAGCTTACAATCTACAATGGGGTGAGGTAGGGGTGACACAAGGTTCAAGTTGTTATTTACAATGACGGTCCAGCCATCTCCAAGAAATGAGGGATCAATAACGGCTGCATGAGCCGGTCACAAGCCAGTTTTTGTAATGCTTTTGGGTGCAGTGAAATATGTTCTGAGAAATAGTGAAGGGGATATATTTGAATTAACTTCTATTAGGGAGTGTGATAGGGCACCCTAAAAAGATGTGTTTTTGTTTTGTTTTTTTTTTAGGGAGAGTCTGAAGCTGTGCAAGTTGTGGATCGTCCTAGTTTCTTGGGGTAGAGCATTTCAAAGGATTGGTGTAGCTTGGGAGAAGTCTTGGAACCGGGAGGTTCAGATTAGTGTGGATGTTAGTCGTGTGAGGAGCATAGAGAATGTGTAGGGTGATAGACAGAGATAAGGGTGGAGAGGTAGGGGGGTGCCATGACACCTATAAAGAATGGAGAGGTCTTTAGTTTTTATTACAGGTACATTTCAACTATGACACAGAATCCAAAAAATAAATCCAGAAAATAACATTGTATGATTTTTAAATAATTACTTATATTTCATGCAATAAAATGCAAATTATGTGATACAATAGAAAAACAGAACTTAATATTAGGTACAGAAACATTTTGTTTGCACTTACAGAGGTCAGATGTTTCCTGTAGTTATTGAACACGTTTGCAGACACTGCAGCAGGGATTTTGGCCCTTTCCTCCATTCAAATCTTCTCCAGGTATCTCAGGTTTCGGGGCTGTCACTGGGCAACATTGGGTTTCATTTTCCTCCAAAGATTTTCTATTGGGTTCAGGTCTAGAGACTGGCTAGGCCACTCCAGGACCTTGAAATTCTTCTTACCGAGCCACTCCTTAGTTGCCCTGGCTGTGTGTGTTGAGTCATTGTCATGCTGGAAGACCCAGGCATGACCCATTGGCCAAAATTTTGCGATATATGACCCCATCCATCCTCTCTTCAATACCGTGCAGTTTTCATGTCCCCTTAGCTTAAAAGCACCTCCAAAGTATGAGGTTTCCACCACCGTGCTTTATGGTTAGGACGGTGTTCTTGGGGTTGTACTCATCCTTTTTCTTCTTCCTCCAAACACGGCGAGTTGCGTTGATACCAAAGTTCTACAGTATTTTGGTCTCATCTTACCACATGACCTTCTCCCATACCTCCTCTGGATCATCCACATGGTGTGAGAAGAGGGATCTTGTGTGCCATGCAGAATTTAAATCCATGATGGCGTAGTGTGTTACCAATGGTAATATTTGAGACTGTGGTCCCAGTTCTCTTCAGGTCATTGACCAGATCCACCTGTGTAGTTCTGGGATGATTCATCACCTTTCTCAGAATCATCCTTACCCCAAAAGGTGAGATCTTGTATAGCGCCTCAGACTGCGTAAGATTGACCGTCATCTTGTGTTTCTTCCATTTTCTAATAATTGTGCCAACAGTTCTTGCCTTCTCACCAAACTGCTTGCCCATTATACTGTAGCCTATCCCAGCTTCTGCAGGTCTACACTTTTGTCCCTGGTGTCATTAGACTGTCTCTTGGTCTTGGCCATGGTGGAGAGGTTGGAGTGTGATTGAGTGTGTGGCTGGGTGTCTTTTATACAGTTAATGGGTTTAATCAAACAGGAGCAATTTATACAGGTAATGAGTGCAGAGTAGGAGCTTCTTAAAGAAAAAATAACAGGTCTGTGAGAGTCAGAATTCTTGCTGGTTGGTAGGTGATCAAATACTTATTTCATGCAATAAAACGCAAATTAATTATTTAAAAATCCTACAATGTGATTTTCTGGATTTCTTTTTATTCTGTCACAGTTGAAGTGTACCTACGATAACAATTACAGACCTCTCCATTCTTTGTAGGTGGAAAAAAAATGCAAAATCGGCAGTGTATCAAATACTTATTTTCCCCACTGTACATGTTATTATAGTGGCAGATGTTTGTTTCGCATTTTATTTCTTTTATAGTACAGTTAGATTAACTAAACTTTGAGTATCTTTTTCTCATATATATCAGGCACTTTAATTGTTTTGGACAGGTCCTGAGACACTTACTGATCACTCAATAGACCTCCAAAAAGTACACAGCTCAGGAGACCGGAGCACATGCCTCGTGCACAGAGCCGGGTATACATTCAGTAGAAAGCATTGATTCCCTATTGACTCCTGTACTCCGCTCTGTGCGCCCCTCTCCTAAGCTGTGCACTTCTTACAGGTCTGTTGGGTGATCGGTGAGGGTCTTGGGACCTGGACCTTGGATCTGAAAAAAATGTTCAGATTTGACAGACACTTTACTTACGATTATGATTTAAATCTGAGGCTACTCTTTCAAAAGAATATAATATCCATGGCTTTCCTTTTTTGGGTGCGGAGGTAGAGCGGTTTCAATGTGGATGGTGCTGCAAATTTCAACCATTTGTATAATTTGTAATTAAAATGTAAAATTTGCAGATTTTCAAAGCAAACATGCAGTAGAGTGCAGGAACAGATTGCCATCTTGCATGTGGCCTTAATAGTAGATTAAACCTTAAGAAAAAGTAACTGTTTGTCTTCAATAAATGTGAACTGGATCTTCTGTCCAGGAGCCTGGGATTGAATCTATGTAAAGTCATATAAGTAATGATCATTTAGGCTATGTGCGCACCTAACCATTTTTTGTGGCATAAAAAACTGTTTCTGGCCGCTAAAATGCAATTGCGGCAAAAATGCTGCGTTTTTGGTTGCGTTTTGCTGCATTTTTCCAATGCATTGCATGGGTGGAAAAACACAGAAAAGAATTGACATGTCCATTTTTTTTTTTTCACTTCAAAAACACAGCTTTAAAAAGAAGCCATGTGCCTACAGGAAAAATGAAAAGTCATAGACTTTGCTGGGAAAGCAAAGTCAACCACTTTTGAGCCCAAAAACGCGGTAAAAACGCTGTGTGTGCACATACCCTTAGGCTTCAGTACAATACTTCTTGCATGTGGCACTACAAGCAAGTAGTCTGTCAGACATGACAATGGAGTGAACAGGAGAATTTCTCGGTAACTTCATTGGGGGACACAGAACCACGGGTGTACTCTGCTGCCGCCAGGAGGCTGACACTATGAATTGCAACTAAGAAAAAAGTTGACATTTCGACAGCAGGTTACAGCGGCCTGCTGACAACCAAGTGTAGGGATTCCCTCGCTTTCTGGTGGCAGCATTCATACAGGCACACAGTTTCTTGTGCAAACAGGACGGTTTATTGAGTCAATAAACTTCCAACAGAAACTGAAGACAATCTTCTCTCCAGCAAACATGTATAACATAATAAACCGTCCTATAGAAGGTACAGGCTCAACTTTTTAGCTCTCAGTCCTGCTCTTCCAGCCTCTGGCAGAGACCGAGCAGCACATACCAGGTCTTTTCACTTTCACTCTCAGGCACTTTCTACTCCCCCCTCTCCCCCTCTCCCCCTCCCCCCCTCCCCCCCTCCCCCCCCCCCCCCCAGCACACCCAACACCCAGTGAGCCCACTCCTGGTTCTAGTTGAAATCTAGGCAGGTGCATTTAATCAAACCCTGCAGAGCTAGGAAGTAACCCAGTCCTACCTGGCTTTGATAGACAAGCTATTCAGTAAGCTTAGTATTACTAGGAGGCAGGACATGGGTCTAACGCTCCAGACCAGTTTCTGTCAATAATGTATTTTATTTATTTTTTTTAATTGTCTTCTGTTTCTATGCTGCCCTTCTCCTCTTCCTCTCCGATTCTGCATAACCGTCCTAGACAAGATAATGGAAGCAATTCCATTTGCCCAGTTCCACACCAGACCACTTCAGTTGGCACTACTTTCACGCTGGGACAAGTCTGTCCACTCCCTGGATCGTCTGATTTGTCTTTCAACCTGGTCAGACAGTCTCTGTTATGGTGGTGGGACTCGCCCCTTATTTTTCTCAGTAGGTTCTTCCTCCCTATTTAGTGGCAGATCGTGACGACAGATGCCAGTCTACTAAGAGGTCTTCCGAATTTGATGATGCAGGGTCAGTGGAAACGCCACAAACTCCTCCTTCTCATCAATATCCTGGAACTCAATAGAATTTGTCTTCCCCTAACGAGTTGGCAAGATCAGACGTGGCCTATATCAACCAAGGAGGAACTGCAGTTGTCAAGCAATGTTAAAAGTCTCTCTGATTCTTGTCTCGCATAACGAGGAATCCTAACTTTTTCAGCAGTCCACATCCCAGGAGTGGACAACTGGGCTGCAGACTTCCTAAGTCACGAGGGGCTAACTGCGTGAGAAGGGTCTCTGCAAATAACCATCTTCAAACAGATCTGCCTTCGGTGGGGCACTCCAAACATCGACCTGATGGAATCCAAACACAATCACAAGGTGCCCCGGTTCCTGTCCAGAGGCTTATGGTCCTTCAGCAGTCGCATCCAATACCCTGGCAATTACTTAGTCACCGTTCTCCCTTATTTATTCCCACCATTGCCCTTGCTATCCAAGCATCTGGAGATCCGGCATTCCAGTTATCCTCGTGGCTCCACACTGGCCCAGAAGATCAAGATGTTGTAAATCTTCTAACAGACGTTCCGTGGAGGCTGACAAACCGCCCAGACCTTCTCTCTCAAGGTCCCCTTTTACACCCGAATCCTCGTCCGCTCAGTTAAAACGGTATGGCTGGTGAAGCCGCTGTCCTATGAGCTTCAGGTTTTTCTGTCGAGGTTGTACAGAGCATTATCAAGACTGGGAAGCCATCCTCATTGTGCATCTACCATCATATCTGGAAGGCTTTCTTCCACTGGAATGAATCCAATGATCTTCTGCCTATGGTTTTCCCTTTCTTTCGCTTCTTGCCTTTCTGCAGCCGGGTCTCGAGTGCGGTTTGGCCCTCAGGTCTCTCAAGGGCCAGGTCTCGGCCCTGTCAATTCTTTTTCAGAAGGACTTAAGCCAAGTCAGACGCCACCTTCAGACTCTCTCTGAAGGTGGCGTTCCTAATTGCTATCACTTCTATTAGGCGAGTATCTGAGCTAGCAGCCTTGTCCTGCCGCTCTTCTTTTCTTACTGTTCCCATGGATAAGGTGGTGTTACGTGGATCAGAGTCTGGGCAGAAAGGTGCTGCAGACGGCAGTCACATGGGTTTCTTCCTGAGAGAATGCTTTTACACATTTTTAACTTTTTACACATTTATACTTCTTTCCCACCCTAGGGACTGCTTTGTGACATGCCATGGTCCCCCAATGAAGCGACCAGAAAAAGGGGATTTTTTTAACTTGCTGTAAAAATCTCTCTCAAAGACATACACTCACCCTTAGTTCATATTGCCTCGTTGGGTGTGTGCACGCATTAATAAAGGATTGTCTTTTCTGCTTTTCCTACTGCTTTTCTCATGAACTGACTAGGTTGGTTGTCGGTAGGCGGGTATAGCCTGCTGGGTGAGGAGACGACTGCTTAGTTGTAATTCTTAGTGTCCCCCTCTTGGTGGCAGCAGTGTACACCCATGGTCTCCTGACTCCCAATTAAAGGGACTGTATCGTCAGAAAAAAAAAAAAATTAAATACCTGAAAAAATGTAAAGTAATATTATTTTAATGTTTTGTTTAAATATTATTTTCTTTTTTTAATTGAGCAGAATGTAAAAAAAAAATTAAAAAGTTTAATATTTTCCACTGTTTCCACTGTTAAACACTAGGGGGAGCAGCTTCTGAAATCCTACAGAAATCCCACTGTAGGAAAAAGCTCATGTTACAGCTTGCAGTAAAGTGGGCGGAGTCTGCTCTCCTGTGTGTGATGGCACGCCTCCACCTCCCAATCTGAGTGTTTACAAAGGATAACAGAGAATGACATGCAGGGACACAGTGCAGAGCTATTTTGTTGGTGACCAGAAATGTCTAAGGGTATGTGCGCACGTTGCTTTTTACCTGCTTTTTACCTGCTTTTTTGCTGCTTTTTCTTCTGCGCTGTTTAATGCCAAAATGGATGTGTTCTTCTATTCAAGCAAAGTCTATGGGAATTTGGGTTTCTTGTTCACACTATGTTGTTCAAAATGCTGCCTTTTTGTGGCAGAACTTTGGTCAAAAACTCAGCTTTGCAGGGCAAAACCCAAATGGCAAAAACAATTGACATGTTGCTTCTTTGAAAAGCTGAGTTTTTGACCAAAGTTCTGCCACAAAAAGGCAGCATTTTGAACAACATAGTGTGAACAAGAAACCCAAATTCCCATAGACTTTGCTTGAATAGAAGAACACATCCATTTTGGCATTAAACAGCGCAGAAGAAAAAGCAGCAAAAAAGCAGGTAAAAAGCAGGTAAAAAGCAACGTGCGCACATACCCTAAAGCGTCACCAAGGACAGCAGGAGTATCACACGGGATAGGATTAGATACACGGCTCTGCAGACAGTATCCCACAGGATAGGATTAGACACACAACACAGCAGACAGTATCACCCAGGCTAGGATTAGATGCACGGCCGTGCAGACCGCATCACCCAGGACAGGATTAGATACACGGCCGTGCACACAGCATCACCCAGGACAGGATTAGATACACGGCCGTGCACACAGCATCACCCAGGACAGGATTAGATACACTGCCGTGCACACAGCATCACCCAGGACAGGATTAGATACACGGCCGTGCACACAGCATCACACAGGCTAGGATTAGATACACGGCCGTGCAGACCGCATCACCCAGGACAGGATTAGATACACGGCCGTGCACACAGCATCACCCAGGACAGGATTAGATACACGGCCGTGCACACAGCATCACCCAGGACAGGATTAGATACACGGCCGTGCACACAGCATCACCCAGGACAGGATTAGATACTGTCTGATGAGCTGTGTATCTAATCCTGTCCTGGGTGATACTGTCTGATGAGCTGTGTATCTAATCCTGTCCTGGGTGATGCGGTCTGCTGAGCTGTGTATCACCCAAGAGAGGATTAGATACACGGCTCAGCAGATAGTATCAAACAGGAGAGGATAATACACAGCCGTGCAGACAGTATCACACAGGCTAGGATTAGATACACGGCCGTGCAGACCGCATCACCCAGGACAGGATTAGATACACGGCTGTGCACACAGCATCACCCAGGACAGGATTAGATACACTGCCGTGCACACAGCATCACCCAGGACAGGATTAGATACACGGCCGTGCAGACCGCATCACCCAGGACAGGATTAGATACACGGCCGTGCACACAGCATCACCCAGGACAGGATTAGATACACGGCCGTGCACACAGCATCACCCAGGACAGGATTAGATACACGGCCGTGCACACAGCATCACCCAGGACAGGATTAGATACACTGCCGTGCACACAGCATCACCCAGGACCGGATTAGATACACGGCCGTGCACACAGCATCACACAGGCTAGGATTAGATACACGGCCGTGCAGACCGCATCACCCAGGACAGGATTAGATACACGGCCGTGCACACAGCATCACCCAGCACAGGATTAGATACACGGCCGTGCACACAGCATCACCCAGGACAGGATTAGATACACGGCCGTGCACACAGCATCACCCAGGACAGGATTAGATACTGTCTGATGAGCTGTGTATCTAATCCTGTCCTGGGTGATACTGTCTGATGAGCTGTGTATCTACTCCTGTCCTGGGTGATACTGTCTGCTGAGCTGTGTATCTAATCCTGTCCTGGGTGATGCGGTCTGCTGAGCTGTGTATCACCCAAGAGAGGATTAGATACACGGCTCAGCAGATAGTATCAAACAGGAGAGGATAATACACAGCCGTGCAGACAGTATCACACAGGCTAGGATTAGATACACGGCCGTGCAGACCGCATCACCCAGGACAGGATTAGATACACGGCTGTGCACACAGCATCACCCAGGACAGGATTAGATACACGGCCGTGCACACAGCATCACCCAGGACAGGATTAGATACACAGCTCATCAGACAGCATCACCCATGACAGGATTAGATACTGTCTGATGAGCTGTGTATCTAATCCTGTCCTGGGTGATGCTGTGTGCACGTCCGTGTATCTAATCCTGTCCTGGGTGATGCGGTCTGCTGAGCTGTGTATCACCCAAGAGAGGATTAGATACACGGCTCAGCAGATGGTATCAAACAGGAGAGGATAATACACAGCCGTGCAGACAGTATCACACAAGCTAGGATTAGATACACGACCGTGCAGACCGCATCACCCAGGACAGGATTAGATACACGGCTGTGCAGACCGCATCACCCAGGACAGGATTAGATACACGGCTGTGCACACAGCATCACCCAGGACAGGATTAGATACACAGCTCAGCAGACAGTAACCCAGGACAGGATTAGATACACAGCTCATCAGACAGCATCACCCAGGACAGGATTAGATACTGTCTGATGAGCTGTGTATCTAATCCTGTCCTGGGTGATATTGTCTGCTGAGCTGTGTATCTAATCCTGTCCTGGGTGATGCGGTCTGCTGAGCTGTGTATCTAATCCTGTCCTGGGTGATGCGGTCTGCTGAGCTGTGTATCACCCAAGAGAGGATTAGATACACGGCTCAGCAGATAGTATCAAACAGGAGAGGATAATACAAAGCCGTGCAGACAGCATCAGCGGCGGTACTCGCATGCAGTGGGGCAAGGGCACACACATACACAGCAGCGGCGAGCAGAGCGGTGGCTGGGGAGAGCGGAGGGAGGAAGTGTCATCGGAGACGGTAACGGCGGGGGGAGGGGCGGCACTAGCGGGGGCTGAGGAGAGCGAAGGGATGGGGTGTCAGCGAAGACGGGAACGGCGAGGGGCGGCACTAGCGGTAGCAGTAGCGGGGGCTGGGGAGAGCGGAGGGAGGCGGTGTCATCGGTAACGGGGGCAGGGGAGGGGAGGCGGCCTGTACTCACACATCCCGGCGGTTGACAGGGGTGAAGTGGAGCAAACAGCATACGCTGTGAGCTCCACGATGATGGCGGCTGAACTCCTCCCTCTGCTGTGATCTGCACAGCCCAGGGGGCGCGTCCAGATCACAGCACACACCCACTGTAACGTTAAACATAGGGTCGGATAGCGACCACTATTCTCTATGCACAGGGGCTGCCATAAAGGAGTGTGTAACTGTCGTTACACACACAGCAAATCCAACATGGCCCCCAGTGCATACAGTAAAATTAGAATAACAGAAAAAGTAAATAAGCTACAATTTTCATTTTGTATTAGAAAAATACTTGATTTCAAAATCACTATTTTTAATACAAAAATAAAAAAACGCGATACTGTCCCTTTAAGGCTACGAGAAAAAGATTTTACGATGAGTACAAAAAGCCTCTGTTTTCCTACGTCTGAAAAATGTTCTGTTTTATCATTTCTGAAGAAAATATTTGAAGAAAGTCTCATCTTAACAGTCCAGTGGACTGTAGCTGAATCCATATGTATTTACTTAGACTTTTGGAGGGTTTATTCATATGGTTATGAGGCCATCTACAAACCCAGCATTGCAAGCTCCACAGGACTGCATGGTTGACATGTTTTACCAGATGCAGACATGTAAAGTATTGCATATGTGTTATATGTATTCCTAATGGTTTGTTCACACATGGAGCATTGGCAGTATTTTTCCCATGTATTACTCATGTGCAAAAAATAAAAAGCCGCGTTTTACAGTCCCAGAATAATGAATTTCATTTCTAAAATGTCATAGACATGCTATATTTTTTTTCTTTGCATTGTTAAGCCATCAATGGGTGAGGTGCTAGGGACACGTATAACAGACTGGCGATTCATGTGCCAGTATTGCTCAATATTCTATATTACACCAAAATATCCCAATAATAAATAAAGCCAATATAAAAGGAGTTTTTTATTAATGGTAAATATTTATTAAAACCATACATGAAATTTGACATACAATTAAAACCTACATAAAACACAAAGGCAGGGACAACATGCTATGCAACCCAGCATGGACATGAGGTGTAATGTTTATATATGTATATATATGGGGAGCAGTCAAAGTATACCTTAAATGAAACAGTAATGCGGTCATTAATACGGTCACAGGTTGACCTTTCAATAGTAAAATACTATAACCGCAAAACCAACTGCCCCATTAAAACACAAATAGCAAACCTGTAGCCATGGTGGATCGCACAACCAGCCTCCCCGCCTCTCACTCCAACGCACGTTTCAACTGCTGCTTCCTCAGGGAGTGGTCAAAAAAACCCCTCCTTTTATATTGGCTTTAAACGTGCGTTGGAGTGAGAGGCGGGGAGGCTGGTTGTGCGATATTGAAAGGTCAACCTGTGACCGTATTAATGACCGCATTACTGTTTCATTTAAGGTTTACTTTAACTGCTCCCCATATATATACATATATAAACATTACACCTCATGTCCATGCTGGGTTGCATAGCCTGTGGTCCCTGCCTTTGGGTTTTATGTAGGTTTTAATTGTATGTCAAATTTCATGTATGGTTTTAATAAATATTTACCATTAATAAAAAAAACTACTTTTATATTGGCTTTATTTATTATTGGGATATTTTGGTGTAATATTGCTGGTTGTATATCCTGATAGGATTAATGAATGATAGATTTTGATTAAATCCAGTTAAAACTTCTCAATTTGGGTATATATTGCTCAATATTCCCCTGGAGTAAGGTGCGTTAAATTACTTAGGAACTTACTAATAAATTTGTCTTCTCTTTGGGACCCCCACATGCCACAAAAATTACACGGCGTCTGCTATTGATGCCAATTACTAGGGTCCAATTACGCTTTACTAAATCGCCAGGGCGGCTGTAAAAAAACAAATGGGTTTAAAGGGAACCTATCACCAGGATTTTTGTATACAAGCTAAAAACAGTGCTATTCTGGCACTATCAGGCTGATTCTATACATATACCTGTAGTGGTCAGCTCAGATGTTTAGGTTTTGAAATCCAAAAAAGTGAAGTTTATAAAATGAGCTGCTTGTTGAGTGACAGTTGCACTGGAGCAGATCATATTTTCATAGTTATCCCCTCCCCCTGTTATTATTAGCATAAGTATTATACAAACTATTCACTTTCTGTGGAAGGACCTGTGGTGGGGTCATACTCATGTGACCTGGTATCCGGCTTTGGTGGCTGAGGCCCCGCCCCTTCTGGTCACATGGGTATAACCTCACACAGGTCCTGCAACAGACAAAGTGAATAGTTTGTATAATACGTATGCTAATTCTAACAGAGGGAGGGGATAACTATGAATATATGATCTGCTCCAGTGCAGATGTCACTCAACAAGCAGCTCATTTCATAAACTTTACTTTCTTGGATTTCAAAACCTAAACATCTGAGCTGACCACTACAGGTATGTAGAGAATCAGCCTGATAGTGCCAGTATAGCACTGGCCTTAGGTAATATATGAAAATCCTGGTGATTGGTTCCCTTTAACGCACATTTTTTAAACCCTGCCATGAATGTTTTGATAAATTCCTCCATAGGACGGTTTTCCGGCTGCTCCTGTCTGACTGTACTCTTCACCTATTCACTATGAACCAGATTTATTGTTACATTTATTTATCCCTCGTTTTAGGCAGCATCTCATGCCTTTACTGGGATCCTGTTCATCGCTTTCTGTTTTCGGGATCATCTGATCACAGCATTATCTTGTGGGATATTGGAGGGAGACAAGGACGAACATTCATCCTACAAGGACACCAGTAAGAATTTCACATTGCTTTTGCTGAGCGACCATGACTGGTATACTACTGCCCTAGGAAAGTGTATGAACATTGATCGCTGTGGGATATTGGACAAAGGCTTTCTGGCCCTGTCCTCACTTTAATTTAGTTGGATGACCACTTTGAAGATGTTGAATGGCGTCCGCTGACTCCGTACTGAGGTGTCGGTAATGTTAGACTTAAAGTTCAATGCACAGGATCAGGTAGAAAACGTGCGTCATTGTCCGTCACCCCTATTACGTTTTTCACAATGCAATGTCGCTTGTCATTATGGATTATTGGACTATGATTTTTTTTTTTTCCTGTAATCAGACATTTTTGCACATCAGGTATGGAGGAGAGACTCTGCATTAGACGGATAGTAAATCATGTTCTCCTCTGTATTTTAGTGATAAGGTACAAGGCCTGTGCTACCTGCAGCTCTCTCAGCAGCTGGTCTCCTGCTCCGTCGATGGAGGAATCTGTGTTTGGAATATGGATATCGAAAGAGAAGAGGTAACACAACATATCAGGGCTCTTTTATCTGACTTCAATTTTGCACATTATGTATCTGTTGTCCCTTTTCATTATTGTCTGTGGAGAGAACCACAGTCCATGATGATTCGGGCAAAGAATATAATACTATACAGGGGCACCATATAGCTGATCTATACGGACACCTTGTGCCTCTGTATAAGCTGCATAAATGAGGTTATATGATGGCAGAATTGCTTCACCATTAATTTTTTGCTAGACCTAACAATTTTTCATATTTTTTTTTTTTTCTCTTTAGCCATAACTTTTTGTTATTTTTCCTTTGACGTAACCAGATAATGCTTTTTGCTTTACACTGGACGAGTTGTAATTTTGAGTGATTCCATTCACTTTGCCATAAAATGTACTGGAAAATGTATTCATAATATAGTAAAAGATAAAAATTTAGGATGTCAGATTCCTGACCTTTATGACAGGTTGCCTTTTTAATTTTATATTTTTAATAGATCAGACTTTTTTTTTTTTTATAAAAGCAACACCAAATGAAATTATATATATATATATATATATATATATATATATATATATATATATATATTATATAATATATAATTTCATTTATATATACATTAATGTACACATGTACATCTCTTTAGTGGAGCTGAACCTACGATCGTTTGCTTATTTTGCGCTACAGTATTGTGGTGTACATTGTAATTGATGTTCTTTTAAGAAGCTTGATAGGAGTCCATGATGCTGAGTCATAATAACACATCAGCTCCCTTTTGATCATATCAAGTGCATCAACAACCATGCCATTTAAATGGAATATGTCTGCAGTGTTTTCTTATGTAATCTGAGAGCAGGATGATGTAGGTACAGAGAGCCTTAGTCCAGTGATGGGTCCTTTATTGGACTGTGTGGTTTCGATAGAATTCAGGGATGCATAACCCCACTCACACCCCTGACTGTGTACACTGTACATTGTCGGCAATATTCCAATCAGTGGTGGTTTTACACAGATTAGTTTGATAGGCTTGCACATAAGATCTAGTCCCTCTAGTGATGATCTTTCTGAAAAAAACATTTCATTATATTGAAACAACTGCACACAGCCAAGTAAGGGACACATCCATGGAATCGGGATCTCTGCCCCTACATTATGCAGCTCTCAAATTAAATGGCAAAAAACCTGCTCCCAGATTCCCTTTTAAATGCTACCGTAAGAGACCGATAACTGCATATAATTAAACAGCAGTGATCAGTGCAGGCTTTAGTTGCTGGTCTTACAGGCAGATGGCAGCTATGTAACACAGCCTCCATCTGCACGGTACAGAGCAGGCTCAGCTCCTGAGTCTGCTCCATATATCCTGCACACTTGTGGCAAAATATACATCACCATCCTGTAAAGGGTATTCAGAGGTATTAGGGTACGTGCACACGATCAGGACCCGCCACATCCTGGGTGCGGCGGGTCCTGACCAATAGGGCCGTGAGTCTCCTCCGCAGGAGACTGCAGCAGTTTTTGCCCATGATCAGGGTTCGGGGGCTGCGGTCTCTCGCTTGTGTTCTCCCTTCGGAGGACACTTGCGACTCTGCAGCAAATAATTGGCATCCTGTGGCTTAGGAAAGCCGCACCGCAGGTCAGCTTTTGCTACGCGCCGCACACGCAGAGTGGGCACGGGATTTCTACACATACCATCCACTGTGCTTGTGCTGTACAACGCAGTGTTTTGGACGCAGCTGAAGAATGCTGCGTCGTATACGCTGTGAACACTGATCGTGGATATGCAGCCTTGGATTGCATGAAAGTGTGACCGAGTGTAAGGCTATGGCCATCTATGTGTCGATGACTATAAGGAGCCTTCTTTACAGATTGTCACATTTTATAATAAATCAGTCAGGTTCTTTCATCCTTTTGTGTGGTTCATTTGACACTGCATGGTGGAACCACAACACAGATGTGAACTGAGGCTTACATGCTTCTTGGTGTTTTTGCTTACAAATAGGTTACTTCCAATTTGTTTTCTGTATTCCAGGCTCCTCAATGGTTGGAAAGCGATTCCTGTCAGAAATGTGCTCAGCCCTTCTTCTGGAACATAAAGCAGATGTGGGACACAAGGTCTATGGGGTTACGCCAGGTATTAGGGGGCTGAGAGAACCTCTTCATCCAAAGCGTCTGTGTCCTACTTCTTAGATTATTGAAGGCCTTTGTGTTGCTTCCTTTGCCTCTGTAGCATCACTGCAGGAAATGTGGACAGGCCGTCTGTGGGAAATGCAGCTCCAAAAGATCCAGCTACCCCATTATGGGTTTTGAGTTCCAGGTGCGGGTCTGTGACTTCTGCTACGAGAGTATAAAAGACGAGGAGTGAGTATTCTGAAAGACTGCGCTGTTGTGTTTTCATAGTTATTTTAGATGTTCCTCATAAAATTGTGGTCAACCCTGAAGCTTAAACTGGTTCCCTGGTATAAAATGTTTGACTGGAAAACTTTTTCTAAGCTCAACAAAAGCCTTACGCAGCATGCTCCAGGTGTGTCCAGAAAGTGCAACATGCCCCTCACCTAATGGGTGCATTTTAGGGGGTTGTATCAGCCTTGATGTTATGGATTCGACATAGTGAAAATAGGTAATTATAGATAACCTAGGTCTGGCTTCGTAGCACCACCGTGATCGGATGTTGTACTGTATTACGTGCAAGTATATTACTAATTAGAATAGGATACGTGCACGAAACAATGTTGGCGCTTGCCTTGGCATCTGATCCCATAGGTATGCTGCAACATTCCTCAGCTCCTGATGCATAAATGAGAGGCATGGAATAACATTTTAAAGGGAAACACAAAAAAAGGAAGGACTAAAACCATTTTTACTATATATTAAAATATTTCCATATCCCCTTGATATTGCTAATTTTATTTTTTGTTTATAGCTTGTTGTTTAAGTTACTGCGGAAGGCTATGGTGGCCGCACAAACACAGTGCTAACAAGGAACTGCCTGTTCAGCTTGTAAATGCTGCTCTGAAGCGGTCTAGGATGGCTGCAGTGCACAGTTAGCGCCTGATCAGCCCAGCTTCAGTGCACTGCGCTTTTCTGATGCTGCAGAGGCAAAGTTGCCTTTATATTGCAGCATTGGAGAGCGCACATTTTGGCCAGAGGAGCCCCCTAGCAGTCAGGTAGATAGCTGAGGAGCGGCACCCGCCTGAATAAACAGTAAGAGGCAAACCTCTTAAATATCAGTTGGGGGGGGTTGGAAGCTATGATGTCATTCTTTCCTTTATGGAGTTATTCTATTGAAGCCCTGTACACACTGTTTTTCTGCAGTGTGTTTAGTGGTTCTGCCTAAATCCCCCTAAAAATGGGATTTGGATGAAATCCCAGAGGGGGCTATATTCTGGAGTGACACAAATTGAGTTCAAATTAAATTAATTTGTTCTTTTTTCTGAAGGTGTTTGTGTCTTCAGACATAATAGCCTGTTTCTGCTGTCGTCTACAAGATGGACACTTTCACGAGAGAAAAACAAAACACAAACAACAGTTTGTGTTATTGGAACTTATGGGTCCAATTAGGGGTTCATCTATTTTTAAGGAGATCTGGCTGAATCTCTGCATGCCATGCAAGAAATGCAGCCTTACAAAATGCCTGACTGTGTAAGAGTCAATATAAGCATCTTCAGATGAAAAATCGAGTTTGAAGCCTACTATGATAATTGCTGCCTAATACTAGTTCTTTTTCTAAAGTCTATGGGCCCAATTAATCAGGGTGTTTATGCCAGAATTCTAGTTTAAAAGATCTTGGAATGTTGCAGAATTTTTGCATAACTCTGCATTTCTGAATCTGGGTAAGCTCTGCCACCTTGGGGCAGGCCTCTTCCCAGCTTTGCTCCCTCTGCCACTCTTCTTTTTTTATGCCTATCCTCAGGAAGTCTCTCTACCATTCTTTCCTCCTACACTTTTCCTGTGCTTCTTGTCGCAAGAAGTTCCCCTCTGGTAAGACCTCATCTCACTGCTCAGATTGTAGCCCATTCACTATGCTACTTCCCAGGAGCTCCCCTCTGCCCGCAGCGAGAACATGCCCCCTGTATGTGCCGCAGCTCTATCCTAGTCAGTCACCAACCTGACGAAGGTATCACAAACCTTGGTTTCAGTCATAGAACGACTACCTAACCCAGCTACCGCCACGGGGGTCCTGTTCGCTTTCCAGGGTGAGTCGGACTCTCTCGTTCCTCATCTCCGATATGGCAGAACTCGTAAAAGATCCAAGAAACGAGCACACACTATTTTCTCTTACAGGTCTCCATTTCCTTCGGGGTCCTCCAGGATGGCATCTCTCTCCTACTCTCCCTCCTCAGACACCCCGGCGGTTTCTTTCCACTAATACCATTCTGGACCTCGCAGATGGGGCCTCTTTCAAGGATTCCTCTGATAAGCACACTGAGACCTTGGTAAAGGCCACGGGTTCAGACCTGTATCAGTCCTTCGCCTCCACATGAGTTTCCAAGGCAGTGTCAGGTTGGGCTAATCTCCTCCACCAGGGCATCGTGTCTGGTGCTCCCTCCTCTGAACTGGCAGACCTAGTGGACCAGATTGCCCATGCAGCGTCCCTGGATGAAGCTGCTTGCTCCACCCTTGCAACCAGCAACATTGTTACGATCCCTAGAGTCTTATGACTCAGAACATGGAATGTGGACTCAGAATCCAAAAAGTTACTCACCAGTCACCATTTCCAGGACACCCGACTTTTCGGAGTAAATCTGTAGAAAATAGTCTCTGACACCACCGGGGGTAAAAGTACCTTTCTTCCACAACAATAAGCCAGAAGGCCCACCCCCCGTGAGATGCTAGTTTCCTTTTTGTTCCTTCCCCTAATTTTCTACTGGAAACCACAATCACCAGGACAAATCTCCTATACGCTGAGAAAGATCCTCTTTAAAGCCAGTTCCCTCCTAACGTCTTCACGGGCAGCAGAGCAAGACTTCCAGATCCAACAGATTCTCCTCGGCATGATGGAACGTCCCCACCTGGGAAGCATCTCAAGGTGGGTGGTCTTTTCCTCCTGTTCCAGGATGAGTGGCTAGGGTCATCAATAGAGCAAAGTTGTCTCTGATCCCGGCCCAACGCATTGTTTTCACCGCATGCACAAGAGTCTTCCTGCCCAAAAACAAACTCTCTGTCCTCCTAAGAGAGATTTAATTCTTTGATGTCTCTCTCCATGCTCTCTCCAATTCTGCATGAGCTTTCTGAGCAAGATGGTAGCCACAGTGGAAGCAGTTCTATTCTCTCGGTTCCACACTATCCCCCTTCAGGTCTTTCGCCTATCAAGATGGGACAAGTCCAATCACTCCCTGGGCAAGCCAATAACTCTTCCATTCCGTATCAAGAAGTCTCTGGAGTGGTAGAGACATTCTCTAGTTCTTCACTGAAGATCATTTTTACCAATTAAGTGGAAAATCGAAATGACGGACGCTAGTCTCATCAGATGGGGAGTAGTCTTTCAGAACCTTACAGGACAGGGTCGATGGAATGTCCACTAGTCATCTCTTCCCATCAACATTCTGGAACTTGGAGCAAGCCTCTTGGCTCGCCTCCACTGGCAGGATCTTCTCTTCGACCATTCGATCCGGCTACAGTCAACCACCAAGGCGGAACTCAAAGCCGATAAGTGATGTCAGAAGTCTCCTGGATCCTTTTGTAGGTTGAACAGAATGTACCTGCAATCTAAGCAGTACAGATTGCCAGAGTGGACAACTGAGCCTCTGACTTTCTCAGATGAAAAGACCTCGGCACAGGCAAATGGTCTCTAAACCTGACAGTCTTCCACCTGTTTTGCTTGAGCTGGGGGACTCCCAATGTCGACCTGATGGCTTCCAGAATGAACCACAAGATCCCCCATTTCATGCCCATATCTTGGCATCCTCTAGCGATCGACTCCGAAGCTCCAGTGATTTCTGGTCCCAGTTTTCTCTTCCATTTGTTTCCCCTTTTACTCCTAATCCCCAGGCTGGTCAAGAAGATCATGGCGAAAGTTGTTCCTGTCTTACTCGTGGCCCCTGATTAACCCAGAAGATCCTGGTACACAGAGCTGGTCCACCTCCTCGCGAACCTCCCGTGGAGACGCCCAGATCTTCCATATCTCTTTTCAGAGAGTCCCCTCTTCCACCAGAATTCTCAGTCTCTCAATTTAATGGCATGACTGTTGAAATCACAATTTTGGGATGCTCTGGTCTCTCTAATCAGGTCATTCAGACTATGATCAAGGCTAAGATGCCTTCTTCCTCCTTGCATATAGCATCGCACATGGAAGGCCTTTTTTGCTGGTGTAAAACCAATCAGACCATTCCCATGGTCTTCCCTAACCTTCCCTGATGTCCTTCCTGCAGTCCGGTCTTGACTCTGGCATGCGCCTTCGCTCTCTCAAGGGTTAGATCGCAACGCTCTCCATTCTCTTCCAGACAAGTCATGCATCTCGTCCCCTTTTACAACTCCTGGCAAAAATTATGGACTCACCTGGCTCTGAGTATGTACATTCAGTTGTTTACTTTTGTTTTAAAAAAAAGCAGATCACAGACATGGCACAAAACTAATGTCATTTCAAATGTCAACTTTCTGGCTTTAAGAACCACTAAAAACTTATGAAAACATAATGTGCTAGCCAGTAACAGTTACTTTTCAAGACCAAAGAATGGGGAAAATTATGGAATCACTCAATTATGAGGAAAAATTTATGGAATAATGAAAAACAAACAAATAAAAGAACACTCCAATACATCACTAGTATTATGTTGCACCACCACTGGCTTTTATAACAGCTTGCAGTCTCTGAGGCATGGACTTAATGAGTGACAAACAGTACTCTTTTCAATCTGGCTCCAACTTTCTCTGATTGCTGTTGCCAGATCAGCTTTGCAGGTTGGAGCCTTGTCATGGACCATTTTCTTCAACTTCCACCAAAGATTTTCAATTGAATTGAGATCTGGACTATTTGCAGGCCATGACATTGACCTTGTGTGTTTTCTTTCAAGGAATATTTTCACAGCTTTTGCTCTATGGCAGGATACATTATCATCTTGATAAATTATTCCATCATAACCAAACATCCTTTCAATTGATGGGATAAGAAAAGTGTCCAAAATTTCTATGTAAACGTGGGCATTTATTGAAGATGTAAAGACCGCCATCTCCCCAGTGCCTTTACCTGACATGCATCCCCATAACATCAATGACTGTGGAAATTTACATGTTCTCTTCAGGCAGTCATCTTTATAAATCTCATTGGAACGACACCAAACAAAGGTTCCAGCATCATCACCTTGCCCAATGCAGATTCGCGATTCATCACTGAATATGACTTTCATCCAGTCATCCACAGTCCATGATTGCTTTTCCTTAGCCCATTGTAACCTTGTTTTTTTTTTCTGTTTAGGTGTTAATGATGGCTTTTGTTTAGCTTTTCTGTATGTAAATCCTGTTTCCTTTAGGCGGTTTCTTAGAGTTCGGTCACAGACATTGACTCCAGTTTCCTCCCATTCGTTCCTCATTTGTTGTGTTGTGCATTTCCTGTTTTGGAGACATATTGCTTTAAGTTTCCTGTCTTGACACTTTGACGTCTTCCTTGGTCTAACAGTATGTTTGCCTTTAACGACCTTCCCATGTTGTTTGTATTTGGTCCAGATTTTAGACACAGCTGACTGAACAACCAACATCTTTTGCAACACTGCGTGATGATTTACCCTCTTTTAAGCGTTTGATAATCCTCTCATTTGTTTCAATTGACATCTCTCGTGTTGGAGCTATGATTCATATCAGTACACTAAGTGCAACAGCTCTCCAAGGTGTGATCACTCCTTTTTAGATGCAGACTATCGAGCAGATCTTATTTGATGCAAATGTTAGTTTTGGGAATGAAAATTTACAGGATGGTTCCATAATTTTTTCCTCATAATTGGGTGATTCCATAATTTTTTTTCCCCGTTTGGTCTTGAAAAGTAACCGTTACTGGCTAGCACATTATGTTTTCATGATTTTCTTTTTAGTGTTTCTTAAAGCCAGAAAGTTGCCATTTGAGATGACTTTAGTTTTGTGCCATGTGTGTGATCTGCGCTTTTTTTTTTTTTTTTAACAAAAGTAAACAGCTGAATGAACATCCTCAAAGCCAGGTGATTCCATAATTTTTGCCAGGGGTTGCAGAATCTTCCTTCAGGGGTTTACACATTCTGTGCCACCCTTCGGACCTTTGGTAGAGCCTTGGGACCTTTTTAACCTCTTTCTAGATGTCCTCCAAAGGTCTCCTTTTTGAACCGCTACAAGAAGATTCTCTATCCTTCCTTTCCTGGAAGGTTGCCATCTTGGTAGGCATCACCTCAATTAGACAAGTGTCTGAACTCGTGGCTCTTTCCTGCCACTCCTCCTATCTGGGGTTCCATCAGGACAAGGTGGTTTTTAGTCCGTCTCCTCTGTTTTGCCTAAGATAGTTTCCTTATTGCTTATCAGCGAGGAAATTGTGCTCCCTTTGTTATGCCAGTCTCCTTCTCACCCTCGCAATTGGTCGCTCCATAAGCTGGACATTGTAAGATCACTTGACCTTTACATTGCCAGGACGGCATCTTTCACGCGAACGGACTCTATATTTGTGACTTCAGACTGTCATCACAGAGGACTTCCTGCTTCCAGAACCACCATTGGCCACAGGATCTGGCCTGCCATTTTACAAGCTTATCGGATTAGGGACAGTGCGCGTCCATTTAGTCAGGGCTCATGCCACTCTGTACTGTTCGTCACCAGGCTTCTGTTTCATAGTTATGCAAAGCTCCTACCTGGTCTTCCATTGATACCTTCACAAAATTCCACAGGGTTCACACCTACGCCTCTTCAGATGTGAGCCTCGGTAGAAGGGTCCTGCAATCTGCAGTAGTTTGAGCTCAGACTTGAGGGTACTATACTGTGCCCACCCTTGGGATTGCTTTAGGAGGTTTCATTGTTTCCTGTGTGCCAAATGAAGCGATAGAGTAAAGAACACTTTGGGTACTCTCTTTCTTGGAGCCTTCATTGGGGGGGAACGCAGCAGCACCCGCCCTTGTGCTAAGTTGTTATAAGTTGTGCTGTTTTACTACATTGCTTCAATCTGTTCTTGCCTTACTGTTGCTTCTCCAACTGCTTTCTCACTAACTGATTATCTCTGTGCGAGTTGGTGGGTGTATGGGAGGAATTTACTTTTTATGCATAGTATCAGCCTCCTAGTGGCAGCAGCATACACCCATGGTTTCCTGTGTTCCTCAATGAAGGCTCCAAGAAAGAGATTTTACAGTTAGTACCCATAATCTACTTTTCAGGAGAATAGAACTGACCTCATCTGTCAGTAGAATTGCCATGTGGAATAAGTGGCACCCATGAGGGCAGTGGATAATGTTTGCAGCCAAATTATTGCTTATGTCAATAGATGCTATTCCAGTTTCCAAATGTGGAGTTGTACTAATATTTTTTTTCAATCACTTTTGTTCAGTCGAACACCATTGGCCACGTTCCACGAGGGTAAACACAACATCTGCTTTATGACAATGGATACCTCCCGAGGCCTTATGGTTACGTGTGGTACAGATCGACTGGTCAAGGTATGTTGTGTTTTTTGGGGGGGGGGTTTATTATTTTTGTATTACTTTTAATTCGTTCAGGTGATGCTCTGTAAGATGGTTATACGTTGACTGACAAATTCTGGATGTAGTAACTTGAGAAAGCCATTTGGAGAGTGAAGGAGCCAGTGATTAGAAAAAGGACGCATGCAGTTATTAGGGTTATTGAAATCTCCGCTAGGTCAGTGTTGTCCATCCTCATCCCCTCTGTGCCTATTATGCCTGCACAGTGGAATGACAAGGAGTGGAGAAGGGTGCACAGCATTTTTGGCCAGGGAGGGACTGCAGTTGAATTAAGCATGCTGCATTTTTTTTTTTAACCGTTTGTGTCCATATGCAGATATTTTACAATTCCAGTAAATCTCTTTAAAGTGAACATTTCATCAGTTTCATAGTGTCCAAACTACGAGCAGCATTAAATCTCAACTGGGTCCTTCATTGTGGGAGCTACTCTGAAATGCTTTGTTGAGGAAACATTGTTTTAGGCTATGTGCGCACTAGAGATGTGAAGTTTCTCGAGAAAATCTTCTCGAGAAACTTCTGGGAGTGAAAGATTTGCTGACCTCCGGAAAAAATCCGCGGCAAAACCGCATGCGGATTTGCCGCGGATTAGCCGCGGATTTACCGCGGATTTGCCGCGATTTTCCCGCGATTTTCCCGCGGGTGGTTCCCTGCGGATTTTTGCAGTCTGTACTGCAGAAATCCGCGGGATACCTGCGGATTTAATGGACATGTTCATTTTCTCAAGAAACTTTCTCGAGAAACTTTTCTCAAGAAACTTTCTTGAGAAAAATCCGCACCAGTGCGCACAGCTTTTTTTTTTTCTCATAGAATTTCATGGGAAATGTCTGCACAAAGATTGCAGACATTTCTCAAGAAATTTCCGCGGCAAATCCGCGGGTAAATCCGCGGGTATTTTGCTCTAGTGCGCACATAGCCTTAAACAACGATTCTGCACATGAGAAAGTGTGCATTTGGCATCTGCTCCATATTTGTTTGGCTTGATATATAGCTGGAGAACACAGCGGTTCCACTGAAGAGTAGACACGAAATTTCCAGCACAATCTGTATGGTAATAAAATCAAAGGTTGATTCCAAAAGATTAAAATTTAAGCAGGATCCATTTTAAGGCTATGTGCCAACGTGGCTTTTTTTTTTTTTTTTTTGCAAGGAACAAGCATCCCAGCAAAATCTGAGATTTGTGACTTGCTGTGCACACGCTGCTTCTTTTTTTTTTTTTTTAGTTTCATGTTTTGTTGCTGAAAAAAGAAGCAGCATGTCAACTGTTTCTGCGTTGTTTTTTTTTGTTTTTTTTCCTATAATCCCCTGCATTGCTTTATCACTATAGGGGATTATAGTGCAGCACTTCGCCTCACACACAGTGCATACAGCATGGTGTGTGAGGCTCTCTGTAGCTCAGTAACCCGGGGTCATCATGGAATTAATATGAGTTTGACATAATTAGTTTCCAGCACCCCACCCCAAGAATGTCTGCAGTTGGTTAATTCATGCTATGAAATGATCGGTGTGAGGAAAATCCTGGGATATGAAGAGGAATTATGATTTCCAGTCATAATCGCTCTCATCACTCCATGGCAGTGCCCCTCCCTTCTTGTTCTCAATGTCCAACATCTGGGAAGGTGTCACATCCTAGCAACACATCCCATGGCCATCTCCTGTGATATGGAGATTAGATGACCTGGGAACAGTGGAGACAGGATGCCTCCCTGCCGTGACCCTGTAACAAGAGTTTGTGTCTCATTATAAGGCTATGGAAGTATCCAGACAGAACGACTCCAGTAAAATATGGTTCATATCTCGCAAGCCATATTTCCGATAAAAATGGCAACCATAAAAATGGTGTTTCTGCATGCGGATGATGCTGGCACACCTTTTTTATGGGAGTGGGAGCTTGGGAAGTACCCCAGGCCTGATATCAGCCAATGGGGAACTAGTAGACAAGTCATGAGTCCTCTCGTTCTGTAGCTAAATTCATAACTGTCACAATGAGAGCGTTGGCGTCCGCCTACGACGCTCCCAGGCAAAGTTATGGCCCATATTCCCTGTTGTGGATATTGTCCATAACTCCAGCCAGGGGTGGAGCAGTGCTCCCTCTGAGGTCACTAAGGTAGGAGGGGACCTGGATTTGCCCAGGTTGATAACCCCAATTCGACCATTTTCCAGTGTTCTTTTGCTCGGGGGTCTGGTCAGGGAAGACCTGTGAGGGAGATCCTGGAAACCTGGTCCACGGCGCCCCCCTGTGGCCAGACGCACAAGGTAACTGCTCGAACTGTGTATGCCTGTTTGTAAACCATGCTTTGATTGTAACTGTACTCTGACCTATGTATATTCTGTAGATCCCCTATTGTATATATTGTAGTTTCTAGTTTAGGCCGATTAAATTATATAATTAATCTTGGGCTGTTCTGTTATCTCGATCTTGAATCCCACGTCTGTGTGTTCGGCTAATAGTTACCGTGAAGCGGTTGGTGGCAGCGAGTTGTGCCAAGGATTATTGTGGGGAGGCCAGTGAGATTCGGGGAGATTTTATATATTCCGCCCGCGGAGGTCGGGGGAATATATACCCTACTCTCACCGGGGACCCTTCAATAATCGGCATAAGTAGTATAGCGGCCTCCTTGCTTATTGTCGGGCAATTCCATAATTGGCCTGACTATAAGAGGGGCGCTAGAGAGCGCGTCACGTGCTCTGTCGGTCGGTCGGGAGGTATAAAGGAGGGGTGACCCCCACTTGTTACCCCCCGATTGTGACGTACTGGTAGCCAGCGCGGGGAATTTCTGAGTGACCCCCCCGGTGGTTCGTGACAATCGGTCTGTGTGTTTTTTGTTTTGTTTTTTTTTGTCTTTTCCGATCCTGCATATAAATGAGTTATTTCCATGTTATGCTTATGCTATGAGTAAGGGCATATCTTGTCCAAAACATGTCAGCATTAAAATGGATCCTGCTTAAATTTTAATCTTTTGGAATAAACGTTTGATCTTATCACAGACAGTACGGATTGTGCTGGAAATTACCTGTCTACTCTCCATAATAATTTTTTAGATTTGTACCCACTTTAGGGAGAGAACTGTCAATAAAATTGGGTGGGAGACTTTTTATTTTTTTGTTTTTGTTTTGTTTTTTATTCTCAATTTAATACAGCTCCCTATGTCATCACTGCCATCCAGATATACACCTCTTGCATGAGTCTCGTTCCAGAAGCAGAAGACTAGTACAGTCACTTACATTAATCTATGTGCTGCTCGCTTAGCGCACGATACGAGAATACGGCCTCTGAACAAGGCCTAAGACTCGTGTACAACTTCTGTGACGTAAAATAAGCATTTCATAATCTATACATATGATATAAATTGGACGGATCATTAACCACATTGTGTATTCCTCTGTCTAAAAATAAATATAGAAATGTAATATTTGCTTTTATATCACATAGATCTGGGACATGACACCGACCGTGGGTTGCAGTATGGCAACTGGCTTTTCTCCCCGTTGATGCAGTTGACTTGGTTCTGTCCAGAAGAAAGCACCTTATCTACAACTATGTCCGTGTGCGTCAGCTCGTCCTGGGCATCGCCCGTTACTTCTCCTCTCCCGTTGTACGTATGGAAGCAAAGCAATGCAACAGCTCTCCCAGACAAGGAGGAGGTGCCTTAGTCTCCACATACCTGCGCCACCATTACCGTTTCCTATGCTTCAGCTCACACTACTGGAACTCACAAGCGGTCTACGATCTGATCACTAGCGGCTGGAGGAGCTCCGGGTGTGTAAGATGGATTCACCAGCCTACATAGCATTGTTCAACTAAATGGATTACCTCAAAGGCCACCCTGAGACCCCCTGCATTTTATTGTTTAACAAGTCCAGTCCCACAAATCATACAAAAGACCTCATTTTAAAAATGTTAAAGTGTACATACAGGCCTGTATATTTGGACGCCATGGGTGTACGTACCGATGTCTTCAGTGGTTCTATACCGGTGCTTGTGATGTCGAGTGTAGCTCAATGTAGTCCATATTGTGTCGGCCGTTTTCCTTTGGTAACAAATGTAGATTGAGAATATTAGTGACCTGCTCCATTTTACTTAACTGTGAAGTTATTATGTAATGCGACTGATTAATTTCTTTTTAAGTTGGGTTTTTGATGTTTTGGTTAGTGCATTGTTGTCCCTATATGAGCAATGTAAAGTGGATCAAACCGAGAACGTACACTTCTACTGTTTAGGCCATGACAAGATAGGATCGTTCGGCTGTCGTTTTTAGTAATGTTAGTTTTACAAATGCCTAAAATCTGCTAAATCTCCGAAATCTGCAGTCAATTTTCCCTAAATATTCACCTTCTATTCGACCTACACAAAAATGTGTTGTATGTATCTCTGATTCAATGCTGGTACAGGTGAAACAAAAGTTTTTTGATATTGCAATGTGTTGGCCTATAGTACTTTTTGGCTGCCGAGATTAAGCGAGGCACATCTTGTCCTTTAGTCATCACCTAGCCAATATATTGACTTCTATGGACATATAGAGATCTTTTCTTTTCATATTCTTGCCCTTTTACTATTGTGATGTTATGTTTGCAGAAAATACAAGGAAATTTCTCATTTCTTACCTCTACCTCCTAAGTCTTTCATCCCCTTAGTGCTAGACAGGTTTTGAAAAATCTGGCAAAACAATATAAAATCAAATACTGACTGGAAGAGACGGGCATTATTCAGTAGCTCTATTTTATTTCAGGTTTCATCCTCTTTTTGTGGTTACATATAAATATGATGACTTAGGATGGGTTCCAGGTTGGCGATTGTAGATCCCATTGCATAAGGATATATCACGTGTTGCATTTTTGCAGTGATTTTGTGTTCACTTTTCACTCGTTTTATTGGGTGAACAACGCAGCAAAAAACGCTGAAAGAATTGACCTGCTGCGTCTTGGCAAAAAGGCAGCAAGACTCATAATCTTTATTTCCCACATATTACAATGTATCCGACAGATCTTCTTTTAATGTGCACATAGTGAAAAAGTAGTAACACTATACCGAAATTAAAAAAAAAAAAAATCTTCCTCTTTATTACATCATCACCAGGACAGGGCGACCGCAATGTTTTGACCCCTCTTTGTGACGCCTGATGCTACTTTTTCACTATATTGATTTTAGAACAAGGACTGGGGATCGTCTTGCATAGAGCGTACTGCATCCTGCTATATTCCATGGAGTCCTCTAGGCTAATGCCGTCGCAATTGTTTTTGTTATTGGACCTCCTTTAACAGGAATCTGTCATTAGGTTTTTGCTACTCCATCTGAAAGCAGTACAATGTAGAGACAGAGACCCTGATTCCAGTGATGGGTCACCTATTGGGCTTCTTGCTGTCATATTGTTAAAATCACTGTTTTCTCTGATGCAGATCTAGAGTTATTTGAATATGGAGCTCTATAACCCCGCCCAAAGCACTGATTGGCAGCTTTCTGCCTGTGTTCACTGTACACAGAACCAATCAGTGGTGTGGGCGGGGTTATACAGAGCTCATGAATATGCTGGACTACCTGGCAGTAGGCTCAGGAGTCCTCTAATGATATTTTCCGGCTGATTAAATAGTGATTTTTGTCAAAACTACACAAAGCAGCCCAGTAATTGATACATCAATGGAATCGGGGTCTCTGCGCCTACATTGTGCTGCTCTCAGATTAAGGTGCAAAAACCTGGTGACAGATTCTCTTTAATGTTTGTCTCTTCCAGTCAGAAGTCTTCTACTGCATTTCGGTCTACATTTACATTTCAGACTACATCATCATGTGGTTTTGGGTACAGGCAAAAAACTGATGCACTTTATTTAAAAAGAAATAAACCCTGACCTTTTTGATATTACAGAATTCTATATCATATACTTGGTATTTCACACTTTTATTTTCCCTTTTCTGCAATAGAAGTGATGTGACTCTGATTAGATTGCTGCTCAGCAAGCAATAACTATTTCCATATGGCTGTGCTGCGGTCTCTGGGGCTATTGATTACTGAATGGATTCATTGGAGATAATTGAATTCAGGAGCGTGATGTTGAATATACATTTATCACCTTTTCAGTGTCTACAGCACGGCCTGTCTGCAGATCCTTCCATATTCTACAGATCTTGTGGATGTATATTTCTACCTACAGTATTGTACTGTAAATCCATTATACCCAATAAGCCACAGTAGCAGCCTCCATCTAAGGCTTCATCTGATTTTCTTCCACTTGTTTAATCTCGGTTTTTCACATGCACCCATTACTGTTTATGGAGCTGTACATGTGTCTGTGCTTTAATTTATTTTTTGGGATTTTTTTGTTCTGTCTTCTTCTTGTGGACCGATTGTCCGCAAGAAAAGAATAAAAACCGAGACATGACCAGTCTTAATCCAAATTGCGGATCAACGGTGGCACTTGGATGCAATCTGTCCTCTTTTTTAAAAACATGGATGCCACATTGATAGTAAAAAAGACACAAAGACCAAAAGTAAATAAAAATCTGATCCATTGCACTGTTTAAAAAAAAAAATATAATTTTTTTTTCTCGCAAGCAAACCTCCCCCCCACTTTACTAAGGCCTAAGTTTATACTAGTAACTTAAGCTTATTTGTGTGTATTTTGTGCTTTTAACTCGTCTTCTACAAGGGGAAAAAACCGTAATGAGAATTACTTGGGAGTGCTAATATTCTTAGAATGGCTACTGGCCATATTTTCTTAGCCCCCTTGTGCACTCCCTGTATAGTCTATTTTTTGGATATATTTGTATCTCATTTTTCCCTTCATGTCATTTTGATTAGTGATGTTCAGTTTTCTCCCATAGTCTGTTAAAGAGGACCAACCACCAGGATTTTCCTAGATAACCTAAAGCCAGTGCTATACTGGCGCTATCATGCGGATTCTATACATACCTTTAGTTGTGAGATCGGATGTATAGTTTCTGAAATACAGGCAAGTAAAGTTTGTGAAATGCACTGTTATTTAATGATGGGTGTAATGGAATAGCTAATAGGTGGGTTGGGTTTTGCTTGTTATTCCCGCCCCGGTCTGACTGTCCTTCCTCCCTCCTTCCTCCTCTTATAATAACAGAGACAGGGGGAAGGACAGGCAACAGACAGGGGCGGGAATATCTAGCAAATCCCGACCCACCTATTAGCTATTCCGTTGCACCCATCATCAAATAACAGTGCATTTCACAAACTTTACTTGCCTGTATTTCAGAAAGTATACATCTGATCTCACAAGTAAAGGTATGTATAGAATCAGCATGATAGCGCCAGTATAGCACTGGCTTTAGTTTATATAGGAAAATCCTGGTGGTTGGTCCTCTTTAAGGAAACGTGAGACCTAAAGCAGGTACAGTGGGTTCATTATCTGCACTTGTGGCCTTGTGTAACTTGCATATGACTGCCCTTCTCCATACCCAAATATTGCTGGATCCTTTGAGGAACAAAGTTGGCCGGCAGCCCATTCATTACCAGCGGCTTGGAGGAGCTCTTGGTTCAGCTCTGTAAGGTGGTTCTGGTACAAATTGTGAATTACAGGGTGTAATCTGTCTGGCGTTCTTGTGTCCCGCCAGAGTTTCACAGCTCATATTGGGAGATGATTGGGTGGTTTTGTTGTGTAGGCAACTATATGGCATCTAAAGTCAGCGTTGCATAGTGGCTGCACAGGAGAGGCATCGAACATGGCCTCTAATGAGTACCATATGTATAAAATGCTTCATTCCAGGCAGATGGGCAGCTAATGATGGGCAGCTAATGATGGGCATGCAGGTTAGTGGCTGCCCAGGGTCCAGCAGAAATGTAAAGTCTGTTCCGTGTAGGATGATCTCTGCCCGCTCGATCCTGGGCCATTGCTGCATCTTTCTATAGCAATGTGGAAAAGGAAAATCGCTCTTTTCTGAAAGCAAAAGAACATATCTGAATAAACTACTGATGGTTTCCCTAAAACTACACTTATATTTTCCTATGGCGTAATATGTTTTGTACTGTCTTCTTTTTTTTTTTTTTTTTGTTTTACATGAGCACTCACTGTACTTAATAAAGGTATATACTCAAACACAAATATAATCATTTAAAGGGGTTCTTCACCTTTTATGTACATTTATTTCTTAATGAATAAATGCATGTATTTTGGTATAAAGACCATTTGTGCAACTGGGTCTCATTGTGCTATTTGCCTTTTCCAGGCTCTTTTGTGTCCATGTAAACTTTTGATGTGATCTACTTTCATAAATCAGCTGAAAGCTCAGAAATAGAAAAGAGCTATACAATCTCAATCTCCAAACAAACTCACTGAAAGACTCTTGTTTGACTCCTTTTGCACCCAGCAATAAACCATGCAACACAGAGGCTATACAAGGCAAATGATACAACATTTTTAATGAAAGTGATTTTTAGCTCCAAATAAGTAAGGAAATAAGATTGTCCCAAAAGGTGGACAACCCCTTTCAGGATCCTTTTTAAGCAGGCTCTGTGTTTTGCTACAAACATGAATGTCCACCTCCCAAGCTTCTTGGATACACCATATATTGGCACTGCTACACATGGCAGGATACAGGGATCTCTATCCTTAGAGTACCACTATTTCAGCCCCGGAGTGGCATCAGTTATTTGTTCTCTGTATAATAAAATACCAGTCTCATCCTTCTTTCTGCCGGCGCCGCTCCCCACCAGCATGTGACCACAGCGCTAACTGGTTGGAAGTCACTAGTAATGGTCACTATCGCTAATGGATGTCTATTAAGTCCCCGTTCAGAGTCTCATAGACTTCTATTGAGAAGTGGCTTCCGGTACGTACAGCAAAGACAGGAAGGAGTAAGCCGGTCAGTCCAATCGCCGGTCACATACGGCAGAACAGGACTGGAGCGAAACAGAAGATGGCTGGTATACTACACACAGGGAACATACATTACTGATACCAATCCGGTGATGAAAAAAAGAAAAACAAAAAAACGAATCGTATCTTAAGGTCTGCGGTCTGTTCTTACCACTGCTGCGTGTAATGGTGCTGAGCAGACCTCTGAGACCAGATCTGGTGGGCCGTTCTTGAAAAGCATTTTTCTCTAATCTCCCACCACCCTGCAGTAGAAAACAGGAGCAGTGCCAGGTCTTGGGTCTTACAACATAAACTTAGAAGCTATTTAGATGAACCTGAAGAATATTTTGGTTGCACCCCACCACCATAATACATGTTATATTCTGTCACGGCTGCCATTCCTTGCCTGGACAGACTTCTTAGGGTACGTACCCACGATCAGTGTTTGCAGCGTTTTGGATATAGTGTGTTTTTGTTGTGTCCCAAACCCAGCGTTGTGCAGTACAAACACAGTGGATGGGATTTCGAGAAATCCTGTGCTCACTATACTTGTTCTTTCCGCAGAAAACACTGACCTGTGGAGCGACTTTCCAAGCCGCAGCATGTAAATTGTTTGCTGCGGATTCGCATGCATCCTCCATAGAAGAGACCACAGTGCACTGAATCCTGATCGTGGGTACAAGTAGCTGCAGTCTCCTGCGGAGGAGACGTGCGGCCCCGCAGGTCAGGACCTGCTGCGTCCAGGACCCAGTGAGTCCTGATCGTGGGCACATACCCTTAGGTTATGATTCAGTGATTGGTTTGATACCAATATCTCTCCAGTCTAAATGCACTTGGGAAATATTTGAAACTTAAGTAATTGCCTTCTCCATGTACTCGCATTCACTAGAATAATGTTTTACTTGTTTAAAGTGTTTTCTTTCTTTGTCATTGCCATGTTTTTCTAATAAAATGATTATGTATGTTACATTTGTAATGTTTTCTTGTTTTTGTTTTTTTTTTTTTTACAACTGGATGTAGATGGTTCAAAAAATGGCTTATTAAGCAAACTGCTACTACAGTACACCACTCACATTTTTGTAATTATTTTATTACATCTTTTCATGGAACAACACTGAAGATAGGACACTTTGATACAATGTAAAGTAGTCAGTGTACGGCTTGTGTAACAGTGTAAATTTGATGCACCCTCTAAATAACAACACCCAATGTTGAATGGAGAGCAGGTGTGTTACATTTGGTTTTATCACTCGCACACAATCTCATACTGATCACTGGAGGTTCAACATGGCTCCTCGTGGCAAAGAATTCTCTGAAGGTCTGAAAATAAGAATTGTTGATCTTTATAAACATGGTTTAGGCCAGAAGTAGATTGCCAACACCCTGAAACTTAACTGTTGCACGGTGGACAAGGCCATACAATGGTTTGTTTAACAAGACAGGTTCCACTCAGAATAGGCCTCGCCATGATTGACCAAAGTAGTTGAGTGCACGTGCTCAGAGTCCTATCCAGAGGTTGTATTTTCACAATAGACATATGAGTGCTACCAGCATTACTATAGAGGTTAAAGGGGTGGGCAGGGAGCCTATCACTGCTCAGACACTGCATCAAAGTGATCTGCATGGCTATTGTTCTAGAGGGAAGCCTCTTCTAAAGAAATCCAGATAACAGTTTAGTGAACACAAGCAGATTAAGGACATGAATTACTGGAACCATGTCCTGTGGTCTGATGAGACAAACCAAAACTTATTTGGTTTAGGTGGTGTCAAGTGTGTTTGTGGAGGCAACCAGGTGAGGAGTACAAAGACAAGTGTGTCTTGCCTACAGTCAGGCATGGTGGTGGGAGTGTCATGGTTTGGGGTTGCATGAGTGATGCTGGCTGTGGGGGCTACAGTTCATTGATGGAACCAAGAATGTCTACATGTACTATGACATACTAAAGCAGAGCATGATCTTCTGACCCTTCTTAACTGATCCACTCATCAGTATTCCAACATAACCACTACAAACACACCTCCAAGATGACCACTGCCTTGGTAAAGAAATTGAGGGTAAGGCTATGTGCACACGTTGTGTAATTTAATGCGTTTATGCTGCATATTGCACTGCAATGTAAACGCATACGTCCCGCGTCCCCAGCACAATCTATGAAGATTGCGCATAATCCATCCGCACGTCGCGTTTGCGAGCGTAGCGATTTTTATGCTGCAATTTTGATCCAAATCGCTGCGCTCAAAGTAACATGTCACTTATTTTGTGCGCTTTGGATGCTGCTCCCACTCTATCTATGGGAGAGGCAGCATCCGGAGCACATGAAATCGGCATCTATTCTGCAGACACACTGCATCCATTACGCAGTATTTCTGCAGCGATTTGAAACGCATATGCACTGCCAAATCGCTGCAGATTTTTCAGCATGGACACTACACAACGTGTGCACATAGCCTAAAGGTGATATGGTGGCAAGCATGTCTCCAGACCTAAACTCTATTGAGCATTTGTAGGGCCTCCTCAAACAGAAGGTGGAGGAGCGTAAGGTCTCTAACATCCACCGTGATGTCGTCATGGAAGAATGAAAGAGGATCCTGTGAAACTCTAGTGAACTCCATGCCAAAGAGAGTTAAAAGGGTTTTCCCACTAAAAAATTTAATTTAAAAGTTGATTTTAATCAGTAATTGTTTTTAATAATAATAATTTATACACTTGGATGTGTTTACAAAAAATATTACTGTACTTAGAATCTTATAAATATGACTGTTTTTGAAAAATATACCTCAGAATAATTTGCCATCTCGTACTGTAATGTCTGTATACTTTATTACTTCCTCCCTGGCCTAGGAGATGTGGTATGATCAGACCATGTTCCGTGCACAGGAACATTATTTTTAATACATCCAATTGTATAAATTACTTTTCTAAGATCTATTGATTAGAATCAATTTTAAAATGAACATTCTTCATGGGAAAACCCCTTTAAGACAGTGCTTGAAAATAATGGTGACCACACAAAATATTCACACTTTGGGGAAAATTTGTCCATGTTCACTTAAGTGTACTCACTTTTGTTGCCACTGGTTTAGACATTAATGTCTGTGTGTTGAATTATTTAGAGGGTACCAAATTTACGCTATTATACGAGCTGTACACTACTTTACATTATATCAAAGTATCATATCTTCAGTTGTGTCCCAAAAGATATAATTTTGTATTTTGGACTAAAGCTCATGGTTGCAATTGTGCCTTATTAATAATATTGTACATTTTAGCTTTTACAGGCTTTTTCTTTCAATACACATTTAATTTCTGCTTTTTTCAGTGGCGCTTAAATGTCGATGATTGACCGCATCTTATACGAGGTTCACAGCCGTGATTTCCATGTGCACCAATCACTGCTGTTAGAGGTAGATGCCGGCTCTATAATATAGCCAGCATCTGCTCCCTGAGAAGCTGGCATCTGCTTCCCTGACACTCTCCATAACGTAATAGTATGCCAGGGGCAATACGGGCTTAAATCAACTCATTCTACAGCAAGGAATAGTGTGTTTAGCACATAGGCTAAATAGGGCAACATTTTTAATGAAACTGAATTGAAATATTATTTTTAGCCTCAATTTCATGATAGGCTAAACAAGGCAATCTGTGCAAAAATTTTAAGGAAGCAAAATTGAAAATATTTTTAGCTTTAATTACATGCATTTAAAAAAAAAAAAATAAATCTCCAAAGCTATTATTATTTTTATTATTAATTATTATAGCGCCATTTATTCCATGGCGCTTTACATGTGAAAGGGTTACACATAGTAGGGACAAGTGCAATAATCATAAACAAAACAAGGCACAGACAGGTACAGGAGGATAGAGGACCCTGCCTGTGAGGGCTCACAGTCTACCAATTCCTTAGCCTTCTTAAATATGTGAACAGTGCAGAGATGGGTAAGTATCCTAATGCATGCAGGCTCTTCTATCCAGTACTGCTTTGTGCCTCTCCTGGACCGTATGACCACAGCTATGACTAGTCCGCTCACAGAGCCGATTGCTGGTTGCTTTTTCAGTCTAAACATGAGGGTCTTGATGTAAGTCTCAAAAAATGTGCATTGAGAAGTGACTTTAGGTTTCCACACAAAACGCTGCGAGAACCGACTAGTCAGTCACAACTGCTGTCACATGGTGCAGGAGAGAACTGGAGCAGTACTGGAAGGTAGAGAAGGCAGCGATGACTAAGTATTCTAATGCGTACATTGTTCATATATTGCTGAAAGCTAAGAGGAGGGGTTAATAAAATTAAAAAAAAAAAAAAAAAGCAACATCCCGCTGACTGATCACATAGCGGCTCTTAAGCATCCTTGTGTATTCTTGGCTATACGTTCATCATTTTATCCTAATATAGTGGCGTTCACGCTACTAAAACTAACTGGCTGATTAGTCAAGCAGCTGACGTCAACGCTATGACATAAAACTACTGGATAGGTTGCAAAATGTTTTGGGAACTAATAGTTTGCCTCTTTACACCAGTCTCGGCCATCTTTCTCAAAAGCTTAATTCCTCAACCAGGGGATGGTGTGGCCGATTGTGCCCAATAAATCCATTATAATCTTACACCACAAAAGTTGTAAATTACAACAGAATTGTACTGCAATTTTTAGTGTACGTTTTCTTGTGGTGACGCACAACAGTTAATAGATGCACCAAAGTATGAGAAGGCGCACACCTCTGGAATTTCGGCGAAATACTTCTGAAATATTTGTGTTTTGGCTTTGATAATGGGGAAAAATGAAAAAAACAAAAAAAAAACCATAGTTTAATATATCTGCTAATTGATTAAAAACATTAAGGGAAATGTTCTTGTTAAAATTTATTGAATTAAATTTTCTGCAACTAGAGCAGCATGGGGTAAGCTTTTAGGACAATTTTCACAGGTCACTGCAATTCTACGTTAATCATTTTCAGGAGAGAATCAAACAGCATGTAATCGTCCTTCATTAAGAGTTTTTCTTCTGCGGTGTTGCTAGGTTTCCGTTTACTAATGGACCCCTTCAATTATAAGTACTACACCAAGAAGAAAATAAGTCACTCAGAGCAGCGCTAATACAGTAGTGCCAGAGGGAAGGTAACCGAAATATTCAGCTGCCGCATAGCACAGACATGTATTGGTTATTTCATGTGATCTTCAGAATGGATGTGTAGACTTGTATCATTATTTGGTATTGGTCTGCTGTCTTTTGCAAGTTGACAATAACTCAAAGTGACGCTGAGATAGCTGTAGAATTATAGATTGGTGGTAAAGTTGGAGGAGACCTCCTTGGTCATCTGTCCTAACTGCCTGATCAAAGCAGGATTCACTATATCATCCCACACAGATATCTGTCCAGTCTCTTTTTGAAGACTTCAATTGAAGGGGAACTCACTACTTTTTGTGGGAGCCTGTTTCACTTGTTGATCACCCTCACTGTCAAAAAGTTCTTTCTAATATCTAATCTGTGTCTCCTCCCAATCAGTTTCATCAGATTGCTTCTAGTCTTTCCTTGAATTTTTTTTTCACTTGCACAAGCTAATCCTTTCCAAATCCTGTAATTGTTCCTCATAGGACATGGTTTGTAGCCCGGTCACCATTCTTGTCACTCTTCTCTAAACTTGCTCCAGTTTATTGACATCTTTTTTAAATGTGGTGCTCGAAACTAGACACGGTACGCCAGATGAGGTCTGACCAAAGAAGAGTATAGTGCAATAATTACTTCACATGATCTAGACTTTATGCTTTTGTTAATACATCTCAGAACTGTTTGCCTTTTTTTGCTGATGCATCACACTTTTGACTCATGTTTAGTCTGTGATCTATTGGTATACCCAAGTCTTTTTCACACATGCTGTTGCTTTGCCCTAATCCTCCAATTCTGTATATGTTTTTTTTTATTTTTCTTGCCCATATTTAGGACTTTGCATTTCCTGGACTGTAAAAGTCCGGATCCATGCGGTTTCAAAAGTATCCAGGTGCCGGACCTGGGCCCGAAGTTCTCAGGGAACTCTGGCTAATGATCTGGATCATGCAACTCGGGAAATTAAAAAAAAAAATAAAAATAAAGCAAGCGTGCTATACTTACCAAGTTTTAGGCGCATCTATAACTGCTTCTGGGTCGCTCACATTTCTTCTGGGGCTGCTTATTAGGCTCTTACATATTCTCTGCTTCCCCCACCCACCGGCAGTCCTGGCATCTGTGATTGGTTACAGTTAGATGCACCCCCAGCCTGTGTGACAGTGTGTTTGGCTGTTTGCAGTCACAGACCCTGTCTGTGGGTCACTATCGTGGTATAAAAATTAATAAATTGGTGTAGAGTGATACCCAGCACAGCTAAAACATACGGCTACAGGCTGCAGCCCTCAGCCATGCGTTTATCTTGGCTATGTATACGCCACGAGGCGAGATCTTGCATGGAACCCCGGACCGAGTAAAATTAACAGTCATCTTGCATTTCTTCCATTTCCTAATAATTGCGCCAACAGTTGTTGCCTTCTCACCAAGCTGCTTACCTATTGTCCTGTAGCTCATCTGAATTGTACAGGTCTACAATTTAGTCCCTGGAGTCCTTAATGAACTGTTTGGTCTTGGCCATGGTGGAGAGGTTGGAGTGTGATTGAGTGTGCGGACAGGTGTCTTTTATACAGGTAACGAGTTCACACAGGGGCAATTAATACAGGTAATGACTGCAGAGTAAGATGGCTTAAAGAAAAAATATGTCTGTGAGAGCCAGAATTCTTGTTAGTTGGTCAGTGATCAAATACTTATTTCATGCAATAAAATGCAAATTAATTATATAAAAATCATACAATGTGATTTTCAGGGTTTTGGGGTTTTTTTCGGGGGGGGGGGGATTCTGTCTGCCATAGTTGAAGTGTACCTACGATAAAAAGTACAGACCTCTCCATTCTTTCTAGGTGGGTAAACATGCAAAAGTCGGCAGTGTATCAAATACTAATATTACTCGCTGTATGTGCTAATACTAGTATAGCCCATCGAAGGATGGCAACATGTAAAATGTGCCATAAGCCTTCCATCCATGGAGTCTGGAGTCTGTCAGTTTCTTAATATGTTGAAGATCAACATTTTGGGCAGCACCAACCACAGCCTCCCAGATACTTTTCTGAGAGGTGACTGTTTTCCTTTACCGTAAATCTTATTTTTTGACCCCTTCATGACCAATGACATATATATACATATCATTGGTTGTTTCCCTGCCTTTGATGTGGGCTCACACGCTAAGACCGCATCTTTCCCGGCACTTGATACTGATTTAACCAGCCATTATGTGCCCCTAACAGCTGCGGGTTTATCGGAGATTCACCCACGGCTGATAACCAGTTAAATGTCTCTGACAGAGGCATTTAACATGCGCTGACAGGAAGTGGATTATTGATCCTGCCCATTGGTGCCCCATCACATGATTGTGGAGCACCGATTGGTTGTCATGACAGTCAGGAGTCCACTGATGACCCCGTGTCTGTCATCACAATCCTCCTTTGAATGCTGCTTGTGAGCCAGCATTAATAGATCGTGATTTTTGCGAAACAGAGGAGTGCCGATACACTTTTCTGTATTGCACAGGTGGTCAAACTACCGCAGCTTCAAGTACCCTAAGGGGACTATTAAATACTGTAAGAAAAAAAAGTTTCAAAAAATGTTAAAAGTAAAGGTTCAAATCACTCCCCTTTTGCCCCATTAAAAATAAAACAAAAATAAAATACATATATTTAGTATTCCTGCATTCAGAAATGCCAGATCTTTCAAAATACCAAATAAATTCATTGTAAACTGCGTAACGAGAAAAAAAATCAGAATGCCAGAATTTAAAATTTTTTTTAAAGATTGCAATAAAAACCAATCAAAACATTAAGTTAACACAAAACGGTATCAGTAAAACAGAATAAATTTGGCACTCAAAATGGCGGTGAATTTAAAAGATTTTAAGGCAATCAAAAAAAACCCTAAAATTTACAGTTCGCGTGGACGTGGCGCTGGTATTACTAAAAATGTCAACATAGGTCCCGGAATATGAAAATGGTACAGGTCTTGGAAAATGGCGACAAAAGAGAATTTCTTTTGTTTGACAAATTTCTTAATTTTTTTTTATCACCACCTAAATAAAAAACTATACATGTTTTGTATCTATGTACTCAAACTTACATGGGAAATCATACTGCTAGGTCAGTTTTACCGTATAGTTGACATGGTACATACATTTTTTTTTGTGGAATTGCACTTTATTTTTTGCAATTTCGCCGCACTTGGATTTTTTTTCTCCGTTTTCCAGTACAATGTGTGGCAGAGTGAATGGCTTGATTCAAAAGTATAAGTCATCCCGCAAAAAACAAGCCCTCATTCTGCTATATTGATGGAAAAAAAGAAAAATGTTATGGCTCCTAGAAGAAGGGGGGGAAAATAAAGGAAAATCGGCAGCGTGTGAAGGGCTTAAGAAGGTCCTACAAGCTCTCAAAATAGCTAGGGTGAAGGGTTTAAGAAGGTCCTACAAACTGTCAAAAGAGTTAAGGTCAGCTGCGGAAGGGACCTGGTCATTATTCATTCATCTTTAAAGCGGGCTTTACATGCTACGAGATCGCTACAGCGATCTCGTTGGGGTCACGGATTTTGTGACGCACATCCGGCTGCTGTAGCAATCTCGTTGTGTGTGACTTTTAGGAGCGATTTTGGATAGTTACAAAAACGTCCAAAATCGCTCCTCGTTGACATGGGGGTCACTTCCCAAATATCGCTGCTGCAGTGTGTACGATGTAGTTCGTCGCTCCTGCGGCAGCACACATCGCTCTGTGTGACGCCGCAGGAGCGAGGAACCTTACCTTACCTGCCGCCGGCCGCAATGCGGAAGGAAGAAGGTGGGCGAGATGTTACGTCCCGCTCATCTCCGCCCCTCCGCTTTGATTGGGCGGCCGCTTAGTGATGTCGCGGTGATGCCGCACGGACTGCCCCCTTAGAAAGGAGACGGTTCGCCGGTCACAGCGACATCGCTGAGCAGGTAAGTAGTGTGACGGGTCCGGGCGATGTTGTGCGCCACTGGCAGCAATTTGCCCATGTCGCACAACCGATGGGGGCGGGTACCCACGCTAGTGATATCGGTACTGATATCACAGCGTGTAAAGTGGCCTTTAGGCCTTTACGGGCAGCCAAGCAGTGGAGACTTGGACGCGTTTTCTTGAAAGATGCAGACTTTTTCTTGTACTACTACTTGAAGAAAATGTCTTCTAAAAACTGGCAGCAGGTTTGGGAGTTAAAAGATTCAACTACCTAAACTTTAATAGTACCAACCCATAGCTGTACTCCACCTCCATGTTGCTGGTATCTGACTTGAAGTGGAGGTCTGTGCCTGTTACTAAAGATGAGAGAACCTTTGGAGGTTCGGTTCACTGCGAGCAAACGAACTGAGCCTCCAGGTGTCCGAACCTTGCCAGTTTGAGTCTCTGCCCACATACAGCCAGCCATAAGCAGATCACTTCCGGGGGAAGGAGGGTAAGCATTTTCAAATATTTTTTGGGGGGTTGCACACTACATGTGATCACACTGTTGTTACACCCAGTGCGAACAGTTCAAACACTGCAAGTGGCTCGCACAGGGCTGCGCACCAAGTGTACCTGAGCACAGAGGTGCTCATGAGAGTTAAGTTCACATGTAAAGCATTCGAACTCCAAACCCGAGCCCTGTTTTTTAAAGTTGGTGTCCGGTTCGAAAACCAAACCTCAGGTTCGCTCATCTCTACCCGTTACTGATCCAGCCATGGACCCATCCATCTGGTCCATCAAGAGTCACTCTCATGCGTCTGTAAAACCTTTGAAAAATCTGTCTTCAGATTTTTCTTGGCCCTGTCTTAACTTTTCAGCTTAGATTCTGTGTCATGTCCAATAGTGGTCTGGTTTCTTCCTTCTTTACCTTGGCCATATCTCTGAACACTTCATACTTCTGTGGCGCCCTGGACAAGCCAGGGGCCACAGGTAACAACACACACACACCCCCACCCCCAGCAGTTCACAGCAGTTATCCCCAGTGAGACATGATTTCTTCCCTCAGGTTCAGACAGACACACCAGGTGGGCGGAGTCAGGCAGATGGGCACGCCCACCGAGGAGTCTAGCTGGCCTGAGGCAAAAACCAGCTCAGACAAGTCCAGGCAGAGGAAGAGAGAGGAGGTCTGCAGAGAGGCAGACGCAGACTGGGGCCTAGGTCCCTCGTGTAGCCAGTGAGGCAGACGGTAGTGGCCGTCTGCGGGAGCCGGGAAGACAGTCTTGGTGGAACCGTAGGTAGCCGGGGTTGGGCGGTGGCCCACCGATACTGAACCGGGGAGCTAGCTGGAAACCGGAGCGCAGGAGGAGCGTACACGAAGGTGCAGGAAAGGACTTTCACTACCAACCTGAGGTCAGGGGAAAAACACCGCAGCCGTCTGTGGGACCCGTCCATCCAGCCGTTTGTTTTACCGGAGACTTTGTATTCATCATTGGCTGAGTGAGTACCACCGTGCCGTGCGGCACCGCGCTGCCCCCGCGACCCTGCACCTCACCAGGCCCCGTAACCCGCCTGCCATCCCTCCTTCACCGGGCCCCGGGACAACCAACCCCCTTACCCACGGAGGGGAGAAAACAACATCCAAGCTGCTCCCCGTCATCGCTCCCGGGATCCCCATCCAGAGCAGCGGTGGTGTCACAACCTCACCACAACCGTGGGTGGCGTCACGGACGATATCCCTAAACCAAACCACCCCCTTTCACTCACGGGCGAGGAACGCCGCTCGAGTCCCCGGGATCCGGCCCGTCGCTCGAGCCACCGAGCAGCAGCAGCAGCCGGACCCGAGCAGTGGGTGAGCGCAGCGTCCCCTCCTCCGCCCGCGACACTTCTTGCTCAAGGGAGATTGCAGTTCTGGAATATGACAGCACTGGAGAATAATGGGTTCCTATATTCCTCACGTTTGAGTCAGTTCAAATTTTTGTTCATGTGAGACTTTTTTTCACAACACGTTTTTATCGACCATGTTGACTAGTTGCAACAAAACTTTTGATGGTCCTGTGATCATGCCCCAATTTCTTAACAATTTCAAGAGTGCTGCATCCTTCTGTAAGACTTATAACAAATTTTGACTTTTCAGAGTTAGTTAAATCTTTTTCAACCCCTTTTTCTTGAGAAAAACAAGTTGCCTAATAATTCTGCACACCTTGATAAAGGGTGTTGCATCGTTAGGCTTCACTCTCCCTCATTACACAAATATCCATCAGCTGATTTACTTCATCCAATAAGCATTCACGTTTATACAGCTTGGAAGTGGGAAATCTGCATAAAAATTATGATAAAATAATAAAAATGATGCCTAATAATCGCTAACTCAATGTATACATAATGGCCCCCAAAATTGGATACACACTTTAAATTAAATAATATGCATATATAAGCTTTAGGGCACGCTCACATGACCGTATGAATTGGACAAGTGCAATGCGAGAAAATGTTGCATTGCACTAGAACTAATGTTAGTCAATGAGGCAGAGCAGATGGTCAGCTTTTTTTCTCATACAGATTCTGGATGAGAGAAAAGTTGCAGCATGCTGCGATTGTCTGCGAGAGCCATGTCAACCACACCCATACAAGAAGTCTATGGGTGCGAGTGAAACATCGGACTGCACTCGGATGATAATCACATCATCTAACAATGGAGGGGATGTGAGGATTAAACCCGCCCTCTCCTCTGCAGCTGCAAGATCGGGTCACGCTGGCAACACAACGGGAGACGAGGGTCATTAGCATATCACATCCGATGCACTCGCATCACATGCTATACGTTCATGTGAATCCAGCTTTATTACTCTATTTATCTAGACAACAAAGAATAGCTATTAAGTGGGCTTTACACGAAGTGACATCGCTAGCAATATCGCTAGCGATGGCACCCGCCCCCGTCGTTTGTGCGTCACGGGCAAATCGCTGCCCGTGGCGCACAATATCGTTTGTCCGTGTCACTCGTACAGCCCTCCCTAATGACGTCACTGTGGGCGGTGAACAACCTCCCCTGAAAGGGGGAGGTTTGTTTGGCGTCACAGCGACGTCACAGAGCGAGCCGCCAATAGAAGCGGAGGGGCGGAGAGCAGCCGCATCTCCGTCACTCCCACCTCGGTGCTCATTGAGGACATGGGTACGCTGTAGTTCGTCGTTCCCGAGGTGTCACACATAGCAATGTGTGCTGCCACGGGAACGACAAACAACCTGCGTCCTCAACAACCAACGATTTTTTTAAAATGAACGATGTGTCAACGATGTACGATTTGGTGAGTATTTTCCATCGTTAACGGCCGCTCGTTGGTGTCACACGCAACAACGTCGCTAACGGTGCCAGATGTGCGTCACGGAATCAGTAACCCCAGCGATATATCGTTAGATACGTCGTTGCGTGTAACGGGGCCTTAAGTCATGTTTGTCTTCTGCAATCACATTAGGTGCTCAAAGTGGCAATCATAACCATCCAGACACATCTGATTTTGGAAAACTACTCCAGGAACAACTTTGGTTACAGTGTCCAGAGGGATTGCTCCATTTCTTTGACTCTCCTGACGGCCACATGGATGATCTAGTAATCATGCGACTACATTCTTCTTTAGAGATAACATAATACTACATGTTACTATCATAATAAGATCTGTATTTTTAAAAGGGGCATAAATAACCATGATTGAAATGTATATACATTTTTTTTGGACACTATAATATATATTAAAAATTAGAACTGATTAATAAAGAAAACCCTGATTGGCTAAAAATAATAAAATCAAATATTTACCAAATATTTTAGACAAATTTGAAATCCATGTAACAAACACAACAATACATTTATAACTCGATCAAAGATGATTAATTAATAAAACTGACAAATACAAAGTGTACTCTAACATATTGCCAAGCCGGAGTACAGCATGTTCTGCAAAAGAAACAGCTTCATAACGTCGTGTTATAGAATTTTGTGCATTTTTAGCTTCCCACATTCAGGCCGGCTAACATGGGTTGAATGTGTAAAGTCAAAAAAACTCTTCAGTCCTGAAACACTAAATGGACGAAGTCCTGAACGCGTTAACAACATTTTAATCCAATGTCAACATTAATAAATTCTGAATAAAATAGTTAATTGGGAGCAAAAGGAAACAAGGCCTCACGCTGTGTGATTTGGATATGGAATTTTACTGCTGAGACAAAACTTTCAAGGTTCAGACATTAGAAGGTTTGAGGTGAATTTGTTCTAAAAGTTTTATTATATGTATAGGAAAAAATATATATGCTAATGGTCAAAATTCTAAACACAAAAAGCCAAAAGACCAAATAAATACACCATAATAAAACCTGAGGATAAGCAAGTAGTGTTGAGCGAGTAGTTAACTATTTGTTCTCGCTATGCTATTAGCGAGTACTGTCCGCTACTCGCATAATTGTTACGAGTAGTGAGCGCAATGTAAGTCAATGGGAAGTACTTGCTAAGTAGCGAGTAACCCGAAAGCCGTACATTTCGTGCGAGTATCGCATAATATGGCTTTCGGGTTACTCGCTGCTTATTGTCCTTGATTTTGTGCTGTGTGATATTTTTTCTCACTTTGCTTCTATAGATGCTATATGTTTTCTTGCAAGCTTTTGCATTATATAAGGGTGCTGGGGTGGTGTTGTAAGACAAGGTACACACCATGTATGATTTACATTGAGCTTGATGCTTTTGAAATGGTTTTATTCTGTCTGAATCACTTGTGTTTTGTCTTCATGCTATTTTTCTTAACTTGACTCTATTTGGGTCGATTCGTATTGAATTGATGATGCCCTACAACTTTGCAATTCACTTTTTTTCTCTATCTTGTTCCGTTTTCAAAATAAAAATGCTAACTCTGTTGTTTTCCACCAGGTGGCGCTATAGGTGGTTTCATTGTGTAGCGCATGGCTACTTTACTATACCTAGACACCACTTCTATGCCTATAGCTACCGCCATTCTCAAGTTAATGTCGGTGGACAGGATATGGGTAGACACACTGTATAGTCTATACTGCTTCAGTGGCTTGCAGAGAATACTACCAGCACCCTTGTCCACAGTCTTCCTACAAACTGTGAAAAAAGCAGTCACTGATTTAGCTTATAGTTTTCTCCCCTATCAGTGAAACCTAATGAATTCCTGTCAAAAGACTAGCTTAAGTATATTGGTTGAATCTCAATAAGGTATCCCTCATCATACCTCTGGGTTTCTATCTTACCTCATCAGGCAATCTGCTCTAATACCCACCATACAAAATACATGAAAGTTGGCCAAATTGACCAATTTTGTGGGACTGGCCAATCATTTGCTGAGTATGGGGGCCTCCTGACTTCCTCTGACAGATGATGTTGGAAGAGAGAAGAATCAGGCTGTAGGAATTTGAGAAGCCTTTTGTTTTCAGGGGAAACTTCTCTAGTAATGGCTATCTCCTCACTACATAATAAGGCTCATTGCTCACATTGTTTATGCATACAAAGGAATCAGGAGAGTCTCCTGAGCTGTCAGCTAAGGGTATCGTCACACTTTATCGATGCTCCAGCGATCCCACCAGCAATCTGACCTGGTCAGGATCGCTGGTGCGTCACTACATGGTCGCTGGTGAGCTGTCAATCAGGCAGATCTCACCAGTGACCAGCCTCCATCCACCAGCGACGCGTGGAAGCGATGCTGCGCTTGGTAACTAAGGTAAATATCGGGTAACCAAGCGCTTGGTTACGCGATATTTACCTTGGTTACCAGTGCACACCGCTTAGCGCTGACTCCCTGCACTCCTAGCCAGAGTACACATCGGGTTAATAAGCAAACTGCTTTGCTTATTTACCCGTTGTGTACTCCGGCTACGTGTGCAGGGAGCAGAGAGCCGACACTGGCAGACTGAGAGCAGCGGACGCTAGTAACCAAGGTAAATATTGGGTAACCAAGCAAAGGGCTTCGCTTGGTTACCCGATATTTACCTTGGTTACAGCTTACCGCAGGCTGCCAGACGCCGGCTCCCTGCTCCCTGCACATTCAGATCGTTGCTCTCTCGCTGTCACACACAGGAATGTGTGCTTCACAGCGGGAGAGCAACATCCAAAAAATGAACCAGCACTGCATGTAACAAGCAGTAATCTCATAGCAGGGGAGCAGGGGCCAGGTCGCTGCTCAGTGTCACACCCAGCGAGATCGCTAATGAGGTCACTGGTGCATCACAAAATACGTGGCTCAGCAGCGATCTCGCTATGTGAGAAGTACCCCTTACACTTACCATATCTCGCTTAGGGCCTGCATAAGCCTCCAATCCAATATTGCCCTGATGTCAAAGCCAGCACCGACTTACAGCAAGTCACATTTTTTCCAGGTGGAAATGGCTGTAAGGACAGAGTCACTCTTGCGAGTGACTCGCCGAGTCTCGCATCACATCACCCCGGCACAGCCGAACACTCTCCTGACAGGAACGTCTCAGCTAAGTAGAAATACATGCAGCTGAATCGCTCCTGTCCGGCGAGTGTGTGGCCATGACGGGTGATTCGATGCGAGACTCGCACGAGTCACTTGCAAGTGTGACTCCATCCTAAGCCTTTTTTACAGATAAACTAGAGCTCCGTTATGCACCACATGGAGACAATCTACGCAACACCTATTGAAATCAAACCACCAAAGAATCTCTCCTCAATTCGTTGTGAGCCTTACTTTGGGACTCCTGACGTATACTTTCAATGGGAGGCTGCAAAAGATCTATAATGAGGTGATTTTGGCTTATTATAGGTTGTCTGTCATTTTTACTGAAAAAAATATTGCAGCATTCTGTGCTTTTTTCCTCTGCTGAAATTTTACAAAGCTTGTGATAGAGGCTGCAACACAAGTCTGAACCTTGTCTTAACCTTGACTTAATGACTCCACTTAAAAGGCGTGTCTGATAACGACTTCTTATCTGAGTTCTTTAGCCAGCATATACATCGGAAATCTTAAAGTAGATAAATGTCTTATATGCTATGGTAAGCACTCAGCTATGTGTATGTCTAAGCAAACAATAAATTATGTGTGCTGTCTGGAAGATGATGACAAACATAAAGGCTACGTCCGCATGCTGTGTTCTTGATTTGACAAAAAAATGCACCCTCTGGCAGACTTTGACAACTGTAAACACTGCGTTTGACAAAAAAATGCATCCAAAATGCATGCGCATTTTGGATGCATTTTTGACAGTGCGATCCCAGGTGATTCAGCTCTGTTATATCCCTGTTCTGTAAGAGCAGCACCCTAGAACATGACTGCCCGCTGACAGCAGACAGAGACAGAGCAGTGCGATGAGAATGAACTCGTACTGCTCTGTATCTGTAAGCTGTCATGAACTCGGATGAACCTCTGAGGTCAGGGCCAGGACACAGGCAGTAGTGAGGGGTCTGTAGCAATGATGTCAGAGATTCAACTGAGTTCATCACGCTGCTCTATCTCTGTGTGCTGTCATGAACTTGGGTGAACCTCTGAAGTCAGTGCCAGGACACAGGCAGGGGTCCGCAGCAGTGACGTCAGAGTTTCACTTGAGTTCACTCTCATAGTGCGGCTCTGTCTCAGTGTCACTGCCTGATTGGTGTTCACAGCTGAAGGACTCACCTGTGACCGCAAATCACCTGAGCTAGGGCACCGCTGATCACGTGGCTCACTTCAGTCACTTGGGGGACTTGCTTTCACAGGTGGAGGACTCCACCTGTGACCGCGGATAACTTGCTGATCGCGCCACTCACTTCAGTTGCTGAGTGGAGCTCACAGGGAGTGGTCACGCTCTATGGCCGCTCGCTGTCAGCTTCCAATGTAGCAAAGCTGAAAGCATCGTGGGACCTCGTGTGGACTCGGTCGGACCTGGAGGGGTGTTTGGGTATTAATAAAGTGGTGAAAGAGGGTGGTTTTTTTGTCTTTTATTCCAAATAAAGTATTTTTTGGGTGTATGTGTTTATTTACTTTCATTTACAGGTTAATCATGGGGGGTGTCTCATAGACGCCTGCCATGATTAACCTAGGACTTAGTGGCAGCTATGGCTTGCCATTAACTCCTTATTACCCTGATTGTCACCGCACCAGAGCAATTTGGGAAGAGCCGGGTAATGTCCCAGGACTGTTGCATCTAATGAATGCGGCAATTCCGGGCAGCTGCTGGCTGATATTTTTAGGCTGGGGAGCAGCCTAGAAATGATAGGACTCCCCAGTCTGAGAATACCAGCCCTCAGCTGTGAGGCTTTATCTTGGCTGGGTATCAATTGGAAGGGGAACCGCACGTCGTTTTTTTTATTTATTTATGTTACTGCACAAAATAGACCTGCCCACCGGCGGCTGTGATTGGTTGCAGTCTGATAGCTGTCACTCAGCGTGGGGAGTGTCTGATTGCAACCAATCATAGGCGCCGGTGGGCGTGGGAAGCGGTAAATATGAGATGGCCTAATGAGCGTCCGGCACTTTCAGAACCAGGAGAAGCCACGGGAGCAATGTGACAGCCTTGCAGCGCTGCACCGGTGATCGGTGAGTATGAAAGAGGGAGAGGGAGAGACCGGCCAACCGACCGACAGAGAGAGAGACTGACCGACCAACAGACAGAGAGAGTGCACCAAGACCGGGAGAAACCCGACATCGACAAAGAGAGAGAAAGAGATGAAAGATTTGCGTTTTTGTTGACAAGAACGCATCCGAAATGCAACCAAACTGCAGTACAAGCGCACAGCTAAACATTTTGGTTGCATTTTGACACACCTCATTCATTTCAGTGGGTGAAAAATGCAACCAAAACGCAGTGAAGAAGTGACATGCTATGTTTTTTTACGCAACAATTTTGCCAAATATTTGACAAACAAACGCTGCCTAAAAAAAAGTAACATGCTCATGGAATTTTCTGACCTCATAGACTTTGCTGGGGAAGCAAAACGCATGTGTGACGCCCTGGGCAAGCCAGGGGTCACAGGTCATTTCACCACCACACCCTACACCCCAGTTAGGAACATCAAGGCTACCAAAATCCTTGTTGCCTTCCTCCAGGGGCTGATGTTTACACCAGGGGGTGGGCCAGGCGGTTGGCTCCGCCCACCGAGCAGTACACAGCCCTGGAGGCGGGAGGAACCAGGCAGTTTAGCTCAGGGAGAGCTAGAGTGAAGCAGTCAGGTTTAGGGGAGTGAAGTAGAAGGAAGTAGTAGTGGAGCTAAAGAGGAAAGCTGAAGTAACAGAAAAGGAGTAAAAGTGAGAGTAATAAAGCCTGAAGTTGGTCCGGCTGTGTGCCAGGACAGTGTCAGCAAGGTCAGCAGACGGCGGTGACAGTCCGCAGGGGTGACTGCTCGGAGGTTGCTGGAAGGACCGCGGATGGGTAGTGGCCCGGCGGTCTGGAGCAGTATACGAAAAACAGTCAGCACCAGGGCAGGTGCCTCTCAGACCCCGGCAAGGCTAGGAGTCGCCGTAAATTTGCCAAATCCGTCAGTGAAGGGGACGTCTGTCTCCAAACAACCAAGTCCCGATTGAAGGCAACAGTCCAACCATTGAGGAGAGACACCGCAACCGCCAGGGTACCAGTTTCTCAGGGCCAGCGCCTGCGGGCAAAGTAGGGCTCCTCCGGCCCATATCCAAGCCGGGGAGCGGGTTACCGGTGGGAACCCATCGCTACCAACACAGGAACATTAGGTGCAGGAAAAGGGACATCACCGTCACCTACTGGGGAAAGCAAGTGCAGTCGTCCGTGGGAACCGTCTTTCCAGCCGTGTGTTTTACCGAGAACTGTGTCAACGTCTCAGGCTGAGTGAGTACCACAGTGCCGCAAGGCACAGCGCTGCCCCCGCATCCCTGCACCCCACCAAGCCCTGCATCTCCCACCTCATCACTGGGCCCCGGGATCACCAACCCCTACCCACGGAGGGGCAACACAACAACTGGCTGCTCCATACCATCCTTCCCGGGATCCCCATACAGAGCAGCGGTGGTGTCAACAAATCACCACAGCCGTGGGTGGCGTCACGGACAATAAACAATCCACACACCCAAAAAACCCCTTTCACTCACGGGCGAGGAGCGCCGCTAGAGTACCCGGGATCCGGCCCATCACTCGAGCCACCGAGCAGCAGCAGGCCGCAGCAGCCGCAGCAGCCGGACCCGAGCAGCAGTGGGAGAGCGCGGCGTCCCCTCCTCCGCCCACGACAACTTGGCGTCACGAACAGGATCTTACCGCTCTGCCGTTGGGTAGAGGTGCGCCTTGTGACCGCCGGAGGTATCCGGCTGAAAAATTTCGGAAGTCGCCATCTTTGGCGCGAAAAGTTCCCGCTCGAGCGTCTTCTCGAGTAGCAGAGGCGCGAAGGCCAAAACTCTGCCCCAATAGAGGAGGGGCCGGAAAGAAGCTAAGGGGGATGCGATGGCGGCTGGCTGCATGTGAACGCAGCTATAGAAGCAGGGACGCCAGGACCCTGTGGCCATTGACTGGTTCCTGGAAGGGGCCGCTGCTAAAGATGCTGAGTCCGACCGACAACACCGTGGTCCCCGCGCCTGGCCCCGCAGCGTGGGTGGAATTCCGGACCGTCCAGTCAAGCAGCCGTCTGCAGGTCAAGATGCAGCTCCTCATGGAGGAGTGGGAGGCCGACATGGCGAAAGTGGTGGCGGCCATACGGAGACGCGAGGTGGAGGGAGTCTTGGAAGGGAGGGTAAGTGACCCACGCCCCTGTGCCCCTAGTGGGTCGGTCATCGCGGCTGAGGGACCCGGTCCATACCCGCTCGCCCTGCTACCTCCCCTGCTACCCGTGTTGGCTGCTGCTGCCCCGCCACTAGGCCCGCTACCACCACCACCGGTAGCGGTACCCTGCCAATCCGCCCCGGCGGACCGACCTGCAGCAGAAGCTCGTGACCGCCCTGATCCGCTTCCATGGAAGAAGCCGAAGGCTGAAGCCGTCAGCAAAGATGCACTGGAGGCACGGCGGGGATTCAGCTGCCAGGAGGCAGAGCAGGCCATGTCACAGTGGGGTCCCTTATTACTGAAAGTGCCAGTCGTAGCCGACACGGAGGGACTCTGGCTGGGCCCGTCCCCCACACACGCTGAACCGGAGCAAACAGAAAGTGCTCCCGGCTGGGAGTGACGGCAACAGCAGCTGCGCAGGGAGATCGATGCCCGAGAGGGGTGTAGAGAGGATGTGCATGCCCGCATGAATATGGAGGAAGATGACCCGCAGCTGGCTACCATCGGGGTCCACGGCGGTGCACCATGTGAAGGTGGCACTAGAGCCCCGCGATTGAGGATGGACTGCTAAGCCGGCGGTCCTCCGCCTAAAAGTTGTCCCCGTTGGGACCAAAGTCTGTGTGAGTTGTTTGTTTGAAAAAGTTGAAAAATGATGAAAGTAATGATTACCGTGAAAGTCACCTGATTGTCCTACCGTGATTAAGAGAACCGGCCGTTGCCAGCACCGTTGTGCCCGTGGGGACCGTTTGAAAAGTTATGCATAGGAACTCCTATGGACAAGTCCGTGAACTTGCAGGGCAACCACAAACGTTAGTGGCTTGTAAATAAGTTGTTTTACCGTTTCCGCAGTTGCCGCCTCCGGAGAGGCAGGTTGGAGGGAGGGCCCTCAGCAGAGCAGGCTGGGGCCCAGCCACCACAGGAACCGGTGGCTACCCTCTGGAGGTGAAGGACAGATCCCGCTCGGGTGACTTGTGCTGGACTTGGGTCAAGGGGTGCTGCCTGGGTTTTAGGGGCAGCATCAGGGCCAGGTTGCTTGGGTGGGGGAGAGCGGAGACCGTAACCGTAAACCGTTTTGCAACGTTTAAGAAATGTGCCTCCCGTTGTGGGATGATGTTATGCATTAAAATGTTACCGTTTACCTTTTTATACTTTACAGAAAATAAAACCGGTGTTGGACGGGCAGCCCGCGGACGGTCTGCATTTTGCTAAGGGGGAATGTGATGCCCTGGGCAAGCCAGGGGTCACAGGTCATTACACCACCACACCCTACACCCCAGTTAGGAACATCAAGGCTACCAAAATCCTTGTTGCCTTCCTCCAGGGGCTGATGTTCACACCAGGGGGTGGGCCAGGCGGTTGGCTCCGCCCACCAAGGAGTACACAGCCCTGGAGACGGGAGGAACCAGGCAGTTTAGCTCAGGGAGAGCTAGAGTGAAGCAGTCAGGTTTAGGGGAGTGAAGTAGAAGGAAGTAGTAGTGGAGCTAAAGAGGAAAGCTGAAGTAACAGAAAAGGAGTAATAGTGAGAGTAGTAAAGCCTGAAGTTGGTCCGGCTGTGTGCCAGGAAAGTGTCAGCAAGGTCAGCAGACGGCGGTGACAGTCCGCAGGGGTGACTGCTCGGAGGTTGCTGGAAGGACTGCGGACGGGTAGTGGCCCGGCGGTCTGGAGCAGTATACGAAGAACAGTCAGCACCAGGGCAGGGGCCTCTCGGACCCCGGCAAGGCTAGGAGTCGCCGTAAATTTGCCGTAAATTTGCCAAATCCGTCAGCGTCCCCTCCTCCGCCCGCGACACATGCATTTTGTCAATGACACGCTCCAGTTTAAAACGCAGCCAAAACGCAGGAAAAAAAGCACACGTGCGCACAGGGCCAAACTCCTAAATCTAGGTTGGAACCAGTTTCCACCATAACCATTGTCAAAGAAGGATTTTGCTACAAGTATGATACTCTAAGAAATGACGGTGTCAGACTCTGTGGGGAACTGGAGATGGTGACATCTAGTCTTCAATTTAACTAATTTCTAGGAGGAATAACAAAGGAACAACATGATAGACAAAGACCCCAATTGATCACGAGTGGTGTTTTGCATGCCCGTCTTAATGAACTTATGCTGGATGGAGTAAGATGCAAAAATCAATTTGTAGGTATGCGCATCTTAATAAATTTGATGCATATTTAAGATGCTGTGAGCCACTGCAAGAAATGTTCTCTTAGATAGTTACATAGTTACATAGTTACTTAGGTTGAAAAAAAGACCTAGGTCCATCTAGTTCAACCTTCCTCCACCAGTTCTATATTTAGTCACTAAGTCATTTATAACCAACAATGTTTTGTGTACTGAGGAAATCATCCAGCCCTTTTTTAAAAGCTGTTATAGTATCTGCCATTACTACCTCTTGTGGTAGGGCATTCCACAGTCTGATTGCTTTAACTGTAAAGAACCCTTTCCTATTTAGCTGTTGGAATCGCTTTTCTTCCACTCGCAGTGAGTGCCCCCTGGTCCTTAGTACTGTCTTTGGAAGAAATAAGTCATGTGCCAGTCCTTTATATTGACCACACATGTATTTATACATATAAATGAGATCTCCTCTGAGACGTCTTTTTTCTAAGCTAAACATATCTAACTTTTTCAACCTGTCATCATATGGGAGGCCATTCCTTGTAATAGTCTAGTTGCCCGCCTTTGAACTGACTCTAACTTCTGAATGTCCTTTTTAAAATGTGGAGCCCAAAACTGGATCCCGTATTCCAGATGTGGCCTTACAAGTGATTTATAGAGGGGTAACAATACGTTGGGATCACGGGATCTAATCTCTCTTTTTATACACCCTAAAATCTTGTTTGCTTTAGCAGCTGCTGCTTGACATTGAGTGCTGCTGCTCAGCTTATTTGTAATGAGAATACCCAAGTCCTTCTCCTGTTCTGTAGTCCCGAGTTTACTTCCATTTAATGTATATGCAGCTATAGGATTACTCCGTCCTAGGTGCATTACTTTACATTTATCAACATTAAATCTCATTTGCCAAGTATCTGCCCATTCTGACATCTTATCCAGATCTTTTTGTAATATTGTACTATCCAGGTCAGTTTTTAATATCCTACATAGTTTGGTGTCATCGGCAAAGACTGACACTGTACTATCAATCCCATCCACAAGGTCATTAATAAAGAGATTAAAAAGAATCGGTCCAAGCACAGATCCCTGCGGCACCCCACTGCTGACTATAGCCCATTTAGAGAATGTACCATTTATGACTACTCTTTGTTTCCTATCTTTTAGCCAATTCCTTACCCAGTTGCATATTGTGTCCCCTAGTCCTTGCTTCTGGAGCTTTAGTATAAGGCTATTATGTGGTACAGTATCAAATGCCTTTGCAAAGTCCAAATAAATCACATCAGCTGCATTACCAATATCCAGGTTTGAACTTACCCCCTCATAGAACCCCAACAGGTTGGTTAGACACGACTTATCTTTCATGAATCCATGCTGTTTGTCAGTTATATTATTTTCTGCAATATATTTTTGCATGTCATCCCTTAAAATGCCCTCAAAAACTTTGCATACTACTGATGTCAGGCTTACTGGACGGTAGTTGTCTGGATCTACCCTCTTACCTTTCTTAAATATCGGTACCACATCAGCAATCCTCCAATCCGAGGCACCAACCCTGTTACAAGTGAGTCTAAAAAGATGAGATACAGCGGTCTGTTGATTACGGAGCTCAATTCCCTCAATATTCGTGGATGAATGCCATCTGGCCCTGGGGATTTGTCAATGTTTAATTTACTCAGACGTAGGTGTACTTCATCTTGTGTTAAATTAATTATATCGGGTGGTGAACTTTGATTTTTCACTTGTTGAATGATCCCTGGTACAGTCAGTTCCTTGGTGAATACAGATGAGAAATGCCTATTTAATATCTCAGTCTTTTGTTTGTCCTCTATAACTAACTTGTTATTATATTTTAAGGGGCCAATACTATCCTTTGTTTTCCTTTTGGCATTAATGTATTTATAAAAGATTTTGGGATTTATTTTAATGTCATTGGCGATTTTTGTTTCAGTAGCTAATTTTGCTTGTTTGATTTCTTTTTTACATTTCCTATTGATATCTTTATACTTCTGAAATGCTATTTCTGTATTCTCAGCCTTTAAGATTTTAAATGCCCTTTGTTTTTGTTTTATTAAACTTTGTACAGTCTTATTTATCCATAGTGGTTTCTTTTTATTCCTGGACATTTTATTACCAGAGGGTATACGTTTTTTACAGGACTCTAGTAGTATATCCTTAAACTTACCCCATTTATGTTCGGTATCCTCAGTTATTATGACTTTGTCCCAATCTACACATTTAAGCTCTTCCCTTAATTTGTTGAAATCAGCTTTCCTAAAATTCCAGGTTTTAGCATTTCCCCTTTGAAATGTTCTATTGAATATTACGTTGAAGCTTACCATATTATGATCGCTGGTGCCCAAGTGCTCCCGGACCTGTAGATCTGAAATTGTATCCGGTCTATTTGACAGGACCAGATCTAGCAAATTATCTCCCCTGGTCGGTTCACCTACCATCTGAGAGAGGAAATGGTCTTGAATAGTAGATAAGAACTTACAGCTTTTAGCAGAACCAGAAGATTCTATGTCCCACTGTATGTCTGGATAGTTGAAATCCCCCATAATAAGAACCCGATTATTATTATTAGCTGCCTTTTCAATTTGTTCCAGCATTTCACCCTCTATTTGTTGAGGTATGTTAGGAGGCTTATAGCAAACTCCAATTAGCATTTTTCCATTATTCCCCTCCCCATGTACGTTTACCCATACTGACTCTACATTGTTGCTGTTCCCCTCAATGTCATCATACAACACAGGTTTTAGGTTAGATTTAATAAATATACACACCCCACCACCTTTTTGGCCTTTCCTGTCCTTCCTAAATGTACTATAACCCTGTATGTTTGTCACCCAGTCATGGCTTTCATCCAGCCAGGTTTCCGTAATGCCCACCACATCATAATCCATGGTTGACATAAGAGTCTCCAATTCATTCATTTTGTTTGCAAGACTTCTTGCATTTGCCAGTAGACATTTAATCCTATTAACACCTTTATTACTCCTAGCCTCCCTGTTCCTTGTATGTCCCATCCCCCCCTAATCCTTCATTGACCCCTACCGTCTCACTGTCTCTATCTGCTCTATCTCTCCCCTTATTTGCTCCACTACCCTCCCTCCCCCCCGATCCTAGTTTAAAAGCTCCTCCATCCGTCTGACCATTTTCTCCCTCAGCACAGCTGCACCTTCCCCATTGAGGTGCAGCCCGTCCCTACCGTAGAGCCTGTAGCCGACTGAGAAGTCGGCCCAGTTCTCCATGAACCCAAACCCTTCCTTCCTGCACCAATTTCTAAGCCACGTATTTATCTCCCTAAGCTCCCGCTGTCTTTCTAGTGATGCTCGTGGCACCGGTAGTATTTCTGAAAACACCACCTTGGAGGTCCTGGACTTCAGCTTCTCTCCTAGTTCCCTGTAATCATTTTTAAGGACCTTCCACCTGTCTCTAACTTTGTCATTAGTACCAATGTGCACCATGACCGCTGGGTTTTCCCCAGCCCCACCAAGCAATCTGTCTATCCGATCCGCAATATGCCGAACCCGAGCACCCGGCAGACAACACACTGTTCGGCATTCACGGTCTCGGCGACAGATGACCTTGTCTGTCCACCTAATTATAGAGTCCCCTACCACCAACATCTGTCTGGGCTTTGCTGCACTTCTATTTCCCTCCTTCCTACAGCAGTTGTTTTCCTGGTTGCTAGGAGCAACATCCTGCTGTAGTGACCCTAGTCCAGGCCCTTCATTCCTAATATCAGCCAAACAGGCATATTTACTAGGTTGTGCCAGGTCTGGACTAGGCTCCCTGACACTTTTCCCCCTACCTCTTCTTCTAACTGTTACCCAGCTACCTACCTCTGGGTCCTGATCTTCCCCACCTCCACCCTCCTCCATATCACTGGCCCCAGCCAGAGAAAGCTCAGTGAGCTCTAAACACCTCTCCAGGTTTGCAATGCCCCTTAGTGTTGCAAGCTGCTTATTTAGATCAGTTACCTTGGCTTCCAAATACGCAACATGCTTCCATCGAGTGCAGACATAGTCACCCACGAACGGCTGCTCAAGGCATGCATACATCTGACAAGATACACACCTGGTAGCATTGTCCATGGAGCACCTATTAAATGGGGATAAACGTTAAAGTAGTAAAACAAAGAGAAAAAAAAAACAATGGAAAACGTATGAGGATAAATTCAAACTATGTTCTTGTGTCAAACTATGTAATTGTGTTGAAACTATGCACTTATCTTAAATTCAGCACTTTACTTCAGTTCAGCACCTCGCACTCTTGTCAAAATGAAATACATTTCTCCCCTAAATTACCCCACTTCTGTAGTGTATATGATGATAAATTTGCTACCTGCACTGGGGAGGAATTCCCTAATATCCTGACATTTAACTGGGCCTGTCTACCTTATTTTGTGTGTGTTGCATTTTTTTTTTGGCATATTTGCTTTACTATTCAAATTTTACGTATATACACCACACCAATACAGCGCCCTGTTACAGGAGCTGACGCTTTGGTCCTGTACCTGGCAAGCATTTTTTATCACATCATTTTTGTGAAACAGGTTGACTATTGCTGAAAAAAAAAAAATTAGAAAATTTTGACTTTTAGTGGTGTATATCGGTGCTTGCACACCTGTTTTACTTGTCTACTTTGATGACCAAACACTCTATAACTATACTATTTTCTGCTGTCAGATTTTGCCTTCTGTACATATACCTAGCATTTTTTCTCACATCTGATTTGGCAAGGGTTGAATTATTGGGGTTGAGCATATTTACAAAAGTTAATTATAAGATTCTACAAAATGTATGGTAAAAAAAAATTGTCAATGTACTGGGTAGGGGGAAGTATAAAATAAAAAAAAACAAAAACCACAAAAACAAATGCACCATCAGTATTGGCACTAATGCAGGTCACAATTGGGCTCTAACAAGTGAATTAGTGATGTGGAGGCGAAGGGTGCTTGGTATTATATTGCACATCTCATCTCAGTCTCAGCAGAATGATGTTACCTCTAACAGCGACACCATCAGTTTGAGTCGTCAGTGTTCTGAATAGAACAGTCTGTCTGATCACAAATGTTTTAAAAGATAATTATGGAATGTTTTTTAATTTAAAACAACATGAAATGTGTCAGTCCACTGTGTTATTAAATGGGCTGTTAGTTACTACCATTTGCCATCTGTTTTTATTGTGAGGTCACGTTAACATTACCAAGCTGCTTGAGTTGAAGAGCTTTAAAAGGGGTTTCCACCATCCTAGGAGACTTCAGAGTGTTATACTCATCTTTTTAGGACATTTTAAAAAAAATGTTAGAGCTGTTAAATCTGAATTTTAAAAGATTCAACCATCTCTTATTCCAAGCATGCATCAGAGTCCACCAAAGCTTGGTTTTAGAAAAAGTCATGGAAGATTCTAAAGTTGTTGTCACTAGTGTTGAGCCACCCCCCTAGTGTTCGAGTTCGGTTCGTCGAACGGCGGGTGTGTTCGGCGAACGTTCGACGAACACCTTCGAACCCCATTGAAAACAATGGCAGGCAAACACAAACACATAAAAACACATTATACATGTACACATACAGTTAATAAACATTGCCATTATACTTACAGGTCCCCGCGACGCGTCCTGCACTCTGTCTCCTGCCGCTTTTCCTTCCGATCATCGCTGCGCCTTTCCGGTAACCAGCACTGATGATAGGACCTTCCGTGACGTCGTCATAGCATGTAACCAGTCACATGTGTATTATCTCATTGGCTACAGACACCAGTCTGGCTAGACGTCATGCTAGGTCCTGTCAGAGCGTCTCTCCGGTACGCGGTGCTCGTTTGAGCATCTCTGTGTACCGGCAAGATGCTTGGGCACATGCTTGGCTCCCCGTTCCTGCATGTCGGTGCTCTTTACAGAGTCAGCCCACATGCAAGGACTGGATGCCACAGCCGGTGAATACCGGCACCGGGAATCAGGTGATCGGAGATCACCGTTGCTATAGTAACCCACCTGTCAGATTACTATTTCAACGGTGGCAGCGGTGACATCACCGCTTACAACCCGCAGCCTCTGCTCACTCACTGAGTGAATTAGACTGCACGGGAGCAGTAGCATCTTCCTCCCATGTAGTGCTGTCTGATGTAGCAGATATGCATGGGTTAAAGGAGAAAGAAGACAGAAGACCAGGATCGTGGAGGGGTGAGAGGGAATAATAAACATGGAGTCTCTAAGTGTGTCTGTGTATTTATTTCTATTAAAGTATTTTTTCTCTGTGTTGTGTCTTTTTTTTTAACCCTTTATTGGAGATTCTTAATGGCCGGGTCAAACTTGCCTGACATTAAGAATCTCTGGCTTAATACTAGCTAGTAAAACAAAGCTAGTATTAACCCATTATTACCCAGCGAGCCACCTGTCACCAGGGCAGCAGGAAGAGTTGGATACAGCACCAGATGATGGCGCTTCTATGAAAGTGCCATTTTCTGGGGCGGCTGCAGACTGCAATTCGCAGCAGAAGGGCCCAGAAACCTCGGGCCAACCTGTGCTGCGGATTCCAATCCCCAGGCGCCTAGGTGTACCTGGCTGGACACAAAAATGGGGCGAAGCCCATGTCGTTTTTTTTTTTTTGTTTTTTTTAATTATTTCATGAAATTCATGAAATAATTAAAAAAAAGGGCTTCCCTAAATTTTTAGTTCCCAGCCGGGTACAAATAGGCAGCTGGGGGTTGGGGGCAGCCATACCTGCTTACTGTACCTGGCTAGCATACAAAAATATGGCGAAGCCCACGTCATTTTTTTGGTGGGCAAAAAACTCCTGCATACAGTCCTGGATGGAGTATGCTGAGCCTTGTAGTTCTGCAGCTGCTGTCTGCTCTCCTGCATACACTAGTGAATGAAGAATGCTAAGCCTTGTAGTTCTTCTCCCCCTGTCTCTCCCTCCAGCATACAGTCCTGGATGCAGCATGCTGAGCCTTGTAGTTCTGCAGCTGCTGTCTGCTCTCCTGCATACACTAGTGGATGAAGTATGCTGAGCCTTGCAGTTCTGCTTCCCCTGCCTCTCCCTCCAGCATACAGTCCTGGATGGAGGATGCTGAGCCTTGTAGTTCTGCAGCTGCTGTCTCCTATCCTCCATACAGACAGCAGACCACAGCTGCAGAACTACAAGGCTCAGCATACTCCATCCAGGACTGTATGCAGGAGTTTTTTGACCCCCCAAAAAAATTATGTGAGCTTTGCCATATTTTTGTATGCTGGCCAGGTACAGCAGGCAGCTACGGGCTGCCCCCAACCCCCAGCTGCCTATTTGTACCCGGCTGGGCACGAAAAATATAGGGAAGCCCTTTTTTTTTTTAATTATTTCATAAATTTCATGAAATAATTAAAAAAAAAAAATGACGTGGGCTTCGCCCAATTTTTGTGTCCAGCCAGGTACAACTAGGCAGCTGGGGATTGGAATCTTCAGCGCAGGGTGCCCAAACTTCTGAGCACCCCTGCTGCGAATTGCAGTCCACAGCCGCCCCAGAAAATGGCGCTTTCATAGAAGCGCCATCTTCTGGCGCTGTATCCATCTCTTCCAGCTGCCCTGGTGACGGGTGGCTCGCTGGGTAATAATGGGGTTAGGGCTAGCTGTATATTATCAACTGGCCCTAAGCCCGAAATTCATGGTGTCACGCCAATATTAGACATGGCCACCATGAATTTCTAGTACAGATAAAAAAAAACACAACACAGAAAAATATTTTTATTAGAAATAAAACACAACACAATTAGTGACTCCATCTTTATTGAAATAAAGAACCCCCCTCCGCAGTAATCCTGGGTCAAGGGTCCCGCGCCGTTCAATCCAGATCCAATATCATCTGATCGGTTTGCTGGAAGGCAAAGCGATCAGATGATGTGTCAGGTTCAAGGGCCTGAATCACATGACACAGCAGCTGATTGTATAAACGGCTTTTATACAATCAGCTGATACATCAGTGCAAAAACAAAACAAAAAACAAACTACACACTTCTGTGCAGACTCCTGTCCGACAGCAGCAGCTGATAGTTTAGCCGGCCGGGCAATAAAAAGCCGACCTCACCGCTCGACTTATAGTGTCAGCTGATTCCGTCAGGTGACCGCATCAGCTGATCATCGTCAGGTCTGAGAGAGAGAAATGAGAGAGAGAAGAGACAGAAGAGAGAGAGAAAAAGAGAAAAAGAGAGAGAAAGAGAGAGAGAAAGAAAAAGAGAGAAAAAGAGAAAGAGAGAAAGAGGGAAAAAGAGAAAAATAAAGAAAAAGAGAGAAAGAGTGAAAAAGAGAGGAGAGGGAAAAAGAGAGAGAAAGAGAGAGAGAGAAAGAGAGAAAGAAAAAGAGAGAGAAAGAGAGAGAAAGAGAGAAAAAGAGAGAAAAAGAGAGAGAGAAAGAGAGAAAAAGAGAGAAAGAGAGAAAAAGAGAGAAAGAGGGAATAAGAGGGAGAGAGAAAGAAAGAGAGAAAGAAAGGGAAAAAGAGAGAAAGAGAGAGAGAGGAGAGAGCAATACAGCCTCATTCCATGAATTGCTCCGATTTTAGAGGTGTGTCCCGCGACTCACAGCTGATGTCCGGCTCCTCCCCTCAGTGCATAATTAAATTAAATTATAAATAAATTAAATTCTTTACCAGGACGGCCGGGACTTGAACTCGAGAACTAATTCACCTTAGGCGGCAGCTCTACCCATTGAGCCACTGCCTGTAATGAAAAGCATAGGAAGATTTGGTAATCTTGACCTCTGTATTGCAGTAGAGAATCCAGAAGTGGATTATTCAGCTACAAAGAGGAGAGAGAGAGGGAGAAAGAGAGAGAAAGAAAGAGAGAGAGAGAAAAAGAGAGAGAAAGAGAGAGAGAAAGAGAGAAAGAGAGAAAGAAAGAGAGAGAAAGAGAGAAAGAGAAAAAGAGAGAGAGAAAGAAAGAGAGAGAAACAGAGAGAGGAAGAAAGAGAGAGAAAAAGAAAAAGAGAGAGAGAGAAAGAGGGAAAAAGAGAGCGAGAAAAAGAGAGAAAGAGAGAGAAAGAGAAAAAGAGAGAAAGAGAAAGAAAGAGAGAAAAAGAGAGAAAGAAATAGAGAGAAAGAGAGGAGAAAGAAAGAGAGAAAGAGGGAAAAAGAGAGAGATAGAAAGAGAGAGAAAAGAGAGAAAGAGAGAGAGAAAGAGAGAAAAAGAGAAAAAGAGAGAGAGAGAAAGAGAGAAAGAGGGAAACAGAGAGAAAGAGAGAGAGGAGAGAGCAATGCAGCTTCATTCCGTGAACTGCTCCGATTTTAGAGGTGTGTCCCGCGGCTCACAGCTGATGTCCGGCTCCTCCCCTCAGTGCATAATTAAATTAAATTATAATTATAAATAAATAATAATTATAATTTAAAATTGTAAATGAATTAAATTAAATTCTTTACCGGGACAGCCAGGACTCGAACTCGTGAACTAATTCACCTTAGGCGGCAGCTCTACCCATTGAGCCACTGCCTGTAATGAAAAGCAGAGGAAGATTTGTTAATCTTGACCTCTGTATTGCAGTAGAGAATCCAGAAGTGGATTATTCAGCTACAAAGAGGAGAGAGAGAGGGAAAAAGAGAGAAAAAGAGAGAAAGAGAAAAAGAGAGAGAAAGAGGGAGAAAGAGGGAAAAAGAGAGAGAGATCACACACAGGCACTACCTGGGTGAAGTCTCCGGTGACAGTGCAGCTCACTTCAGTTACTGTGTGGAGCTAACACAGAGCGCTCGTGTTCTACGGCGCTCCCTGTCAGCTTCATGTAGCAGAGCTGAAAGCGTTGTGTGAATTACTTCGGACCTGGATTGTTGTTTGGGGATTAATAAAGAGGTAAATGAGGTTTTTTTTGTCTTTTATTCCAAATAAAGGATTTTTCGTTGTGTGTGTTTATTTACTTTCACTTACACGTTAATCTTGGAAGGTATCTCGGGGAGATGCCTGTCATGATTAACCTAACCTTATTACCCCGATTGCTACCGCACCAGGGCAATTTGGGATGAACTGGGTAGAGTCCCAGGACTGTCGCATCTAATGGATGCGGCAATTCCGGGCGGCTGTTGACTGATATTATTAGGGTGGTGGGCTCCCCATAACGTGGCACTCCCCATCCTGACAATACCAGCCTTCAGCCGTGTGGCTTTATCTTGGCTGGTAGCAAAATTGGGGGGAACTGCAGTTTTTTTTTATTATTTATTTATTTATTTTACTGCACGATATAGACCCGCCCGCCGGTGGCTGTGATTGGTTGCAGTGAGACAGCTGTCACTCAGCATGGGGGCGTGTCTGACTGCAACCAATCATGGGCGCTGGTGGGCGGGGAAAGCAGGGAATACCAGATTGAATGATGAGCGGCAGCCATTTTCAAAAGAGGAAAAACCGCCGGAGCTTTGTGACAGCCATGCAGCTGATCGGTGAGTAGGAAAGAGAGAGGGATTGTGCTGGGGACACAGGACGCATGCAGATACGCAACGTGCGCATATCGCCTTACTGTGAAAAGCCACGCTTTTGGTGATCGAACCGTTATCGAACGGTAACTCGAATGGCCGAACTTGAAGCAAATCGTTCGAGTTCGTCGAACGACTCGAACACCGCCCAAAATCACTCGAATTTGAAATTGGCGAACGGCTCGAACATCGCTCATCTCAAGTTGTCACAGTCATAAATGGGGTGAAAAATTACAAGACTGCAGTAGATGTTAAAGTGACATTTTTTGTTGAATTTGGAGAAAGCACATGCTGTATTAGTTTTGTTGAGCTATATTTTTTTTTATTTTACTTGTGTATATAAAGCCTTTAATTTCACTTTCCATTTTACAGAAAACATCATCTCAGTCTCCATTGGTACTCACATTCTGAAATCCCTTTCAATAAATATTTGGAGTGCATGAGGAAATCAGAAAACCTGGAGAAAACCCACGCAAACACAGAGAGAACATACAATTTCATCGCCCAGATATAAAGCACGAGAGAAAAATGGTCCATTTTACGCATATGTATAAGTTAGACTGGAATGTGTGAATTTAGCCTAAGATCTACTCTTACTTTCCCTATTATGTTACATTGCTATTGTCCTCGATCACGGCTGCCTTGGAATCTTATGGTAATTCGGAGAATTTAGAGAGGAATACTCTTTTCTAAATAGGTCCCATTGCTGCCACTTCTAGTATCTCATATTAGGCTTTAGAATATCATCCACGTAGTTGGATTATTACAAATGTAATGCTGATGACATAAATTGAGAATGACATTTCCAAATGGTGCATTCTGGCTTAACATGACATCAAAATATATCACAGTTATTCCTCCAAAGCTGAGCTGTGAATGTGAGAAAAATCAAACATGCCATTAACACATCCAGTTTGTAAATGTCATCTTTTGCCTACAGCAGCTGAAAACCGAACAGACTGCGTAGCACCACATAATAGCCGGTACACAGACAAAACATTCATCGGGACATTTATTGGTTCCATTCCATCATCTATTACATTTTTTTCATAACACAATGTGACCATAAAGAGAAAGGTATAAGTCATCCACAACTGCTATTGAGCTTCAGGCTGCATTTAAGTGATTATATACTGTATAATACTGTGTTCACATTCTAGAAAGCCTTTCTTCTGGCTACTTCAGATCAGCTCCTATTTATTTGAATGGTGGCTGAACTGCAGTATCCTACAGATGGCATTAAACAGTATATGGATTTGTGGTGCACTGCTCTGGCCGTTGCCGGAGCTGATAATAGCTGAGAATTTGGATTGTCAGGTGTCAGACACCAACCGGTCTAATGCTGATTACCTATCCTAAGGACAGGCCATCAATATTTAAGTCCTGGACAACCCTATTTATATGCATTGTGCAGTATATGTGTATGTATATGTATACCCTATTTCCACAAATCTTGAAGGCTGGTAATACAGAAATAGCATTTCAGGAATATAAATTTCTCAATAGGAAATATCAAAAATAAATCAAGCTAGCAAACTTAGCTACTAAAACAAAAATTGCCAAATACATTAAAATAACCCCCCCAAATTTTTATAAATACATCAATGCCAAAAGGAAAAAAGGGTGGTATCGGCCCCATAAAAGATTATAACAGGATAATTATAGAGAACAAAGCAAAGGCTGAGATATTAAACAAGCTCTTTTCATCGGTGTTCACCAAGGAACTGACTGTTCCAGGGATCATTCAACAAGGCAAAATTTGAAGTCCCCACACACAATACAACTAATTTAACACAAGAAGAAGTACACCTGTGTCTCAGTAAATTAACAGTTAGCAAATCCCCAGGGCCAGAAAGCATTCATCCATGGATATTGAGAATATTGAGCTCAGTAATTGACAGACTACTGTATCTTATATTAGACTCTCTTGTAACAGGGTTGGTACATCAGCATTGGAGAACGTCTGGCGTGGTACCGATATTTAAGAAAGGTAAGAGGGTGGATCCAGGCAACTACTGTCTGGTAAGGCTGACAAAGTGCTGTGGAAGGTTTTTGAGGGCATTTTAAGAGATGACATGCAACAATATATTAGAGAGAACAATATAATAACTGACAACGCATGGATTCATGAAAGATAAGTCGTGTCTAACCAACATGTTGGGTTTCTATGAGGAGGTAAGTGCAAATCTGGATATTGGTAATGCAGCTGATTTGATTTATTTGGACTTTGCAATGCATTTTATTCTATATAACAGTCTTATTATGAAGGTCCAGAACCTAGGGCAACCTATAAGCAGATGAGTAAAGAAAGATAGGAAACAAAACGTCATCATAAATGGTACATTCTTTAATTGGGCTATAGTCAGTACAGGGGCACCGCAGCGATCTGTGCAAAGACCGATTCATTTTAATCTCTTTATTAATGAACTTGTGGATGGGATTGAGAGTAAAGTGTAAGGGGTACTTTGCACACTACGATATCGCAGGTGCGATGTCGGTGTAGTCAATTCGAAAGTGACGCACATCCGGCGTCGCTGTCGACATCGGAGTATGTGAATCGTTTTTACTACGATTAACGAGCGCAAAAGCGTCGAAATCGTATGATCGGTGTAGCGTCGGTCATTTCCATAATTTCGGAAGGACCAATGTTACGATGTTGTTCCTCGTTCCTGCGGCAGCACACATCGCTGTGTGTGAAGCCGCAGGAGCGAGGAACATCGCCTTACCTGCGTCCCGGCTGCAATGAGGAAGGAAGGAGGTGGGCAGGATGTTTACGTCCCGCTCATCTCCGCCCCCCTGCTTCTATTGGCCACCTGCCGTGTGACGTCGCTGTGACGCCGCACGACCCGCCCCCTTAGGAAGGAGGCGGTTCGCCGGCCAGAGCGACGTCGCAGGGCAGGTAAGTGCATGTGAAGCTGCCATAGCGATAATGTTCACTACAGCAGCTATCACAAGATATCACAGCTGCGACGGGGTCGGGGACTATCGTGCTCGGCATCGCTACCATCGGCTTGCGATGTCGTAGTGTGCAAAGTACCCCTAAGTCTTTGCTGGCGACACCAAACTATGTAGAATATTAAAAATTGACCTTGATAGTACAATATTACAAAACAATCTGGATAAGATGTCGGAATGGGCAGACACTTGGCAAATGAGATTTAATGTTGACAAATGTAGAGTAATGCACCTAGGACGAACTAATCCTCTTGCTGCATATACATTAAATGGAAGTAAACTCGGGACTACAGAACAGGAGAACGACTTGGGGATTCTGGTTAAAAGTAAGCTGAGCAGCAGCACTGAATGTCAGGCAGCAGCTGAAAAAGCAAACAAGATTTTAGGGTGTATAAAAAGAGAGATAAGATCCCGTGATCCCAACGTATTGTTACCCCTCTATAAATCACTTGTAAGGCCACATCTGGAATATGGGATCCAGTTTTGGGCTCCATATTTTAAAAAGGACTTTCAGAAGTTAGAGTCAGTTCAAAAGCGGGCAACTAGATCATTGCAAGGAATGGAAGGCCTCCCATATGATGAGAGGTTGGAAAAGTTAGATTTGTTTAGTAAAAAAATGTCTCAGAAAAGTTCTCATTTATATGAATAAATACATGTGTGGTTAACACAAAGGACTGGCACATGACTTATTCCTTCCAAAGACAATACTAAGGACCAGGAGGCACTCACTGTGGGGGAACGAAAGGCGATTACAGAAGCTAAATAGGAAAGAGTTCTTTACAGTTAGAGAACTAGGATTGTGGAATGCCCTAAAACAAGAGGTAGTAATGACAGTCATTTTAACAGCATTTATAAAAGGGCTGGATGATTTCCTCAGTACACACAACATTGTTGGTTATAATTGATTTAGTGACGAAATGTATAATTGAGGAGGAAGGTTGAACTAGATGGACCTAGGTCTTTTTTAACTTATGTAACTATGTAACTATATATATATATGTGACACCCTGGCACCGCCAGGTGGTCACAGAAGAATACTACACCCTACATAACACCATCCCACACCAGGTCCCATAAGCAACAAAACCCTAGCCACCCCCCTCAGGGTAGGAAGGACACACCAGTGGGCAGGACCAGGTGGATTGGGAGCGCCCTCCTAGGGGTCTTGAGGATCCGGGGGCGGGAACAGAGTAGTCGAAGTTCAAGTCAGTTTCTAGTGAGATGAAGTTTGGAGTTGGAGTGGAGAGGAGTCTGTGACAGTGACAGACTGTGGAGGTCAAGGCTGTGCCTAGTGGAGGGTAGCCAGGGTAGTGCCCCTGGTCTACTGGCTAGGTGGCAAGCAGTGGACCGTGTCCAAAGGCGACGGGAGTCCGGTCACGGGAAATCCAAAGTGGACTGGGACAAGGTTGGAGCCCGCCGGTACCGACAGCAAAGATCCGGTCCGGAAACCGTGCACAGGCGGGGTACCTGGACCCTAGTTAGAAGACGGTTGCAAGCCCCTTCTCTAATTCACCAGGCCGGGAGCAAGGTTCCAGACATTGCTTCAGAAGTGTTAGCCCAGATAGAGCGAAACGACAGCCCACCACGGGGGATAGGGTATCCGCAAACACCCACTGAAATCCCAAGGGTCAGTTTTCGCGGGCACATCTCTCAACCAGAACATACCGGGAGCAGACCTCCCCGTTCCATATGGAGTTGTCCAGAAGTGAGGAAAATTACAGAGTGCCGGAGGAAGGGACACCGGTACACCAGCCGGGTGTGGGACCAGAGTACACCCGGACGCGGCAGCCGGCCACTGACACCTTGGTTTACCAGCAGACTTGTGTGCATTTATTCAACAGTGAGTACACCAACATCCCCCGGTCCGGCCCAGCGCGCCACCTCCGGCCTACATCACTCCCCGTGTCCTGGACACTGAGCCCTGGGGCATCCACCCCTACCCACGGAGGGGTTAAACAAGCATCTGCCATTCCATTGCCCCCAGGTGCCTCCCAACAGCAGCGGTGGTACTCCATATTACCACACACCGTGGGTGGCGTCACGAATTAACTACAGCAATCCCCGTACATATACGTCTCTTTTTATTTGAGTGTCCGCGCGACCCCCGGGTCTGGAAACCCCTCGAGCCACTGCGGATCAGTATCCGAGCAGCCCGACTGCTGACGTGGGGGCGGTACACCTCAAAACCTGGGGTCACGAGCAGGATTGTAAACCATCCACCTACCTGGTGGAAGTGTGCCTTGTTTTGGACTGTAAACGGTGATCCGTTTGAAAATTTTTCATCAGCCGCCATTTTGCTGCCATTTTTTGGCGTGAAAAACAACAAGCCCAGCATCTTCTTCCCCGGAAAAGAGCGCAAAGTTAAAGTCCTGCCCCCTGGGAACGCGGGCGGAAGTTGGTGACTCCCCAGACAGGAAGCGAAAAGGACAGTGGGTCCCGCTAGACTGCTGTCGAAAAACCAAGGGAGAGGACAGAAAAAGCGGAATGTGATCCAAGAAGATAAAAGGCAGGGACACCAGAACTTTGCCAAATCCCGTTCCTGGACAAGCAAGTGGCAGGATGTCTCAGGGGTCTGACAACCAGCAAGTGGAGAGGCCCGTTTCTGGGACCGCCGACTGGATTGAAGCACAGACAGAGAGGATGTGTCGGAGGATCCAGGCCCAGACGCATTTTCTCATGACGCCGTGGACCACCGAAATGAAGGGCCTGGCTGCAGCTGTCCGGGCACGCGAGATAGAGATGACCTCGGAGTAGCAGGTAAGCAGTAACCCACGCCCCTATGTTCCCCAGGAACCGGCCGTCCCGACTGAGGGGCCCGGCCTGCTCCCATCCACCACGTCACCTCCCTCGCCACCTGTGTCCGCAGCCGGTACCCCGATCGGTCCGCTACCCCAAACGCCAGCGGAACCCGTCATGTTTACCGAAGAGGCCCCAGCCATGGGGACCTCGGGCCCTGCCAGCATCCCCGCTCCGACACCCGTCCCGGCCCCGCGCCGGACCGCAGTCAGGAAGACATCCCCTCCGACCCCGAGCCCGGCCGCAGTGCTGATGACATCATACCTGGCCCCGGCAGTTCACCCAGCCGCAGCAAAGATGGCGACGGCTCCGGCAGTCCACCCAGCCGCACCGGAGGTGGTGCCCACCCAGAAGTCACCCGCGGCAACCGCACAGGAGTTCCCCAATGCCCAGTCCCGGCTATGGAGCAGCCGGGATGTACCTGCAGGGAGCCAGAGAAGGCCAATGAGAGACGGGCCCTCGGCAGAGTGAGAAGCTGGTCGTAGCCGGCACCGAGGGCATCCGTGTGAGCCACGTCCCTGAGCAGGAATCGGAGTATGGAGCCAATGCCCCGTACTGGGAGTGACAGAAGCGCCAGTTGAAACAAGAGATTGCTACCCGGGAGAAGTGGAAGGCCGAGGTGCTGGCACGCACCTATCAGGAAAAGGACAACTTACGGCAGGCTACCTTCTGGGTATGGGGCCTGACCCACCGAGGCTAAGTGCGCCACTTTAACCCCCAAAAGGGATGGGGCTTTATCTACGAGCCGGGACTAGATTCCGAGATTTTCGTGTCCTGGAGGGACGTGGCCCCTCATCTGCCTACAGGTCACCCGGACCGAGAGTTGGAGCCCAGGGACCTAGTGAGTTACACCCAACACTGTGGGGAGCGAGGATGGTTTGCCCTTGATGTAAAGAAGTGGGTGGTGGTGAATGACACCCCCTGCCTAGCCTCCCACAGTTTCCTGTATGAAGACCAAGAGTAAAAGGTAGCGGTTCCCGGCTACCCGTTCAGTGTTGAAGTTAATCCTGTTTTTCCGTTTAGTCATGGACCACGACCTCAGGACTGGTGAGGTCACACCAAAAACTTTCTTGGGTCTTGTAAATACCCCCCACCTACCTTCTTGTTATTCTTCACCACATACACTGCCTCTGGAGAGGTAGATTGGAAAAAGGGCCTGCGGTGGAGTTGGCCGAGGCCCAGCCACCACTGAAACCGGTGGCTAACCTCCAGGCCAGGGCCAGGGGTCCCCCAGACTTGGGGCCCTTGAGATGGACTGCTGGGTAAGGAACTTTTTACCCGGCCCGTGTAGGCGTTACCCGAAACTCCTGTGGACTGGGGAAAAGGGGTGTCCACCATTCTTAGCGGTGGCACCATGGAACCAGGTTGTTTGGGTGGCGGACGAAGAAGGGAATGTAATGTTTTTATGTTATGCAACGTTTAAGAAATGTGCTTCCCATAAAGGGAAGAAATGTTTTACCATGTTTTACCTTTTTCCCGTTCCTTTTAGAAAAAAATAAACGTCAGTGGTCGGACAGCCTGTGGACGGGCTGTATTCAACCAAGTGGGAATGTGACGCCCTGGCGCCGCCAGGTGGTCACAGAAGAATACTACACCCCACATAACATTATCCCACACCAGGTCCCATCAGCCACAAAATCCTAGCCACCCCCCTCAGGGTAGGAAGGACACACCAGTGGGCAGGACCAGGCGGATTGGGAGCGCCCACCTAGGGGTCTTGAGGATCCGGGGGCGGGAACAGAGTAGTCGAAGTTCGTCAGTTTCAAGTCAGTTTTTAGTGAGATGAAGTTTGGAGTTGGAGTGAAGAGGAGACTGTGGCAGTGACAGACTGTGGAGGTCAAGGCTAGTCGCCCTGGCCTACTGGCTAGATAGCAAGCAGTGGACGGTGTCCAAAGGCGACGGGAGTCCGGTCGCGGGAATTCCAAAGTGGACTGGGACAGGGTTGGAGCCCGCCGGTACGACAGCAAAGATCCGGTCTGGAAAGCGTGCACAGGCGGGGTACCTGGACCCTAGTTAGAAGACGGTTGCAAGCCCTTTCTCTAATTCACCAGGCCGGGAGCAAGGTTCCAGACATTGCTTCAGAAGTGTTAGCCCAGGCAGATAGAGCGAAACGGCAGCCCACCACGGGGGATAGGGTATCCGCAAACACCCACTGAAATCCCAAGGGTCAGTTTTCGCGGGCACGTCTCCCAACCAGAATATACCGGGAGCGGACCTCCCGGTTCCATACGGAGTTGTCCAGAAGTGAGGAAAATTACAGAGTGCCGGAGGCAGGGACACCGGTACACCAGCCGGGTGTGGGACCAGAGTACACCCGGACGCGGCAGCCGGCCACTGACACCTTGGTTTACCAGCAGACTTGTGTGCATTTATTCAACAGTGAGTAAACCAACATCCCCCGGTGCGGCCCAGGGCGCCACCTCCGGCCTACATCACTCCCCGTGTCCTGGACACTGAGTCCCGGGGCATCCACCCCTACCCACGGAGGGGTTAAACAACCAACTGCCATTCCATCGCCTCCAACAGCAGCGGTGGTACTCCATATTACCACACACTGTGGGTGGAGTCACGAAGTAACCACAGCAATCCCCGTACATATACGTCCCTTTTTATTTGAGTGTCCGCGCGACCCCCGGGTCTGGAAACCCCTTGAGCCACTGCGGATCCGGATCCGAGCAGCCCGACTGCTGACGTGGGGGCGGCACATATATGTAAAGTACCTCTACAAGTCATAGAGGCAGTCCCTGATTCTGGAACAATAATAAAGATAATAAAGAGAGAACTCCGGCACTCTACCCCAATACTGTCAGACAGGAAATTAATAGAAAAAAAGGGATTCTTTTTATATATATTTTTTATTGAAAAAAGAATTCATGCATATATGATGTCCAAAAAACAACGTTTCAACCATAATATGGTCTTCATCAAAGGACCATCTGTAATTATCAGGCAAGGTGAGTTGTTACTAGGCGATGCGGCGCGGCAAGCACCAGGGAGAAGAGACTCAAGAACATGAATCTACATAGAACCTTAGGTCTATCAATTGTCGGTATGTCCACAACCACTATACTGGTATAGCCCAATCATATTATATATTCAGGTATAGCCACAGTTTTATATGTAATCGTCTTGTTAATGGATATGATTATCCAGTAGGAGGGAAGCAGTGGCTTGCCCCTCTATCCTATAAGTGTAGTCAAGCAGTGTCAAAATTCAGGATTAGTGTGGGCTTGTATACTGTAGTGAAGGTGCAATTATATATCCTTTTTGTAGTCTTTACTGCAGCCCATGGGGATACATGCCACTGTGCTTGAATATGTAGTAAACAAATTCTGATCAGGTTCCTAGGTAGGTAATAGGCATACCCTAACGGGTGCAGGACTATCTGAACCTGTGTGATAGAATAATTGGACCAGCTCCCTCTGCGTGGCGCCACGATTACATATAAAACTGTGGCTATACCTGAATATATAATATGATTGGGCTATACCAGTATAGTGGTTGTGGACATACCGACAATTGATAGACCTATGTGGCGCCCCTGACCTGGTCAGGCACCACAGAGTATTGCACCCATGCGGGGACAATGCTTCCAGGTAATTTCCAAAGGCCAGGATGAGGTGCACACACAAACACATAGTGACCAGGTCTCCCACACCACTAGAAGGGACCCTTGGGTAGCCAGTAGGGGTTAACTTTCAATTCCCAGCTAGGGGTGTGTTCAGAGGCTGGTTGCTAGGAAGCAAGAGAGAGGAAGTGAAGAAGGAGTCTGGAGTTTGAAGGGTGTGGAAGGAAGCAGAGAGGGGGCTCTGGTGTCGGCCAGGTCCTGAGGAGTGCAGTAGCTGGAAGCGGGGGAGAAAGGGTACCGTGGGTCGGCCTGAAAGACATCCAGAGAGAGGGGTGGCTGAGTACGGAGATCCTGGTATCCGAGCACGCAAGGGGAAACAGATCCCCAGTACAGGCAGCAAATCATCCAGAGCTGCTTAACCTACAGGTGGGGGTACTTCATGCCCTCACCACTACTACACCGAGCTCGAGCCAAGCAGCAATCACCAGGCCCATAAGGGGACAGGGCCCGAAGCCATCCCACCAAGGCCACGCTGCCGGCAGACGGGCCAGAGAGAGGGGAGCAGGGTAGTAACAGCTTCCCTGGAGGAGTCCTACCACGCTTCAAGCAAGGGATCCTCCCAAACAAAAAAAGAGTGCAAGGAGGGCGAGTGGACAGCTACCCTCAGAACGGCCTCCTGGAATTCCTGGTTCCACCTGGTTATCACAGTGCCGCCCGGGCATCTCACCGTGACCTCCAAACAGTGAGTAAACACGTTAAAAGACTTCTTGGACTGTGTTTGAGTCATTCTGCGACCTGTGGTCCCACACACGTACACAGGGACCTGGGGCTTGCCTTACTCTCAGGAGGCTATTACAACCGACTGCACCCACCATCAGCCCCAGGCATCCCTTAACCTGCAGTGGCGGTCCTCACTGACCGCAATTCTGAGAGTGGCGTCACGACGAATCCCAAAACGAAGGTTCCCTACCTGTGACCAGACCGTCCCATCCCGTGGAGTCCCTAAGGGTAATACACTGCTGCACCGCACCTGTAGGGCTTCACACCTAAGGTTCTATGTAGATTCATGTTCTTGAGTCTCTTCTCCTTGGTGCTTGCCGCGCCGCATCGCCTAGTAACAACTCACCTTGCCTGATAATCACAGATGGTCCTTTGATGAAGACCATATTATGGTTGAAACGTTGTTTTTTGGACATCATATATGCATGAATTCTTTTTTTCAATAAAAACTATATATAAAAAGAATCCCTTTTTTTCTATTAATTTCCTGTCTGACAGTATTGGGGTAGAGTGCCAGAGTTCTCTCTTTATTATTGTCGATTTTTTCTCCCGAGCACCTAAGGTGAAGCAGGGTCCTATCTCCTGATTCTGGAACAGACGTGCCTAATTTGCTATAATCATTCACAAAGAGCTCTCCCTGTCTTACTGGTGACAGGGCTGGAGCAAGGCAGCTGCTGTGCCAGTGCAAGATTTCCAGCGTTTGGAGAAGGACAAGGTATCTTGCTGAAGAGGCCATTACCACTGGGCAGTACTACATAAAAGTATTATTCACTGTTGGCTTCAACTCCTTCAACTATGGGCCAGAAACAACCATAAAGAAAGAAAAAAGGGTCAAATTATTCATAACATGGAAAAGATTTATGAAACTATACTTCACGTTATCTAAAAGAACAGTGGAAATGTCATAATACAAATGTGATATAATATTTGTGTTTCTTTAACTTATGCCTTATATCTTTGTTCTTGACATTCAAAGGTAATCAAAGACACACAAGTAACTTTTCAGAATACGCTTCTCTGTGTGTACATAACATTATATCTGGCCATTACATGATTTGTATCCTTCATTTTCACCAGTTTTCCCTCTGCAGGGTCTATGTCTTGATAGCAATTGAGCTGCTATGATCTCTACTGTACACAGCACAGCATACACGGTGGGGTTTCTGCTCACCATTCCTTTTGTTAGTACACAAAGAGCAGCAGCAGCGGAAGCATGGAGGGAATTACACAGCAGTAGTGAACACTGATATGAATTCAGCTCTGGGTGAGGAAAAAGACTTACTAGAAAGCTCAACTGTGTCTCTTTTTGTTTTGTTTGTTTCCTCACTTGGCTCCCCTCTAAAACGGTTTGTCTGGGACAATTTTATTTTTGAACTATGGGGTTAAGAACAGGCAGGTAGTTGCTAACTACCTGTGTTTTCTACCCAGCTGCTTCATGTCAACAGAGCAGACTTTTCTCTTTCTGGCTACTTTCTTTAGCAGCCATCATACAGTAAGGCAGTGGTGAGCCGGCTGTCAACCGGCAAGATGTGGTGGAACATAAGCTTCTCTGTCGACGTGACGTCAGCAGAAGCCACTTAAGACTTAACGTAGGAGTGGTCTACGAGAGCTCTGTGCTGGCAGACATCTCCACCAGGCAGAACAGGCAGGTAATTAGCAACTCCCTGCCTGTTAGTTTTTGACCCAATAGGAAAAAAAATTAAAAAGTCCTGGATAGAGATGGGTGTACCCGCAGCCCGGGTCAGGAACCTACTTGACCCGAACTTGAGCCTGGACATTGAACGCCATATAAGTCTAAGGAGACCCAAACTTAAATGCTATAAAATAGTGGTAGTAAGGGCTAGGGGGCTGCAAAAGGAAGCAAAATGGGGATTAAAGCAAAGCAGGACAATTATACTTACCAAGTTTCTGCCATGCTGTCAAACTGCTTCCAGGTACTCTCATTAAATCTTATGAATATTCACTGCTTCCCCCGCCCACCATCTGTAAAAAAAGCAGCATGGGATCCCTGGTATTTTGATACACAGCCAAGATAAAGTACACAGCTGGGGGCTTCAGCCTCCAGATGTCTGCTTTATCTGCTCTGGGTATCAAAATACAGGGGACCGCACATCATTTTGTCTAATTATTTATTTATTTTTACACTTCACTTTAGGGACCAAGACAGCTAGTATGAGTGTAACCATCACAGACGCCGCCACAAAGTGTAGGGGCGCAGTCTGACTTCAAGCAATCACAGACGCTGTCACAGAGGGTGGGCAGGGGAATCGGTGAATATTCATAAGGTTTAATGAGCGGACTCGGAAACAGTGTGGCAGCAGTGTGGACATTAGTTAAGTATAATTATCCTGCTTTATTCTGCAATTTGTTTTGTTTTCTTTTTTTTTCTTTTATTTTTTATCTGGGCGGCATCCCTGAGAAGTCCATTTTCGGGGTCTGTGCATAGACATTAGGTGTCTGGTACAGACCCCAAACTTACAGTTCGGATTTGCCCGTCACTAGTCCTGGACAACTTTATTAACTCCCCTTTGAGAATTGGCTGTGTAACATGTCACCACAGTGAGTAGTCCTCCTTTTCTAAGCAAGACAGAGTTGAGCTCTTTCTTTTTCAGCGTGGATGACAAGTTCAGAAGGCAGTGGAGAGGTGAAGAAGTGTCTCATAAGAGGGGAAAGAGGCAGATTTATCTCATAAGATTTATTATTATAAGATATATTTGCCTGTATTACTGATTTACGCAAAGTTTGTAGTTACATTTTACATGGTAGTGGTGTTTCTTTTGGTCAACTGTATTGCGGCTCAGTTTTGATGACACAGATGTATCAGACATTTATTAGACACTGGCTGCATGATTTCAGACAGGTATGTGTGACTCTGAAGCGCTACAGTTTTTCAGTCAGGGACTGAGACGCACTGAAGACTAGTCGAACAGGAAGTTCCCCAACAGCTTTTTCCCTTCACCATGGCAGCACCTTACGTGAAAGAGTGTCCGCCCCCAAGAACAGGAAACCTAGAGATAAAAAGGGTGGCACCTCTCCGTAGCCCCAATGTGTGTTTCCTGTTCCTAGGAGCGGACACCTACGGACATGGATGCCTGGGGAAGTTTCTTCAAGGCATACCTGCATCTCCCTCGGGGTCCTCGCTGGGCCTGGGGCATGGATGTGGAGACTGCGGGTGTGGGCCCCTGTCCGTCTTCCTTGCACAGAGGACGCCTCTCTCGTGGAGTGCACCGCAACCACCACAGCCAGTCCCGGGAACCGCTTCATGCTTGTGGTCTGGGCCAGGGGGAGGGGGTCCTGTCCAGAGTATGAGCTTGCATTCCAGGTTCGGAATCAGACCAGAGGATCTGCCGATACTGCACCCAGACAAATAATATTTGAAGGGACACAACTGGTGGCGCCATGTCACCTGTGGACCTGGACACGTAAGAATAGCCTCATTATTGTCATTATTTTAATGTAGAAAATTGACATCTAAATCAAAGAATAAGGAATGCGCCTTATGCAACAGAAAGCTAGCCAAGGAGTATAAGAAACTGTGCTGTTTTGTATTGAGAAAACGATAGAGGAATCCCTCAGTTCATGGTGGCCAGAGGACTATGGGGGTGCATTAAAATATATGGAGGAATATGGAGAGGTGCATAATGTCACGGGCGGGGAGGACACCGCCGCTGCGCTCGCTAACGCTCGGGTCCGGTGCTGCTGCGACTGCTGCTCGGTGGCTCGAGTGGTGGGCCGGATCCGGGGACTCGAGCGGCGCTCCTCGCCCGTGAGTGAAAAGGGTGGTTGGTTTGGGGGATTTAGTCCGTGACGCCACCCACGGGTTGTGGTGAAGATAGGCACCACCGCTGCTGGTAACGGGGATCCCGGGAGCGATTGTAGGGAGCAGGGTTGCAGGGACAGCACTGCGTGGTGCCGGATGGCACGGGTGTACTCACTCAGTAAGAGTGCACAAAGTCCTCGGTAAACCAAACGGCTGGATGGACGGGTCCCGCAGCCGGCTGCAGTGTCTCTCCCCGGACAGGTGATGGTGGCTGTCTTTCCCTGCACCTTTGTGTACTGTTTGACTACGATTGATCCCCAACGGTAGTCCGCTCCCCGGTGTATGGATGCCGGAGGAGCTCGTTTGCCTGCAGGCGCTGGCCCTTGGGTCTCTAGCCTTAGGCGGTAGCTGTATACCCTCACGGTGTGGGCAATTGGCTTCTAACGGGTCTTTGGCTGTTAGGAAACCCCTTGGGTTCCTGTCACACTCGGATTTGACTGTTGACGGCGACTCCAAGCCTAGTCGGGGTCCGATGGCCCTGCCTGTGTGTACTGGCTTCACTTCGCTCCCCGGTCGGTACCGGCGAGCCACCGCCCGTCCCCGGTCCCACAGTTCCGCGTTGATTCACCACTCCTGCAGACGGCCACCACCGTCTGCCAACCTTGTTGTTAGTGCCTGGGCCACAAACCCAGACACTCTCCACTTTGCTCCTCTCACTTCAACCTCCTCCACTGTTGTGTCACTTTTCCCGCCTCCAGGCCTGTGAACTCCTCGGCGGGAGGGGCCAACCACTTGGCTCCGCCCTACCTGGTGTGGACATCAGACCCTGGAGGGAGGCAACAAGGATTTTATGTTTGGCTAATGTTACTGTCTAGTGGGGGTGGAGGTGTATGTGTGTTACCTGTGACGACCTGGCTAGTCCAGGGCGCCACACATAACACTATATGGAGGAATATGTGGGCTGCATAATACTATATGAAGTATTATGGGGTCTGTATTATACTAGATGGAGGACTATGGGGGCTGCATTATATTATATGGAGAAATAAAGGAGCTGCATAATACTATCTGGAGGACTATGGGGTCTGCATTATACTATATGGAGGAATATGTGGGCTGCATAATACTATATGGAGGAACATCGGGGCTGCATTATATTATATGGAGCAATGTGGGGTGAATTATACTATATGGAGGAATATTTGGTACATTATAATACATGGAGGACTATGGGGAGTGCATTATTATACATGGAGGGTTATGAGATACATTAAAGTATATGAAGGACTATGTGGTGCATGATACGATATGAAGGCCTATGGCGGGTGCATTTTAATATATGGAGGACTATGGGGAGTGCATTACAATATATGAAGGACTATGGGGTGCATTATACTATATGGAGGACTATGGGAGATGCCTTATAATATATGTAGGACTATGAGGGGGTCACAGTTGGGGATCTATCGTGTTGGGGGTCACCATTCATTGCTGGGGTAGTTGAAGGGGGGTACAGTAGGGTCAACACACTGTGCGTGTAGAGAATACTGTGGGGGAATTCACTGTAGGGATATCATTCAGTGTTTTGTGGGACACTTTTGTTGCCATAATGGCTGCAATGAAAGGGGAATTTAGCCAATAGAAGGAAAATTACTTTGTAAGGGCTGCAAGGTTGTGAAACATGTGTGGCGCCCTGGACAAGTCAGGGGCCACAGGTAACAACACACACACGCCCCCCACCCCCAGCAGTTTCAGAGCAGACATCCCCAGTGAAACTTGATTCCTTTCCTCGGGCCCGGACTGACACACCAGGTGGGCGGAGTCAGGAGATGGAGACGCCCACCCAGGAGTTAGCTGGCCTGAGGCAGGAAACAAGCCCAGTCAAGTCCTAGGAGAGGAAGAGAGAGGAGTTCTGCAGAGAGGCAGACGCAGACTGGGGCCTAGGATTGGAGCCTAGGGCCCTCGTGCAGCAGAGAGTCAGGCAGACGGTAGTGGCCGTCTGCAGGGAGCCGGGGAGACAGTTGGTGGAACCGTAGGTAGCCGGGGCTGGGCGGTGGCCCACCGGTACCGAACCGGGGAGCCAGCTGGAAGCCGGAGCGCAGGAGGAGCGTGCACGGAGGTGGAAGAAAGGACTTACACCACCAAACTGGGTCAGGGGAGAAACAACAACCGCAGCCGTCTGTGGGCACCCGTCCATCCAGCCGAGTGTTTTACCAAGGGCTGTGTCGTGATTACTGGCTGAGTGAGTACCCCGTGCCGTGCGGCACAGCGCTGCCCCTGCGACCCTGCACCTCGCCAGGCCCCGCAAACCGCCTGCCATCATCCCCAGCTTCCCCATCACCGGGCCCCGGGACAACCAACCCCCTACCCACGGAGGGGAGAACTAACATCTAGCTGCTCCATACCATCATTCCCGGGATCCCCGTCCAAAGCAGCGGTGGTGTTCCAACCTCACCACAACCGTGGGTGGCGTCACGGACAATCCCCCTTACCTAATCCCCTTTTACTGTGGAGCCTGGGATCACAGACCGGGTCACGCCACCGTGATACCCGCAAAAGTGACCCGGTGGCCCGGATCTGAGTACCCCTGGTCCCCGGGCGACACACATGCTCTTCTGTGACCCGGCCAAATATTATTATTTTTATTTATTTTTGGGGGGGGGGTAACAACACTGCCTCTGACACCATTGCTCCTAGTGTCATTGTCTGCAGCGCTAATGTTGACAGCACTGCAGCCAGTAACAGCTGATGGCACAGGCCGCTGCTCAGAGCTGCTGAGCTCACTAATTTACAATAACAGACACTGGGCGTAGCGGCTTAGATTTGATGTTGGACCTGGGGAGGGTAGGTATAGCTAGGTTTTTTTTTATAAACAGACTGTACCTGGCAGAAGAGTTTTCAGAAACTAGAAAATCCCTTTAATATGTAACCAGAACAAGTATTATCATGTTATTGTAATTCAGACAGACTTGTTTCTCCCGGTTATGCTTTAACTATCTCCGTGTAATCTTGTGTGTTTAATCTACATTTCCCAATAGCTAACACAGATGGGTATTCCTGTAATGTTATTGTGCTATTCAGGTTCTACATTCCACTGATATAGACAAAGGCAGGTATGATAGATAGTTATGTCTAATCATACACCCAGAGAGTTGCAATGCATCAGAGCTGCATCACCATTGATACTGGCGGACAGGGAGGTCTGTGCTCTCCGACTCACTGGTCAATAATGAGTAAAGGTCAATGCATTTCTCCTTTAGGCTACATTCCCACGATGAGTATTTAGTGACATTTTCATGCTGTGTAATTTATATGCACCAAAAAAGTGGCGCTTTAAAATTCCAGCACAATGGATAGTATTAATAGAAATCTCCTGCCAACTGCACTTTTTATTTACTCAGCATAAACCGACCTGCGGTGCATATTTCAAATCCACAACATGTCAATTTCTCTTGTGGGTACGCTAAGTTTTATGTGCAGATTTTTGTCATACACTTATATTAGATGCTTTTCCACTGCGTAAAAATGCATAAAAAAAATGCATGTAATCTGCACATAAGTGTATTGATAAAGTTTTTTTCAAAGCCAAATACCAGCAAATATCAAAGACAAAGCAGCTTTATTTAAAGCATGACATAATAATAATAATAAGTTTTATTTCTTTAGCGCCAACATATTCCGCAGCACTTTACAATTCAGAGGGGACATGTACAAACAATGAGACAATACAAAATAGCAAAATTAAGATACCAAGAGGAGTGAGGGCCCTGCTCGTAAGCTTACAGTCTATGAGGGAATAGGGGAGTACAAAAGGTGAATGGGTGGGAGAAAAGCTTGTCATATATGGTCCAGCCATTGATTTAATAGGGGATTCAAAACCAGCTGCGTGAACCAGTCACCAGCCAGAATTTATACAGGTACATAGTGTAAAAAAAGTATATGAAGATGAAGGAACCAAAAGGTACAGGGGACAAGTAAATTTTTATGAAGGGCAGAAAGGGACTAGATTAGATCAGGGTGGTGAGGTGATAGGCTAGACTAAAGAAATACGTTTTTAGGGCCCGCTTAAAAATGTGGATGTTGGGAATTAATCGGATTGTTTTTGGTAGTTTTTTCCAGAGCATAGGCGCAGCTCGTGAGAAATCTTGAAGACGGGAGTGGGAGGTTCGAATTGTTTGAGGAAGTGAGACTTAGGTCATTAGCAGAACGGAGGGCACGGGTGGGGTGATAGACAGAAATGAGGGAGGTGATGTAGGGCGGTGCGGAACCGTGGAGAGTTTTGTGAGTGAGAGTGATATGTTTATGTTGGATTCTGTAGCGGATAGGCAACCAGTGTAATGACTGGCACAGAGCAGAGGCATCAGTGAAGCGGTTGGAGAGGAAAATGATCCTGGCTGCGGCATTCAGAATGCATTGGAGAGGGGAGATTTTAGTAACAGGGAGACCAATTAGTAAAGAATTACAATAATCCAGGTGAGAATGAATGAGAGCGACAGTAAAGCGGGATTTACACGAGACGATAGATTGTGCGATATGTCGTTGGGGGTCACGGTTTTCGTGACGCACATCCGGCATACCGCACGACGTGGTTTCGTGTGACACCTCCTAGCGACGCAGTATCGCTCACAAATCGTGAGTCGTGTACTCGTCGCTAGGTTTCATAAAGTTGTTTAATTAAAATGGCGGCGGTAGTTCATTGTTTCCGTGGCATCACACGTTGCTCCGTGTGACCACAGGAACGATGAACAACAGCTTTACCTGCCTCGCGCGGCACCCGCCGGCTTAATGGAAGGAAGGAGGTGGCGGGATGTTTACATCCCGCTCATCTCCGCCCCTCCGCTTCTATTGGCCGCCTGCCGTGTGACGTCACTGTGACGCCGAGCGCCCCGCCCACTCCAGGAAGTGGACGTTCGTCGCCCACAGCGAGGTCGTCCGGAAGGTAAGTACGTGTGACGGGGGTTAAACGAGTTTGTGTGCCATGAGCAACTAATTGCCCGTGAGGCAAAAACGACGGGGGCGGGTACGATCGATTGTGCTATCGCACAATCTATCGTCTCGTGTAAAGTAGGCTTAAGAGTTTTGCAGAGTCAACGGTAAGAAAAGGACGAATTCTAGAGATGTTTTTGAGGTGGAATTGGCATAAACGAACGAGAGTGGGAGGGGGGAGTTAGTAAAATCATTCACTGAGCAGAGGCGGGAGAAGACCAGGTCCCGCGTATTCCTTCAAGTGTAGGAGAGTTAGTTAGTTATAAAAGGCCAAGAGAGGAGGTTAGAGATAAAAGATGAGCAGCAGCTGGGGAAAAGGGATCATCAATAGGGATGTTAAAGTCCCCCATGACAAGAGTGGGGAGGTCATAGGCTAGAAAATGTGGAAGCCAGGTGGCAAAATGATCTGAGAACTGATTGGTTGGGCATGGAGGGCAATACACAACTGCTACTTGCAGGGAGAAAGGTATGACATGCCGAAAAGAAACAAAAACTGTAGCTCCAAAAACGCAATAAAATTGCATGTAACAAAAATGCAAGTAACCTAATTTAGATAATACCGTGTTTCCCCGAAAATAAGACATCCCCCGAAAATAAGACATCCCAGGAGTTTTCAGGGAAGCTTTAATATAAGACACCCCCTGAAAATAAGACATAGCTGCGGTCAATAATGAAGTGTCATGCAGCGGTGAAAGAGTTAAAGACACTGCAGGACACTTCATTATAGGCAGCGGGCACCCCCAGAAGAGAGAAGACAGAAGAAAGAAGACCCCCGATCATACTCACCAGACGCCGACCGGGAGCAGGTGAGCGCATCAAGGTCCTGCAGTGGCGGAACACACATGTACACGCGCACACACATACACACACACACACACACACACACACACACACACACTTCAGATCACACTCACTCACTCTCACACACACATCAGATCGCATCCACACACTCACAACCTCCGGCGATATGGCTTGCTTCTCGGCGGCGATACTGTGCGTGCAGTGACCTTCCAGGACCTGCCGAGGATCACATGGCCGGAAGCATGTGGTATCTCCGGATGTTGTGAGTGTGTGCACGCGTATGTAAGATATCGTCAGTGTGTGTGAGTGTATGCGATCGGATGTGTGCGTGTATGCTGTCTGTGTGAGTGTATGCGATAGGATCTGTGAGTGTCGGCAGAAGGCAGAGGAGCACGGCGTGCAGCACAGCTGCTGGGACCGCCCACCGGAGGGCACAGGGAGAAGAGTGGTGTGTGTGTGTGTGTGTGAGTGTATGCGATCAGATGTTTGCGTGTATACTGTCTGATGTGTGACTGTGTGTGAACGTAAGCGATCGGATCTGTGAGTATCGGCAGGAGGCAGAGGAGCACAGCGTGCAGCAGAGCTGCTGGGATCGTGGGGTGGGTGGGAAGAAGTGGGGTGGGTGTGTGTTTGTGTGTGAGTGTGTGTGATCTGGTGTGTGTGTGTGTGTGTGTGAGATCTGATGCCAGCCAGCACAGGGGATGCATGCAGCGTACCTGATGGGAGCTCACAGAAGGATCTGGGAGCCATACAAACGCCCTGGGCTGGTAAGTATGACGATCCTGGGATGGGGGGGCGGTCTGCTTTTTGTGGGTGGTAAACTTACCCCCAACCATGTCTCCTCGAGAATAAGACACCCCCTGAAAATAAGACATATTTTTTTTTTTTTGCCCTGAAAAAAGCACTAAGACAGTGTCTTATTTTCGGGGAAACAGGGTAGGTGCAGAAATTCTGCAACATCAGAAGGTCACCAAAAAGTTCCAGAATGGTTGGTAATTAGAGATGAGCGAACCTGAGGTTCGGTGTTCGTACCAAACACGGACTGTTCCCAAAAAACAGAGTTCGGGTGTTTTACGTATGCAAACCACTCGTGCGAGCATCGCTGTACCTGGGTACTCTCGGTGCTCAGCCCAGTGCGAGGTGCCTGCAGTGTTTGAATGGCTCCCACTGGGAGTAACAACAGTGTGCACCAAACAAAAAAAAAAAAACGACTGGCTGCATGTGGGCGAAGACCTGAACTGCCTAATTAGTGACTTCCATTGGGGTTCACGTCAAGTTTTGTATAATAAATTGAGCCTTCAACCAATGCAGCCAGTCACATGCTGACAACACAAGACAAAAGGAACATGTGCTATTTCATTTTGTTTTATTAAAGCGGTGGAACACCCTTTCAAATCTATAGTTTACATATCTGTGATTTGGAATCCCTACATATTAAAAGAATAAGGAAAAGTAGGACAAGGCGTATATAGTACAAAAGACAAAACACTTTATTAAAATATATATGTGTAAAATAGGATGACAGACCAACAGGAGGGAAAGGTGAGCAAATTACACCAGCTCAGGTACAACTATAGCCTAGCCACTGTGAAATATATGATGACAATTAACAATAATAAGAATAGTAAACCGGGCGGTTTAAAATTTTGTATAATTACAATAGTCATATCATATTGAAAAAATACTGTGAGAAAGTCAGAAAAATATGTTACATGATATGAAATCATATTTATTATAAACTAGCTGTGGTATTCGGGCGATGCCCGGGATAGTAACTGTCTCTCTGTCTCTCTCCCAGTCTCTGTCTGTTTTTCTCTGTCTGTCTCTCTGTCTGTCCCTTTCCCTGTCTGTCTCTGTGTGTCAATCTTTGTCTATCTCGCTGTCTGTCTCTGTATCAGTCTCTCTGTCTCTCTCTGTGTCTATCTCTCTCTATCTCTGTGTCTGTCTGACTCTTTCCCCGTCTGACTCTTTCCCCGTCTGACTCTTTCCCCGTCTGACTCTTTCCCCGTCTGACTCTTTCCCCGTCTGACTCTTTCCCCGGTCTGTCTCTTTCCCCGGTCTGTCTCTTTCCCCGGTCTGTCTCCATCTCTCTTTCCTCGTCTGTCTCTTTCCCAGTCTGTCTCTCTCCCCGTTTGTCTCTCTCCTCGTCTGTGTCTCTCATCATCTGTCTCTTTCCTTGTCTGTCTGTATCTGTCTCTTTCCCAGTCTGTCTCTTTCCCAGTCTGTCTCTTTCCCAGTCTGTCTCTTTCCCAGTCTGTCTCTTTCCCAGTCTGTCTCTCTCCCAGTCTGTCTCTCTCCCCATTTGTCTCTCTCCTCGTCTGTCTCTTTCCTTGTCTGTCTGTATCTGTCTCTTTCATCTGTCTTTGTCTGTCTCTCTGTCTCTTTCCACGTCTGTCTCTTTCCACATCTGTCTCTTTTCACATCTGTCTCTTTTCACATCTGTCTCTTTCCACATCTGTCTCTTTCCCCATCTGTCTCTTTCCCCATCTGTCTCTGTCTCTTTCCTTGTCTGCCTCTTTCCCCGTCTGTCTCTTTTCCCGTCTGGCTTTTTCCCCGGTCTGTCTCTTTCCTCGGTCTGTTTTCATCTCTCTTATCCCATCTGCCTCTCTCCCCATCAGCCTCTTTCCCTGTCTGTCTCTTTCCCCGTCTGGCTCTCTCCCCATCTGGCTCTCTCTCTCCCTGTCTGTCTCTCTCCCTGTCTGTCTCTTTCCTTGTCTGTATCTGTCTCTTTCCCCGGTCTGTCTCTTTCCCAGTCTTTCCCTATCTGTCTTTGTCTGTCTCTTTTGCTGTCCGTTTCTTTCCCGGTCTGTCTCTTTCCCCGGTCTGTCTCTTTCCCTGGTCTGTCTCTTTCCCCGGTCTGTCTCTTTCCCCGGTCTGTTTCAATCTCTCTTTCCCCATCTGTCTCTTTCCTCGTCTGTCTCTTTCCCCGGTCTGTCTCTTTCCCTGGTCTGTCTCTTTCCCCATCTTTCCCTGTCTGTCTTTGTCTGTCTCTCTCTCTCTGTCTCTTTCCACGTCTGTCTCTTTCCCCGGTCTGTCTCTTTCCCTGGTCTGTCTCTTTCCCCGGTCTGTCTCTTTCCCCGGTCTGTCTCAATCTCTCTTTCCCCATCTGCCTCTTTCCCCGTCTGTCTCTTTCCCCATCTGTCTCTTTCCTCGTCTGTCTCTTTCCCCGGTCTGTCTCTTTCCCTGGTCTGTCTCTTTCCCCGGTCTGTCTCTTTCCCCATCTTTCCCTGTCTGTCTTTGTCTGTCTCTCTGTCTGTCTCTTTCCCCGTCTGTCTCTTTCCCAGACTGTCTCTCTCCCCGTTTGTCTCTCTCCTCGTTTGTCTCTTTCCTTGTCTGTCTGTATCTGTCTCTTTCATCTATCTTTGTCTGTCTCTCTGTCTCTTTTGCTGTCTGTCTCTTTCCCCATCTGTCTCTGTCTCTTTCCTTATCTGCCTCATTCCCCGTCTGTCTCTTTTCCCGTCTGGCTTTTTCCCCGGTCTGTCTCTTTCCTCGGTCTGTTTTCATCTCTCTTATCCCATCTGCCTCTCTCCCCATCAGCCTCTTTCCCCGTCTGTCTCTTTCCCCGTCAGGCTCTCTCCCCACCTGGCTCTCTCTCCCTGTCTGTCTCTCTCCCTGTCTGTCTCTTTCCTTGTCTGTATCTGTCTCTTTCCCCGATCTGTCTCTTTCCCCGGTCTGTCTCTTTCCAGGTCTGTCTCTTTCCTTGTCTGCCTCTTTCCCAATCTGTCTCTTTCCTCGTCTGTCTCTTTCCCCGGTCTGTCTCTTTCCCTGGTCTGTCTCTTTCCCCGGTCTGTTTCAATCTCTCTTTCCCCATCTGTCTCTTTCACCGTCTGTCTCTCTCCCCGTCTGTCTCTTTCTTTGTCTGTATCTGTCTCTTTCCCCGGTCTGTCTCTTTCCCCATGTGTCTCTTTCCCGTCTTTCTTTGTCTGTCTCTCTGTCTCTTTTGCTGTCTGCTTCTTTCCCGGTCTGTCTCTTTCCCTCCCCATCTGTACCTTTCCCCGTCTGACTCTTTCCACATCTGACTCTTTTCCCATCTATTTTTGTCTGTCTCTCTGTCTCTTTCCTTGTATGTCTCTCTCTGTCTCTTTCCCTGTCTGCCCCTGTCTGTCTCTTTCCCCGTGTGTCTTTGTCTCTGTCTGTCTGTCTTTTATTTTCCTATCTGTCTTTGTCTGTCTCCTGTCTGTCTCTGTCTGTCTGTCTCTTTCTCAGTCTGTATCTGTCTTTGTCTCTCCACCGACATCATATTACCTCACACATAAGCTTCTTATACTATGAATGTCCTTTGCTCCTATAGCAACCAATCATACCTCCTATTAATAGCCTGTAGCTCGCAGCTCCATTCAGTTTAATGGAGGCAGGTTTTTTGGAGGATAACTGTAAAGCGCAGGGTTAAATTTTCTTGACAAAACATAGTCTATGACGTTCCCTGAGTCACATGAGGCGTCTGTGCAAAATTTTGTGATTGTAAATGCGACGGTGCGGATTCCTTTAGCGGACATACACACACATACATACACTCAACTTTATATATTAGATTCCCACAGAAGGTTTCCATAATGGTGATAGATATGAAGGACTAATGCAAGGGAAAAGCTCCACAAAACATAAATTTACTAGGCACAACTCCTATAGAGGCTAATAAGTCTAAAAATAACAAAAGCAGATGAAGCAGGACATGCCTCCCCATGATTAAGCTATTCTGACACAGCAAAACACACGTCGGGCATCCACACTGCTCAGTCACCTTGCCGTTGTACTCCATTTCCACTCCTCCACATGTAGTCCGTTGAAGCATTGCTGCAGACATGCTTCATCTGCTTCTTCTTTGTTTAGGCTGATTAGTCCCCATAAGAGTTGTGCCTAGTGAATTTACAAGTGTTTTGTCTTTTTGTACTATACACTTCTTGTCCTCCTTTTCCTTGTTCCAGTAATTATGGAGTTTGTACTTAACCCAGGGGTCAATACCTTGTGACCTCTCGTTGTATTTCCCAGTATGGCAATGTTGGTGCATTTATTTATATATCAAAAGAATACAGAGCCCTGGTAAAGCATCTACATCGGCGGTCTAGGGCCGGCGAACCAGATCACTGCGTACTTCCTACCCTACTGCCACCACATCCCCGGTGCCTTTTCTGATTTGTCAGCTGCCATGACATTGCGATGTCATGATGGCAGACTGCAAATGTTTTTTCTCAATTCTACTATATAAATCTAACGAAATTAGATATTTTCAAAATTACAAACAGTCATGTAGCAGGGTACTTGTCACCTGCATTTTTAAGCAAGAAGATCATTTTTTAATCATATAGGTCAGGGGTACTGAATGGAGAAAACATCTGCTTCCCTGGGTCTGCGGTCAGATGAAGATGCAAATTGGAAGTCAATAGTAGAGACGTGCTCCTATTAAAATCTCACAAACTTTGTAAAACTATTTGTATCAAGATTAAAAGTGAGGTCCCATCACGTGACTGAGATTCAATGTGACTGTCATGAAAGTTGTTATATGGGTCTCCACTGTTAATATTTATGAGTGAGAAGTCCACTCCAAAACCCCAGATTTATTCAGACCATACTTAAAACTGGCTCCGTGTGCTTGTCTGCCTCCTTTTCATTGCACATATTATTCTGTTCCATATAATGGAGCAAAGTAATGCATGCTACAATTTTTTTTCCATGCAGACTATTGATCTTATCCGCCCTTCGTAGCCTGGGTGGCAGTTTGGCACCAAGAGCTGTACCCGCCCCCTGCAGCAAGTGACCAAAAACTAAACTTGCCCAAGAGCCCAGAGGTCCCACCTCCCAAAAAAGTGGAAGAGGATGGGATAACTGGGAAGTTGGCAGGAGATCACTAGAGAGCTACCTGGAGCGCAGGGTGAAGAAAATGGCATACCCTAGTTGTCCTGGAGGCGAACCGGTGCTGCCAACGATGATGGATGCAGACTACCTGCAAGGGGAGGTGGAGCGGCTGAGCCAGAGGCTGGCGAACATGCAAATGCAGACGTCCATGATGGGAGCAGTGGCGGAAATGCGTGCCCACCAGCAGAAGGCAATGCCGACCCCGGAGGAGGCAGGGACCGGTACCGAGGTAATGACAGATCCCGTTACCCCGGTGACTGGCGACAGCTTCGGAGAGACTCCTGCTCGTCCCCCTGCTTCCAACCCTGTCCCGGAAGCTGACAACACTGAACTGCCTTTTGTAACGGCCCCGACCAGTGAACCGGATCATCCATTGACAACAGGTGGAACCCCAGTGGGACCGCTGGTTGAGCCTCCAGTCCTGGCCTGTGGTCGAGCTCTGCCATGTTTGGCTTGGGGGGGACTAATGTCCACCCTTGTCGCTCACTACCGTACCCCGGAGTGTGGAGGACGTCACTAGCACGGCGTCGAGCAGCGACTATGAGGCATGCCAGGAGATGATCATCAAACTGGCAGCCGAGGAAGAACAGTGCTGGGAGGCAATGGAAGCCCGAAACATGGCTGCAAAACAGCGGCTCCAGAAGTCCAGTCCATTTGCCCGCAAACCGCTGAGGTGGGAAATCATTGTTCAGTTCGACCTAGAGAATGGAAGGGGCTTCATCTCTGAGCCGGGACTGTCAAAGGAAATCTTTGTCTCACGGAGGGTTGTTAAGGCCTATCTGGACCAGGGACACCCGGGCCGCGACCTCTATCATGGAGACGCAGTGATCTACACCCGGCACAAAGGTGAGTGGGGCTGGTATGCCCTGTGTGTGGGGCTGTGTCATCCAGAGGCGGCTGCTCCAGCTCGGAGACCCGTCCCAGTGCCCCACCAAGGGCTCACACCAGCCCGTAATGTCCGAGGTGTGGACAAATGTACCCAGACCTATGGAAAGAGCTTCGGGAAGCCCACCTGCCCGGAGTATCCCTACCCACAGTAAAAAGTACAGAAGAGTAATGTAAATAGTTGATCTGAATATTAATAATGCTGCATAGGTGTTTTTTTTTTCTTCTTAAAGTAAAATAAGGGTGGTTTAAAATCGACATCTGGGCCACTAGACTAGGTGTGGCCAGGACTACCTAAATAATCGGACAGGAATGGAGCCAATCCAAGGATTCGGGTCCCAGCGTAGCTTTAAGCCACCGGAACTTAACACAGCGCAAGTAGGAAGGACTCACAGAAAGAAACACCGGTTCTGGCCTCCAAACTATCTGGGATCTGCTGGAGCCCATGACAGCGGAGTCCGGCAGTCCAAAGGTGGTGACATCTCAGTGAGTAAAGAACTATATTTCTACTGACTTCTCCTGAGCATCCCCAGTCTTCTGGAATTCGCTGCCTCAACACGTCAGACTATCTGCTACACTTGCAAGCTTCAAACGGAACTTGAAAACTCATCTGTTCAGAAATGCCTATAATCTACAATGAACTCACTGCTTCACCACCACCACCGTGCGTGCGGAGCTGCCGCCTGACCACCGTGCGTGGCTGCCGCCCAACTTACACCCCACCTACTGTCTCCTCCCCAAAATTCTATAGAAAGTAAGCCCGCAAGGGCAGGGTCCTCTTCTCTCTGTACTAGTCTGTCTACTGTAACTTGTATATGTATTTTGTATGTAACCCCCTTCTCATGTACAGCACCATGGAATCAATGGTGCTCTATAAATAAATAAATAAATAATAATAAATAATAATAACTTTGATAGCAATCCCTGTGTCGCTCCCTTTCTTCACCACCTTCAACCCTGCGCTCCGCTGAAAAATTACTACTACTCCCAACCTTCCTGAGGACCTGAGCTCTGGCTGTGGAGAGCTGTATCAACCTAGCTGCGTCACCATCGGCCCTCAGCGGAAACCTCTTGCTGCGGCGGCTCCTAGTTTAGCCGCACACCACAGGTGGCGTCACGAATAACTACTATCCCCATCATTATCCCCCATTTCTTGACACCGCCGGTGTCATGGAACCGGGCCTAGCTGCTGTGACATCCAACCTCCCTACACCGGCCCGATGACGAGTAACCCCCCCAACCCCGTGGGCGCGTCAGATCCATTTGGAAAATCAGTCTTCTGCAACGGCTATAAGGGTCCATGTGCAGTCCCTGGAGCATACAAACAAAGCATGGACCTATATTTGCTTGTCTGAATGAGTTCTCAATAATGAACCCAGAACTTTATACTCACCCGTCAATTCAGTTCCCAAAGCAGACCTTTTTAAAATTAATTAAGACCCCAGACCAGACTGCTAGAATTATCAGACCTCATACTGGATCTCTAACATTAAAGGCTCATGCAGACAAGCGTATAAATCAGACGTCCTAATTTTTAATCCGCACACAGACCAATGTTATTCAATACGGCCGTTCAAATGAACAATTTTTCTCTCGTTCCGATTGATTGTGAGAAATAAAAAAATCACAGCGTGTACTATTCTTTTCCGAATCTTCAATGCGACTCAGCCACTCAAATCTATGGGTGCTTAAAATAAATCGGAACATCTGTTATAGCGTCTGATTTTTATGGATATATTTCTCTTATAAACCTAGGAAATTTGATTATTTGATATTTGAAATTTGATAGTGTACATTTTTGTTAATGTCGATATTAAAAAATGGATTCCACAAGGTAAAAAACAGACACAGTGAAAATCAATGATGAAATTGGCCTATACGGGATGTCTCAAGTTCTTATATAGTTAAAATTACAAAGTGCTTAGAAAAACAAGCAACTTTGCAATTTACTTTTTATTAGAACTCCTCTCCATTCATAAAATGAAGGGATCGAGTTTACAGTTCATTGCCTAGGTTAGCAGCCATGCCGCTTGCATGCTTTACGCTTTGTGGAGCAGAGTTCCCCAACTCCAGTTCTCAAGAGACACCACCAGAGCATGTTTCCAGGATTTCCTTAGTATTGCATAGGTGTTAATTTAATTACCTACTCAGGTGATGATTCTAACACCTGTGTAATACTAAGGAAATCCTGGAAACATGCCCTGTTGGTGGGACTTAAGGACTGGAGTTGGGGAACACTGCCGTAGAGCCTGATCACGCCACTCTGAAATGAATTTCAGTCTCCCTGCAGAGGCAAAGCTTCTTCATATAGCAGTACCAGAGAGCAACCTGTATGAACCAATGATGTACCCACATGCTCAATCTTCCAACTGCCCCAGGCAACCAAACAACTGAAAGGAACAGGAATGGTGTCCTACTGAAGACAGGAAATTAGAACAATAGTGGAGACCATAGACCAAACCTACTAACTGTAATCAGACCTTAGATCAGCCCCCTAAAATTAGTTTATACCCCAAAACAGACCCCATAAAACTATTCAGAACCCACACTAGGGAAAAAAAGAAATATATATACTCACAGTCTTGGGTCCTTTTCACTTCCATGCACCCTCTACACAACATCCTAATGCCGGCCAGTGTCAGGATCTTGTGTGCCAGGCCTCAGTAGTACTTCCATTCTTGATGGTAGACCTGCTCTCATTGATGCACTGGGGGAGGGGACTGCTCGGACAGCACACTGATCCATAGAGTTGCATTGATACAAACACACACAAGTTTTAAATACAGATTCATGTATCCAATATGCGAGGCTCAGAGGATGTCCTATTCTCATCCTGTTTGCGGATCAGATTCGGCCACTAAAGTCTATGGGAATCTGTGAGACGTGGATGAAACATGGAAAACAGTAAGTGTGCTTCATAGATCCATCAAAGCTTCATCGGCTTTTTATTAATCCATTGCTAAGAGTCAATGGATAAAAAAAAAAGTTAAATCTTCCTGTCTACCTGCTTCAGTGAAAAAAAAAAAAAAATGGAGAAGAAAAAACAAAGCCACTAAGATGAAACTGAGAAAAAAATTGTTCAACTTCTCCCAGGTGGTAAAACTTACACAAATGTGTGAATATAGTCGAATACTAATCTCTACAATACATCTCCCACAGATACACATATTGATAGGATGAGTTGGAGTGGTATTTTCATCTCACTGTCATATATCTATTTTCACTGAGTCAGATGGGACGTTCCTTACAGAAACCTCCAATATTCAATAACAACATAATGAATTTGGGACCTGTAGACGCTGGTAGCCTTGTTCAGCACAAGTATGATGGAGAACTCTCACTGACCCCTTTTTGTGTTTAGTTCCTCAAACCCAACAAAGAAAGACTTGAACTTCATGATAAAATACAATCATGTGCTATGTCCTCTGATCCGAATTGTTGATATTGCAAATGTTTTGGGTCAGCATTGACTAAATTAGACTTCTGCCAACCATTGTCTTTTAGGAAAACACAACACAGCATGTGACCAAAAGTCGGTAAGGGAGGTCGATTGAGTGCTGAAAACATAATGTTCTACATGAGGTACTATTATATTATTTGTTGCCTATTTAGTGCAGCATATGGTGAATAATGAGGAGGCTTGTGTCTATGCCTTGTAGAGGATTTTTCACCACATTTTTCATATTGAACTGGATGCACGATTTATTAGCCGCTGCAGAGCAGGTTAAAACATTTTTTGTTATTTTCTTAATTTCTGTTGCCAAGATATTAGCAATCAAAGTATTTTGCACCTAATGAGTTAATTATTGTTCAAGTCCAAGCAGGTGTTATCAGAGTTTTCATGTGTACGTCTCCCTGTATGATGTGGACCAATCATAAGCAGGCGGAAGAACAGTAGAAAAAGAACACACCCACACCGCAATTTAGGATTCCCAGTATGAGCGGAACCATGGAAGTTTGGTTTGGCAGGTGCAGCCGGACATATGAAAAAGTTTGGATTGGGACCCGGACTTGACCTGAACGCCGATGGTCACTGGATGGTTCAGGTCACTGCCCACATGCAGCTAGTCATAAACAGATCCCGTCCAGGGGCGGGTAGGCGGGGTTTTTTCATTTATTTATTTTTTTTTAGGGGGGAGGGTGCACACTACATCCGATCATGCTGTTGTTACCCCCAGTGAGAGCTGATCAAACACTGCAAGCGGCTCACACTGTGCTGAGCACTGAGCGTACCCGAGCTCAGCGATGCTCACACAAGTGATTTGCATACGTAAAACACCTGATCTTTGAACTTGAACTCTGTTTTTTGTAAATTCTGTGTTTGGTACGAACACCGAACCTTGGGTGGGGGAAGGGCAGCGCAGCTAAGTAAATAAACATATCCAGTGACACCAAGTTCGTAAAAGTCTGACATATTAAACCGTGGAATTAATTAATTGACCCCCTTTGTAAACAGTGTAAAGAGAAAAAAAATAAAATTGTTAGAATTGATTTTTTTGGTCACCTCACATGCCTAAAAAAATGTGATCGTAAACAATCAAAACATGGTATGTATACAAAATTGTTGTCAATAAAACCCATCAGCTCAATGCGCATACAACAATCAATCCTTCAATCAGCCCCATCAACAGGAAAATAAAAATGCTAGGGGTCTCGAAAATGATGACGGAAAGCCAAGAAATTATTTTAATTTTATTATTATTTATTTTATTATTTTATTATTCAGAATTTTGTGTCATCACTTAAAAAAAATCAATCCATGTTTGGTGTCACCGCAATGAGACTGACCTGGACAATCAACAAACGAAAAACAAGCGTTAACTTGCATATTTTTCTCCATTTCATTCCAGTTGGAATTTTTTTTTGCAGTTTTTCAGTACATTGTACGGAAAAATGAATAAGATCATTGAAAACTGTAGCTTGAACAAAAAACAAGCCCTCATATGGTTATGTTAACAGAAAAATAAAAAATATGGCTGTTGGGAGAAGGTGGGGAAAAATGGGCCAGTGGTTGTCTGAGCCATGTTCTGCCATGCTGATAGCAGTTGGGCATGCAAATCATCAGAATCTGCTACTGGCAGCTCCCTTTGCAATTGCCAACCAATAATGTTCAACGTGTACAATGGGAGACAAGAACATTTTGAAAATTGAGCCACAACTAAAAAAAAAAAAATACATAAACATACAGCCCCTCACACAATATGATTCTTCCAAAATCTCTACACAGTTTGATACCACACACAAATTATGATCTCCTAGACAAAGCATAATTCCCCACATCTCCCCACACACGGTATGATTACATCACACACAATATGAACCCCTGAGACCCATAGAGTATGATCTCACATAGCTACACACACGCCATAATACCCCCACAAAATATAATCCCTCACAAAGAATATGATTCCCCATACACAGTGTAATGTTCCACAGCCCCCCACACACAGTATGATGCCCCACAGCTCCCCACACAGTATGATCCCCGCACACTATAATCCCCCCCACACACAGTATGACCCCCACAGCTCCCCACATGCTATAATCCCCATACACACTATGATCCTCCCTACACAGTGTAATTCTCAACAGACCCCCACAATATAATCCCCCACATAGTATGATCCCCATAGGTTCCCTCAACTATGGAAGTATAATCTCTCACAGTAGTCCCCACATGGTATAATGCTCTCAAACATTGTGTATTTTACACATAGTATGATGCCCTCACAGTCCCTCTACAAGTACTGACTAAGTTTAAAAGCCAAGCATCATACATTCCCCTAACTCTGGATCCTGGGGAATCCTTCCACCACTGTGAGTCATGGCACTGGTGGATCATAGTGGTGACATTGTTGGGGAAGACCTCCGGGTCTCTCTCAGGGTCTCGGAGGAGGATTCCATATCAGAACTGTGCAGATGTATATGAATCAGAAGAAATGACCACACAGAGACATATCTCTATATGGGAGAAGCACAGTGCTCTTCTGACCCTTGTAGTCAACATATATGTATGTATATATATATATATATATATATATATATATATATATATATATATATATATATATATATATACTGCTTACTCAATACATCCACGTTATCTCTTAACCAACCAGCTATCTAGGCATAGTTCATTCCTTGTCTGAACAGTCTTAGCAACATTCGTTAGCAAAACATTCAAGTGTGTTTAGACCTAGATGAGAGTCTATGAATGGAACAATGTCAGTTACTTATTCTCTTCTATTCATGAATGTCAGTTACTTATTTGAAACTACAGATATGCATTCTTGTATGAATAGAAGAATGCTAGTTACCTATCTGAAACCACAGATAAGTATTTCTTCCATTCATGAATGTCAGTTACTTATTCATGAACTAAACCTTATTCTACTTAGCCCTGAGCTTAATTTGTTTTGGTTATACATTCCGTTAATATTTCAATTAGGTATATGTTGAGAAGCAATACATAAAACATTCAAAGGACAGATTATCTTATTATTATACCGGACAAACGATTCTTAGCCTAGACCTTCACAACATCATTGCGCTGGGGTACACACAGGACTTTAGAGTTCCGGCGCAATGATGTCACCATGGTCCTCTGCTCACACGTTAGTACCCTGTTCATCACCCTTGCAAAGCAAAAATATATATATATATATATATATCTAATATATAAAGCTGAATGTGTGTGTGTGTGACAGACAGACAGACTAAGGCAATTATATCTAATATATAAAGCTGAATGTGTGTGTGTGTGTGTCCGGGATTGGCATCCGCACCGTCGCAGCTACAGCCACAAAATTTTGCACACTCACACGTATGGACCCCGAGAGCGTCATAGGCTATGTTTCGAGGGGAAATTTTAACCCCACGCTTTACAGTTATTCGCCAAAAAACCTGCCTCCATTAAAGCGAATGGAGCTGGGAGCCACAGTGCAGCCAAAACTTCAGAAGAATGTGCAGCCACGCCCTTATATGGAATGTTGGCGTGTGACAATGCAGCCAGGGATAGAGACATACACAGACAGACAGGGAAAGAGATTGAGACAGACAGGGAAAGAGATTGAGACAGACAGGGAAAGAGATTGAGACAGACGGAGAAAGAGATTGAGACATACGGAGAAAGAGATAGACAGGGAAAGAGACAGACAGACAGACAAAGAGCTAGAGAAAGACAGAGAGATATATACAGAGGGGGAGATAGACAGAGAATGGGAAAGAAACAGAGAGACAGTTACTATCCCGGGCAGCGCCAGGTGCTATGTTGTGAGGCAAAATGTTAACCCTGTGCGTTCCAATTTACCAATCAATTTTGCCCCTATCTACATAATGGGGAAAAAGTGAAACGAAAAGTGTTGGGGGAAAATTGACAGCTGCCAGATGTGAACAAGGGGGACTTAAAAAATGAGAGCGATAGTGCCAAAGAGTATATACCGTACAGTTGCTAAGGTGGGGCCCCGACATGGGATACTCACCACACTCGGGGATATGAACACACATACAAAATGCGCCACACACTACCACGTGCTTGAACACATATACCACCCTCAGCACACATGTCACCACACACACACCAACCTCGCCACATAATCACCCTAAACACACACAAGTCTGGGATTATCCTTCAAAAATAAAAATTGATTAATAAGCAGCCAAACTACAAGAACAACAAATGTACCACATAGGAAATACGGCAGCTGTCAGTCACATGACCTGCCTATATGTGTATGTGTGAGCTAATATATACTGTCAGGGGGGAGGGCTTTCTGTTGCCTGGAGATTTATCAGGCTGCCAATAGCAACCAATCACAGCTTAGCTTCTATTTTGCTAGTTAATTAACCCCTTAACGACCGCGGGCCGTAAAATTACGTCCTAAATGACATAATCTTACTGCCCGCGGTCCTCCGGCGGCAGCATGCCGCGATCGGCACACATCTCAGCTGATTTTCACAGCTGAGATGTGTGCCTGCTAGGCACGAGCAGAATCGTTATCTGCTCGTGCCGATTAACCCCTTATATGGCGCTGTCAATACATGACAGCGCCATTATAAGCGCGATTGCGGTAAGCATTTACTTACCGCCCGAAACCGGAAGTCACGTGACGCGATCACGTGACTCCCGATAGTTGTCATGGTAGCACAGGGTCATGTGATGACTCCTGTACTACACATGACTTGGTTTCACTTTCGCTGTGCCCGGGGCACAGCAAAAGAGAAAGACAGCGTATCTGCTGTTTACAGCCTTCCAGCTGTGATCAGCAGATACTGCAGAGCGATCGGAATGCTGATCGCAATAGCCCCCTAGGGGGACTAGTAAAATAAAAAAAAAAAGTTAAAAAATAAGTTTTAAAAAATTAAAAAAAAACAAAAAAACCTAAAAGTTCAAATCACCCCCCATTCGCCCCATTGAAAATTAAAGGGTTAAAAAAATAAAAAATATACACACATTTGGTATCGCCGCGTTCAGAAACGCCCGATCTATCAAAATATAAAATCAATTAATCTGATCAGTAAACGGCGTAGCGGCAAAAAAATTCCAAACGCCAAAACGACGTTTTTTTGTCGCCACAACGTTTGCGCAAAATGCAATAAGAGGCGATCAAAACGTAGCATCTGCGCAAAAATGGTACCGTTAAAAACGTCAGCTCGAGACGCAAAAAATAAGCCGTCATTGAGCCTAAGATCCCGAAAAATGAGAACGCTACGGGTCACGGAATATGGCGTAAAACGTGCGCCACTTTTTTCGGACAAACTTCCGATTTTTTTTTAACCCCTTATGTAAAAGTAAACCTATACATGTTTGGTGTCTACGAACTCGCACTGACCTGAGGCATCACACCCACATATCAGTTTTACCATATAGTGAACACAGTGAATAAAATATCTCAAAAACCATAGTGCTATCGCACTTTTTTTGCAATTTTTCAGCATTTGGAATTTTTTTGCCATTTTCTAGTACACAATATGGTAAAACTGATGGTTTCATTTAAAAGTACAGCTCGTTCCGCAAAAAATGAGCCCTCACATGACCATATTGACTGAAAAATAAAAAAGTTACGTCTCTCAGAAAAAGAATGGCGAAAAAAAAAAACGGAAAGCGAAAAATCGGCCGGTCGTGAAGGGGTTAATCTGAGCTCTGCAGAGGGCACTGTCACGATGGAGACAAGGTTGAGAAGTTGTATAAAAACAACAATTATTGACAGCACCCACCACGTTTTTCTTATATTTTTGCCTTACAATTGTTTTAATGAGCCATTCTGACGGCTTTAACGAGTTGAGTAGCAGTCTTTATGAGGACTAGCACTTCACTACTACTCTCATCAGAGTTGTGTTTGACCTGCTCAACTCCACTAGGTGAGAAGATTCCATCTACTATTCCCTGTTTTTTATCACTAGGACTTCACAGTGGAGCGCTTTCTTTTTGGTCTTCAGTTCATCACCCTACCATTCTGTAGGTCACAGGCCTAAAGCTAATCTGCAGCCTACACAACGAGAGGCTAACAGTGCCTCCAATAGATACATATTGGTTTGCTTTTTTTGTGGTCAAAAATTATTTATTCCATTTCATTCCAATTCTATTTTTAGAAAAAAAATGTGTCCCGAGGTCCTCTGTTACAACCCACTCAGAGATGTACATAGAAACCTGCCCTTTGCTGTGGGGCCCCAGGGCTGTTATTAAACAATCCATCAGGTTCCTGCAATCGAGTCACAAAGCTCAGTAAGGTGACAAAGTCACTCCTCATCTCACCACATACAGTTGAAACCAGACAATTACATACACTATCTAAAAAGACACATATGAATGTTTTTCTCACTATCTGACATGAAATCAGAATAAACCTTTCCTGTTTTTTTTTTTTTAACTATATTTTTATTCAAATTTTTCAATAACATAACACTGGCATAAGCGAATTCAGCATTGCAAATTCAACATTACATTGTCATGTTTGATCATCCCAAATTCCATACCAATTTTTAAAATCAATAACCGTAACATGGCAAGATAAAGCAAAGCAAAGGAAAGCAGCGACCCCTTAACCCATCATTCTTATCATTCCCCCCATTGAACCCTTGTGAACATGGTAATGACATACAATAAAGAAGTCCCACTCAAATCGGTTATTTCCCCCTCTCCATTTAGTTAGCTTTCAGCCTTTCCTCCCCCACCTCCAAGCCATCCAATGTACCCTTCAATTTTTCAGTATGATACCAGACTGTGTCTTTGAAAGGTGACATAATCCTGACTATCTCCTCCCGAGTACAATAGGCCAGTATGAATTTCTTCCATTTGGTAAAGTGCTGTCGTATTCTATCCGCCCTTCTCTCTGCATCCAATCCTTCTATTTCAAGAAGATGCATGAGCTGACCCAAGATCTCTTCAATCGCGGGGACCCTAGACTCCAACCAATTTTTTAGTATCGCTCTCTTGGCTGCCAGAAGTATCACATGCATAAGTCTGGGTGGGTTAGTCATCTTCCCTTTGGTATCGTTCCCCTCCTCCCAATGGTGAAAAATAGCGAACCCAGGTGAGAGCCGAACTTCAAGACCCCACACCTTTTGTATACAACTTTTGATCTGTGACCATAATGGACTCAAATGGGGGCAGGACCACAACCCGTGAAGGAGATCAGTTCCACTACTCTTACACTTAGGGCAATACGTAAGCCTGTCTGGCTTTGTTGCTGATGGAGGGAGATTGAAACCATAAATTGCCTTGTGCATAATTCTAAATTGGGTTTCTCGCCAATTCTCATTTAAAATTGATTTACGAAGAGCATTCCACCCTCCCCTAATTTTTACCCCCATAGACGGGTCCTCAAATTGTTTTTCCCAAGATTTAAATAAACCTTCCGGGTGCTGTCCTATTAGTAGATCACGTATGGCTCCATAAAGAAAAGAGATAGATGATGAAGTTATTGAGTTCTTTACCAGACAATCAAAAGAGTTAAATACTACCTCCTGGGTCACATCATGCAACTGAGTCATAATACTATATCTCACTTGGTCATATTGGATTACTTGGTTAGGCCGCAGGCCATACTGCGCTATAATTTCGTCTTTACTCAACCATCTAGGCTCTGAGGTGTGCAGGAGATGAGCAACAGTCCTTATACCCCTCACCTTCCACTCTTCAAACAGCTTATTGCTTGTCCCCTGCACAAACTCTGGATTCCCCCATATAGGCAAGTATTTGGATATTTTATGGGGAAGTTTGTAATTTTTCCTCAACGCCTTCCACGCTGCAATCGTGTCTTTAAATAAGGAAGAGTGCTTGACTTTCACTGGGAGATTAGCCTGCCTAGTATGAAGCAATGCCACCAGATCCCAAGGCTGTGCATAGTCTCTCTCAAGCTCTAACGCTGAACCTTTCCTGTTTTAGGTCAATTAGGAACCAAAATAATTTCTATTTGCCAAATGCCAGAATAATGAGAGAAGGTTTTAAGGCATTTTTATTACTTTCTGTAAAGTTAAAAGTTTACATACACTAAGAGTATTATGACTTTAAACAATAATGGACAGCCCATATGATGATGTCATGTCTTTGGAAGATTATGTTAGGTTTATAAGCAACATCTGAGTTAATTAGAGACGCACCTGTGGATGTATTTTAACGCACACCTGAAACACACAATGGGAAAATCAAAAGAAATAAGCCAAGATCTAAGGAAGAGAATTGTGGACTTGCACAAGTCTGGTTCACCCTTGGGTGCAATTTCCAGATTCCTGAAGAGGGACCATTGAGCATCAGTCCCCCTGGCCATGTTCACCATTACAGATGACCTTCCATCTTTGGCATACACCATTAGGGATCATTTTTGGTTATGATTGCAACTGAGTTAAATGGATGGTATTGACATTATTTCCAGACTCTCAGTGACTTTTATGGACACAGCCACCCACATGCACAACTTTCTGCTTTGTAACCTTGTATGTAAGGCGGCTGCAACTTTGGATTGCTGAATATTACACTTCGTATGTGACTAAAAGCATTAGGGGTACTTTGCACGCTGCGACATCGCTACTGCGATATCGTAGGGGTCAAATCGGCGCCAGTAACGATGTCACAACGTGTAAAGCCTAGATGCGCCGATAAACGATCGCAAAAGCGTCGTTGTAAAATAGTGAGTTTATGGAGATTTGATTCATAGACTGGATTACATGCATTCATATAATGTATGTATATTGCCCCATCCCTTTAAGGAGAGTCTGTAAGTTGGAAAATGCTAACCAAGGTTTTTGACATTGTAGAACCAAAGTCATCTGCTAGTTGTTCATCAAAGCCATCTGACATTGTTTGTCAAAGTTGTCAAAGAAGAGCTATATTCTGTTTGGAATGTTGGGCTAAGAGCTGAAATAGCTATGAGAAACGTCTTACTGTTACTCTAAGGTCAAAGTTCAGCGAGCTTCAAAGGTTTATAAATAAGTTGAAGTAGGTTTTGTTACAAGTCTCTAGTGCGCAGGTACACTTATTTCGTGGGTAAAATGTACCACGTGACATGATGTAATGCTCAACCTAAAATAAGGATAGTTAGTTTTTGTGTTACCATGTAAAGAGATAAGGGCTATCAGGAGGAGGGGTTTTGGGTTATAAAAGAAGCCCACACTTCAAAGGTAGTGGAGAAGGAGGGAGAGGCAGAAGGTGACAGGAGAAAGACGGACCCATCTACAGACCATCCCGAGACGGCTTACACACTACAGCGATGTAAGAGATATGAACTGTTATTTTTTCTATCTGTCTATCCATCTATTAACTCAAGCCAAGACAGTTATTTTTCTCTAATGACTGTAACCCTCCAACTCTTATCTGAATAAATTCATAATATGTTTTTGACCTATCTTCGCTCCAATCATTTATATACTGGCTATGCAGTTGTCGCCGTAAACCCATTATTTAACATTTGGCGAGCACCAGCCTGAATGATTGTGAAACACAGCTGTTTTCTGTGAGAGGTGATTTTTGTCACGCTGCCTATTCTTGCAGAAGGACTCTTTTTTTTTTTTTCTCACGTCATTCCCTGCCTTTGTCCGAGAAGGGGGGGTCTGTGGGTCTGTGAGTAATTTCTGTCCAAGCTGCAGGCGAACGACGATACACTGTGTCCACATCAGAACCTAAGAGAGGGTTAACGTGACAAGCTGCACGGAGGTCGTATGTGTCAAAGCCATTCCAGGACCATCCATCCAGTCGGTTGGAGCCATCTGAGGACCATCCATCCATAAGACGGTTGAAGCCATTCCAGGACAAGCATCACATATTGGTGAGAAATGGATTTTATTCATCATTATTCTAGTAACTGTCATGTAGAGTATTCTTTTGACCATACACATAGTGACGCACAGTTATGGTCAAATCTGTACCGGCAATGTGAACTTGAGAATACTAAGCTAGATAAAAAGTTTTTTACTATGAATCGGTTACAGAAAAAGATACAGAATGTATTGGGTATGGTATACACTTACAACTCCATGGTGGGTGGGGCACAGCCATATGCACACACTATCTGCATGGTGACTGACACACCCATAACAACAGACACACCCAATACAACAGACACACACGTCACAGATTCAGAAGCAACAGATTGTCCAAATTGTTCGATATTAGCAGAACATATCGAACATCTGGAGGATCAGTTGGAAACAAGAGCAGATTTAATATCAAAACTACGGAAAGATATTAAATATGTATCTGTTAATATGAGACAGAACAAGACAGATGCTTCCGCATCACCTGGTTCAGGTTCAGACATCCCGGACAGGCTGGATACGGCCGAGGACGAGAGTCTGAATGAGGGGGAACTTCGGAAAAAGAAGTTACATGATAAGGCCGCCCGTCTTAACATTAAAATCCATGACCAACTAATGAAAATCATTAAAGACATACCGAAATATGATGATAAAATGGACGCCTTCAATAATGCGGACATTTTTGAGTCACATTCCGATAAATATAATCTAACAAATGAACAGAGAAACAAGATTTTCAGGGTATGGCTTCCCTCCCACATGGCAAAAAGGTTACAAGCAACACCTAGGACAGGCGAACACAATGACCTGATCCATGACACAAAGGAAGATAGGCTGAGACAGTTAATTCTCTTTACCACAGGAGAGTCTACCCCAACAGTCGAATTGTTAGAAAACCTTATGACACACATACAGGAGGATCCGTTTGTCTTCTTAGTGAAATTCGAGCAAGGATATCATTTGATAATGGAAATCGGATCTGATCAAGAACCGCCTTCCATGATCAAGGCCTTTGTTAAAAAGTTTAAATATTTGGACCCTGCTTCATTCGAAATAGCTTCTAGGATGGAAAATCTACAAGAGGCCACATCATTTATTGATAGAATACGTAGACGAATGAAGCAAAATCAGGTAAAATCAAAAATAGCCATGATAGAAGGGAACACTGACACATTAGTATCCCAGGAAAAACAGATCAAAAACAACAAAAGACCGGTGTTGAATTCTAAAAACAAGAATTCAGGGGGGGGTAACAGGAAAAGCACAATTCATTGCTTTTTTTGCGGCCAACCCGGACACCTGAAGTGGGAATGCAAGAAATTCCTGAGGGCGGGAGCTGAGGAAAGGCTGGGTAAGGAAAATGGACTGATGCCAAACACATCCAGTGCACCTCCCCCATCTTCAGCACCTCCACCATTATACACGCCCACTCATACTGACAACAGAAATAACCAATCGCCATATATGCCCACTCATACTGACAACAGAAATAACCAATCACCATATGCACCTCTGACCAGACAGATAAGAGAAATGACCATACAGGGATTGGATGGAAGGGGCAAGACACCTGCTGCTCTTCTCCCTTCTCCATCCTCCTGACTAGCAAAGCCGGTCCCCAGGCTCCATCCACTGGAATTTGTCACTCGAGTTTCAATGGATAGCTGTGGTCGACCATTTTTAAAGGTAAATCTTGAAGGTCAGGAAGTAACATTTCTCCTTGATACAGGTGCGCAATTGAGTGTCACAAATGTTGATTTACATTTAAAGCCAGATTCCCCTGTATGTACAATTGTTGGTTTCAGTGGTAAAAATGGAACAAAGGTGACTTTAGCGCAGGATGTTTCTTTGGAAATACCTGGTTTTTTGAAAACGAAAATGGATATTTGGTGTTGTCAGGATACTGAGAATATAATTGGCACTGATTTTATGGAAAAGCATGGCTGGATTATTGATTTGGGTAACAAAACAGTTTGGAAAGATTCTAACGGTTGTAAGGCGGTAGTTATTGATCCAGATGAATATAGTCATGTCGGGACCATTTGTTTGACCGATGTAGTGTCAGCAGATCATTTGTGGCCTGAAACTGGTGGTGATGAAGTATTGACTGAGTTAGTACAGCGGTTTCCTTCTTTATGGGCTCAGTACAGGAATGAGGTTGGAACAATGAAGGATGTAGTTGTCAAAATTGAAGGCCGAGATCCGCCTCCACAGCGTCAGTATAAGTTGCCTCCGGAGTCAGTTGCTCCGATGTCGAAGATTATACAGGAATTGTTGGCTCAAGGTGTAATACGTAAGGCAAATTCTGTCTGTAACAATCCATTGTGGTGTGTTCTGAAAAGCGATGGTAGCTATAGGATGTTGTTGGACTTGAGGATGTTCAATAAGTGTACTCCCAATGTAGCACCGATTGTAGCTGATACACATGACATGATGTCGAGATTGGATGCTAAGGCAAGGTATTTCTCAGTATTGGATATCAGTAATGGTTTTTTCAGTATACCGATTGAGCAAAGTTGTCAATATAAGCTTGCATTCAACCACCTCGATCAGCAATTTGTATGCTGTAGGCTTCCTCAGGGGGCTAGTATGTCGCCAAGTATTTTTCATCAGGCGCTAGCGAACGTTTTGTCGAAATTTTCTCGTCCAGAATGTTTATTGCAATATGTGGACGATATCTTGTTGAGCACGGAGGATGAGGAGATGCACGTGATCTTGCTTGCAGAATTGTTTGAGCTGCTGCATGATGCAGGTTTAAAACTGAATACCAAAAAGGTCAAGCTGATGCAGACTGAGGTCAGGTTTTTAGGAGTTCTGCTAAGTCCAGGTACACGGCGACCCCTACAGGACAGAATAGAGGCAATTGCATCTCTTCCAATTCCAACATCACACAAGGCACTAAGACATTTTTTAGGACTTGTAAATTACTCAAGGGATTTCATTGAAAATTTTGCTGACAAAGCCAGACCTTTGTATGATCTTTTAAAAGGTGACAATGATGATTATTTTGGTCCCTGGATTGTTGAACAGGAAAAAGCCTTCACACAATTGAAACATGATCTACAACACGCACCTGCGTTAAGTATGGTGGAAAAGAACGCACCTTTTGCGCTTCAAGCACACACTTCAGAGACAAGTGTCTCTGTGGTTTTGCTGCAGCTGCAAGGGGGGGAATGGAGAATCTTGGGGTACTTCTCTAAGCTTCTCTCACCTGTTGAGAGGGGGTTTGAGGTGTGCGCAAGACACCTGGTGGGAGTGTATTTTGCGATAAAAATCACTCAACACATCATCGGGTTCCAAAAGGTTATTCTCCAAACGCCACATTCCACACTGAAACTTCTCTTTGAGAAAAACATCCCAGGTGTGTCAAATCAGAGATTTGCCCATTGGTTGCTCTCATTGTCTCCAAATCAAATTGAGGTAGATTATAAGGCCAAGTATGTTCTTCCTCAATTGATGCAGTATGAAGGACAAACCCATGATTGCATAGAAACGTTCCATGAACCAAGTCCATCTCTTTTCAGACGACAGTCGGAAGACGCAGATGAACCTGTGTTTGTAGACGGTTCTAGATTTTTTCTGGAAGGACACTATCACACAGGATATGGAATTTTCTATTCCAAGCGAGGACAAGTGGTAAAACATAAGTTACCGAGTCATTTCTCAGCTCAAAGGGCAGAGATAGAAGCGGTAAGAATGGTCCTACAGCTGAATGAAGCTGATGATCAAACTCCAATGGTAATCTACAGTGATAGCTCCTATGTTGTCAGATCCCTAACCGATTACCTGCCTGTTTGGGAAAGGAGAGGCTATGTGGACTCGTCCAACAAAGTCTTGTTGCACCGCGAAACGCTAGAATCAATTTTTGAGATGGCATCTAGGGCCCCAAATAGATTTGCTATAGTGAAAGTCGCAGCACATCAAAGATCTGATGATGAGTTATCTGTAGGTAATGCTACCGCAGATGCTCTAGCCAAAGAAGCTGCCCTGACAGGAGAGGAAGTGTTTGACTCTGAACCCTCTGAGAATTCAGCGGTTCAGAGAACAGACACGTACATACCTTCATTTGCAGAAGAACAGAGAAAAGATCCTTCTCTTGTTATTTTTCTGGATGATCCAAAGCCTCCTTTCATCTGTGAAAATGGGGTTTTGTGTCACAGTTCAAATGAAGAATTGCGTCCAGTTGTACCAAAACATCTACAGGTAGAATTCACTCGATACAACCATGAGAGTTTAGGTCACTTGGGACAACAGAAATTGTTAGTCATTCTCAAGGAGAAATTTTATTGGGAAAAAATGGACGAAACAGTTCAAAGTGTTGTACTATCATGTCTCATTTGTGCCCAAATAAATCCAAGACCTAAAGGACAGAAGCCACCACTTCTACGAATCGCACCTGCAGATGGTCCATGGTCTACACTGCAGATAGACTATATTGGTCCTTTACCCTCAGGTAAACATGGTCTCAGGTATGCATTGATTGTGGTAGATGTGTTCTCAAAATGGGTAGAAATATTACCTGTTAGGAAAGATGATGCTTTGTCCACAGCAAGGGAATTGGTACAACATGTCTTTTGTACTTGGGGGATCCCAAGGATGATTACCTCCGATCGAGGTAGCCACTTCACAGGTAAAATCATGCAAACTGCTTGTGCTATTCTAGGGGCGCGACAGCAATTTCATGTCCCCTATCATCCACAATCTGCGGGAATTGTGGAAAGAATGAATAGGACAATCAAGTCCAGAATTGCAAAGATGCTTTTGGACAAAGGTAACACTTGGGTTGACAAGGTACCTTTCATACTGATGAGTATAAGAGGTTCAATCTCTTCTACAACTCAATTCACTCCGTTTGAGTTGATGACGGGAAGAAAAATGCCATTGTGGTTCCCACATGAGCCATTTTTATCCACTCCACAAAAAGATGCTATCTCAAGGTCCCAATGGTTGAGATCGCTACAGGAGAACCTGAAAGCGATTCTGCCATATGCGGCATCAAGAATGCAGAAAATGGAGCCACCCTATGAGTCCAAATTCAAGAAAGGTGCTCTAGTGATGATCAAAACCTTTCGCAAGAGTGGTCCATGGGAGTGTAATTGGGAAGGTCCTTTTGAAGTCCTTGAGACTATGGGACAAGTCATGATTCTTGTGCACCGAGTGTCAAATGTGGTAAAAAAGACCCGGAAAACACAAAAAGTGTGGGTTCACGTTGACCAGTGCAAAATATTTGTGACAAAATAATGATACTGCATTTCTTTCCAGGAAGAAATGGATTCCTATACGAACTGGAATAAAGAACCTAAAGACTGTGAAGGAAAGATGACATCAAGCCTTCTGGAGAAAGAACATCTTCCCAAGCTCAAGACAAGCTTCTACGTGATGGGATCTACGTTCCTGCTGCTTTGCTTTATTTTCGTCATTGTTTACATGTTACATCAAGGAACAATCGCCAATGATGTGAATGAACAGACTAGAGAGATTCAACATTCTCGAAGACCAAGAGGATCAGATACACGGAACTTACTGACAGAGAACATCACGGACGATTCTGTGGAGATAACAGGAAATATCTGCATGGGATATGGAACAAAATGTTGCATTGAATTACATTTCATACACGACACAGACATAATATTACATGCGATTGCAGGACCTAAAACTAGATTCACACAATTACAAGGAGAATATGTACACAATAATAAAACTGGTACATGGGAATGTTCTCCTACAGATGTACTATACTGGAACATAGAGATCAGAGGTGATGAACCTGCTGTATGGTCCGGTGATATTACAAATGACATGATTGCAAAGGGAAAGTTTGGAAGATCCAAAACAGAAATTTTGTTAAAAACTCAGGTTTTTGGGAAAATTCTGGATCCTTCTTTACTCTCCATCACAGAAGGAGATAAAGATTGGGTCAAAACATGGAATTTCCAGATAACACGGGAACCTGTGCAAGTTCAGGTATCTGTAGTGTTTACCGTTACTAACACTATAGTTCCGGAAATAAGGGTTTCACCACAGACAGTACATAATAAAGTAAATACATTACCCATAATGTTAAAATGTAACACAAGGTTGAAATTGCCTTCTGAGTCTTTGTTGACATGGACCAAAAATTCATCATTTTTGGGAAGTTTTTTAAACAGTCCAACTAATGTCATTCACAGAGGTCAGATTGGTAATATCAGGTGGATGGATGATACGTTCATTTTTTCCATAGAAAATCCATCTTCCAGGGACTCTGGAATTTACCAGTGTTGCGTTGAAACAAAGACACATTACAGACATTGTAAAGACGTTAGTGTGAATATTTGGTCAGCAGCAGATAGTGCATGCACAGACACGAGGTTCATGCCATCTACTCCTTTCCAAATTAATCAATTTCAGTCCAAGTCCTTATTAAGGGATGGAGAATTTATGACCATGGTGTGGACTTTCAATATGTCTCATTGGAAGATCTCTACCAGGTTTCCTCAGTGTCAATCACATCTCATAAACATGGAGATGGGGATAGAACAATGGTTTGGGAAAAGAACTACTCAGACTAGGAGTAAGAGAGGAGTGTTAGAAGGAATTCTGGGAGGAATTGGGACAGTGGGAAGTCTGACTAATGCCATGAATATACAGACACTTAAGTCAGATTTGGATAATATTGGTTTTATTGGAGGAAAAGGTGTAAAGGTTCAGAAGAGTCTGAATCAACTTCTTGAAAAGATGGTAATGAATACAGCTGCTGTACTAGGCTCTTCCGTGTCACATCTACAGGATGCTACATTAGCTCTCGTGGAAAGCACACACGAAACACAAGTGGCTAAAGCGTGCCTGGAGATACAGGTAGAGTACTCTTCTAATTTAAAGTTGATTGCACAAGCTTTACAGAGTGGAATTACTCCACTGGGAATACTGCGAAATTTACCTGTAGAGTATGATTTTGCATTGAATCATACGGATTTGTGGGTAAATAAGTGGTTAGGATGTGAACGAAACATTTGTGTTGGCACATCGCTAATCCCAGTGATTGGAAGAGAGGGAACTATTGTTCCTGTTACAGTTTTGGGTATACCTGTGAGCAACACACAACAAGTGTTCTATCAATTGCAGTACACAGATTTTGCATTTGATGGAGTGAACACTGAACAAGTAGACATTTCTTCATGTTTGCATTTTGTTTCTAAGGTGATGTGTTTACCTGGACAGGATAAGGTGATTTATCATTCATGTTTTCATAATCATTCTTCTTGTCATGCGAGAATAGAGACTGTACAGACACTACATGATCTGGTGACTCCAGTAAGTCCAACTAAGATATGTTTTCAGGTCATGTCTGAGACAGAGAAGGTTTCTGTTTTCTATTCTGCTTGTGTACATAAGGAAAACCTACCTATGGGTTTGTATTGTATAGAAGGAAATGTGAGGTCTCTTTCAAAGAAGGAAGGAAGTTTTAATATCACTTCTATAGGAAAGAGAAACTTAACGGCATTTCCGATACAATTCAATTTATCACAGATAAATGATTTTCCTTGGGATATGTGGACAAGTGAAATAAAGAAAGACAAGGGTTTGTTAGATTTATTAACGAAACAGTTAAAGGAAGCAGAAATTATATTTAGGCATGAACAAGGTGAATTAAGTGATATTGAACACGAATGGAATGGAATGTCAGGTAGAACTTGGTGGAAGAGTTTTAGCAAATCTGTACATTCCTGGTCTCAGTCATCTTTTCAGTCAGCGGTTGGTAATGTTTTATTTAATCCCATCATAATCATATTTTTATTAGTTTTGATGTGTATTATATATCAAGTTTTTGTGATGTGTAGAATTCAGAAGATATATAGGAACATAAAAATAGAAATGAAAAAGGAAGATAACATTCTTAGAGGAATGTTAAATCGCAAGATGACTTTTTGACAGAAAGTTGCAGATTGGTTTATCAAGTCAAATATTGGTCTAGAATTTCCAACAAGAATGTATGTGATACGAATGATGACACGATTGAGTTAGGGTTTCCCGGGGTTCATCAAACTGCCATATAAGGGGGGACTGTAAAATAGTGAGTTTATGGAGATTTGATTCATAGACTGGATTACATGCATTCATATAATGTATGTATATTGCCCCATCCCTTTAAGGAGAGTCTGTAAGTTGGAAAATGCTAACCAAGGTTTTTGACATTGTAGAACCAAAGTCATCTGCTAGTTGTTCATCAAAGCCATCTGACATTGTTTGTCAAAGTTGTCAAAGAAGAGCTATATTCTGTTTGGAATGTTGGGCTAAGAGCTGAAATAGCTATGAGAAACGTCTTACTGTTACTCTAAGGTCAAAGTTCAGCGAGCTTCAAAAGGTTTATAAATAAGTTGAAGTAGGTTTTGTTACAAGTCTCTAGTGCGCAGGTACACTTATTTCGCGGGTAAAATGTACCACGTGACATGATGTAATGCTCAACCTAAAATAAGGATAGTTAGTTTTTGTGTTACCATGTAAAGAGATAAGGGCTATCAGGAGGAGGGGTTTTGGGTTATAAAAGAAGCCCACACTTCAAAGGTAGTGGAGAAGGAGGGAGAGGCAGAAGGTGACAGGAGAAAGACGGACCCATCTACAGACCATCCCAAGACGGCTTACACACTACAGCGATGTAAGAGATATGAACTGTTATTTTTTCTATCTGTCTATCTATTAACTCAAGCCAAGACAGTTATTTTTCTCTAATGACTGTAACCCTCCAACTCTTATCTGAATAAATTCATAATATGTTTTTGACCTATCTTCGCTCCAATCATTTATATACTGGCTATGCAGTTGTCGCCGTAAACCCATTATTTAACAGTCGTAAATCGGTGATCTGTATAGCGTCGGACATTTTAATAATGTCGCACTAATAGGAGATACGATGTTGTTCCTCGGTCCTGCGGCAGCATACATCGCTGTGGGTGAAGCCGCAGGAGCGAGGAACATCTCCTTACCTGCCTCCACTGGCTATGCGGAAGAAAGGAGGTGGGCGAGATGTTTACGTCCCGCTCATCTCCGCCCCTCCGCTTCTATTGGCCACCTGGCATGTGACATCGCTGTGACGCCGCAAGACCCGCCCCCTTAGGAAGGAGGCGGGTCGCCGGCCATAGCGACGTCGCAAGGCAGGTAAGTGCGTGTGAAGCTGCCGTAGCGATAATGTTCGCTACGGCAGCTATCACAAGATATCGCATGTGCGACGGGGGCGGGTACTATCGCACTCGGCATCGCAAGCATCGGCTAGCGATGTCGCAGCGTGCAAAGTACCCCTTAGAGCTTGGCTCTCCATGGATTGGACACAGTTTACTCGCTATGGGTTTGCTCACATAAGTGTATACATCAGACAAGGGCTCTCCGATGTTTTATCAGATAGCACTCGGACTAGTGTTATACTATGAGGAAGTGTTGATCAATGTTTTTTTCTCTTTTCAAATGGTCATGAGAAAAAAACTGCACCATGCTGCACAAATCAGATGACACGCACCCATGCAAGTCTGTGGGTGCATGGAAATCATCCAACTGTACGTTTCCGCAGACTCATAGAATGGCGAAGACGGAGAAATTTTGTTCTCCATCTTCTGCTGACAGTGTGCATCCGAGAAAATCAGATTGTAGTAATTGGGCATTCTGATCAGACTTTGAGCCGAGCATCATTTGCATAATTGATCCGATGAGAGATCATAAACTTGTGTGACCACAGCCTAAAGAGAAGAATCCCAGAGAATGTGGAGGCACTAATGTTAAGCATACATGACTAATCAAATAGTGTAGACGTGGCGCAGACACCACTCATGGAGAAGGTGGTAATGACAGTGTTAGACTTTCACGGGCTCCCCGTCTGCCAGGCTCTTTTCTTCTGAATGTAATAACAGGAGGCCTTAGTGTAAGCGAGCCCTTGTGCTTCCACAGATCGTGTTGAACTTGTTTGGCTGGATTGATGGAGGAGAATAAACAAGCTTGCTGAGCCTGACGCACGCTGACATCATCGCAATCACAAACCATGCAGCCAATTTACCTGGGCTAAAAATAAATCAATCTCAAATCACAGAGCTCTGAATTCAATTCACACAGTGGGAGATGTAACTACAAAAAAGAACAGATCGATGTGTGTCCCTAGGAGAAGCTTTAACCCCTCAGGCAATGGCTGCTCTTTACGTCTGACTCTTTTAAGACTGGGAAACGTATAGTGATCAGCCATGCAATTAAGACCACTGACAGGGGCAATAACTAACATTGACTTTCACCTCCTCACACAGACACTTATCGGGGGTTAGTGGCAACAGAGAATAATCAGATATGGAGGATGATGTGTTAAAAACAGGAAAATGGACAAATGAAAAAATCTGAGCAACTATCACTGGGGCCAATTAAGGCTAAGGCCACACAGGCATTTAGCATCCGATGCGAGACCATTGGATACGTTATTTCGTAATGCTAATGACCCCCCCGCTCCCATTCTGCTGCGAGTGTAATTATAGCATGATGCAATCCTGCGATCAGAGCCCAGCTGCAGAGGAAAGAGGCACTAATCTCCCTATCTCCTCCATTATCAGCTGATGCGATTATCGCACTGCACTCTGGTGTCATCCAAGTGCAATGTGATGTTTCTCTCGCACCCATAGACTTGTATGGGTGCGAGTGTAAATAGAACGGATTCCACCCGCAGCATGCTGGGACTGTTTTCTCGGTCAGATTAGGGCTGAGAAAGAAAAAAAAAAAAGCGCACATGAGAGCGAGCCCATAGAGTAACATTGGTCCGAGTGAAATGCGATTTTTTTATCGCATTCCACTTGGTCCGTTTTAGTCGCCTGTGTCCTTACCCTTAGAAAACTAAACAACTGGGATACAGCATCTCCAAAACATCAGGGCTTGTGGAATGCCTCCAGTAGGCATTGGTTAGTACCTAACAAAAGTCAAAAGTGCTCCGGGGAAGGATTTCGGGTGAGGTTCGAAGAAAGAAATGGGACACTCAACGATGCAAAACACTTCTTTACTGTATCTTCATATTACAAGCTGTGGTGCAGGTGTGCAGGGGGTGGAGGGGTGAGGGCACCAAGTGGACTGCTTGACAGCTGCACCCCCCACACATCCACACCACAGCTTGTAACATGAAGATACAATAAAGAAGTGTTTTGCATCAGTGAGTGCCCTTCTGATTTCTTTCTTTGAAGGGTATTGGTTTCTTAATTGTCCCGAGAGGGTTAAAGATCACTGTCAGTCTAAAGCCCGCTTTACACGCTACAATATATCTTACGATGTGTCGGCGGGGTCACGTCGTAAGTGACGCACATCCGGCATTGTAAGGTACATTGCAGTGTGTGACAGGTACGTGCAATTGCGATTGAACGTTAAAACGTTCATCGCATACACGTTGTTGAATCCTGACGAATTGCACGTCAGGTTGTTCATCGTACCCGGGGTAGCACACATCGCAGTGTGTGACACCCCGGAAACATTGAACAGATCTTACCTGCGTCCTGCGGCTCCCGCCGGCAATGCGGAAGGAAAGAGGTGGGCGGGATGTTTACGTCCCGCTCATCTCCGCCCCTCCGCTTCTATTGGCCGGCTGCCGCGTGACGTCGCTGTGACGCCGAACGTCCCTCCCACTCCAGGAAGTGGACGTTCGCCGCCCACATCGATGTCGTATGGAAGGGTAAGTACGTGTGACGGGGGTTAATCGTTTGTGTGGCACGTTCAACAAATTGAACGTGCCACACATATGATGGGGGCGTTGCAAATCGCATACGATATCGTATGCGAAATTGCAACATGTAAAGCAGGCTTTACTCACTCACCCTGCACCTTTCGGGTATATCACACCATAGAAGCAGAGAAGGAATCCTTGGTGTGGTTACGGTCTCCTTTTTTTATTATTATTGCTAGGATTTCAGGTGACCCAGCAAGTGTCATGGGTGCCCAGAGCTCATTGACAAAGCCTGGCTGGACCGATGCGATACAAGAACTACTGTACCATAAATTTCTGAAAAAGCTACTGGTGGAATATACATAGGTGTCAGGACACTCAGAGCAGTGCAGCTTTCTGCATATTGTGCTGCTGACTAGTCATGAGCGCCATCCAGCCTCCAATGGCATCAGATCCAGACCATAGCGCACTGGAGAAAGTGGTCTGGGCTAATAATTCATGTTCTCTCGGCTACAGAATGTCACTGTCCCCACAATCTACATTCCCTATCAGGATGTCAGGGAGAACACACAAATTCCTTAAATATTGTCCTTAGTGGGATTTGAACCCAAGACCCCAGTGCTGCAAAGTAATAGAGCTGACCACGGGGCCACCGTGCTGTCCACATGCAATCGGCATGAAAAATGTACATTGGACGTCAGTCACATATCCGTGTGTCACGTCCTAGTGCTTTTTTCTCGGACAGCCCACAGAGCCATAGGGTCTGTCCGCATGTTGCTTTTTTCTTGCATTTTAGGGCTCAGTTAGACGACCGTTCCGTCTGTCCTGTTCAGTTCCTGTTTTTTTGCGGACCCACTGACAGCACCAACTTTTCAATGTCTTCTGTGTAGGATCGGATGGCACACGGAAACACTTCTGTGTGCATCCGATCCTACAAAAAAAACACATCAGATGCCATATGTCCATTCCGTTATTATTGAACATGTCCTATTCTGTTCCGTAACAACGGACTGTGACTCAATACAAGTCAATGGGCCCGCAAAATCCCCGGAAGCCACACGGAAGCACTTCCATGTGACCTCCGTCGGGTGACCCTACAGTCTGTGTCCTGCTCCCGCACCAGCCCAGCGGCTGCCCGCACTGCAGTGTGTCAGCATATGCCCGCACTGCAATGCCAGCATATGCCCACACTGCATTGTGTCAGCAAATGCTCGCACTGCATTGTGTCAGCATGACCCCCTTATTGGATTACGCCTGACCCGGATTTGATTATTCTTTCCAATAAATTGGTGAAAGAGGGAATGTGTTGGGGAGTGTTTTTTCAAATAAAAATATGTTTGTCGTCTATTATTTTTTTTTTTATTACTGTCTGTGTTTGTGCTGTCGGGTATCTGATAGACGCCGTGACATTACTAACCCCAGGGCTTGATGCCAGGTGACATTACATATCTGGTATCAACCACATATATTACCCCGTTTGCCACTGCAGCGAGGCATCAGGATGAGCTGGGGAAAAGCACCAGGATTGGCGCATTTATGGATGCGCCATTTCTGGGGTAGCTGCGGCCTGCTATTCTTATGCTTGGGAGGGTCCAAGAACTGCGGACCTCCCTAGTCTGAGAATACCAGACCACTACTGTCTGCTTTACCTTTGCTGGTGATTCAATATGGGAGGGGCCGCACGTTTTTTGTTTTAAATTTATTTAATTTAAAATAACAGGGTGCAAGATTACAAAATGCAGGGGAGTGGGACATGATATATGTCTTTTTGTGGGCCACAAAAAAAACGGAAGTCACACGGATGACACACGGCCCGTATACGGAACGGATGTCACAAGGATGCATCCGTGAAAAAACAGGACCGTTTTTTGCGCACTGCAAAAACGGTACGGTCGTGTGAATATAGCCTTAAACTGCACTGTGTCATTGACAAAATGCATGCGTTTTGCTTCCCCAGCAAAGTCTATGAGAAATCAAAAATTCCATGTGCATGTTGCCTTTTTTTTTAGGCAGCATTTTGTTTGACAAATATTTGTCAAAATGGTAACCTAAAAAGAAAAAAGCAGCATGTCACTTCATCGCGTTTTGTGAACATTTTCCACTCATTGACTTCTCAATCTCAAAACGCACTGTCCAAAACGCAATGAAAAAGCGGGGAAAATGCGGTCAAGATGCATGTATTCTGACTGCGTTTTTTTTGTCGAACACGTTTATGTAGCACCCCATGAGGCAGGTGGTTACCTACTCGTTGCTGGGCCATTGCGGGTCGGGTCAGGAGATGTCACAGATGGCCTTGCCCGGTTCCGTTGCCCCGAGGCGTACAGTAAATGGTGGGGAAAGTGGAGTGTTGGGGAAAGTTTGTCATGACGCCACCTGTGGTATGCGGCCAGGGAGTAGCCGCAGATGCAGAATTCCTTACCGGGGCAGGTGTTATGGCAGCCAGGATGGTGTCGCTCCCCACATGCGGAGCGAGCCCCAGGTGGATGACGGGGGAATGGCAGTCCCCTGGGAGCGCCGAAGCACGGAGCGACGGCGTCACTAATGAGTCTGAGTCGGCAAGTTTGAAACATTGAAGTTGCTGCGCCGCCCATAAAGGGAAGAAATAATGTTTGGGTTTAATGCATAACAAAAATGCGGTGATCACTGTAAAATGTTGCGGCCCCAGGTGTAGTACTTATCCCGGGTTCAATTCCGGTTTCCACTCACACAAACATACAGTCAATGGGATCTCTCTGCCTGTGCGGTGACTTTCTATCCCCCTCGGTGGGCTGTTGTCTTCAGTCGAGACTTGGGTGGGAAAGGACCTATAGTTCAGACCTCAATCAGTGAATTAACTCAGTCCAGTGGCTTCTGGACCTCGTTTCAGGGTCTGTGTACCCTCCTGTGTGCTCCGGGTGCCAGTCGGTTCCCCGGTTCGGTACCGGCGGGCCACTACCCTGTCTCGGTTCCATCTGGCCGTCTTCCCGACTCCTGCAGGCTAAGGCCACCGTCTGCCTCCTAGCCAGAGGTGACTGGGCTCCGACCCAGACACCTGTTGTTAGTCTGCTGCACTTGAACTCTCCGACTCCACTCCTCAAAACTGACTAAACTTGACTGACCGGTTTCCTGCCTCAGGCCTTCTGGACTCCTCGGTGGGCGTGCCAACCGCCTGGCTCCGCCCCAATGAGGGAGGAGCCAGTGTTTGGCTGGTGTTACCTGTGTGGGACTGGTGTTATGCAAGGGCCCACCTGTGACTACCTGGCTAGTCCAGGGCGTCACACAAGTCCTAACAGAGCCATCTTTTTGCAGCCCGTTGTCTCGGCAGCCCAGGGTGACCCATTCACCTCCATTATGTCACCCCCACAGCCTACACCTGACGGCTAGGGCTGTGCTCACATAGTGCCCTTATAACTCTAATAGCACCCTGTAATTATACCATACAGGCGGGGCACACGTTCTCCATGGCTCCTCTCATTGGTATGTGTGGCATGTAACCCTACTGCCCACCACCTCAGGGGCACTCCCGTCATGGAGACGCTGCACCTGCTCACACCATGGCCCGCTCCATGTGGAGGCGCTGCACCTGCTCACACCATGGCCCGCTCCATGTGGAGGCGCTGCACCCGCTCACACCATGGCCCGCTCCATGTGGAGGCGCTGCACCCGCTCACACCATGGCCCGCTCCATGTGGAGGCGCTGCACCCGCTCACACCATGGCCCGCTCCATGAGGAGGCGCTGCACCCGCTCACACCATGGCCCGCTCCATGTGGAGGCGCTGCACCTGCTCACACCATGGCCCGCTCCATGTGGAGACGCTGCACCTGCTCACACCATGGCCCGCTCCATGAGGAGGCGCTGCACCTGCTCACACCATGGCCCGCTCCATGTGGAGGCGCTGCACCTGCTCACACCATGGCCCGCTCCATGTGGAGGCGCTGCACCTGCTCACACCATGGCCCGCTCCATGTGGAGGCGCTGCACCTGCTCACACCATGGCCCGCTCCATGTGGAGGCGCTGCACCTGCTCACACCATGGCCCGCTCCATGTGGAGGCGCTGCACCCGCTCACACCATGGCCCGCTCCATGTGGAGGCGCTGCACCCGCTCACACCATGGCCCGCTCCATGTGGAGGCGCTGCACCCGCTCACACCATGGCCCGCTCCATGTGGAGGCGCTGCACCCGCTCACACCATGGCCCGCTCCATGTGGAGGCGCTGCACCCGCTCACACCATGGCCCGCTCCATGTGGAGGCGCTGCACCTGCTCACACCATGGCCCGCTCCATGTGGAGGCGCTGCACCCGCTCACACCATGGCCCGCTCCATGAGGAGGCGCTGCACCCGCTCACACCATGGCCCGCTCCATGTGGAGGCGCTGCACCCGCTCACACCATGGCCCGCTCCATGTGGAGGCGCTGCACCTGCTCACACCATGGCCCGCTCCATGTGGAGGCGCTGCACCTGCTCACACCATGGCCCGCTCCATGTGGAGGCGCTGCACCTGCTCACACCATGGCCCGCTCCATGTGGAGGCGCTGCACCTGCTCACACCATGGCCCGCTCCATGTGGAGGCGCTGCACCTGCTCACACCATGGCCCGCTCCATGAGGAGGCGCTGCACCCGCTCACACCATGGCCCGCTCCATGTGGAGGCGCTGCACCTGCTCACACCATGGCCCGCTCCATGAGGAGGCGCTGCACCCGCTCACACCATGGCCCGCTCCATGAGGAGGCGCTGCACCTGCTCACACCATGGCCCGCTCCATGAGGAGGCGCTGCACCTGCTCACACCATGGCCCGCTCCATGAGGAGGCGCTGCACCTGCTCACACCATGGCCCGCTCCATGTGGAGGCGCTGCACCTGCTCACACCATGGCCCGCTCCATGTGGAGGCGCTGCACCTGCTCACACCATGGCCCGCTCCATGTGGAGGCGCTGCACCTGCTCACACCATGGCCCGCTCCATGTGGAGGCGCTGCACCTGCTCACACCATGGCCCGCTCCATGAGGAGGCGCTGCACCCGCTCACACCATGGCCCGCTCCATGTGGAGGCGCTGCACCCGCTCACACCATGGCCCGCTCCATGTGGAGGCGCTGCACCTGCTCACACCATGGCCCGCTCCATGTGGAGGCGCTGCACCTGCTCACACCATGGCCCGCTCCATGTGGAGGCGCTGCACCTGCTCACACCATGGCCCGCTCCATGTGGAGGCGCTGCACCTGCTCACACCATGGCCCGCTCCATGTGGAAGCGCTGCACCTGCTCATCCTGGGCTGTAAAGCCCCACGTCTCACATTGACCCCAGGGAGCGGCCGAGCACACTCGTGCGTGGTACAAGGAAGTGGGTGTTGTTAGGCGGGGAATGAGGGCGCGGCCAGGTCACCCTGTTGCTAGGAGCCGCTTTACACTCCGTGCGAGTTGTTACTAGGGTCTCATAATGAGTAGGCGTGGCTTCCATAAAGGGGTGTGACTGATCACGCGGCAGGTGTATTGATGGGCGGGGCGTAGTACGGGTAGGCGGGGCGCCGCCGGTGAAGCGCTTGTTCCAGTCTCACCTCTGTCGTTGTCACCTGTGTCTTCCTTTTCCGCCGGAACAGAAATGGTAAGAGGGGAGATCGGGGGTGAAGCACCGGGAGCGGGGCACTGGCGGCTCTGTGACTGCGTGACAGCGCCGTGCTGGGCTGACCCCGGCACAGGTGGGCATTATGAACGGGGGAATCATTAACCCTCTCATCCCCACCTGCCGTGATGAGCTGCTGCCGATCATCCGTGTGATGTCACATCAGACGTGTAAAGGTGACTGTCCGTCCATCATATATGGGGGTCACACATGATCATATGGTATTAGTGTTCTATATACAGTGTCCGCCCGTTATATATCGGGGTCACACATAATTATATGGAGTCTATGTCCTATATACAGTGTCCGCTCATCATATATGGGGGTCACACATAAATATATAGAGTCTGTGTCCTATATACAGTGTCCGCCCATTATATATGGGGGTCACACATGATTATATGGAGTATGTGTCCTATATACAGTGTCCGCTCATCATATATGGGGGGTCACACATGATTATATGGAGTATGTGTCCTATATACAGTGTCTGCCTATCATATATGGGGGTCACACATAATTATATGGTATTAGTGTCCTATATACAGTGTCAGATCATCATATATGGGGGTCACACATGATTATATGGTATTAGTGTCCTATATACAGTGTCCGCTCATCATATATGGGGGTCACACATAATTATATGGTATTAGTGTCCTATATACAGTGTCCGCCCATCATATATGGGGGTCACACATGATTATATGGTATTAGTGTTCTATATACAGTGTCCGCCCATCATATATGGGGGTCACACATGATTATATGGTATTAGTGTCCTATATACAGTGTCCGACCATCATCTATGGGGGTCACACATAATTATATGGTATCAGTGTCCTATATACAGTGTCTGCCCATCATATACGGGGCTCACACATTATATGGAGTTTAGTAACTTCTATCAGTCCCGTCTCCCTCCAGTCAGTGCCTGTGTCTGCTGCGTTACAGGACTTATGCTCTGTATTACCACTCACTGATGAGTTGCGAGCCACGCTGGGATTGTGATTACTCCGCTGTTATAGAACCGCAGCATCATGTATGACATAGGAGCCCGGTAATCCAGATTACAGAACTAGGGGCTCATTCACAACTCAGTCATTTCTCTCATGAGCAAAAAAATGTCCGAATTTCATCGTTTCCATTGATCAGGTTTTCTTCAGTGTTGGGTCAGTCACCGGGTTTTCCCATATGCAAAAAAATATATAGTAGAATTCTCCAGCTTCTCCTATCAGTCTGTCAAATATGGAATGTAGAGGCAAATGGCAGCTGTGTGTTGTGTCCCCCCCCAACCCAAAAGACTTGCATTAGGTGTTTGGCATGTGACTCGTAGTCCACTAGTTCCTTAACAATCCCTTATTAATGGAAGACTTCGTTTTATCCAGTGTACATATCCTCAATTTACAGCTCACAGTAAATTATACTTAATATCTCTCTCTATCTATCATATATATAATTATGAGCCATAAGATGTAATCATGCCGGCGGCACACGGTACGATATATTGGGAGTCACGTTGTTAGTGACGCACATCCGGCATCGTCAGAGATATCGTAGTGTGTGACACCTCCGAACGACTGTGAACGAGCAGAAATACTCACCTTATCGTTGCTCGTTGACACATCGTTCCTTTTCAAAATGTCGGTCCTCCTTCTGTGCTCCGGTTGTTCATCGTTCCCGAGGCAGCACACATCGCTCCGTGTGACACCCCAGGAACAATGAACTGCAGCTTATCTGCGGCCGTCGGCAATGCGGAAAGGAAGGAGGTCGGCGGGATGTTTACGTCCCGCTCATCTCCGCCCCTCCGCTTCTATTGGCCGGCCGCTGTGGGACGTCGCTGTGACTCCGAACGTCCCTCCCCCTTCAGGAAGAGGATGTTCGCTGCCCACAGCGACGACGTGAGGGAGGTAAGTGCGTGTGACGGGGGTTAACGACTTTGTGCGCCACGGGCAACTAATTGCCCGTGACGCACAAACGACGGGGGCGGGTACGATCGCTCGTGCAATCGCACGATCGTACCGTGTGTCGCCGGCATCACTTAACTTTTATTAATGGTTTAGTCCAATTTCCAAGATTCTATCCCAACATTTAGTAGGTGTAATAATAAAAATAATATTAGTAAATACCTCCAGTTAGAAATGCAGTCTAATTTTCCTGATAAGCTTTGTCACTTACCTCATGTGCAGGGCATTACAGTAGCTTAGGTATCCATGATTACGACCACTTCCAACTAACTGTCCCTATATGCGTGGCCATAACCTTGAATACCTAAACTCCTGTAATGCCCTGCACACGAGGTAAGAGACATGGGTATATCAGGAGAACTATACTTCATATCTATTTAGAAGTATTTGCTAATATTATTATTATTATTATTACATCTACTACATATTGGGAGAGGATCTTGAAGATGGGAATAACCCTTTAACTGCTATCATTATGATTCTCCAGTTAGTAAAAAAAACAGTTGGCTTCTCTCTTTCTTTTTTTTTTTTTTTTAAGCTTGTCACCTTTAGGCAATTGGGAACTATCTGACAACTTTTCTTATTTAATTTAGTGATTTCCTCTCTGGTTGTCACCACTGCTCCAGGAGTTCAGGACTGGTTGTCGGTGGTTTCCTGTGATCTATACAAATATTCACTTGTTCTGCGTTTGCTACAATCAGAATTTGATTGATCTGAAATCTTCTATAGTAACAGAACCTGCCATGCACGGTATCCGGACCTAGTAGCAAAACTCCAGGAGTTCTCCTGGGGCGACGTCTTAATATGTTCCACCCGTCCATGTGTGTACACCGGATGTTGTGTTCTAGAGGGCGCTTGGGTCCGGGCTGCACATAGACTTTGATTCCATAACATTAAAGTCATCATCTGTCTGTGACTTGTTGAATGAAGCTCTGATTTGGCGATAAAGCAACCAAAATCACAACCAAGTCCTTTAGTAAGTGACAATCACACACACTCTCCGCTGTGGCCTACGGTGTCCGTGTGCAACCTGCAGCCTATGACTAGTCCAGCAGGTCTGCATTTTTGGCAGCAGTCACTTTGTAGATGAGATCTCACTTGCTGTTATACAGCCACATTGCCCCATTCATCCTAGACAACCCAAATTACCAGATACCCCTGTCCTAAATGTCTAGCCTCTGAGTAATCATGATTTTAATGATGTTAATATATTATGTTCCTGTCATTGGGATTCCTCTGTGCACAGATTAGGCCGGGCTCAGACAGGCATGTGCAGAGTTGTCATCCAGACTTTCCTTCTGCATTGTCCTCCATACGGCATCTGTGCTGTCATCAGTGCGTGTTCCAGATCCACATGTCAATTTCTCCTGCGGGTACTCTGTTTTCTGGGCAGATTTTCCCCATAGTATTGCATTAGAGGCGGAAAATCCACAGCTGAACAATACACATTGTTTACCTGTATGGATTGACTGTATCAATAAAGTTTTGTGAAAGCCAAATGCCAGTAAGTATCAAAAACAAAGCAACTTTATTGAAAACATGACATACCAACAAGAGACAAAATTTGCAGCGTAAAAAAATGCAATAAAAACACGAGTAACGTAATTTTCCTATAGGTGGAGAAATTCTGCAACATTAAAAAATTCACCGTTGTGTGAACAGAGCCTTAATATATTTTTTACCTGTGTAAAAACATTCCTCTGAACTCCCCATTGACTTCTATTGGTGCGTGTGCTGTTATATGCTATCCATGTAACATACGGACACCTAGGCCGAAATTGTCTGTAGCAGCAGCCTGTCATTACAAGCATCGCTTTATGGTTGAGGATGCTACATGCTGCAGGTGGAAGATCTCACATTGACCTCTACATTTCAGTGCCACCTCGTTTAGGCTTAGGCTATGTGCCCACGCTGCGGAAAAGCCGCGGATTTTCCGAAAATCTGCAGCTGCGGCACTTCCAAGCCATTTCAATGGCATTTTGGAAATGCTGTGTCCATGCTGCGGATTTTTCCGTGGCGGATTTGCCGCGGATTTTGATCCGGAAAAATCTGCAGCATGTCAATTATTGTTGCGGATTTTGGCTATAGAATGGGGGGAAAAAAAAAAATCCGCATCAAAATCCGCGGCAATTTCGCGGTAAATCCGCGGCAAAAAAAAGGTGCGGATTTGCTGCGAAAGTCGCGGATTTTCATGCAGAAAAATCCGCAGCAACATTCTACCGTGGACACATAGCCTTATATGGCTGAAAGTGGTGCATGACAGAGCACACGGTGACGCCATCTGCACCATTATAGTCAATGGCCCGTCAGCGCATACGTCTGAATCCCGTTTACAGGAGGATTCGGACATAACCCTCTACGGGGTCACTGAGCATAGCAGAAAGCCCTATGTGAGCCCAGCCTAATACAAATACATGCTATACTGTCAATACAGGACTCTTATGGACACGTGTCCGTTTTTCAGGGGCTCTGTGCTTCCTGGTGGCGGTATTTGATTGCAGATTGCTTTTATCAGATTGTTCCTTATCTCTCTTCTCCTTATTGTCTGTGAGATTGCTGAATATTTCAGCTGAGGCAGTGGCTCAGAGATAAACCCTAGGAATCGGCCTTTGTTCTGCACCTCTTCTAAGCTTCTCATGGCAGAGATGAAAACTGTCAAGGTGGCATCATGCTGCATGATATATTATACTAGATCGTCAGGCGCCATGTTGCTGTCCACGGCATCACCTAGTCTTCACTGCTGGGTGCATTTGCATTCAGAGATAATATTAATAATTCCTTATTCATGTAGTGCCTACATTATCCACTGTGCTTTGCAATGAGAGAAAATGAGCAGTCCCTAATCATAAGAGCTGACAATCTAAATGAAAAACAGCAGTGACACAATAGGTACATGGTGCTTTAAAGGGAACCTGTCACCGCTTTTTTTGGCTATAAGCTGCGGCCACCACCACCGGGCTCTTATATACAGCATTCTAACATGCTGTATATAAGAGCCCAGGCCGGGGGTATAAACATAATAAACACTTTATAATACTTACCTAACGGTCGCGCGTAGGGCCTTATGGGCGTCTCCGTTGTCCGGGGCTGGTGCCACCTCATTTGGGCATCTTTGTGCTCCTTCTTCTCTAGCGACTCGCCGGCATTCATGTCCTGAGCAGGCGCCCTTTGATCTGCCATGAGTAGGGCAGATCAAAGTATTGTAGTGCGCATGCGTGGGACTGGCGAGTGTGTATGACGTAGACGCGTCATGCACACAGGCTTCAGGAAGAGGACGAAGATGGTCGCAAGAGGAGGCGCTGGCACCGGACAACAGAGATTCCCATATGGCCAACCGTGCGGCGGTTAGGTAAGTATTATAAAGTGTTTTTTATGTTATACCCCCGGCCTGGGCTCTTATATACAGCATGTTAGAATGCTGTATATAAGAGCCCGGTGGTGGTGGCGGCCGCAGCTTATAGGGCAAAAAAGTGGTGACAGGTTCCCTTTAATTATTGCTTTGCCATGTGTAAAGCTTTTAGACCTAATCACCCATCGGAATCTAAAGGTCCAGTCACACTAAACAACTTACCAGCGATCCCAACAACGATAGGGATCGCTGGTAAGTTGCTAGGAGGTTGCTGGTGAGATGTCACACTGCGACGCTCCAGCGATCCCACCAGCAACCTGACCTGGCAGGGATCGCTGGAGCGTGGCTACACAAGTTGCTGGTGAGCTCACCAGCAACCAGTGACCAGCCCCCAGCCAGCAGCGCCGCGTGGAAGATGCTGCGCTTGGTAACTAAGGTAAATATCGGGTAACCAACCCGATATTTACCTTGGTTACCAGCGCACGCAGCTACACGTGCAGAGAGCAGGGAGCAGCGCACACTGAGCGCTGGCTCCCTGCTCTCCTAGTTACAGCACACATCGGGTTAATTACCCGATATGTACTGCAGCTAAATGTGCACAGAGCAGGGAGCAGCGCACAATGCTTAGCGCTGGCTCCTTGCTCTCCTAGCTACAGCACACATCGGGTTAATTAACCCGATGTGTCCTGCAGCTACATGTGCACAGAGCAGGAGCCGACACTGACAGTGAGAGCGGCGGAGGCTGGTAACAAAGGTAAATATCGGGTAACCAAGGACAGGGCTTCTTGGTTACCCGATGTTTACTGTGGTTACCAGCCTCCGCAGAAGCCGGCTCCTGCTGCCTGCACATTTAGTTGTTGCTGTCTCGCTGTCACACACAGCGATCTGCGCTTCACAGTGGGACAGCAACAACTAAAAAATGGCCCAGGACATTCAGCAACAACCAACGACCTCACAGCAGGGGCCAGGTTGTTGCTGGATGTCACACACAGCGACATCACTAGCAACATCGCTGCTACGTCACAAAAGTTGTTCGTTAGCAGCGATGTTGCTAGCGATGTTGCTTAGTGTGACGGGGCCTTAAGTCTCTGTGCACACATTACACTTGTATTCCGTTTCACAAACACAGTTGCAATAAGTGATCTATTGGATCTGATATGCAAACGGAAGCATTGATTGTTATAGGGTCCGTTTTCTTTAATGGAAAAAAAAATGTCCTCCGTTCTACAAATAGTCTTAGGTAGAGGTAGACTCCATGATAATCCATGGCACTCTCTTTTGCTTCTGTGGCGCCCCAGGACCTGGTCGCCACAACAGCATTGCCCTCCCAAAGGGTTAATGCTGAGCCTGGAGGTAATTGGGAGATCTATTGGCCAGTAAGGTTAACATCCAACGCAGTTCTCCCTCCGGCCAGCAGGGGGAGCTCTGAACCTGGAATTCCAGGGAGCATTCCTTAAGTCTGACCTGAGGGAGGAAGTAGTGTTCAGTCTGTAGAAAGGAAGCAAAGAGAGCAGACGCAGAGTAGTGCTGCCTTGTGGAACTGGGGCCTAGAGCTGGAATAGCTTGGCCCAGTGAAGCAAGAAGTGCAGAGAGGCACAGAAGAGACTCGGACATCGGAGTCTGTGGTTGCCAGGGTATAAAATCCTTCCCTGGTAGCTGAATCCGGAGGGCAGGAGAGCTGCAAGCCCCCTGGCCCAGAAGCAATCTGAAGGTACAGCTGCATCCCAAGGGCCCGGTGTGGACTCCAGCAGAGAAGCACCAGAGAGGGCCTGCGCAGTCTACCACACAGAAAAAGGGACGAACCACTGGTCCCAGCAGCAGGAGGGCCTTTGCTAAATTCAGAGTGCAGGGTCCTATAGAAGAAAAGAAAGATTAGGGAGTAGGCCTCATACTCAACTGGCCAAGGAGATCACCCCCAGGCACTTCCAGGCCGGCCGGACCATCTTTACCATCTGTGACGGTCTCCCTGGACTAAACTGCTGCCGAGTAAAAGAGGAGAAGGTAAAGAGACTACTGTTTGTGCCTGTTTCTTTTACTGCCTGTCGGCTCTGCACCGTGTTATCCACACAACACCATAGACTTTCACGAGCACCAACAGTGTCCCCGGGGCACCGCTCTACCTGTGGGGAGCAGTACCACCATTGCTGCCGTATCATCACCCCGGAGGCCTCACACAGCAGCGGCGGCTTAATAGCCGCAAACCACAGGTGGCGTCACGAAACAAATACTTTAATTGCTCCCAAGTCATCAGCCATATTTACTGACACCCACCAGGGCCACGGAGTCGGGCCCCGCCACCACTGACTACCCCCGGACTAGTCCGGCCCGGCTGGAAATGAGAGTAGAGAGGTATGATGGCACCCCATTGTGGTGAGCTTTGTAGACTACTCAGTGAAAGTAGTGCTAGTGCAATATAATCTAAGTGTATGTGCACACGATCAGGACCCGCTGTGTCCTGGATGCGACAGGTCCTGATCTGCGGGACCGCGAGTCTACTCTGCAGGAAACCGCATCTGCCTGTACCCACGATCAGGGTTCGGGGTGCTGCGGTCTCTCACTTGTGTTCTCCCTTCAGAGGACGCTTGCGACTCCGCAGCATAGAATTGACATGCGCTGCCTCGTAGGATCACACCGCAGGTCAGTTTTTGCTGCGGGCTGCGCACACACAGTGGGCAGGAGGTTTTTAGAAATCCCATCCACTGTGCTTGTACTGTACGTCACAGCATTTTGGACTCAGCTGAAGAATGCTACATCCAAACTGCTGTGAACACTGATCGTGAGCACGCAGCCTTAGGCTGGAGTTATACAGCGTCATGTATCATGCGACAGCAACTCACAGACAAGTCCGGGGACCAAAAATATTCATGCAACCGTTTTAAAGCTGCGATTTCAATGGGAAGAAAAACATCCAATCGCAAACTGGAGGACCTGATAGTGGGACCCCAGTAGAATGAAGGACCTGGAGCCATTATACTGCCTCTCTCATTCCCCCCCTCATAACAGCAGTGGGCAGGAGATTGACTGGACAGTGGGTCGAGCTTGCACATTGACCTTTTCTTAGAATATGGGGCTCATTTCTATTATATTTTTATCATTGATTCACTGCTGTTTGGGGTCTGCATTTTTTGTTCATAATCCTTCATTTTATTATGTCATCCACAGGGACAGTATGTGGGCAGATCAGCCGCCTGCAGCCCAGTGTAGTGAGACTATGGATTATTCAGGTTACGTCACCGCACATGTAATACAGTGCATTGAGAAAGTATTCATACCCATGAACTTTTCCACATTTTTTCATGTTACACCCAGATCTTTAAAGGTGTTTCATTGTGATTTTATGTGATATACCAACACAAAGTAGGAAGTATTGGTGAAGTGTGAAAGAAATGATACATGATTTTCTAAATGTAAAAATATAAATCTGAAAATTGTGATTTGCATTAGTATTCAAAGTCAATACTTTGTAGGACCACCTTTTGCTGCAATTACTGCTGCGAGTCTTTTGGGGTATGTCTCTACCAGCTTTGCACATCGAATCGATGACATTTTTGCCCATTCTTTGCAAAATAAGTAGCTCAGTGAGATTGGATGGAGGCGCCTGTGAACAGCAATTTTCAAGTCTTAAGGGGGCTTTACACGCAGCGATATCGCTGGCAAGCGTACCTGCCCCGTCGTTTGTGCGTCACGGGCAAATCGCTGCCCGTGGCGCACAATAGCGTTAGGAGCCGTCACACGGACTTGCCTGCCTAGCGACGTTGCTGTTGCCGGCGAACCACCTCCTTTCTAAGGGGGTGGTTCGTGCGTCGTCCCAGCGGCCGCCCAATAGAAGCGTATGGGCGTAGATGAGCGTCCGTAACATCACGCCCATCTCCTTCCTTCCTCATTGCCGGCGGCCGCAGGTAAGCTGTAGTCCGTCGTTCCCGAGGTGTCACACATAGCGATGAGTGCTGTCTCGTGAACGACGAACAACCTGCGTCCTCAACAATCAACGATTTTTTTGAAAATGAACGACGTGTCAACGATTGACGATTTGGTGAGTATTTTCCATCGTTAACAGCCGCTCGTTGGTGTCACGCAACGACATCGCTAACTATGCCGGATGTGCATCACAGAATCCGTGACCCCGGCGATATATCGTTAGATACGTCGTTGCATGTAACGAGGCCTTTAGGCTATGTGCGCACGCTGCGGATTTACCCCGGATTTTACTGCGGATTTGCTGCAGAAAATATGTCTAACCTTTCTTCAATCATTCCCCAGCAAAACCTGTGGGTATAAAAAAAAATGCTGTGCGCACACTGCATTTTTATTATACCTGCAGATTTACCCTCGGAATTTCCGCTGCCGAATTAATGTGCATATCACTTATTTTCCGCAGGTACCTGCGGTTTTTGCCATAGATAATGGTAAAAATCCGCGGGGACCAACCTGTGGCAAAACCGTACCAAACCGTGGCAAATCCGCATGCGAATTTTGTTGTGGTTTTGGTGCATTTGTTACCGCAGGTGCGGGATTCTTTCTGAGAGTCCGGAATTTCCTTAAGAAAAAGTCAATTTCTAGTGCGCACATGGCCTTACACATATTTTCAATGGGATTTAGTTCTGGGCCATTCACACACATGAATATGCTTTCATCTTAACCATTCCATTGTATCTCTGACAGTATGTTTAGGGTCATTGTCCTGCTGGAAGGTGAACCTGTGCCACAGTCTCAAGTCTTTGGCAGCCGCTAATGGGCTTTTCTCCAGGACTGTCCTGTATTTAGCTCCATTCATCTTCAGCTTCCCTGTCCCTGCTGAAGAAATGTATCCTTCACAGCATGTTGCTGCCACCACCATGTTTGATGTTGGGGATGGTGTTATCAGGGTGATGCTCATTGTCACCTTCACACTTCAGTCTTTTTGCATCAGTGTTTGTATGTCAAAGCCAGGAGTGAAACTTGCATAGAAAAACTATAATTGAAAGATTGACACCTGTTCTGTGTTTTGGAAACACACCTGGTTTTGGCATAGAAATACTGATCAATAATACTGATGTGTGAATGAGGCCTTAGTTTTCCGCTGCACATAGCATTTTGTATTTTGCCCAAAAAAGTTCCGCTTTGGTTTCTTCTGACTAGAGCAACTTCTTCCTCATGCTAGCAGTATCCCATACATGGCATGTGAAAGAAGGGGCTTTGTCAGATGAGAGCCAAAGTGGAACTTATTGGGCAAAATGCAAAACTATGTGTGGCAGAATATGAGGCATTTGTGCTTTTAATAATATGTTCTGGGCTTTATATATTACTGTTGACCTGGACATTTGGTTTTCATGTTATATTTTTGAAGCGCTATTCAATATACAGTGCAGGATTATTATTTATTAGGAAATATTATATTGATTTGTGTGGGTATATCACATAAATTCCCAGTAGAATTAATTTATTTGTGGGTGTAATATGAAAAAATGTGGAAAAATCACAGGGTATGAATACTTTTTCAAGGCACTCTAAAGGCTGCTTTACACCGGACAATCTATCGCGCGATAGATCGTCGGGGTCACGGTTTTTGTGACGCACATCCGGCATCGCTGGCGATGCCGGCCTGTGTGACACCTCCTAGCGACGCAGTATCGCTCACAAATCGTGAGTCGGGTACTGCTCGTTAGGTTTCATAATATCGTTTAATTTGGTTGATCATCGTTTCCGTGGTAGCACACGCCGCTCCGTGTGACACCACGGGAACGATGACCAGCTCACCTGCCTCCCGCGGCCGCCGCCGGCTCTATGTGGAAGGAAGGAGGTGGGCGGGATGTTTACATCCTGCTCATCTCCGCCCCTCCGCTTCTATTGGCCGGCGGCCGTGTGACGTCGCTGTGACGCCAAACGTCCCTCCCACTTCAGGAAGTGGACGTTCGCCGCCCACAGCGAGGTCGCACGAGAGGTAAGTATGTGTGACGGGGGTTACTGACTTTGTGCGACACGGGCAGCGATTTGCCCGTGACGCAGAAAGGACGGGGGCGGGTACGATCGATTGTGAAATCGCACAATCGATCGTACCATGTAAAGCAGGCTTCAATGTTCGTACATGTGCATTGGTCTCTATTTATTGGTGCTATGGGCAGACCGGAATAGCCGAGCGATGTACTCTACTGTCTGTCCGTCAGTCTCATAGAAAATGAGCAGATTGGCAGTGTGCATGTGTCATTATATCACTCCATTAAACCTTGACTGCTGCTAAAAGTGTTGGGTGCTTGGGACCCCATTCTGGCAATCAGTCAGTCGTGGGACCCTCAGTGATCTGATGTTGTTAATGTAATTTGTTGGAAAACACCTTTATAATCTGCACAAAAAAAATTGAGTTGGCTTTGTAAATACTCTTTGTTGCTCACTGTCCTTTTCCAATTATTCGATGACTATAGTTTTGCCAAGACCACTGAAGCCTAATATGTTCTTTGCAGGAGCTCTCTGTCCTAGCTCATTGATAGGACATTAGAAAGGAACCAACTATATGATGTCCAGTTTTCTTTTGGGCAAGGATGTCAAACTCAAATACACAGAAGGAAAAATGTAAAACTTGGAAAAAGTTGCGGCCCAACCTTGTCATGGGCCCCAAATAGTCCTCCATACAGAATAATGGGGCCCACATAGTCCTCCATACAGAATAATGAGCCCCACATAGTCCTCCATACAGAATAATGAGCCCCACATAGTCCTCCATACAGAATAATGAGCCCCACATAGTCCTCCATACAGAATAATGGACCCCACATAGTCCTCCATACAGAATAATGGACCCCACATAGTCCTCCATACAGAATAATGGACCCCACATAGTCCTCCATACAGAATAATGGGCCCCACATAGTCCTCCATACTCAATAATGGGCCCCACATAGTCCTCCATACAGAATAATGGGCCCCACATAGTCCTCCATACAGAATAATGGGCCCCACATAGTCCTCCATACAGAATAATGGACCCCACATAGTCCTCCATACAGAATAATGGACCCCACATAGTCCTCCATACAGAATAATGGGCTCACATAACCCTCCATACAGAATAATGGACCCCACATAATCCTCCATACAGAATAATGGACCCCACATAGTCCTCCATACAGAATAATGGGCTCACATAGTCCTCCATACAGAATAATGGACCCCACATAGTCCTCCATACAGAATAATGGGCTCACATAGTCCTCCATACAGAATAATGGGCCCCACATAGTCCTCCATACAGAATAATGGGCCCCACATAGTCCTCCATACACAATAATGGGCCCCACATAATCCTCCATACAGAATAATGGACCCCACATAGTCCTCCATACAGAATAATGGGCTCACATAGTCCTCCATACAGAATAATGGACCCCACATAGTCCTCCATACAGAATAATGGGCCCCACATAGTCCTCCATACACAATAATGGGCCCAACATAGTCCTCCATACAGAATAATGTGCCACACCTAGTCCTCCAAATAGTATGATCTTTACATAGTCCTCCATATAGTATTATGATCTCTACATGGTCCTTCATATAGTATTCTTGGCCCCACAAAGTTCTCTATATAGTATTATGATCTCTACATAGTCCTCCATATAGTATTATGGGCCCCGTATGGTTCTCCATATAGTATTATGGGCCCCACATTAAAAAATAAATACTTGCCTCTCCTTTTTGCCCCACTGCTCCGGTCTCGGCAGCGAGCGCTGTGAGGTTCTTCACTGCTCAGCACGGTGGGCATGAGATGGTGACGTCATCGCTCCCGCTGGATGGGACCTCAGATGCAGAATGATGGGGGAGGGAGACGACGGCTTCCCTCTTCTATCCTTGATTTCAACTGTATTGATACAATTGATAGTGCGATGCCGGGTGGAGGGGCTGTGTTGGAGCCTAACATCGCCTTTGTTCACATGTACTTTTTGACATCCATTTATTTGGTCACTTTAAGTAGCAGACAATTGGAATAAGTGACCTGTGCATCAGTTATGCAACATAGGGAAACAGAGGGACCCCATTGATTATTATGGGGACTGTTTGGTTTCCTGTTAAATTAGATTCCACAACAAATCCTGCATGTGGAACTTTGTTTTCCAGTTGTAACCCAGATGCTCCCTTATCAATCAAGGGGCCCCTCTGTTTCCCTCTGTTGCGTAACTGATGATTCAATGGATCACACAGCACAACAATGATTTTGCTACTGAGGGTAAAACATGTGTTCTTTACTAATTTGAACATGCTGATTCCAAATATGAACTCAGAATTTGCACAGCACGTCCAGATTTTGAGTTATACTTAGAAAAGGCCATACGCCTATTCAGGCATTGTTGAAGGCATTGCACATGCGGTTGGAATGAAAGAGACCTATGCTTCTATGCAGATCATTCTGAAATTGATTAAATATTCAGAACATCAATGGAACATTTGTGCTGACCTCAAAGTTGTTGCACTAGTCCTTGGTTTGCAGTTAGGTTACACTAAGCATATGTGCTTTCTGTGCCTATGGAACAGTCGAGATGACAACAACCATTATAAAATTAAACGGTGGCCCAATAGAGATGAACATAAGATTGGTAAGCACAATGTTCAACACGAATCACTTGTCGATCCACTTAAAGTTTATCTTCCACCTCTTCACATTAAACTAGGACTAATGAAAAATTTTGTAGTAGCAATGGATCGTCAAGGGAATGGATTTAAGTATCTGAAGGAAAAGTTTAGTGCATTGAAAACTGAGGCCAAACTCAAAGCAGGAATCTTTATTGGTCCTGAAATCCACCAACTAATCCATGATGAAATCTTCAAGAAAGAACTCACCCCACTTGAACTAACTGCATGGGATGCATTTATAGTAGTAGTTCAAAACTTCCTTGGAAACGAAAGAGCAGAAAACTATGCTGAACTAATAGACAATATGCTTCAAGCATACGAAATGCATGGTGCCCGAATGTCATTGAAAATGCATTTCCTACATTCACATCTTGACTTCATTCCTCCAAATATGGGTAATGTCAGTGACGAACATGGTGAGAGATTCCACCAGGACATTTCTACTATGGAAAAAAGATACCCAGGTCACTTTAACCCCAACATGATGGGCGATTACTGCTGGTTTTTGCAACGGGCCACTAGGACCACTCACAAGCGCAAAAGCAAGTGCCTGAAGCACTTTTAAAAGTACTCTGCTGAGTTCAAGGCGATTTCTTAAGCTACTATAAGTGATTTTTAAGTTTTTTGGTTTATTTACCTATACTTCTTTTTCAATAAAAATGATAATACATGTTGTGAAACTGTGGGACATAACGATTCTGTATCTTTATTAATTGCTTATTTTAATTTTCACAAAAATTGGAATAACTTAATATCCTGACGTGCTACAAAAAAACTAACTTCATATTTGGATTCAGCGCATTCGATTTAGTATAGCGCACATGGTTTTTGCCAAGTAGCAGACAAAAAGTGTTTATTTGTTGTGCTGTGTCATTTATTCCGTTTGTCTGCCCATAAAACAGACGGACGGACATGTGAAGGGAAAGCCTAAGATGTGGAACTGATCCAATAATAAGATTTGGCGCTACCTGGGGATTTCCAGGTCATTGCTCCCGGTGTGTGATGCAGCATACACAGATCAGTAATGTTCTCACAGACCTAGCATTGCTTATGAATAAATCAGAAATATTTCCAATTTATTTTTTTTTTCTCAGTGTAAATGTAATTTTTAGAAACCATTGGTGATGCATTTCCACCCACGGTGTACTGTGTGCTTGTTCTTTCATCGCTGGCAGGTTGTGGGATTGGGGGTGCACAGCGGGCCGGCTGTAGAGGAGCAGCTTCTTAATTCTTATGAATAGAATTGGCTGAGATCTGACAGTGGAGCAGGTCAGTCGCCTCTTCTCTCCTCACACATGTAACAGAGGGGATTACTGATTGTCTATTCTCTCACTGTTGTTCTGTTTTGGTACCTCCATGGTTGGAGCATTATCTGCACCTGATGGGTTTATATTAGCGCTTATTACAAGCTCAGGGGTGTGCATATACAGGTCTGCAAAAAGAAAGAATTAAGCACTAGACAAGTGACCCCTTCTGTCCACACACTGCATTGTAAAGGTTAATCACCAGTCCGGACATTTGCCTATCAATGGAAGAAGCAGGTAGAGATTGTTTGGGCATGACATGCTCCTGCACTCCATTTTCTTGGACAGGACCATTATATATATATATATTATATTTCTACCCCGTTCTGCTGCCTCTGTTTTCTGGGGTCCTGCTTCTACCTAGCCCTTCTCATTTTGGGTATTACCATTCCTGCAGCCGAGTCTAAAGGCCCTGTCACACACAGAGATAAATCTTTGGCAGATCTGTGGTTGCAGTGAAATCATGGACATATTGTTCCATTTGTACACAGCTACAAACCTGGCACTGATTGTCCACAATTTCTCTGCAACCGCAGATCTGCCGCAGATTTATCTGTATGTATGACAGGGCCTTAAGTCTCTCTTGGTCCTTCTCTTGTCTCTGCGCCTACCCGTGTCCAATCACTGCCTCGAATGCCTACACTCTGCTGGCTGACAAAGTTTGGGTAATTTCCATCTTCTGGGCAGCTTCCTCCAGGTTGGGACTTCTTCCCGTTCTTCTTCCTGCTTCTTCAAGGCTGCCGCTCATTCCCCATCAGTATTTTAAGAAGAACGGACTTTGTCTGTGTGAGGCACCTGCCAGATGCGGACACCATTGGCGACAGGGCATTTCTTAATCCCCAGCTTTTTTTTTTTTTTTAAAAAAGGGAACTTGTCAGGTGCAATATGCACCCAGAACCACGAGCAGTTCTGGATGTATATTCCTAATCCCTGCCTAATCATCCCTGTATACACTAGCACAGCTAAAGAGATCTTTAGAAAAAGTATTTCTAAAGATCTTTTACTGTATGCTAATTTAGCACCCCTGAAGCCATCAGGGAGCTACAAGGTACTGCATCCCCACCAGTATGCAGGGCCTACCCCCTAGGGACCCAGAAGACCAGTGTCGGTAAGGCTAGTTTCACACTTGCGTTGGACGGCTTCTGTAGCATTGCGTTGTGTTACGGATGCAACGGATGCTACAGATCGTACAAAACAGCGGAAAGCTTTTTTTTTTTTTTCTTTTTTTTTTTTTCTTCTTTACAGTTTTACCGGAAGCAGACTATTGTGAACGATCAGCTGATCGCTCTCAATAGCCGGCGGCCGGTCGCTCAGCTGAGCGCTGTCACTTGCCGGCGGCCGGGCATGCCGGTGGGCGCTCAGCTGAGCGCTGTCACTTGCCGGCGGCCGGGCATGCTGGCGGGCGGGCGCTCAGCTGAACGTATGGCCACCACGAGACAAAATAAAGTTTTGTGATTTAAAAAAAAAAAAAAGAGCATATGCAGTGAAATCCTGAGGATTCCGCTGCTCAAAACAACGTTACATGCTGCGTTCCTCCCGCTGGGCGGAAGCAACGGAGCGTCGCCCAGCAGAAGCAACGCAGGTCCTTTTGGCACAATCCGTCAACCATACAAGTCTATGGGAAACAGCGGAATCCCTTAACGGATTCCGCTGTTTTCCAAAAGGGCGGATTGTAACGGAAGGAAAATAACGCAAATGTGAAAGTACCTTAACACACAAACACTCCAGGTAATCCCTGTTTTCCCCAAAATCCCCCATAGAATGGTACCATGCTAGGGTTGGACCAATGGATGGCCGCCTAGAGGTGGAACCAATCCAGTCCACAAGACAACCAGGTGGGAAGGTCAGACAGTGGACAGTCAGACAGTGGAGAGTGAGGAGTCTAGCAGTGACCATGAAAGTGAGCAGACGGACTGAGAGGAGTGAGGGCCCAGGCGGTTAGTTGCCGGTGGAGTACGGTGGAGTGCTCCCGGAACTACACACCAACGGGGTACAGAATCCTAGGTCAGGCAAAAGCTCCAGGCAGACCTGATAAAATCTGCACAGTGAGGGGACCATCAAGGACCTCACTGACCTTTAAATTCGGAACTCAGTAGCAAAGGGAGAACCGGAGACAGGACCAGAGACTCCAACCCCACAGGGTTCACGCTATATTAACCGTCATATAAACTGCTGAAGAAGACAACCAGGATGGGACCCCCAGCCGCTCTATGCCACGGTGACCCACCAACCAAAGACAGGTGCAGGGGAAAGAAGCCACCAGGTCACTAAACCGGCACTGGGACTATGGGGACCTCCGGTTACTTTCATCTACACATCAATAAGTGACGGGTCATATTAAAATGCAATAATACATTGTGGCACCTAATAAGGTGGGGTCATGTTGTGCGTGACATTACCGCTGTGAAAAATCTTACTAGACTTTTTTTTTTTTTTTGGTTGTAAAAACGTGAATGCAACTTGTATGTGATTTGGATGTTCCATTGCAGACACATCTGAGCTCTAAGGCTACATTCTCACGATGAGTATTTAGTGAGTTTTTGATGCTACAGATTTTCAGGAACATTTCTATCTTTCTCCAGTTTCTTGCATTTTGTTTGCTTTGTGTGGTTGTGTTTTTGACGCTGTGGTTTAGGGTTTGTCCATATTCATGTCAGAATATAAACAAATCCACTTTTGTTATTGATGCTTCCTGACATTTGGCTTTAAGAGACCCGGACAGGTCAATGCTTAAAAAAAGGATCTAGAAACTGCGCTTTAACTTTGCCTATTAGGCTTTTGACTGTTCAATGGGGCATTGTTTCCCGAGACTAGTCGGCCCTCTTTCCATGTTATCACGCCTATGTGGGCTTGATAACATGATTCCCACCAGCATCATCATTTACCTTTTGTAAATATTGATATTAGTAAATAGTGTCGCGGGCGGGGAGGAGGACGCTGCGCTCACCCACTACTCGGGTCCAGCTGCTGCTGCTCGGTGGTGGCTCGAGCGGTAGGCCGGATCCCGGGGACTCGAGCAGCGCTCCTCGCCCGTGAGTGAAAGGGGGGTGGTTTGGTTTAGGGATATTGTCCGTGACGCCACCCACGGTTGTGGTGAGGTTGTGACACCACCGCTGCTCTGGACGGGGATCCCGGGAGCGATGACAGGGAGCAGCTTGGATGTTAGTTCTCCCCTCCGTGGGTAGGGGGGTTGGTTGTCCCGGAGCCCGGTGAGGGAGGAATATGGCAGGTGGGTTATGGGACCTGGCGAGGTGCAGGGTCGCAGGGGCAGCGCGGTGCCGCACGGCACAGTGGTACTCACTCAGCCAATGATCAATGCAAAGTCTCCGGTAAAACAAACGGCTGGATGGACGGGTCCCACAGACGGCTGCGGTAGTTCTCCTCCCGGTAGGTTTATGGTGACTGCCTTTCCCTGCACCTGTGTTGTGTGTATGGTTCCAATGGCTTCCCACCGGTAACCCGCTCCCCAGCTTGGATGGATGGTGAGGGAGCCCCTTTTGCCCGCAGGCTCTGGCCCTGGGAACTGTAGCCTTGGCGGTGACTGTGTTTCCCTTCACGGTGTGAGCTGTTGCCTTCTATCGGGTCTTAGCAAAGGGAACCTCCGGGGTTTCCCAGCAGTTAACAGATTTGACCGGTTTAACGGCGACTCCTAGCCTGGTCGGGGTCCGTAGGCCCTGCCGAATGGTGCTGGCTTCTCTTCGCTTCCCGATCCGGTACCGGCGGGCCACTGCCCAACCCCGGTCCTTACGGTTCACTCCAATCGGCCTCGCCTGCAGACGGTCACCACCATCTGCCAACCTTGCTGTACGTCTTCGGGCCACACACCCGGACACGGTCAGTCTCCTCTCCTGCTACTTCACTCCTTCAACTCTAAAACTGATCTGACTTCCTTCTCCTGCCTCCAGGACTGTGAACTCCTCGGTGGGTGGGGCCAACCGCCTGGCCCACCCCCTGGTGTGGACATCAGCCCCTGGAGGAAGGCAACAAGGATTTGTGTTTGACTTCGGTGTGCCTAGCCGGGGTGTGGGGTGTGTTGTTGCAGTACCTGTGACGTCCTGGCTTGTCCAGGGCGCCACATTCCCCCTTAGTAAAATGCAGACCGTCCACGGGCTGCCCGTCCATCACCGGTTTTATTTTTACAACTGAAAAAGATAGAAAAACTGTAAAACATGTAAAAACATAAGCATTTTTGTAAGGACACTTGACGTTGCACACGGTAACGGCTTCCGCTCTTCTCCCACCCAAACAACCTGGCCCTGATGCTGCCCCTAAGAAGTGGGCAAGCACCCCTTGACCCCAGTCCTGAACCAAGTTGCCTGAGCGGGTTCTGTCTCTTTCAGGGGACCCGCGTCCATGGGGACCCCTGAACCCCCGGAGGATCGCCACCAGTTACGGTAGTGGCGGGCCTAGGCCATCCCTTTCCTCCAGGCCCATCCTCCCAAATCTGCCTCTCCGGAGGCGGTAACAGATTAAGCCAACTATTTACATGCCACAAGTTTGTGGTTGCCATGCAAGTTCTTGGGCTTGTCCGTAGCAGTTCCTACGCAACGGTTGCAGGAAGTCCCTACGGGGACTAGTTGCCGGCAACGACCGGTTCAATCACAGTTCAATCAGGTAAACTTCATCGGTTGATTTTTGCTTATTATTCAAAACTTTTAAACTGGTGGTCCCAACGGGGACAACTTGCAACGGGGCCCCGCTGCCATCACTGCTCGCTCTCGTCCTCCTCTGAAACAGGTTCTGTGTCAGGTCCGGAGTCATTATCATCTGTCCCTGCGCTAGGCGGGTTGCCGCCAGCTGCCGCAGCCTCCGGGCTCGCCACTCCTTCTGCTACCATTACGAGGGGGTGTACGCCAGACGGACCAGCAGCAGCGGGGCGCACAGGCAGGGAAGACGGAGGCGGCATGAGGGCCAGGGGCAGACCGGGTCCCTCAGCCGCAACGGCCGGTCCCTCGGGGACACAGGGGCGTGAGTCACTCACCAGCTCCTCCTTCATGGCCTCCATTCCGTACACCCGGGCGACCGCAGCTACCTCTTCCACCTCCGCGGTCCACTGCTCCATCAGCAGGCATATCTGACTACGGTAGCGCCGGCAGATCCCTGCCGTTCGAGCCCTGAGCCACGCCGCTGTCCCGGGTACCGGCTCCGTAACCTCTGCGTAGCGGCGCGGGGCGGACATGTTGGTAGCGGTACTTTCCAGGAACCAAGTATGGCCGCAGAGTCCTGGCGTCCCTGCCTTTACAGCCGCGGCTTACATGCGGCCAGACGCCATCCAGCCCCCTTAGTCTTTTTTCGGCTCCTCCTCTACAGGGGCGGGGTTTCGGCTTTCGCGCCTTCGCTGCTCGAGGAGACGCTCGAGCGGGGACTTTTCGCGCCCAAAATGGCGGCTTCTCAAAATTTTCGGCCGGACACCTCCGGCGGTCACAAGGCGCACCTCTACCAGACGGCAGAGCGGTAAGATCCTGTTTGTGACGCCAAGTTGTCGCGGGCGGGATGGAGGACGCTGCGCTCACCCACTGCTCGGGGTGGCTGCTGCTGCTCGGTGGTGGCTCGAGCGGTAGGCCGGATCCCGGGGACTCGAGCTGCGCTCCTCGCCCGTGAGTGAAAGGGGGGTGGTTTGGTTTAGGGATATTGTCCGTGACGCCACCCACGGTTGTGGTGAGGTTGTGACACCACCGCTGCTCTGGACGGGGATCCCGGGAGCGATGACAGGGAGCAGCTTGGATGTTGGTTCTCCCCTCCGTGGGTAGGGGGGTTGGTTGTCCCGGGGCCCGGTGAGGGAGGAATATGGCAGGTGGGTTACGGGACCTGGCGAGGTGCAGGGTCGCAGGGGCAGCGCGGTGCCGCACGGCACAGTGGTACTCACTCAGCCAATGATCAATGCAAAGTCTCCGGTAAAACAAACGGCTGGATGGACGGGTCCCACAGACGGCTGCGGTAGTTCTCCTCCCGGTAGGTTGATGGTGACTGCCTTTCCCTGCACCTGTGTTGTGTCTACGGTTCCAATGGCTTCCCACCGGTAACCCGCTCCCCAGCTTGGATGGATGCTGAGGGAGCCCCTTTTGCCCGCAGGCTCTGGCCCTGGAAACTGTAGCCTTGGCGGTGACTGTGTTTCCCTTCACGGTGTGAGCTGTTGCCTTCTATCAGGTCTTGACTGCTGGGAAACCCTGGAGGTTTCCTTCGCTAACGGATTTGACAGGTTTTACGGCGACTCCTAGCCTGGTCGGGGTCCGTAGGCCCTGCCGAATGGTGCTGGCTTCTCTTCGCTTCCCGATCTGGTACCGGCGGGCTACCGCCCGACCCCGGTCCTTACGGTTCACTCCAATCGGCCTCGCCTGCAGACAGTCACTACCGTCTGCCAACCTTGCTGTATGTGTCCGGGCCACACACCCGGACACGGTCAGTCTCCTCTCCTGCTACTTCACTCCTTCAACTCTAAAACTGATCTGACTTCCTTCTCCTGCCTCCAGGACTGTGAACTCCGGTGGGTGGGGCCAACTGCCTGGCCCACCCCCTGGTGTGGACATCAGCCCCTGGAGGAAGGCATGAAGGATTTGTGTTTGACTTCGGTGTGCCTAGCCGGGGTGTGGGGTGTGTTGTTGCAGTACCTGTGACGTCCTGGCTTGTCCAGGGCGCCACAATAGCATCATATAGGGCTTTGTTAGGCCAGGAATTTTGCCATATAGGCATGAATGCTTCTGGGTTGGATGGCAGATTCCCTTTAAATAAAACCTTATTGGTACAGTCCTGTGCGGATTACATGAGTTTTTAGTGCACTTCTGTAGTGGATGCATATGTGTCTTTTAGTTCTGTTTTTTCACATCTAATGTAATTCTGGGGTAAAACACACATTTATTGCCAATGAAAAAGTTCTCTCTGTTCTCAAGAACATACAGAGAGCCTACAAACCCCTGGCAGAGATGTCCTTGGTGGGGTTTAAACCCAGGACCCCAGTGCTGTAAAGTAACAGTGTTAACTCCTGAGCCACCGTGCTGACCTCCAAAGTAGTTGGTCGTTCTCGGCCTTTTGTGTGTAAAATGTAGTATAAACAATGTCATGAGTATAAAACAAACACACACAGGGCTAGATCAAGGAAGATATCAGAGTATCAGGAAAGAAAACTCAAAACAATATGCCTTAAGAAAGTACCCAAGAAAACCAAGGAAAAAATAAATGAGTGTAAACAAAAGTCAAGATTTGTGACAGAATTATAAGAACTCGTCTAAATGAAATGGAATTTACGCATGGAAACACACTGAACAGAGAATAATAAGCTAGAGGACAATTTGAGATGGAATTTCTACCTGAAAAGTCCATGCACTGATGTTTATAGAAGTTTTGGATACTTATTCCTTAAATAGGATATAGATTAATTTATGGTTAAAGGGAATCTCACCGGGTTTTTTTTTCTACCCTGTGAGAGCACCAAGATGTAGGGGCAGAGACCCTTCACAAGGAAGAGGTCTTCATCTCTTGTGCCACCTATTAGCTGTAGCAATCCTAAAGGTCAAGATTGACCCTTGACTTTCCACATAACTTGCGATAAAAAGCTGAAGCAGAAACTCCATTTGCAGATACATGTTTCAGGTCTTTGCCTCTCCTCAGTACAAAGCATCAGATCTGACTTTGATGAGAGGTCACTGTCTGGATTATCCCAAGCGCTCCTTTAGGTGTGATCATTGGTCTAATCTCAGATCACAATGTATAGCCTGGCTATCTGTCTCCTGAAGTGTGACAGCTTCCTATATTTCTACAAGGCTGCTACGCTCAGTTCGGGAGACATGCGGATAGTCTGTGCAATGTGAGATCGGACCAATGATCACAGTTGTCTGAAACAATAGTAGCTCATGTGGCAAGTCTCATTAAAGGGTCAATATTGACTTCTAGGGTTGCTTCATGCAATAGATGGCACCAGAGATCAAGTCCTCTTCCTTTTGAAAATTCTTCTTGCATATTTGTTAGCTGGTGTCACTTTGATAAAATCATTGCTTTATCTTCTGCAGATCGACCAGTTCTCTGAATGCTGAGCTCTGTATAACTCCTCCCACACCACTGATTGGCTCCATTTTCTGTGTATACTGTGCTTAGGCAGAAAGCTGCCAATCAGTGGTGGGGGCGGGGTTATATAAAACTGATGAATATGTAGGACAACATGACAACAGGTTTACTAGTCCTCTAGTGATAATCTCCTGCTGATAATACAGGATTTTATAAAACCTACATCCAGCAGCCCACTAAGTGACCCATACCTGGAATCAAGATCTCTGCCCCCTACAGTATACTGCTCTCAGATTACATAGCTAAAACCTTCAAACAAATTCCCTATAAGGAATCTTTAGGGATGATAGTGAATCTCGGACAAAGAGTGTCAAAACGTTTTTTCTTTAGGAAAGAGAATTTCAAGAAAAACACTTAATGACCTGGGCAGTAAATGGTCCACGACAAAGCTCCATCATACAAAGTTGGGCTCTGCCTCACTTAGAGGAGTTGGAACCAGATTAATGGAGAATAATTAGTGAAGTCCGTGCCAGGTCGTCATGAAAACCCAAGGAAGAATGACAAACTACTAAATATTTTTTTTGAGGATTACATAATTTTCTTCTGTTTGATCTGGAGAAACATTAATTCCAATCATTTACTTCCATTTGGGACCGACATAGTTCATGAGTCCTGAGTGTTCAGAGATTATACAAAGGTTTCATGTCGTCTCTATAATTGGTGTGTTTGCTACAAAGTAAAATTTAAAAGTTGGGTGACCATCGTCTCAGGCTGCTTTCACACTTCATTTTTTTAACATGCGTCATGAACGTTTTTTGCTGTAAAAGTGGATCCTGTTTTTACAAAGAAAAACGCATGCAAACGTATGTGTTATTTTGCAGGATCCTGCCACTTGAAGTTTATGGGCGGGCATTGGAGTCATGTGATCGGGAGTGAGGGGAACTGAGCATGATAGACTGGGAGCCGGCATCTGACAGCTGCAGAGTCTGGTAACCAAGGTAAACATCGGGTAACTAAGCAAAGTTCTTTGCTTGGATACCCGATATTTACCTTGGTTATGAGCGTCCGCCGCTCTCAGGCGGGGGAGAGAGAGGGAGGGGGAGAGAGAGACTGATCACGCCAGGCTGGTTTCAGGGCATGCTCAGTAGAGCAAGCAGGATCCGGTCTATCAGCATGCCAGCATTCGCATGCATTTGCGTGCAGTATAGTCAGGATCCAGTGAAAAACAGTATTTGGACGCAGCTCAAAAACGCTACAAGTAGCGTTTTTGAAAAAAGTTAAAAAACTGCAACTCGCTGGATCCTCGCTATAACGCACGCAAACGCAGGTGAACGCATGTTGACGCGAGTCCATTGCAAATGCATTGAAATGAAAACGCATTTGCACTGGATCTGTTTTTGCGTTAAAAAAAAGTTCATGACGGATGTTAAAAAAAACGTAGTGTGAAAGCAGCTTAATATAGTGACTTCATATTGTGCCAGGGGTTGTAGAGCGGCACGGCAGGACCAATCCCTGGGGATTCGGCTATGAGAGATTTAGGCTGTGTCCCCCCCACATAGTATCTTAGCTGCAGGCTTCCCACAGAGGTTTTTACTGCTGTGGATATAATGGAGGACAAAGGTGCGTTTTTAAAAAGGTGAAACTTGCACCTACATCTGCAGCATAAATTCACATGCTGGCGCTGTCATCTGATTTTCCACAAGCAAATACGCAGTGGAAGATCCGCTGTATTTTAGCATTGCGGGAGCCTAGACTTAAAGCTGTAGAAACATACCGCTATTATTCGTTTCTGCAATTAGAATGTTTGGGCCCAAAATGACCTTGACTCTTGTTCCTGGAGAACGTGGATTTTGGAGAATCTGGTAAATGCACAAGAGAGCACTTGTTCTGTGTCTTTTTCCTTTGTGCATTATTATTAGAATATCTATTTATACACTTAACCACTTCTCCTTTGTCTGACTTTGTAACACATCACCCAAGTCAAATTCGTGTTTAGATGTGTTTATAGTTAAATACGGGCGATATTATTATGTTAGTACATGAAACATGTTATTGGAGGCCTCCAACTTCTCCTTTTCCATAAACACTTAGGAGACGATCGTCCACTTGTAAAATTGTTCTGTTTGTGTTTCTGTTTAAAGGGACAATTTCCACCAGTTTGAACTCGCGGCTAAGTCACTGGGCTACTCTGGGTCACGTGCAGTGTGCTCTCTATCAGTATTATCACCTATTTTCAGGAACTTCAGATAGAATATTATGAAATTGTATGCCTTCAGTTCCTTAAACCTATCTTATCTCTAAATACTGTAACATGAAGAGATCAGGTTAATGAGCAGGCTAAAGTGTTGTCTACCACTAGTTGTTGACAACCCCTTCTCATTCACCAAGTTTGGCCCCATTAAAATAAAAAAACTTATAGCGGCGCGGTTCCAGCGGTGGCGGCACTCGCTCTCTCGGGGTTCACATGAAGTTTTTACATCACAAAAGCCCTGCACCCAGGCACTGCCGGCTTCTACTATACTATACTACTATACTATAATGGCCCCCACATAGCCTTCCGTATAATATAAAGGGTCCCACATAACCCTTGATATATTAGAATGCACCCCCATAGTTCTCCATGTATTACAATGCATTTCCCCAAAGTTTTCCATGTATTATAATTCACCCCATAGTTCTCCATATATTATACTGCACCACATAGTCCTCCATATATTATACTGCACCACATAGGCCTCCAGTTTTATAACGCACACCCATAGTCCATGTATAAAGTATCCTCCATATTCCTCCATATATTATAATGTAGCCCCCATAGTCCTATATGTATTATAATGTAGCGCCATAAATCATCATATTGTATTATGCTGCCCCATACTCCTCCATGTATAATGCACCCCTATATTCCATGTATAAGCTGTCCTTCATTTTGTATTATGCTGCCCCATACTCCTCCATGTATATTGCACCACTATATTCCATGTATAAGCTGTCCTTCATTTTGTATTATGCTGCCCCATACTCCTCCATGTATATTGCACCACTATATTCCATGTATAAGCTGTCCTTCATTTTGTATTATGCAGCCCCATACTCCTCCATGTATAATGCACCCCTAGTCCATGTATAAGGTGTCCATGTTTATTATGTAGTCCCATAGACCTCCATGTATCATGCAGCCAGCACCCCCAGGCCTCCATGTGTCATGCAGCCAGCAAAATAAAAAAACAAGTACCTCTCTTCTCCTTCCGACCCCTGCGACCGCGGTAGTTACTCCCCTGCCCCCATATGTCACACACCCTGCTCCCCATACAGCCTGCACCCCCATATCACACACACTACACCCCCATATGTCACACACCCTGCTCCCCATACAGCCTGCACCCCCATATCACACACACTACACCCCCATATGTCACACACCCTGCTCCCCATACAGCCTGCACACCCATATCACACACTACACCCCCATATCTCACACACCCTGCTCCCCATACAGCCTGCATTCATATATCATACACACTACACCCCCTACATCTCACACACCCTGCCCACATATCTCACCCTGCCTGTACCCCAACTTACCCCTCTCAAACACTCTGCACCCCTTCACATCCTTCTGTCACAGTCTGCAGCCCTCATATGCCACTCACCCTGCAGCCCCCTTTCCCCTCATGTCCCCTCTTTTCTTATTACCAGTTATGTGTCCAAATCTCCTTCAGGATTCAGTATCTCTTGCTTTCTGCCCGGCATCCTGTGTCTCCTCCCACACAGTCACATGGGCGTGACATCATTGCAGGTCCTGCAGGATGGCTTATTCCGTCTTCTGTGCAGGTCAGGAGCACTCCTGCTCTGCTGCAGCTCAGAAACGGCTGGTGGCCTCTCCAGGTCAGGGGCCCCTCTACTGACACTGGGCTCCCCTGACTCACAGGCCGCCCCCCTGACGGTCGCATTGTCGGCCACTACACATAGGGGCCCGGTAGCCGGCTCTGCAGAGCGGCTGCCGGGCCCCTATGTGTACTAGTGTCGCTGTGTAGTGGCCGGACTGTGAGTCAGGGGAGCCCAGTGTCAGTAGAGGGGCGGCTCACTTCTCCTCGTTCCCCCGCTGATCCGGTCTCCTCGGCGCGTCGTCCATTGCTGTCGCTCGCTCTGACCTCTCAGCAGGCGCGCGGTGATGACGTCACCGCGGTCCTCTGCAGAGCTGTCAGAACGCCGACAGTCACAGCGGGGAGAATGATAAGAGAGAGAGCGCGCCGCTCACTCTCTCATCATTGCTCTCAATTGTATCGGCACCTGCGATGCCGATGCAATTGAAAGCGCGATCCTCGGCGGGGGGCGGCGACAGCACGGCCACCGGGCCCCCCTGAGTAGCGGTGCGCCACTCCTGCCACCGCGAGTGGGCCCCCCCGGCAGCTCAGGGCCCCGGCATTTGACCGGGTTTGCCGGGTGCTGGCGCCGGCCCTGTATTAGTGTCACCTAATGGAAAGCTGCGTAAGGCCTCTATCACACCTCAGTATTTTGCATCAGTGTTTCATCAGTATTTGGATCCCAAAACCAGGAGTGGAACTTACAGAGAACTATAATTCATAGACTGACCCCCATTCTGTGTTTTGGAGACAGTCCTGATTTTGGCATCCAAATACTGATGCAAAATACTGACGTGTGAAAGAGGCCTAACAGAACTCTCCTTGCCAGTCACTGAATCCCTCTGTTTTCACTAAAATTCTTTTATTTTCTGAAATTGTAATTATATTGTCACTATTCAGGACTTTTGCGTGCCATAATAACATACTAGATAAGTTTTATATATGGTATGTACGGTAATTCGCATTAGACGTACCTGTGAACCTCACCTTTCTTAATTTCCTTTTCTGCGGAAAAAAACTATTAAGATTATGTTCACAGGATGCGTTTTTGCTGCATTTTCAAAAGCAAATTAAAATCTACTGTTAAGGGTATGTGCACACATTGAGTATTTCATTGCAGAAAATTATGTATCTCTTGTCAGGAAAACACGCTGTTTTGATGCAGATTTTTGCATGTTTTTTATTTTTAGGTTTTTTTATTGCTTTGAATGATAAAAAACACGGGCAAAAATGCTTAAAGAATTGACATGCTACAGATTATTTTATGAACCATATCTGCAAGGAGAAAATTCTCAACATGTGCTCTATACTTCAGGATTCTCATTGACTTTGCTGCCATAAGGATTTCCTTGCAGTTTTGTGACAAATCTGCACTAAAAAACGCATTAAAAAAAACTCAATGAAAATGCACTATGTGCACACAGCCTTAAGTAGCAACCAGCAAAACCTGCTTTTTGTAAGGATCTACTTTTCTGCCAAGAGAGCAGGTTTTCCTCGCAGAAAATAGCACCAAAAAGCAATGTGTGAATATAGCCTAAGCGGAGTTGTGCCAGTTGTCAGTCATTTTTTATCCGTAGACTTCAATGTAAAAAAATGTATGCCACACATTATATAGACTTGGCGAATGTAACTGTTTAGTTGCATATATCGTGTTTATAGGAAGACTTACACACATTTGTTAGGGTTTTCACTTTCTGGATATATCTTACGTGGCGGAGACAAATCGTGCCGAGCGTCCCTTCTTGACTATGGCTAGTTTCACACTTGCGTTAATTTCCTTCTGTCGCACTCCGCTGTTTTGGAAAACAAAAACTCCTAAAAGTACAATTTTTAATGTTATTCAGTCTTAAAAAGGGGAAGATCCCAACATCAGATTTACAATAAAATAGATATCCATAAGTACAGGGGAGGGGCCTGACCCTTATTTCGCCCTAGCCTCACTCCTTCCTTGCCGCGGAGGTTGGCACCCTATAAGCCTGCGCATTTGGCGCCCCCGCTCAACGAAGACTATCCCTCCGGGCCCTGGAGTGACCCTAACAGTGTGAGGTGATAGTACTGCAAGGAATTAATTACAAACAATGAACTAACATTTGAATCTCAAATATGTAATGAAAATATACTATAGCCAATATAATTAGATTGGAGACAATAATGGGGTACAATGACCCAGAAAAAAAACACTCAATAATAAATTAGCGGTTCCAAACTGAAACCACCCTGTTAACGGATTCCGCTGTTTCCCATAGACTTGTATGGACGACAGATTGTGACAGATGGACCTGCGTTGCTTCCGCCGGGCGGAAGGAACGCAGCATCTAGCATTTTTTGAGCAGCAGAATCCTTTATTTTTTCATTGCGCATGCTCACCATTTTTTTTTTATCATAGAAAATTTAATTTGTCTCTCGGTGGCCGAACGATTAGCTGATCACCCGGCAGCCGGCTTTTGAGAGCACTCAGCTGATCGCCCGGCAGCCGGCTTTTGAGAGCGCTCAGCTGATCGCCTGGCGACCGGCTTGTGAAAGCGCTCAGCTGATCGCCCGGCAGCCGGCTTTTGAGAGCGCTCAGCTGATCGCCCGGTAGCCGTCTTTTGAGAGCGCTCAGCTGATCGCCCGGCAGCCGGCTTTTGAGAGCGCTCAGCTGATCGCCCGGCAGCCGGCTTTTGAGAGCGCTCAGCTGATCGCCCGGCAGCCGGCTTTTGAGAGCGCTCAGCTGATCGCCCGGCAGCCGGCTTTTGAGAGCGCTCAGCTGATCGCCCGGCAGCCGGCTTTTGAGAGCGCTCAGCTGATCGCCCGGCAGCCAGGCGATCAGCTGATCGCTCTCAAAAGCCGGCTGCCGGGCGAACAGCTGATCGCTCTCAAAAGCCGGCTGCCGGGCGAACAGCTGATCGCTCTCAAAAGCCGGCTGCCGGTAAAACTGTAAAAAAAAAACCAAAACAAACCCCCCCCCCCAAAAACAGATTCCGTTGTTGTTTTGTACGATCCGTTGCATCCGTTGTGCCACTATATACAACGCATCCGTTGCATCCGTCACACAACACATTGCAACGGATGCCGTTCAACGCAAGTGTGAAACTAGCCTATATTGGATTTTCGTTAGCTCATTGGTCATTTTATCAGAAAAAATAACTCATTGTACTATTCTTTTGACAAACTTTGAGCTGCAGAATAGGACAATAGTGAAGGGTTCATTACATTGTACAAGAAGGGAAATGTAGCCATGGGCAGAATGGTGACTTTTCATTAATCGGTTATGATATAGAGAAGAGGACAAGAGTTTTTAAAGTGCAAAAAGGTTACAATTTTTTATTAGACACAGTGGGGATAAACATCCAAAAAGTCATTAAAAACAAGTTAAAAAAGTTGGTGACGGGTGACCTATGTACGTTTCGATATTAATAAGTGACAATCTTCATCAGGGACGAGACGCCTCCTCCCTGATGAAGATTGTCTCTCATTAATATCGAAACGTACGTAGGTCATCCTGAGGCCCTTTTCCTGACTGAGTCCCCCTCCTCTTTCACTTGGCTGGGCTGATGTATGGTGTCATAGGTATCGTTATTATCTGCCTGTGCAGGGTTTTCAGTGGGGTCATTTACTTAATGAGCTCTGCTCAGTACTGCACCACAATGTGTATTGGTTGTATGATTCCGAGAGAGACAGCATGTTGATATATAATACCCACATGTCCTCCCTGTATATTTAACAGTGCTATATCTAAATGTTCCGTATGTGCACACCACAGCCTATGTTAAATGTGGGGGCAACCCGTCACCAACTTTTTTAACTTGTTTTTAATGACTTTTTGGATGTTTATCCCCACTGTGTCTAATAAAAAATTGCAACCTTTTTGCACTTGAAAAACTCTTGTCCTCTTCTCTATATTATGTTAATGAGTTTGTGCTAATTGGGTAGGGTTCTAGCAGAATCTGGACCCACCCTTTACTTGCTATGGTATTTTGGAGTACCCTCTCCTTAATTAATCGGTTATGAGAAGAAAAAAAAAGTGGGAAATGTAAGTATAAAGTAACTGATGTATCAGCGCTGGGAATGTCATGAACGCCTAGTAAATGACTGCCTGGGTAATCTATGGATGAAAGTCTCCAGATTACAGGGGGACTTAGTGCGGCTTCTCATTTCTTCTTTGGATGGGAGGATTCCTGTGTGCAGTAATGATATATTAGATGATAATGGGTTTCTGCCTCACCCTATGCTTGTGTAATGTTTTATTACTGTGGGTAGGGTTAATTGTAAAGCTGAAGATTCCAGTAACAATGTATTAAGTAAACCAGTATTAGCCGTGCTTAACATGATATCATCAAAGCGTAAAACAAAAAATTACATTTCCCATAGAGATATTTATTTGTTTTTTTTCTTGTTCTGTTAATTCCTCCAGTATTATAATTATAGGTATTATAAATGGGCAAAATTCCTTTTTAGCATGAATTGGACCAGGAACCTCGGTTTGCCCATTTTCTCCTATACTGTCTGCTTAGTTTTGCAGACTGATAAATGGGTTTTTTAGGTTCATTGTCTCTTTAAATTTAAGAATAATGTACTTTGTACTGCAAAGTTTTCATGAACTATCATATAAAAATGGTTTTCCACTAGAGTTGAGCGAGTACCTAACTATTGGTACTCGCTATACTTATAACGAGTACAGTACTGTCAAATACTCGTGTATTCATTGCGAATAGCATAAGCAATGCAAGTCAATAGGAAATACTCGCAAAGTAATTAGTAACTCGAATTCCGCACTATTTGCTACTCGCACGAATAGTATGGCATTTTGGTTACTCGTTACTTTGCAACCCCTTTTAGGTTTGGTATGTTTCTCTAATCATTTCTCTGGGCTCTCTTGTAGATTCGATTCCTCCTTCTGTTCAGCCGGCAAGGGAAGTTGAGACTGCAGAAATGGTATGTAACGCTGACCGAGAAAGAGAAACGCAAGATAACACGGGACCTGATGCACATAATTCTGACTCGGGGTCCGAAGACCAGCAGCTTCTTGGACTGGAAGGATTTAAAACTTGTATACAAGAGGTATATTGTTAATATACACATTCTCCTACTTACTCATTGGCATTATTTTCTCCATAATGCCAGCATCTCAGATGTAGGCATTACCCTAATGGTGGTGGGTGCAAAAATCTGGTTGTCTCATCAAAGCGGAGGATTGCAAACACTCCCTGATCACTTAAAATATTAGCAATTTGAAATACCTGTATGTTACTCAACTAATCAGACAACCCCCCTCTTGATCCTTATGTTTCCCCCCAGTAAAATACCAACACTTGTGCTCAACTCAATGTCATTTTTGCTGTGTCAGCACTGGCTCTCCTGGGGATCGCATGACATAGCTGCAGTTTAGCGCTGGCTTCACTCCTCCCCTTCTTTGGACAAATCAGATATCTGGAATAAGTGAGAGGGCAGCCACAACTCTTGCCTCCTCAGGATTTCATTTACATCCCAAGAATGGGTACAGTGAATCTAGCCCTGAATAGTCACAGGGTCATGTGCCTTAACAAGGTCACGCAATCCCCGGGAGAGGCAGAGCCAATAGTACTGGAACGGTACAGCTCCGAAGGTGAGTTTAAGTGTTTTTTACTTGAGGAAAGCTAGCGATTGTGAAGAGGTTGTCTTAGTAATTGACAACCCCATTTAAAATTATAATACAGAGATTATCTTTGGCACAAGTAATTTTCCAAGAATATGTTTCAATAAGTAATGGTTTATTACTCAAGATTCCAAAAAGTATACAGATGCATGAATCTATATATATATTTTTTTTACTTAGTAAAAAATGTTTTCTTTTTATTTTTTACTTTTTTTTAGTCTCCTTAGAGAACTTGAACCTGTGATCATTTAATCTCTTATGCTACATACACAAATACCACAGTATTGCGGTATATAGTAAAAATCATGATCTTCTATGACGCCCAGCCATAAGCAGGATGTCACAGGAGAGATAAAGCGACATGAACGGGGAGAGTTCAGCCGATTTCCAGCTGACATACCAACCCCTCGGTTCCCTGCTATGGTGTCACAGGGGAGCTAATGGCCACCCAAACTGGTGTCCGGGCAAAATGGCAGTGCTTAAATTCTGCAATCAGGAATTGACAACGGTATTTAAAAGCTTTAACAGTAGTGATCAGTGGGCACGCCGATTGCTGCTGTTGGAGGCAGGTGTCAGCTATATAATATAGCTGGCACCTTCCTTCTTTGGAGATGGGTCTGCTTCTGAGCCCACTTCAGTTCCTGACATGCTCCATAATGGCTATATCCATCATGGTCAGTTAAGGGGTTAAATGTCACATGCTTAATCCAGTAGGAAGTATGGTGTCACTTCAAAAACACTAAAGTAGACAAATCACCGGGCCTGGATAACATACACCAGAGTACTGCAGGAATTAAGTGCTGTGATAGACAGACCATTATTTATAATATTCAAGGATTCTGTGCCACACAAAATGTTGGTACATAAAATGAGTGATGGGACTAGCGGACAATGTGTAACTGGGTTAACAACTGCATGAGTGATAGGAAGCAGAGAGTGGTTATTAATGAAACACACTTGGATTGAGTCACCGATAACAGTGCAGTACCACAGAGGTCAGTATTGGGCCCTCTTCTTTTAACATATTTATTAATGACCTTCTAAATTGCAAACAAAGTAGAATTTCAATAATTGCAGATGATACTAAACTCTGCAAGGTAATCAGCATTGAGGGGGATAATTTAATAATACAAAAGGATTTATGTAAGCCGGTGGCTTAGAATGGGAAATGACAAATTAAGTTTAATGTAGACAATTGTAAGATTATGCACTTGGACAGAAGAAATAAAATGTGACCAGTACTAGGCAGCTGCTGCCAAGGCGAATAAAATAATGCTGTGTTTGAAGAGGTATATATGCATGTGTCAAAAACATACTGTAGTTTTGCATTTATACAAGTCACTAGTGCGGCAACACTTGGAATACTGTGTATAGGAAGGACATACTGTGGCTGAACTAGACCAAAGAGCCTCCAAGATTTTTAAGTGAATGGGTGGATTACAATACTAAGACAAGTTATCCAACTTTGGCTTATTCAGTTTACAAAAATGAAGGCTTAGGGATGAACATGTAACAATGTACAAATATATGAAGGGACAGTACAGCGATCTATCTAATGATCTTTTTACACTAGGCCTGCTGTGATGACAAGAGGGCATCCTGTATGTCTATACCAGGGGTGTGCAATTATTTTTTTTTTATGGGGCCGCATGAGAAATTGGGATGGTTTTAGAGAGCCGGGCTAATGTAATTAACTCTGTTCTACCCAATACTGTATGTAGTATATACACTATCCCTTCATAAACAAACAGTAAGTTAAACAATACAAAGATTCAATGACAATATGGAAGACCTAATTACATCATTATTTAATGATGAGATAATGAACTTTAATTAACTTGTGATTGTTCACTTTAGAAAATTGTCAACTTTTACAGTGTTTAAAAAAAATAACATCACATCTTGACCTAAAATAGTAAGTTTTTCAAAGACCGTCATCCCGGCATATGATCAGTTCTGGGTATGACTTGTATATAACCATCCTGTATCCACACTTACTGGATGCGCTCTACATACTTATGTGATCATTAAACCACTTCAAAAGGAGTCTTAGGAAAAGACATCTCTGAGGTCACGGATCCCGGCAGAAACTGCAGGTATGTGGGGTGGGGCCCAGCTGCAGCATCTCCCTCGCGCCTGCTCAGAGCAGCTGACACTGACAGCTTGGGGCCCCTGTGCAAGAAATTGTACCTGCCCCCCCACTTCCCCTTCTATGGCGACAAAGCTGCATAGATCGATCTATCTATCTAGATCATAGATATATATATATATATATATATAATATATATATATATTATATATCTCTATCTCTCTCAATAAATCTCCATATACTACATCACTAATCACTACATTCCCATATACTACACCTGTAATATACTACATCCCCATATACTACATCACTGCACCCCCCATGTGCTACACCTGTAATGTACTACATCACTACATCCCCATATACTACACTTATAATATATTACATCACTGCATCCCCATATACTACACCTGTAAAACTATATCACTATGCCTGTAACAAACTACACCCCCTTATACTACATCACTACACCCCCCCCATATACTACACCTGTAATAAACTACATCACTACACCCCCCATATACTACATCACTATATCCCCATATACTACACCCCAATATACTACACCACTATCTCTATATATATATATATATATATATATATATATATATATATATATATAATTGCCTTATTCTGTCTGTCTGTCTGTCTTGCTCCAAAATTGTGTCCTTACGGTGACACAAAGCTGATTGGCCGCTGGGCTTGCCATGGCCCCGCCCCCCCGCACGGATTGGCCGCTCGCCCAGGCAACTCGCCCACTCCCCGCCCCCTCACGCAATGCATGCTCGCTCTGGCCCCGCACGCATTCCCCGAACTGACCGACACGGAGCCACGACTCCCAGGTGAGTACTGTACCCCCGAGAGCCCACATCAGCGTACGCCGCCATCCCAGCCGACACATACCCTCGCATTGCTGGGATTGCCGCCGTATGCGGCGGAACATACACGCACGCACACACGCGCACACACACACACACACACACACACACACATCAGATCACACTCACTCTCACACACACCTCACATCGCATCCACACACTCACAACATCCTGGGATATCGCTTGCTTCTCGGCGGCGATACTGTGGAGTGAACTTCCAGGACCTGCCGGAGGATCACATGGCCAGAAGCATGTGGTATCTCCGGATGTTGTGAGTGTGAGCGCGTATGTGCAATATCGTCAATGTGTGTGTGCGTGAGTGTATGCGATCGGGTGTGTGTGAGTGTATGCGATCGGGTGTGTGTGTGTGTGTGTGTGTGTGCGATCGGATCTGTGTCGGCAGAGGAGCACGGCGTGCTGGAGGAGGCTGGGAGGAGAGAGGCTGATTCTGGGGAAGGCTGGGAGGGGGAGGCTGAGAGAAGAGAGGCTGATGCTGGGGGAGGCTGAGGATGGGGTAGGCTGGGAGGAGAGAGGCTGATGCTGGGGACAGAAAAGGCTGATGCTGGAAGGAGAGAGGCTGATGCTGGGAGGAGAGAGGCTGATGCTGGGAGGAGAGAGGCTGATCCTGGGGAAGGCTGGGAGGGGGAGGCTGAGAGAAGAGAGGCTGATGCTGGGGGAGGCTGAGGCTGGGGGAGGCTGGGAGGAGAGAGGCTGATTCTAGGGACAGAAAAGGCTGATGCTGGGAGGAGAGAGGCTGATGCTGCGGGCAGAGAGGCTGATGCTGCGGGCAGAGAGGCTGATGCTGCGGGCAGAGAGGCTGATGCTGCGGGCAGAGAGGCTGATGCTGCGGGCAGAGAGGCTGATGCTGCGGGCAGCATGGGGGATGGAGCACGATGGGGATGCGCAGCATGGGGGATGGAGCACGATGGGGAGTGCGCAGCATGGAGGATGGAGCACGTTTGGGAGTGCGCAGCATGGCGGATGGACCACGTTTGGGAGTGCGCAGCATGGGGGATGGAGCACGTTTGGGAGTGCGCAGCATGGCGGATGGACCACGTTTGGGAGTGCGCAGCATGGCGGATGGACCACGTTTGGGAGTGCGCAGCATGGCGGATGGAGCACGTTTGGGAGTGCGCAGCATGGCGGATGGACCACGTTTGGGAGTGCGCAGCATGGCGGATGGAGCACGTTTGGGAGTGCGCAGCATGGCGGATGGAGCACGTTTGGGAGTGCGCAGCATGGCGGATGGAGCACGTTTGGGAGTGCGCAGCATGGCGGATGGAGCACGTTTGGGAATGCGCAGCATGGCGGATGGAGCACGTTTGGGAGTGCGCAGCATGGCGGATGGAGCACGTTTGGGAGTGCGCAGCATGGCGGATGGAGCACGTTTGGGAGTGCGCAGCATGGCGGATGGAGCACGATGGGGAGTGCGCAGCATGGCGGATGGAGCACGTTTGGGAGTGCGCAGCATGGTGGATGGAGCACGTTTGGGAGTGCGCAGCATGGGGGATGCAGCACGATGGGGAGTGCGCAGCATGGCGGATGGACCACGTTTGGGAGTGCGCAGCATGGCGGATGGACCACGTTTGGGAGTGCGCAGCATGGCGGATGGAGCACGTTTGGGAGTGCGCAGCATGGCGGATGGAGCACGATGGGGGGTGCGCAGCATGGCGGATGGAGCACGATGGGAGGTGCACACCTCCCCCCAACACACACACACACACGCGCACTGCACAACACACACACACACTGGGAACCACAAACACCGCCCTACACAGACACCCACACACACAGACAACGCTGCACACTCACAACACCCAACACACAAACACCGCGGCATACATAAATATACGCACATACCGCACAACACACACATTGCACAAAACATACCTCCCCCCAAAACACACCACACACACACAAACCGCGCAACACACACACACACACAACGCTACAGACACACAGCGCTCCACAAACAACGCAACACACGCAACACACATACAACACCGCTCTCACCCCCCGCCACACCCAGACAACACCCAGAACATGTACAGCGCCCTACACAAACACTTGGTAAGTACACACAACAACATATATATATATATATATATAAAAACAAAAATCATACATGAACTACACAATACGTAAATTCTAGAATACCCGATGCGTAGAATCGGGCCACCTTCTGGTATACTATATAATGATATAATAATACTACACCTGTAATAAACTACATCTCTACACCCCCATGTACTACAACCCTATATACTACACCTGTAATAAACTACATCACTACACTCCTATATACTACACCTGGAACTATACTACATCACTACACCCCCCCGATATACTACATCACTACACCCCCCCGATATACTACATCTGTAAAACTACATCACTACATTTCCATATACTACATCACTGTACCCCTAATATTAGTCACCAGTTACCCCCCCCCCCCCCCCATGGTCCCCTCCTCAGGTTATTAGTCACCACTCACCTCTCCCTCCTTATTGTGCCCTCCTCAGGCACCTCCATACGGGCCCCCTGCTGAGCTGCTTCTTGTCTTGTATGGACCCTGGCTGCGCCACTGCTGTTCTTGTAAGGGCCCCTGCTGCTGCTTCTCTCCGTACAGGCCCTGGCGGGTGCTGCTTCTTCTCCTCTTGGGCGGGAACTTTTCAAATGACACACACGCGCCGTACTGACGACATCAGGGCGCGCACATGTGTCACAGAGAAAGGTGACGGGCAGGGAACAGAGGACAGATTCCTGCGTTCTGCTGCCTACACTATGCGGAGCTTCAGGATCGCTCCCTGCCCGGCACGCAGCGTGTGATGAGGGCGATCTGACCTGGGTCCCCTGGAGCCTGGAGCTCCAGACAACAGGTCTGATTGCCCTAATTACTGACTGGCAAGCAAGGGCAGGGAGCGATCCGAAGCTCCACAAAGTGTAATCAGCGGAATGCTGGAATCTGTCCTCTGTTCCCTGCCCGGCACCATTCTCTGTGACAAATGTGCGTGCCCTGATGCCGTCAGTACAACATGCGTGTGTCATTTGAAAAGTTCCTGCCTGACAGGAGAAGAAGCGGCACCACGCCTCCAATTCTGACCCAAGATGGGCGGGCTGGTCACAGACAGTAGGTGGGCCGAATGTGGCCCGTGGGCCACCCCTTGCCCAGGTCTGGTCTAGAGGAAAGAAGGTTTAATCATAAACACAGACTCAGATTCTTTACTGTAAGAGCAGTGAAACTATGTAACTCTGTTCACACGATGTGATCATGGTTGATTTACTGCAAAAGTTCAAGGATGGCCTGGATGACTTTCTTGATATAATATTACAGGTTATTCGTTGTAGACACAGTGATGGGACAGTGTTTCATGAAACTAGTCGTCTGATTGCTGCATGTGAAGTTGGGAAGGATTTTTATTTTCCCTAATATGGAGCTTACTGTCTATGCCATGGGGTTTTTGCCTTTCTCTGGATCAAAATGTTGGGTGATAGGTTGAATTCAATGGACTTTTATATCTACCGTCAACCTTAAAACTCTTTGAAGCTATGGCAGACGACTTCTGGAAGTGCTCTGTGCTTATTTCACTATAGTGTACAAGTGAAATTCACAGGTATGCAAAATTTTGATTTATGAAAAAAATGCTCAAATCTAATGACTGATTCTTATGTTTTCTTATGTCCTGATTTAAAAAAAACAAAACCAAAAACCTGTAGTTTTAATCATCACATATGGATTTTCCACAAACCAAAAGTGAAATTGCGTACAAGTGAGAAGAACAAGAAAAATCTTTATTGTAGCCAAAAATGTACACAATATTATATATAAAAATGTATTGCATATTGATTCTGCAACTTTATTGAAAATTAAATATTGCGCCTTTTCGCTTCAGAGCATCTCTTGACACCTTTTCTCTTATAGAAGACCTGCGGACCTTCTGTGGAAGCATCCAGCAGTAGTCCACCATCTTGTTCATGTTCCATGTCCTTGATCTTCTGATGAAATCTTTCTCTTTGCTCTTTGCTAACAGCACCTACATTTTCAGGAAAGCAGTCCAAATGAGAATGTAAAAAAATGTAACTTCAAATTAACCAGACAACCCAAGGCTTTTAAACGTTTCGGCAGGGTCTCCACGATGGCCTTAAATTTTGGATCTTTGTTACTTAGAAATTTCTTCACGCATTCTTTCAAAGAATCCCAAGCCCTTTTCTAAACAGCTTTCATTTTTTGTTTTGAACACTAGCATCCTTCATGAGTTTCTGAATATCCAGACCCACAACTTAAAGGGGTGGTTCACCCATTTTTTTTATTTTCTCTGAGTTCCACTTACCATTATAGGCGTTTTCTTCATTGGCTTCTATTTCTAGTTCTGGCACTGAGCGGCGCTATCCTGCACGCTCAGTGCCTGTCACATGACCCCCCTGGTGCTGTGGCCGCTAGTATCCTCTTACGTCACGTCAAATTCCGGGCTCTCAAACTAGACTGGTACGTCAGAGGAAGCTGGCGCCACTCAGATTGATTAACAGGGCTGTGGGCGGTGACTACCGCACATCACAGCCCAGCATCGAGGGGAGGATCCGGAGGACGCCATTGTGGAGCGGTGAAGACGGCTGAGCGTCCGGCAGATGGTGAGGCACCGGGCGCCAGTGTGGAGTACAGGGGGGGGGTTCTTCAGCTGAAATCCCCCTTGTCACGTAAGTGTGTGATCTCACTCTCCACCCGCCCGCTCTGCTGCGATGTCAGGAGAGCGGGCGGTGTGATCATGTTCTCCTCCCACCAGCACAACAGGATGCAGTAAGACACTGATTGGCTGGTGACATGCAGCACCGCATGTGTCAGAGCAGAGCATGTCACCGCTCTGCTCTGTCTCCTGTCCTGCTGCATGGGACCAACTGTCTCCACTCTGTCACCTGCACCACAAGTCACAGAGTGGAGCAAGTTGGTGACAGAGCACCTCTTTCCCCCCCTCTCTTCTTTCCCTACTCTCTTCTCTCCACCCCCCTCTCCCCCCCTCTTCCCCCCCCTCTTTCTCCCCTCCTCTCTTCTCTCCCCCCACTCTCTTCTCCCACTCCACTTTCTTCTCCCACTCCACTCTCTTCTCCCACCCCACTCTCTTCTCCCACCCCTCTTTTCTCCCCGTCCCCTCTTCCCCCTCTTCTCTGCCCCCCTCTTATCCCTCTCTCTTCGCCCCCCTCTTATCCCTCTCTCCTCGCCCCCTCTTATCCCTCTTTCCTCTCCCCCCTCTTTTCCCTCTCCCTTTTCCCTCTCGCGCTCTCTTTTCCCTAATATATACATACACTCACACTCACACACACACACACACACACACACACACACACTCACTATAATATATAATACAGTGCCTGCAAGTAGTATTCAACCCCCTGCAGATTTAGCAGGTTTACACATTCGTAATTAACTTGGCATTGTGACATTTGGACTGTAGATCAGCCTGGAAGTGTGAAATGCACTGCAGCAAAAAAGAATGTTATTTCTTTTTTTATTTCTCTTTTAAATTGTGAAACGTTTATTCAGAGGGTCATTTTATTACTCAACCCCTCAAACCACCAGAATTCTGTTTGGTTCCCCTAAAGTATTAAGAAGTATTTCAGGCACAAAGAACAATGAGCTTCACATGTTTGGATTAATTATCTCTTTTTCCAGCCTTTTCTGACTAATTAAGACCCTCCCCAAACTCGTGAATAGCACTCATACTTGGTCAACATGGGAAAGACAAAGGAGCATTCCAAGGCCATCAGAGACAAGATCGTGGAGGGTCACAAGGCTGGCAAGGGGTACAAAACCCTTTCCAAGGAGTTGGGCCTACCTGTCTCCACTGTTGGGAGCATCATCCGGAAGTGGAAGGCTTATGGAACTACTGTTAGCCTTCCACGGCCTGGACAGCCTTTGAAAGTTTCCACCCGTGCCGAGGCCAGGCTTGTCCGAAGAGTCAAGGCTAACCCAAGGACAACAAGGAAGGAGCTCCGGGAAGATCTCATGGCAGTGGGGACATTGCTTTCAGTCAATACCATAAGTAACATACTCCACCGCAATGGTCTCCGTTCCAGACGAGCCCATAAGGTACCTTTTACTTTCAAAGCGTCATGTCAAGGCTCGTCTACAGTTTGCTCATGATCACTTGGAGGACTCTGAGACAGACTGGTTCAAGGTTCTCTGGTCTGATGAGACCAAGATCGAGATCTTTGGTGCCAACCACACACGTGACGTTTGGAGACTGGATGGCACTGCATACAACCCCAAGAATACCATCCCTACAGTCAAGCATGGTGGTGGCAGCATCATGCTGTGGGGCTGTTTCTCAGCCAAGGGGCCTGGCCATCTGGTCCGCATCCATGGGAAGATGGATAGCACGGCCTACCTGGAGATTTTGGCCAAGAACCTCCGCTCCTCCATCAAGGATCTTAAGATGGGTCGTCATTTCATCTTCCAACAAGACAACAACCCAAAGCACACAGCCAAGAAAACCAAGGCCTGGTTCAAGAGGGAAAAAATCAAGGTGTTGCAGTGGCCTAGTCAGTCTCTTGACCTTAACTCAATTGAAAACTTGTGGAAGGAGCTCAAGATTAAAGTCCACATGAGACACCCAAAGAACCTAGATACCTTGGAGAAGATCTGCATGGAGGAGTGGGCCAAGATGACTCCAGAGACCTGTGCCGGCCTGATCAGGTCTTATAAAAGACGATTATTAGCTGTAATTATTATTATTATTATTTTTATTATTATTATTTATTTATAGAGCACCATTAATTCCATGGTGCTGTACATGAGAAGGGGGTTACATACAAAATACGTATACAAGTTACAGTAGACAGACTAGTACAGAGGGAAGAGGGCCCTACCCTTGCGGGCTTACATTCTATAGGATTATGGGGAGGAGACAATAGGTGGGGTGTAGGTCAGGCGGCGGCTCCGCACGGTGGTCGGGCGGCAGCTCCGCACGGTGGTCGGGCGGCAGCTCCGCACAGTGGTCGGGCGGCAGCGAGTTCATTGTAGATTGTAGGCATTTCTGAACAGATGAGTTTTCAGGTTCCGTTTGAAGTTTGCAAGGGTAGGGGATAGTCTGACGTGTTGAGGCAGCGAGTTCCAGGAGACTGGGGATGCTCGGGAGAAGTCTTGGAGTCGGTTGCGTGAGGAGCGAATGAGAGAGGAGGAGAGGAGGAGATCTTGGGAGGACCGGAGGTGACGTGTTGGAGTGTAGTGGGAGAGTAGTTCGGAGATGTACGGAGGGGAAAGATTATGCACAGCTTTGTAGGTCAGTGTTAGAAGTTTGAATTGGATACGGTGGAAGATTGGAAGCCAGTGGAGGGACATGCAGAGGGGAGAAGCGGGGTGGTATTGAGGAGAGAGGTGGATAAGTCGGGCAGCAGAGTTAAGGATGGACTGGAGAGGGGCGAGCGTGTTGGCAGGGAGGCCACAGAGGAGGATGTTACAGTAGTCGAGGCGGGAGATTATGAGAGCATGCACTAGCATTTTAGTAGATTGCAAATTGAGGAAAGGGCGGATTCTGGAAATATTTTTGAGTTGAAGACGGCAGGAGGTGGTGAGGGACTGGATGTGTGGTATGAAGGATAAGGCAGAGTCAAAGGTCACTCCGAGGCAGCGAACTTTGGGTACTGGCGAGAGCGTGGTGTTATTTATTGTAATAGATAGATCAGGTGGAGAGTGTAGGTGAGACGGAGGAAAGATGATTAGTTCAGTTTTGGCCACATTGAGCTTTAGGAAGCGAGAGGAGAAGAAGGAGGATATAGCAGATAGACATTTCGGGATTTTGGACAGCAGAGATGTGGCATCTGGGCCAGAGAGGTAGATCTGGGTGTCGTCGGCATATAGGTGGTATTGGAAGCCATGGGACTTTATGAGTTGTCCTAGGCCAAATGTGTAGATAGAGAAAAGTAGGGGTCCTAGGACAGAGCCTTGAGGGACGCCAACAGAGAGATGGTGGGATGAAGAGGTTGTGTGAGAGTGGGAGACACTGAAAGTGCGATTTGAGAGGCATGAAGAGATCCAAGAGAGGGCAAGATCTCTGACACCAAGGGAAGAGAGGGTCTGTAATAGGAGGGAGTGGTCAACGGTATCGAAGGCTGAGGACAGGTCTAGGAGTAGGAGTATAGAGAAGTGTTTGTTCGCTTTGGCAGTAAGCAAGTCATTTGTGATTTTAGTCAGGGCAGTTTCGGTAGAGTGATGTGGACGGAAGCCGGACTGTAGGTTGTCAAAGAGAGCGTTAGAGGAGAGGTGGGAGGAAAGTTCAGCATGGACATGCTGTTCCAGGAGTTTTGAGGCAAGTGGGAGTAGTGATATGGGGCGATAGCTGGTAGTAGAGGTTGGATCGAGGGAAGGTTTCTTTAGGATAGGTGTGACTGTTGCATGTTTAAAGGCAGAGGGGAAGGTTCCAGTCGTTAAAGATAGGTTGAAGAGGTGGGTTAAGGCTGGAGTAAGGATGGTGGTGAGGTTGGGAAGGAGGTGGGATGGCATGGGGTCAAGTGCGCAGGTGGTGAGGTGCGCTTTTGAGAGAAGACGTGCAAGCTCTCCTTCGGTGATGGTGGGGAGGAAGTTTATGGGAGAGGGGCAGTGGTCAGCTACATGAAGGGGTTGTGGTGGCTGAGCAGAGAAGACTTGCCTTATTAGGTCGATTTTTTCTTGGAAATAGGTGGCAAAGTCTTCTGCAGAAATGAGGGAGGTTGGAGGGGGCAGTGGTGGGCGAAGGAGGGAGTTGAAAGTGTTGAATAACTGTTTGGGGTTGTGTGTTAGAGAGGATATGAGGTTTCTGAAGTAATCGTGTTTAGCGGAGGTGAGGACTGAGCGAAATGTGTGAATTGCATTTTTGAATGTGGTGAAGTCTTCCTGGGAGTGCGTTTTCTTCCACCGCCGCTCTGCAGCCCTAGACCTTTGCCGAAGTTTTTTAGTGAGGCTGTTGTGCCAGGGCTGTCTATTGATTCGTCTCACTCTGCCATGCACAAGGGGAGCGACTGAATCAATAGCTGATGTGAGGGTGGTGTTGTAGAAAGTGGTGGCGCTGTCTGTGTCGTGGAGGGACGATATGGAGGACAGTGGGAGGATAGAGTCGGCGAGGGTGTGCATGTTGAGGTGTGCAAGGTTTCTGCGGGGATGTGCTAGGTGCTGGACAGGGGGGGTAGGTGAGGAGGACAGGGCTGAAAAGGTCAGAAGATGGTGGTCAGATAGGGGGAGGGGGGAAGTTGTGAAGTCAGAAAGGGGACAGAGGCGAGTGAAGATAAGGTCTAGTGTGTGTCCATCTTTGTGGGTGGCAGAGGTGGACCACTGAGTTAAGCCAAACGACGAAGCAAGGGAGAGGAGTTTGGAAGCAGCTTGTTGGCGAGTGTCAGTGGGGATGTTGAAGTCACCCATGATGATGGTGGGAATGTCAGCAGAGAGAAAGTGTATAAGCCAGGCAGAGAAGTGGTCGAGGAAGGCAGTGGTGGCGCCCGGGGGTCTGTATATGACAGCCACTTGGAGGTTGGAGGGAGAATAGATTCGGACAGAGTGCACTTCAAAGGAAGGCAGGTCGAGGGAGGGTAGAGGTGGGATTGTAATTGCAAACAAGGGTTAATCCACAAAATATTAAACCTAGGGGTTGAATAATAATTGACCCACGCTTTTATGTTGAAAATTTATTAAAATTTAACTGCGCAACATAACTTGTTGGTTTGTAAGATTTATGCATCTGTTAATAAATCCTGCTCTTGTTTGAAGTTCGCAGGCTGTAACTTATTTGCATCTTATCAAACCTGCTAAATCAGCAGGGGGTTGAATACTACTTGTAGGCACTGTGTATATGTGTATATATATATATATATATATATATATATATATATATATATATATATATATATATATATATATATATATATATATATATATATATATATATATATATATATATATATATATATATATATATATATATATTAAATGTATATGTATATATATGTGTATATATGTGTATATATATAATATATATATATATATAATTAGTGTGTGCGTATATATAATATATATATAATGTGTTTTTACCTAAAAACTGTTTTAAAAAAATGACGTGGGCTTCGCCATATTTTTTTCTGTAGGATCGGATGCACATGGAAGTGCTACAGCTACAAATCAAAAAGGTCCGTGGAGCCTCTGTTAGGAGTCCCTCGCTGGCTGCCGGCAGTGTTTTCTCTGGCTGGTCTCCCTGAGATCAGTGATTGTTTTCTTTTATCCGATCCTACACAAAAGACATTGAAAAGATGGTCCGGTCCGTGGGTCCGCAAAAAAACCAGGAACTGACCAGGACAAACGGAACGGTAATGTGAATGAGCCCACCTGCAGCTATTGCAGCGTGTGCGGGCTGTGAGATCAGGAGTCAGCTGACTCCAGTGCAGGCCGATAAATTCTGTGTCCCGCTGCAGAAGGATCCGGTAAAATAACGGTTGCATGCGCTGCACATTTAATCCACAGGATCAAGTCATATGCGGTTTGCGGTTGTTTGCCTATAGGCAAAAAAATGCTGATGTGAAAGTAGCCTGCAAAATGCATGCCACACGAATGATACGGACGACACATAGACTAGGCAAGAGGGAAAAAAAGCTCATGACCCCTTCATTTTTTTTTCCCTAATTATTTTTTTCACATGTTGCGCCGGCTAATAATCATAATTTCTGTACACACACAGACACACACACACACACACACACACACACACACACACACACACACGTATAATGCAGCCCCATAACCCTCTGGCCACCAAATACTCACTAATTAAAAAAAACAAACAACAAGTCCTCATCTCTCCTCATTCTCCTGCTGATCCGATGCGTCCCTCGTCCTACGCTCGTCTCAGCACAGCAGTGGTGACGTCACCGCGCTTGGCTGCACGTTGAGCGCAGGTACAGGGGGAGAATGATGGAGCGGAGCGCTCCTCTCGATGCTTCATCTCTGCTGTGTGCGCTGACACCGGGTCCCCCTGACTCACGGGCCATATAGCGGCCACGTGGTCTGCCACAGAACAGCTCAGCTCCTCTCTCACAGAGAGGAGCCGGCTGCTGATCTGCAGGGCGGGCAACGGACCCCTAGCACTGCGGGCTCAGTCGCGATGGTGACCTCTGCAACCACGGTCATTACACCCCTGTCAATAGTAAAACATATTTTCCTAGTACCAAAATTACTATTACTGGCTAATTTGAAACTAACTCATATACCCTCAATAACAGACGTAATAAATAATGTCAAATAATGTGTTGAACTATACTTATGCTATCCGGAACACTCTCATTTCTAAATATGATCAAAGATGGTCCTTATGGAACTTGGTATATGCTCCCAGTAAAATTATCCCTGTAAAATAACAATGAAAACAATATAATATCCTGGAAAACACTTCTATTCTTTTATGGTTTTAATATATTTTAAAATATTGTTTCCAATATTATTTTAGGTGTGGTTGAATGTTTGAGTTTGTATTTACATGTTTCCAATGTCCCTCCTTTTCTTTTTCCCCCTCATAGCCTTTCCTTCCTATTCCTTGTTTTCGGATTTTTATTTTACGTATATCATATCATACATTTTTTGTGTGTATTATTACCGATCCCCTATAATACTTACTAAAAAATAGTTTTAACAAAGTCACAAGATTTTTTTTTTGCCCCTTAATGTGTAGTTGGACAAACATTTAGCGCCTTTAAGTGTTTTCAACTAGAGTTGGGTTAACCCGCAGATGTTCAAAATGGGCTGGTCTGGACTGACTTAAAAAGTCCGGTTTGGGACCAGCGGTGACCCGCACTTGAGCCCAGATCCTGAACATCATGTAAGTTTATGGGAACTTGAACTTTAGTGCTATAAAATGGTAGTAGTAAGTGTTTAGGGGGTTGCAAAAGGAAACTCAATGGGGATTAAAGCAGGACAATTATACTTACCGAATTTCCACATGGCTGTCACACTGTTTCCGGGTCATCTCATTAAATCTTATCAATATTCACTGCTTCCCCCACCTTCTGTGACAGTGTCTGTGATTGGTTGCAGTCAGATTGCGCCACCACCCACTGTGGCTGGGTCTGTGACTGGTTGTCCCCACACTAGCTGTATAGGTTCCCAAAGTGGAGTGTAAAAATAAATCATTGAAAAAAATTACATGCGGTCCCCCGTGTTTTGAATCCCAGCGCAGATAAAGCAGACAACTGGAGGCTGCAGCCTCCACTTGTCAGCTTTATCTTGGGTGTGTATGAAAAGACAAGGGACCACACACGTTTTTTTTTGTTTTTTTTTTAAAGAACTTAATTAAATAAATAATTAAAAAATAGGCATGGGGTTTTGATACTCAACTAAGATAAAGCAGACATCGGGGGCTGGTATTCTCAGGCTGGGGAGCCCCGTGGTTATTGCAACCTTCCCCACAGGCACTCCAGTATTTGCGCATCCATTAGATGCGCCAATCCTGGCACTTACCTGGATCATGCCAGTTGCCTTGGTGCGATGGCAATCGAGGTAATATAAATAGTTAATGACTGCTGTGATTTGTGAAAAAATCACAGCTGTCAGGAAGCCCAGGATTAGTAGTGGGTAGGGGTCTATGAGACCCCCTCATTACTAATCATGTTAGTAAAATGAAAGAAAGAAAAAAACACAAAAATCCTTTTATTTACAAAAAACCCCCATCCTCGTTCTCCAATTTATTAACCCCCAAAACACCACTGCATGTCCAATCTAATCCACACCACAATGCCCACGACAATCTCGATTTTGCTACATCCTGAGGTCGCAGTGCGCGGTCTCATTAGAAAATGTGACAGATCATAAGTAGAGGGATAGATAGAAAAAATAGAATAGATAGCATGACTGCCCGCTGACAGCAGACACAGAGCTATGCCATGGGAATGAACTCAGGTGAACCTCTGAGGTCAGTGCCAGGACACAGGCAGTGGTGCGGGGCTGGCAGCTATGACGTCAGAGCGTCACCTGAGTTCACTCATCGCGCGGCCTGATTTGTGGTCACAGGTAAAGGACTCACCTTTGACCGCAAATCACCTAAGTGAGGGCTCTGCTGATCACGTGACTCACTTCATTTGCTGCGTGGAGTTCATAGGGAGCGGTCGTGCTTTATGGCCGCTCGCTGTGAGCTTCCGATGTAGCAGAGCTGAAAGCATCGTGGGACCTCATGTGGATTACGTCGGACCTGGAAGTGTGTTTGGGGGTAAATAAAGTGGTGAAAGAGAGTGGGGTTGTTGTTTTTTTTTTTTTTGTCTTTTATTCCAAATAAAGGATTTTTTGGGTGTATGTTGTGTTTATTTACTTTCACTTACAGGTTAATCATGGGGTGGTGTCTTATAGACGCCTTCCATGATTAACTTAGAACTTAGTGGCAGCTATGGGCTTCCATTAACTCCTTATTACCCCGATTGCCACCACACCAGGGCAATTCGGGAATAGCCGGGTAAGGTCCTGGGAATTTCGCATCTAATGTATGCGGCAATGCGTGCAGCTGCTGGCTGATTTTTTTTTTTTTTTTTTTTTAGGCTGTTGAGAAGCCTAAAAACGATAGGCCTCCCCAGTCTGAGAATATGTATAACCAGGCTGCAACCAATGAGAAAAAAATGGGGGAGTAAAGTTTACGAAACAGAAAAGGGAACCCCAATAAAATATAACTTTTATTCTTAATACTAAAAAGGTCCGAGACCAAATTCACAAACAAGGATAAAGTGCCGAATATGAAATAAGAGATGGTCGGAGGGAGGATGATCACACAGACTGGCCCTAAATCAGACCTAGTCAGCCTCTCCCTACCTAGCAATGGGAGGGTATGACGCCCTAGGGTTATGGCGCCCCCATTCACAGACGGAGGAACCCTGTATGACCCTAATAGGCCCCGCACAGCACAAAAAACACCACTTCAAGAATACAGAGACTCTCCATCCCAATCAGAGGGGTTTTCCCTTTTCCAGTCTGAGAATACCAGCCCTGAGCTGTGTGGCTTTATCTTGGCTGGGTATCAATTGGGAGGGACCTCACATCTTCTTCTTCTTTTTTTTTTATTTATTTATTTATTTATTTATTTATTGTACTGTACGATATAGATTCGCCCACCAGCGGCTGTGGTTGGTTGCAGTCAAACGAGCCCCCATGCTGAGTGACCGCTGTCTTATTGCAACCAATCATAGGCACCAGTAGACGGGGCAAGCAGTGAATATGAAATAAGTCGCGGGAGCAGTGTCACAGCCTTGTAGGGCCGTGTCGGTGATCAGTGAGTATGAAGGAGGGAGAGACCGAAAGACCTGCGTTTTTGTTGACAATACGCATACAAAATGCAACCAAAATGAAGTGCAAATGCACAGCTAAACAGTTTGGCTGCGTTTTGACACACCTCATTCATTTCAATGGGTGGAAAAAAGTGACGCTTTTTTTTTTTTTTTTTTTTTTAGGCAACGATTTTTTGACAAATATTTGAATAAAAAACACTGCCTAAAAAAAAAAAAAAAAGCAACATGCGCATGGAATTTTCTGACTTCTCATAGACTTTGCTGGGGAAGCACAACGCATGCATTTTATCATTAACACGGTGCAGTTTAAAACGCAGCCAAAATGCAGGAAAAAGCACACCTGCTCTCATGGCCTAAAGAAAAAAAAATGTAATGCAAGCAAATGTAACCGACTCATACTTGTTTGAAAATACATCCGTTTTTATCAGTTTTACTACTGATCACTTGTTTGTTTTTTAATTTACAATATAAAAAACATGTACCTTTCAAAAGTTACAAAAATGGGAATTGGAATTGGCCTAAAGGCCACTTTACACACACACACACATCACTAGCGATGTCGCTGGTGAAAGCAACCGCTCCCGTTGGTTGTGCGTCACGGGCAAATCGCTGCCCGTGGCGCACAACATCGCTAGGAACGTTCGCACGTACTTACCTGCCTGGCGACGTCGCTATGGCCGGCGAACTGCCTCCTTTCTAAGGGTGCGGTTCGTGCGGCGTCACAGCGACGTCACTAAGCGGCCGCCCAATAGAAGCGGAGGGGCGGAGATGAGCGGGACGAACATCCCGCCCACCTCCTTCCCTCCTCATTGCCGGCGGCCGCAGGTACGGTGATGTTCCTCGTTCCTGCGGTGTCACACATAGCGATGTGTGCTGCCGCAAGAACGACGAACAACCTGCGTCCTGCAACAGCAACGATAATTGGGATGAGAACGACGCGTCAACGATAAGTTAAGTAATTTTGATCGTTAACGGTCGTTCTTGCGTGTTACACGTGCGTGTAAAGTAGCCTTTAGTCTTTTTTTTTTATTTTTTTTCTATATTTGTAGAAAAAGTCAGATTTAGTACTGTGACTGTCCAGGAACTGTGCCTGAAAGTGGGAAAACAACACATTGCTTATTTTGCTCTTTTTATCTTTACATTGCCAGACGGATTTCTCCAAGGAGTTCCTCCTGCTGCTCCTGGGAAATTGACTTCCACACAGCACACATGTTTTTTGTTGGGCAGGTTACACCAGAAATCGCTTTTACTATATCCTCACATATATAACATTATGTAAAAAAAAAAATAAAGGTTATATCCTATATCTTGTAAGAAAAACCTTCTGGCAATCAGCTGATTACTGCTGGACCGTGGGAACCTCCAGCTGTGCCACAAATAAACCTGAGTGATGTCTGCTCATCACCTGGCTCAGTCTCTGCCTGAAGCTCACAGTGGGTGGTCATGTTCTGTGGCTGCCAACTGTCACTTCAGGTGTAGGTGAGCTGGAATCGTCATGGGACTTTGTGTGAATTACGCTGGACCTGGATGTTTTTGGGGTTAATAAACTGATGCAAGAGGGTGTTTTTTTTTTCTATTTTATTTCAAATAAAGAATTTTTTGGTGGTTTATTTCATTTCACTTACAAATTAGTAGTGCGGGGAAGTATCAGGTGCCTCCCATTACTAATCTAGGGGTTAGTGGCTGCTGTGGACTGTTATTAACCCCTTATCCCAATTACCACCACACCAGGGGAATTGGGATGAGCCGGGTAAAGATCTGGGGCTGTTACATGTAATAGATGCGACAATCCTGGGCGGCTGCAGTCTGGTATTTTTTCCGACTGGTGGGATCCATTAAACATGGGTCTCCCCAGCCTGGGAATACAAGCTCCCAGCTGTCAGGCTTTATCATGGTTGGATATCAAAATTGAGGAGGGGGGACTGCATGCAGTTTTTTTTTTTTTTTCTTTTCAATTCATTTAAATTTAAAACAAAAAAAAAAACACTGCATGAGGTGCCTCTTATTTTGATATACAGTCAAAATAGGTGCACGTCTGGGGGCTGCAGCTTGTATGCTTTATCTGTGCTGGGTATTATAATTTGGGGGGACCCTACGCCAATTATTTATTTTTACTCTAATCTACAGTAACCAGCAGACAGGATATGTGATTGCAAGCAGTCAGACAAGCTATCACGCAGGCTGGGGGGCGCTTTCTGACTGCAACCGCTCACAGACGCCAGGACTGCCGGTGGGCGGGGGAAGCAGTGAATATGTATGAGGCTAATGAGCGGCCCCGGAAGAAGAGTGAGCGATCCAAAAGCAATGTTACAGCCTTGCTGGAGACTCGGTAAGTATAGAGTGCTTGCTCTTATTTTTATTTTTCCTTTATTTTTTTTTTATTTCTCGAATTTCCGGATCATTAGCCGGAGTTCCCAGAGCACCCAGGTACTTTTGAAATTGTGCAGATCTGGACTCTTAAGGCCCCATCACACACCTATTGTTCCATTTGTTCACAGCCACAAACCTGGCACTGATTGTCCACAATTTCACTGCAACCACAGATCTGCCGCAGATTTATCTGTGTGTGTGACAGGGCCTTTACAGTCCAGGTCTGTCCAGCACTACTGCTTGTCTTAAAGGGGTTGTCCGGTCTAAAATGACAAATCTGCAGTCACTCTGTGTCACTGTGTGACTGCAGACTTGTGAATCCTCACTTTGCACACACTGTGCACTGTAAGGATTCACCGGTGTGCGCACCAGGAACGGCGGTCATGAGGCTGTGAGTATGCGATAAGCTGAATCCTGGCCAGAACCCGACTAGACAGGCATTGCCTCTCTCAATGTAAGTTCCTTGTATTCAAAACAGGAGTGAAGCTAAATACATCCATGCTAACTCTCCTGGAGAGAGACACATTGGATATGTAGAAATGAAGAAGTTTTATTCAAGTAGACATAGATCATAAGGAGACACTACAAAGCACCTTACATTCTGTTACTCCACTGCAGTCCGTTAATCTGAAAACTGTCTGTGTTGGACCAAAAAGTAATTTTAAATTTGCTTTTTATTTATGGAATAAAACAGTTAATTGATTTGTGTAGGAATCACTGAGATGTTGAGCTTGATAGATAATAGAAAACTTCAAACAAAACAGTTCTCTTCAGAGATCACCAATCTGCCGCTGCCTTTTTTATATAATAAGAGTGGCCAGCCCTAGATTGGTGACATTTTTTTTTTTTAAATGTAACATTTTTATTGATTTTCATAACATAAGCAATCCCAATCATTGATCATTGATATACAAAGTAGAGAGAGTAGCATCATGGTGCACTCAATAACAACAATCTATATTCCACTGCATCAGAGGCAGGAATCACTTAAAAAAGAAACAGAGGAGAGAAGGAAAGAGTGAAGAAGGAGGGGAGAGAAATAGAAAAGAAGAGAGATATGCCACGAATACCCCTGCCCGTCCGGACCAAGACCCATAATTAAATAGCACTCAGGAAGGTCTCACTTCGTTCGCACGAGTGCGTGTCACATTCTATCTCGCGTTACAGAAACCCGGACTAGTCAGGAAAGATTCCCAATGGGACCACTTTGTAACGGTGGTCTCTACATCATTACGAGATTGGGCCAGAATTCTTTCCATCCGGTAGATTATGTCCACCTCACTTATCCATTCCTCCACAGAAGGCGACTCGGTGGGCTTCCAGTGGCGAGGTATAACAGTCTTGGCCGCCTGAAGGAGGTGCCTGAGTAGCGATTGTTTATATAATTTTTTTGGCAGCAAGAACATATATAGGAGAACGGCCTCGGGTCGTCTGGGCACCGCCACCCCCGAGATCTCCTGAGTCGCTCTCAAGACACTGTCCCAAAAGGTAGCCAGGACCGTACATGACCACCATATATGGGTCATGGTACCCTCCTGCCGTCCGCAACGCCAACACACATCTGGGACCCCCGGTCACCACCTGTGGAGCAAGGAGGGGACCCTATACCACCTTGAGACAACTGGTGGCAGGTGCTGACTTGTGAGATTTTCAAAGGGTGACATAGGTTGTGTGGGCTCGTGTGACTGACTAGCAGATGACAGGAAGTGCTGAAGCTGTGCATATTCAAAATGATAGTGTGGCCTCAGCGGGCAGTCCCCCAAGACCAGAGTGAGGGGGAGAACCGTCCCCTGGGGTGCCACGTGAAGCACGCGCAGCGGGGCCTGTCTGGTACCGCCCAGGAAAAGGGCATTAGACGCACCAGGGGGGAACTTCGGGTGATCGGTTATTGGCATCAACGGGCCTAGTGGCTGGATCAGAGTATTTTTTCCCCCCCGGGAGCATGCAGGGTTCGCAAGGTCTGCCTCACACTGTAAACCAGCATGAGTTTGTTGTTGTTCAAAAAGGGCCAGGTCCAAGGCAGGGTTGGTACTGACAAGGTGCATGCATCGTGAGCAATGTTTATGGGCTGCCGCTAGATGGTACCTCCTACAGTCCGGTAGCCCCAGGCCACCCGCGTCCTTCGGGCGGGACAGAACCGCTCCCCGAATTCTAGGACGGCCCTTGGACCATATAAATTGGATGAATAATTTCTGAACTTTGCGCCAGAACGATGCAGGGCATGAACGGGCACCGTCTGCAGGAGATATAGTAGTCTAGGAAGTGCAGTCATCTTAAGTGCACCAACCCTGCCAAACCAAGACAAGACTTCCCCCCCGATGCCACGCCGCAAGATCCTTCTCCAGCCTAATAGCAAATTGTTGGAAATTAAGGGAGAACAGCCTGGAGAGGTCAGACGGAATAGTAATACCAAGGTAACCAATACTGTCGCCACAGGGCCATCTGAAGGGAAAACCGGACCGCAGCAAAGAAACCTGACACTGGGGTAGGGTCACATTCAGAGCCTCTGATTTGTCAAGATTAATTTTGAAACCGGACCACTTCCCAAATCGCTCCAGCTCAGACATCAACACCGGGAGTCCAACCAAAGGGTTGGAGAGATAAATCAGAAGATCATCGGCGAATGCCGAACATTTATATTCACTATTCGCTATTTTAATTCCCCGAATGTCCGGGCTGGTTTGAAGAGCCGCCATCAGATGCTCCATCACCAGAATCTATAACAAGGGGGACAGGGGGAATCTCAGTCTTTTAATCCTCGCACCATGTTTAATTAATACTCCCCGTAGGACGCACTTAAGGGCCTCCCACTTGAAAGAGGGTGCCGTAGTGTCCGACATGTGATCCATCCTAAAATTGGAAATAGAAGCACGTATATCTGAGGCACAGGGTTCGTCCAGGAGCAAGGATTCGTTCAGCCGCCACGACCCCATCGTCCTCGACAAGGAGGGGACACGTATGGAGCAAAACACTGGGGCATGATCTGACCACAGGATGTTTCCGATCCCCGTGAATGAGAGCCAGGACAGCGCAACATGCTGAACCAAGATGTAGTCCAGGCAGCTGTAAGAATCCTGCGGGTGCGAATAAAAACTGTAGTCCCTCTCTGAGGGTTGTTGTATTCGCCACGCATCGAACACTTGTAGATGTAGTAATGACCTCTTAATCCGCTTGATAAATGTATAGGAGAGACTGGAATTACCCTTAGAATTATCTAGCGCCGGGTCCAGTGTCACATTCAAATCCCCACACAAAAGTACCATACCTCTCACCAAAGGCAGGGCGGTATCTACCAGGCCAGTGACAAACAGGTCCTGATTGTGGTTAGGGGCGTATGCGTTAATAACCGTGAAAATATGGTCACCCAGGGACAATGACAGGATAATGTAGCCGTCACCCTCATCTATTTTGAGGTCCAGGATTTGATGGGGTAGCGATCTATGCACTGCAATTGCCACCCCCTTTGAACATGACTCTGGATTATTGGTGAAAAACCAAGTAGGGTAATATTTGTTTTTAATCTTAGGGGAATGGTTGGTCTTACAGTGGGTCTCCTGAAAACAAGCTTTGTGTATCTTATGTTTGTGGAGGTGGTACAGAATCTGTGCCCTTTTCTCCGGCTTGTTGAAACCTTTCACGTTGAAAGAGGCGATGTTCAAATTTGCCATTTGTGACGTAATCGGGGTTCTGCACTCGTATATAAACCGGGTCGCGACCTCCAGAGGGTGCCTGTGGGCCTGTGGCTAGAGCGAGCAGAGGAAAGAGAAGGCAGAAAAGAAACAAGAGATGAGAAAACAGAGAACACACAAACAAGCAGAGGGACAGTCTCTGCGCTTAACTTAAGGCGCTCGATTGCGCACCGTGGGAGCATGCCCAACACCAACCGGCAGGGCAGAGGTTCCCAAGGCATAGCATGAGAACAGCTCCTGTAAAGGAAAAAAACAGTAAGCACTAATAAACGAATGATACTATATGAAACAACGGCATCCGAGTAGGCAATTAATACTTGAACTTCTGGGCAAATAACCTAAGAGAGGGAACCTTAATCGATAAAGGGCCGCATAGGGGGTCTCAGGTCGTCCCCCTCCCTGTAATCATCCTCCCAGGTGTAGGGCGGTTGGGCTCACTAGGAGGAACCCAAGACACCAGTCACCCTTCTGTTGGACACAAGTAGTCCGCTCAGGTCTGGTCTCGTGACCTCTGGGGACCCGGGCACGGGTGCCTCCTCTCTCCAGGCCGGGCCACCCTCTGCGGCAGGCCCGTCAACTGCACACGGGCTGTTGGATTCTTGGGTGGCCCAGAGCTCCTCCCTGGGTGCCAGGGACGAAGCAGAGTGTCGGGCCAGAGGGGGAGAGTCATAGTTGGCAAGTCCAGTCCGGACAAAAATGCTGGCAAGTCCTCCGGGGAACGCAGGACATGATTTATAGAACCTCTGCGGACCGACAAGGAAAAGGGAAAGCCCCACCGGAACTGGATCCCCCTCTCTTTCAGGGAGTCCAGCAGGGGTTTAAGGGCCGCTCTTTGGGCCAGGGTATGTCTGGATAAGTCTGGTAAGATCCTTATCGGCTTCCCATTATGGGTAAGGCTGGATTTCTTTCTGGCCGCCTGCAGGATGGCTTCTTTAAGTCCATAGAAGTGGACGCGGCACACAATGTCCCTTAGTCTGGGGTCCTCTGGATCTATGGGACGGAGCGCCCTGTGAGCTCTATCAAGCTCGATTCTGGTTCCCGGTGGACGCTTGAGGAGGTTGTTGAAAAGGGAGATCAAAACTGAGGGAATGTCCGCTGGAGCGATGGATTCGGGCAAGCCCCTTACACGGAGATTATTTCTTCTGTTTCGATTTTCTAGGTCATCAATATTTTGTTGTAAAGAAAACAATTGCTTGGATTGGTCTTGTAATTTGGTTTGCAGCACTTGTATGGAAGCAGTATTAGAATCTTGGGCGGAAGAGAGATCATCCACTCTGGAGGCGAGAGACGAAAGGTCTGATCGGAATTGTGCAAATTCCTGCTTGCACTCCGCCACCACCTGGTTTGCCAAGGCCATTATATCATTTTTAGTAGGTATTGCCTGAAGAAGCGTGCGGAGATCCGCCAAAGAGGCCGGCCTATCATCTCCCACCGGGGCCATTGGAGGGGCCAGGGGGGGGTCCCATCTGGTAAGAGCCACACGGATTTGTATAGAAAGTCCATTGTGGTGCACTGGACATGTGGGGTCCCTCCCTCAAGGATACAAGCGCTGTTTGCTGGGAAGCAGGCTGGTGTGAGTTAGGGCCCAGCGAAGCAAGATAGTGCAGCGTTTCTGGTAGCATATGTGGGCCCTGGGGGGGGCTGCCTGCCCAGGAACAGCCCGACGACCACTGAGGTGAGTTGCTGGAGGTGGGGGTCCCCCTCGGTAGTGCCCACGCTGGTACCTCTGTGTCCTCTGTGGGCTGGGGGTAGGGGAGACTTTTGTCAGCTTGTGTACCCTCTTGTGCATTTATATAGGCCTCACTTAGTCCTCCAATGCTTCCTCCACACTGTGACCCAGCGGAGATATGGTCACACATAGGAGCTGCCTGAGTAAGCAGCACTTTGTGGGTCTCCCTCCCCCCCGCAGGAGCCGCCCGGTGCTTCTCCCCGCTGGGATCCCTCTGGCAGTGCGGCCTTCTGCTGACTCCGTCGGCCATCTTGTGATGACGGTTCCCCCGCGTGGCGTCCCCCAGGGTCTGGGATCAGGGCTTCTCTCGGGGCATCCCGGCACTCACCCCTCTCCTCGGTGGCCTCGGCTGGCTCCGGATGGTGGCACTTTCCTGTCTCCCCCGCCTCGTGGATATCAGCCGCGCCCCCCGGCTCCGTCTCCTGAGCAGGCCGCATGGGAGCCTCGGCTGACAGGCTCCTCGCTCCTGACAGATAGGGAATGATGTTGTCGCTCCTCTGTGGCCCCGGGCGGGTAGAGGAGCGAGCCCTGGATCGCTTGATGCCAGTCTTGCCCATTCTAATAGTCTGATGCCGGTGGATTGTGCTGGAAGTGCTGTGGAGCTGGAATGGTGCACGTCCTCACTCGGCCATGTCAAGCCACACCCCCCCCGGAGACATTTTTTTTTTTCCTAAATATCCATTAACAAACCTTGCAGGAATAGCCCTAACATCGCCCCAAAGGGCTTAATTTACTAGTAAAGTCAGACCCAAACTTCTGTGTTGCGGGATACTGACCTGCAGAGCGATATCCCACAACCTACCCATCCCGATCACTGTCACACTCGAAGTTCAAGATCTCGTTCTTTCCACTAATCCAGTGCTACACTCTCTTAGGCTGAGCTCACAGGAGCGTATAACACGGAAAGCACTCGCTCCAATGATATATTATGAGACAATACATACCTGTGTCTCTTTCCTCATGCCAATTTCGAAATGAGAAAAAAAAAATCACACCATGCTACGAGTGGATCACAGGTACCCATTCAAGTTTATGGGTGCGTGTGAAACCTCAACCTGCACTTGGATGTCATCCAAGTGCAGTCTGATTTACGAGTACACAGACAATGGAGAAAATTGGGAAATTAAGTTCACTGTCTTCTCTGCACCTGTAATACGATTCTCTTATGCAAGACAATTGAATAATGGTAAACTGATACTCGGCTCAAACTCTGAACTGAGATTGAGCTGAGTGTTATTACTGTAATAAATCTGATTCTCTCGAAAGAGCGAATCATCACTCGTGTGAGTACAGCCTTAAACTGTTACTAAATGGTAACATCACTGGAGTGTTACCATCCACTTTAGAGACTGTATGGCAACACTGGATTAGGGGAAAGAGCGAGAGCTCAATGTAATTGTGCTGTTAAGAGTTTTGGGCCAGACATACAGTAGATCTCCATGAGTATCTGCCTCCTGGGCTTATTTTAAATTTAGGGGGTGTCACGAACCACCGGGGGGGTCACTCAGAAATCCCCCGCGCTGGCTACCAGTACGTCACAATCGGGGGGTAACAAGTGGGGGTCACCCCTCCTTTATACCTCCCGACCGACAGACAGAGCACGTGACGCGCTCTCTAGCGCCCCTCTTATAGTCAGGCCAATTATGGAATTGCCCGACAATAAGCAAGGAGGCCGCTCTACTACTTATGCCGATTATTGAAGGGTCCCCGGTGAGAGTAGGGTATATATTCCCCCGACCTCCGCGGGCGGAATATATAAAACCTCCCCGAATCTCACTGGCCTCCCCACAATAATCCTTGGCACAACTCGCTGCCACCAACCGCTTCACGGTAACTATTAGCCGAACACACGGACGTGGGATTCAAGATCGAGATAACAGAACAGCCCAAGATTAATTATATAATTTAATCAGCCTAAAGCACACTAGAAACTACAATATATACAATAGGGAATCTACAGAATATACATATGTCAGAGTACAGTTACAATCAAAGCATGGGTTACAAACAGGCATACACAGTTCCAGCAGTTACCTTGTGCGTCTGGCCACAGGGGGGCGCTGTAGACCAGGTTTCCAGGAACTCCCTCACAGGTCTTTCCCAACCAGGCCCCCGAGCAAAAGAACACTGGAAAATGGCCGAAGTAGGGTTATCAACCTGGGCAAATCCAGGTCCCCTCCTACCTTAGTGACCTCAGAGGGAGCACTGCTCCACCCCTGGCTGGAGTTATGGACAAAATCCACAACATGGAATATGGCCATAACTTGGCCTGGGAGCGTCGTAGGCGGACGCCGACGCTCTCATTGTGACAGCTATGAATTTAGCTACAGAACGAGAGGACTCATGACTTGTCTACTAGTTCCCCATTGGCTGATATCACGCCTGGGGTATTTCCCCAGGTCCTGCTCCCATAAAAAGGGTGTGCCAGCATCGTCCGCATGCGGAGACACCATTTTTATGGTTGCCATATTTATCGGAAATATGGCTTGCGAGATATGAACCATTTTTTACTGGAGTCGTCCTGTCTGGATACTTCCAAGCTTGCTAACTAGATAGCAGCCCCTACTACAGGGTCACGGCAGGGAGTCATCCTGTGTCCATTGTTCCCACATCACCTAATCTCCATATCACAGGAGATGGCCCTGGGATGTGTTGCTAGGATGTGACACCTTCACAGATGCTGGACATCTGAGAACAAGAAGGGAGGGGGCACGGCCATGGAGTGATGAGAGCGATTATGACTGGAAGTCATAATTCATCTTCATATCCCAGGGTTTGCCTCACACCTCCCCCCTTTTGAGGGCGCTAGGGGGCAGCACACTCCGGTGTTCCCCCGTGCGCCCGTCCGCGACCTCTCCTTGTCGGGACAGCCCGTCTGCGTTACCGTGGTCCCGGCCCCTTTTGTGGCGAATGGTGAAGTTGTATTGCTGGAGCGCAAGGCTCCATCGCAACAATCGCCCATTCGTCCCAGAGACAGTGTGTAACCAGCTGAGGGGATTGTGGTCCGTCTCCACGATGAAGTGGCGCCCGTATAGATAGGGTTGCAGACGCTGCAGGGCTCACACTATGGCCAGGCACTCCTTTTCCATCGTGGAATAGGCCACTTCCCGTGGTAACAGCTTCCTGCTCAGGTACAAGACTGGGTGCTCTTGGCTCGCAGAGTCCACCTGGCTGAGCACCGCACCGAGGCCGAAGTCACTGGCGTCGGTCTGTACTACAAACGGCCGCGTGAAGTCGGCTGCCTGTAGCACGGGCGGGCTGGACAGGGCGTCCTTTAGGGCCCGGAAGGCTGTCTCGCAGTCCATTGTCCAATCGACTGCAGAGGGCAGCTTCTTCTTGGTGAGGTCCGTCAAGGGCTTTGCCAGGCTACTATAGCATGGAACAAACCTCCTATAGTACCCAGCGGTCCCCAAGAAGGACATCACCTGCTTCTTGGTCCTGGGGGTGGGCCAGGATGCGATGGCTTCCACTTTCTCAGGCTCGGGCTTCAGTGTTCTCCCGCCTACCCGGTGACCGAGGTACTGGACCTCGCTCATGGCCAGCTGACACTTTCCCGGCTTGATGGTCAAACCTGCCTGGTGGATCCGCCTGAGCACCTGTGCTAGATGCTCTAGGTGATCTTCCCAGGTGGGACTGAAGACGGCAATGTCATCCAGGTACGCGGCCGCGTACCCTTCAAGTCCCTTGAGCAGGGTGTTGACCATCCGCTGGAAAGTGGCAGGGGCATTCCTCATCCCGAATGGCATCACCGTGGACTCGTACAGTCCAAATGGGGTAATAAAGGCAGAGCGTTCCCTGGCCTTGCGAGTCAGGGGGATCTGCCAATATCCCCGGCTCAGATCCATGATGGTCAGGTACTGAGCCCCGGCCAACTGATCGAGCAGGTCATCGATGCGTGGCATTGGGTACGCATCGGCGACTGTGACAGCATTGAGCCCCCTGTAGTCCACGCAGAACCGATTGGTTCGGTCCTTCTTAGGGACGAGGACTACAGGCGAGGCCCAAGCGCTGTTGGATGCCTGGATCACCCCCAGCTTCAGCATCTCGTCAATCTCCTGGCGCATGTGTTGCTGCACCTCCAGGGAGACCCGATATGCTGAACGCCGGATCGGGGGATGATCCCCAGTGTCCACGTGATGGACAGCCAAGTTAGTCCTTCCGGGCTGGTTGGTAAACAACCCCCGGAAGGGGTGTAGGGTGGCCCACAGCTGGGACCGTTGGTCCTCCAAGAGCTGGTGGCCAACCTCCACATCCTCAATGGATCCGCCTGCCCTAACCTGGGCTAGCATATCCAAGAGGGTTTCCGCTTCTCCCTCCTCGGGCAGGTTGCACACGGGGAGCGCACATGCCTCCCGCTCATGATGTGCCTTCATCATGTTCACATGGAAGGGCTTCCGCCTTCCACGGGCAGGGTCCAGGGTGACCAGGTACGTCACAGGGTTGAGCTGCTGGTACACGAGGTATGGGCCTTCCCAGGCTGCCTGAAGCTTGTCCTGTGGTACGGGGACCAGTACCCACACCTTTTGACCCACTTGGTAGGTCCTCTCACAAGCGTTCTGGTCGTACCAACGCTTCTGATCGGCCTGGGCTTGAGCCATATTGTCGTGTACCAGTTGCGTCAAGGCCTGCATTTTGTCCCGGAAGCGCATGACATACTCGATAACCGACACTCCAGGGGTGGCCAAATCCCCTTCCCAAGCCTCTTTCACCAGAGCCAGGGGGCCCCGCACACGTCGCCCGTACAGGAGCTCAAACGGTGAGAATCCTGTTGAGGCCTGTGGAACCTCCCGGTAAGCAAATAACAGGTGTGGGAGATACCGCTCCCAGTCACGCCCATGGGAGTCGACCAACATCTTAAGCATCTGCTTTAAGGTGCCATTAAACCGCTCGCACAGGCCATTAGTCTGTGGATGGTACGGGCTGGCCACCAGATGTCGCACCTGGACTTGCTTACAGAGGGCCTCCATCAGCTGGGACATGAATTGGGTCCCCCGGTCAGTGAGCATTTCCTGGGGAAAACCCACTCGGGAGAAAATCTCCAGCAATGCGGTGGCCACCTTGTCAGCCCGAATGGACGACAAGGCCACTGCTTCTGGGTACCGGGTGGCATAGTCCACTACCGTCAGTATGAAGCGTTTCCCGGAGCTGCTGGGGATGGCCAGCGGGCCGACCAGATCCACAGCCACCCTCCTGAAAGGCTCATCGATGATTGGCAGAGATACTAGTGGGGCTTTGGGGTGTGGCCCCGCCTTCCCCACTCTCTGACAGGTTTCACACGAACGGCAGTAGGCAGCCACATCGGCCCCCATTTTTGGCCAGTAGAAATGCTGGTTTAACCTGGCCTTGGTCTTAGCGATCCCTAGGTGTCCGGCCATCGGAATCTCATGTGCGATCCGCAACAACTCCGTCCGGAACGGATAGGGTACCACCAACTGTCGGTCCCTGGGCCACGCCTCCGGTGAACCCTGCTGGACCGTGGCCCGGTACAGCCGTCCTTGGTCCCAGACCACTCGCTCCGGGTCCGAGTCCGAGGGAGGCTGTGCCGCCTGCTCCTTAAGAGCTTTCAGGCTGTCGTCAGCTTCTAACGCTGCCTGAAACCCCTGACTAGATGTGGCCAGAATCGACGAGACTGTCACATCTTCGGTCAGTACCCCGGGACCTGTGTCCTGGCCTCCACCTGACTCGGCTGCCACTTGGTCAGAAGGGGAAGAGCTATCGGACCTCCGGGAGGCCCCTTGGCTTCCAGCACTCCCACTGCGGGTGACAGCGGCCACAGCCGCTGCGACCGTGGGTCGTGCCTGCTCCTCCTCCGTTCCTGACCAAGTCGCCGGTTCAGGCAGACCTACCTGGCTTCCTGACACCCCGGTTGTGGGGGAACCATGCACCGAGATCTTACCTGGGAGCACTTCCGCTCCTGGACCGGCCCCAATCTCACCTGCCTGTTCCCCTCCTGCAGCAACAGAACCCCGCTGTGAAATCTCTGGGGACCCCACATTTGCTGTGGTAGCCCCCACCCCACACACTGGTCCTTCCCCTGCAGCACCCTGCTCTCTGCTTATCCCTGCAGAGGGCAACAGATCCCAGCTCACAGGCTGATTACTTGTAGAGGCATTGTCACACCTTTCTCTGACCCCCTCCCCTGTCACAGCTGCAGCTGAGTGTGTGTCTATGGTGTCTATGCAAGCAGAAATATCAGAGTTCACTCCCTCCTCCCTTACATCATTCATAGATAACACATTAACATTGTTAGGAGTCATGTCAGTACGGGCTGAAGGTTCAGCCCTTGGGGGGGGCCCAAACTGGGAGGTTATCTGCCCCAAATCTGTCCCAAGTAGCACGTTTGCAGGGATCCGATCAGTTACCCCCACCTCCCTCACCCCTCGCCCTGCGCCCCAGTCCACATAAATGTCAGCAACAGGCAGCGCCGGGTCAATGCCTCCAATCCCGGAGACAGCGAGGGTTTTTCCCGGGATCAAGTCTTGGGGGGACACCATGTCAGGCCGCACCAGAGTCACCTCCGAGGCGCTGTCTCGCAGTCCTATGGTCACAGACCGGCCGACGGTGACAGGTTGGAAGCTGTCCAGGGACCTACCACCACCCCCACCCACACAATACACCTTGGGCGGCCCTTGGGACGGGGACGGAGCCGGGGCCTTGGGACGCTGAGGGCACATGGCCTTGAAGTGTCCAGGTAGGTTGCACTGGTGGCACCGTCTTGGTTCTGCCACGGGCCTGGAGAGGGGAGTTGAGGGGGGCACCCCCTGCAGTCTAGGGGCAGGTGGGGCAGTCGTAGAATTCATCTTACCCCCTCTCCAGGTGCTGCTGGTGGCTGCTCTCCTGGCCTCAGGAGCCCGATTGTTGGTGTAGTCATCGGCCAGGGCAGCTGTAGCCGTGGACCCCTTTGGCTTCTGGTCTCGGATGAACTGGCGGAGATCCTCAGGGCAGTTCCACAAGAGTTGCTCCGTGATGAACAAGTCCAGGATCTCCGGTCCGGTGGAAAGCTGCAGGCCTTGGGTCCAGTGGTCGGCAGCTCGGGCAAGTGCCCGCCGGTGGTCAGCCCAGGAGTCCTTTGGTCCCTTTTGCAGGGTCCGGAACTTCTTGCGGTAGGACTCTGGAGTGAGGTTGTACTGTTGGATCAGGGCCCGCTTGATGGTGTCGTAGCCCTGATCTGCCTCAGCAGGCAAGTCCCCAAGGATATCCAGGGCCTTACCCCTTAGACGGGGGGTCAGGTATTTGGCCCACTGATCCTTGTCCAGATGGTGCTGCAAGCAAGTCCGTTCAAAAGCAGTCAGGAAAGAGTCCAAGTCTCCATCCTTCTCCAGCACTGGGAAGTCCTCAACACGGACCTTTGGAAGTTTGGTGTTTTGAAGGTCACATGTGGCTGATGAGGGCCGGAGCTGAGCTAGCTGCAGCTGGTAGTCACGGTCTGCCTGTCGCTCTCGCTCTTCACGCGCTGCCTGCCGCTCCGCAGCCTCACGCGCTGCTTGCCGTTCCGCAGCCTCAGCGTCACGCGCTGCTTGCCGCTCCGCAGCCTCAGCGTCACGCGCTGCCTGTCGCCCACGCTCGGCCATGAGTATCTCGTAGGTATCCCGGTCTCCAGCCATAAGCCTGGCCAAGGCAGCTTGAAGGAGGGCCTCTGCACCTCTCAGGCCAGAGGGATTGGCAAGTGGTGATCTGCGGCACGCTGCAGAGCCAGGTGATTCACTGTCCATTTCAGAGCGGAGGACTGGCATCTGGCTCGTTGAGGACCCTTGGGCGAGCTCCTCCTCATTTTGTCCAGCAGTGCCAGGTTGTGCGATGTCCTCTGCAGAGCTGTTCTCTGGCGTCGGGCTCTTGGAGGGCTCGTGGACAACCTCCTCATCGTCTCTGGCCTGAGCATCGGCCATTCCTTTGGCTTTGCTCCTGGTGCTCTCAGCCATTGTTGCAGACTTTGGTCACTGACACAGAACTGACACCTGATGCCTCCACACACCTTACAGTATCTGCACTCTGACACTCTAGTGTTGAGCTAGTCTGAAGACCCCAGCAGCCACAGCTGCTGCAGGCAGTCTTTAGTGTCTGGGAGTATGGGTCTCACACTCACACACACTATTATCTCGATCCCACCGCTATGCCACCAATATGTCACGAACCACCGGGGGGGTCACTCAGAAATCCCCCGCGCTGGCTACCAGTACGTCACAATCGGGGGGTAACAAGTGGGGGTCACCCCTCCTTTATACCTCCCGACCGACAGACAGAGCACGTGACGCGCTCTCTAGCGCCCCTCTTATAGTCAGGCCAATTATGGAATTGCCCGACAATAAGCAAGGAGGCCGCTCTACTACTTATGCCGATTATTGAAGGGTCCCCGGTGAGAGTAGGGTATATATTCCCCCGACCTCCGCGGGCGGAATATATAAAACCTCCCCGAATCTCACTGGCCTCCCCACAATAATCCTTGGCACAACTCGCTGCCACCAACCGCTTCACGGTAACTATTAGCCGAACACACGGACGTGGGATTCAAGATCGAGATAACAGAACAGCCCAAGATTAATTATATAATTTAATCAGCCTAAAGCACACTAGAAACTACAATATATACAATAGGGAATCTACAGAATATACATATGTCAGAGTACAGTTACAATCAAAGCATGGGTTACAAACAGGCATACACAGTTCCAGCAGTTACCTTGTGCGTCTGGCCACAGGGGGGCGCTGTAGACCAGGTTTCCAGGAACTCCCTCACAGGTCTTTCCCAACCAGGCCCCCGAGCAAAAGAACACTGGAAAATGGCCGAAGTAGGGTTATCAACCTGGGCAAATCCAGGTCCCCTCCTACCTTAGTGACCTCAGAGGGAGCACTGCTCCACCCCTGGCTGGAGTTATGGACAAAATCCACAACATGGAATATGGCCATAACTTGGCCTGGGAGCGTCGTAGGCGGACGCCGACGCTCTCATTGTGACAGCTATGAATTTAGCTACAGAACGAGAGGACTCATGACTTGTCTACTAGTTCCCCATTGGCTGATATCACGCCTGGGGTATTTCCCCAGGTCCTGCTCCCATAAAAAGGGTGTGCCAGCATCGTCCGCATGCGGAGACACCATTTTTATGGTTGCCATATTTATCGGAAATATGGCTTGCGAGATATGAACCATTTTTTACTGGAGTCGTCCTGTCTGGATACTTCCAAGCTTGCTAACTAGATAGCAGCCCCTACTACAGGGTCACGGCAGGGAGTCATCCTGTGTCCATTGTTCCCACATCACCTAATCTCCATATCACAGGAGATGGCCCTGGGATGTGTTGCTAGGATGTGACACCTTCACAGATGCTGGACATCTGAGAACAAGAAGGGAGGGGGCACGGCCATGGAGTGATGAGAGCGATTATGACTGGAAGTCATAATTCATCTTCATATCCCAGGGTTTGCCTCACAGGGGGGAAGGGAGGAATTACGAGGGGGGATACATGTAGATCAGGAGGGCAGACTGTCAGTCATTACATGTCTCACGCTGGTACTTCCCCCTTTCATATAAAATAAGTCCTGAAGGCAGATTCTCAGACAAATCAGTGTCCAGCCCAAAGATCTTAACAGCTCATTCACATATAAGAAAAATATGTAATTTGGAATAAGACATCTGATTGCAGATAAAATATTATTTTATTAAACGTTCTATGTCCTGCATATTCATATAGATGGCTTAGAAGGGTTGATCCTACTGACAAACTCCCTTTAAAGGGTTTGTTCACTTTTGGGTACTATATTTATTTTTGTTACTTAATGCATGTATTTCCGGCTAAAATAATTTTAATTAAAGTTTTGCTTTGTTTGGCTTTTTCAGGCTCTTTGTTTCTTTACACTCAAGTATGATGTCTGTGGTCATAAATCAGCTGAGAGATCAGTTAAATAGTGGCAAACCTTTTTGTTAGTCCATCAGAATATGTATATATATATTGTGTGTCTCTAAATAGCAGCAATTTTGCTGTCATACGTTGGACACCCATTTATCACACACATTTGGTATAGAGGTCATGGCTGTTATTTAATGCAGCCTGCTATCCTGATTGTTACATACACTGCTTTATTAATAACTGAGGAAGAAGCAGCAATTTCCCCAACTGGGACGTGCTATAATCAAATAAGGTTCCTCAAATTAATCTTGGCCTTTTATCTCCCGATTTTTCAGGTATGCCAGCCTGTACTTCTGCTGTGCCATAGAAGATGAAGACAATGAGCTGTTGACGTTGGAGATCGTTCATAGGCTTGTGGAGCTCCTTGATAAGTACTTTGGAAATGTAAGTTATTTCACTTTATTTTACCATCTTTTCATCTCTGTTAACACGGCTGAGGGCGACCGATGTTTTGTTGGCTAGCACTCGGCCCAATGTTACACTATGGAGCAGTGCCGACTTTCAATTTTATATTCTACTGCTGATCCGGCATGAGAAAAAAAATTCCAGCATGCTGAGAGTGCCTCTGCTAATGGCATGCACCCATCCGAGCGCAGTCTGAATGGGGAAAAAAAAAAAGTATGTAGAAAACGATTATCAATTTCTCACAGCATCATTTAAGGGGGTTGTGTGGTCTTTGGGTACAAGTCTGTGAATCCTCGCAGTGCGTGTACTGTCAGGATTCTCCGCTGCCAGTTCTTGGAGCTGGCAGACTGCAGTTATGTGATTTTTATACATGCAGTCACGTGCCGGCTAGACATGTGCCTCACTCAGTATAAGGCCTTTTTCACACGTCAGTGATTCTGGTACGTATGTGCTAGTTTTTATACGTATCAGAATCATGGACATACGCAGACCCATTATAATCAATGGGTCTGCGCACAAATCAGTGATTTTTCACTGACCGTGTCTCCGTGCAGCGTACACGCGTGTCTGTGTTCCGCACAGAGACATATCCATTTTTTTTCTGGCATCACTGATGTCCCACGGACCACACTATGGTATGGCCCATTAAACACGTACTAGAAAAACACAGACATTGAAAATAAAAAGCTTTTTTAAACTTACCTGTCTCCAGCGACGCTGTGTTCTGCCTCTGCTCTCCACAGCTTCCTGTCCAGCCAATTACTGTCATGCATATTTATTTATGCAGGCACAGCTGACCCAGAAGCAGCTGCAGAGGTGACACAGCGGCGGCCGAATGCTGCATCGTGGGACTCTTCAGCACCACGGACAGCAGGAGTGGGGACAGGTGAGTTTCACCATGTGCAATCACGTGTCACGGATTGCACATGGAAAACCCACGTGTGCAGTGAATCATGGCATCCGGAGGGACATATGTGTTTTACCACGCCAGTGAAAAATGTCTGTGTTTTTCACTGATTTGTGAAACAGGCCTAAGTGAATAAAGTGAGGCTGGATACATATATTTGGAATGTGGCCGGAAGTATGCAAATTGCGTATACGTGGTCACATGACCTCTCGCTCCTGCCACCGAACACTCCTGACACTGCAAGCTCTGAGGATTCACAGTCCACAGTCACATAGACTGACTGCACACTTGTACCACAAGGCCGTATAACTCCTTAAGATAGTGGAGTAATCACGTCACATGACTTCCAGTGCCCATTGGCCCCCGTGCAATGCAATTGTGGGGAGCCAGTGATTGACAGTGCCAGGGGCCCGCTGAATGGGCTTCATAAGAGATTATTGAATACATTGCAGAAATGACAATCTATAAAATGATCCCAAGGTCAAGTCTCCTAAACAGTCTAAACATGAAAATAAAATAAAAATGTTTGAATCTCTTTTAACAGTTTAAAATGAAAGAAAAACATATTTGTTATCACTTAGTCTGTCTGTAAAAGTCTTGTCAATGAAAATATAAAACCTGTATAGTAAATGCCATAGAATATAAATAAATTAAAAAGCTATAGTTACCAGTTTTCAGTAGCCACATCGCCCCAATAATGCTCAATGAAATCGCACAAGCTATCCCAATATACCAATAAAAACACCAGCTTGTCACACAAAAACAACACACCCTAATAAAGCTCTGAAAGTACAATTTTTTATTTTTTTTTTATTTGAGCAACTAAAATATAAAAAACTGTACAAGATTAGGATCACCACAATAGTAACAACCTGAAGAAGCATGCTTGCATTTCTACCACACCATTTCATCCCAATTGTTTTTCGTTATTTTTCAGTACATTATTACATGGCAATGGATTTTTCATTTTCTTCTAGGTAGTGATACAAAAAAACTCACAGTTCTACTGTTTTTGTTTTTCTTATTATGACTCTAAAGGCCCCGTTACACGCAACGACGTATCTAACGATATATCACCGGGGTCACAGACGGATTCCGTGACGCACATCCGGCATCGTTAGTGACGTCGTTGCGAGTGACACCAACGAGCGGCCGTTAACGATGGAAAATACTCACAAAATCGTCCATCGTTGACACGTCGATCATTTTCAAAAAAATCGTTAATTGTTAAGGATGCAGGTTGTTCATCAGTCCCGAGGCAGCACACATCGCTATGTGTAACACCTCGGGAACGACGAACTACAGCTTACCTGCGAGCGCCGGCAATGAGGAAGGAAGGAGGTGGGCGGGATGTTACGGCCGCTCATCTCCGCCCCTCCGCTTCTATTGGGCGGCCACTTAGTGACGCTGAACAAACCGCCTCCTTAGAAAGGAGGTGGTTCACCGGCCACAGCGACGTTGCTAGGCAGGTGAGTCCGTGTGACTGCTCCTAACGATATTGTGCGCCACGGGAAGCGACTTGCCCGTGACGCACAAACGGCAGGGGCAGGTACGCTCGCTAGCGATATCGCTAGCGATATCGCTGCGTGTAAAGCCCCCTTAACTGTATGGTTTAGTTATTATATTTTGATATGCCAGATTTTTAAAGCTATACCAAATATGTTTTATTTTTTAGTTCTTATTTTTTTTTAATGGGGTTGCAGAGGGTAATTCCAAATTTTATATATATATATATAATAAAAAAAACACTTTTTTACTGTTATGTTTTAGTCCCCTTATTGAATTTTAAACTGCAATTGTCAGATACATAGAATTGCAGTATATGGTGAAAGTCTAAATCGACTTTGAAGTTCATATGGCTCCGCTTCATATGAGTACCAAGATGGCAGTGACTGAGTCTTTCAGCCGATTTCTGGATTCAATGGTAATCTATCAGTGCCCCGCAATCATATTGTGGAGGGGCCGAAAGAATCACATGACCATCGGGCATGTACAATCTCTGAAAGCTATGTTTAAAGTGGTTATCAGCAGCAATCTACGTGTGTGCTATCGTGATCATTAGTGAGACCCGTAGCGATCAGCTGACATCGAAGATGAGTCACAATCTTGGTACTACCACTGTAAAAACAAAAACACAAACAAAAGGTTCAGCAGCACTCTGTAAGCACCAAGACGTATACAAGCATAGCATATATAAGATTTAAACTGCATTAATTCTATATAGAATATACTTGGAAAAATGAAGGTTCCTTGTGCAAAAATTGGCCAATTCTTTTGTGCCCATCAACATTGGCAAGGTGATATTTCTTTGTTGGGACCCTATCCTATTTTCATGCCTCTTCTGGACTAAAAGTCTACAAAATATGGGCAGATAGGATCTGGCACTAATTCAAACCACCCTATGGCTGATGGGCGTAGAATGCAGTCAGAATAGGAGGCTGTCTACACCTCCAATATATACTGCAAAAACAAAAAATCTGCAACTTCAAATAAAACATAACAAGTGTGAACAGGTGCCAATTCCCATAACTATGCAAAACACAAATAAAAGGATACAGCAGCACTCTGTGAGCACCAAGACATATACAAACATAGAATATGTGAATTTAAACTGCATTAATGCTATATAGAATATACTTAGAAATCTGATGGGTCCTTGCATAAAATTGGCCAATTCTTGTGTTGCCCATGAACCACAGCAAGATGACCTTTCTTTGATGGGACCATATCCAAATTTCATACCTCTCCTGGACTAAAAGACTTTAATTATATAGGCAAATAGGATCTGATACTAAGTAAAACCATCCTGCAACGGATGGAGACAATCAGAATAGGAGGATATCTACACCACGCATATATACTGCAAAAAGAAAACAAAACAAAAAACTGCATCTCCAAATAAAACATAGCAAGTCCAAACCCGAGACACAAACCAACAGATACAGCAGCACTCTGAATGCGCCAATAGAATAGGTAAAACCCCAGCACTCAAAGGAAAAAAGAAGAATTTTGTGTATGCAAATAAATTTCTCCCCACCATTCTTCTGAATCTTCTACCCACCAATACCTTGATTCTTGTACTGCAAAGTGTGAAGGACCTGCTTTATCTCAGCCACTGTTGTCCATTGTGACCCGCGTTTTCTTGTACTTTCATATTAAGCAACAACCTTGGGAAAGGCGCAAGCCAAAACATTGGTGTTGCATTGTCAGGGTTCACTTTTTGCAGTTAATAAAAATAAAATTTATTTCATACACAAAATTCTCCTTTTTTCCTTTGAGTCCTGGGGTTTTACCTATTCTATTAGTACCCTTGCTTTACCCTTCAGCACCACCTTTGAAGCAGTGAGCCAGATGTCACCTATATTCTCTGAAAGCGCCAAGACCTATGCAAGCACAAAATATATGAAATTAAAACTGCATTAATGATATATAGACTATACTTAGAAAATTGAAAAGTCACCTTGCCATGGTTGATGGGCACACAAAAATTTGCCAATTGTTGCGCAAAGAACCTTTATTTTTCCAAGTATATTCTATATATCATTAATGCAGTTTAAATTTCATATATTATAGGTTTCACATGTCTTGGCGCTTACAGAGTGCTGTGCTGTACCCTTTTGTTTGTGTTTCGTGTAGTTGTAGCAGTTGGCACCTGTTCACACTTGCTATGTTTTATTTGGAGATGCAGTTTTTTTGGTTCTCACTTTAAATTACCATCAGATTGCAAAACTAGCATATAACATTTGCTATTAGAACAGTCAAATGCAAATGAACTAGGAAAATGGAGACCCATATTAATAAAATGCTGTTTCTCCGTTAAGTAAAATTTGTGTAACTGTTTATTTTCTTCCGCTGTCCTAGGTCTGTGAGCTGGACATAATTTTTAACTTTGAGAAAGCCTATTTCATACTGGATGAGTTTCTCATGGGGGGTGAAATTCAAGAAACCTCCAAAGAATCTGTGGTGAGGGCCATTGAGGATTCGGATATGTTACAAGAGGTAATTTCCTTTGCTCTTACTTAATGTACTACCATTACCCTCAATAATGATATGCTAGCTATGGAGAAAGAATGTTCACTGAAAACTTGCCAACCATCTGGTACTTTTGTGGCAAAGACTAATCTTTCCTATGTAATCCTATCTTGGTGGATATTTTAGGCTTGGACATCATGCACTTGGGTTAATCTGGTTTCACCCTTATTAATTTATATAGCCTTTAGTAAAGAAGGGAAAGAGAGGACATGATGGAAAACCTTCAATATATTAAAGGTTTAAATAAGGTTCACGAGAGAAGTGTTTCAGTAAGAGACTTAACACAAGAACAAGGAGGCACAAGCTGAAATGAGTTCAGTGGAGGATCAGAAGCAATGTCATAAAAATAATGAACAAGTAGAAATAAAAAAGAGATAATATAAGGACAGACTTTATAGATCATGTTCTTTATTAGCCAGCAATTTTCTATATTTCGGTTGCCATTATTAAGGTGTTATTAAGGGGTTATGATCAACGTTTAGGGTGGGTGGACACGATTATTGTCCACAGCGTTTTGGACGCAGTGGATTTTCCCTGTGTCCAAAATGCTGCGTTGTACAGTACAAGCAAAGTGGATAGTATGTATAGAAATCTCCTGCCCTCTGTGCTTTTTACCCACAGCATAAACTGATTTCCGAGTGTTCTACGCAGGTTGAATAGAGGTAAACTCTGCAGCTGTCTGAACCTTAATGGTGTGCTTCAACAGCTGCAGTCTTCTGTGGAGAGTAAAGTTGAGCGGACTTCTAAAAATCCGGGTCCGGCGGATCCGTCGCGGGTTGTAAAATAAGTCCGGATCCGATCCGGACCTATCTATGTGAATGGAGAGAGAGAGAGAGAGAGACAAACAACCCGGATTCCCGCGTCCGGGTCGGACCCAGATCAGACGCTGAAACTGCGCGGATCCGGATCGGATCCGCTCAACACTAGTGGAGAGCACTCGTGGTCCCCGCAGAAGAGGACACGCTGTGTACAAGATTGTGTGCACTCACCCTTAAAGATCTCGCATATTGCTTGGAGGAGTTTAACAGAGGGAACGTGTTTCCTTTGGGATCCCATCACCCCTAACAGCATGATCGTGGGATGCTGGTGGGTTACTGTGGCATATAGAGGCCTAACAATGGCGTCTGGGGCTTCCATAGACCGAAAGCCTATTAGTTCCTGCCGAAGTTGGGGGTCTAATAGGCTAGATGTCATTGTTACACTGACAGGCTAAACTAATACACTGCAATTAATAAGTAGTGGAGTGTTTTCTCTACACTGTCGAAGGATCATGTGTTTAAGTCTCCTTGTGGGACTAATAAATGTTATATAAAAATGCTTTAACTGTTTTTAAAAAATCTAAATCCCAGTGTTCCTAATAAAAAGTGGTTTCATCTGGAAAAAAAATCACAACTCCATCAAGACAAAGCACATTTGGTATTGCCATATGCAGAATGACCCATATAAAACTATTTCATTATTTATCCTCCACAGTGAAAGTCACAAAAAAATGGGAAACTATGAACTGTGGATCCCATAAAAAAAAAAAAAAAAAAAAAGTAAAACAAAGCCAGAATTGCTGTGTTTTGGTGTGGATAGATGTTCTGGAGTAAGACGCTCCTAATTCAATAAGATGCACATGCCACTTAATGAATTAGGTGCATCTTGCCACTGGCCTGTGCCTCCGCCAGAAATGTTACTCCAGTTAAGCATTGGAATATCATTTCTGGTGTAAGGTACGCGCCATAACCTTTAATTAATTTGTCGAGCAGGCTTTGCCATTCCCCGTCTTGTCCCATATCTACTCAATTTGGCGAAGCTTGCTAAAATTGGATTGAAACCGCCAAAATTTGCAATACTTTTGCACCACTTTGTTTTTTCACGAAAAATAGAAATTGTAACTTTTGATGGTGTTTTACACCAGAGAACTGGTGACAACTGCTTCATGAATCGGACTTAATTTTTTTTGAAAACTGACTTTTTACATAAACGTAAATAACATATACTATATAAATTTGATATTACCATTATCGCATTCACACCTAGAATAAAAGTTAACTTATTAATTATACTGAATAGAGGGGAAAAAAAATCTAAATTCTGTTTCTTTTGTTAATCAGTTAATAAAGTGTACTAAAAAGTGATCAGATGGTTGTCAGTAGCAAAATGATACAAATTAAAACTACATTTTCATACAAAAAAAGTAACCCTCTGTCAACTTTGACAGAAAAATGTAAAATGGACGGCATTCAAAATTCAACAACACAAAAATAAAAGCTGGGGGGGGGGGTTTCTTTTTTTTTTTTTCCCCAAACAGTGAATTGGTATTGCCATAATCGTACTGACTATTGTAAAATTTAAATTGCAAAAAAAACAATGGCAGCATTGCTATTTTTTTAATTTATTTCTTCCTGTAGAAGGTTCCCCAAAACTAACTGCCACTAACAAATACAACTTATCCCGCAAAAAAACTCTCACCAACAAAAAAATCTATGATTCCTGCAATGTGACTATAAAAGAAGTTAAAAATGTTGTTTGGTCATTAATAGTGATGAGCGAGCACTGCCATGTTCCCTTGCTCTGTACTCATTAAGAGCAGTTGGATGCTTGGATGGGTGCAACGCGAGCATCTGAATATAATGGAAGTCAATGAAGGACTTGAGCATTTTTCCGGAAGATTTCTCAGTAAAATGTTTAAGTTCTCCATTGACTTCCATTACACTCGGTGCTTAAAATCGAGCATCCAACTGCCCTTAACGAATACCAAGCACCTGAATATGGTAGTGCCCGCTCATCACTAGTCATTAAGGCCCAAATAAGCCTAATAAGGCCGGATTCACACTTGAGAGACTCTCGCGAGTCTCGCATTGCATCACCCGACACGGCCTGCCGCCCTCAGACAGGAGCGTCTCAGCTGCATAGAAATACATGCAGACGCCCCGCTCCTGTCAGGAGAGTGTGCGGCCATTCTGGGTGATGCAATGCGAGACTCACGCGAGTCTCTCGCAAGTGTGACTCGGGCCTAAGAGGTTGTCCAGGATATAAAGGTGTTGTTAGCTTTTAGTAAATTAATGTCTTCTGATGTACTCTCCTTCCCTGGGTTCACTGGTAAGTCTCTGTCCGTGTTCCTGGTGTATGACTTTGGTTGCAACGCTGACATCACATCGACAGCATGTCAGCCAATTGGTATGCTCAACGGCTCTACCAATGTAGACAGAAGTCCCTCTTTAGAGTGGTCGCCTATACCACACACTTAGAGCATCAGCAGAGACTTGCTGGTGGATCTGGAGAAGAGGAGTACAGCTCGGTTTGCTTCTTTATAATAACCTACAGCCGGCAACAATCATTTACTGAAAGGGAAAAATCTCTTTCAATATTGATAAACTACCAGTAGTGTAAGTCATCAAGAGGAGATAGTTGGCTGTTTGACACTCGGCAAAAGCCAGATGTAAGTGGAGAACAGAGTAGAACTGGACAGCTCTATATATTGTTTAGTGACTGCTGCCGAGTGTTGAAGGTTATTTCTCATTTAAGGCTGGACTCACACGAGCGTATGGCATCCGATGCGAGAGCATCGGATGCGATATGCTAATGCCCCCTGGCTCAGGCTCTGCTGCGAGCGTGAGCCGAGTGTCATGCGACTGTAACCCGATCTTGCGATCGGGTCACAGCTGTGAAGCTGTGTGCGGGCGCTGCGGAGGAGAGGGACGGGTTAATCCCCCCCATCTCCTCCACTGTCAGCCTGTGCGTATATCGCACTGCACTGGGATAACATCCGAGTGCAGTCTGATGTATCTCTCGCATCCATTCACTTGAATGGGTGCGAGAGATACGGCGGTAGCAGCAAAACGCAGCATGGTGCCGCTTTTCTCGCATCCAGAATCTGGATGTGAGAAAAGCTGACCAAAAGCTCAACCTCATTGCCTAACATTGGTCAGAGTGCAATGCGAGAATTTCTCGCATTGCACTCGTCCGATTTTCACGCTCGTGTGAGCGTACCCTAATAAGAACACTGGGTTTCAGACCCCCACGCAGGGCCGTATTTGCCACTAGGCACCCGTGGTCCCGTGCCTAGGGCGGCACGTTGCGGGGGGCGGCACTTTCTGGCAGCAAAAAAAAAAAAAAAAAAAAAAAAAATATATATAAATTTTTTTTTTTTTTTTTTTTTTTTTTTACATCCCCGCCCCCCGTCCCTCCCTCCGTTACACTCGGCTGTGTTCGGGGGGGGGGGGGGGAGGGAGGAGAGGCGCACTTCTGTCTATTTAAACAGGCATAGTGAGCTGATTAACCCCGGAAGTTCCATTACCTGCACTTCCGGGGTCAGAGGCGCGCGGGCGCGACAATCAGCTGACTGCCCCGTGCTGCAGACAACACACGCCGCGGAGGAGGACGCGTCTGCAGCTGGAGCCAGCCAGAAGTGGAGCCAGCCAGAGCAGGGCGGCGGGCACCGGAGCAGGTAAGGCAGAGGCAGAGCCTAGAATGTATGGGCTCCTTACAGGTTAGTTGATCGTTGCGATGCCTCTTTTTGTCCACTATAATCATGCAAGGGGAGGCTGGGGGGAGAGAGGCTGAGGCTGGGGGAGGCTGGGAAGAGAGAGAGGCTGAGGCTGGGGGGAGAGAGGCTGAGGCTGGGGGAGAGGGAGGCTGGGGGGAAAGAGACGCTGAGGCTAGGGGGGAGGCTGGGGGGAGAGAGAGGCTGAGGCTGGGGGGGGAGGCTGGGGAGAGAGAGAGGCTGAGGCTGGGGGGAGGCTGGGGAGAGAGAGAGGCTGAGGCTGGGGAGAGAGAGGCTGAGGCTGGGGGGGAGGCTGGGGAGAGAGAGGCTGAGGCTGGGGGGGAGGCTGGGGAGAGAGAGGCTGAGGCTGGGGGGGAGGCTGGGGAGAGAGAGGCTGAGGCTGGGGGGAGGCTGTGGAGAGAGAGAGAGGCTGGGGAGAGAGAGGCTGAGGCTGGGGGGGAGGCTGGGGGGAGGCTGGGGAGAGAGAGAGGCTGGGGAGAGAGAGGCTGAGGCTGGGGGGGAGGCTGGGGAGAGAGAGGCTGAGGCTGGGGGGGAGGCTGGGGAGAGAGAGGCTGAGGCTGGGGGGGAGGCTGGGGAGAGAGAGGCTGAGGCTGGGGGGGAGGCTGGGGAGAGAGAGAGGCTGGGGGGGAGGCTGGGGAGAGAGAGAGGCTGGGGGGGAGGCTGGGGAGAGAGAGAGGCTGGGGGGAGGCTGGGGAGAGAGAGAGGCTGGGGGGGAGGCTGGGGAGAGAGAGAGGCTGGGGGGGAGGCTGGGGAGAGAGAGAGGCTGGGGGGGAGGCTGGGGAGAGAGAGAGAGAGAGGCTGGGGAGAGAGAGAGGCTGGGGGGGAGGCTGGGGAGAGAGAGAGGCTGGGGGGGAGGCTGGGGAGAGAGAGAGAGGCTGGGGGGGAGGCTGGGGAGAGAGAGAGAGGCTGGGGGGGAGGCTGGGGAGAGAGAGAGAGAGAGGCTGGGGAGAGAGAGAGGCTGGGGGGGAGGCTGGGGAGAGAGAGAGGCTGGGGGGGAGGCTGGGGAGAGAGAGAGAGGCTGGGGGGAGGCTGGGGAGAGAGAGAGAGGCTAGGGGGGAGGCTGGGGAGAGAGAGAGAGAGAGGCTGGGGAGAGAGAGAGAGGCTGGGGGGGAGGCTGGGGAGAGAGAGAGAGGCTGGGGGGGAGGCTGGGGAGAGAGAGAGAGGCTGGGGGGGAGGCTGGGGAGAGAGAGAGAGGCTGGGGGGGAGGCTGGGGAGAGAGAGAGAGGCTGGGGGGGAGGCTGGGGAGAGAGAGAGAGGCTGGGGGGGAGGCTGGGGAGAGAGAGAGAGGCTGGGGGGGGAGGCTGGGGAGAGAGAGAGAGGCTGGGGGGGAGGCTGGGGAGAGAGAGAGAGGCTGGGGGGGAGGCTGGGGAGAGAGAGAGAGGCTGGGGGGGAGGCTGGGGAGAGAGAGAGAGGCTGGGGGGGAGGCTGGGGAGAGAGAGAGAGGCTGGGGGGGAGGCTGGGGAGAGAGAGAGAGGCTGGGGGGGAGGCTGGGGAGAGAGAGAGAGGCTGGGGGGGAGGCTGGGGAGAGAGAGAGAGGCTGGGGGGGAGGCTGGGGAGAGAGAGAGAGGCTGGGGGGGAGGCTGGGGAGAGAGAGAGGCTGGGGGGGAGGCTGGGGAGAGAGAGAGAGGCTGAGGGGGAGGCTGGGGAGAGAGAGAGGCTGGGGGGGAGGCTGGGGAGAGAGAGAGAGGCTGGGGGGGAGGCTGGGGAGAGAGAGAGAGGCTGGGGGGGAGGCTGGGGAGAGAGAGAGAGGCTGGGGGGAGGCTGGGGAGAGAGAGAGAGAGGCTGAGGGGGAGGCTGGGGAGAGAGAGAGAGAGAGGCTGGGGGGAGGCTGGGGAGAGAGAGAGAGAGGCTGGGGGGGAGGCTGGGGAGAGAGAGAGAGAGAGGCTGGGGGGGAGGCTGGGGAGAGAGAGAGGCTGGGGGGGAGGCTGGGGAGAGAGGCTGGGGGGGAGGCTGGGGAGAGAGAGAGAGAGAGGCTGGGGGGGAGGCTGGGGAGAGAGAGAGAGAGGCTGGGGGGGAGGCTGGGGAGAGAGAGAGAGAGGCTGGGGGGGAGGCTGGGGAGAGAGAGAGAGAGGCTGGGGGGGAGGCTGGGGAGAGAGAGAGGCTGGGAGGGAGGCTGGGGAGAGAGAGAGAGGCTGGGGGGGAGGCTGGGGAGAGAGAGAGAGGCTGGGGGGGAGGCTGTGGAGAGAGAGAGAGGCTGGGGGGGAGGCTGGGGAGAGAGAGAGAGAGGCTGATTCTGGGGGAGGCTGATGCTGGGGGAGGCTGGGAGGGGCAGGGGGAGGCTGGGAGGGGCAGGGGGAGGGAAGCTGATGTGGAGGGAGACTTGGAGGAGGGAGGCTGAGGGAGGAGGGAGGCTGAGGGAGGAGGGAGGCTGATGCTGGGAGGAGGGAGGCTGATGCTGGGGGAGGCTAGGAGGAGGGAGGCTGATGCTGGGAGGACGGAGGCTGATGCTGAGTGATGCTGGGAGGAGGGAGGCTGATGCTGAGGGAGACTGGGAGGAGGGAGGCTGATGCTGGGGGAGGCTGATGCTGAGGGAGGCTGGGAGGAGGGAGGCTGATGCTGGGGGAGGCTGATGCTGGGGGAGGCTGGGAGGAGGGAGGCTGATGCTGGGGGAGGCTGATGCTGGGGGAGGCTGATGCTGGGGGAGGCTGATGCTGGGAGGAGGCTGGGAGGAGGGAGGCTGATGCTGGGAGGAGGCTGGGAGGAGGGAGGCTGATGCTGGGGGAGGCTGGGAGGAGAGAGGCTGATGCTGGGGGAGGCTGGGAGGCTGATGCTGGGGGAGGCTGGGAGGCTGATGCTGGGGGAGGCTGGGAGGCTGATGCTGGGGGAGGCTGGGAGGCTGATGCTGGGGGAGGCTGGGAGGAGGGTGGCTGATGCTGGGGGAGGCTAGGAGGAGGGTGGCTGATGCTGGGGGAGGCTAGGAGGAGGGTGGCTGATGCTGGGGGAGGCTAGGAGGAGGGTGGCTGATGCTGGGGGAGGCTAGGAGGAGGGTGGCTGATGCTGGGGGAGGCTGGGAGGAGAGAGGCTGATGCTGGAGGAGCCTCATGCTGGGGGAGGCTGGGAGGAGAGAGGCTGATGCTGGAGGAGGCTCATGCTGGGGGAGGATGGGAGGAGAGAGGCTGATGCTGGGGTAAGCTGGGAGCAGGGAGGCTGATGCTGAGGGAGGCTGGGGGGAGAGAGGCTGATGCTGGGGGGAGAGAGGCTGATGCTGGGGGAGAGGCTGCTGCTGGAGGCGGGGGGAGAGAGGCTGCTGCTGGGGGAATGGAAGAGAGGGGCCAATGCTAGAGACAGCGGACAAGGGTTGAGGGATAGAGCAATGACAATATCGATGGGGGGGGGGGGGGAGTGTAAGGACTCAGAATAAGAGGGGGGCAGCATTGGGAGCTCATTATGGAGAAGGGGCAGCATGTGTGGGCTCAGTATGGAGTGGAGCAATGTAGGGGAGTCAATATCAAGAGTGGGGTAGTGTGTGTGTGTGTGTGCGTGTGTGTGTGTGTGTGTGTGTGTGTGTGTGTCTCAGCATAAGTGTTAGTGTGGTGGTCTTAGTATGATGAATGGGGCAGCATGGAGATGTCATTATGGAGAAGCGGAAGGCAGCATTAGGAGCTCATGGAGAGGGGCAGCATGCACGGGACACTGTCAGGAGGGGGCAGCATGCACGGGACACTGTGAGGAGTGGGCAGCATGCATGGGACACTGTGAGGAGGGGGCAGCATGCACGGGACACTGTGAGGAGGCGGCAGCATGCATGGGACATTGTGAGGAGGGGGCAGCATGCATGGGACATTGTGAGGAGGGGCAGCATGCATGGGACACTGTCAGGAGGGGGCAGCATGCATGGGACACTGTCAGGAGGGGGCAGCATGCATGGGAAACTGTCAGGAGGGGGCAGCATGCATGGGACACTGTCAGGAGGGGGCAGCATGCATGGGACACTGTCAGGAGGGGGCAGCATGCATGGGACACTGTCAGGAGGGGGCAGCATGCATGGGACACTGTCAGGAGGGGGCAGCATGCATGGGACACTGTCAGGAGGGGGCAGCATGCATGGGACACTGTCAGGAGGGGGCAGCATGCATGGGACACTGTCAGGAGGGGGCAGCATGCATGGGACACTGTCAGGAGGGGGCAGCATGCATGGGACACTGTCAGGAGGGGGCAGCATGCATGGGACACTGTCAGGAGGGGGCAGCATGCATGGGACACTGTCAGGAGGGGGCAGCATGCATGGGACACTGTCAGGAGGGGGCAGCATGCATGGGACCCTGTGAGGAGGGGGCAGCATGCATGGGACCCTGTGAGGAGGGGGCAGCATGCATGGGACCCTGTGAGGAGGGGGCAGCATGCATGGGACCCTGTGAGGAGGGGGCAGCATGCATGGGACCCTGTGAGGAGGGGGCAGCATGCATGGGACCCTGTGAGGAGGGGGCAGCATGCATGGGACCCTGTGAGGAGGGGGCAGCATGCATGGGACCCTGTGAGGAGGGGGCAGCATGCATGGGACCCTGTGAGGAGGGGGCAGCATGCATGGGACCCTGTGAGGAGGGGGCAGCATGCATGGGACCCTGTGAGGAGGGGGCAGCATGCATGGGACCCTGTGAGGAGGGGGCAGCATGCATGGGACCCTGTGAGGAGGGGGCAGTATGCATGGGACCCTGTGAGGAGGGGGCAGCATGCATGGGACCCTGTGAGGAGGGGGCAGCATGCATGGGACCCTGTGAGGAGGGGGCAGCATGCATGGGACCCTGTGAGGAGGGGGCAGCATGCATGGGACCCTGTGAGGAGGGGGCAGCATGCATGGGACCCTGTGAGGAGGGGGCAGCATGCATGGGACACTGTCAGGAGGGGGCAGCATGCATGGGACATTGTGAGGAGGGGGAAGCATGCATGGGACATTGTGAGGAGGGTGCAGCATGCATGGGACATTGTGAGGAGGGAGCAGCATGCATGGGACATTGTGAGGAGGGGGCAGCATGCATGGGACACTGTGAGGAGGGGGCAGCATGCATGGGACACTGTGAGGAGGGGGCAGCATGCATAGGACACTGTGAGGAGGGGGCAGCATGCATGGGACATTGTGAGGAGGGGGCAGCATGCATGGGACACTGTGAGGAGGGGGCAGCATGATGTGAGGACAATGTGCAGATCATATTTCATAATTGAGGAAGGTGTGGTGGGTATAATTTATAAGGGAGGGCAGTGTGTAGTTTATTAGGGGCAGTGTGACAGTCACAGTATATAAGTGGGGACGGTGGGAATATTTTATACTCATGCTATGTTTTGCTGTGCCTGTGGTGATCCCCATTGGGGGGGGGGGGGGGGGTTAGTGCCCTTCGTTTCTCATTGATACTTTTTCAAGTGTTTTACAAAGTAGATCTGCCTTAAACAGATGTCGTGTGCGAAAACTCAGTTTTACGTTGTCACTAAGGGGCGCGACCACTTAAAGTGCCTAGGGCAGCACGAAGGCAAAATACAGCCCTGCCCCCACGTATGTGATAATTATAACCTATCCCATGGTTATGTCATCAAAATATTAACTCCTGGACAACCGCTTTAAGGGGTCAAACACATGGCACATCCAATCAAAGAGAATTCTTACACTCATGCTCTCTTTTTTTTTAAAGAATTTGTTGAGTTTAGTAAAACAATTTTCTAACGTTCAATTAAGCAATTCTGGGTGAATAGGTGTTAACTGAAAAGGGCCGTTCTCTAGTAACGGAAGGCGACACATAGAGCGTCTGTCATACTGGAGGACCCAGACAGCCCATTCATTTGATTAGCGTAATTTCTCCTGTGGAGGCGCTGCAGGGAATCGGACACTTACTAAGGAGACATCATATTACCAAGTTATAGTCTGGGGACCAACGGGAATTGTCCAAAGTGGGCAACACCTTTTAACCTATAGACTCCCCGATAGTGGCTATATTGTAACATAATAGGGATCTGCATAAGGCTGTGTGCACACGTTGTGTTTTTTACCGCGGAAACGCTGCGTTTAGAACCGCAGCGTTTCAGTGGCAAATTGCATGCGTTCAGCTTTCCCAGCAAAGTGTATGAGAAAGCCGAAAAATCAGTGCACACGCTGCGTTTCTAAACGCAGCGTTTTGGATGCTAAAAATCGGTGCGGAAAGAAAAGCAGCATGTCACTTCTTTTGTGCGGTGTGGCTGCGTTCTCTCCCCCATTGAATCAATGATGTGGGTCAGAACGCAGCTACACCGCAGTAAGCTGCTTTTTTGTTGCGGTCCGCGGGCTTTGTCGGCATGCCAGAACGCAGGCATTTACCTGGAAGTGAGGTCAAGAGGTTTCCTGTTGACCTCACTTTCTGTCAAAGTCCTGGAAAGCCCCCGGTGTCGCCAAAGTGCCCGCCCCGACCCCCGGCCCCCCTCCCGAAAATCCAACATGGCCGCGCGCACAGCAGCGCACCGGCCGCCCTACTCCTATGATTTCTGTCGCATGTGCCTTGAGACATGCGACAGAAAAATGCCCCCCAGGCCCTGCCAGGTCAACCCCTATTCCCCCCAGTATTCCTCCTTACCAGTCCGGTCGCAGCGCTGATCCCCCGCGGCCCCCTCCTCCTTCACAGCAGACGCCGGTCAGTGCGGTCACATGAGCAGAGCAGCTGACAGCCAGCACTGTGTTCAGAGAGCTGTGCTGGCTGCTCGCACTCTGCAGCTGTGACCCGGGGAGAGTGGGTGCAGATTTTTGGCACCCACTCTCCTCAAATGGAGGGTCTGCCCTCCTAGAAAATGGGGGATACGTTCCCTGAACGTGCCCCCATATTCTAGAAGGTCCAGAGCCGACGTGGGACGTCCAAATGGATTTCTGCGGACCCATTTTTTTTCAAATTTTTTTGATTAAATTGGTGAACGAGGGAATGATTTGGGGAGTGTTTTTTCTAATAAAATTTTTTTTGTCATTTTTTTTTGCTTTTGTTTACTGTCAATTAGTTATGTCTGGTATCTGATAGACGCCGTGACATCACTAATTGCTGGGCTTGATGCCAGGTGACATTACACATCTGGTATCAACCCCATTTATTACCCCATTTGCCAACGCACCAGGGCGCGGGATGAGTTGGGGCGAAGCACCAGGATTGGCGCATCTAATGGATGCGCCACTTCTGGGGTGGCTGTGGCCTGCTATTTTTAGGCTGGGAAGAGTCCAATAACCATGGCTCTTCCCACCCTGAGAATACCAGACCCCAGCTGTCAGCTTCACCTTGGCTGGTGATCTAATTTGGGGGGACCCCACGTTATTTTTTTTTTTAATTGTTTATTTATAAATAAAAAAAAAAAGTCTGGGGAGCCCTCCAAATTGATCACCAGACAATATGAAGCTGCCAGCTGTGGTTTGCAGGCTACAGCTGTCTGCTTTACAATGACTGGCTATCAAAAATAGGGGGGACCCCACGCCATTTTTTTCATTTTTTTTGGGTAAATACTAAGCTAGGCACCCTTTAGTGCCACATGAAAGGTACTAAAGGTGCCAGCTTAGAATATGCAGGCGGGGGTGGGACGTTATATATATTTGACATCCATTCATCCATTGACGCTTTTTTGGCTGTGTGCCCACAATCAGGTTTTGCAGTGGTTTGGACGCTGAGTGTTTTCCCTGCATCCATAATGCTGCGTTGTGCAGTAGAAGCACAGTGGAAGGATTTTTGGAGATCCCATGCCCACTGTGCTTCTTTTCTCCGCAGCATAAACTGACCGGTGGCGTGGCTTCCCGAGCCTCAGCATGTCAATTTATGCTGCGGAGATGAGTGTTCTTTGCAGGTAGAATAGAGCTAAAGTCCACAGCAGCCTGAACCCAAATCGTGGGCATGGGCAGCTGCGTTCTCCCGTGGACAACACTCACATCTCTGCAGGAAGGCTGACACTGTGTACTAGACGCCGTGTCGCTGGATCACGGCCACTTAGCCTAAAAGTGAGAATATTGTTGCTACAGCAACATTTTGGGTGAAGTAGCTGTTGATTCAAAATGCTTAATATACTCCTGAATAAAATCCTTGAGGGGTGCAGATTCCAAAATGGGGTCACTTGTGGGGGTTTTCTGACGTATAGGTACCCAAGGGGCCCTGCTAATGTGACATGGTGCGCAAAGTTTATTTCAACTTTTCCAAAATTCAAATGGTGCTCCTTCCATTCCAAGCCCTCCCATTTATCCAAACAGAATGTGGAGAAGGAAATGACATCACAGGTTTTTTTTTCCAAATGTCTGTGTTCAACCAACTTTATTAACACTGACAAGTCTTAAAAAACGCACCTAAAAAAACGCATGGAAAGCGCATGAAAAACACATGAACAACGCATGCGTTTTCGATGCGTTTTTCTCAAAAAGCATTGTTTACAATTCTCCCCTCTGCCAGAGGGTGCGTTTTTTTTCCGCGCTGAAAAAAAAGCAACGTGTGCACATAGCCTAAATGTAAAATCTGAGAAAAAAGAAATTATGCTGTAAATAAATGTAATAATTTAACAAGCAAACCTCTGTACTGTTTTTAGACGATGGAGGAGTACATGAACAAGCCAACTTTTTAAGAGAGCGACTCCAAGTTCTGTCAACCGGACAAGAAGTAGACTCTGCAGTGAGATTTGATTGGGCAGAAGACATGGCAACTGCACTACAAGATCAGAGGGCACCGCTGGGCGGACCTCCTGCCATCCTGGAAGACGGCAACATGAAATCAAGTGGGACATGATTACCAAGACTACCTTATTCAACCCTTTGCAGCTGTATGGACCTAGACATATGCACAGTGAATACATGTATGCAAAGAAAACCTTGCTTTTTAAAGGAGAAAAAAAATATTTTTTTATGTATATTTTGACTCTTATAATTACCAGAATGACTGCCGAAAAATGCCGACCAAAGCAAGGACTTATATGAATGATTTTTTTATATCTTAATACCTCTTCATGTGTTTGGTGTAAATAGGCTTATCTGGCCTTATCTGTCTAACAGAAAAGCTGGCCTTGTTGCACAAAGCAACCAATCACAGCACAGCTTTGATTGTTCATAGCAGGGTAAATATTGAAAGCTGAGCTGTGATTGGTTGCCATGAGAAATGAGACCAATTCCTCTATGATATAGTTTTTACAAGTGATTCCCTATGCTTTCTCTCTGGGTGTAGAATTATCTACCGACTATTAATGTAGATCCTGAAAATCATGCAAATATCCTAAATAAATGGAAAAGGTTATTGTTTAATCAAGGCGTTTTGCAACATTACATTTTTTTATGTAATTTTTTTTCATAGTTAAGGTTAAGAGCACAAACTAATATTAAAAAGCGTCTGTCTGTCTATCTGTTTCTGTCTGTCAACTGCTAATGGAATTAGTAAAATCAGTACCGTATTTTTCGGACCATAAGACGCACCCTGGTTTTAGAGGTGGAAAATAGGAAAATAAACTTTTAAGCAAAAAATGTGGTCATGACACAGTTATGGGGCGAGGATCTGCTGCCTACACTGTTATGGGGGTAATTTCCCCAAATTCTCTGCTAAGGTACCTCAGCCTGGTAATGATTCTCCTGCCTTGTATATGTACCCCATCCTGGTATATGCCCTTATCCTGCTATATACTGGCATCCTGCTATATACCCCCATCCTGCTATATACTGCCATACTGCTATATGCCCTTATCCTGCTATATACCCCCATCCATCCTGCTATATCGCCCCATCCTGCTATATAGCCCCATCCTGCTATATGGCATGTATCCTGTATCACACAAAAAAATAAACGTTTATACTCACCTTTCCTTGCTCCATGCAGCATTGCTCCTCCCCCTGTCTGTGGCGGCAGCAGCACTGCTGACCTGTGTGGAGCCGTCACTGTTCCCTGCAGCATCGCTCGTCCTGCTGTCTGCTGGCCAGCTGACCTGCGTGACTAGCGGCGCGCACACCTATGACGTCATCTCTGTGCTCACCGCTCGCTACACAGATCAACTGGCCGGCAGACAAGAGGAGATCGCGGTGCTGCAGGGAACGGTGACGGGTGAATGTACCGTACTTATTCACTGCCCCCGCGCTGATGATGATGCGTGGGGGGCAGTGAATACAGCCGCACATGATCACTCCAGGCTGTAGTTGCCAGGGGAGATCATGCGGGCAGGCTGTTTAATATTCGCGTACCCCCCCGTCCATCATTCCGCCCACCTCTCAGCGCTGGATTCAACGCTGCGAGATGATGGGCGGGATGATGGGCGTGCATATGTAATGAGTGGGCCCACATGGTCACGGCAGGCGCTGCCACAGCCTGCTCGTGCCGCCGATGACCCGCTCCACCGCAGCACCCTCATTCCCAGCCGCAGCCCTATATTCAGACCATAAGACGCACCCCCAACTTTCCCCCAACATTTGGGGGAAAAAAGTGCGTCTTATGGTCTGAAAAATACGGTACATTTTAACTCCACTCCATTAAGCTACCTTAAACCCACTTAGGAATGCCTACTTGCAATACAACCCGCCAAAGTGTGAGATTGTCGTCTGCATGCATGATGGAGTATGACATTTTAACTACTGCGGGAAAGGTTGAACTTGATAGACCCAGGCCTTTTTTCAACCTACAGTATGTAAGGCCTGAAACACACGTCCGCAGACAACATGTGTGTGTCTTTCGGTCCATTTTTCGGGGCCGTGTTCTGTTTTGGATATCCGTTTCTCCGGTACGTGTGACATCAGTTGGATGGCGTATGCTTGCCGTGCGTGCGTGTTGAATGTCCGTGCATGAGATGCGTACGTGTTATGTCCGTGTGCAGTCCGTGTGTCTTGAGCCGTGTCGCCATTAAAAAAAAAAAACGCACACGGACCGTACAGAAAGCACACGTACATGGTCAGTGTCACATACGTGCAGACACGTACCCATTGACTTTAGCGGGTCCGTGTCTGCGTGATGCCGGTGAAACGCGGACATGTCAGTCGTGTTAAAAATCGCACACACACGTACAAACCACACGGACACGCGTTCTGTGTAGCTTTACGTGTGTGTGCCTGTTACCATAGGGTAACATTGGTGCACGTGTGTTGTTGCAGGCTTAACTGATTTTTGGGTAAAAAGTCATGCTAGATATCAGATTGCATTGCTAATAGGCTGATATGTAAGTAATGGAGATGATCAAATAGACTGAGACCCTGCTCCAGCAGCCACGTCAGTATACCGCCTCCTACCTGCCAGCATTGCCAACTCCTCTTTTGATTAGCTGGCCTGATGCAACATCATCATTGTGGCATGATACACATCGAACGTCATATCAGGCTGGTCAATCAACAGAGGAGCTGGGGATGCTTGTAAAGAGGCAGTATACTGACATGGCCACAGGAGAAGGGTCCTGTGCATCGATATGTTTATCTCTGGTAGGTAGCAGTAAAGTTTGTAAAGAGCGGTATTTTACACGAGCGCCATCTTTTGTGAGGAGGATAGTTTTTAGGGGGCAGCCTAATCACTTACTAACCCAGATACCAATGTAACCCTCACCCTTTATCAAACTGATGGTATTATTAATGTAGTAGATATGTGGAATACATTAAATACTTCAGTTTCCTGTAAATGAGGTATTTATGCTGCATTTTTATCACAGTAAGGGCCGTTTCAAACTGCATTGTTACCTATATTCACTGGTCTCGTCAGGGCCTCTGTCCGAACCCCTCCGCAAAACACCCAGATGTAGTAGGCTGCGTCTGGGTCTCCGCCTGCAGAAAGCGTATACTCCCAAAAATGGTGCGCGACAGAGCACACAGTGACTACATCTGCTCTATTATAGTCACTGGCCGCGTAAGTATATGCGTCCGGAACCCGTTCTGCGAGGAGGGGGGGGGGGTTGAACAGAGGCCCAACGGGACCAGTGAACATGGGTAGTAACGCAGTGTGAAAGCAGCCTTATTGTGGTAAGCTATAAGGTATATTAGCACATATATAAGAAAATGTTTTTCTACCTTTATTTGTCTTCACACACAATTCTGTCTTTAATTAAGAAAAAAAAGATCTGTAATTAAACGTTGTTTTCTCATTACATTAACTTGTGGCTTATAACTGCATGCCGAATTTGTTTAGTAGTTTACAGAGAGACGGATCTAGGTTTTCAGGCACTTGAAGAATTCTGTTTTGGCGCCCCACCAAGCGGTTTGAGTTGTCGTCATGTGACTGGTCATTTATATTCAATTTGCACATTTACCCTTATGTGCCAGATAGCTGCTCTTCCTGATTCTCTGATGTTCCCTGATGTTCAGGGAAGAGCTAGTTATTACATGGCGGTAACTGAAAATCGTATATGAGTGGAGTGGTCATGTGATGACTGCTAGAACCAACAAGCAGAGCTGAATCCTGACAGCTAGTATATTACATGCTTTTGGCATTGCACATGCTGCAGTGCTTAAAGGGAACCTGTCATTAGAAATTTAGCTATAAACCTAAAAGTTTCCCCCTCTGCAGCTCCTGGGCTGCATTCTAGCAAGGTTCCTCTAGTTTTTCTGGCCCCTTTTATACCAAAATAAACACTTTATAAAGTTGTACCTTTTCGTATGTAAATTTTGTAAATCGTCCATGGGGGCGGGCTGCCTGGTGTCGGTTACTGTCCTCCTGCCGATTTACGCCGCCCCCGAACGCTGAATTTCATATCTCAAGACGCCGCCCCTGGGCGCCCGAGGTCCTGCGCATGCGCTGTGTGACTGTAGCAGGACTGTGCACTGCGTGCACGTGTGACCGCTGGTGACGTTTTGCGCAAGCACGAAGTTATGGGCGGTGCTGTGAGTGTCATCAGCAAGTGCCGCCCATAACCTCGTGACCGCACTTTCCCCTCTGCCTCCAGCGTTCTGCGCTGGCCAAATGACCAGACGTCACCTCCTTCCCATCGTACCCTGCAGCAGGAAATAGATGGGAGGAGCGGAGAGGATCTGAGCGACGTACAGAGGGGAGAGCTCCCTTGCGTCTGGCCGACACTCACACATCAGAACACAGTCACGATATCACACATACCATTACAATTGCGCGCACACACTCAAAACATCCGGAGATGCCATGTGCTTCCGGCCATGTAATCCTCCGGCAGGTCCTGGAAGGTCACTGCATTGCACAGTTTCGCTGCCGAGAAGCAATCGATATCGCTTGATGTGGTGAGTGTGTGAATTCAATCTGTTTTGTGTGTGTGTGTGTGTGTGTGTGTGTGTGTGTGTGTGCGCGCGCGCATGTGAGTTCCGCCGCAGGACCTTGATGCGCTCACCTGCTCCTGGTCGGTGTCTGGTGAGTATGATTTGGGGGGTTAGTCTCTCTTCTTTCTACTTTCTTTAGGGGGTGTCCGCTGTCTATAATGAAGTGTCCTGCAGTGTCTTTAACTTTTTTACCGATGCATGACACTTCATTATTGACCACCACTAGCTCTTATTTTCAGGGGATATCTTATATTTAAGCATCCCTGAAAACTCCTGCTAAGTCTTAGGGTATGTGCACACGTTGCTTTTTTTTCCGCGCGGAAAAAAACGCACCCTCTGGCAGAGGGGAGAATTGTAAACAATGCTTTTTGAGAAACAACGCATCGAAAACGCATGCGTTTTTCATGCGTTTTTCATGCGTTTTTCATGCGTTTTTCATGCGTTTTTTTAGGTGCGTTTTTTAAGACTTGTCAGTGATAATAAAGTTGGTTGAACACAGACCTTTGGAAAAAAAAACCTGTGATGTCATTTCCTTCTCCACATTCTGTTTGGATAAATGGGAGCGCTTGGAATGGAAGGAGCACCATTTGAATTTTGGAAAAGTTGAAATAAACTTCGCGCACGTAGCCCCTTAGGTACCTATACGTCAGAAAACCCCCACAAGTGACCCCATTTTGGAATCTGCACCCATCAAGGATTTTATTCAGGAGTATATTAAGCATTTTGAATCCACAGCTACTTCCCCCAAAATGTTGCTGTAGCAACAATATTCTCACTTTTAGGCCCGCTTCACATGTCAGTGAAAAACACTGACGTTTTTCACTGGCGTGTAAAACACGCACATGTCCCTCCGTGTGCCGTGAATCACGGCACACGTGGGTTGTCTAAGTGCAATCCGGGCTCCGTTCTCCGTGGCCCGTGATTGCACTTAGAGATTAACTCACCTGCACCCGCTCCCGCTCTCCATGGTGCTGATCGCTCACGCGGTGCAGCATCCGGCCGGCGCTGACCCCCGCAGCAGCTGGTTCCGGGTTGGCTGTGTCGTGCATCATGAATATGCGCGACAATAATGAGCCGGCACAGAAGGAACAGGGAGGACGGGCTGCAGAGGACATCGCTGGAGCCGGGTGAGTTAAAATGTTTTTTATTTTAAAAGCACGTTTTTTTCTGGCACGTGTTTCACGGATCACACCACTGCGTGGTCCGTGGGTTATCAGTGATGCCAGAAAAAAATGGACATGTCTCCGTGCAGCAATCACGCACACGCGGGTACGCCGCATGGAGACACGTGCAGTGAAAAATCACTGACGTGTGAGCAGACCCATTCATTATAATGGCTCTGCGTATGTCAGTGATCCTGGTACGTTTAAAAAAAAGCACAAACCAGAATCACTGACGTGTGAAAGGGGCCTAAGGCTATGTGGCCATGATCCAGCGACACGGCGTCTAGTACACAGTGCCAGCCTTCCTGCAGCTGCCCATGCCCACGATTTGGGTTCAGGCTGCTGTGGAGCTCTATGCTACCTGCAGAGAACACTCGTCTCCGCAGCATAAATTGACATGCTGAGGCTCAGGAAGCCACGCCACCGGTCAGTTTATGCTGCGGAGAAAAGAAGCACAGTGGGCATGGGATCTCCAAAAATCCTTCCACTGTGCTTCTACTGCACAACGCAGCGTTATGGACGCAGGGAAAACACTCAGCGCCCATAACGCTGCAAACCCTGATTGTGGACACACAGCCTAAAAAGCGTCAATGGATGAAGGGATGTCAAATATATAGAACGTCCTACCCCCGCCAGCATATTCTAAGCTGGCACCTTTAGTACCTTTCATGTGGCACTAAAGGGTGCCTAGCTTAGTATTTATCCAATAAAAAAAAAAAAAAAAAAATGAAAAAAATGGCGTGGGGTCCCCCCTATTTTTGATAGCCAGTCAGGGTAAAGCAGACAGCTGTAGCCTGCAAACCACAGCTGGCAGCTTCATCTTGGCTGGTGATCAATTTGGAGGGCTCCCCATGTTTTTTTTTTTATTTATAAATAAAGAATAAAAAAAAAAATAACGTGGGGTCCCCCCAAATTAGATCACCAGCCAAGGTGAAGCTGACAGCTGGGGTCTGGTATTCTCAGGGTGGGAAGAGCCATGGTTATTGGACTCTTCCCAGCCTAAAAATAGCAGGCCGCAGCCGCCCCAGAAGTGGCGCATCCATTAGATGCGCCAATCCTGGCGCTTCGCCCCAACTCATCCCGCGCCCTGGTGCGTTGGCTAACGGGGTAATAAATGGGGTTGATACCAGATGTGTAATGTCACCTGGCATCAAGCCCAGCAATTAGTGATGTCACGGCGTCTATCAGACACCCGACATAACTAATTGACAGTAAACAAAAGCAAAAAAAGACAACAAAAAATGTTTTATTAGAAAAAACACTCCCCAAATCATTCCCTTGTTCTCCAATTTAATTAAAAAAAAATGGGTCCGCAGAAATCCATATGGATGTCCCACGTCGCCTCTGGACCTTCTAGAATATGGGGGCACGTTCAGGGAACGTATCCCCCATTTTCTAGGAGGGCAGACCCTCCATTTGAGGAGAGTGGGTGCAAAAATCTGCACCCACTCTCCCCGGGTCACAGCTGCAGAGTGCGAGCAGCCAGCACAGCTCTCTGAACACAGTGCTGGCTGTCAGCTGCTCTGCACATGTGACCGGCCAGCGTGCACTGAAGGAGGAGGGGGCCGCGGGGGATCAGCGCTGCGACCGGACAGGTATGTATGACACCGGGGGGAATAGGGGGTGACCGGGCAGGGCCTGGGGAACAGTTTTCTGTCGCATGTGTTATTGCACATGCGACAGAAATCATAGGAGCAGGGCGGCCGGTGCGCTACTGTGCGCGCGGCCATGTTGGATTTTCGGGAGGGGGGTCGGGGCGGGCACTTTGGCGACACCGGGGGCTTTGCCAGGAAGTGAGGTCAACAGGAAACCTCTTGACCTCACTTCCAGGTAAATGCCTGCGTTCTGGCGTGCCGACAAAGGCCGCGGACCGCAACAAAAAAGCAGGTCCATGCGTTGTGGCTGCGTTCTGACCCCACATCATTGATTTCAATGGGGGAGAGAACGCAGCCACAACGCACAAAAGAAGTGACATGCTGCTTTTCTTTCCGCACCGATTTTTGGCATCCAAAACGCTGCGGAAAGAAACGCAGCATGTGCACTGATTTTTCAGCTTTCCCATACACTTTGCTGGGAAAGCTGAACGCATGCAATTTGCCACTGAAACGCTGCGGTTCAAAACGCAGCGTTTCCGCGGTAAAAAACGCATCGTGTGCACACAGCCTTATTTTCGGGGGGGGGGTCTTATTTTTGGGGAAACACGGTATTAAAGGGCTTGTCCAGGTTTTTTATGAAAGTCTGCAGACCCTTTCCAAAACACTTTCCTACTAGACGTGTCTGGCCTCGCTCAAGTCACTTTCTTTTGAGCAAGGCCAGGCATGTCTAATTAGTACATGACCGCATGTATAAAAAAATCGCATACTTGCGTTTCCTGACCTCTCACTGCTAGCACCTTACATCGTGCAGTGCGCACACAGTGAGGATTCAGTAGTCTGCAGTTACATAGAATGACTGCAGACTTTTAACACAAATTTGAACAACCCCTTTTAATGCTCCTAACACAAATAAAAATATAGTAACCCTTTAACTTACCACACTTTATTTTCATAGCCATGTATCACATAATATTTTAAGATATGGATTGTTACATGTGTGGATTCACAAAAATATCTCAAACCCCAATAAAAAAACTTATTGATTTTCACTTAAAAACTTACAAAACACACCCAATATAGCACAAATAATTTATAAAAATCAGCAGCAGATCAGAATAATTATCACAGGTGGAGGGAAGGTATGAACCAAAGGGGGCCCTGATAGACCCTTGGGAAAAAGATAAAAGATTCCTTTCCCTGCCTGGCAATGGAGGGTATGACGCCTTAAGCTTTCGGGTGCCCCTGTTCCACATCGGCTGGCCTTTTCCCTGTCCCTGCTCTAAGAGGTAGCCCTATATCATGTAAGCGCAATTGTTTTCTCAGTCCAATTAGAGCTGAGAAAAAAAAAACGCTCATGGAAGCCGTCCCATAGAGTAACATGGGTGCGAGTGGAATGTGATTTTTTTTTTTTCCCCCGCATGCCACTCACTACATTTTACTCGCCGTGTGTGCTAGCCCTTACCTTGTTGCCACCACACCAGGGCAATCGGAAACAGCCGGATAAAGCACTGGGCTTGTCACATTTATTGGATGTGACATTCCCGTGCAGCTGCAGGTTGCTATTCTTAACCTGTGGGGCTGCCTAATAACCATGTGACTGCCCTTGCGAAGAATACCAGAAGCCAGCTGTTGGGCTTTATCATTGCTGGGTATCAAAATTAGGGGGACCACACGCTGTCTTTTTTTAATTATTTATTTAAATAATGTATAAAAAAAAAAACATATGCAATTCCTCTTATTTTGATACACAGTCAAGATAAGCGCACAGCTGGGGGCTGCAGCCTGTAGCCGGCTTTATCTGTGCTGGGATAAATAGGGGGGATCCTACGCCAATTGTTTTATTTATTCATATATTTTATACCACAATACAGTCCCTGAGACATTGCTTGTGATTCCAACCAATCAACAGACGCTGTTTGGGGTGGGGTCTGACTGCAGCTAATCAGATACACCAGTGGGTGGGGAAAGCAGTGAATATTCATTAGAGATAATTGGTGGGCCTGGAAGTAACACTGTAGCTGCGGGGACACTGTAAGTATGTATTGCTTTTAACCCTTTTGCTTTTTTTTTTTTATTATTATTTTTATAGTGGCCAATCACAGCCATGCCAATATTTTGACATGGTTGTGTTGGAGAGGGAGAGGATGGTTTTTGCCATCCGATCATTTACAGAATCTTGGCAAGATCTTTTGTGGTAAACAATCGGATGTCCGATCCGGATCCGGCCAAAGATCGTGCGAATTTCTCTGATCAGGATCGCTCCTCTCTATTGCAGGGGACCCCAGTGATGTAAAAAAGCACAAAAAAGTAATGTGGGCATTACACATGCGTTTTTTCCCTGCATTTTTCATTGACTCCATTGAAGTCAGTAGGGAAAAAAAGCAGAAACAATTGACATGCTGCTTTTTTTCAGCCACAAAAAAAGCAACTGAAAAAGAAGCAACGTGGGCACAGCAAGTCAGGATTCTCATTTTATTGATTATAAAAAACAAGGAAAAATGCTAGAAAAAAAACACTAAAAAAAAAAGCCCTGCGGGCACAAGGCCTGAGGGGTGAGGAACACGTAACAACTCTATCTGTCACCATTGTGGATGTGAGGTGATTGCGCTGTCACAGATGAGAGGTAGAATCACTGCTCTGTTTTTCGAATGCTAGATCGCTCAGTGCTGAGCAGAATACTGATAGCCAATGAGTGTGCAGAGGGTGGTCAGGGGGAGGGGCTGGACACCGAGGCGTTGCCAGCTCTGACTGTGATGTTTGGCAACCAAGGACAGGAAAAAGTCAAGTTTGCTTGAGCTGCAGGATATAAAGTGTCCATAGAGAATAAAGTGATAATTAAAGAGGAAAAAAAGTCATAAACAAAAAAAAAATATATACGGTATATGTTGGGGTGATTTAGATGACAATAGAGCACAGGATAGCTTAAAAAATGTTGGAAGTTTATGACGGACAACTTCCTTAAGGCAGGAAGTCCCGCAAACCAAACCAGCAACAATTGAAGTCAGCTGCAGTAAAGGCCCGAGCAAGTACCACAAAGGAGGAAACCCAGCATTTGGTGGCATCCATTGTCTTCCAGATTTCAGGCCGTCATTGCCTACAAAGGATTCTCTCCAAAGTATAAAAATGATCATTGTAATTATGGTAAAGGTAATTTGTCCTATTACTTTTGAGCCCCTGAAATGAGGAGGTTTTATAGAAAAATGTCTGCAATTTGTAAACGTTTCATAGGATATTTTTGTTAAACCCCTTTAATTAGTCCTGAAAGTTTCCACCTCAGTTTCATTTCAGTTGTTTAGTTTTAAATAAAAAATAATGGCCTGCAGAGAGCAAATCACAAAGATTTGTTTACTACCCAGATATTTCTGGGCCTAGCTTGTATATACCAGGATAAGTTACATGTGCCGCCCTTGTGTTAGTCGGGCTGCTCGGATCCGGGATCGTCATGGCTCGAGGAGTCCGGACCCGGCTTGGCAGATACTCTGATCCGTAAAAGGGGGATATTTCCAGGGGAAAAGTTTGTGACGCCACCTGCGGGTTGCGATAATGGGAGTACTGATGCTGCTGGAAGGAGTACCGGGGCAGATGGTGTGAAGCAGCAAGGTGTCAGTCCCTCCGCAGGTAGGGAAGGCCCCGGGCACAGGGGGTTAGTAGCTTTGGGAGGACAGGGTGCAGGGACCAGGGTACTCACTGCGGGTAGTTGTGGTGTTGGATGAGGTGGACCCACACACTGTAGGTAAACCAAAGTCTCTGAGTACAGCTGCCGCTGCTGGGAGCCCGTCCAAGTACCCAGTCCCACCGGTGTCACTTAGTGATTCGGAGCCTGCCTTCGTGCACAATTTGTTGTCCGTTGATGGTCCTCATGGCTTGAAGCTGTTGGGGGCCCTGCTCACTGTGTGTAGTGTAGCTGTGCTCTTAAGTGCTGGCACTTGGGACCTCAGTGGGTTGCTGTGTCTGGAAAAACCCTATCCCCCTTGTTGTGCTGATGCCCTCAATCTCTGAGCGTTTAGGGATGTTCTTGAAGATCCTCTCCCTTTCAGGTGAATTGTCAGGACGTTGAATCGGCTCCTGACCTATGGTCCTGTACCCCGTCGTGCTCGGTACCAGTCAGTTCTGTTAGGCCCTTTTGGTGCCGACAGTCCCTCCAAAACTACGTCCATCACAGGCCTGTCCAACGTCCCTGCAACCGGTCCCCGACTCCTCTGGACCCGGATCACTGCTTGCGACTCAATCCGTTTTCCTTAGCTCCCCAGGAGCTAACTCTCCCAGCTCCTCACTCTCTGGAGCTCACTTCTCCACTCTCCCCTTTCAGTTTGCCCAGTTCACAAGTGGATGGCTCATTTTCCAGCTATTCCAACCCCCCTGGTGTGTCTGGCAGTGACTGATGTGAGGTGATTGGGTTTTGTGGTGCAGATGGGAGTGACACCGGTTTCCTGGGTACCTGGAACCATGGGGGGTAGGCCCTGCACCCTGGATAAGGATGCAGTTCCCTGTAGCACCCTGATGTATTCAGGGGCGCTACAGACATATATACCTGGAAGGGGCCCAGGATGAGGGCATATATACCATGAAGAGGCACAGGATGGGTGGGGCATATATACCTCAAAGGGTTTCAGGATGGGGGACATGCTGTATATACCATGAAGAGGCCCAGTATTGGGGACATACATACCTCGAAGGTTCCCAGGATGGTGGACATATATATGAGCAACGCGCCCAGGATAGGGGACATTACTGCATGATGACGGGTGAGTGGGGGGGCAACTTGTATATCTTGATAAGATTAAGAATGCTACAAGGGCATTAGGACAGTAAAATCTCTGTGTAATTCTAACCATAACGTATGTCAATGAATAACGCTCACACTGTTAGCATAATCACTGCAGGTGTTGAAAACCCGAGGCATATGCACCATTTGGAGCGATTTGCATAACATCATTAGTCTGGCACGCATCACACTACCGATGAAGCGCTGAATTGGTGGAAAGTTAATTCACTTATTGAGTTAGAGACATATGGAAGCCCGTCCAGTGTGCAGGATCCAATCCTAACTAATCATTCCCTGCACAGACACTAAGACAATAAATAAAGATCTGTATGAGAAGGCTGCAGATACTGAAAAGGATCATCACCAAGCATGGAAGATTTAGTGCTTGGATACCTGTTGCTTAGCAATAGTATCAAGGCCTTAACTCATTAGTGTGGAGTGGTAGGGAACGGACATTTCTGCTTTTACACAATAGATAATATTAGAAGTTAATGCGCATCGGAGATTATCCATGTAAATACCATTATTAATCATTGCTGCAATTCTAGTGGGAAGGGACACAATGTAATATTATTGAATAATTAAAGGGATGCAACATATTTCTTGTTAAAATTTGCTATTGCAAACAGGAAATGTAGTGTCAAATAGTACGATCTGATTACAACTGTACAACCCATGTAGCTAAATCAAAAGCGGATCATAAAAGCTCATCGTATTCTTCAAGAACCAGGGGTGGGCAATTAATTTTCCAGAGGGGTCACACAAGAGACCATGACTGGTGCAGAGCGCCAAACCAGTAGACGATGATGCCCTACAATTTTTTTTTATTCACTTTTTTTCTCTATCTCGTTCCATTTTCAAGATAAAAATGCTAACTCAGTTGTTTTCCATTAGGTGGTGCTATAGGTGGTTTCATTGCGTAGCGCATGGCTACTTTACTATACCTAGACACCACTTCTATGCCTTTAGCTGCCGCTGTTCTCAAGTTAATGGCGGTGGACAGGATATGGGTGGACTGTATAGTTTGAACCACACATAGCGTCCTATATACAGTGGGAGCCTCCACATAGCCTTCTAAATACAACGTGATCCCTCACATAGCCTTCTCAATACATTATGAGTCCCACATAGCCTCCTATATACATTATAAACCAAACAAACCCCCTATATATAGTATGAGCCACCACATATTTCCCTTAAATAAATGCGAACATCCTTTAAGCAAATAACAACCAACACCACATGCTCATCTCGCTCCCGTTCCTCTAGTGCACTACTTCTGTCTCCAGTGCACTGACTCTGCACAGCACATGCGATGATGTGATGTCATCGGATCTGCTGTCCTGCATGACAATTAGTGGAATATGGAGCAAGAGGCAATGTATTCACCACTAGCTACATGCTGAAGATGCAGATTGCGAGGATATCAGGAAGCAGGCAGCAGAGGAGGGCATGGTGAAGCTCTGGTGCTGGCTGGACTGGAACAGGCAGAGGGGCCAGGTGTGGGTTGCCAGAAAACCAAGGTGAGCAAATATAAAGCACGTGTACAAGGGGAAAAAGGAGAATGATAAATGCAAGCAAGGGTAATGTCCTATCAACCTAACAGAAAGCAGTAGAAAGGTGTTAACTGGGAAAATACAGAGCAATAACAACACTGGTCTCCGTCTAACAATCAAAATCCCTTAGCTGCAGGGCTGGAACCCCTTAGTAGAAATCCACCTAGAAATATAGCCAGCAAAGAAGGCAGATGCAAGGTGAATATATATAGCCCCATGCAAGCTGTGATAGGACAGAAACAAAATAGAAAGTGAGAACACTTGACTAACCACAAACCAAGGGAAGAAAAGCAAAGATAACAGAACCATCAGAAGTTGGCCAGAGACTGACCAAGCTGTGGCTCAGCAGGGAAGGAAACCATCCACACAGCAAGAGGTCACCGGATCGAGTCACAAAACCGAGGATGACATATTGAGAAGTGAGGAAAAGGAAGCCTCAGCACCTATACTACAGGCAATAACAAGCCACTGGGACGACAAGGTACAAAGCCTGTGAATTGGGTCTATTTGTTGATATACAATGCATATGTGCACCAAAAGCAGTATTAACTCATTATTGGTTATGACAGCAGCAAGTCCATTCTTTTTTACAGATTCTAAGTGAAAGGACAGGTCTGTGTTAAAGGCTTCTTCATTTTCAAGATTGGACCCACACTAATAACAACAAGATGGTTTATCCTAGCTATATGCTGTACCCTGTAACTGTAGATGTTATAGCTTTGAATGGTGGAATGCTTTAAAAGAATTGTCTAAGAATCTTTTCCATATACATTGTGTCCACCCATATCCTGTCCATCGCCATTAACTTAAGAACGGCGGCAGCTATAGGCATAGAAGTGGTGTCTAGGTATAGTAAAGTAGCTGTGCAATACGCAATGAAACCACCTACTGCGCCACCTGGTGGAAAACAACAGAGTTAGCATTTTTATCTCGAAAACGGAACGAGATAGAGAAAAAAAGTGAATTACAAAGTTGTAGGGCATCCTCAATTCAATCTGAATCGATACCTTACATACAGAAATGCTATGATTAGAACGTGTAAAACTCACAAGGCTGCAGACGTGAAGCGATACCTCATGGAGACCTTCCTACAAGTCACTGGGTATGGTGGCTGCGTGGAGTGGCCTCCACGCTCACCTGACCTGACCCCATTGGACTTCTTTCTGTGAGGTCACATCAAACAGCAGGTGTAAGCGACCCCTCCAACAACATTGCAGGACCTACGACGACATATTGCAGATGCTTGTGCAAGCGTGTTACCTACCATATTACACAACGTGCAGCAAGATATAGTATGCTGTTCAGAGTCCAGATGTGCATTGCAGCTGACGGTGGCCACTTTGAGCATCAAAGCTAAATGAGCGTCATATGCGTGACCAGCATTCAATGTTTTGGGGGAGGGGTGGTCATTGGTTTCATATCATAGCATTTCTGTATGCAAGGTGTTGATTCGTATTGAATTGATGATGCCCTACAATTTTTTAATTCACTTTTTTCTCTATCTCGTTCCGTTTTCAAGATAAAAATGCTAACTCCGTTGTTTTCCACCAGGTGGCGCTATAGGTGGTTTCATTGCGTAGTGCATGGCTACTTTACTGTACCTAGACACCACTTCTATGCCTAGAGCTTCCGCCGTTCTCAAGTTAGTGGCGGTGGACAGGATATGGGTGGACACACTGTAAAGCAACCTAGTGATCGGATCAATATAGAAATCAGCTGTTGATATTATGATATTATTGTAGAGATCTGCAGGAGTGATTTGTCGTAGTTAGCAGTAATGTGTTGTATTGTGGGAACTATTTCAAATTTATTAAATTTATTAGTGTAGTACATGCCATGATGAGACCATGAAAATGTATCCTCACATATTACCCTAAAAGAAATGTACCAAAAATCTACATGATCTATATGAACATATTTGACACACGTCTGATTAGGTACCATGTTTCCCCGAAAAAAGACCACCCTCGAAAATAATGCCTAGCAGGAGTTTTCAGCAAGGCTTCAATATAAGACATCTCCGAAAATAAGACCTAGTCACTGTTCAATAATGAAGTGTCCATGCAACTTGAAGTTAAAGAATACTGCAAGACACTTCATTTTAGAAAGCAGACACCCCCTAAAGAAAGAAAAAAGAAAACAGAAGAACCCGCGATCATACTCACCAGACGCCGACCAGGAGCAGTGGAACGCATTAAGGATCTGCGGCGGAACACACACCCACACACATCAGATCACTCACACACATGAGATTGCATACACACACTCACAACATCCAGCGATATCGATTGCTTCTTGGCGGCTTAAGGACCTGTGACGATGTGCAGTGTGCAGTTGTGCTTCCAGGACCTGCGGGTGGAACACATGGAGGACCCAGCAGTGGAATGCATCATAGAAACAAGAGAGCAAAGAGTCCCCTGCTGGCTGGAAGCAAGTGGTATCACCAGATGTGATGAGTGTGTGCGCGCGCAATTGTATGTGCGATATGTGGTGAGTGTGCATGTGTGTGTGATTTGATGAGTGTGTCCACCAGAAACAGGGGAAGACGACGTGCAGCATACCTGCTGGGAGTGCCCACCAAGGATCGCAGGAGGACCTGGGAGCCACGCGGACGCCCGAGGTCTAGTAAGTATGACGATCCTGAGAAAGGGGTTCTACATTTTTGGGGGATAAACTTACTCCTAACCATGTCTTCCCGAAAATAAGCCCAAAAGTTTGGACACACCTTCTCATTCAAAGAGTTTTCTTTATTTTCAGGACTCTGAAAATTGTATTCACATTGAAGGCATCAAAACTATGAATTAAAACATGTGGAATGAAATACTTAAAAAAGTGTGAAACAACTGAAAATATGTCTTATATTCTAGGTTGTTCAAAGTAGCCACCTTTTACTTTCATTACTACTTTGCACACTCTTGGCATTCTCTTGATGAGCTTCAAGAGGTAGTCACCGGAAATGGTTTTCCAACAGTCTTGAAGGAGTTCCCAGAGCTACTTAGCACTTGCTGGCCCTTTTGCCTTCACTCTGCGGTCCAGCTCACCCCAAACCATCTCGATTGGGTTCAGGTCTGGTGACTGTGGAGACCAGGTCATCTGGCGTAGCACTCCATCACTCTCCTTCTTAGTCAAATAGCCCTTACACAGCCCCTTAGGTGTGTTTGGGGTCATTGTCCTGTTGAAAACTAAATGATGGTCCAACTAAACGGAAACCGGATGGAATAGCATGCTGCTGCAAGATGCTGTGGTAGGCATGCTGTTTCTGTATGCCTTCAATTTTGAATAAATCCCCAACATTGTCACCAGCAAAGCACCCCCACACCATCACACCTCCTCCTCCATGCTTCACGGTGGGAACCAGCCATGTAGAGTCCATCTGTTCACCTTTTCTACACAGACACGGTGGTTGGATCCAAAGATCTCAAATTTGGACTCATCAGACCAAAGCACAGATTTCCACTGGTCTAATGTCCATTCCTTGTCTTCTTTAGCCCAAACAAGTCTCTTCTGCTTGTTGCCTGTCCATAGCAGTGGTTTCCTAGCAGCTATTTTACCATGAAGGCCTGCTGCACAAAGTCTCCTCTTAACAGTTGTTCTAGAGATGAGAAGGTGTGTCCAAACTTTTGGTCTGTACTGTCAATGTCCCCGATCCCAGTGTATATGTCCCCCAACCTGGTTTATATGTTCCAATCCTGAGCCCATCCTTGTATATATGTTCCTCCCCTGGTATATATGTCCCCTATTCTGGTATATATGTTCCCCATCCTGGGGCGTATCCTGGTGTATATGTTCCGTATCCTGGTGTATATGTTCCGTACCCTGGTATATATGATTCCCCTCCTGGTATATATTCCCCAACCTGGTATATATGTTGCCATTTTGGTATATATGTCCCCCATCCTGATGTATAGGTCTCCCATCCTGGTATATATATCATAATGGGTCTCAACCTGGGATATATGTCCCAATCCTGGTATATATATCCCCCATCCTGGTCCCATCTTGGTATATATGTCCTGGTCCCATCCTTGTTTATAAGTCCCCATCCAGGTCCCATAATTTTAGTAATGTCCCCATTTCGGCATATGTGTCCGCCATTTTCGTATACATGTCCCCCATTGGTCCTATCCTGGTATATATATTACCCATCCTGGTACACATGTTCATCATCCTGGGCCCATACTGATATATATGTTCCTCATCCCTGGTCCATCTTGGTATATATGTTCCCATTTTGGTGTAAATGTCCATCGTTATGGGCACATCCTGGTATATGATCCCCATCCTGTTGTATATGTCCCCCATCCTTGGCCCATCCTGTATTTATATGCCCATCCTGTCATATATGTTCCCATCCTAGTATACATGCCCCCCATCCTAGTCCCATCCTGGTGTGTATGTCCCCATCCAGATCCCATCCTGTTATTTATGTCCTCATCCAGACATATATGGTCCAGTCTTAGTATATATGTCGCCCATCCTGGTCCTATCCTGGTATATATATTACCCATCCTGGTACATATGTTTCTCATCCTGGGTCCATCCTGGTATATATTTCATCATCCTGGTGCATATGTTTCTAGAGCTGACTGTGTTTTATTGCATTAAAAAATGTAACACCTACCCTGATTTCTGCGGGCAAACAACACAGCAGCTTGTATTGCTGTGCAGTGACCCAGCAGGTCTCACTTCACCTGAATGTGTGTCTGAGGAGGCACGTCCAGCTGAAACCTGCTCTGGTGCCGGCAGGCCCCCTGCAGCATGGGCTCAGTTGTGGTCATGACCTTTGGGACTGCGATTTTTTTTCCCCCTTCTACTACATATATCTTTGACAGTGAAATTATTAAAATATCTTTACATTACCTTTTCTTTAGGAATGCTTCGTTGACACAGTTAATGGGACATTATTTTAGTTTTTTGCTTGATCATTGGTTTTCTACAATGTCCATTTAAAAAGGTTAAGATTACGTGTATACACAGCACCCTCAGCATGAATAGAATTCTAGAACTGATTGAGTCAGATGTATATGTGAGGCTGTGACAGTACCAATGCTTGTCAAAAGAGTGACCTTGGAAGAGTTCTGCAGCTTTAGTGTTACCATGGAGTTTCATTATCTGCCAGCAATATGAAAAGCACGTGGTTGCCATACATAGAATAAACCATTAACAGACAATGGTGGGTGCTGTACTACAAGTTGTACATGTACATGCAGAGTCTCAATACTACTAGTGCCAGGTACAATTTTAGTGTTTAACCCTCCAAGTATAGTTCAGCTCTGTATTTGCTTTCATGTTACTTTGCCAACAGTAAAAATCTTGCTGGTATAGTCCAGCAGACACCAAAAGGCGTATGGCTAAGCAACCACACACAAAAGGTACAAAGGTACCTATTTGGGGGGCATTAGGAGGTGTTCTTGAGTGCCCTTGGGAGCAGAGTTAAAATGTCTTGAATTTTGCATTGTAAATGCTATTAAGTGTACGGTTCCACTTGCATATGACTCGCACAAGTCTCGCATGGGTATCACCCGGCACAGCCGCACACTCTCCTGACAGGAGCGGGTGATCTGCATGTATTTCATGCAGCTGTATGGTTGTGTCCGGAGAGCGTCAGGCTGTGTTGGGTGATACCCATGCGAGACTCGTGCAAGTCATATGCAAATGGAACCGTACCCTAAGGGTATGTGCGCACGTTGCTTTTTACCTGCTTTTTACCTGCTTTTTTGCTGCTTTTTCTTCTGCGCTGTTTAATGCCAAAATGGATGTGTTCTTCTATTCAAGCAAAGTCTATGGGAATTTGGGTTTCTTGTTCACACTATGTTGTTCAAAATGCTGCCTTTTTGTGGCAGAACTTTGGTCAAAAACTCAGCTTTGCAGTGCAAAACCCAAATGGCAAAAACAATTGACATGTTGCTTCTTTGAAAAGCTGAGTTTTTGACCAAAGTTCTGCCTCAAAAAGGCAGCATTTTGAACAACATAGTGTGAACAAGAAACCCAAATTCCCATAGACTTTGCTTGAATAGAAGAACACATCCATTTTGGCATTAAACAGCGCAGAAGAAAAAGCAGCAAAAAAGCAGGTAAAAAGCAGGTAAAAAGCAACGTGCGCACATACCCTAAGCGCTCATGCACACAACCAATTTTCTTGTCCGACAGCTGTACGTGGTTTTCACGAATAGCAGTTGGACTGAGTGGTCCTAGGAACAAAATCAGGGACATGTCCAATTTTGATCAGAGTGTTGGATCAAAATTGGATATGCAAGTCTATGGATCCGTGATTATGTGCCGCCCCTGTGCCAGCAGCCGAGCTGCTCGGATTCAGATCTGCGGTGGCTTGAGGGGTCTCTGGAACCGGGGGTCGTGCGGCCACTCAAATGAAGGGGGTTATTTACAAGGGGAGTTATAGAGTTCGTGACGCCACCCGTGGTATGTGGTAATTAGGAGTACCACCGCTGCAGTTGGGAGTACCCGGGGATGATGGAATAGGGCAGCCAGGTGTTGTAACCCTCCACGGGTAGGGGGGGAATACCCCGGGACTCAGTGATGGTGGGGGAGTGCCTTTGGATGCAAAGGGGTCACTTGCATACTCACGCAGTCCATTAAGCTGACACCGACAACTGGATAAACCAAAATTCTGGATACCGCTGCCGCTGAGGGGAGCATAGTCTAGGTCCCATCCCCAATGGTGCTGCCTGGTGATCCGAGAACTGCCTCCTGGCACTAAATTTACTTCTCTGTTGGTCCCGGTAGTATGAAACCTGCCGGGTTCCACTCCCCACTATGGCTAAGTGTGGGAGCTTGTTCTCAGGGTTCATGGTTGAGATTTTCTGGACCGTGTTGAGTGGAAAGTCCTATCCCCCTCGTTGCGCTAGTACCCCGATTTTGGAGCGGGTGAAGAGCGGATCTTGAAGGCTCCCTTCTCTTCGGGTAAATTATCGGGTTGCCTGAAGCTACTCCCCGACCTAGGGTCCAAGTACTCCGTCGTGCCTTGGTACAAGCCCGGTGATGGTGCATGGCCGCCGGCTGTCCTCCTCGACAGATCCGTGCCCCTTGCCACGAGCAAGCTCCTGTGCCATTTGCCACCTAGATAGCTTCCTAGGAGCCCTGCTCCTGACCTCCTCTCACTTTCACTTCCAGACACAACTCCTCACTGACACTCCTGACCTCCCCTCTCCAACCCCCCAGGTGGGCGACTCTATTCCATTTAAGCCATCCACTGGTGTGTTTGGTGGATGTGGTGCAGAGTCTACCTAGGATTTGATTAGCTGATCTAGGCAACACCATGTAGTTAGGGACCCATAACCAAGAAGGAGGTGGATACTGCACGATAAGGCAGGTTATGCAATACCCTGTGATGACCGGATAGTCCAGGGGCGTCACAATTACATCTCAATGTGGTCTGATTTTCGCAAACTGACATAATGGAGAAACCTTTTTTTCCCCACCTAGAAAAACTGGTGCCACTCTGATCAAAATCTGATCAAACTCTGATCTGATCAGAATAATTAGACCGATGGAGAGAATACAGCCGTGTTACCCCACCCTAGTATGACAATAGAAAAAGATCCAGGTAGGAAGAAAACTGAAAGCTTCCACTACATGTTCTCTGTTGGGATAAAAAGCAATAACATAACTTATCAACCTAGATTTTATAGAATCTTTTTACATAGTTATATAAAGCTATCCTATCATCTATCAGAAGTGTCTTCTTTACGTTATCCCATTAAGGAGTATCTAAACTTTTATTTTTATTTTTCAATAATTTTGTTCAGCACGAAAAGTTATGAAACTTTGCATATCACTTTATTGGGGAATTTGTCTCCATTCCTGTAATAAATTGCATGCAAGTGGCTTCCAAGCACCTTCTTCTGTCTATTTGGCTGCCTCCAGCAGCGTTGAAATCAGAGCATACTCATTTGGAGTACAGATACTGGCAGTGAAATTTAGCAATTTAGCACCAATGCAATGAATGTACACTAAATTAGGGACTGGTGTGCATTTCTGTCATTATGCAGCTTTTCCATATAAAACAAGTCTTACAATCTTCACACTACATTATATTTTCCAAGTAAAAAAATAGTTTAAAAGAACTGAGAGTCCTCAGTGGTTGATACCATTTTCCAAGTAGAAATTTAAAGAAATATACAGTTAGGTCCAGAAATATTTGGACAGTGGCTGAATCTTCGTAATGTGGGCTCTGCATGCTAAAATGAAACAACTGAGATGCATTGGAAGTGTAGACTTTCAGGTTTATTTAAAGGGGTTGAACAAAAATATCATATGAAATATTTAGAAATTGCAACTATTTATCTACAAAGATTTCTCATTTGAGGGGCTCAAAAGTAATTGGACAAATTTACTTTACCATAAATAAAATGTTCATATTTAATATTTTGTAGAGAATCCTTTGCAGGACATAACTACCTGAAGCCAGAAAGCCATCGACATCACTAAAGGTTGGGGTTGGGTTTCCTACTTTGTGATGCTTTGACAGCCTTTACTGCAGCTGACTTCAGTTGTTGCTTGTTTGTGGGTCATTCTGCCTTAAACTGTGTCTTAAGGCCGCTTTACACGCTGCGATATCGTGACCGATATCGCCAGCGTGCGTACCCGCCCCCATCAGTTGTGCGACACGGGCAAATCTCTGCCCGTGGCACACAACATCGCTAAAACCCGTCACACTACTTACCTGCCTAGCGACATCGCTGTGACCGGCGAACCGCCTCCTTTCTAAGGGGGGTGGTTCGTTCAGCGTCACAGCGATGTCACAGCAGCATCACTGAACCACAGCCCAATAGAAGCGGAGGGGCGGAGATGAGCGGGACGTAACATCCCGCCCACATCCTTCCTTCCTCATTCAGGCAGACGCAGGTAAGGTGAGGTTCCTCGTTCCTGCGATGTCACACGTAGTGATGTGTGCTGCCGCAGCAACGAGGAATTACATCGCTAGCTGCAGCAGCAGCGATAATCGAGAATAGGGGGGCATGTCACCAATGAGCGATTTTGAACATTTTTGCGACGATTCAAAATCGCTCATAGGTGTCACACGCAACGTCATTGCTAAAGCGGCCGGATGTGCGTCACAAATTCCGTGACCCCAACGAGATCGTTTGAGCGATGACGCAGCGTGTAAAGCGGCCTTTAGACTCCTTCACACGTTAGTGATTCCGGTACGTATGACACAGTTTTCATACGTACCGGAATCACTGACATACACATACCCACTAAAATCAATGGGTCTACGCACACATCAGTGATTTCTCATGGAGAAATGTTCATGTTCATGTGTTCCGCGTGGAGACAAGTCCGTGTTCCTCTAGTACCACTGATGTCACACGGACCACATAGTGGTGTGATCTACTGTATGTGACACGTACTGGATAAAACACGTCTGTAAAATAAGATAATTTTCTATACTCACCTGTCTCCAACTACGCTGTCTGCAGTGTTGCTGTCTCTTGCTTCAGAGCCCGCTCATTATCCTCATTGCATATGCACTGCACCGTGGACCCAGAAGCATGTGTGACTGCAGTTCCAGAGACAGCAGCACCACGGACAGCAGCGTCGTGGACAGGTGTGTATAAAGTTCCTGCTCTCTGTGAGCTATCATGGATAGCACATGGACAACACACGTGTGCCAAAATCACGGCACACGGGGGGCCATACGCATCTTCAACACAGTGAAAAAGTGTGTGTTTTTGATTGATGTGTGAAAGAGGCCTTCAGCATGTGAAATTCATGCATGATGAGGTTGAGATCTGGTGATTGAGTCGACCACTGCAGAATATTCCATTTCTTTGCCTAAAAAACTACTGGGTTGCTTTTGCAGTATGTTTTGGGTCATTGTCCATCTGTCCTGTGAAGCATCCGATCAACCTTGCTGCATTTGGTTGAATCTTGGCAGAAAGTTGTATTCTTTCAGAATTAATAAAGGTGTTTCTGGCCTCAGTCAGATCATCAATAAACACTAGTGACCCATTGCCATTGGAAGCCATGCATGCCCGACCATCATATTGCCTCCACCATGTGTTACAGAGGCTGTGGTGTGCTTTGGATCATGAGTTGTTCCAAGCCTTCAAGATACTTTCTTCGCATCATTTTGGTACAGGATGATCTTTGTTTCATCTGTCAAAGGAATGCTCTCCCAGAATTGGGCTGGCTTCTTTAGTTGTTTTTTTTTTTTTTTTGTCAAAGGCTAATCTGGCCTTTTTATTTTTAATGCTAAATAATGATTTGCTCCTTTTGGTGAACCATCTATATTTGATCCCATGAATTCTTCTCTTTATAGTAGACTTAGATACTGAAACACCTACTTCCTGAAGAGTGTTCTTCACTTGGGTGGGATGTTATGTTTTTCTTCACCATGGATAGGATTCTGTGATCATCCATCACTGTTCTCTTTTGTGGATGTCCAAGCCTTTTACTTATCAAATTCACCAGTGCACTCTTTTTTTTGTAGAATGTACCCAACTGTTGATTTGGTCACTCCTAACATTTCCCCTATCTCTCTGATTGATTGATTGATTATTTTTCAACCTAATAATGGTCTGTTTCTCTTCTACTGAGCACTCATTTGACTGCTTGTTGTGGGTTAACAGCAGCAACTTTCAAATGCAAATGTAACACCAGGAATCAGCTCCAGACCTTTTACCTGCTTAACTGATGATGGATTAATGAAGGAATAGCCATTGTATCCCATTAACCCTTCACGACAGTTGACATACCTATACGTCATGATCAGATAGGGGTTCCTGACCTAAAAAGTATAAGTATGTCATAGCGATTGCTCGAAGCACAGGAGCTGTGCCCACGTGATCGCCACTGGGAGCTCGACTTACATGATAGCTGAGAACTGGCTCTCACAGACAGGAGCGATGGCTGCACCACCCCAGATTGTTTAACTGTTTAAATGTTGCTATCGACATAAACTGCAACATCTAGGAGGCTGAAAGAGGGAAAGGGCTCCCGCTCCCGTCTGATTGACCCCCCCCATGACATCATTGTGAGAGCCTAATCATTGCCATGGCAACTCGAGCTTGTCATGAAACATCCGAGTCAGCCAGCTATGGCAAGGCTGTTAGACCATGTCAGGCGCATGGTCTGAGAGGCTTCTTTGAGTGTCTCACCGACAGGCATAATGCATTCCATTGCAATACATTATACCAGTGATCAGACTAATAAAATTTAATCTTCCGTATAGACTCTATGGGTGGGCAATTAATTTTCCCATGGGGCTCTAAACTATAGAGACTAAGTATAAAAATAAAAAAAAACTAGAGCTAAAAGAAATTATTATTATTATTATCACTTATTATTATAACGCCATTTATTCCATGACACTTTACAAGTGAAAAGTGGTTTACATAATACAAACAAGTACAATAATAATGAACAATAGAAAGCACACACTGGTACAGGTGGAGAGAGGATCCTGCCTGAGAGGGCTCACAGTCTAAAGGGGACAGGTGAGGATGCAATAGGTGAGGGTAAAGCTAGTTGTGCAGTGGTATGGTGAAATGAGGGTTATTGCATGTTGTAGGCTTGTCAGAAGAGGTGGGTCTTCAGGGTTTTTTTTTAAAGTTTCCACAGTAAGAGAGAGTCTGATATATTGTGGTAGAGAGTTCCGGAGTATGGGGGAGGCATGAGAGAAATCATATATCCGATTGTGGGAAGAGAAAATGTGACGCCCCTGGACTATCGGGTCGTCACAGGGTATTGCACAATCTGCCCTCCCGTGCAGTATCCGCCTCCTCCTTGGTTGTGGGTCCCCAACTAAATGGTGTTGCCTACATCAGCTGATTAAATTCCTAAGGTACACTCTGCATCACACTCACCAGACACACCAGTGAACGGCCTGAGTGGAATAGGGTCGCCCACTTGGAGGGTTGGTAAGGGGAGGTCAGAAGTGTCAGTCAGTGGAGAGTCGAGTGTGGGAAGTGAAGGAGAGATGAGGTCAGGAGCCGGGCTCCTTGGAGACACCTATGTAGCAGACTGGGCCTGGTAGGAGCTGGACCCCCGGTTGCAGGGGATCGTGACAAGGGGCACAGACCTGTCGAGGAGGACAGCCGGTGGCCTTGTACCATCACCGGGCTGGGACCAGGGCACAACAGGGTACGTGGACCCTAGGTCAGGGAGTAGCTTCAGGCAACCTGACAATTTATCCAACGAGAACGGAGCCTTCAAGATCCGCTCTCCACCCACTCCAAAATCGGGGTACTAACGCAACGAGGGGGATAGGACTTTCCACAAAAACGGTCCAGAAAATCCCAAGCGTGAACCCTGAGAGCAAGCTCCCATAGTAAGCCATACTGGGGACCGGAACCCGACTAGTTCCATACTACCGGGACTAACAGAGAAGTGAACTTAGTGCCAGGAGGAAGGTCACGGATCACCAGGCAACACTTTTGGGGACGGGACCCGAACTAGCACCCCTCAGCGGCAGCGGTATCCAGAACTTTGGTTTATCCAGTTGTCGGTGCCAGTTTACTGGACTGAGTGAGTACGAAAGTGACCCCCTTTGCACCCAACGGCACTCCCCATCACCGAGTCCCGGGGCATTCCCCCTACCCGTGGAGGGTTCTAACACCTGGCTGCCCCACTCCCAACTGCAGCGGTGGTACTCCACATTAGCACACACCACGGGTGGCGTCACGAACTCTAAACACCATCCTCTGTAAATACCCCCATTATTTGAGTGGCCGCACGACCCCCGGGTGCGGACACTCCTCGAGCCACCGCGGATCCGGATCCGAGCAGCCCGGCTGCTGGCACGGGGGCGGCATACCTCAAATTCCTGCCGTCAAGAACTCTAAACACCATCCCCTGTAAATACCCCTTTCATTTCAGTGGCCACACGACCCCCGGGTCCGGACACCCATCGAGCGACCACGGATCCAGATCTGAGCAGCCCGGCTGCAGGCATGGGGGCGGCACAGAAATACCTGTAAGGGGGGAGTAGAGAAGATCTTATGAATATTGGAGGTTGCGTGCAAGTAGGTACTGGGAGACTAGGTCAAAAATGAAGACAGGTTTTGGATGGCTTTGCATGTCATGGATAGAGTTTGACTGGGAATGGGAAGGAATTGGCAGAGTGGAGAGGCCGCGGAATAATGAAGGGAGCGGTGGATTAATTGGGCGGCAGAGTTTAGAAATGATTGGAGAAGTGTAATAGTGTCAGAAGGGATGCCACAAAGCAGGAGGTTGCAGTAGTTCAGGCGGGAGATGGTGAGGGCATGCACTAGTGCTTTTGCAGAATCTTTGGTAAGGAATGTACGGATCTGGGAAATATTTTTGAGTTGGAGTCGGCAGGAGGTAGAAAGGGCTTGGATATGTCGTTTGCCCCGAGGCAGTGAGCTTGCAGGACTGGGGAAAGTGAGCAGCCATTGACTCTGATGGATAGGTCTGTTGGGGTGGGGGGGTGGGGGGTGAAGGGGGTTTGAGTGAGATGGGAGAAAGATGAATTTTGTTTTGTACACACGAAGTTTTAGAAATCGAGAGGAGAAAAAGGATAAAAATAGCAGACAGACAATGTGGGATTCTGGTTAGTGAGGGGAGCCAAGAACTGCACCTGGGGGACACCAGCAGATAAGGGGCGAGATGAGGAGATAGTGTGAGGAGAGTGGGAGACGCTAAATGTCCAGTCAGTTAGGTATGAAAAGATTCAAGATAGGGCCAAGTCTCTGATACCAAGAGATGAGAGAATCTGTAATTGTAAAAATATTTTTTTAAAAATCAGAAAATAAAGAACAAAAAAAAGAAAATAATATTATAACAATACCAAAAATATAGAAAAAAAAGCACACACATTTGATATCACAGCAACTGGAAAGCACGATCTATAAAACTATGACACTAGTTAACCCCTTCAGTGAACAACATAAAAGAAAAACCTGTCTTTTCACCATACAGGTGTCAATAAAGTGGAATAAAACGTGAACAAAAGGTCAAGAGTAAATAAAAATAATATAGCTGAAAACGTCATCTTCTCCCTCAAAAAAACAAGCAGTTGTACAGCTCCATCAGTGAAAGAATAAAAAAGCTATAGTTCTCAGAATACAGCAATGCAGAACATTTTTTTTTCTAGCAAATAGTTTTTATTGTGTAAAAGTTGCTAAAACTAAAAAAAACCCAATATAAATGTGGTATCACTGAAATCGTACTGATCAGAAGAATAAAATGTTCTTATCACTTTTCTAACACAAAGAACAGCGTAAAAGAACAAACAAAAAACCTTCATGCTGCCTAAAAAAAGCTAAATAGAATGAGATCAAAAATATTATATGGCCCAAAATATTACCAATAAAAACTCCAACTCATTCTGCAAAAAACAAGCCCTCACATGACTCTGAAAAAGTAAGAAACTATTAAAAATATTGCCTTCATAATTCGGTGGTAGCCAATCCTTAAAAAACTATATAAATCTGAAATTGCTGTAATCAAACTGACTTGAGGAATAAAGCTGCCTCATTACTTACACCACAAGGTGACCGTCGTAAAAAATAGTAATAAAGTCAATTCTTCAACTGCTGTTTATTTGTTCTGCATTCCCCAGATTGCACTACATTTATCCTGATTGCTACGCTGAGTGTTTACACTGGGGACTATGTGTTAATCTCTAAAAACCGTGATTCAGACAAAATTCCCAACAGAAAATTCACTGTAATGAGGCAGAGGGAGTCACTTTGAACTCCCATCTGACTTGTGATCCGGCGGTGTCCAAATTTTTTCACGCATCATTTTACACATATATCAACGTCAAGTTGGTCAACCTTATAACTTAGACACTCCAAGTAACGTTTATATCGCAACATGAAAAAATTATGAATATATTTTTTCAAAAAAGGAGTACATGAGTCTACAATAATTGCGCAAAAAGTTTATTAATCAAAAAACCGTGACAACCCATTCCCCACATATTAAAATGGATACATGCAGTAGGATGTACAATAAAAGAACCGGCAACATGTAATAAGCACGTAAAGATATCTCTGGATGAACATGTAAAGTGTGAAATGCCTAGGTATATGGAGGACCATTGGATTGTATCAATATATAAAACTAATGTCCTGTAAACATGTCACATAAAGTGTACAAGTGCATATTTATTGCACATATCTCGACAATAATGTATACAAATCCAAGCCTATAAACATCCAACTTTAAACAATTGTTACCACCCGTAGTAAGATTTACATGCTACCTCCCGCAGAGTAAGAACCATGACTATTTATCAGGCTATCACCCGGTCATAGAAAGCTATGCCGGCCCCGCTTGTGCCGCAAGCAGGGGATCCTCGAGACCTTAAAAATATGCCTGCTGTGGAAAACTGTGCGGTTCGTGCAATGAGAATTATAAAACACAGCAATAGGAGCACAAAATCATGGTAATTACCTGGGTGGAAGAGTATGCGGTTGCTGCCGTCCTATTCCCCGACGTACGTTTCGCTAACCCGGCTTCTACAGGGGGCGTGCCGGGCCAAAAATCTTGAATATTTTTTGGTAAACAGCTAAAATACCACAATTTGTGTCATTCTCCAAACATTTCTGGATTTAGCTGTATATACACATTAGGTAGTCTTTGTGCCCAGTTCATCTGATTGGAGCTTGTAGAAACCTATGCACTAGATACAAAAATAATCTCATTGGGATTTATGGAACTCTTCGGTTTCAAGATTTTTTTTAAAACAAATCTGCCGCATTTAAATATACCTGTACACATTTTAAACAATTCATGCATTTAATCTCTATTTTCTGGTTCTGCAGATAGAATACATGCTCTCTTTGTTTTATTTCAGGGCACTATTATTCCCCAGCATGACTACATGAAATCTGTTATTTTGGAAGCCATTCTCAGTCTCTTGGTCATCAAATAAGCCATTATCTTCTGTCCTCCTTCCAAACCCTGGCTCCAGTACTAGACACAGCTCCAAAACTCCAATATGGCATTGTACTTCCAATTAGCACACACCTACTCAGCATCTTTCATTGGCAAGGATATATTGTATGTTGCATGTGATGACTCCTGGAGCCTCTACTAATTCTATTAATAATATTAGACATAGACTATTAGACATAGACAGCTACCTTGTTGATTGTGTATCATTGTGTACTGAACTGTGAATTAATTGCCAACTATGAAAGGGTCATTTCCATAAAAATCAAGGTATCTCTCATCCCTGTATGACACTCTGGCATCGGGACCGTGGATGACTCGTTACCGGGCAGCGGTTCTGCTCCTGGGGCGCCGCCGTGGCGTGGCCCTGCTCCGTGACCCTGGCGGTGTCGTTTAGGGAATAGGAAGGGGATGATGACAATTTATTCGTGATACCACCTGTGATATGCAGCAAGTTAGGTGCCGCCGCTACGGTATGGGGACCTCTGGGGCAGATGGTGATGCAGCTTAGATGGTGTAGCTCTCCACAGGTAGAGCTGGGCCCCAGGGCGGATGAGGGTGGTAGTAGTCTATAATGGCGGGCGCAGGGATGCAGGCTCAAGGTTTTTACTCACTGTAGCAGGTTCCAGGTTAACACGACATGCCAGTAACCGCCTTTGGAGTGCTGGGGTTTCACTGTGATGGGCTCCAGCCGATCCCGGGTAGTTCGGAGGTCGAGTCTGGTGTACCTTTCTTATGTGTACCTTCCCTGGCCGTCTTCCTGCGCTTGCTTTGCCCTCCTGCCTTGCGCTCTCACTCACTGAACCATGTGCCAATGCCCGTGGACCCTGTTGGGTGGCGTGAAGCTTGATCCCTTGGTCTTTTGGGGACACCTTCCAGAGAATTCGTGTGTGGATGTGGCTTCGGTGCTTGAAGTCACCTCAGCCGCTGGTTTTACTAGTGGAGTACGTAGGTTCTTCTCCTTTAGCCTAGGGATCAGTCCCTGAGTTGTAGCCAAGTCCTTCCACCCATAAATTATATGTGGAACACGGCCACGAGAGGTTATGATGCTCCCATGGTCTCTAGGACCCTTTCTGTCTGTGCCCGGGCCGAGTGGTACCAGCTCCAGGCCTCGGGTCTTCGCTCCTCCTCTTCTCCTCTCACTAACTACTCACCAACTCCACACTGTGTTCCCACTTGTACTACTGTGTTCCCACTCCTAAGACTCCACCCCCCCAGCCTGGTGTCACGCTCCCCGGCTCCTCGGCCATGCTCCCCGGCTCCCCTGCCATGCTCCCCGGCTCCCCTGCCTTGCTCACCGGCTCCCCTGCCACGCGTCCCCCGCTGCACAGCCTCCATGCCCCATCACCTGCGGTCCCCAGGCAGCCCGGTCCCCGCTCCCGGCGCCCGGCGGCAACTCTGATCCAGCCCGGCACTCCTGCCTCCTGTGCACCACTCCCTGCTCTGGCTTCTGGCACCCGGGCCTCGCGCATGCGCATTAGGGCGCGTGCGTAGTCATTGACCCTCTCTTAAAGGGCCAGTGTCCTCCAACAGGATATTGAAGTATCAGGTACAGGGTATATAGGGGGATCCTTTCCAAGTGGGCGGGGCCTGTTCTTCGTGTTTGCTAAGCTAGGAGTCAGGTCTCCTTGTGTCTTGTGCCATACTTACCTATCTCTCTCGTAGAGTCGCTCCTGCCACGCCAACCGGTCCTGACGATACCCGAACCCCGAACGGTGACTGTCTGCCATCCCGTCAGTTCCTACCATCTCCGATCCCTGCGGTGACCCACCTTCTCGCTCCGTTGGTTCCGGATTCTGCCTGACGTCATCTCGGCCTCCGAACCTGAGCTCCGTCACCCGGACTACCATCAGAGACCCCGTTGTTCCAGGGACTTCTTCACTCCACTCCTCTGCACGGACTGTCCTGCTACCTGTAGTGCTCCGGCTACCGAGCACCTTGCCCTCGGTGAGGTGTTCAGCCCAGTGGATCCACCTCCTGGGTCTGCCCGTCCACCTGGTCCTAACACCTGGCTTTGGGTATAATCACGTCCAGGGCTGTATTTGGCCTTCGTGCTGCCCTAGGCACTTTAAGTGGGTCGCGCCTCTTACTAACAACGTAAAACTATGATTTTGTGCACATGACATCTATTTAAGGTGGATCTACTCTGTGACACACTTGAAAAAGTGCTAAACCCTATAAGAATGAAGATCAGCACTTGCTGTGCATACCTTCAGTTTTATTTAGCTTATTATAACAGCTTCAGATTTTCAAAGACACTAAGGCTATGTGCCCACGGGACTCTGTACCTGCGGATATATCCGCAGATACATCCGCAGGTTTCCCGCAGCTGCTCGCCGGAATCTGCAGCTATTTTTAGCTGTTTGATTCCAGCGAAATAGCTGCGGTAAACCTGCGGACATTCCTGCGGATTACCTACCGAAGTCCCGGCCTCTATTTCCATAGTGGAGAGGCGGTATTTCCGCAGAAATAATTGACATGCAATTACGTGCGGCTGCGGGACATCCACAGCATGTTCCGCAGCCGCACGTATCCGCAGTATGGACACAGACACTCCCCATGTCCCATAGGATAATATGGGGAGTGTCTGTACATGCTGAAACCTGCGGATTATCTGGAAAATCCAGAAAATCCGCTGATTGTCCGCAGGTTTAATCTCCCGTGGGCACATAGCCTAAGTGGTTAAAACAGGTAACTGAACCATTTTGCATGCTGTTGCCACCAATACGTTTGTGACTAGCACTTAATACAATTTCAATCTAAAAAAGATGCCAGTGTTTCCACCGCCTGAAAAACTCAATAGATTCACAGATGTGTAAAAGCCATGGTGTGCACATAGCCTAACCGTTCACATGCCCTGTGCTTGTACACAGACTACAGTTGGCAGAACCCGGAGATAGACAGGCTCGGCCGATAGTCTGATTGTCAGAGGAATGAGGACCCAGCAGGTCCAATTTTGGACTCTGGATCCATTTTTCTCTAAGAGGTGAGCCACTGCCAGAGATGTAGCGTCTGTCTCATAGAGAACACTACCACTCAACAAAGTGAGTGTTCCTGTGTATGGGAGAATCAGGGAGACAGCTGCCAGTCAAATGATGGGACACCTGTCTATAGTGTATAGGAGAGTCAGGAAGATAGCTGCCAGCCGAATGATGGGACAACTGTCTATAGTGTATGGGGGAGTCAGGAAGATAGCTGCCAGCCAAATGATGGGACACCTGTCTATAGTGTATGGGAGAGTCAGGAAGATAGCTACCAGCCGAATGATGGGACAACTGTCTATAGTGTATGGGGGAGTCAGAACCACCATCTGCACACTGCTACATTACCAGAACCACCATTGGTACATGACTGCATCACCAGAACCAAGCTCAAATCACAACTACATCACCAGAACTAAAGCCAACCCAACATATAATTGTCTGGCATGAAACTGCAGTTGCTAGTATGTCTGTAACAGTGGTAAAGAAATACAGGAGTTGTTAGCAGCCATCATCAGACTGCGGACCATACAGAAACCGGCCATACCACAGTACTGATGGTGCAGACAGTAGCACTATTAAACATTTAAAAAATACCTTATTTTTTGGGAGATAGCTTCTATTTTAGGTCCATTAATTCTGAGCACATTGATGTGGTTCTGGATCCGGAGACCCCCGTAAATTGCTCAAAAGAACCCTTAGAAGTGCACAGCTCAGGAGACAGGACAATGACTTTCTACAGCATCCGCTGTGTGCTGCGTGCGCTCTTCTAAAAGAGCTTTTCAGCTGTGGTTGGGGGTCTCTGGACCAGATTTCCCACCAATCTGCTCAGAATTAGTGGGCATAAAATATAAAAAAACAAAAAGTTTAGTTACTCTTTGAGGTGCATTTACAAGGCTGCTAATAATCAGAAACCGAATGATCTATTTAAACTGGCTGTCAGATCACCAATCGCACAAGCAAAAGGTTTGTTTATTGTGTGAAGTGATTTTTCCATTTACATAAATAAACATTTATATAAGGGACGATTCCTCTACAAAAATCACACACAGTTTAGCTTAAAAGGGGTTTTGCGGTCTGGAATGACAAGTCTGCAGTCCGTCTATGTGTCCCTCTATGACTGCAGACCTGTGAATCCTCCAGCGCACTCATGATGGTCAAGTATATGATATGCAGACTTCGGGCCAGAACTCGTCTAGTGAGTACTTAATGCACTTGTATTGAGCGAGGTGGCGCCTCCTAGACGGGTTCTAGCTTGGACTCTGCATATCGCATACTTGACCGCCATTCCTGGCACAGACACCAGAGAACACTCGTAGCACACATTGAGTGCACTGGGAGGATTCACAAATCTGCAGTCACACAGAGTGACACACAGAGTGACTGCAGACTTGTCATTCTAGACTGGACAACCCCTTTAATAATTGCTTCAAAATCTATTTTTTAAAATGCAAATGAGGGGGCTTTGGTGCACCCGTGGCGTGACCTATGCCTTGGTGGTGCCCTCTTATATTTGCATATGAAAGCCAGTCCCTTCTGTTAATTGACAGCGCTCACTTTTACTTGACTGAGATAGGTAAAATCAGACATACAAGCTGATATTAGCCAGCACTCACTTTTACTTTTGGAGCGCTGTCAATAAAAACAAAAGACTTTAAAATAGAAATATGAGAGCGTAACGGTGCACCAAAGCAAAGACCACCCCAACGGTTCACTAAAGCACAGACCACCCTAACGGTGCACCGAAGCAAAGACCACCCCAACGGTGCACCAAAGCAAAGACCACCCCAACGGTGCACCAAAGCAAAGACCACCCCAACGGTGCACCGAAGCAAAGACCACCCCAACGGTGCACCAAAGCAAAGACCACCCCAACGGTGCACCAAAGCAAAGACCACCCCAATGGTGCACCAAAGCAAAGACCACCCCAACGGTGCACCGAAGCAAAGACCACCCCAACGGTGCACCAAAGCAAAGACCACCCCAATGGTGCACCAAAGCAAAGACCACCCTAACGGTGCACGAAAGCAAAGACGACCCCAACGGTGCACCAAAGCAAAGACGACCCCAACGGTGCACCAAAGCAAAGACGACCCCAACGGTGCACCAAAGCACCCTCATTTGCATATTAAATAAAGGTAGATTTTTCTTCAAATATTAAAAGGTAACCTGTTACCAGATTTGGCAACTATAAGCTACAGCAACCACCAGTGGGCTCTTATATACATCATTCTAACATGATATATATATATAAGCTCAGGCCACTGTGTAGAACATAAAAGTCCCTTTATAATACTCACCTAAGGGGCGGTGCAGACTGATTGGATGGGTGTCTGTTCTCCGGTAGTGGTGCCACCTCTTTCGGCCATCTTTGTCCTCCTTTTTCTGAAGCTTGGGTACATGACGCATCCTACATCATCCACACTCGCCGGCATGGAGGTCCTTTGCAGGCGCACTTTGATCTGCCCTGAGCAGGGCAGAACAAAGTATTGCAGTGCGCCTGCGCAGGACCTCAATGCCGGTGAGTGTGGATGCGTAGGATGCGTCATGCACCCAGGCTTCAGAAAAAGGAGGACAAAGATGGCCGAAAGAGGAGGCTCCACTATCGGAGACACCAATTCGACCAGTCTGCACCGCACCGATCTTTAGGTATTATAAAGAGATTGTTACGTTCTACACAGTGGCCTGGGCTTTTATATATATATATATACATATATATATATAGTAATAAAAAAGAGAAAAGGCTAGGCACTGCAAGCCCAGGTGTGTACTCACGAGGCTGTGGTTTTTCCTTGGATCACAGATCTCCAGCCGGTCCCTGTGGTGCTCAGCCAAGGTATAGAAATCCAATATGAGCTTCAAATAAGAAGGAATGGCGGCAACTCACTGGTGAACGTTAACGGCAATTTTTATTGTACAATCTGCAGCATTGTTACAATGTAAACAGGGAGGGGGGAGTGCAGGGGCGCCGGACGACGGCCGTTTCGCACCGTAACAGGTGCTTCCACAGGTCCGAATTAGCAAAGTCAGATGAACCTCCCTCTTATGGAGGAATCTGACAGGTGCAACTAAAAAGCTCAATGGCTGATACCAGATAACAACAGCGTAACAGTATAATCCATATTACAGATAATCAATCAAAATTGGATAGAGAAAACGAATACAGAGTGTAGAGAAAGTTATCAGCAAGGAATATGACGAACATTTATCATATATACTTGTTCCCTCTTCCAATAGAGATGCATTGCTGCTGAAAACCGAGAAGGTGTTTTTTTAATATATGTATATAATGTGTGTAACACAATGTTATACCTTCTACTTGTTTTTTTATTTTTTTATTATTAAATCATTTTAAAGATTATTTATTACTCTATTTTGAGAGGATAAAATCCTTATGTATGAGAAAATATGCTCTGCCGTGCAAGAAAAAAGAAAAAAGAAAGAGAGTCAAAAACCGCCTAACCCTTATGGGGTCTCATCCTTCCCTATTCCGTGGATATCACTTTTAAACAAAGAGTAAGACTAATAACTGATTTTTTTAAAAAAGATTTCAAATAGTATTTATATCAAGACAACGTCAGGGATATTAGTCTTTTTCGGGCTGAAAGGGGGGGAGGAGAATATACGGCTCTAAAAAGCCACATGATGTCCGAAATCGTATGGGCTAAGTGCGCCTTATTTTAGATTGAGGACTGACTCGGGGAAAGGAATTGCGGGTTGGACTATAAAGTCTACGATTATGGATCTGCCAAAACAAGTACTTTTTTCAAAAGGAAAGTTTATGACAGTAAATATGTGCATGGATTTGATGTAATATCTATATTTATTCTTTACTTATTTTACTTTTTTTATGCCCTACTTTTAATTTAAAGATATCTGGCCTCTACTGGGGGTTTTTTTTCTATCTTTTAGCAGGAAATTTAAACACGCTAAATGTCCGTTATAGGAAAACGGACATGTCGTTACGGTCATTGAGTCCCAAAGGACCCAATGCCTTAACCTCCATAATGAGGCGCGATTCCCTCTGTAGGAGTTGTTTATGAGTATCGCCACCTCTTCCAGATGGGGTGATCTTGAATACACCCGCAAAAGATAGAACATCTGGATTACCCGCGTGTTGTTCTCTAATGTGCCTAATTAGCCTGGGGGACCCCTTCCCTGTTAAGATGGAATTATAGTGTTCTCGAAAACGTACGTATAGGCAGCGTATGGTTTTCCCTATATAGAAGAAGGAACAAGGGCAAAAGATTACATATACAACAAATTTGGTCTTGCATGAGATGAAATGTCTAACGGTGAAATTATGTTCACCTATATTCAGGACCTTGGCTGTCAGATGGAAGGAGCAAAAATTACAGTCCCCACACCTATAGTTCCCTAAAGGTTGGGCACGGTCTAACCATGTTTTTTTGTGGCTAGTAAGCCTGTTCTGTACAAGTAGGTCTCCCAAGTTTTTGCTCCTTCTATATGTCACCAATGGTCCTTTCTTTGCCCTAGCAGATAGATCGAAATCCTCCTCTATTAAATGCCAGTGTCTTTTTATACTGGACCGGATAATGCTGTCCATTGGGCCAAATTTGAAACTAAAAAGGAATCTACCAGAATTTTCTTCCCCAGTTTTTCTTTGTTTTTTATTATTAGTAAGCTCAGGGGGTCTGGAGTTGGAGCGGAGCCGGGCTTTTTCAATAATATCGAGTGGGTAACCCCTATTCTGCAATCTGGTTGCTAAATCGACACTCTGCTCTTCATATTTTTTCTTGTTATTGTTAATCCTTTTTATATGTAGGAATTGGCCGAATGGGAGGGACTGCTTGGTATGGGATGGGTGGTAGCTTTCATAGTGCAATAGTGAATTCTTGGACGTGGGCTTCCTAAACACTTCCCGTGTTAACTCACCATTTTCTAGTGTAAGCCTCACGTCCAAGAATTCCAGCACAGTACCTCCAAACACACTGGTGAACCTCATGTTATGGGTGTTGGTTTCATTTAAAAACTGGACAAAGTCCTGAAAGTCTGATTCCGACCCATCCCAGACCAGAAAAATATCGTCCACGTATCTGAGATATTTTTTTATGTGCTTCAGAAAGGGATTAGTGGTGCTATAAATCAATGTGTCTTCCATTGAAGCCAAGAAGAGGTTTGCGAATGAACAAGCTACGGGGGTACCCATCGCGGTACCCCCGCATTGATGGAACCATTGTTCCCCGAATCTGAAAGAATTATGCTTCAAAATAAGATTTAATGCTTCCTCTATGAAGCAAGCCATATTATGTTCTACACCTAGATTAACAATTAGTTGTTTAATGATCTGGACCCCTTGATCTTGGGGTATTCTGGTGTATAGGCTTTCTATATCGATAGAAGCCATCGCAAAGCCCTCCTGCCATTCAAAGGAATCTAAGGTGGAAACAAACATGCCAGTATCCCTGATATACGATGGAATTCTAGCCAGCAATGGGTGAAGAAGCCAATCTATATACTCGGACAGGGGCTCAAAAACCGAGCCTATGCCCGAGACTATAGGGCGCCCAGGTGGTTTTTCACTATGTTTGTGGATTTTAGGTAGGCAGTACCAATGTGGCTTCTGTGGATACAAAGGTAATAGCTTTTCTGCCATTTTGCTGGATAGAAAACCATTTGCAACTTTTTTGTTCAGGAAAGACCGAAGTTTTTCCTTATATCTATTTGTGGGATCAAACATAATTCTTTCATATGCGGAGGAATCCCCTAGCTGCCTGTCTGCCTCCTCCATATACAACTTCTTGGGCCAGAGGACTGTACCCCCTCCCTTATCGGGTCTACGGATAACGATATCGTCCCAAGATTGTATAGTTTTTAGTGCCTTATCCTCTGCATAAGTCAGGTTCTTTGGAGCTTCAGGATAGTTCAGTGCCTCTATATCCTTAATAACCAAATTTTGAAACAGATCTATTACATTGCCTGGTGCAGTTGGGGGGATGAAGGTAGATTTTAAGCCTCCTCTAAAGGGTGGGTTACCACATTGAACCCCATTGTTGCTAACAGGAGCGTCGAGATTTTCCTCGCTCAGCTCAGATAGAAACAACGCATCCTCACTAATATCTCCAAATGCACTCTTAGGACCAAAAAAGCCCAAGGGGCCAATTGTTACTGGGCTCTCCCCTTGGATTATTTTTGGCTGGGGTTCACTCTTGTTGTTATAAAATTTAGCTAGGTGTATTTTGCGACAGCTTTTAAAAAGGTCAATCTGAAAATCTGAAAAGTTAAAGGTCTCTGGTATGCAATAATTCAGTCCTTTATTCAGCACAGCTATCATATGAATATCCAGATTATGAGAGGATAAATTCCAGATGGTATTTTCCTTAGAGGTATAGGTATCTAATCTCTCCATGACACCTGCTTCTTTTTGTCCGTAAAGAGATTTTTTCTTGCCCCTTCCTCTCCTTGTCCTTTTTCCAAAGGGGCCGTTGTAAAGGCACTAGTTGTGGGGACCATGCTCGCTTTTCTCTTGGGGGGTGGTAAATCCTCTACCCCGCTTGAATCTGAGTCGGTCGTCCAGGCGTTCCTTTTTTCGTTTTGGTTTTGTTTGTATAATCTTTTTTTAGATTTTTTATTGTAGTTAAAAGTGGCAGAAAAGTTCCTAGGTGTCTTTTTCCATGAGAAAATTCTTTTTAACTCGTAGTCAGATTTGTCCCGCAAGCACTTCTCCCGTTTCCTTTCCTTTATTTGGTTTTGTAAAGGAATTAATTTTTTATCCAGTTTTTTTAGGAATAGTGACCAGTCCTCTTTAGACAATCTGCCCTCCAATTCTCTACGGAGTCTCAGCAGTTCTTCTGTGATTAAAGTGTGTTCAGATTCATTCTTTTTTAGCACTAGGCTTAAGAATCGCAATGAGCACTCCTGTTGTACTTGTTCCCATTCAGACACAAAAGCTGCATCCTCTTGGTAGAATGAAATATTCTTTAGGACACGTAGTCCTCGAGGTACTCTTTGGCAGTCTATATAGGCTCTCAAAGATTGCACGGTCCAAAATAATCCTATCTCTTTCTCTGCCAGGTTTCCTATCTTCATTTCAAGACTTTTATTTCCTAGGATTTCTGTATCTGCGGCGCTGTTGCAACAAGTAAAAAACGCTACTGCATCCTCCCTCCCTGAAAAAATATTGGTATCTTCAGGATCTGTGATATCAACATCCACGACATCCATTGTGTAAGAGTAAATATACACCTTGTTATTCTATAATGGGTTGCGTGCTCTATAGCCAAGAAACAGTCCACACAAGCAGTAATAAAAAAGAGAAAAGGCTAGGCACTGCAAGCCCAGGTGTGTACTCACGAGGCTGTGGTTTTTCCTTGGATCACAGATCTCCAGCCGGTCCCTGTGGTGCTCAGCCAAGGTATAGAAATCCAATATGAGCTTCAAATAAGAAGGAATGGCGGCAACTCACTGGTGAACGTTAACGGCAATTTTTATTGCACAATCTGCAGCATTGTTACAATGTAAACAGGGAGGGGGGAGTGCAGGGGCGCCGGACGACGGCCGTTTCGCACCGTAACAGGTGCTTCCACAGGTCCGAATTAGCAAAGTCAGATGAACCTCCCTCTTATGGAGGAATCTGACAGGTGCAACTAAAAAGCTCAATGGCTGATACCAGATAACAACAGCGTAACAGTATAATCCATATTACAGATAATCAATCAAAATTGGATAGAGAAAACGAATACGTATAAAAAGGATTAACAATAACAAGAAAAAATATGAAGAGCAGAGTGTCGATTTAGCAACCAGATTGCAGAATAGGGGTTACCCACTCGATATTATTGAAAAAGCCCGGCTCCGCTCCAACTCCAGACCCCCTGAGCTTACTAATAATAAAAAACAAAGAAAAACTGGGGAAGAAAATTCTGGTAGATTCCTTTTTAGTTTCAAATTTGGCCCAATGGACAGCATTATCCGGTCCAGTATAAAAAGACACTGGCATTTAATAGAGGAGGATTTCGATCTATCTGCTAGGGCAAAGAAAGGACCATTGGTGACATATAGAAGGAGCAAAAACTTGGGAGACCTACTTGTACAGAACAGGCTTACTAGCCACAAAAAAACATGGTTAGACCGTGCCCAACCTTTAGGGAACTATAGGTGTGGGGACTGTAATTTTTGCTCCTTCCATCTGACAGCCAAGGTCCTGAATATAGGTGAACATAATTTCACCGTTAGACATTTCATCTCATGCAAGACCAAATTTGTTGTATATGTAATCTTTTGCCCTTGTTCCTTCTTCTATATAGGGAAAACCATACGCTGCCTATACGTACGTTTTCGAGAACACTATAATTCCATCTTAACAGGGAAGGGGTCCCCCAGGCTAATTAGGCACATTAGAGAACAACACGCGGGTAATCCAGATGTTCTATCTTGTGCGGGTGTATTCAAGATCACCCCATCTGGAAGAGGTGGCGATACTCATAAACAACTCCTACAGAGGGAATCGCGCCTCATTATGGAGGTTAAGGCATTGGGTCCTTTGGGACTCAATGACCGTAACGACATGTCCGTTTTCCTATAACGGACATTTAGCGTGTTTAAATTTCCTGCTAAAAGATAGAAAAAAGCCCCCCAGTAGAGGCCAGATATCTTTAAATTAAAAGTAGGGCATAAAAAAAGTAAAATAAGTAAAGAATAAATATAGATATTACATCAAATCCATGCACATATTTACTGTCATAAACTTTCCTTTTGAAAAAAGTACTTGTTTTGGCAGATCCATAATCGTAGACTTTATAGTCCAACCCGCAATTCCTTTCCCCGAGTCAGTCCTCAATCTAAAATAAGGCGCACTTAGCCCATACGATTTCGGACATCATGTGGCTTTTTAGAGCCGTATATTCTCCTCCCCCCCTTTCAGCCCGAAAAAGACTAATATCCCTGACGTTGTCTTGATATAAATACTATTTGAAATCTTTTTTAAAAAAATCAGTTATTAGTCTTACTCTTTGTTTAAAAGTGATATCCACGGAATAGGGAAGGATGAGACCCCATAAGGGTTAGGCGGTTTTTGACTCTCTTTCTTTTTTCTTTTTTCTTGCACGGCAGAGCATATTTTCTCATACATAAGGATTTTATCCTCTCAAAATAGAGTAATAAATAATCTTTAAAATAAAAAAATAAAAACACAAGTAGAAGGTATAACATTGTGTTACACACATTATATACATATATTAAAAAAACACCTTCTTGGTTTTCAGCAGCAATGCATCTCTATTGGAAGAGGGAACAAGTATATATGATAAATGTTCGTCATATTCCTTGCTGATAACTTTCTCTACACTCTGTATTCGTTTTCTCTATCCAATTTTGATTGATTATCTGTAATATGGATTATACTGTTACGCTGTTGTTATCTGGTATCAGCCATTGAGCTTTTTAGTTGCACCTGTCAGATTCCTCCATAAGAGGGAGGTTCATCTGACTTTGCTAATTCGGACTTGTGGAAGCACCTGTTACGGTGCGAAACGGCCGTCGTCCGGCGCCCCTGCACTCCCCCCTCCCTGTTTACATTGTAACAATGCTGCAGATTGTGCAATAAAAATTGCCGTTAACGTTCACCAGTGAGTTGCCACCATTCCTTCTTATTTGAAGCTCATACATATATATATATATATACCACTGGTGGTGGTCACAGGTTATAGCTGCCAAATCTGGTGACAGATTCCCTTTAAAGAAGCACTCCGGTAATTTTTCCCCTAAACCTGTGTATATGTTAGTGTAGTGTAAGGTCTCACTCACCGATCGCGCGATCATTTCCCCGACTCCATGATGACTTCACATCCACAGCTCGTCTCTGCAGACTTTCCTACTTCCCTCTTCTCCGGTCTTCTGCAGCACATCTCACCATGGTGCCCAGAAAAATAACAATGTCATTATAACGTTCCTGAATAACAATAACCACAAACGCTGTGCCATAAATAAGCCTTATACTGTCGACTGAAAAAAAATAACTGCTCCTCACTGTGCTTCCCACAAAAGAATATTACTCCACACAATCCCTCTTAATGTACATGGCCTCCACACTATCCTCTCCTATAAAAATATTCCCACCACACCGTCCCCACTTATATACTATGACCGCCACACTGCCCCCTAATAAAACGCCACACTGCCCTGCCTTTTAAAATTATACCCATTACAGCTTCCTCAATTATGAAATATGATCTGCACACTGTCCTCACATCATGCTGCCCCCTCCTCACAATGTCCCATTCATGCTGCCCCTCTCCATATGGAGTTCTCACACTGCCATTCTCCATACCTCGGATGCCACCCCTTCTTAAGGCGCTCCAAATGCTGCCTACCCCTTTTCCATAAGGAGTCCTCCATGCTGCCCCACTCATCATACAGAGACCACCATGCTGCCCCACTCATCATACAGAGACCACCATGCTGCCCCACTAATCACACAGAGACCACCATGCTGCCCCACTCATCATACAGAGACCACCATGCCGCTCCACTCATCATACAGAGACCACCATGCTGCCCCACTCATCATACAGAGACCACCATGCTGCCACACAACTAATGCTGAGACCCTCCCACAGTACCTCACGTTTCATACTGAGTCCCCTACATTGCTCAACTCCATATTGAGCCCACCCATTCTGCCCCCTTTCCATACTGAGCCCTCACACTGCCCTTGTTCATACTGAACCCCCATGCTACCCCTTTTCCATAATGAGCTCCCAATGCTTCCCCCTCTCCATACTTAGTGAGTTGATACACGGCACTTTTCGGCTGGTGCACAAGAAGGGTTCAAAACTGTCTCAAGTAGATGTAGAAACTTCGCCCTCAAGATCAATGTGAATAGTGGTCTTTTATTGTGAAGAACTTGTAGGGGCAGCATAAGCAGATCACTGACACATAGACAGTGGTGGACACCACGTCATACCCAGCTACGCCGCTCGCCACATCTACCCCTCCCCCCCTCCATACTGAGACCCGCAACATACTGAGCCCTTATACTTTTCCCCATCGATTTTGTCCCTTGCACTATCCCCCACTCTGTAAGCCCCCCTAAACCCCCTTCCTACAGCAATAGGCTTCCTAAACCTCCCTCCTACAGCAATAGGCTCCCTAAACCCCCCTCCTACAGCAATAGGCCCCCTAAACCCCCCCTTCTACAGCAATAGGCCCCTTAAACCCCCCCTTCTACAGCAATAGGCCCCCTAAACCCCCCCTTCTACAGAAATAGGCCCCCTAAACCCCCCTTCTACAGCAATAGGCCCCCTAAACCCCCCCTTCTACAGAAATAGGCCCCCTGAACTCCCCTTCTACAGCAATAGGCCACCTAAACCCCCCCTTCTACAGCTATAGGCCCCCTAAACCCCCCTTCTACAGCAATAGGCTCCCTAAACCGCCCCTCCTACAGCAACAGGCTCCCTAAACCCCCCTCCTATAGCAACAGGCTCCATTAAACCCCTCCTACAGCAACAGGCTCCATTAACCCCCCTCCTACAGCAACAGGCTCCATTAACCCCCCCGTCCTACAGCAACAGCCTCCATTAACCCCCCCCTACAGCAACAGGCTCCATTAACTGCCCCCCTCCTACAGCAACAGGCTCCATTAACCCCCCCTACAGCAACAGGCTCCATTAACCCCCCTCCTACAGCAACAGGCTCCATTAACCCCCCCTCCTACAGCAACAGGCTCCATTAACCCCCCTCCTACAGCAACAGGTCCCCTTAACCACCCTCCTACAGCAACAAGCCCCCTTAACCCCCTCTTACAGCAACAGGCCCCCTTACCCCCCTCCTACAGTAATGGGCTCCCTAACCCCCATCTCTACAACAATAGGCCCTCTTTGACCACCATCTTCTTTAATAGGCCCCCAACTCTAAGCCTATACTAATAGCCCCATCCCCCCTAACCACTGTCGAGTCATAGGCCCCCTAATCCCCAGACTAAATAAGGCCTCCTAATCCTCAGGTCATAGCCTCTGCATGCCCCTCCCCCACAATCCACAGACTATAGCCTCCACCTGCCCCACAATCCCCAGTCTATAGCCTGTGCCTGCCCCTCTCCCACAATCCTTACATTAGAGCCTCTACCTGCCCTTCCCCCACAATCCTCACATTGTAGCCTCTGCCTGTCCCTCCCCTACTATCCTCACATTGTAGCCTCTGCCTGTCCCTCCCCCACTATCCTCACATTGTAGCCTATGCCTGCCCCTGCCCCACTATCCTCACATTGTAGCCTCTGCCTGCCCCACTATCCTCACATTGTAGCCTCTGCCTGCCCCACCTCACTATCCTCACATTATAGCCTCTGCCTGCCCCTCCCCCACTATCCTCACATTGTAGCCTCTGCCTGCCCCTTCCCCACTATCCTCACATTGCAGCCTCTGCCTGTCCCTCGTCCACTATACTCACATTGTAGCCTGCCTGCCCCTCCCCCAGAATCCTCACTTCACAGCATTGGAACTCTGCCAGCGGTTACCTGCTCTTGTGCCTCCTGCCTCCTCTTGCTGCTGCCACTCCTCCTAAGGCGTCCGTCATCCTCCTGCTGGCTCCGGTGAGTGTTCTGTCCTCCGCGGCATCTGCAGCATTGGATGCCACAGCACGGAGCTGATTGGCGCGCCTCTGACCCCGGAAGTGCAGGCGCCAACACTTCCGGGGTCAATCAGTTCCCTGTGCCCGGCGGCGCCCACAGTTTATCTGTATTCGCGTCTTAAAGACGCAGATACAGATAAATAGATGGGCGTCTCTCACCTCCCCCTCCGAAAACACAGTGGATTTAATAGACTGTCTAACTGAGGGGGAGAATATGTAGAAAAAAATTTTTTTGCAGCCAGAAAGTGCCACCCCCCCCGCAACGCGGCACCCCAGGCACTGGACCATAGGTGCCTAGTGATAAATACGGCCCTGATCACGCCCTTGCCATGTCTGATGAGGTGTTTCTGAGCCTGGGTGTTGTGCTTTTGTGTGAACCGGTGTTGACCTCCTCCATACCCAGGATGGAATTCAACACCTCTGGATGAGGTGCAGTACCTCTGTGGCGACTGAAGACTCAGGGTCGCCACACATACCCTTTATGTACCATAATAGGGGCTCTAAAACCCAGAGAATGGGGCTTTGCAAACCCAGCCTATTGTCTTTAGGACCGTCGAGCATGGCACATGGCTATTTTTGGCTAAGTGCAAAGACAATGATTGAAGGTCGAGTATGCACAGCTCAGCTCCATTCAAAATGAGCTCAATCTTGGGATTATAGGGGGTCAAAGTGTCAGGGAAGGTACTATCTTGATTTTTTGGAGGGCGGTGGAAATAATCATTTAAGTCTAAAGTCTAATTTGGTGTAATAGTATTCTGCATAAAATTTGCTGCAATTTCCAAATGTAATGATTTGTTGCAAATATGCAGCAAATTCTGAAGTGGAAAACTTCCAAGATGTGTAAAACTGATCTAATACTCCATGTCCAGATATTGCTTAGTTACTGATAAATTGCAATTTTGCTGTAATGACCGGAATGATAATCTTGTGTGACGCCCTGGACTAGCTAGGTAGTCACAGACATTACACCTTACACACCCTCTCCCCTGGATAGTCATACCAGTCAGACAAAAACCCTTGTTGCCTCCCTCCAGGGACTGATGTCCACACCAGGTGGGGCGGAGCCAGGCAGTTGGCCCCACCCACCGAGGAGTTCACAGGCCTGGAGGCGGGAAAAGTGACAGATTAAGTTCGGAGGTGAAAGTGAGAGGTCAAAAACTGTCGGCGTCTGGGTAGGGGCCCAGACACAAACAGCAAGGTTGGCAGACGGTGGTGGCCGTCTGCAGGAGTTAGTGGATCGCTGTGGAACCGTAGGACTGGGGTCGAGCGGTGGCCCGCCGGTACCGAACCGGGGAACGGAGTGAAGCTAAGCACACAGGCAGGGCCATCGGACCCCGACTAGGCTTGGAGCCGCCGACAACGGTCAAATCCGAGTGTGACCGGAACCCCAGGGGTTTCCTAACAACAAAGACCCGACAGAAGGCAACAGTCCACACCGTGAGGATATACAGCCACCGCCATAGGCTAGAGATCCAAGGGCCAGCGCCTGCGGGCAAAACGGGCTACTTCGGTACCTATACGCCGGGGAGCGGACTACCGGTGGGCAACCACAGGAGTCAGAACATTCTAACCAGATGCAGGGAAAGACAGCCACCATCACACTGTCCGGGGATAGAGCACAAACACTGCAGCCGGCTGCGGGACCCGTCCATTCAGCCGTTTGGTTTACCAGAGACTCTGTCATTGACTGCCTGAGTGAGTACCCAAGTGCCATCCGGCACCGCGCCGTGCTGCCCCTTCAACCCTACACCCCAGCCATCCAGCCTCCCCATTACACCACCGGGCCCCGGGATCACCAACCCCTACCCATGGAGGGGACAACATCCTAGCTGCTCCCTACCATCGCTCCCGGGATCCCCGTCACCAGCAGCAGTGGTGCCCTTTATCACCACGACCCGTGGGTGGCGTCACGAACTATCTCCCTAAACAAACCACCCCCTTTTCACTCATGGACGAGGAGCTCTGCTCGAGTCCCCGGGTCCAGCCCACCGCTCGAGCCACCGAGCAGCAGCAGAAGCTCGGACCCGAGCGTGGCGAACGCGTCCCCTCCGCCCTCGACACTTGCAATCTTAGTTACAAGGAGTAGTAATATTAATGGAGACCATCTTTATGATCAAACTGTAGGGTCCTCCAAGGATGATTCAAAAGTGAGTGGTCATGAGGATGACGACTGTGCAACCTGACCAACCAAGTGTGACTACCTTATCTAAACAGATGGAATATATTGATCATTTAACATGTTTACAGAAATGTTAAAAAAAAAAATCAATGGGTGCGTCAGATACACTCGGGTATATCAACCATGCGTGGCCTCTTTCTGCTGCAGATTGTTGTATAGCTGCTACCTAATCCAATGTGACCCTAGTAAAAGGTGATCACTGTGGTAATATATGCAAAATAACAGTTTGCACAGTGAGGGGTACTTTGCACACTACGACATCGCAGGTGCGATGTCGGTGGGGTCAAATCGAAAGTGATGGACATCCAGCATCGCTGTCGATATCGGAGTGTGTAAATCGTTTTTGAGACGATTAATGAGCGCAAAAGCGTCAAAATCGTATCATCGGTGTAGCATCGGTCATTTCCATAATTTCGGAAGTACCGCTGTTACGATGTTGTTTCTCGTCCTTGCGGCAGCACACATCGCTGTGTGTGAAGCCGCAGGAGCGAGGAACATCTCCTACCTGCGTCCACCGACAATGCGGAAGGAAGGAGGTGGGCGGGATGTTTACGTCCTGCTCATCTCCTCCCTTCCGCTTATATTGGCCGCCTGCTGTGTGATGTCGCTGTGACGCCGCACAACACGCCCCCTTAGGAAGGAGGCAGGTTGCCGGTCAGAGCAACGTCGCAGGGCAGGTAAGTGCGTGTTAAGCTGCCGTAGCGATAATGTTCGCTACGGCAGCTATCACAAGATATCGCATGTGCGACGGGGGCGGAGACTATCGCACTTGGCATCGCTAGCATCGGCTAGCGATGTCGCAGCGTGCAAAGTACCCCTAACAGTTTCCTTTAAATTTAAGAAAAAATATGGACAGAAGAAATTGAAAGGCCATAAACTACATTTTATTCCTCTCCTCTTCTCATAAGGTGGCTAGTTTAACATGTCAAACAGTGTTGAAAGGTCTTCTGTTAGCTCCTGCTACTCCCGTGCCACATCTTGCTACTCCCTGACAGTCTTTTTTTTTTTACAGAACTTCAATAGTTTCGACAACTGGTGGCCAATGCAGCCAGTCTCTGACCTCAGCGGCCTTGTGCCACAATGCAGCCAGTCTCTGACCTCAGCGGCCTTGTGCCACAGTGCAGCCAGTCTCTGACCTCAGCGGCCTTGTGCCACAATGCAGCCAGTCTCTGACCTCAGTGGCCTTGTGCCACAATGCAGCCAGTCTCTGACCTCAGTGGCCTTGTGCCACAATGCAGCCAGTCTCTGACCTCAGCGGCCTTGTGCCACAATGCAGCCAGTCTCTGACCTCAGTGGCCTTGTGACATGTACCTTAGAATCAATGATTTTCCATTACAGTTCTGTACATTTTTTTTTCAGAAATGGTATTGAGAAGCTTTTTTTTAAATTCATATCTTTTCAATATATTTTTCTATAATATATTTGAAATCCTGCTCAGAAAAAAATGGTTAAAAGTAATACCTTACATAAAGCATACGGTATTTTTAAAGGAATAAAATGAAAAAATAAAACCACCATGGACCCAAAAACGCACCAAAGAAAAGAAAAATGTCACAAACAGAAATGTATTGTTGTAGTGCATTTTCGCATTGTTTCAGCATCTGATTGCAGCTTTTTTCTATACAAGAAATAGAAATTAAAAAAAATAAAAATGTAAAGTAGGAAATCTCATATAACCTGTTGACTCTTTTTCCCTTGACATTTTGGGAGACACATGTGTACCAGGAAAGTGCAGCATAATGGATGGTCCTTTTGCTATCATCTTTGCCACCACACGCTCAATATGTCCCTCGGATCTGGTAGCCATAGCAACGAGATATGATAGTGGCAAAACCTTCTTCCTCTGGTTGTGTGTAATACGTGTGCAAACAACCAGACTCTGGAGCAACATTGATCTGCAGGCTCCAAATGTAAAAGCAAACAGCGAAACTCCCTAAAGATGTGATGGAGACGCCGGGCGCAGATTTTATTATTTTAAAAAAGAAACCCTAGTGAATCTGTACTGACCTGCAATGTGCACTTTCCTACACTGAGATATAGGATGTGTGTGAGGAGCTGAATTATTTCTACATTACCTTCCAGACTATTCTCCAAGATTGCACAAACAGCTCCCCCGCAAAACTGTATCAGGGGACGAGACATATAGATTGTCAGGGTGAACTGTGCTGGAGATCTTATTTTCAGAGTTAAAGGCGATGTCCCTCCGTGCTAAAAAATAAGTTTTGCTGAATAACTTTTTCTTTATCGTGATTTTGACTCCGATCATGTATCAGATAGACGTGCTCATCCTGTGTTCTTCTCCATTACATAGCGATGCACTTCGAAGGTACATATACATGATATAGCTGAAAACAGTCCTTTTGCTGATTTTTTGGAGCAAATATTCTCCAAAATCGTCTTTAAAAATGCAAAACTCTTCAAAAAAGTGGGGGGCAATTCATTAAAGGGAACCTGTCATGTCCAATATGCACCCAGAACCACGAGCAGTTCTGGATACATATTGCTAATCCCTGCCTAATCGTCCCTGTATACAGTAGCATAGATAAAGAAATCTTTAGAAAAAGTATGTCTAAAGATCTTTTATCGTATGCTAATGAGCGAGGGGACTAGTCCCCTGGGCGTTGCTAGCTGGCCCCCATTAGCATGTTAATACGTCCCTATGGGCATGCTAACATGCTAATGAAAGAGCAGCGTCAGAGGATGATCTCACTCACCTCTCCCCTGCCATCGCCGCCCGATGCTGGATTTCGGCTCAGTGCGCATGATCCCAGGGTTTGGGTCATGCGCACTACATCAGTTTAAAGCCACGACGCATACACCTGACTTCATAGTGCACATGACCGAAACGCCGGGGTTGAAATCCTGCATCGGGCGGCAATAGCAGCGGAGAGGTGAGTGAGATCATCCTCTGACGCTGCACATTCATTAGCATGATAGTACACTCACAGGGGCATGCTAACATGCTAATGGGGCCGACTAGCAAGGGAAGCAACGCCCTTGGGACTAATCGTTGGCTTCATTAGCATACGATAAAAGATCTTTAGAAATACTTTTTCTAAAGACCCTTTTATCTATGCTACAAGGTGCAGGGACAGTTAGGCAGGGATTAGCAATTTGCACCTAGGACTGCTCGTGGTTCTGGCTGCATAATGCACCTGACAGGTTCCCTTTATGACTATTCCAAAGCCTGTTTTACACGTTGCAATTTCGCATACGATATCGTATGCGATTTGCAACGCCCCCATCGTATGTGTGGCACGTTCAATTTGTTGAACGTGCCGCACAAACGATTAACCCCCGTCACACATACTTACCTTCCATACGACCTCGATGTGGGCGGCGAACGTCCACTTCCTGGAGTGGGAGGGACGTTCGGCGTCACATCGACGTGACGCGGCAGGCGGCCAATAGAAGCGGAGGGGCGGAGCTGAGTGGGACGTAAACATCCCGCCCACCTCCTTCCTTCCGCATTACCGGCCGGGAGCCGCAGGACGTAGGTAAGATCTGTTCATCGTTCCCGGGGTGTCACACACTGCAATGTGTGTTACCCCGGGTACGATTAACAATCTGACGTACAATTCATGAGGAATGTACGACGTACGTGCGATGAACGTTTTACCGTTCAATCGCAATCGCACGTAGCAGTTACTCACTGCAATGTAACTTACAATGCCGGATGTGCGTCACTTACGACGTGACCCCGCCGACACATTGTAAGATACATTGCAGCGTGTAAAGCGGGCTTTAAAGAAGCGCTTGCTGGAGAAGTACACTAATTCATCAAGTGGTGATCAGTCCTTAATCTATTAGGAGTGTCTGATACCAACGTGCGCCACAACAATAAATGTGCGCCAGCTGGGGGCCGACGTATATTTCGGAAGAAAGTCACGCCACCTTAGTGGCGGAACTTATGATAAATTTGATGGGCAGGCATTACCACACCCTCTCCTGCCCATGTCATGCCCATACTAAAGTAGCTGGCCGGTCTGGCTTGTGAACACCAAAAGTCACAATATTGCAGCTTAAAAAGGAATCAACCATTAGGATTTTCATATATAAAGTAAAGCCAGTGCTATACTGGCGCTAGGATGCTGAATGTAAACATTCCTTTTGTTCAGAGAGTGGATGTTTTATTTCAGAAATATTCGCAAGTAAAGTTCAGCAATGCACTGCTATTTGATTTACAGGTGCAACAGGGGGAGGAATAGATAGCAAAACTCGGCCCACATATTCCCGCCCCTGTTGCACCTGTCAATCAAATAACAGTGCATTGCTGAACTTTACATGTGCATATTTCTGAAATAAAACATCTAATCTCTGAACAAAAGATATGCTTTATATATGAAAATCCTGCTGGTTTGTTCTCTTTATGATGTTTACATCAGATTTATGGCATAGTACCTTGATGAATTAGCACCTTAGTGTGAATACACCCTTATGATGGTTTCACGTGGTGTTTTTACCAGGGTTTTTAATGGATTTTTGCAGCATTTTATAGGTAGATTAAATGGTAAATGTCAATTTAATTTGAATCTGTCAGCAGGTTTTTGCTATGTAATCATACAGCAACATGAGGTAGAGACAGAAACCACTTATCACTTAGTTTACTACGTGCAGCAGTTATGATAGAATCACAGATTTCTCTGCTGCATATGTAGCAGAGCTCAGGTGTGTATAACCCACCCACACCACAGCTTTCTGTGTACATTGTATAATGACAGCTGCTAATTAGTATTGGACTAGAAGGTACAAGGGAAATTGTCCTGTAATAATAATCTCCTGCTAATATAATACTGATTGTATTTAAATAGCAAAACACAGCCTAGTAAGTGGTATATTGCTGGAATCAGAGTTCTACAATATGCTGCTATCAGATTATATAGTAAAAACCTTGTTGATTCCTGGTATCAGCTATGTTGGTGGAGGCCCAACCCCTTCTCGTCACAAGGATATGATGTCAGCAGAGGTCATTCTAGTCACTGGGATTTAGCAGTTACCTTTTATTAATATCTTCACTAAGATGGCTAGAAGGACCTCTGACGACGTCATACACATGTGACCAGAAGGGGTGGGGTCTCCACCAACATAGCTGATACCAGGAAGCAACATTATTTTTCTAAGTTTACATAGGCATGGAGTTGATTATAATAGGAACAGGGGTTTAGGGGTAAGACTTCCATATGGGGGGATGCAGGGGGGAATGAAGCCCCCCTTTACATCATTATAGTTTACGGGAGGAATCATAACCACGCCAACAAACCAAGGCAGCCACGCCAAGTAACCAAGTCGGTCACGCCCAGAAACCAAGTCGGTCACATTAAGTAACCAAACCGGTATCGCCCACTAACCAAGTCGGCCACACCTAGTAATCAAGCTTGTCACGTCCACTAACCAAGCCAGTCACACTCAAGATCCTTCTAGCCACTGGGATATAGTCACAACCATTAGTAAAACGCTATAATGAAATTAGCATAAATAACACATAGGGGGAGGAACAACAGGCATGGGGGTGGAAATTACTATGAAAACCCACCCCAGCTATTACCTGCTCAGCAGCTGCTGCCAATCAAAAGGCTGTACAGTTCACAAACTTTGCTTGCTTGGATTTCAAAACGTATACATCCGAGCTGACAACTAAAGCGGGCTTTACACGCTACGATATCGCTAGCAATTTCTAGCGATATCGAGCGTGTAAGTACCCGCCCCCGTCGCACATGCTATATCATGTGATCGCTGCCGCAGCGAACATTATCGCTACGGCAGCGTCACATGAACTTACCTGGTCGTCGTCGTCACTGTGACTGCTGAACAATCCCTCCCTCAAGGGGGAGGGACGTTCGGCGTCACAGGGACATCACTAAGTGGCGGGCCAATCAAAGCGGAGGGGCGGAGATGAGCGGGACGTAACATCCTGCCCACCTCCTTCCTTCTGCATTGTGGCCGGCGGCAGGTAAGGAGACGTTCCTCGCTCCTGCGGTGTCACACACAGTGATGTGTGCTGCCGCATGAGCGATGAACAACATGGATAAACAACCCTTACCGATTTTTGAGTTTGGGACGACCTCTCCATGGTGAACGATTTTCACCATTTTTGAGGTCGCTTAAGGACGCTGGTAAGTGTCACACGCTGCGATATTGTTAATGAAGCCGGATGTGCGTCACTAACAACGTGACCCGACGATAAAACATTAACGATATCGTCGCGTGTAAAGCCCCCTTAAAGGTATGTAGAGAATCAGCCTGATAGTACCAGTATAGCACTGGCTTTATGTTATATAGGAAAATCCTGATGATTGTTATTCTTTAACCTCCATGTTAAATTGGGTATTTTAGGCAGTTTAGTTTCTAGAATACAGTAACATACTTGTGTGTTTAACCCCTCAACATTACAGACAATCTTGGCCTTAATGACCATTTTTGTTTTACTATTTTAGTATGACATTCCAGAAGTCATAACTTTTTTTTGCAGAGATAGTCAGTATCAGGGCTTTTTTATTTGTCCATTGAAACATATTGGTGTATACATAACTTACTAAAAAAACTTTTCTTAGCTCTTTATTTGAAGGAATATAAAAAAGACCGATTCTGAGTGCTTTTTTTATTTTTGCATTTTAAATTATATGCTATTCAGTATACTACACAAACAAAATGTTAGGGTATGTGCGCACGTTGCATTATACCTGCTTTTTACCTGCTTTTTTGCTGCTTTTTCTTCTGCGCTGTTTAATGCCAAAATGGATGTGTTCTTCTATTCAAGCAAAGTCTATGGGAATTTGGGTTTCTTGTTCACACTATGTTGTTCAAAATGCTGCCTTTTTGTGGCAGAACTTTGGACAAAAACTCAGCTTTGCAGTGCAAAACCCAAATGGCAAAAACAATTGACATGTTGCTTCTTTGAAAAGCTGAGTTTTTGACCAAAGTTCTGCCTCAAAAAGGCAGCATTTTGAACAACATAGTGTGAACAAGAAAGCCAAATTCCCATAGACTTTGCTTGAATAGAAGAACACATCCATTTTGGCATTAAACAGCGCAGAAGAAAAAGCAGCAAAAAAGCAGGTAAAAAGCAGGTAAAAAGCAACGTGCGCACATACCCTTAACGTTATTCAGCAGGTTGGTCTGAAAACTTGTAGTTTTCTTTGAATCATTATTTTGTACAGTAAATGCACATTTTGAAAACACATCCCTTGTTTTCTTTTTTGCCATATTCTGAGAGTAATAAGTTTTATCATTTTCCGTCAGCAAAGCTGTATGTGGGCTTATTTTTTTCGTGGGACAAAGTATAGTTTTCATTGGTACCATTTTATGGCATATACTATATAACTTTTTGATGACTTTTTATTTAATATTTGGGAAACAAATAAAAAAAATACTTTTTTAAACACCATCCACTCCTAAGCATAATTCACATGTTATCTATATTCTTTAGTTTGATACAAAATTTCCATAATTTTTCGTATGTTTTGCTAATTTTGCACAAAAATAACTCTTTTTGTGGGGTACAAATTTTCTGATACCCATAACATTATTGGTTTGTTTGGTTTTGTGGCCCTTGAGTTTCCATCAATTCCGGAAGATAATGAATGTAATACACAGCCAATACATAGCCAGCATCTGCCTCTAACAGCAGCCGGTAGAGCAGCGGTCTGCCCACTGGTGTTATCCACTTAATCGCTGGTGTCAATCTCTGACAGTGGTATTTGAAGCCAGTGGACCATGTGCTCACCGTTCTACGCACCCATTGGCCTTCCTGAAACGCATTTATGGGATGCAGATGGATCACCGTGGCAGTTGAATGTCTATGTAGACCCCTGTACCTGTCGTTATGGTGCTCCTATGAAAATCATTGGTTCACAATCACCAAGTCTAAGAGCATGACGCTTGAAACGTGTCTGGTCTGAGTCTTACGACTCATATGGACCTGCTATATTACTCATGAATCACATGATATTTTCTTTGATGATTTTAAAGAAATTACCAATAAAGGTGAATTTTATTATAAAGAAAAAAATCTGGAAGCTGGATAATTTCTTCTTGTTTCGCAAATAAACATTATACGATTCCCACTGAAATCAATGGCTTGTTTGTGGAATTCATGGTTGTGCCATATGCATCCTGGCTAAGTGATGGAGGAGCCTAAATGAGTCCCCCCTTGCATTAAGTTTAAATGCACTTCGAGGGGTATTAAAGAAGTGGTTCACCCATATTTATTATTTGCTAGATCGATGTTATGTTGAGAAACAATGTTTCTCTCAAATACGTTATGTTGGCAATAGTGCCTGTGAGAGGCGCTATTGCGGACCGCTGTTCCCCATTGCGTGACCCCGGGCTTCGTGACCTCAGGGATCCGGTGATGACACGTCAAGTTCCGGATCATGTGACATCCCCGCAGACGGCCCCAGTCGACACACTGGGCTGTGACGAGCGGTGAAACACCGCCCACAGTCCAGTGACTAAGGAAGACTGGGGCCGGCCGCGGTGATGTCACGTGATCCGGAACTTGACGTGTCATCACCGGATCCCTGCGGTCACGAAACCCGGGGTCACGCGATGGGGAACAGTGGTCTGCAATAGCACTGCTCACAGGCACTATTGCCAACATAAGGTGTTTGAGAGAATCCTTGTTTCTCAACATAACATCTATCTAGAAAATAATAAATATGGGTGAACCACCCTTTTAAACACTATTTTTAGAAAAACAGATAACCACCACTATAAGTTTAACTCTATGTAACAGTAATCCGTCCACTGCTCTAAAATAGTTAATGAAAATACAGCTCCACCCAGCAGAAACTGAATATTATAAGCTAATGATAAAGACAAAAATAAAAATCGGTCATATGTCAAATTATAAAAAATAATACGGATTACTATGCAAATGATGTAGCATCAAGATAACAGTCAGAAGAACAAACATTTTGTTAATGATCCACAAAGGCTGCAAAAAACATTCAACAGTCCTGGAATCAGTTATGGGAAAGTATTTGATGAGATATATTTATGTGGCCCCAGAGGGAAGATCATGATGATCCAGGTCAAAATAACATGTACAGAAAATGATCCAGATTTGTCAAATTAAAAAAATCAGCAGGACAGCGGCAGAGCAGTTGATATCTGTTATTTTCTTAATGATCCTTTTATTGTGTCCTATGAGCTCCATTTGAAGAATTCTGGATTATAGTAAGATTACTTCTCCCCATTTATAGAAACATTTCATATAAAATACAGGTTGTAAACTAGTTATAATATATATATTTCACTCTCTTTCATTGCAGCCATTTGGTAAATTCAAAAAAGTTATTTTTTTTTCTCATTAATGTACACTCTGCACCCCATCTTGACAGAAAAAAACAGAAATGTAGACATTTTTTACAAATTTATTAAACAAGAAATACTGAAATATCACATGTTCATAAGTATTCAGACCCTTTCCTCAGACACTCATATTTAAGTCACATGCTGTCCATTTCCTTGTGATCCTCCTTGAGATGGTTCTACTCCGTCATTGGAGTCCAGCTGTGTTTAATTAAACTGATAGGACTTGATTTGGAAAGGCACACATCTGTCTATATAAGCCCAAGGAGCTCAGACACAGACTTGTGGCAAGGCACAGATCTGGCCAAGGTTACAAAAAAAATCTGCAGTACTCAAGGTTCCTAAGAGGACAGTAGCTTCCATAATCCTTAAATATTTCAGAACACAAGGAAAAACGGGTTTCATGCCGCGCTAAAAAACACAGATGCTGGTATATTAAAATTTCTTTTTTTATTTCACAGTTCTACGCGTTTGAGAGACATGCCCGTCTCCTTCTTCAGGAAAAGAAATTTTCTTTTTCCTGAAGAAGGAGACGGGCATGTCTCTGAAATGCGTAGAACTGTGAAATAAAAAAAGAAATTTTAATATACCAGCATCTGTGGTTTTTAGCGCGGCATGAAACCCATTTTTCCTTATGTTGTGAAATATACTACGTATTCTACGGGGCCGCTGCTGAACCACGCGGACACTCACATACGTGCATAAGGGGTTGTGACTGTCACAACCCGATCAGGTCAGTGTACTACTTTCTACATCTCTAACCCTCATCCCGGGTAAGACCCTATTGCGCTTTTTTCCCCATCTGCAGCATAATCCTTAAATGTAAGAAGTCTGGGACCACTAGAACTCTTCATAGACCTGGCCGTCCAGCCAAACTGAGCAATTGTGGGAGAACAGCGTTGGTGAGAGAGGTAAAGAAGAACCCCAAGATCACTGTGGCTGAGCTCCAGAGCTGCAGTAGGGAGATGGGAAAAAGTTCCACAAAGTCAACTATCATTGCAGCCCTCCTTCAGTCGGGCCTTTATGGCAGCGTGGCCCGGAGGAAGCCTCTCCTCAGTGCAAAACATATTAAAGCCTGCATAGAGTTTGTAAAAAAAAACAACACATGAAGGACTCTCCGACAATGAGAAATAAGATTCTCTGGTCTGATGAGACGAAGATAGAACTTTTTTTGTGATAATTCTAAGCGGTATGTGTGGAGAAAACAAGGCACTGCTCATCACCTACCCAATACAGTTCCAACATTCTTGCTATGGGGGTGTTTTTCAGCTGCAGGGACAGGACGACTGGTTGCAATTGAAGGAAAGATGAATGCGGCCATGTACAGAGATATCCTGGAAGAAAGCCTCTTCCAGAGTACTCTGGCCTCTCAGAGTTGGCCGAAGGTTCACCTTCCAACAAGATAATAGCGGGCTTTACACGCTGTGATCTCGCTAGCGAGATCGCAAGCGATCGTACCTGCCCCCGTCTGTTGGGCGACACGGGCAAATCGCTGCCCGTCGCACAAAACCTCGCTTACCCCCGTCACACGGACTTACCTGTCCTGCGATGTCGCTCTGGCCGGCGATCAGCCTCCTTTCTAAGGGGGCGGGTCGTGCGGCGTCACAGCGACGTAACATAGCAGCCGTCCAATAGAAGCGGAGGGGCAGAGATGAGCGGGACGTAAACATCCCGCCCACCACCTTCCTTCCGCATTGGCGGTGGAGGCATGTAAGGAGATGTTCCTCGCTCCTATGATGTCACACATAGCGATGTGTGCTGCCGCAGGAATGAGGAACAGCTTTGTAAATTAGAAGAGAACGATTTTTTTGTTTTAGGATGACTTCTCTGCGGCAAACTATTTTGGGCACTTTTGCGATAGTTTTAGGTCGCACATAAGTGTCACACACTGCGATATTGTTAATGAGGCCGGATGTGCGTCACAAACAACGTGACCCCGACAATAAATCATTAACGATATTGTAGCATGTAAAGTCCGCTAATGACCCTAAGCACACAGCTAAAATAACAATGGAGTGGCTTCAGAACAACTCTGTGACATTTCTTGACTGGCCCAGCCTCAGCCCTGACCTAAAGCCAATTGAGCATCTCTGGAGAGGCCTGAAAATGGCTGTCCACCAACATTCACAATCCAACCTGATGGAACTGGAGAGGATCTGCAAGGAAGAATGGCAGAGGATCCCCAAATCCAGGTGTGAATAACTTATTGCATCATTCCCAAGAAGACTCATGGCTGTACTAGCTCAAAAGGAGGGTGCTTATTCTCAATACTGAGCAAAGGGTCTGAATATTTATGACCATGTGATATTTCAGTTTTTCTTGTGTAATAAATGTGCAAAATTTTCTACATTTGTTTTTCTTCTGTCAAAATGGTGAACATTAATGAGAAAAAAAAATTACTTTGAACTTACCAAATGGCTGCAATGACACAAAGAGTGAAAAATGTAAAGGGGCCTGAATACTTTCTGTACTTACTGTATATACTGTATGTATATATATATATATATATATATATATATATATATATATATATATATATATATGTGTGTGTGTGTATGTATTACAATTTCTCTGTTGGGCACATTATAGGGTCACTAGTACAGTGCCTTAGAAAGATATTCCTACCCCATGATCATTTCCAGATGTATTTTATTGAGATTTTAAGTGATCTACCAACTAAAAAGTTGCAAGTGTAGCGCCCTACGGGGCAGGCGATTAACCTACTCGTCGCTGGGCTGTTTCGGGTCGGGTCAGGCATTGTCACGGGGTGGCCTTGCACAGTTTCGTTGCCCCAAGGCGTACAGTAAATGGTGGGGTAAGGGAGGTATTGGGAAAAGTATGTCGTGACGCCATCTGTGGTATGCGGCCAGTAGTAGCCGCCGCTGAAGGATTCCTCTCCGCGGCAGGTGTTAAGGCAGCCGGGATTGTATCACTCCCCACAAGCGGAGCGGGCCCCGAGTGGATGAAGAGGAAAGGTAATGACCGTTGGCGCCTAAGCGCTGGGCGGCGGCGCCGGTAAGGATGAGCCAACACAGTCTCTGCGGGTTCAGGGTGTAGTTTACTCACAACTTCCGCTACCAGCACGGTCACACTGGTCACTACCGTGATGGTCTCAGGTCTATCCAGAATCCGTGGGAGGTCAGAATCGGTCTGGTAGTCTGCGGGTCCTTCCTGACAGTGCTTTTTAGTGTGGGTCCCTGTGGCTTGAAGTTCTTAGAGTCCCTTCCGTACTAGGTAGAGTACTGCTCCCTATGCCAGCAGCAGGGATCCCCTTTAGTCTGTCCATGATCTAGGCCTCGGGAGTCCTATTGGCCACTTGGCTCTGGAAACTTGGGTGGTCGGAGAAGCATGGAACCTCTCCGTCCAGTAGAATCTGGTGATGCAACGTGGAATTTCTCAACCCTAGGGTGCTGCACCCTGAACAGCGCTGGTCCCGGAGGAACTGACAAGTTATCCTCCTCAGCGACTGTTAAACTACTATGTCCCACAGAAGCTACCGGGAAAGACGTCTGCTCTCTGTCCCTCCTGCTGGAGAACCCATGTAAAAACTGTGTGACTCCTAACTACCCCTGGTGGCTGCTCCTCCCCTTACCCAGGTCCTAAGCTAGTGGATTGGGACTCCTGTTGTGATGGCATCCTGTAAATGCCATACTGTTGGAAACCCCTTTTATACACAACCCTAGCCCAGTCCCCAGTGGGGAAGGGACAACCTATGTTTGTATGTGAACAATCAATACAAGATTCATAAGCACAAAAACAGTTAAAGAATGTCGAGGGTCTCCTCAAAATGAGAAGAACCCCTCCATTTTTTCTGCTATGAACCACTCAGAGGAATAATCAACAACAAAATATGAGCTAGAGCAAAAACCATATAAATAGTCCAAACATATTAATGAAAATATCAAAAATGTTTATTAAGACATAAAAATGACATAAATGACAAGACAATTACCTAAATTAGAGGTCAAGGAGGAGTAAAAAGTAAAAAAACTCCTGAGGGCGGGCGCAGGATAAACACTAGGTAATTGTATGTAGATTACCAGTCACAAATAAAACAATGGGCGAATAGTGTGCCGCCCCGCAGGCTCGGCTGCGACCGCCGAGCCGCTCGGATCCGTGCTCGTACGGTGGGTGGTGGCTCGAGCCTCTCACAAACCCTGGGGTCACGTCGCTCTGCAAGGGAGTTGACGCTACACGCAGGGACTTGACGGGGAGTTCCACGGCCGGGGCCGCGGTGATTTGGTTTGGGATGTAAGTTCGTGACGCTACCCACGGGTTATGGTGAATGGATGGACACCAACGCTGCCGTTAACTAGGCCTCCCGGGACGGTGTTGCGCAGCTTTGTGTTGACCCCTCTGTGGGTAGGGGAGCGATAGTCCCGGGGGCCCGAGGGAGGTCCTGAGGTGGGGGAGCGGGTACGTGCTGAGTGCTGATGCTGTGCGGTGCGGTGCGCGGCCCGAAGGCACTGGTGTACTCACTATGACTCAATACACTGGAGTCTCTGGTAAACCAAACGGGGTGATGAACGGGGCCCGCAGCTGACTGCAGCTTCTTCCAGAATAGGTTGGTGGTTTCCGCCTTTCTCCTGCACCTCCTTGTATGAATGTTTTGACTCCTATGCCTAAGCAACGGTAGTCTGCTCCCCGACTTGTATATGCCGTAGGAGCTCGTTTGCCAGCAGACGCTGGCCCTTTGGGTCTCTATGCCTTGGTGGTGGCTTTACCCTGTATGGTTGGGCTGTTGTCTTCTAACGGGTCTTGTGTGGGATAGATCCTTAAGTCCAGTCCTCAATCAGTTGATTTGACTCGGCCCTGTCAGTTTAAGGGTTTGTACTGGGTCTGAGTACCCCTCCTGGTGCTCCGGTTTCCAATCGGTTCCCCGGTGCGGTACCAGCAGGCCACCGCCCGACCCCGGTCCCTACGGTTCCACCGGCTGTAATCCCAGCTCCTGCAGGCGGCCACCACCGTCTGCCCCCTTGCCAAAGGTGACTGGGCTCCGACCCAGCCACCGGAGTAGTCTTTTGGCAGGCCTTGACACAGGTCTGCCCTTGAACTTGACTTTTCTCTACTCTGCACTACAACTTGTGTGTTTGTTTTCCCGCCTCCAGGCCTGTGAACTCCTTGGTGAGCGGAGCCAACCGCCTGGCTCCGCCCCCTGGTGTGGACATCAAACTTGGAGGGTGGTGACAAGGGTTTCTAGATTGGCTGCTGTCACCTAATCGGGGAGGGAGGGTGTGTGTGACTACCTGGGACTATGGGGAGATAAGGTATGCACACCAGTGACTATGTAAGGGGAATACATGGAATAGCAGAAACTGCTGTGTGAATACTGACTTGAAAAATCCAATAGCTATGTGTAAAAGTGAAAATGTGAAAAATGGAATCTGCATTACTGCCATGAACATATGAATCAAGAGAAATTTAGCTACTGAATTGATCAATGCAATAGAGCCCCAACACTACGCCAAAGTATTTCTCTACGTTGGGGTCCCTAGCTTGTGTGTGTCCTCTCATGCAGTTAAAAAACTTACCGTGTATGGGAAGCTGAGACCCAGGCTATTTATGCGTATTGTATGGATTGGCAATAGGTGTGGTGGGGAGGGTTCACAAACGAAAAACTACTAACAATAACGAATAACATTTGGAACACCATTCTAAGTCTGAACTGGGTGCAAAAAACCTAAAAAACATCACTATGGGGAGATAAGGTATGCACACCAGTGACTATGTAAGGGGAATACATGGAATAGCAGAAACTGCTGTGTGAATACTGACTTGAAAAATCCAATAGCTATGTGTAAAAGTGAAAATGTGAAAAATGGAATCTGCATTACTGCCATGAACATATGAATCAAGAGAAATTTAGCTACTGAATTGATCAATGCAATAGAGCCCCAACACTACGCCAAAGTATTTCTCTACGTTGGGGTCCCTAGCTTGTGTGTGTCCTCTCATGCAGTTAAAAAACTTACCGTGTATGTTTTTTGCACCCAGTTCAGACTTAGAATGGTGTTCCAAATGTTATTCGTTATTGTTAGTAGTTTTTCGTTTGTGAACCCTCCCCACCACACCTATTGCCAATCCATACAATACGCATAAATAGCCTGGGTCTCAGCTTCCCATACACGGTAAGTTTTTTAACTGCATGAGAGGACACACACAAGCTAGGGACCCCAACGTAGAGAAATACTTTGGCGTAGTGTTGGGGCTCTATTGCATTGATCAATTCAGTAGCTAAATTTCTCTTGATTCATATGTTCATGGCAGTAATGCAGATTCCATTTTTCACTTTTTCACATTTTCACTTTTACACATAGCTATTGGATTTTTCAAGTCAGTATTCACACAGCAGTTTCTGCTATTCCATGTATTCCCCTTACATAGTCACTGGTGTGCATACCTTATCTCCCCATAGTGATGTTTTTTAGGTTTTTTGCACCCAGTTCAGACTTAGAATGGTGTTCCAAATGTTATTCGTTATTGTTAGTAGTTTTTCGTTTGTGAACCCTCCCCACCACACCTATTGCCAATCCATACAATACGCATAAATAGCCTGGGTCTCAGCTTCCCATACACGGTAAGTTTTTTAACTGCATGAGAGGACACACACAAGCTAGGGACCCCAACGTAGAGAAATACTTTGGCGTAGTGTTGGGGCTCTATTGCATTGATCAATTCAGTAGCTAAATTTCTCTTGATTCATATGTTCATGGCAGTAATGCAGATTCCATTTTTCACATTTTCACTTTTACACATAGCTATTGGATTTTTCAAGTCAGTATTCACACAGCAGTTTCTGCTATTCCATGTATTCCCCTTACATAGTCACTGGTGTGCATACCTTATCTCCCCATAGTGATGTTTTTTAGGTTTTTTGCACCCAGTTCAGACTTAGAATGGTGTTCCAAATGTTATTCGTTATTTTGACTACCTGGGACGACCTGACTAGTCCAGGGCATCACAATAGCAATTAGGCTATCTGTATAAATGGTTTCCACCCCATCAACAACATATAGATGGGAGAGTACAGAGTACAATTATAGTGCCCATGCAAAACCTCAGTGTCAGAGGTTATCCCTACATCACCAGGTTTTGCTGGAATTAAAAAAAAAGTCTAGCTTGAGGGAGAGGAAAACGCATCCAGTATGGTATTACATCTCAACATGCTCCGCTCTTGTGTGTCTGAAGGAGAAAAGCAAAAGACCAAACCCTCAAAAGAAAAATAAAACACTGCGTTGGAATTGACTGTTGATGATGAGGATGCTGATGGTACTTGCGGTACTTATGGAATTGTGAGAAATGGTTCTACCGTCTCCAGTCAACTTGGAAAATGGGCCTGAAACTGAATCCTCACATGAATTACTTGAAGTCCTGACTCCCAAGTGTCTCTGTCGAGTCACCTCAAGAGGAGCGCCATAAAACTGAACGTGCCAATGCTGGTGTCCCACCTATGAATTATGGATGGGACGAGTTCATATGGCAGCACATCATACAAAAGACTCAAGAGTGTGCTCAGTTGCTGGCGACATTAGGACAACCCCCGAAGAATATCAAGGTGCGCAATGATTCCTCTTGCCCGAGGACTGGTGAGTTGAAAGAGAGGAGTAATAAAAGTGGATGGTGAACACAGGATGCATGTAACCAACACCTCACAGTATTCGCAAGTAAAAATCGCCATCTGCTACTTAGAACAGGCAGGAACTGAAGAATGGAGAGTGTTTTCTCGAGGGAAGAGTTTGAAAGGGATACCAGGTTAGGTGACAGCTATGGTGCAGTTACAAAATATAAAAGGCCGGGACAACAGTTGATGCCAAGACTTAGAAGGAAGTAGACATGTGAGCAGCGAACCGAGCCTATAGCCACCATTGCTGTAGAAGTACCTGAGAGTAATCCGATCTCCGACGAGACCTGAGTATCATCACCCTGTGTCAGTTATTGAACTGGTTACCCAACTGCTACACAATATGATATAAACATAGCACTCTCACCCACAAAGATCTCCACAGTTCTGCAGCACTCTACATCTCCCTTATCTCTGTCTTCTACTCTACCTGTGCTCTCCATCCCACTACTGAGCTGAGACTTACATCCTTTCTAATCCAAACCCCTCCCTCCCAGTTCCAAGTTTTCTCTTGGGCTGCACCAGTCCTCTGGAATGCACTATCCCAAGCAATCCAGTTAATTCCTAGTATCCACAGCTTTAAGTATGCTCTAAAATTATATTTGTATAGACAGACCTATCAGCTCACCTCAGTAATCCAACTATGCACCGTTCTCCCTTCCTAACTTTTCTTCAGAATCTGTTCCCCCCACCTATTATCTGTTTCCTCGCCCTTCAGGCTCTCAGTAGCATATTGTATCTGAACTTGTACACATACTGGCAGCTGACTAGTTCATTCAGTGTTATTTGAATACCCTGTTTATTATAGTGATGGCTGTGCCATACGTGACGAGCATTTTTTTTTACCTTTTCTTTCAGCCCTATTTCTTCTTGTGAGCAGGGCCCTCACTCCTCTTGGTTTCTGTTGAATGGTGTTTCTCTGTAATGTTTTATATTGTCTGTACATGTCCCCACTGGATTGTAAAGTCCTGCATATTAATATGTTGGCGTTCTAGTCTAGCGCCCCTGAGACCATCAGGGTGCTACAACGTACTCACCAGGATGCGGGGCCTACCCCCTTAGGTACCCAGAACCCCAGTGCCAGTAACATGAAAAACTCAGGTAATCCCAGTTTTCCCCAACAATCCCCCATTAATGGTGCTTAGCTAGGGTGGGACCATGGATGGCCGCCTAGAGGTGGAGTCACTCCAGTCCACTAGTTGACCAGGTGGGAGGGGCAGACTGTGGAGAGTAGTTAGTTGAGTAGTGACTGTGGAAGTGTGAAGGTGGGAGAGAAGTGACACCCTGATTTGGGTTAACGGTGACCTGGTACCCAGGAGAGGTGGTTGCCTGTGGAGTACGGTGAAGTACTCCCGGAACTATGTACCGACAAGATAAAGGACCCTAGGACAGAAAAGAGCTTCAAGCCGACCTGTTAACACCTGCACAGCAAAGAGGACCATCAAGGCCCTTGCTGACCCTAAAGAATCTGAAGACTCAGTAGCAAAGGGAGAGCCGGTAACAGGATCAGAGACTCCAACCCCACAGGGTTCACGCTACCGTCAGGCGGACAGAGGTGGAAAAACCACAAACTGGGGACCCCCAGTGTTCCATACCACGGGGACCCATTTACCAGAGACAGGTGTAGGGAAAGAAGGTACCAGAGAACCAGACTGGCACTGGGACGAAGGGGACCTGGAAGCGAAACTAGCCGGCCTCGGGCAACCAGCTAACACCTTAAGAACAGTGAGTAAAGCAGTTGCACTGAATACCTATCTGGACTCCTTCTTCCGACATCCACCGCACCATACACCCGCTGGGGCAATACCCTACTTGCAGAGGGACTACCATACTAGTTGCCATACCATCAGCCCCAGTAGAGACACTGCAGCGGCGGCTCCCTATACTTAGCTGCAACACCGCAAGTGGCGTCACAAATAACTTTTTCACAAATCCCCACAAATGTAAATATCCCCATTACAAAAAGGACCCAGGGCATGGAACCGGGTAACGGCAACCATTGTAACATTCCCAAGAGAGACACTGCCTGGAACCGAGTACCCCATATCCCTGGCTGCTACACTAGCAATAGAAATCATTATTATTATCATTGCTACAACTAGATTCACTCGTCCTGCTTCCTGTTTCAGTTGGAATAAAGCAGGCCCGTATTTATTATGTAAAAGTGGAGCAGCCGAATCTTGCATCTGTGTAATGGGCATGACATTCATCACAGGCTGCAGGGCTAGTAAGTAAAGTGGCGGAGATTATTAGTAAATGAGTCACACAACTCATTTGTATTGACCTAGGGCCTTACCAGCCAGAATGTGGGGAGTCTGCACTTCACCTCTGGATGTAGTTCATGCTGAAATTATCTCAAATTATCTTTTTTTTAAAGGAATATAAAAAAAGGAAAATGGAGACAAGTATTTTTCTAAATGCTGAAACCAGCATAAAAAAGCTTGTACAGCATCTGATCACTTTTGTCAAAAACTACCTCTCCTGATGTGCCTCGCAAACAACTGTGCTGTGGTTCACCAGTGAGGTCCACCTCAAACTGAGAAGCATGTTTCTTCATAGGAGCAGCTCTTGTAGCAGATAAATAATTATTAGAATAGTAAATAATGATTATAGAGAGAGGTTCTAACCCTAGATTCGCAATGTATTGTTTCTTCATGAACACTTGTTAACCCAGGTGAGGTTTCTCTGGTCACCTGAAAAAGAGGCCCATTTCTCCATGAAATGCATTGGGTCCAATATAGCAAAAGCTTTTATGCCAGAATTATGGCGTAAAAAGCCTTGAAAAGGTGTAAAGGTTTGGCTAAACTCGAAGATGCGGTAAAATTCTGCAACGTTTTGTGTTCTCATGTCATTTTCACACAGATCCAACACAATAGGAGCAGCTGGAGTGGAACAGTGGCATGGCAACCAACACTCGTCAAATTCCTGTTCCTTTACTGGAGTAAGGTTAGAGGCAAAGTGCACATGGAGGTGTGTACCAATTCTCTGACAGTCCTGATTCATGAATAAGCAAAAATAGGTAATATCAGCTCACCAAGCCTGCTGCAGTCCCATAATCGTCCTGTGGTGGATGATCAGCGCACGGATGGTCAGAAGTCTCCAAATAGATATAAAATATAAATCCAGCGCAATCACATGGAATATTAAAAAGTTGTCTTCTTTATTGATAGTTTTTCATAAAATCCAAAAGGTACATGCAGCATAAAAATAAAGGATGCCCAGGTCAGAGCGACGCGTTTCAACAAACTGTCTTAATCATGGTCTCAATGACCATGACCATGATTAAGACAGTTTGTTGAAACGCGTCGCTCTGACCTGGCCATCCTTTATTTTTATGCTGCATGTACCTTTTGGATTTCATGAAAAACTATCAATAAAGAAGACAACTTTTTAATATTCCATGTGATTGCGTATGATTCATGAATAGGTAGATGAATTTTCATGAATCAGGAGCATCTTGCTGCAGCACACTGCTTTATCATGACTGGCATGAAAAACTTTGAAGGATCTACTGGCCCGGAAGTCACGGAGAGATAGCAAATGATTGTAGGTCTTGTACCACCTGTCAACTAAATGCTCCAACCTCTCACTTCTGTAGTCCTCTAGTGTCTTTGTCCATTATAGAGGTAACCTTTGATTGAATGACCATGGATCTAGTGGGACCACTGGTCAAGGCTGCACAAGGACGTCAATATATCTTGGTAGTGCTTGATTATGCCACACAATACTTGTAAGAAACTCTTCTGAGAGAAGCATAGCCCAAAAGCTGACCTATATCTTTCCCCAGATGCGAATACTGAAGGAAATTCTGATGGACCAAGGAAAGTAAGAGTAAATTGATGAGGGAATTGTGTGCTGCCCCCGTGCCAGCAGCCGGGCTGCTGCCGCTCGGATCCGGATCCACGGTCGCTCGAGTGGTCTCTGGACCCGGGGGTCGCGCGGCCACTCGATTAAAAGGAGGGGTGGAGATATGTACAGGTTTTTTTTGGAAAGTTCGTGACACCACCCACGGTGCGTGGTAATGTGGGAGACCACCGCTGCCGTTGGGGAACTCGGTGACGATGGTGCGGCAGCCTGATGTTTAACCCCTCCGTGGGTAGGGGGTTTATGTCCCGGGGCCCGTTGATGGTTGGGATGGTGTTTGGGTGCCATGGGGAGGAACAGGGATTTCCAATGTACTCACTCAGTCCCAGAATAACCACATCGACAGCTTGTAAACCAGAATTCTGAACACCACTGTAGCCTGCGAGGAGAACGCCTGGATCCGTGCCCTTGGTGTTGTTGTCTGTGGCCCTGTCCTTGGCACCTTAGTCTCAATTGGACCCGTTTGTATGAAACTCTCCGGGTCCCGCTCACCCGTATGGCTAACGGAGTGAGCTTGCTCTCAGGGTTCACGCGTAGGATTTCTTTGGACTGTAGTGGGAAAGTCCTATCCCATCTGTGCGCTAGTACCCCAATTTTGGAGCGGGTTGGGGATGACACTTGAAGTCTTCACCCCCGTCGAGTAAATTACCAGAACGCGTTAAGCTACTTTCTGGCCTGGGGTCCACATACCCCGTCGTGCCCTTGCCCCTGCCCGGTGATAGCTCAAGGCCGCTGGCTGCCCTCCTCGGCAGTCCGTGCCCCTTGACACTGTCCCCTGCGACTGGGGTTCCAGCTCTTACCAGGCCCAGACCAACGTCTGCCACCTACTACACAGGAGCTCTCCTCCGTGGCCTCTCCTCACAAGAGCCACTTCACCTCCTCTCTCCTTCACTCTCGCCTCTCAATTCTCAACTCAACTCAACTCTCAACTCCACTGTCCTCACTTTTTCCTCATCAACCCCCCATGTGGGCAGCCCTATTCCCTTCAGGTCCCCCAATGGTGAGTCTGGTAGGTTCAAGTGGGAAGTGTTCTAGGACTTTGATTGGCCATGCTGTTACCAACACCAAAGGACCAGGATCCGTAACCAAGGAGGGTGGATACTGTGCAGAAGGGCAGATTGCACAATACTCTGTGACGACCTGATAGGCCAGGGCGTCACAATTGTATAAAGTCCTCCACAAATCACCCAACTGAAAGCATTGGTGTACCATCTGCAGACGGATGGCCTGGTCAACAGATTTAATAAAATCCTAAAAGCTATGCTAAAGAAGGTCATAGAGAAGGATGGCCAGGATTGGGACTGTTTTCTCCCATATCTGTTGTTTTTTATTGGGAAAGTTCTAAGAGCCTCTACCAAGTTCTCTTCGTTTGAACTCCTGTATGGCCGACAATCTTGTGAACTCCTAGATATAGCAAAGAAGACCTTGGAAGCCGTAGTTACACTCTACAAGAGCATCATAGCATCATCCAGCTAGTCGCCCAGATGCAGGAGAAGATTGCAAAGTTAATGCCCATCATGAAGGTGCAGCTTCTCCAGGTGCAAAAAGCCCAAGCAAAGTCTACAACTGGTCAGCAAAGGTGAGACAATTCAGCCCTGGGGACAGAGTGCTAGTGTTGATTCTCATGGTAGAGAGTAAATTTCTGGCCAAGTAGCAGGGACCCTATGAAATGGTAGAGAACCTTGTCGAGGTGAACTACAAAGTCCATCAACCTGAAAAAAGAAAGCTGTACCAATATTTATCACATCAATCTTTTCAATCCGTGGCATGATAAAGAGCTGGTGGAAACTTTGTGCTTGGTGACCTAGTCTGAAGCTGATGTTGAAAAGGTCACCGTGTCAGAAATGCTGTCATGGGCCCCAAAAAACAGCAGGGCCAGGAATTGCTCCAATGAAACAAGGACCTGTGTTCTGAATTGCCGGGTTGTACGCAGATCGTAGAACTTAAAATTCTTATAGAACCCCATGTGGGGGCGAACCTGAGCCATAATCAGATCCCCAAGGCCAACTGAGGCCTGATTTCCAAGGAAGTGAAGTGGATGCTGAGTATCGGAGTCATTGAGAAGTCTAAAAGCTGTTGGCTAAGCCCAATTGTCCTAATGCCGAAACCTGATGGGGAATAGAGATTCTGCAACAAATATTGAAAATTGAATGAGGTCTCCAAGTTGGACGAGTATCCGATTCCTTGTGTTTATAAGCTGTTTGAGAGGATTGGGCTGGCATAGTATATTACCAACTTGGACCTAACAAAGGATATTAGCTAATCCCCATGTCACAAGACATCAAGGAGAAGACAGCCTTCTCTATGCCTGATGGGTGCTTCCAATACACCAGGATGCTATTCGGGTTGCAGGGAGCTCCAGCCACCTTTCAGAGGGCTGTGGACTGGATCCTGTCTCTACATAAGAATTACACAGCAGCCTACCTGGATGATATTGTTCTTTAGCCCAGATTCGGGAAGTCATCTGGGAAAGGTCAAGGTGGTGTTTGATGCTATAAGCACAGCGGGGTTGTCTATAAACCCCAAGAAGTGTGCTGTGGAAAAAGAAGAGGCCAAGGCAAAATCAAGTCCCAAATCAATTAAGTGGATGCACTCTCAAAGAAGCAGGTTAGGGCCTTTCTTGGAATCGTGGAGTACTACAGAAGGTTCATCCCGAACTTTGCCATGAATGCCACACCCTTGACAGACCTTATTAAGTGTATGAAGTCAGCTATGGCCAAGTGGACTAAGCAAACAGCCGATCTTGGTGGCACCTGACTTGAAGAAAGAATTTGTGGGCCATTTGGACACTAGAGAGGTCAGGTTAGGAGCGGTTCTCTCGCAGGTAGTTATTGAGGAAGAACACCCAATACTCTACCTGAGTAGGAAGCTTTGGACCTGTTCCAAAAACTATTCTATTGTAGAAAAGGAGTGCTTTTCCATTAAGTGGGTGGTTGACTAGTTACGGTACTACCTTTTAGGCTGAAAGTTTAGATTAGTTTCTGACCATGCCCCACTCAGGTGGATGAGGGCAAAGAATAGGAAGAATGCTTGGGTAGCCCATTGGTTCTTAGCCCTACAAGATTTCAGTTTCCATGAAGAACACAGACCTAGGAAGCTGCATGGTAATGTGGATGTGCAAAAACTCACAGACTAATGGCAGAAGATGTAAACTGCCCAAGGCCAAAAAGACTAATGTACTACCAGGATGCAGCAAGACCTCCATTAAATGGAGACATCACAGGTGCAAAGGGAGATGGTAGTAAAATTGCACACTTGTGGCTTGCATAGGTCACTGTTCACACACACAGGCACACAGTATCTGGTAAGCAGCCTATTAGTTACGCCCATCAAAATCGATGTAAGCGGGCTACGCAAGTACTAAATATCTGTTCCATTTAGGGACAGTGAGTATAATATGCTTTTCTATTGTAGAAAAGGAGTGATTTTCCATTAAGTGGGTGGTTGACTAGTTACGGTACTACCTTTTAGGTTGAAAGTTTAGATTAGTTTCTGACCATGCCCCACTCAGGTGGATGAGGGCAAAGAATAGGAAGAATGCTTGGGTAACCCATTGGTTCTTAGCCCTACAAGATTTCAGTTTCCATGAAGAACACAGACCTAGGAAGCTGCATGGTAATGTGGATGTGCTATCAAGACTCCATTGTTTGGTAGTGGATGGTGCCAAGCCCCATGGGTTTAGAAAGAGGTGGAGGTATTTAAGATGACTGCTGGACATGTAGTCAATGAGAGTTATGTTCTGCAGAGGTGGTTATCCTCTGTGATGTACGCCGAGTTGCATGCTCTTGTACATGTAGTACTAAGAAAGTTAATTGGGCACGTCAGGACCGGGCTTTACAAGCCCTGTGAGTGGAGGTTAGAACACCTCCTTGTCATGCATGGAGTATGATATGTCCATGTACACAGCTGTTGTGAATGTCAGTTATGCTTTGGCTGCTGTGAGGCTCCCTCTTGTGGCCAGGAATGGTTTGGACAGAGACCAGGTGTGTTGAGCAATGGGCGTTTCCATTGCTAACACTCTGCTTATTTAAACCCTGGTCTGATAGCAGGCTATGCCGGATGTCAGTTGTTCTTTGTTCACCAGCCTGCTTCATCCTGCTCCAGACCACATCTACCCCAGATAAGTGCTTGGCTCTTTATTTTTGTTTGGTTCTTTTTGTTCTTATCTGAGTTCGTCATTTGCTGTGGTTGTTTTCAGTTTATTTCCATGCTGGGATCTTCCCTCTCAGTTGCTTAGCTGGAAAGCTCCCTGCAGCTATGTTTGGAGTATTGCTCCTATAAGTCCATGTGTTTGTTGCTTCTTGAATTTGTAATGGTTCCTGCTTTCTGTTCATTGGTATGACAAGAGCGCCTGGTATAGGACGGAGTTCAGATCTAGCGATCTGAGGGGTTTTTGTACTATCAGGTTGTTGGATTTTTGCAGGGTTTTTCTCTGGCCACCATCAGTCCCTTTCCTGTCCTGTCCTATTTAGTCAGTAGGGCCTCACCTTTTGCTAATCCTATCATCTACCTGTGTATTGTGTTTTCCTATATCACCGCAGTCTTTGAATGTTGGGGGCTTGCTATTCTTTATCTATTTTCTGAGGCAGAGAGTTATTCATCTTTCCTTCCTTTAGGATAGCTAGTTCTCCGGCTGGGTTCGCGGTGCACAGGATGTTAGTTCACCTCTCAGCTACTTCTAGTTGTGATGGTTAGTAAGGGGATGGCGGCCAGATTAGTTGCCAATGCTCTTGTCACCTTTTACCAATGATTTATGGTCGTCTTCCATGTTTCCAGATCATAACACAGCGTGACACTTGCACTGAGACCTACGGATGTCTTGTGCACTACAAGAAAACACCATGTACAAAGGAAGACACCGGGGAGACTTTAACAATGGTGGGCTCTGGCGCTAAGGAGGGGGAAGATGGAAAATCTCCTGCATTCACTTGCAGCTGTACCCTGCACTCCCTATTTAGGTTATTTCAACAGCCCTATTTAGATTCTTTCAACCTGTCGCCGAACAGCATACCTTGATCCCTAACAGTCCCTGCGATTAACCCTGGCAATTGAGCTGACCGGCGAGGAACACTAGTCCCACCACCGCACTAATAAAACACAAAAGGTAGGAAGACAAACATGGGGGAAAAAAATACAAACACCAACTCCACAACTGCAGCCATACTCCGAGGCAGCAGACAAATGGACTCAGGTTAGAACCTCAGCAGCTCCTTCCATCTAGGTAGCCAGGACAGAGTGGATTCTATCAACAGCAAAGGTTGATGGGTATTGCCACTATTTGAAGGTGGTGGGCATGGTCACAGAGCAGTTGTGTGATGCCCTGGCAAAACCAGGTAGTCACAAATAGGCCCCCGCATAACACCTTCCCTTATTAGCAAACACACAGCCAACCAGTAAACCCTAGTCACCACCCTTAGGGAAAGATAGACACACCAGTGGGCATGACCAGGCGGTTGGGACATGCCCACCCAGGGGTCCAGACAGCCCGAGGGCGGGAAAACAGTCAGTTGGTCTTAGAGTTCAGTTTGAAGAGGAGTGTGGGCTGGAGCTAGGGGTAGCTCCAGCAGTCAAGTCCAAGTTGAACGGTGCCAGGGTAGGAGCCCTGGTACCTTGGCTAGGAGGCAGACGGTGGTCTCCGTCAGCAGGAGACGGGAAGATGGCTCGGTGGAACCGAGGTGGACCGGGCCAGGGTTGTAGCCCGCCGGTACCGACTCGGGGAACCGACCCAGAAACCGTAGCACAAAGGGGGGTGTTCGGACCCTGAAGCCAGGACCAAAACCTACTGGAGCTGGTTAATTAACCGATTGAGGCCAGGACTAGAGGTCCTGTCCCACCCAAAGTCCCTCATAGAAGACAACAGCCCACCAATTAGGGATAAGAGGTCACCGCCAGGGCCCATAGATCCCACAGGCCAGCGTCTGCGGGAACGGCTCCTTAGGCCACATCCAGCCGGGAGCAGACTCCTACATTTCAAACTGGGAAGTCATTTCTACTTAAAGCAGTGCAGGAAAAGGATAGAGACCACCAGCCAGGTGGGGGATCCCGAACGCAAGCGGCCACAGCAACGGCCACCACCACCTTGGTTTACCAGAGACTTGTGTGTTTTACTGAAAGTGAGTACACACGCACCCTCTGCGGTCGTCATTACCCCTGCACCAGAGCCATCGGGTCCCGGGGCCACCATCCCTGCCCATGGAGGGATTAACATCTTGCTGCACAACATCTCCCCCGGTTGCCCCGTAACAGCAGCGGTCGTGTCCCACCTCACCACACACCATGGGTGGCATCACAAACCTATTGCGGCCTAGCCCGTACATCTACGTCCCCCATTTTATTCGGCGTGTCTGCGAGACCCCCGGGTCCTGATACCCTCGAGCCACCACCCCTGAAGGTCCGGATTCGAGCAGCGTCGGCTGCTGGCACGGGGGCGGCACACCACGAAACTTGGAGTCACGAACAGGATACTTACCCATCCACTTACCTTGTGGAAGTGCGCCTTGTATTGGACAGTCAGCGGTGATCCGTTGCCAAATTTTCAGAAGTCGCCATTTTGGTCGCCATTTTGGCGCGAAAAACTACAGCCCAGCGTCTTCTTCCCCGCGAAAAGGGCACGAAAGCTGAAGCCCCGCCCCTGGGAACGCGGCCGGAAAGCGAAGCCGGAAGTCGCAAAACGAAACTTACAGGCCTGAAAGAGGAGTGCCAGAAAAAGACCAAGGGGGAGCAGCGGGAAGATATCCGCGCCTAACCCCGATGGCAGAATGACGCCGGCCGCTGGAGTGGCGGCGCCCGCGGATGGGGCAGATGACGGAAATGTGGAGGCTCTCGCTCCGGTCGCAGGAGCAGGGAGAGCTGTGGCCCCGGCGATCACCCAGGTAATGCCGATCTCCTTGCCATACGTGCCCGATGCTGCCTGGATACCCCAGTATGACGGGAAGCCCGATGCCCTACAGATTTTCAGGAAGAAAATTTGTACTATCCTTGATTTGTATGCCATGACCGGCAAGCAGCGTGCATCTGTGGTACGCGGGCAGCTGACCGGCGCCGCTGAGCAGGAGATGGAGACCTTGGCAGATGTCGACCAGGTCTCAGTAACCGCCATTTTCGACAAACTGCAAGTCGCTTGTGAGACCCGTACTGAAGCAGAGTTGCGGATGCAGTTTTATAATTGCCGACAGCACCCGCAGGACAGCAACCGAGACTACGCCCTGAGGCTGCAGATGGCCCTACACACCCTGAAGCAGGTGGACACTATTAATGAGGCTTAGAGCAACAAAATGCTGGTGGAACACTTCCTGCAAGGACTGGGGTATGCCGAAGATCGTAAACAACTACGGCTGTGGTCTCTGGAACACGCGGACTTGAGCTTTGCGGTTCTGAAAGAAAGAGCCATTAAAGCGCTGCAGACGGTCGATGCCGGTGCCACTGACCCGCCACCCTGGCCGGCTGACACTGTTCCCACCTCGGTGGCGCCCCCCTTGTTAGCCCTGCCGGCTCCTGCAGCACCAGCCGGGACCCCGAAGGATCTGTCGTCGCAAGTACAGCGCCTGAGTGATGACGTCGCCAGGATCCTCGCCACCTTACAGCCACAACCGAAAGCCAACTAAAAACAAAAAAACAAACAAAAAACAAAAAAGCCAAGCCAGCGGAGAAGATACCGCTCGCCGACAGCCCGGAGGACGTCCCGTGGATTCAGCGGGGGAGGAAAAACGACAGCCGGTATGGACCACCCGTTTGCTACAAATGTTACAAGACTGGTCACTACTCTCGCCGGTGCTGTTTAAACGAGCAACCCCTGAGGCCAAGGGCCAATCCTCAGTAATAGACCCTCAAAGCCCAGCCGACTGGCATGATCAATACGTTGGAGGCCACCCCATCATCTCCCTCGCTGTGGACGGTATCCCGACCTACGCCCTTCTCGACACCGGTTCGCAGGTAACAACTATGCCTTATATACAAGCAATACTGGCCCGATAGTGAGCTTACCCCCCCCAGACCCCAGTTTGACCATCATTGCAGCTAATAGACTCCCTATGACCCAGGTGGGGTTTGAGGAGGTCACCTTGAAGGTGGGGCGGGTAGAGCTGAAGCACCAAAGGCTAATTGTGGTGCAAAATGACCCTAGTGACCATACCCCAAACATGGTCCTAGGGACCAACGTGATTGAGAACTGCATGGGACAAGTGCTGCACTTATTGCAACAACTGTCCGTCACAGCAGGAGGAGGGCAGAAGAGGGCTTTACAACGTGAAATTCGGGCCCTACTGCAGCGGCAGCAAGTAAACATGTCAGGTGGAGAGATTGGTGGTGTGTGAGTGATGGATGTGGCGCCTCTAGTGGTGCCTCCGCGGAGCGAGATGATGATCTGGTGTAGAGTGGCAGTGGGACCCCGTGGACAGGATTACCCGGCAGTGGTGGAACCTCTGCCTTCCGAGCATTGGCCCACAGTGATGGCAGCCAGAGGGGTGATTGATGTCAAGAAAGGATGGGTGCCCGTGAGAATGATGATCTGGGGAGAGGAAGAGGTCAGGCTACTCCGCTACGCCACCATTGCTAAGTTATTCACTGTAGATGCAGATGCCATCCACGCAACAACCTCCACTATGACCGCACCCCAGGCAGGCAGTGATACCCCATCCAGACAGCTAGAAGAGTGGTGCCAGGAGTTACATGTAGGCACTGAATCCACACCCACACATCTCAAGGAAGGGGTGCACAGGGTAGTGCAAGAGTATGAGCAGGTATTTAGCAAACACCCGTTAGATTTTGGGAGGATTAAGGGGGTTCAGCATCATATTCCCACCGGCACACACCCACCTATCAAGGAGAGGTACAGGCCAATCCCACCTGCACATTACCAGTACGCCAAAGATATGTTGAGAAACATGAAGGAGGCAGGGGTCATCCGTGATAGTTGTAGTCCCTGGGCAGCTCCGTTGGTCCTGGTAAAGAAGAAGGACGGCACTATGAGAATGTGTGTGGATTACCGGAAAATAAGGATGTGTACCCTCTCCCCCCGCATTGAAGAGTCGTTGGCCGCGTTGAAGGCAGCTGATTATTTCTCTACTCTTGACCTCACTAGTGGCTACTGGCAGGTGTCGGTTGCGGAGGAAGACCGCGAGAAGACTGCGTTCGCTACCCCGATGAGACTCTGCAAGTTCAACAGCATGCCTTTTGGGTTGTGCAACGCCCCGGGAACCTTTCAGAGGCTCATGGAGTGCTGCTTGGGACATCGCAACTTCGAGATGGTCTTGTTGTACCTGGATGACGTTATTGTCTACTCCAAGACGTACGAAGCCCATCTAGAACACCTTGCGGAAGTCTTTGAAGCCCTCTCCAAGTACAGGATGAAATTGAAGCCCTCTAAGTGCCACCTGTTGAAGCCCAGAGTGCAGTACCTCGGACATGTGGTTAGTGCCGAAGGTGTGGCCCCGGACCCTGAGAAGATCCGGAGTTGGCCACAGCCCACCACAGTTAAAGAAGTGCGACAGTTCCTGGGCCTGGTGGGTTACTATCGTCGCTTCATCAAGGGATACACCAACATGGCTGCTCCCATGCAGGACCTCCTCGTGGGACAGACTAAGAATGGCAAGATTCCCAGACCCCCGTTTGCCTGGGGTGAGAAGCATGATGAATCCTTCCAGTGAGTGAAGATGGCTCTAACTGGAGAAGAGATCCTGGCCTATCCCGACTATGGCCTCCCGTTCATTCTCTACACGGACGCTAGCAACGTGGGCTTAGGTGCTGTCCTGTTCCAGATGCAAGATGGCAGGGAAAAGGTGATTGCCTATGCAGGCAGGAAGCTCCGGCCGACAGAGAAGAACCCCGAGAACTACAGCTTTTTCAAGTTGGAGTTCCTGGCACTCGTCTGGGCGATAACTGAAAGGTTCAAGCACTACCTGGCGCTGGCGAAATTCACTGCCTATACAGACAACAATCCTTTGACACACCTGGACACAGCAAAACTGGGGGCCCTGGAACAGTGCTGGGTAGCCCGGCTAGCCAACTACGACTTCACCATTAAGTACAGAGCCGGCCGTAAGAACACCAACGCGGATGCCTTGTCCCGGATGCCACACCTACCTGATGAAGGGGTGGATGAAGATGGGTTGGAGGAAATCGAGCTGCCCGCGTTCCACCAACCAAGGGATGAAAGGCCTTATGTCGGCCAGCAGCAGGCGAACTTTGACCCGTTGCCCCGCCATGGGTGTCGAGAAGCCCAAGATCAGGAACCCGCGGTCCAGTTAGTCAAAACAATGATTTCTCAAGATGCTTCCAGGCTAGAGCCTACTGCCCCCTCTGAAGCACAGCGGTTATGGAAAGAGAGGGACCGCCTCTACTTGCAACAAGTCATATATATAGAAATAGGAAAACGGGTTTTAGCCGCGCTGAAAAACCACTGGTGCAGGATTAATGAAGAAGTTTCTTTTTTATTACAGCATTTCCAACGCGTTTCAGAGACTGGAACCGTCTCCTTCCTCAGGGAAAAAAGAAATCATGCAGCTGTCTAACAGTCAAGTGTTATAAAGGAGGATAAAGACTGCCACGTTGACAGCCATGACGTCATCCATCCACTCTGTTTGCAGGGCAATGAGTCATAGACACGTGGAGAACATACAAAAAAAATCACAATTAAATACATCAAATTATTGTAAAACACAAATAACTGCATGCGATAAAAATAAAAATTATTAAAAGTTTTTAAAACAAGTTTTTTGTGGTCCATTTTTAACATATAAAATTTGAGATTTGCAGGTATAATTCATGAAAAAAAGGGTAAATGAAAATGGAGAGGTGCGAACCTATGGACAAGTACTGGTATGCAAAGTGATTAAACCACCAAACCATTCCTCCAAATACATCTAGTGAGTTTGGTGGAAATGGGGATGGAATGTCATAAAGTGACTCAGAAAGATCAGTTAATAAAGGCAAACGCCCTTAAAAAATGTGAAAACTTGATGAGTATCTATATGTATATGAACTGTAGATCTGTGCAAGTGCATAGACGTGATAAATGTTAGATCCATTTAACGCATCAAGCTTTCCTGCTTAGAAGAATCAAAGTGAACAATTTGAATCAAAGAAGGGCTGATGTGAAAGAATCAAACATAAGGTGGAAAGAAACCGCATCTATAGCAGGAAGCAAGTGCCAGTGGTGACGGGGTGAAATGAGTTCAGACCGTGGGAAAAAACAAACTGCGCAAGCGCATGGGGAAAGTATAACCTTGCCGGGGTAACGAAAGTTCAGACCGCATGGAAATGTGCTCAGTGACACAGAGTAAAGGGTGAATACACAAGTGAAAGTGCGCTGTGCAGGGATGAAGGGTGTTCGGAACTAATGATTATACTGATAAAATTATCGGGATGACTGATGGATACCAAAAACAGGGGAAAAAAATTAAATTGTAAAATTAAAACACTCCAAAGAGGGCTATTACACCAAGATAATGACAATATAAAAATGTGCATCATACGGGGATGAGGAGTGCATGGAACTAGCAGTAATACCAACATCTCTATAGAGGAAAAGAAAAGAGGGACCAAATATATTTGTAAATATTAAAATATTTAAAATGTATTTTATATATTAAAAATATTAACAATAAAAAGGCATCAATTAATACCAATCATTGTTATCATTTAATATTATTAGAAGGGGAAAGTGTTCAATATTAATTAATACTTTGAAATTAGAGTGGAAGCACGCTGGAAAAGAATGAAACTAACGAATCATATAAAATAATGTAAAAAAATGTAAATGTAAAAAAATATAAAAAAATATAATGAAAAAAATATATAAAAAAACGTGCCAAAAGCACTGTAGGGGATTAAATCCCCTTTAATCATAAGAAAGGATGTTTGTCTCTTTTTGCATTATGGCATGGCCATTCAAAAACTGCACCATAAAAATTTTTTTTTAAAAATATAAAAAGATCTTACCCATAGACATGGGTCGCAAAAACCTTAGGGCAACTTGCGTTGCCTGGGCTGTAAAGACTTAAAATAGACCATAAAACACTGATTTTAAATTAGGCTTAAAAGACACTAAAGTCAGACATGAGTGTATTAAAACAACACATTGACATAGAGATGGATTAATAAAATAAATCAGAGACTTCATTAAGGCCAAAGGGTTTCAGGGTATTCAATTTATAAATCCAGAAAGTCTCTTTCCTGCTGAGGGTTTCAGCCCTATTGTGCACAACAGGGTCAATCTGTTCAATTGGTGTGATTTTAAAATCAGGATTTTTATTATGCTGTAAAACACAGTGTTTAGAAAGGCCATGTAAAAGGAAGCCCGTTTTAATATTGTGGCGATGCGAATTCAATCTGTTGTGCAGTGCTTGGCTCGTTCTACCCACATACTGTTTGCCGCATATACAATCAACCAGATATATAACAAAATTTGATTGGCATGTCAAATGATTTTTTATCTTAAACAATTCCTTCCCATTGGACGCGCAAAAAGAAGTTCTCCCATGGTAAATGATTTTACAACACAAACAATTCCTAGAACCGCATCTGAATACACCCACTGGGGCTGAAAGAAAGTTTTTTGGGGTGGGCTTTGTCCTTAGTTTGCTGGGGGCTAATATATTTTTAATACTGGGTGCTCGTCTAAATGTCACACCCGGGGTGGGAGGAAGTATAGGACTCAGGATGGGGTCATTTTGTAAGATATCCCAATGTTTCATTATATTTTTTTATATTTTTTTACATTTACATTTTTTTACATTTTTTTACATTATTTTATATGATTCGTTAGTTTCATTCTTTTCCAGCGTGCTTCCACTCTAATTTCAAAGTATTAATTAATATTGAACACTTTCCCCTTCTAATAATATTAAATGATAACAATGATTGGTATTAATTGATGCCTTTTTATTGTTAATATTTTTAATATATAAAATACATTTTAAATATTTTAATATTTACAAATATATTTGGTCCCTCTTTTCTTTTCCTCTATAGAGATGTTGGTATTACTGCTAGTTCCATGCACTCCTCATCCCCGTATGATGCACATTTTTATATTGTCATTATCTTGGTGTAATAGCCCTCTTTGGAGTGTTTTAATTTTACAATTTAATTTTTTTCCCCTGTTTTTGGTATCCATCAGTCATCCCGATAATTTTATCAGTATAATCATTAGTTCCGAACACCCTTCATCCCTGCACAGCGCACTTTCACTTGTGTATTCACCCTTTACTCTGTGTCACTGAGCACATTTCCATGCGGTCTGAACTTTCGTTACCCCGGCAAGGTTATACTTTCCCCATGCGCTTGCGCAGTTTGTTTTTTCCCACGGTCTGAACTCATTTCACCCCGTCACCACTGGCACTTGCTTCCTGCTATAGATGCGGTTTCTTTCCACCTTATGTTTGATTCTTTCACATCAGCCCTTCTTTGATTCAAATTGTTCACTTTGATTCTTCTAAGCAGGAAAGCTTGATGCGTTAAATGGATCTAACATTTATCACGTCTATGCACTTGCACAGATCTACAGTTCATATACATATAGATACTCATCAAGTTTTCACATTTTTTAAGGGCGTTTGCCTTTGTTAACTGATCTTTCTGAGTCACTTTATGACATTCCATCCCCATTTCCACCAAACTCACTAGATGTATTTGGAGGAATGGTTTGGTGGTTTAATCACTTTGCATACCAGTACTTGTCCATAGGTTCGCACCTCTCCATTTTCATTTACCCTTTTTTTCATGAATTATACCTGCAAATCTCAAATTTTATATGTTAAAAATGGACTACAAAAAACTTGTTTTAAAAACTTTTAATAATTTTTATTTTTATCGCATGCAGTTATTTGTGTTTTACAATAATTTGATGTATTTAATTGTGATTTTTTTTGTATGTTGTCCACGTGTCTATGACTCATTGCCCTGCAAACAGAGTGGGTGGATGACGTCATGGCTGTCAACGTGGCAGTCTTTATCCTCCTTTATAACACTTGACTGTTAGACAGCTGCATGATTTCTTTTTTCCCTGAGGAAGGAGACGGTTCCAGTCTCTGAAACGCGTTGGAAATGCTGTAATAAAAAAGAAACTTCTTCATTAATCCTGCACCAGTGGTTTTTCAGCGCGGCTAAAACCCGTTTTCCTATTTCTATATATATGACTTTCACTATTCACGGGGCCGCTGCTTTCAAACCAAGCTGACACTCACATGCGATTTTAGGAGTTGTGACTGGCACAACCAGATCAGGTGAGTGTAATCATAACTTTTCGTCATTTCTGGTTATACCGGGTAAGACCCTATTTGCGCCTTCTGTCTCCCCACCTCTACTTGCAACAAGGCAAGCTGTACCGGGGATTAATCAACCCAAAGACGCACAAGAAAGTCCGCCAGCTGGTGGTGCCACAAGCATACGTACCTATGGTTCTGAAGGCTTATCATGACGGGGCCGGAAATTTCGGCTGGAAGAAGCTGGAGATGCTGCTGAGGGAGCGCTTCTACTGGAGCGGGATGAGAGAGTCCGTAGAGGCCTGGTGCCGAGAGTGTGGTCCCTGTGCGCTGAGAAGACGGGACGAAACCAGTCAAAAGGCCCCGCTGCAGCCAATTGTTACTCGCCAGCTGTTGGAGCTGGTTGCCTTGGACCATGTGAAGCTCATGCCTAGTCGGAGTGGATATACGTACGCCTTGGCCATCGTAGACCACTACCCTAGGTTTATGGTGGTAGTCCCTGTCAAGGATTTAACAGGTCGCACCGCAGCAAGAGTCTTCCAGGCGTACTTCTGCCGACCGCACGGGTACCCGGAGAAGGTGCTTACGGATCGGGGCCCGGCCTTTGAGGCAGAGGTTTTCCAAGAATTCTGCAACTTATCCAGGTGCAAGAAAATCAGGACTACGGCCTACCATGCCCAGACTAAGGGAATGTGTGAGAAAATGAACCATTTGGTTCTCAATCTCCTCAAGACCTTGCCTCTGGAAGAGAGAAACTTGTGGCCCGAGAAACTGCTCGACCTAGTGGACAGGTACAATAATATTCCCTGCAGTTCCACAAAGTGCACGCCTGCATACCTGATGAGAGCCCAGCCTGGGAAGCTGCCGGTGGACCTAGAATTGGACGTTGAAGTACCTGAGACCATCTCCCCTACTGCCAATTGGTACGTCAAGCGCCAGAAGCAGTATCGGCAGATACAGGAATATGTAGAGAAGAACCTGCGCCAGAACAGAGAGAGGTAAGAGCAGCGTTTTAATAGGTGGGCTCGGGCTGCTCCCTTTGTACCCGGAGATGTGGTACTGAAGAGGAAGAGAAGGATGCACAAGCTGGACGACCAATGGGAAAGAACTCCTTACGTTATCCAACCCACATGATGGGAAGACCAGAAAACATACCTTGTCAGTCGGGATCAGGGAAGAACTACGGCCACTGTTTTCAGGGACCACCTGAAGAAGTGCCCAGAACCCCTAAGGGGGATGGAAGAGGTCCTCCCTCCTACGCCGAGCGTAGAGCAAAAGAAAGAGGTGATCTACACCATGATGGGTGATTTCCCAGCTGATTGGCCTATGCAGATAAGTGTTGTCTTTGCTATGTACTAGTGCTCTGGTGATTGCAGTTGTGTTTCCCCTGTATTGTTCCCTTGTGTCTTCCTTTAGTGTTAGTGGTATTAACGAAGAGCTCATACCCTCCATCCTTAATTATGACTCATTTGCCAGGGTGTAATAGGGCCCCAGGTATGCCATCTCGGCGACAGATGTGGAACTTGTGTAGGGTTGATGAGAACAGTGAGGGTGAGCTGCAGGTTGTTGTCAGGGGTAACCACTTACCCCCTTTCCCTACCTATAAGGCATTCCTTCCCCCTTCCTGTGTGTTGTCTTATACAGCTAGCTTAGCGTCTCGCCCCTGCCGTGAAAGCCTGTACTTCCTGGACCTCTCCAGCCTGTGTTCCTGTACCTGACCTGTTCTGTGTTCTTGTACCCATCCAGCAAGTGTTCTTGCCTGTGTTCCTGGACATGAACAGCCTGTGTTCCTGTACCTGACCTGTTCTGTGTTCCTGGACCCGTTGAGCCTGTGTTCCTGTACCTGACCTGTTCCATGTTCCTGAAACCATCCCGCTTCTGTTCCTGAAGTCCATTCTTCTGTCCCGATACCAGCCTGAATCCTGCACTCATCCCTGTGTCCTCTCTGAGTCTGATGCCCTGCCTGCATTTTGGTGCCCTCCCTGAAGTCCAGTGCCGTGCCTGAGACCGGTGCCCTGCCTGAGTCTGGCATATCCTGGGACCAGAATATCCAGGGACTAGCATATCCAGGGTCTGGTATGTCTTTAGTGTTGCCTGCCTTACCTGTACCAACCTTACCTGCGTCTCACTACCTACCTGTACCTGATGTCCAGTTCCAGACGACCCATGCCTGTACCTGTCAGAACCTGATGTCCTGTGCCTGAGGATCTTTGCCAGTACCTGACGACCGTGCCATTGCCTGCTATCCTGCCAGTATCTTATATCCTTTGCCAGTACCTGATGTCCTGTGCCTGATGACTTTTGCCAGTACCTGACAACTGTACCAGTTCCTTCTGTCCTGCCAGTATCTGATGCTCTGTGCCTGTACCTAATGTCTTGTGCCTCATGATCTGTGCCAGTACCTAAAGACCGAGCCAGTGCCTTCCATCCTGCCAGTGTCTGATGTCCTGTGTCTGATGACCTGTGCCACTACCTGATGACCATGCCAGTGCATGCCGTCCTGCCAGTATCTAATGTCCTGTGCTAGTGTGCCGCCCCCATGCCAGCAGCCGGGCTGCTGCTCGGATCCGGATCCGCGGTGGCTCGAGGGGGTCTCCCGACCCAGGGGGAGTATATTTACAGGGGGGAAATGGAAAGTTCGGGACGACACCCACGGTGCGCGTCAAGGTGTAGTACCACCGCTGCTGTTGGGGAGCCCGGTGGCGGTAGTGTGGCAGCAAGGTGTTTAACCCCTCCGTGGGTATGGGGTTGTGCCCTGGGGCCCAGTGATGGTAGTGAAGGGAGCCGTGGGCTGTAGGAACAGGGGTTTTCAGTGTACTCACTCAGTCCAGGAAATAACAACGACAGCTTGTAAACCAGAATTCTGAGCACCACTGCAGCTTGTAGGGAGCACGCTTGGGTCCGTGCCCTCGGTGTTGCTGTTAGCCTGTGGCCCTGTCCTTGGCACCTCTGTCTCTGTTGGACCCGTGGGTATAAAACTCTTTGGGTCCCGCTCACCCGTATGGCTAATGGAGTGAGCTTGCTCTCAGGGTTCATGCGTAGGATTTCTTTGGACTGTATTGGGAAAGTCCTATCCCATCGGTGCGCTAGTACCCCGATTTTGCAGCGGGTTGGGGATGACACTTGAAGTTTTCACCCCCGTCGGGTAGATTACCGGAATGCGTGAAGCTACTTTCCGGCCTGGTTTCCACGTAACCTGTCGTTCCCTGACCCCTGCCCGGTGATAGCTCAAGGCCGCCGGCTGCCCTACTCGGCTGTCCATGCCCCCTGACACCATCCCCTGCGACCGGGGTTCCAGCTCCTACCAGGCCCAGAACAACGTCTGCCACCTAGTACACAGGAGCTCTCCTCTGTGACCTCTCCCTCTCAGAGACTCACTTCTCCTCCACCTCTACTTTCAACTTCCCAAGCTCAACTCAACTGTCACTTTCTTCACTTTCCTCTCACCAACCCTCCATGTGGGCGGCCCTATTCCCTTCAGGCGACCGGGGTTCCAGCTCCTACCAGGCCCAGACCAACGTCTGCCACCTAGTACACAGGAGCTCTCCTCCGTGACCTCTCCCTCTCAGAGACTCACTTCTCCTCCACCTCTACTTTCAACTTCCCAAGCTCAACTCAACTGTCACTTTCTTCACTTTCCTCTCACCAACCCCCCATGTGGGCGGCCCTATTCCCTTCAGGCCCCCCAATGGTGTGTCTGATGTGTAAAGTGTGAAGTGTTCCTAGGATTTCGATTGGCTAAGCTGTTAGCAACACCAAAGAACCAGGACCCGTAACCAAGGAGGGTGGATACTGTGCAGAAGGGCAGATTGCACAATACCCTGTGACGACCTGATAGGCCAGGGCGTCACACTAGTACCTGATGTCCTATGCCTGATGACCAGTTCCAATCCCTGCCAGTACATGACGACCGTGTGAGTACATGAAGACCATACTAGTGCATCCTGTGCCAGTCCCTAATGACCTGTGCCTGATGACCAATATCAATGCCTTCCAGTACTTGCCATCCTGTGTCCAGTTCCTGTCCTGTGTTTCAGAACGCACCTGTACCTGAGTACCTTTTCCAGTCCTGTCCAGTTCCTGTGACAGCCCTATCTAAACCCTAATATCTGATCAGTTTGTGGCTACACTCCTGTCCTGCTGTGACTCAGCTCCGCTTAGCTACCACAGTCCCGGAGGCTGCCCTGAAAGTGGCACTTGGCATCTACCAGCAGCTAAGTCCAACCTCATCCTCGGAGACTCTAGTGAATACCCGGTAGGTGCTTAGTTATGCCCCTTCTCTTGATTACCTATCTCTTATAGAAGACCTGTGGATCTTCTGCAAGTATCCAGCAGTAGCTCCCCAACATGTGCACGCTCCATCTCCTTGATATCCTGATGAAATCTTTCTCCATGCTCTATGCTAACAGTACCAAGGTTTTTAGGAAAGTAGTCCAAATGGGAATGTAAAAAATGTGACTTCAAATTCATTAGACAACCTAAGGCTTTTAGACGTTTCAGCATGTTCTCTACGATGGACTACAATTTTGGATCTTTGTTGCTTCCTAGAAATTTCTTCATGACTTCTTAAAAGAATCCCAAGCCCTTTTCTCAAAAGCTTTTATTTTGTTGAGAACACATGGTCCTTTATGAGTTTACGAATATTCGGATCCACAGAAATGCCTTCTTTCAGTTTTGCTTTCTACAGTCCCTGAAGCTTGTTTCACAGTTAGGTAAAAGTTTCCCCTTCTTTCGGTAGAGCTTTCACAAACTGCTTCATCAGTCCAAGCTTAATGTGGACTGCTGGCAGGAGGCAGGAGAACTTTAGTGACATCAACTAAACTTTCCGCAACTATAGTCTTGAGTTCAGGTTGCAAAGATGTTCATGTTGGCCAACTTTTTTGTCTTTAGTGATGAGTCCTATCCCAGCTGTCCCATTCACACAAAAAAGCATGGTTACTTATGTATATCCTACTTGCTGCCCAAGGAGCAAAGAGAGAACTTTCAGATCATCACGTATTGACCATCTTTCATCCTCTTAGTTAAGCTTCTTGAGAACAAAGTCTAAATTCTCATAGCTTTCCTTCAAATGCATAGAATGCCCTAAAGGAACTGAAGTATACAAGGTGGCCATAAAATAACTCAAAGTTTATGGAGACATGTGCAGATTGACCCAGTGGACAGAAATGGCTGAAAATTGGTATGTATGCTATTCAAGGCATTGGAAAATGGACGGCATCTTTAAAAAAAAAAAAAAAAAAAAAAATTATACCAAAACTCCCCACCAGGTGAAAAAGTAGCACTGTACAGTGAGCGAGCGGCCAAAAAACCGTGTGCCGGTAACTGGAGATGTCACAATTGTTCTACAGACTAGCATAACTGTTCAATATGGCCGCCATCATGCATGGTGATCATGTTCATCCTATGCAGAACATGCTCGACGCTTGCATGTAACATGTCTGGTGGGATGCTGCGCACTTCCAAAATGATGCGGTCTTTGAGGTCAGCCAGGGTGTTGACATTTCCCTGATAAACATGCTCTTTCAAGTGTCCCCACAACTAGAAATCACAAGAATTGAGATTGGGCAAATGTGATGGCCATGCGTTAGGGAAAGAGCAGCTCAAAATCCTGTCATCGGGAAAATGTGAACGCAGAATGTTCTTCACATGATTTGCGATATAAGGAGGTGCTCTATCATGGTTGAAGGTGGTCGTCTGAAGACACTGCCGCTGTTGGAGTTGCGGAACGACCACTGTTTTCACTGTTCCATTCATGTAAAAATGCGCTTCATCGCACCACAGAACATTCCATGGCCAATTGCCATCCACTTCCACTCTTGCCAGAAATATGAATGCAAATTTCATGTGGGTATCATTGTCACGAGGAAGAAGTTGCTGATGATGGATAATTTTGTATGGGTATGCCCGCAAGACCTTTCGGAGAACTTTCCACACTGTGCTGTACGGAAGCCCCAATAGCCTGGAAACACTGCATGCACTGCTGTTCCCAGCAGGGTTGTTCGTGCCCTGTTCCACATCTGTAATGGCAATGTCCTTTACAACCTCTTTACTTACTAGTCGTCGCCCGCGCCCTGGCTGAACACTTAGTAACCCTGTTGCCTCAAAACATGTGATCATCTGTCTCAGCGAATTGACAGCCATTGGACTACGTGTGTGAAGGTCTTTCAACCGCACTTACAGCACACGATCCGGCAAAGAGACAGGCATCTGGCAGACACGCTCACTGTACAGCGCCACTTTTTCACCTGGTGGGGAGTTTTGGTATAAATATTTTTTTAAGATGCCTTCCGTTTCCCCATGCCTTCAATAGCATACATACCAATTTTCAGCCAATTCTGTCCACTGGGTCAGGCTGCACATGGCTCCAAACACCTTAGGTTATTTTATGGCCACCTTGTACTTGCTGCCATCGTGCCGTAGCACAGCTTTCAGACTTTATTTGGATGAATCAATAAAGAATTTCCACTCGCTCACATTGTACCTAATGTTAGAATTTTCCATCAGCCCAGGAACATCACTAAAATACACTAAAGCTCCATATTTAAAAAAGTATGGAAGGAATTCCTTTTGGAACCCTATGGAATTTTATTCTTTTGGAAGTCTATGGAGTCAGTGTTTGTGAAAAAATTGTACTTGATGGAATTTTTCTAAATATTTTTTTTGTTTTCCAATTTAAAGTTTTATTGAGTTTTTAAAGCATACATTAAAGGAACATGGATCCATGTTATAACTGACAATGCGAAACCAAAGTCAATGCGACACAACACATTCGCAAACGTCATGACAGTATGTAAATGATTGGTATGATACATGGATAGTCGTTTTGAACCACAAAGAATAATAAGCCAAAGAGGAAAGGTGAAGAAGCAGTATGATCACGAAAAATAGCACAGGAAGGATAAGTCAGGGCAAGAAGGGAAGAGATGAAGAGTAGAGCGCATCTGCCGGGTCTGATACTTTGTCCGTTGGAACAAGACATGTTGGAACGGTGGTGTATATTATCTGAAGTAAGTGGGGCCAAGGTGCCTATCTCCCGGAGGTTAGATTAATTCAAGAATTTTTTTGCCAGAGAGGAATGATTCCCATTGAAACCATTTAGTGGCTGTCGCCACCATCTGTCCACTCGACTGGGCCATCACCATTTACATGCGGTGGATCACATTCACGTCCATTACCCACTCATCTATCGTAGGGGGGGCAGGGTCTTTCCAGCACCGTGGGGCCACTGTCTTGGCTAAATGTATAGTAGGACTGCCTCTGGGCGGCTAGGGACTATGATCCCTGTGACCTCCTGTATGGCTGCTAGTACCTTTTTTCAAAAGAACCCCAAGCCCGGGCAGTACCACCAGATGTGGGACATGGTGCCTCCCTGTGCTCCACAACGCCAACAGATATCAGGCACCTCAGGACACCACGCATGAATAGACGCTGGGACCCTGTACCAACTGGAGAGTATTTTATAGCTGGTTTCTTGCATTCTGGTGGCCACGACGTACTTGTAGGTCATTCGTAAGCAACGTGCCCACTGGTTCCCAAGGAACGTCTGGTTGAGCTCTGCTTCCCACGTCGCACAAAAGAGAGGAAGGGACGCCTCTGCCGCGTTGGTTATGATCTTATATATTTTTGATATCGCATGACGTGTATCTAAGTACCCAGTGCAAAGATTTTCAAATGGAGTTTGGGGTGGAAGATGCGCCATGACAATGTTTTGTGAGATTATGAAGTGTTTGAGTTGTGCATATTCAAAATGAAACCGCATCCTGAAATTACGATTTTCTACAATCTCCAGAAGCTGTAGAAGGGATGGAATTTTTCCAATATTTTTACTGATTTCAGAGATCAAAAGTATATAAAAGTCACCTCTCACTTTTCAAACAATTTTACCCTTGCAGACCTGTGAATCGCTCCGATACTCATTCAGAAAAATGGGACGAGTGCCATGCGCATGATATTGCATATGTCATGCGAGTGCTATGCGAGTGCGTGCTTTTTTTCTCGCCTATCATCCGTACGACATGCGTATCCAATGCATTTTTAATATCATCTTTCACACACTATGATTACTCTGTAATTTTAAGTTAGTTATCATCTAATATATAATGCTCAGTGTATGTATGTATGTATGTATGTAAGTATGTATGTATGTAGGTATGTATGTATGTGTGTATGTATGTGTGTATGTCTGCTAAAGGAATCCGCAACATTGCATTTACAATCATGAAATTTTGCACAGACACTCCATGTGACCCAGGGAACGTCATAAACTATGTTTTGATGGGAAAAATTAACCCTGCACTTTACAGTTACTCTCAAAAATCCTGCCTCCATTAATCTGAATGGAGCTGGGAGATACGGGCTATTAATAGCAACTGTCAGTGGTTGCTATAGGAACAAAAAAAATCTGTTAGTATAAGAAGCTTATGTGTGAGTGAGAGACAAAAAAAAGACAGACAGAGACAGACAGGGAAAGAGACAGAGAGATAGAGACAGACAGACGGGCAAAGAGACAGACCTGGAAAGAGACAGACCTGGAAAGAGACAGCCGGGCCAAGAGACAGCCTTGGAAAGAGATAGCCGGGCAGAGAGACAACCGGGCAAAGAGACAGCCCTGGAAAGAGACAGCCCTGGAAAGAGACAGACGGGCAAAGAGACAGATGGGCAAAGAGACAGACGGGCAAAGAGACAGACCTGGAAAGAGAAAGACGGGGAAAGAAACAGCCCTGGAAAGAGACAGCCGGGCAAAGAGACAGAAGGGGAAAGAGACAGAAGGGGAAAGAGACAGAAGGGGAAAGAGACAGAAGGGGAAAGAGACAGCCCTGGAAAGAAACAGATGGGCAAAGAGACAGCCAGGCAAAGAGACAGACGGGCAAAGAGACAGCCCTGGAAAGAGACAGCTCTGGAAAGAGACAGCCCTGGAAAGAGACAGCCCTAGAAAGAAACAGACGGGCAAAGAGACAGTCAGGCAAAAAAAGAGACAGACGAGAAAAGAGACAGCCCTGGAAAGAGACAGCCCTGGAAAGAAACAGACGGGCAAAGAGACAGCCAGGCAAAGAGACAGAAAGGGAAAGAGACAGATGAGGAAAGAGACAGACAGGGAAAGAGACAGCCCTGGAAAGAGACAGCCGTGGAAAGAGACAGCCGTGGAAAGAGACAGAAGGGGAAAGAGACAGAAGGGGAAAGAGACAGACTGGGAAAGAGACAGAAGGGGAAAGAGACAGAAGGGGAAAGAGACAGACGGGGAAAGAGACAGACGGGGAAAGAGACAGACGGGGAAAGAGACAGACCTGTAAAGAGACAGCCGGGCAAAGAGACAGTCCTGGAAAGAGACAGCCCGGGCAAAGAGACAGCCCGAGCAAAGAGACAGACAGGCAAAGAGACAGACGGGCAAAGAGCCAGAACTGGAAAGAGACAGACCTGGAAAGAGACAGACCTGGAAAGAGACAGACGGGGATAGAGACAGACGGGGAAAGAGACAGACAGGGAAAGTGACAGACGGCGAAAGAGACAGCCCTGGAAGGAGACAGACAGATAGAGAGAGACAGACAGAGATAGAGAGAGAGAGACAGAGAGATTGATACAGAGACAGACAGAGAAACTGATACAGACAGAGACAGACACACAGAGACAGACAGACAAAGACAGACAGAAACTCGAAGAGAGATAGTTACTATCCCGGGCAGCGCCCGGGTACTACAGCTAGTAATTAATAAAGCAATCTTATATAAACATATAGATAGCTGATAAAAAATATGAGATATATAATAAAATAGATAATAGAAAGATAAAATAGATAGATCGACTAGTTAGAACTGATATCCTGCAGATGTATAATTTCACAACCCCCTAAATATTATAAACTTGTACCTAAACTTTAGTGCCTTTCATGTGGCACTAAAAAGGTGTTTAGGCTTAAATAATTTAAAAAAACTGACCTAGAGTAACCGCTATTTTTGATAGCGAGCAAAAGTAAAGCAGACAGCTGAGAGCTGATATTATCAAGTTGGGAAGGTCCATGGTTATTGCGCCCTTCCCATCCTAAGAATACCAGCCAGCAGCCGCCCCATAAGTGGCACATCACATTAGATGCTCCAATTCTGCATTTCGCCTTGGTTCTTCCCAATTGCCATGGTGCGTTGTAAATCGGGGTAATGGTAGTTGGATTTGAAATCAGTTGTGAAGTGTCAGTTAGCATCAAGCCCTGTTGTTAGCAATTGAGAGGTGTCTATCACCCCCATTACTAAGGCCCGTTTCACACGTCAGTGAAAAACACACGTTCTTCACTGACGTGTAAAACATGCACATGTCCCTCCGTGTTCCGTGATTCACGGCACACGTGGGTTGTCCATGTGCAATCCGTGATCCGTGATTGCATATGGACATTACTCACCTGCCTTCACTGCTGCTGTCCATGGTGCTAATCTCTTCGGGTCTCCAGCGTCCGCCCACCGCTCTCAGCACCTACTTCCTGGTCGGGTTTTCCTGCTCTCATGAATATTCATGAGCCAGGCAGAAGCTGCCAAGAGCAGAGGCTCCAGAGCGAATCGAAGGCAAGGTAAGTTGAAAATATTTAATATTAAATATGTCCGTGATGTTATGGTACGTGTTTCACTGATCACACACGGATCACACCATAATGTGGTCCGTGGGTCATCAGTGATGCCAGAAAAAAACTGACTTGTCTCCGTGCAGAATCACGGCCATGCGTGCACGCTGCACGGAGACACGTTCAGTGAAAAATCACTGATGTGTGAGCAGACCCATTGATTATAATGTGTCTGCATATGTCAGTGATTCTGGTATGTTTTAAAAAAAGCACAAACGTACCAGAATCACTGACGTGTGAAAGGGGCCTAACCCAGTAAGTAAAAAGAAAAAAAAACACACACACAAATTATTTATTTTAAAAACACTCCCAGACTTTTTCCCTGGTTCACCAATTTAAATAAAAATTAAAAGAAAAAAATACACAGTTCCGATATAGTCCAGAGAATCCAACATAGTCCACAAATGGAAACCTGAAAAACATGACAAGAGTGAAACAAAAACAAGAGACTGCTCCTTGTTCACCAATTTATTAGAAAGCAAAGTTCCCATGCAGATCCAACATAGTTCAGTGTTTCCCACTACAGTGTTCCCCGACTCCGACAATCAAAGGCTATGGAGCCTCATAACCAGGCTCCATAGGTTTTGAGCAGCAGATACTCTCAACTCATGCTGTGCTCTGTTAGACCTGGCAACTGTGATGAATGGAACATCACTGCTCATCATTCTGAGATCTCATCACTCTGATGAATGGTGATGTCAAGAATGTCACCACTCATCAGAGGCACCAATTCTTGTGGTGCGTGGTGGGAGACAGAAGTAGCTGCTGCTCATTCTGAGACTCCATAGACTTTGATCGTCGGAGTCAGGGAACGTCATGGGAAGCGCTGGACTATGTTGGATCCGTGTTGAATCTTTGCTTTCTAATAAATTGGTGAAGGACGGACAGTCTCTTGATTTAATGTACCTCTTTTCATATTTTTCATTCTTCCATTTCTGGACTACATCAGATTGCTAGACTATGTTGGACCTGCATGTTTTTTTAAAAATAAATTGGTGAACTAGGGAAAAGGTTGTGTGTGTTCTTTTCTTTTTACTTACTGGGTTAGTAATGGGGGTGTTTGAAAGATACTTCTCCATTACTAACACCATTGCTTGATGCCAGCTGACACTACACAGCTGACATCAAGCCTAACTACCATTACCCCAATTGCCAACGCACCAGAGCAATTGGGATGAGCCAAGGCAAAGACTAATGTGATGTGCCACTTCTGGTGCGGCTGTGGACTGGTATTTTTAGGCTGGGAAGGGCCCAGTAACCATGGACCTTCTCAGCGTGATAATATCAGCCAGCAGCTGTCTGCTTTACATTTATTGGCTATCAAAAATAGGTTTTTTTTTTAAATTATTTATTAAGTTAATCAAGTCAAAACCTCCTTTAGTGCCCCATGAAAGGCACTATATGGTGCAAGTTTGTATTATGTAGGAGGGTTGTGAAATTATATATCTGTAGGATATCCATTCTATCTATCTATCTCTAATATATTTCTATCATCCTTCAACCTATATATCTATATATATTGTTTTCTTTGCGATGTGTGCGAGAAATAAATTGGATGGCATAAGAATGGTTCGTGTGCCATCTGATTTTTCTCTCACACCCTTAAGGGTGCTTTACACGCTGCGACATCGCTAACGATATATCGTCGGGGTCACGTCGTTAGTGACACACATCCGGCGCCATTAGCGACATCGCAGCGTGTGACACCAAGGAGCGACGATCAACGACCGCAAAAGCGTCAAAAATCATTGATCGTTGACACGTCGCTCCTTTTCATAATATCATTGGTGGTACATGCCGCTGGTTGTTCATCGTTCCTGCGGCGTCACACATCGCTATGTGTGACACCGCAGGAATGACGAACATCTCCTTACCTGCGTCGATCGGCAATGAGGAAGGAAGGAGGGGGGTGGCATGTTCCGGCCACTCATCTCCGCCCCTTCTCTGCTATTGGGCGGCCGCTTAGTGACGCCGCAGTGACGTCGCTATGACGCCGAACGCACCTCCCCCTTGAAGGAGGGATTGTTCGGCGGTCATAGCGACCTCATTGAAAAGGTATGTGCGTGTGACACTGCCGTAGCGATAATGTTCGCTATGGCAGCGATCACCCACATATTGCACGAACGACTGGGGCGGGTGCTATCGCGCACGTCATCGCTAGCTATCGCTAGCAATATCGCAGTGTGTAAAGCACCCTTTAGACTTCCATTGGCAAGTCTTGTCCAATATACACACCCATACGCAGCATACTGTGAGTTTTTTCCTCAGCCTGATTACAGCTGAGGAAAAACTTGCAGATGAACACTACCTCATTAAATAACATTGGTGCAAGTGCAATGCGATTGTTTTCTGCAATTGTACTTGTCCAATTTATATGCAAGTGGGAGCGAGGCTTTAAGCCTTGCTCCTAATTGTGTTTAATTCTGATGAGTGCAATCTGATAATACATTGAATTCCACTCGCACCAATGTTATACAATTAGGCACTGTTCATCTGATATTTTTTTTCTTATGCAGAAAAATACTGAATGAGGCCTTAGGGGCACTTTGCACATTACAATATCGCAGGTGCGATGTCAGTGGGGTCAAATCGAAAGTGACGCACATCTGGCGTTACTGTCGACATCGTAGTGTGTAAAGCCTTTTACATACGATTAACGAGCGCAAAAGCGTCGTTATCGTATGATCGGTGTAGGGTCCGACATTTCCATTATGCCGCTGCTGCGATGGTACGATGTTGTTCCTCGTTCCTGCGGCAGCACACATCGCTGTGTGTGAAGCCGCTGGAGCGAGGAACATCTCCTACCTGCGTCCCAGACGGCTATGCGGAAGGAAGGAGGTGGGCGGGATGTTTACGTCCCGCTCATCTCCGACACCCCTCCGCTTCTATTGGCTGCCTGCCGTGTGATGTTGCTATGACGCCGCACGACCCGCCCCCTTAGTAAGGAGGCGGTTCGCCGGCCAGAGCGACCTCGCAGGCCAGGTGAGAGCATGTGAAGCTGCCGTAGCGATAATGTTCGTGTGGCGCCCTGGACAAGCCAGGGGCCACAGATAACAACACCTACACACCCCACACTCCCGGTCAGGCACACCAAAGTCAGACACAAACCCTTGTTGCCTTCCTCCAGGGGCTGATGTTCACACCAGGGGGGTGGGCCAGGCGGTTGGCCTCGCCCACCGAGGAGTTCACAGTACTGGAGGCGGGAAAACCAGGCAGATCAGTTTTGAGTAGAGTTGAGAGAGGAGTAAAGTGGCAGTTAAGCAGCCTGAAGTTGGTCCGGGTGTGTGGCCCGGACAGATCAGCAAGGTTGGCAGACGGTGGTGACCGTCTGCAGGAGTGGCCTATTGGAGCTAGCCATAAGGACCGTGGACGGGCGGTGGCCCGGTGGTACCGGACCGGTACGCAAAGAGAAGCCAGCACCATCCGGCAGGGGCTTACGGACCCCGGCAAGGCTAGGAGTCGCCGTGAATTTGCCAAACCCATTAGCGAATCAACCTGCCGGGAGAAACAACACCGTAGCCGTCTGTGGGACCCGTCCATCCAGCCGAGTGTTTTACCGAGAACTGTGTCCTCATCATTGGCTGAGTGAGTACCACCGTGCCGTGCGGCACAGCGCTGCCCCCGCGACCCTGCACCTCGCCAGGCCCCGTAACCCGCCTGACATCCATCCCTACCCATCACCGGGCCCCGGGACAACCAACCCCCTACCCACGGAGGGGAGAACAAACATCAAAGCTGCTCCCTGTCACCGCTCCCGGGATCCCCGTCCAGAGCAGCGGTGGTGTCACCAACTTCACCACAACCGTGGGTGGCGTCACGGACAATTAGCAAATCCCCACAATCCAATCCCCACCCTTTTCACTCACGGGCGAGGAGCGCCGCTCGAGTCCCCGGGATCCGGCCCACCGCTCGAGCCACCACCGAGCAGCAGCAGCCGCAGCAGCCGCAGCCGGACCCGAGCAGTGGGAGAGCGCAGCGTCCCCTCCTCCGCCCGCGACAACTTGGCGTCACGAACAGGATCTGACCGCTCTGCCGTCTGGTAGAGGTGCGCCTTGTAACCGCCGGAGGTGTCCGGCCGGAAAATTTGAGAAGCCGCCATCTTAGGCGCGAAGAGTTCCCGCTCGAGCGTCTCCTCGAGTAGTGGAGGCGCGAAGGCCAAAACCCCGCCCCTGTAGAGGAGGAGCCGGAAATAGACTAAGGGGGACGGAAACAAGATGTCTGCGCCCGACGGAGTCACCGGGGGAGCGGCGGACGCAATCGTGGGAGCACCCGTAGATGGGAATGGGCCTGTCCAGGTCCCAGCCGCGCTGGCGGGGGGCGCCGCGGCCCCAGCTCTTGCTCAGCTGATGCCGTTCTCTTTGCCCTACGTGCCCGGAGCTGCCTGGCTACCGCAGTACGATGGGAAACCTGATGCCTTGCAGGTTTTCCGGAAAAAACTTAGTCCGTTACTAGAACTGTACCCCCTGACTGATAAGCAACGTGCAGCGCTAGTGCTAGGGCAGCTAATCGGCGCGCTGAGCAAGAGGCGGAGACCTGGGCCGAGGGGGACCGGTCCTCTGTAGCCACCATCTTTGAGAAGCTGCAGACTGCCTTTGAGACCCGTACTGAGGCAGAGTTGCGGATGCAGTTCTATCAATGCAGGCAACGGCCCGCAGATAGCATTCGGGACTATGCCTTGCGCCTGCAAACCGCACTCCGCACACTGAAGCGGGTGGACACAATCAACAGTGCGGACAGTAACAAAATGTTAAGCGAGCAGTTTGTGCAGGGGATGAGGTCCTCAGAGGACCGCAAACAACTTCGGCTGTGGGCCCTAGAACACCCTGATGTGGACTTTGCCGTATTAAAGGAACGGGCCATCAAAGCTCTGCAACCCCCCGCATCTGAAGCCCCTGAGCCAGCCCCGTGGCCGGTTGAGACTGCCCCCGTCGTGGTGGCCCCTACCCCACCAGCACCTCCAGTGCCTGCAACCCCAAGCGGAACTATGGAAGAACTCGCTGCTCAAGTTCGCCGCAAGGATGGGGACCTCGCTAAGATCCTCGCCGCACTCCAGCCTCCGACCAGATCCCAGGCCCCGGTGAAGATGCAGCTCGGCGACAGCCCTAAGGACATCCCCTGGATGCAGCGGAGAAGGGCCAATGACTCACGGTATGGACCCCCAATCTGTTACAGGTGCAGCAAACCCGGCCACTACTCCCGACGGTGTCCGTTAAACGAGCAACCCCTGGGGCCACGGGCCACTCCTCAGGAGTAGAACCCCATGGCCCCCCAGACTGGCGGGACCGGTACATCGGGGCCCGGCCCATCATCCCCGTGGCTGTGGACGGCATTCCGGTGATGGCTCTCCTTGACACTGGATCACAGGTAACCACCATACCATACACACTGTATCAACGGTATTGGGGAAAAGACGAACTGGCTCCCCCAGATGCCAGTATGACACTGATTGCTGCAGATGGACTCCCATTGACCCAAGTGGGGTACAAGCAAGTGGCCATGACTGTGGGACGAGCTGATCTGCAACACCAGGGTATGAACAAAAATTTAGCCATACTAAATATCAACCTTATGGAACCACTCAGTAGTGTCCCATAAGGAGATGCCTACTCCGAGGAACATGCAAAACCGGAGGAAAGAGGAGAGATAAGGCAACAATCAGGTGCAAAAATATCAACATTTTATTCATTAAAATACATATAAATTGATATAAAATATGCAAAAATTGAAAAATCGACCTAGCAGTAAGGCGGTGGGTGAGGGGAAGAAAAAGGGGGGAAGTTGTGGGGCAACCCCGCCAACCAGGACCAACCATGTGATGATTGAAAATTATGGTGCCACTGGTCACATGAGATATCGTGTGATGAGTCGTGGCTCGAAGAGTAGCCCGGGCGATATAATGAATGTCAAAAATTGTCCACAGGATGCATGCTGCGGCAGTGTAATATAAGGAAGGCTGCAAAACCGTGCACCTATATATGTATAATATAAATGTGCAGAGTGGCACAAAAAAGAGGGGTTGATAGTGCCCGCTAGGACTAATTAGCCATAAAATGGTACACGGTCTGACAGCACACTGGCTGCAAAGAACTGTAGAGCATGCAAGGGAGAGTGCATAACCGGCATATCAGTGTCTCCCCCCGGAACACGCCGCAGTCATCACAGAAATCAACTGGATCGCCGCACGGAACCACAGGCAAGGACAACAAATTAGATGTATATCAGCATCAGTGTGCATATAGTAAGTACAGGCCTGGTGCACCGTGCGACCGACGCAATACAGTGAAAACAGATAGGTTCCCGTGGTGGGACTGCGGCAGTGTAATCCAGGGGAGGCAGCAGAGCCGTGCACCTATATATGTGCAATGTCAATATGCAAGGTGGCAAAGAAATATTAATAATGCCCGCAGGGACTGATCAGCCACAGTGTGGTCTACGGTCTGACAGCGCACTAAACAGCGGGGAGCTGCAGAGCAAGCAGGAGACAGTGCATGATTGTGGTGGGTGGTTACTGTGCAGCAACCCAGGACAGCGCGCGGTCAAACGGAGCCATTAGTGCGGTGAAACACGGGAGGTAAAAATACCTGATGGTTGGTGCTGGGGGCAGGGAAACAGCCTCCTGACAGCTGTTTCGCAGCGTTGCTTTTTCGAAAGGAGGTATGCATGTAAGGTGCATGCAAAGCTTTATAGGAAATGGGAAAGGTGTGTGGAATTGAACACTAATCGCGATCATGCAACTGCGCATGCGCCGGTATCCGAGTACGGAAGGCGAGGGAGAGCAAAACACCGCTGTGTGCGGCGCACGCGCGGGACCACGGGACGCGTCACCATGGTACCCGCGCGCGCGCACCAACGGGCTCGCTCCCCGTCGCCGCCCGCAGTCAGCACACCGGAGGACGCGCGTGACCGCTCAGGGGTGAGTGACAGGGAATAGACAATGGTACAAAAAATTGACAGTATACATAAGAATCCATTTGAGGACCACGCAGAAAGTTGCAATACAAAAACCGCACATTCAACAAGGAGGTTCATAAAAGCTTGTATTTTCAATAGTCAATGTATACAAGACCTATAGAAAAAGAAAGGAGATAAAAAACAATAATTAAAATAATGTAAAGCATACACAACGTGAGAGCCCCACAAAAAAACCCCTGTAAAAAATATGATATATACAGTATATATTAATGGCAAGAAAATATTGCCATAACAACCCAAAAAGGACATTTGAGGGAGCACAGAAGGAGAGGACGGAGGGGTGGGTAGATCAAAGTCCATAAATAGGAATTTGACATAAATAGGCAATAACAAGATATCCTGACCAAACACAGGAGATACGGGCCAGTGTGATTACAGGAAAGGGGCATAACTGACTACCTCGTTTAGACCGAGGGGCACGAGGGTGTTCAGGGAGACGATCCACTTGGACTCCCGCTGGGCGAGACTCTTCCGTAGATCGCCCCCCCGGACACCCCCGTGAATCACGTCAATGCCCCTGACCTGCAATGATTTAGGGCTACAATTGTGAAAAGCCCTAAAATGACGGGGCAATGTCTTCAAAAGGGTGACATCTTCCACAGTGGCGGCAGCAATAATGTCTCTCACGTGCTCCCTGACTCTGATGCGGAGCTCACGGGACGTGAGCCCCACATAAATCAGGGAGCACGAACATGTTGCATAGTAGACTACATGTGTAGTACTGCAAGTGATATAATCGTTAATAGAAAACGTTTTTTTGCCATCAGAAGCAGTGAAAGAGGACACCCTGATGATGTTAGCACATGCGGCACAATGGCCGCACGGAAAACAGCCCCGAAGTGGGCCCCTGGAACCGAAAGGGTTCTGTCTGGGGGGGACGTAGTGGCTCTTGACGAGAAGATCCCCCAGGTTCTTCGCTCGCCTAGCCGTCATGAGAGGTCTCCTAGGAAGCACTGCGGCCAATGTAGGCTCGGTAAAAAGTACCGACCAGTGCCTCTCTAGGATTCCCCTCATCGTGTCCCACTCGTGATTAAAAGTCCCAATAAAACGGATCTGGTTGTCCATGGTTGGCCGACGTTGTTTATATTGGAGAAGGTGTTCCCTGGGGGTATTTTTTGCACGTAGATAGCCTTTCTTAATGCATCTATTGCTATACCCCCTCTCTCTAAACCTGCATCGGAGATCAGACGACTGGGTTTCAAAGGTGGAAGAAGAAGAGCAGATCCGCTTCATCCTCAGAAACTGTCCGGTCGGGATGGCGCGTATGGTTGAAATGGTATGACCTGAGGATGCGTGTAAGAGGGCATTGACCGATGTATCCTTACGGAAAACATCGGTCTGAATGCCCCCCGCCGCATCCGTATAAATATTAATATCAAGGAAGTCCAAACTGGTGTTACTAGATCTATAAGTCAACTTGATATTGAAAGAATTGGTGTTGAGGTCATCCATAAATTGATCAAGCTGCCCGACTGTGCCCTGCCAAATGACAAAAATGTCATCAATATAGCGGAGCCAGCACTGCACATGGGAGCTCCCCACAGCACCACCATCACCAAACACCAACCTCTCCCAGTATCCTAGGAAGAGGTTGGCATAGGCAGGTGCGCAGGAAGCGCCCATAGCAGTGCCGCGCCGCTGTAAATAAAATAAATCTTTAAAAACGAAAAAATTATGAGTCAGGGCAAAGTCGAGCAGCTCCAACACAAGTGAAACCATGGCGCCATCAAGACCGGAGGTTGAGAGGTAGAAGCGGGCTGCCTCCAGACCGTCAGTATGTCCAATGCAGGTATAGAGAGACTCCACGTCGGCACAAACCATGAGCATGTCCGAATCCATAGAGATGCCATCAAGGTGCCTCAGGACGTCCGTGGTGTCCTTGACATAGGAGGGTAAATTTTCAACTAAAGATTTTAAGTAAAAATCAATAAATTTACAAATGGGTTCACATAACCCCCCTATGCCGGACACAATCGGACGTCCCGGGGGATTGAGGGCATCTTTATGGATTTTGGGTAAAAGATAAAAAGTGGGAACACGTGGACAGCTAGTGAGCAGCCCCCGAAGCATCTTCTCGTCAATGATTCCCCGATGATGGGCCTGTGTGAGAATCTTCCTCAAAGCAAGAGAGAAGGAGGTCAGAGGATTATGAGTGAGGCGTAGGTAAGTTGATTTGTACCTCAGCTGCCTTAGTGCCTCTTTCTCATATTTTTCCGTTGGCCAGACCACTATATTCCCCCCCTTGTCCGCCGCCTTGATCACAACATCATCATAACCTTGTAGCATAATGACCGCCGACCTCTGACGGTGAGTAAGGTTATCATATTTCCGTCTAGATGATACTTTCTTGAGGTCGTCGGTCACCAGTCTAAGAAAAATATCGATGGCCGGGCTTAGGGACAAGGGGGGGAAACGTGTGGACTTGGGCCATAAGAAATCTGGTGTCCTACCTGGGATGGAGTTTTGTTCATCCAGAAGATCTTGTAAATCCTGAAGCGCGCCCCTCTCGGTCTCGTCCAAATCACTCAATTGTTGCTTCCTTGAGTATAGTTTTTTTAGGAGCAACTTCCGGGCGAATAAATTAATATCCTTCAATGCTGAAAAAAGATTGAAGGAATTAGTAGGACAAAAATTAAGGCCTCTGGAGAGCACATCAAGTTCATCTGTAGACAACACACGGGAGGAAAGATTTATTACCTGAAGTCTACCTCTATTGTTGGTTCCCCCAGGTAATCTAGGAGTAACGTCAGGTATTCTTTGGCGGCTACGCGTTGTAACGCCGACGGTATTCGCCAAACCGCGTGCTCTATCAGACGAACCCGACGGTGCTTCATCCAGAGAAGATTCCGAAAAGAGAGAAGTCGAACGGGACCGAGAGGGGGGTACCTGTCTAGAGGATCTTCTGCCTCGAGAATGCCGATGGCTCCACCTATAGACAGATCCTGACGAGTAATCGTTAGCATCCCGTTGAAGTTTTTTGGATTTAGCCTCACAGACCTCCTTCTCCCATTTCTGGGCATCAGCGGATACTTCAGAGATAAATTTATTGAAAGCATCCGCTGTGCACAGACTCTGGATCGTCTTTTCAAGATTCTCCAATTCACTCTCAATGAGATCCAGTGTGGTGCTATTATGCTTAGAGAGGAGATCCATACATTTTAGGGAACAAGATTGTAGGTTGCTTTCCCACTCCTTTTTAAAATTATCCTCAACTGTAGGAAAGGAGGGGAAAACTTGGACACGAAGTCCACGCGGTACCCAGGCATTCTCCGTATATTTGGCCAGGAACGCGCGATTCCACCATAAGCGAATTCTCCTTCTGTATAACTCCCTATACCTTTGTATAGTGGATTGTAAGGATTGATTTTCCTCATTTATCGGGTCACTATTAGTACTGGAATACGTATTCCCACATTCTTGGAAGACTTTATCCAACTGTGTACGCCACGCCTGGTCGCGTGAGCGGAAATTCATAATGGCTGGCAGAGAAGCTGTGAAAAACACAGAACAAATTATGAACAAAAATTTAGCCATACTAAATATCAACCTTATGGAACCACTCAGTAGTGTCCCATAAGGAGATGCCTACTCCGAGGAACATGCAAAACCGGAGGAAAGAGGAGAGATAAGGCAACAATCAGGTGCAAAAATATCAACATTTTATTCATTAAAATACATATAAATTGATATAAAATATGCAAAAATGGAAAAATCGACCTAGCAGTAAGGCGTTGGGTGAGGGGAAGAAAAAGGGGGGAAGTTGTGGGGCAACCCCGCCAACCAGGACCAACCATGTGATGATTGAAAATTATGGTGCCACTGGTCACATGAGATATCGTGTGATGAGTCGTGGCTCGAAGAGTAGCCCGGGCGATATAATGAATGTCAAAAATTGTCCACAGGATGCATGCTGCGGCAGTGTAATATAAGGAAGGCTGCAAAACCGTGCACCTATATATGTATAATATAAATGTGCAGAGTGGCACAAAAAAGAGGGGTTGATAGTGCCCGCTAGGACTAATTAGCCATAAAATGGTACACAGTCTGACAGCACACTGGCTGCAAAGAACTGTAGAGCATGCAAGGGAGAGTGCATAACCGGCATATCAGTGTCTCCCCCCGGAACACGCCGCAGTCATCACAGAAATCAACTGGATCGCCGCACGGAACCACAGGCAAGGACAACAAATTAGATGTATATCAGCATCAGTGTGCATATAGTAAGTACAGGCCTGGTGCACCGTGCGACCGACGCAATACAGTGAAAACAGATAGGTTCCCGTGGTGGGACTGCGGCAGTGTAATCCAGGGGAGGCAGCAGAGCCGTGCACCTATATATGTGCAATGTCAATATGCAAGGTGGCAAAGAAATATTAATAATGCCCGCAGGGACTGATCAGCCACAGTGTGGTCTACGGTCTGACAGCGCACTAAACAGCGGGGAGCTGCAGAGCAAGCAGGAGACAGTGCATGATTGTGGTGGGTGGTTACTGTGCAGCAACCCAGGACAGCGCGCGGTCAAACGGAGCCATTAGTGCGGTGAAACACGGGAGGTAAAAATACCTGATGGTTGGTGCTGGGGGCAGGGAAACAGCCTCCTGACAGCTGTTTCGCAGCGTTGCTTTTTCGAAAGGAGGTATGCATGTAAGGTGCATGCAAAGCTTTATAGGAAATGGGAAAGGTGTGTGGAATTGAACACTAATCGCGATCATGCAACTGCGCATGCGCCGGTATCCGAGTACGGAAGGCGAGGGAGAGCAAAACACCGCTGTGTGCGGCGCACGCGCGGGACCACGGGACGCGTCACCATGGTACCCGCGCGCGCGCACCAACGGGCTCGCTCCCCGTCGCCGCCCGCAGTCAGCACACCGGAGGACGCGCGTGACCGCTCAGGGGTGAGTGACAGGGAATAGACAATGGTACAAAAAATTGACAGTATACATAAGAATCCATTTGAGGACCACGCAGAAAGTTGCAATACAAAAACCGCACATTCAACAAGGAGGTTCATAAAAGCTTGTATTTTCAATAGTCAATGTATACAAGACCTATAGAAAAAGAAAGGAGATAAAAAACAATAATTAAAATAATGTAAAGCATACACAACGTGAGAGCCCCACAAAAAAACCCCTGTAAAAAATATGATATATACAGTATATATTAATGGCAAGAAAATATTGCCATAACAACCCAAAAAGGACATTTGAGGGAGCACAGAAGGAGAGGACGGAGGGGTGGGTAGATCAAAGTCCATAAATAGGAATTTGACATAAATAGGCAATAACAAGATATCCTGACCAAACACAGGAGATACGGGCCAGTGTGATTACAGGAAAGGGGCATAACTGACTACCTCGTTTAGACCGAGGGGCACGAGGGTGTTCAGGGAGACGATCCACTTGGACTCCCGCTGGGCGAGACTCTTCCGTAGATCGCCCCCCCGGACACCCCCGTGAATCACGTCAATGCCCCTGACCTGCAATGATTTAGGGCTACAATTGTGAAAAGCCCTAAAATGACGGGGCAATGTCTTCAAAAGGGTGACATCTTCCACAGTGGCGGCAGCAATAATGTCTCTCACGTGCTCCCTGACTCTGATGCGGAGCTCACGGGACGTGAGCCCCACATAAATCAGGGAGCACGAACATGTTGCATAGTAGACTACATGTGTAGTACTGCAAGTGATATAATCGTTAATAGAAAACGTTTTTTTGCCATCAGAAGCAGTGAAAGAGGACACCCTGATGATGTTAGCACATGCGGCACAATGGCCGCACGGAAAACAGCCCCGAAGTGGGCCCCTGGAACCGAAAGGGTTCTGTCTGGGGGGGACGTAGTGGCTCTTGACGAGAAGATCCCCCAGGTTCTTCGCTCGCCTAGCCGTCATGAGAGGTCTCCTAGGAAGCACTGCGGCCAATGTAGGCTCGGTAAAAAGTACCGACCAGTGCCTCTCTAGGATTCCCCTCATCGTGTCCCACTCGTGATTAAAAGTCCCAATAAAACGGATCTGGTTGTCCATGGTTGGCCGACGTTGTTTATATTGGAGAAGGTGTTCCCTGGGGGTATTTTTTGCACGTAGATAGCCTTTCTTAATGCATCTATTGCTATACCCCCTCTCTCTAAACCTGCATCGGAGATCAGACGACTGGGTTTCAAAGGTGGAAGAAGAAGAGCAGATCCGCTTCATCCTCAGAAACTGTCCGGTCGGGATGGCGCGTATGGTTGAAATGGTATGACCTGAGGATGCGTGTAAGAGGGCATTGACCGATGTATCCTTACGGAAAACATCGGTCTGAATGCCCCCCGCCGCATCCGTATAAATATTAATATCAAGGAAGTCCAAACTGGTGTTACTAGATCTATAAGTCAACTTGATATTGAAAGAATTGGTGTTGAGGTCATCCATAAATTGATCAAGCTGCCCGACTGTGCCCTGCCAAATGACAAAAATGTCATCAATATAGCGGAGCCAGCACTGCACATGGGAGCTCCCCACAGCACCACCATCACCAAACACCAACCTCTCCCAGTATCCTAGGAAGAGGTTGGCATAGGCAGGTGCGCAGGAAGCGCCCATAGCAGTGCCGCGCCGCTGTAAATAAAATAAATCTTTAAAAACGAAAAAATTATGAGTCAGGGCAAAGTCGAGCAGCTCCAACACAAGTGAAACCATGGCGCCATCAAGACCGGAGGTTGAGAGGTAGAAGCGGGCTGCCTCCAGACCGTCAGTATGTCCAATGCAGGTATAGAGAGACTCCACGTCGGCACAAACCATGAGCATGTCCGAATCCATAGAGATGCCATCAAGGTGCCTCAGGACGTCCGTGGTGTCCTTGACATAGGAGGGTAAATTTTCAACTAAAGATTTTAAGTAAAAATCAATAAATTTACAAATGGGTTCACATAACCCCCCTATGCCGGACACAATCGGACGTCCCGGGGGATTGAGGGCATCTTTATGGATTTTGGGTAAAAGATAAAAAGTGGGAACACGTGGACAGCTAGTGAGCAGCCCCCGAAGCATCTTCTCGTCAATGATTCCCTGATGATGGGCCTGTGTGAGAATCTTCCTCAAAGCAAGAGAGAAGGAGGTCAGAGGATTATGAGTGAGGCGTAGGTAAGTTGATTTGTCCCTCAGCTGCCTTAGTGCAAGCAAGTGGCCATGACTGTGGGACGAGCTGATCTGCAACACCAGGGTATGATTGTGATAATGAATGAACGAAGTGATCATAACCCGAAGGTAGTGCTAGGGACTAACGTGATGGAGCACTGTATGAGTGATGTGCTGACCCTACTGCAGCAGCTGGCCGCTACGGCGGTGGGGAGCCGACAGAGAGCTGTGCAGCGTGAGATCCGAGCCCTGATGTACCGCCAACATGTGAACTCGACAGGAGGAGAGATTGGTGGGGTGAGAGTGATGGATGTTGCCCCTTTGATTGTGCCTCCCAGGAGCGAGATGATGATTTGGTGTAGGACAGCGGTAGGGTCCCAGGGGAGTGACTACCCCGCCATGATAGAGCCCATGCCCTCTGAACACTGGCCCACAGTAATGGCCGCCCGAGGGGTGGTAGATGTAAAGAAGGGGAGAGTGCCCGTAAGGGTGCTGAACTGTGGGGAGGAAGAAGTCAGGCTTCCCCGGTACGCTACCCTTGCCAAGTTGTTCACTCTGGATCCCCACACCATCCGCGAGGCCGTTCCCCCAACCTCACCACCTACTGCCAGCACTCACCCATCCCCAGGGGAGTTAGACGAGTGGTGCCGACAGCTACATGTAGGCACTGACGATACCCCTACACATCACAAAGAAGGGGTATATCGGGTGGTACGGGAGTATGAGCGAGTTTTTAGCAAACATCCCCTAGACTTTGGGCAGATTAAAGGGGTCCAACACCATATCCCCACCGGTGAACACCCCCCTATCAAAGAGAGGTACAGGCCTATTCTCCCTGCACACTACCAATGTGCCAAGGACATGTTGAGGAACATGAAGGAGGCAGGGGTTATTAGGGACAGCTGTAGTCCCTGGGCCGCCCCGTTGGTACTGGTTAAGAAGAAGGATGGCACCATGCGGATGTGTGTGGATTACCGAAAAATTAACCAGATAACGCATAAGGATGCTTACCCTCTGCCCCGCATTGAGGAATCTCTAGTTGCGCTGAGAACCGCTAACTATTTTTCCACCCTTGACCTCACCAGCGGGTACTGGCAGGTGGCTGTGGCACCAGAAGACCGAGAGAAGACTGCATTTGCCACCCCTATGGGACTCTGCAAATTTAATAGCATGCCGTTCGGGCTGTGCAATGCCCCTGGAACCTTCCAATGGCTGATGGAATGCTGTCTGGGGCATCTAAATTTTGAGACCGTCCTGCTGTACCTGGATGATGTGATTGTGTACTCCCAGACGTATGAAGCCCACCTGGAGCACCTAGCCGAGGTGTTCGCGTCCCTTGCCAAATATGGGATGAAGTTGAAGCCCTCAAAGTGCCATCTGCTGAAACCCAGAGTGCAGTACCTAGGGCATGTGGTCAGTGCAGAGGGTGTCGCCCCTGACCCTGAGAAAATCTCCGCCATCCAGGACTGGCCGAGGCCGACCACGGTGAGAGAGGTGAGGCAGTTCCTAGGCCTAGTGGGGTATTACCGTCGCTTCATCAAGGGGTACACGAAGATGGCCGCCCCATGCAAGACCTCCTCGTGGGACAGACCAAAGGTGGTAGACCCCTAGGAGCCCCATTGGTGTGGGAAGAAAGGCATGAGGAATCCTTCCGTCAGCTGAGAGCGGCCCTGACCGGAGAAGAAATCCTAGCATACCCTGATTACAACCACCCCTTCATCCTCTACACCGATGCCAGTAATGTAGGCTTGGGGGCAGTCCTATCCCAGGTCCAAGACGGAAAAGAAAAAGTGATTGCTTATGCTAGCCGAAGGCTTTGACCGACTGAGAGGCACCCTGAGAACTACAGCTCTTTCAAGCTTGAACTCCTGGCACTGGTGTGGGCTATCACCGAGCGGTTCCGCCATTACCTGGCAGCGGCTAAGTTTACTGCTTTCACGGATAATAACCCGCTGACCCACCTGGACACAGCCAAGCTGGGCGCGTTGGAACAGCCAACTACGATTTCACCATCAAGTACAGGGCCGGCCGTGCCAACGTTAATGCCGATGCACTCTCTCGGATGCCCCACCTGTTGGAAGAAGGGCACGAGGATGACGACCTCGTAGAGATTGAGTTGCCCGCATTTCATCAGCCACCGACTGAGAAGGTGCATGTCCATCAACAACGGGTAAACCTGGACCCGCTGCCCAGCCAGGAGTGGCAAGACGCCCAGGACCAGGCACCCGCTATCCGCCTGGTCAAGATCTTGGTGGAACAAGGCGCGGCTGGGATAGACCCTGCCGCCCCAGCCGAAGCCCAACGCCTGTGGCGAGAACGGACCCGGCTGTATCTATATCAGGGGAAGTTGTACCGTGAGCTGATTAACCCAAAGACTCATGAGAAGATCCGCCAGCTGGTGATTCCCCAAGCTAACGTGCCCACCGTCCTACAAGCATACCATGATGGTGCTGGACACTTCGGATGGAAGAAACTAGAAATGCTGTTGAGAGAGCGGTTCTATTGGAGTGGAATGCGGGAATCTGTAGAGGCCTGGTGCCGAGAGTGTGGCCCTTGCACGCTGAGAAGGAAGTATGAGGCCAGCCAGAAGGCGCCCCTACACCCGATCGTTACACATCAACCGCTGGAGCTGGTTGCCCTGGACCATGTAAAGCTCACTCCCAGCCGAAGCGGTTACACCTACGCTCTAACCATTGTAGACCACTATTCAAGGTTCATGGTGGTTGTCCCAGTCAAAGACCTAACTGGCCGTACCGCCGCTAGAGCGTTCCAGGCTTATTTCTGCCGACCACATGGATACCCTGAGAAGGTGCTTACTGACCAAGGCCCGGCCTTTGAAGCGGAGGTATTCCATGAATTTTGTCAGTTGTACAGCTGCAAGAAAATCCGGACCACGCCTTACCATGCCCAAACCAACGGCATGTGTGAAAAGATGAACCACCTGGTCCTGGGCCTCCTCAAGACGTTGCCGCTAGAAGAGCGGAACCTGTGGCCGGAGAAGCTACCTGACTTGGTCGATATGTACAACAATATCCCTTCCAGCTCAACGAAATGCACCCCAGCATACCTGATGAGGGGTCGCCCCGGCTGGCTACCGGTGGATCTGGACATGGGATTGGAAGCCCAAGAAGCACTCCCTTCGACAGCTGAATGGGACACTCGGCGGAGAGTGCAGTATCGACAAATTCAGGAGTATGTCGAGAAGAAGTTGAGTCGGAGTCGGGAACAACAGGAGCAGCGCTTCAACCAGAAGGCGTCTGCTGGCCCTTTCCAGCCTGGAGATGTAGTACTGAAGCGAAAGAGGAGGACCCACAAGCTGGATGATCAATGGGAGCAAACCCCATATGTCATACAGCCCACAAGATGGGAAGATGGGAAGGCCTACCAGATCAGTCGTGACCAAGGGGGCACGTTGACCACGGGTTCCCGGGACCATCTAAAGAGGTGCCCACCAGCATTGAGGGCAGCAGCTGAAGCTCCGGTTCCTAGACCGGCGGAGAAGGCAAAAGAGATAATCCACACCATAATGGGTGACTTTCCAGTAGACTGGCCTACACAGAATGGCGCGGTGATTCTTCCAGTGATACTGTTCCCACAACCCGTGGATGAGGAAGTGATGGAAGTGGTCAACCATGAGCCAGTGCCCAGGGATGAACCTGTACCCAGCTCCCCTATGTCTCCGCCTGCCCCACACGATAGCAAGGAAGAGGAACTGATTGTTCCATCTGCCCCACTGCCTGTCACCACTGACACCGGACCCCGGAGATCCACTCGTCCTAACCTAGGTAGACCCCACTTAGGTACAGGGAAACTACTCTTTAAAGGGGGGGAGGGAATTGTGTCTGTATGTGTTAAAAGTACCGTTTAAAAGTTGAAAATGAATGATAAGAAAGAATGATAACCGAAGATTCACCTGATTGACAATCTGTGATTGAAACCGGTCGTTGCCGGCACCGTTGTCCCCGTGGGGACTGTTTTCAAGTTTTGCGTAAGAGACTCCTTAGGGACAAGCCTGAGAACTTGCAGGGCAACCACGAACTTGTGGCTTGTAAATAATAATGTTTGTGACTTTCACCGTTGCCGCCTCCGGAGAGGCAGATTGGAGGAAGGGCCCGCAGTGGAGCAGGCTGGGGCCCAGCCACCACCGGAACCGGTGGCGATCCTCTGGGGGTTTCAGGGGTTTCCCATGGACGTGGGTCCCCTGAAAAGGACAGAACCCGCTCAGGTAACTTGTGCTGGACTGGGGTCAAGGGGTGCTGCCTGTTTGCTTTGGGGCAGCATCAGGGCCAGGTTACTTGGGTGAGAGAGAGCGGAAGCCAACACCGTTAGAAACGTTTAAGTAAGAGTACCTCCCGATGTGGGAAGATGTTATTATAATTGTAACTTGTTTTACCGTTTATCTTTTCCAGTTTGTGAAAATAAAACCGGTGATGGATGGGCAGCCCGCGGACGGTCTGCATTTTACTAAGGGGGAATGTGGTGCCCTGGACAAGCCAGGGGCCACAGATAACAACACCTACATACCCCACACTCCCGGTCAGGCACACCGAAGTCAGACACAAACCCTTGTTGCCTTCCTCCAGGGGCTGATGTTCACACCAGGGGGGTGGGCCAGGCGGTTGGCCCCGCCCACCAAGGAGTTCACAGTCCTGGAGGCGGGAAAATCAGGCAGATCAGTTTTGAGTAGAGTTGAGAGAGGAGTAAAGTGGCAGTTAAGCAGCCTGAAGTTGGTCCGGGTGTGTGGCCCAGAAAGATCAGCAAGGTTGGCAGACGGTGGTGACCATCTGCAGGAGTGGCCTATTGGAGCTAGCCATAAGGACCGTGGACGGGCGGTGGCCCGGTGGTACCGGACCGGTATGCAAAGAGAAGCCAGCACCATCCGGCAGGGGCTTACAGACCCTGGCAAGGCTAGGAGTCGCCGTGAATTTGCCAAATCCGTTAGCGAAGGGAACCTCCTGGGTTTCCCAGCAGCCAAGTCCCGACAGAAGGCAACCGTCCAACCGAGAGAGGGAAACACAGTCACCGCCAAGGCTAAAGTTCCCAGGGCCAGAGCCTGCGGGCAAAAGGGGCTCCTTCAGCAATCTTCAAGCTGGGGAGCGGGTTACTGGTGGGAACCCATTGGAACCGTTACACTACATAGGTGCAGGGAAAGGCAGTCACCATCAACCTGCCGGGAGAAACAACACCGCAGCCGTCTGTGGGACCCGTCCATCCAGCCGAGTGTTTTACCGAGAACTGTGTCCTCATCATTGGCTGAGTGAGTACCACCGTGCCGTGCGGCACAGCGCTGCCCCCGCGACCCTGCACCTCGCCAGGCCCCGTAACCCGCCTGCCATCCATCCCTACCCCATCACCGGGCCCCAGGACAACCAACCCCCTACCCACGGAGGGGAGAACTAACATCAAAGCTCCTCCCTGTCACCGCTCCCGGGATCCCCGTCCAGAGCAGCGGTGGTGTCACCAACTTCACCACAACCGTGGGTGGCGTCAAGGACAATAACCAAATCCCCACAATCCAATCCCCACCCTTTTCACTCACGGGCGAGGAGCGCCGCTCGAGTCCCCGGGATCCGGCCCACCGCTCGAGCAACCACCGAGCAGCAGCAGCTGCAGCAGCCACGGCCGGACCTGAGCAGTGGGAGAGCGCAGCGTCCCCTCCTCCGCCCGCGACATTCGCTACGGCAGCAATCACAAGATATCGCACCTGCGACGGGGGCGGGGACTATTGTTACCGATGTCGCAGCGTGCAAAGCCCGCCTTAGACTAAAATCCAGGGGCATCGCTATAGAGAGTGTAGAAATTGCCCCTATGCCAAGACAAGGCTCCAGTATTATAAAGGGTACGTGGAGACCCCTGTTAAAGATTTTTAATCTAGTTTGAAAGAAAACATTACCTAAAATACAGTTTATCAAAAGTGTTGTGCGCCATAGATACGCAAATATGCATAGTCAAGCACCTTTATATCATGAGTCAATGTCTTTTTATGAATAGCAGCACATGGACACAATAGATTGAGAATTTTATCCTCTTTGTGTCTAATATTCCATTTATCGCATATACCCTGGGTCACCATACCTTGCAGGGATAATAATTGGCAGAATCCATAAATATCTTTTTCTACATCAAGCTATTTTGAGACAAGAGGAAGCATGACTACAATCGCTCTCATCCCTCCCATCGCTCTCATTCATAGCAGATGAGACCTGTTCTCAGGAGAGAGATGAGTCAGATGCCCTTGCTTTTTCTGTCTCCAAATCTCTGCATACGCTCAGAGTCTATATTCATTGTGATGACGTAAAACAGAGCAGTACAAATGAGAGGGCTGCAGAAGTCGCTGTCTTGGGAGAGGTGTTGACATTTGCAGTTTAGTTGAAAAGTTGGCTATAAAGCTTAGAGCATCGATGCTCAGCCTTTTCTGGTGTTCGGGTTACATTACCAAATAGAACCAATAAAGGTAAAAATCAGCCCTAAAGCGGCTGCGGGAGCGTACAGCCTGCCGGTGACTCCCCTTTGTGCTGGATTCTAGTTCCCATAGACTTATATGGGGATTGGCATCTGGCCAGATACCAGGGATCAGTCCGCTGCCAATCCCGGGTATCTGCGAGTTCACCCATCACTAGTGAAAACGCATTGAAAAATGCCAAAAGAATTGATATGGTCACCACAAAGATGCAGCCAAAAAAAGCTGCAACGTGCACACAGCAAAAATGAAATCTCATAGACTTTGCTGGGGAAGGAAATGGATGCAGTTTGTTTACCCAAACACGTGGCAAAAAACGCAGCGTGCGCATGGGGCCTGAGAGCCTCCTTCTGGCTCTCATAGAGTTATATTGAGAGCTTGTCATGTAACTTCTGACTTCCAGCCAGTCAGAAGTTACAATCACAAGATGGCGCCATAGGACCGAAGCATCGCCGAAAAAGCATGAAAATGCAGGAGGGTCAGTATAAGGCAAGGGGTAGATATAAAGCAGCTTCTGAATAGTTTTTGTCTTGTCAGACCTGTAAAAATCCTGTAGTTTTGTAAGATTCTGTTATTCAGGGGAATGCAAGTTTGCGTCCTTTAAATTCGGAAATATCTGCTAGCATCACTTATTTTGCTACTATTAAGTGAAGCAATGTAATGAAATGGAAATGATTTCCTTCTGAATAAGTGTCTATGGGAGCATTTCTCTGAAATTGCCATTACTTAGGAAACACAGGAAATTATGAACATTGTCCATTTAGCCAGTTGCAGCAAAATTAATGGTGTAATGAAAATGCATAAAAAAATGTTGAAATGATTTTCTAACCCTGAAAATATGGTTCATTAAATAACCACTCTGGCATTTTTTTTAAAATGTCATCACCAGAGTGGTATCACTAATGTATTGTCCTATTCTATTCTTCCCAGCGCCGCTTCCTGTCTTTTCCGCAATCTTGTGACCGTGTGACGCCCTGGGCAAGCCAGGGGTCACAGGTCATGACACCACCACACACCCCACATTCCCTGCAGGAACACCAAGGTCAAAACACAAAATCCTTGTTACCTTCCTCCAGGGGCTGATGTCCACACCAGGGGGTGGGCCAGGCGGTTGGCACCGCCCACCGAGGAGTTCACAGTCCTGAAGGTGGGAAAACCAGGAGATGAAGTTTAGAGTTTGAAGTGAGAGGGAGGTGGTAGAGGAGCTAGAGAGAGAGGAGTTTGAAGTGAGGGAGAAGGTGACAGCAACAGAACCTGAAGTTGGTCCGGGTGTGTGCCCCGGGCTGAGACAGCAAGGTTGGCAGACAGCGGTGACCGTCTGCAGGAGAGGCTGATCGGAGGTTGCCGAAAGGACCGTGGACGGGTGGTGGCCCGGCGGTACCGGAGCGGTATACGAAGAGAAGCCAGCAACATTGGCAGGGGCCTTTCGGATCCCGGCAAGGCTAGGAGTCGCTGTGAATTTGCCAAATCCGTCAGTGAAGGGGACCTCCTGGGTCTCCCAACAGCCAAAGTCCCGATTGAAGGCAACCGTCCAACCATATTAGAGAGACAGCGCCACCGCCAAGGCACCAGTTTCTCAGGGCCAGCGCCTGCGGGCAAAAGAGGGGCTCCTCCGGCTCATATCCAAGCTGGGGAGCGGGTTACCGGTGGGAATCCATCGCTACCAACAGCCGTATTTAGGTGCAGGAAAGAGACAGTCACCGCTACCTTGCAGGGAACATCAACACCGCAGCCGTCCGAGGGAGCCGTCCAACCAGCCGCTTGTTTACCGTGAACTGTGTCATCATCCTTGGGCTGAGTGAGTACCTCCGTGCCGTGCGGCACAGCGCTGCCCCTGCGCCCCTGCACTTCACCAGGCCCCGCACCAGGCCTGCCATCCTTCATCCGTCACCCCATCACTGGGCCCCGGGACAACCAACCCCTACCCACGGAGGGGAGAACTAACAACTCTGCTGCTCCCTGTCACCGCTCCCGGGATCCCCATACAGAGCAGCGGTGGTGTCCACACAATCACCACAACCGTGGGTGGCGTCACGGACAACAAATCCCCAAAACCAATCCCCTTTTCACTCACGGGCAAGGAGCGCCGCTCCAGTCCCCGGGATCCGGCCCATCGCTCGAGCCACCGAGCAGCAGCAGGCCGCAGCAGCAGCGGCAGCCGGACCCAAGCAGTGGGAGAGCGCGGCGACTAACTGACCAGAAGTCACAGCTAATGGTCATAATCTCTAAATGCAAGTTCCCATAGACTGGAATAGAATGCAAGTTTCTCATAGACTTCCCTTGACAAGTGACCTCCTGTCCACCCAGCAAACACTGGAGTGATCCAGCAGGGCACAACTAGCAGAAGACGATCAGAGTGGGGCCAAGAACAGAAGAAGACGGCAGCTGGTGAGTATATTACTAGGGGCAAGGCACATGCAATAGTTATGCCATTCGACTGTACTGAGTATCATAATATGGGGGGACCCTATGCCAAATATCTTATTTATTTATTTTTACTGTACGATATAGACCCGCAGACAGCGCCTGTGATTGGTTGCAGGCAGACGCTTTCACACAGGCTATGGGCGTGTCTGACTGCAACCAATCACAGACGCCATGACGGCTGGTGGGCGAGGAAAGCAGTGCATATGGTAATGAGCAGCCCTGGAAGTGAATGGGCGGCAGCAGGAGCAACTAAAGCCACGCCGGAGCCTCGGTAAGCATGAACGTTTGCTTCATTCTTATTTTCTTTATTTTTCCTTTATTTTTTTATTTCCTGAGTTGCCAGATCCGGATCAACACCTGGGATCACGGGCCCAGAGCTCGGGTAAGTTTGAAACTTCGCAGATCTGGACTTTTTCAGTCTGGGTCCGCCCATCACTAGTATTGATATCAAGTTCATCCGGGACCTTATGAAGATGCTGTACAATGCTTCAGCAAAAGGCCCCATTCCCGTCATTATTCATGGTGCGAGATAGATGGTCAAGTCCTCGACTATCTACCTTGCAATGTGTGATGTTGTAGACGGTCTCCCTTCTTTGGCGGGCCACATGGGGTATGGGTGCCGTATAGGGATATGTTCCCAAGGCCACAGTAAGACTACTGCTGTGCGCCTGCTCTTCTTGACTTGCCCCTGATGGTGGTTCTGCAGATGCTCCTGTCTACTCCTCCTGTCCTCCCACTTTGAACTGGGAAGGTTTGTCCCACTCTCGTATGTTGGTAGTGATCCTGTAAAAATTATGTGTGTATAAATTTGTTATTCTTAATTTTCACAATAATAAAACAAAAGCATCTTGCCACTACATGAACCCTTACGGCCGTAGCTCCATGATGGGTGCCAGAAAATTGAGCGGCTCTCTATACTGATATGGTCACTTCTTTGGGGCATCATCTCCACTCTCCCTAAGGCCTCCGACACACATCCGTGCCACCGGTACGTGTTTGCCATTTTTTGCACGTACCGGCGGCACGGAGACACGTTCAGCAATGCTACCCTATTGTAGCAGGCACACACACGTAAAACCACACGGAACGTGTGTCCGTGTGCGTTTGTACGTGTGTGCGTTTCTACACGCTGACATGTCCACGTTTTCTCCGGCAGCACGGGTGTCACACGGCCCGCACCCGTACCACACGAATGTAGTATGGATGCGGTCCCGTGTGACACAAACCGGAGAAAACACACGTGTCAGTGAAAAAAAACCAAAACATTTACTCACCTTCTTCAGCCCTCCTGTCTCTGCCGCTGCTGCCACTTGCTGCCGACCGCCGCTCATTATGCTCATTTAATATTCACTTCACTGCGGCCCGCAGCAGCAGCAGTGGGAAGACGGCAGGGCTGGAGACAAAAGATCAGCACCACGGACAGCAGCGCGGACCACGTGAGTATGCAAATTACCGGTTCTACGTGTGCTATCGCGGATAGCACACGTAGAACACACGTGGACCGCACATACCCGAGACACGTACTTACCACATGCAACACGCAGGGTAAATACGTGTCTCGCGGCACGTGCGTGTTTTTAACGGAAGTGTGTTTCAGGCCTAACTGATGGTGCTTCCCACTTAATTGGTAACGACAGCTGCGCCATTTTTGGGTAACATTACTCACTGCTTTTGGAAGAAAGGGTATACTCTTTGAGAATCAAATTGAAAAGGAAATGTAACAAAACATTGGAACAGAAATGTGATAATTGCAGATACTTAATATTTCCGCTAATTAATGACCTTTTTTAAGAGATAGAAAGATGTAAAGTTACTTCTGTTGCCGAATACACACTGTACAAGCATTGTGCCACTGCAATATAATTGAGGGAGACGCCTTAAAATATTCATATTTCCTCATATGACAAATACAGCAGCCATACGCTGTTCGTGTTTTGTGATGTACCTTTTGAACATTTTTGACAATTTTTTTAAAGTGAAAAAGCATTTACAGCCAAAACCAAACAAGGAGTCGCATAATAAGGGCATCTACGTTTGGCAAGTTGGGCGGCTTTGGATCGGAATCATATATGTGGTTTGTATGTATTATGTTGAATGATGATAGGTTTGGTGGTAGTGCCGCACATAATATTTACATTAACATTTGTAAAGGTGGCCGATAAGTACATAGCAGCATCAGAATACAGGTGTGTGCACAAAAAGGTTGTAAATAGTAAAACACTTACTTAGTCCAACTTGGACTTCACGTTTGCTCTTATCACAACAAGGAAACCAGGGCTGTATTTGGCCTTCATGCTGCCTTAGGCACTTTAAGTGGTTGCGCCCTTTACTGACAACAACTCAAACTATGAGTATGTGCACACAAACACAACATCAATGTAAGGCGGATATACTCTGTAGCACACTTCACTTGAAAAAGTGCTAACCGCTAAAAGAATGTGCACTTGCTGCACATATTTTCAATTTTTTTAGCTTCTTTTAGCAGCTTCAGGTTTTCAAAGACACTAAGTGGTTAAAATAGGTAAATGAACCATTTGTCAGGCTGCTACTGCCAGGAAATTGCTGACTAGTACTTACTACAATTTCCATTAAATAAAAACTGCAGCCAAAAGATGTTAGAAAAGAAAAAAAGATTCTAGCGTTTCCAAACCTGTCCTTCGCCTGAAAAACTCAAAAGATATGCAGATATCTTAAAGCTGTGGTGTGCACATACCCTAACAGTTTACATACCCTTTAGATAGTAGTTAAGATGCTCATACACAGACTACAGTTGGTTGAACTCATAAATAGACAGGTTCGGCTGACAGTCTGATTGTCAGGGAGATGAGGACCCAGCATGTCCAATTTCGGATTGTGGATCCTTTTTTCTCTAAGATATGAGCACACCACCAGAGATGTCTGGTAGGGTCTGTCACATAGAGAACACAAAAGAACTCAATAAAGTGAGCGCTCCTGTGTATGGAAGGGTCAGGTGAGATATCAACTAGCCGAATGATGGGACTGCTGTTTATAGTGTATGGGGGCTTTAGTCACTGAGACAGCTATATTTTATATTTTGCACACTGACACTAAAATGAGCTACTATCAAGTCTAATAAATTAAATATTGCTACATAACCAGAACCAACCTCAAATCATGACTACATCACCAGAACCAACCTCAAATCATTACGACTGTTGGGGGAGACCTCTAGGGGGTCTCTCTCAGTGTCTCGGAGGAGGATTCCAAATCAGAACTGCGCAGATGAATCAGGAGAAATGACCACACAGAGACATGTCTCTATCCGGGAGAAGCTCAATGCTCTTCTGATCCTTGTATTCAAAACATAGTATATATACAGCTTACTCAATACATCCACGTTATCTATTAACCAACCAGCTAGCCAGGCATAGTTCATTCCTTGTTGAACAGTCTTAGCAACATTCGTTAGCAAAACATTCAAGTGTGTTTACACATAGAAGAGAGTCTATGAATAGAACAATGTCAGTTACTTATTTGAAACTAGAGATGAATATCTCTTCTATTCATGAATGTCAGTTACTTATTTGAAACTACAGATAAGGATTCTTCTATGAATAGAAGAATGCTAGTTACCTATCTGAAACCACAGATAAGCATCTCTTCAATTCATGAATGTTTGTTACTTATTCATGAACTAAAACTTATTCTATTTAGCCCTAAGCATAATTTGATTTGGTTATATATTCCGTTAATATTTGAATTAGTTATATATGGAGAAGCAATACATAAAGCCTTCAAAGGACAGATTATCTTATTATTATTATACTGGATAAACGATTCATAGCCTAGGCCTTCACACTACATCACCAGAACCAAATTCAAATCATGTCTACATCACCAGTACCAAGCTGAAATCACGATTACATCACCAGAACCACTATCTGTACACGACAACATTACCAAAACCAATCTCAAGTCATTACTACATCACCAGAACCACCATTGGTATATGATTACATCACCAGAACCAACGTGAATTCAAGATTACATCACCACCAAACTGCAGAGCATACAGGAATCACAGTACTGATGAGGTGCAGGCAGTAGCACTATTAAACATTTAAAAAATGCCTTAACCTTTGGGAGATATCTTCTATGTTTTAGGTCCATTAATTCTGAGCACATTGGTGTGGGTCTGGTTCCTGAGACTCCCCCATAGAACTCAAAAGACCTCTTAGGAGTGAACGACTTAGGAGACAGGACTATGACTTTCACCTGCATCTGCTCTGCGTGCGCTCTAAAAGAGCTTTTCAGCTGTGGTTGGGGTTTTCAGGAACAGATTCCTCACAAATCTGCTCAGAATCATTGGGCATAAAACATAAACGTTATCCCAAAAGCTTAGTTACTCTTTGAGGTGCATTTACAATGCTGCTAATAATCAGAAAAAAATATTCGTCTATCTAAACAGGGAGTCAAATCACCTGGAAAATCTCACTGATCAGGACTACCTCATTGACTAACATTGGTGCGAGTGCAATCCGGCTTTTTTATCGCATTGCACTCAGCACATTTATACGCAGATGTGAGTAAACCCTCAAGCTCATCAGAATGACAGGTTCTCAGTTAACTCATTCTGCAGTCAGCAATAAGGAATTCACAGAAATCCAAATGGTGCAAGATTTTGTGATGAAACCCTATTGCAAAAATAATTTTTAACCAAAACTACAATCATTAAAAAAAAAATATGTTCCAGAGGTCTTCATATTTTTTAGTGCTACTGCTGATTAAAATGATTCTGTCATCTCCAGAAAAGCGAGATACCTGCAGATATAGAGGTTATCTGCAGGAAAATAGCATTACACCATTCCTGCCTGCCATACTGGAGCAACAGGAGAGAAAAATGAACTTATATGTTCCATTCAGCTGCTCACTTCCAGTTATCAGGGTGGATCCCAGGAGCTGTTGTTCCCCGCTCACCATACAGTGAGCACTCTATCACTCCCCTGCACATTCATTGACTGCTCTACATTGTGTAAGCCTGGAAATGATTACAGCGTGCTCACAGTGTAAAGAGCAGTGACTGTAAGTGTATGTGCGCACGTGTGCGTATTACATGCAGTTACGCTGCGTTCTGCACCGCAGCGTAACTGCATGCGTCCTGCGTCCCCTGCACAATCTATGGAGATTGTGCAGGGGCCGTGCGCACGTGGCATGCGTTCTAAGAAGTGACATGTCACTTCTTTCGTGCGTTCTACATGCTGTCTGTAGGGATAGGCAGCATGCAGAGCGCACGAATCTGCCGGCACCATGCGCTTCAGAACGCAGCTTTTCAGCTGCGCTCTGAAGCGCACATTTTCGGTGCGGTGCAGAGCGCACACGTGCGCACATAGCCTAACAACTAGAGATGTAGAGATGAGCAGATAGAAGTTCGGTTCGGCAGGTGTAGCCAGACTTTAGATAAAGTTTGGTTTGGGTCCTAGACTTGACCTGAACTCCAATGGAAGTGACTAATTGGACAGTTCAGGTCTCTGCCCACATACAGCCAGCCATAAACAGATCATTTCCAGGGGTGAGTGGGCAGGGTTTTTCCATTTTTTTGGTGTACACTACATCCGATCATGCTGTTGTTACCCCTAGTGCAAGCTGATGAAACACTGGAAGCAGCTCACACAGAGCTGAGCACTGAGCACACCCAAGCACAGCGCTGCTTGTGCGGGTGGTTACCATACGTAAAGCTCCCGAGCTCCTATGTTGAACTCTGTTTATTTTTAAAGTTTGTGTTTGGTACGAACACCGAACCTCGGGTTTTCTCATCTCTTGTAACAACTCCTTGAAAATGGCTGCAGGGAGAATATAACTTAATTTTCTCTCTGTAGTTGCTGCTCTAAGGCTATGTGCCCACAAGACAATGTACCTGCAGATTTTGCCGCGGAAAACCTGCGGATTTATCTGGATTTTCTAGATAAATCTGCAGGTTTTAGCAAGTACAGACACTCCCCATGTTATCCTATGGGACATGGGGAGTGTGTGTCCATGCTGCGGTATGTGCGGCTGCAGAATATGCTGCGGATGTCCCGCAGCCGCACGTAATTGCATGTAAATTATTCCTGCGGAAATATCTGCAGATGTCCCGCCTCTCCACTATGGAGATAGAGGCCGGGACTTCCGCAGGTAAGTCGCACGAATGTCCGCAGGTTTACCGTAGATATTTCCCTGGAATCCCGCAGCAATGGATAGCTTCGGATTCCGGGGAACTGCTGCGGGAAACATGCTGCCGTACCTGCGGATATATCCGCGGGTACATTGTCCCGTGGGCACATAGCTTAAGGGTTCGTTTATACAGATTGTTCAGCGGCACAATATGACTACCGATCAGTAAACCTTTACACAGGCAGACAAACCTAAACAATGAATGAATGATCTATACTTGATCTCGGCAGTTTTAGTCCTGTTTACACAAGATGATGCACTGCTGAAAACGATGAACGATGATCATTTTTGCTGCATAAAAGATCATTTCATCCAATGACCGAGCGTTTTGCCTGTTTACAAGGCAAGAAGATTGTGGAGCAAATGATTTTAGCAATGCTTGTTCACAATAATCTTGCAATGTAAAATGCCGTACAAGGCAGGAAGGTATAAAATATACGCTATTTACCCGCAGATTGCCCCCTATAGCTGCAGAAAAATAACATTTCTAGAACTGTCATTAGACAGTATGAAAAAAGGCAACTATGCAATTAACTTGCATTTTTTATCTACTGTCATGCTGCTGCTGTGAGAGATTCCAAGGGCACTGACCACAATAGTTTGGCCAAGTATGCACAAAAGTTCCATTCCAGTCTGAGGAGTTAACTCTTAAGGTCCCAGCCAGCTCTTTCCAGACTATTAATTTCTACATGCATTTAGCTGTTGTCACGCTCCCCGGGTCCCCTGCCCTGCTCCCCGGCTCACCTGCCACGCTCCTCGGCTCCCCTGCCTCGCTCCCCGGTTCTTCGGTCCGGTCTCCGCCGCTCCCCGCTCTCCAGCCTCCATTGCCTGCGCTTCCCAGGCGTCCTGGTCCCCGCTCCCGGCGCCCGTCGGCTTCTCAGCCCCAGCCCGGCTCTGCTGCTTCCTCCTCACAGCTTCCTGCTCTGGCTTCTGGCACCCGGGCCGCGCGCATGCGCATTAGGGCGCGCGCGCGGTCATTGACCCTTTCTTAAAGGGCCAGCGTCCACTGACAGGAAATGATGCACACAGGTACAGGGTATAAAGGGGTTTAGTGTCCAAGTGGGCGGGGCCTGTTCTTCATGTTTCCCAAGCTAGGAGTCAGGTCTCCTTGTGTTCCTGTGAGATACTCACCTCTCTCTCTTCTAGAGCCGATCCTGCCTTGCCATCCGGTCCTGCCGAATCCCGCACCCCGAACGCTGCCTATCTGCCATCCTGACAGTCCGTACCATCTCTGATCCCTGTGGTGACCCGTCATCTCGCTCCAACGGTTCCGGACTCCGCCTGACATCATCTCGGCTTCCGAACCTGAGCTCCGTCACCCGGACTACCATCAGTGACTCCGTGGTCCCAGGGACTTCTCCATTATACTCTTGTGCACGGACTCTCCTGCTACCTGTAGTGCTCCAGCTACCGGACCCCTTACCATCATCAAGGAGTTCGGCCCAGTGGATCCACCTCCTGGGTCTGCCCGTCCACCTGGCCCTAACAGCTGTTCACTTCCCTCCCTTTCTGCTCCTGACTTTTTATCAGCCCTGTAAAATTACCAGCTCCCCACTAGTTTCTAGAGCAGTTCTGCTAATCATAGCTCTCACTTTCCTGAGCTGTGTGCTTGTTCAAATGCACTGTTATCACTATATGTAAATATAATGATAATACTGTATACTTCAACCAGAACAATCATTGACAAACTGTTAATGTCTTCCAGAAGCAGAAATTCAGCAGGACCAAGCTACTCAACCAGAACTGTCCCTCAAGGACGAGTGACTTCCCACCTACAAACAAGAAAATGACAGCACTGTGCTGCTACTACTGAAGATACAAGATGAGAATACCCATTCAAAAAGGACCTTTAATCAATATAAGGGCTAGGACACAAAATCGCATTCTACTCGGATCCATGTTACTTTATCAAGCCGTTCCCACATGCGATTAGTTTCTCAGCTCTAATTGGACAGAGAAAACAGTCTCTGCATGCTGCGGGTGGAATTCGATCCATTTTCACTCGCACCCATAAAAGTCTATGAGTGCTACGGTAGTGAAACATCGCATTGTACTTGGATGACACCGGATTGCAGTGTGATAATCGCATCAGCTGGCAATGGAGGAGATATGGAGATTAGTACTTCCCTCTCCTCTGCAGTGCCCGCCTTCTCCTCCGTTGCTGTAATCCGATACTTGGCTTACACTCGCAGCACAGTGAGAGCCGAGAGTCGCATGTGATGCACTCGCATCGGATGCCATACGTTCTTCTGGCCCTAGCCTTAGGGGCACTTTGCACACTACGACATCGCAAGCCGATGCTGTGATGCCGTGCGCGATAGTCCCCGCCCCCGTCACAGTTGCGATATCATGGTGATAGCTGCCGTAGCGAACATTATCGCTACGGCAGCTTCACATGCAATCCCCCGCCCTGCGACGTCGCTCTGGCCGGCGAACCGCCTCCTTATTAAGGGGGCGGGTCGTGCGGTGTCATAGCGACGTCACACGGCAGGCGGCCAATAGAAGCGGAGGGGCGGAGATGAGCGGGACGTAAACATCCCGCCCACCTCCTTCCTTCCGCATAGCCAGCGTGAGCAGGTAGGAGATGTTCCTTGCTCCTGCGGCTGCACACACACAGCGATATGTGCTGCCGCAGAAACGAGGAACAACATCGTAACATCGGTATTTCCCAATTAATGGAAATGACCGATGCTACACCAATGATACGATTACGCCGCTTTTGCGCTCGTTAATCGTATCATAGAGGATTTACACACTACGATGTCGAGACCGACGCCGGATGTGCGTCACTTTCGATTTGACCCAACCGACATCGCAGGCGATGTCGTAGTGTGCAAAGGGCCCCTTAGGCTACTTTCACACATCCGGTTTGAGCACTGCGGCTCAATCCGGCTGTGAAACCTATGCAACGGATGCGGCGAAAACACCGCATCCTTTGCATAAGTTTTGACATGCGGCCGGTCCGGTTTTTTCCGGTTGCGGCACGCTACTGAGCATGCGCAGTGGAAGAAACCGTATGCGGCGGCCGGATGCGTTTTTTCCGCATCCGGCGTCCATAGGCATTCATTGAAAATGCGCCGCAGTGGCCGGATGCGGCGCGATGCATTTTTTTTTGCCGGAGCAAAAAACGTTGCAGGCAACGTTCCATCCGGCCGCGGCATCGGCTAAATCTGCCGCATGCGGCAAAAACCGGACCGAACGCAAGCCCATGCGGCACAATACGGCACTAATGTAAGTCTATGCAAAAAAAACCGCAACCGGCGGCAAAAAAAACGGTTGCGGTTTTTCTGCAGAGTGCCGTGTTGTGCCGCAGAGCAAAAACCGGATGTGTGAAAGTAGCCTTAAGGCTACTTTACACACTGCGATATCGGTCCCGATATCGCTAGTGTGGGTACCCGCCCCCATCTGTTGCGCGACACGGGCAAATCGCTGCCCGTGCCGCACAACATCGCCCAGAGCCATCACACATACTTACCTGTCCGGCGACGTCGCTGTGACCGGCGAACCGCCTCCTTTCTAAGGGGGCGATCCGTGCGGCATCACAGCGACGTCACTGAAGCGTCACTGAACCGCCGCCCAATAGCAGCGGAGGGGCGGAGATGAGCGGGACGTAACATCCCGCCCACCTCCTTCCTTCCTCATAGCGGCCGGGAGGCAGGTAAGGAGAGCTTCCTCGTTCCTGCGGCGTCACACGCAGCGATGTGTGCTGCCGCAGGAACGAGGAACAACTTCGTTACTGCTGCAGTAATGATTTTTAAGAATGGACCCCCATGTCGCCGATTAGCGATTTTGCACGTTTTTGCAACGATGCAAAATCGCTTATCGGTGTCACACGCAACGGCATCGCTAATGCGGCCGGATGTGCGTCACAAATTCCGTGACCCCAACGACTCCGCATTAGCGATGTCGCAGCGTGTAAAGCCCGCTTTAGTGTTGTAAACTGAGCATTCCTGCACATAGTGGTAAGAATGTACATTACAACACTTTTACATTTTTAATCCTCCACTCCATTGTGGAGCTCTGGTCGCCTTTGGGTGTCTGATGCTATGGAGCTCTGTGGGCATCCACTTTAATCCATGGTGAGGCAGTCTAATCATAACAGTACAGAGTCATAGGTAAGCTAATGTAGATGCCCATATGTCTGTTCGAAATTAAATATCCATAGAAGTTAGACCTGTACAGAAGTGGTCACCGATCCTTAAATGCTAAAGTGACCCAGATAAAATTAGTAAACCCATTAACATTCTTGACTGGCGCCATTCCAGTGATATAAGCACTATCTCAGCAGCCGTTGGTGATCTCAGGCTCGGACTGGCCCACAGGAGAACAGGTGAATCCGCCGGTGGGCTTCTGTGCAGGAGTGGGCCCCCTACACTTTATTCACTATATACAGATACAAGTAACATGTCATAGTTTATTAAATAAATGATCTGTTATATTAATAAATAGAAGCATAAGTACATTTGTTAATGAGGATAATGTAATGTTTCCATGTTACTGAAAGGGGGGCCCCAGGGTCAATTATACTGCTGGGTCCTTGGAAATAAGCTGCAGTGCTCATGTTCCGGATGCGTACCGCCCCAGCAGCGGTCGGACCGCTTGGATCCGGGGGTGCTACTCGTGGCTCGAGGGTCTCCAGACCCAGGGGCTCGGGGTCACTCCGAAACGTAATGTGGAGTTATTTACAAGGGAGTTAGATAGTTTGTGACGCCACCCGTGGTGTGCGGTAATAGGGAGTACGGAGTACAGCCACTGCCGTTGGGAGTAGCCAGGGTGATGGAGTGGGGCAGCCAGATGACGTTACCCTCCACGGGTAGGAAAAGGCCCCGGGACCCCGAATGGTGGGATGGATTGCAGGGGGAGCGCAGGGTCGCTGGTAGCAGGGGTTAATCAGGTACTCATTTAGAAGGAAAGCAGACGCTGACAACGCGGTAAACCAAGTCTCTGGGTTCCGCTGCCCTCTTGGGGAGCTCGTCCGGGTTCCGTCCCCTGCAGCACTGCCTGGTGGTCTGTAACCTGCCTCTGTGCACAGAATTGGAAAGTGTTCAGGTGGCCCGCAAGCTTGGAGCTGTCCGGGCCCCGCTCCCTACTATGGGTAGCAGAGGAGCTTGCTCTAAGGAGCTCACGCTTGGGATTTCAGTGGGCTGCTTTGCTTGGAAAGCCCTATCCCCCTCGTTGCGCTAGTGCCCCCGATCTCTGAGCTTCGTGGGAACAGTCCATAAAGGCCCTGTCCTCCGCAGGTTAATTGCCGGGTTGCTTGAAGCTTCTCCCTGACCTGGGGTCCATTACTCCGACGTGCTTTCGGCCCCAGACCGGATATTGAATTGCAGCTGCCGACCGTCCTCCTTGACTAAGCCAGCACCCAGTCCCAATCTTCGGCGACTGGGTCTCCGACTCCTCTGGGTCCAGACCACTGTCTGCAACCCAATCTACGTTTTCCTCTGGGATCTCCAACTCCCAGCTTCCTCGAGCTCCTCACTGCTCGAGGGCTACCACTCAACTGCTCTCCTTGCTTCCCTGGAGCCGACTGACTAGTCACCTCTCATCTCCCTACCTGATCCCTAGGTGGGAGGCCCTATTCCAGTTTAGCAGCCCACTGGTGTGCCTGACAGGGTGTGGTGTGAGGTGTGATTAGGATTTTTACATGCTGGTGGAGGCTGTACTGCAAGTTGGGAAGCCAGATCCATGGGGGTTGAGTCCTGCACTGGGGGATAAAGAGCGTGCAGTACCCTGTGACGACCTGACTAGACCAGGGGCGTCACACTCACATGGCATAATGTCACTTTACTGCCAGGTGGGAGATCGCAGACATTGCTGGAACGGCACTGAACTGGCAAGAAGGCGTTATTTATTGTATTTTCGGCACTTTAGCATTTAGGCAGTGGACAACCCTGTTAACATCAGCACAAAAACTGTACATGGAAGCTTCATGGCATGTATTTCCATAGATAATCATCTGCACACAAGACTTACGTCAACAAGCCACATGTAGAGGTGTAAATCATTCTGGGTTTGATGGATGCCTGGAGAATGTCACTTGTCTGACTACATTGTGACAACAGTAAGGTTTGATAGGTTCAGGAGCTCGTCTAGGCCAATTAATTCCCATGAAGGGAAAATCTTAACTTTTCAGAGTACTAAGACGTTTTGGACTGTTGTATCTCCAACTTTGTGGGAACAGTTTGGGGAAGGCCCTTTTCTGTTCCCAAAAGATTTGGTTGGGTAAGTTTGGTGTGGAAGAAATTGACTGGCAGCTCAAAAGCCCTGACCTAAACCCCATCCAAGACCTTTGGTAACAACTACATGGAGATTATGAGCCCGGCCTTCTCATCCAACATGATTGTCTGATCTTTTCTGGATGAATGTGAAGAAATTCCCACAGACACCTCTAAAATGATGTAGAAAGCCTTAGAAGAGTGGAAGCTCCTGTAGGTGATGTGGCTGCAGCCAAAAGATGGAGGCTGGGGCAGCGGTGACTGGAGAGGGGGACTACTATCTGGCTTTAGGCTACAGAAAATGTTTGGCTTCCACTTTAGCATTAGAAAACCCTTGAAGTATGTTTCATGTCAGCTTTCATGTTGCTTGCACTATCTTTATCATGTTACAGCTCCCATGCAATAAATGAGGAAAACAACAAGAAGATAAAGTGCTTGTTTCTGAGACTTGCATCTGGTGTCTTGTCATAAGCAACAGGTTCGTAATAAGCCCCCAACACCCCACATTAATCAGCACAGGCGCCCACAGCTGCAATAAGCCATCTGAAATCTCTTATTGCTGGATATGTGCGTAAAAAAAAACAGTGTTTCTCCCATCAGGGGTTAATCAGATCTGTAACATACACCCTACAGCACATATTATGCAGTGATGTGGATTTGCTCCACGCAGCAGCCAAATATAAATATTTCATATACTGTAGTCTAGAGCAGGTATATGTGTAAATAGTGCACTGTGGCTTTAATCCAGCCTTATATATTCTATTCTTTCGATGTCATGTCAATCCCATGGCAGGCAGAGGGTAAGGTAAGAGTTAACTCTGCCTGCTTCTCACTCCCCTGAGCTCTGTGCACACTGAGTGACGTCATGAGGATCACGTGATCTTCCCTATTAAGCACTGGGAGCTGTTCTGGTGCTGAAACACATATCTCCATCCTGGGAGGGAGGATGATCTGAGCTGCCCTCTGCCTGAAGCACACAGGTAGGCAGCTGCTGGGGGCTGTGCACTGGGTGGGGAGGCTGTGCACTGGGTGAGGAGGCTGTGCACTGGGTGGGGAGGCTGTGCACTGGGTGGGGAGGCTGTGCACTGGGTGAGGAGGCTGTGCACTGGGTGGGGAGGCTGTGCACTGGGTGGGGAGGCTGTGCACTGGGTGAGGAGGCTGTGCACTGGGTGAGGAGGCTGTGCACTGGGTGGGGAGGCTGTGCACTGAGTGGGGAGGCTGTGCACTGGGTGGGGAGGCTGTGCACTGGGTGGGGAGGCTGTGCACTGGGTGGGGAGGCTGTGCACTGGGTGGGAAGGCTGTGCACTGGGTGGGGAGGCTGTGCACTGGGTGGGGAGGCTGTGCACTGGGTGGGGAGGCTGTGCACTGGGTGGGGAGGCTGTGCACTGGGTGGGAAGGCTGTGCACTGGGTGGGGAGGCTGTGCACTGGGTGGGGAGGCTGTGCACTGGGTGGGGAGGCTGTGCACTGGGTGGGGAGGCTGTGCACTGGGTGGGAAGGCTGTGTACTGGGTGCAGACCCCCAGGGGCTTAGGGAACAAGTTCTGTGAATGCCCCTGCACTTTTCTAAGTCTTAGGTATGATAGCATGCTTACTATATGCACCTGGCGTCTCTAGGGGTAATCTCTGTATATCTGAATTTTGGAGATCAGTTATGTGTCCACATCCCTCTACGCGCTAACTTCGTTACGGTATGGCCAGTGTGGGAGGTGGCGGCACATTGCCTGTTGCTATGCTATACAAGTTAGTGAGCAGCAGATGTAGACAATAGGCAGATGCTGGCGCGGTGGGCGAGACTGTGATGTGTTACCTTACTGATATGGTTTGCGTCTGTCCCTATAGTAAAGCTGTGTGATGGTGCCGACCATCCCCGCTGCAATGACGTGTGACCATAAAGTACGGAGAATGAGTAAATTTCACACTATATGCTTCTTAGTGAGAGGAATATACATTTATATCCCTAATATATCGCTGCTGTGTACCCCAGAAACGCGTCAGTCTATTTCGCACCGTGAACATATGTTATTTCTTATAACGTCTTCTTAATAAAGAAGAGTAGAGCGGAGATGCCGTTTACCTCCTACATTTTCGGAGCAGATGCAGCCCTGTAATATCCAAGTGACAGAGATAAAGCTGCAGCTTCTTTAGGCAATCTTATTAGCGTTTAACTGTATCTATCCTGGAGGAGGAGGTAATGAGGTTTGGGATTATGGATGACGTCAGGCGTAAATATAGCCATATTACCCATCTGTGTGCGTATAAGGACAGCTGACTGCATACAGCACATCAATGGCAATCATCCATCATCCATAATGCAGTGACGCCTGTGTATAGGAATACACATATTGCTGTGGGTTGGTCCACAGCATCTGATTCATCCAATATATTTCTTAGGACGGACCATTGCCTCCCTCTATATTAGTATCACATTGTGTATATGTCGGAGTTTTATTTTGACAAATGAGGTGTCACTTCCGTATACATCTGAAATATTATAATAAATTATGTCTATGCAGGAGAAAGCAAATTTTACTATTTGGTGACTGATCGAATAAATAAAATGCAAAGGAATATAAAGTAAATAAATAAATAATAATAATAATAAATAAAGAGCAAAGGAATATAAAGTAAATAAAATAAATAATAATAAAATTAATAATAAATAAAGAGCAAATACATGTAAAGGAATATAAACTAGCAACTCTATTGGATGGAATACATAGGTCTACCAGATATAATGCCATAAGGTGCCTAGGTCTAGTTATATCTATGCAATATTACTAGTACATCATTATGGGTCAGATCTTACCCTAAATGCAAGCTTTGGTCTAATTTGTAACAATTAGACATAAACTCGAAGAGGTAGCAATGGAGGAAAGTGGAGTGACTGGTGCATCATTATGTTATCTACATCACTGTTGAGTGGGGCTTAATGATCATTCAGGTTGTGGGTGGTACTGACTTTTATTAGTAAATCAGATCCTTACGGGAAGAAAGCCAAGACTGGTCATGTCTCTGCCTTACATTTGTTTGTACCACTTTAAACCTTCACACATAAACCTAAAGCCAAGGTAAAAGTTATTTTGGGCAACCTGCCGTCTATAAATACAAATACATTAAGCGTTTCTATAAGTAGATTGTGTTTTCACAGTCAGAGATCAGAAATGCGAAGATGTCTGGAAGCAGTCGGCAGGCCAGCACTTTATTGAAGTATTGCTCCATCTCTCATTTGTGTTTTGCATTTCTAATGATATTAAAGTGCCCCTAATGACATGATGGAGTTAGGGTAATGATATATTTGATGTTCTGTAATGTGTGTATTCTCATTCAATCTTTGCTGCATATTCATCTCAATTTGTTTTGTAGGAATTATTGACCAACATGGCATCTCCAAGGAGCTACTATCTTGCAAGATGCTTCTCCCTGTGCTTTTTAATCATCGTTATGTCCTTTGCTGATGCTGCACCATTTCAGTACTATCAAGTGCCACAATCAGATCCAGAGTACAGAATGAAGAGTTTACAAAGGCTGCCAAGCCCAGATATGTTAAAGGCACTGGAGTACATTGAAAATCTCAGGAAGCAAGGAAGCAGAACTGAAAGCCTCCCTGACTATACCTCCTATCAAGGGGCACCATTTCCCTCTGAGCAGAAGGTTGTGCATGCCCTTTCACCAGACAGTGCCAAACCTCTTGTCAATGATGATGAGTCTGAGTGGATGAAAGCAATGTTGGAAGCCTTGATGCAAGCTGAAAAAGAGGTAAAGGTGGCCCCACAAGACAAAAGCAAATCATACACCAACTTGGACAAAAGCTTACCTCCTGAGCTAATTGAAGATTATGATTCAAGCAAGTGGTCTGAGAGAAGACCAAAAACTAATAAATTACCTTCAAGATTATATGATGACTACTCTCGGGACAACCCATTGAAAAGGACCAATGAAATAGTTGAAGGTCAGTATACTCCTCAAAATTTAGCTACGCTACAGTCTGTCTTCCAGGAACTGGGGAAACTCCAAGGCCAGGTCAATCATAAAAGAGAAAGATTAGATGAAGACCAAAAACTTTACAAAGATGATGAGGATGACATGTATAAAGCCAACAACATTGCTTATGAAGATGTAGCAGGTGGTGAAGACTGGAACCCAATTGAAGAGAAAGTTGAGAGCCAAACAGAAGAAGAATTAAAGGAAAGTAAAGAGGAGGTAGAGAAGACAGATGATATGGAAGAGGAGATGAAACGTTCTGGATTGTTGGGTTTACAGGATGAGGAGCCAGAAAAAGAAAATAAAGAACAGGAATCGGAAAATCTGCCAAAGATGATGAACTCATATTTAAAGATGTGGTTAAACAGACAGGAAAAGGGTAAACAGAATATAGATAAAAGATCGCTAAAGTTCTCAGGAAAAAATCTTGAACCTGAAGCTATTTATCAACTGATTGATCTATCAAGAAACTTACAAATCCCTCCTGAGGATCTGATTGACATGCTACAAGATGAAGATAGCAGAAAGTTTCCAGGTAGGTTGGAATCTGAAAAAGAGGTTGAAGTACCTGAAGATCTGGATGAGGTTTCAGAAACCATGACTGATAAAACGGATGTGTATAAAAGTAAGCAAGGATTTATAAAGCAGCCCACAACTGCTATGCTGCCTAATGGTCCCGAAGATCTAACATTAGAAGATATGATGAACCTCATGGGAGCAGATAAATTGTCAAGTCAAAAATATCCTTTCCTTAATAGATTTAACCAAAACAGTGGCTCATCAAGACCCTACTCCATGTTTAGCAGACCTAGAGGACATAAAGTCATCTGGCCAAATGACTTAGAAAAAAGACAAATTGAATATGATCCCAGATCAGACAAGGAGGAAGATTTGGCTGACTATGTAGTTAGGATGCTGGCCAAATATCCAGAGCTTCTGGGCAACAACCAGAATAAAAAAGTCCCTACGCTTTACTCACCAGGTGACATTCAGGAGCTTGAAAAGCAGTATGAAAAGGCTTTAAGGGGATATCTGAACATGCGAGGTTACCAGGATATAGAGACTGCAGCCAACAGTAATCGAAGGCTACCTCTACCAAGGGAAACGGATGACACACAAAATAAGCAGTATATAGATGAGGACATGCTTATGAAGGTCTTAGAGTACATGAACCAGGAGAAAGCAGAAAAAGGGAGAGATCACAGTGTTAAAAGATCTATGGAGAATATGTAATTTGTTTGTGTTACCCAACAACATCATTCTCTTTTTACTATTTTTCTTTTCTGGCTTTGTGGTTCACGTGGACTGGGCTAAGGTTTCTCTTCCAGTTATAGGAATGGTTTTCTGATGACCCAGTGTCAGGATAATCATACATTCTTGCTTCATAGTCATCACGATAGTATGACTGTTTTGTATCTATTGGACACTCATTCATTACTTGTAAAATTGAGGGGATCTTATATGAAATTGAGAGGGACCATTTAAAGATTGATCGGTCCTGGACGCTTCAGTTGAAGTTTAATTGAAGTCTTAATAAATCAGAACTTTCTTAGCAACGAATCTGCATTTTTCTTTTGTTTGTTTTTTTTTTTCTTTAGAATACATTATGATAATTTCAAACTGACATTATTATAGCTTTGTAGACTATACCTATATTGTTATATGTGAGATTTTGTGGAAATACAGCATGTTTCTAGGTTAAGCACTGCAATATTCCAAGGAAAATAAAAAAATAATCTGCAAATTTAAGAGAAGACTGCAGATCTGCTTCTATGTATCTCAATAACATCAAATGGAGCTACATATTTTTTTCAATAGTTCCTTGAAACATTGTTTTTCATAAAGTAGTTGTTGAGATTAGAAAAACAATGTTATCTTACATCCACACCCGTGAGTGGCAATACCAGAGACAACTAAAGGAAAAGTTGGCACTTTTTCGGTAAGAAAAAACATATTTTTTTTTCTAATTTCTTCAACTCTTTGATAGTAAAACAGTGGCTAATGAAATTAATTAAATCACAAATTATTATTTATTTCTAAATAAATTAAATATAAATTTCATATCAGCAGAGGTTGAAATAACATGTTAACTATTCATTTCCCTGTTCTGCTATTTTTTTTATTTTTTTGGAAAATACGTATAGAGAGAATACAAGAACCTTGTTATACAGTATTTATTTTTATATCATTTTAAAATAAAGAGAGATAAAACATATAACCTTATGAGAGAAAGCACTGACCTACTTAGATCTAATCTGTCTACTGCAAAATTGAGCTCCAATTAAATATAATCACCCAGTTTTTCATAATTAGAGATGATGACAGACGCACGCATTTGGCTTTAATTAACCATTTCTTGGAAAAAAATAAAAAAAATACATAGGGGGATTAAAAACAGTATTGTTCTAAAAAAAAGTGGCATGCCAACAACCATGGCTGAATCTTGTGTTCCGCATTGTGTTGCGTGGTATTTAAACCTACTGTTGTAGTGAACTGTTCCCCGTGGATTCCCATCAATTGGGCATCACGTGTCATTTACCTTGCTTTGAAATTGCCCATTTTCCCATCTCCCCAGGACTGCTCTGTCGTACCCATGTATTTGTGGAATGTCCTCGACCTCAGCTGTATTCTGCTTCATCAGATAATTGGGATACAACACACGACTACTTTCACGACCACCTCCTGACACTATATATACATTCAGGTTTCTCTCACACGATTTATTTTTAATCACTGAATTATTTTGTTACTGTTTGTTGTGTATCGTGTGGTACTGTAAAAAAAAAAGAACTAAAATAAAGCATTCTGTATATTTGAAGCATTTATTTTTTGCCAATCATCATGTTAAAACACATAATGGAGCCACCGTCATGTAGAATTATTACAGTTGTTTAATTACACAATATATGGTCCTTGGCAATAAAACGCACCATTCATGAGCCCACTGTGATCCTACTATTTCACTCACCGTTCACACAGGCCATATATGCTGCAGATTTCCCAAACCAGAAGCAGGAAAGCCAGCGCGCATTACAGTACCAGCGTTGTGATGAAATTTCCCAAGACAATCCGCAGCATGACAATTTATGTGTGTGGGAACATCAATGGAAAGGTCCAAGGGAAGGTATTAAAGGCATGCGGCACTCTTTGTACCCTCATATTATGAAATGTTGTAAAAATTCTACAATTGTGGTGTCTAAACAATTTCCAAGTAGTCCACTGCTACACCCAGTGCCCGACAACTATGCAGAAGAACCATGATGGGTGACATGACAATCTTCTTGAGACCCTTGCAAGGAGTGGAGCCCTATTTCCAAGTAGTGGGTAAGATTACTGCTTCTCAAACTGTGTGGCGCCCCCTAGTTGTTGGTGTTCATTATTTCCAATTCTGACTCATTTGTACTTACATAAATGTTAAACAATGGTTCAGGAGACAAATGAAAATTTATATAAATTATTTTGGCATGGACTAAAGGCCCATTTACACGCAACGACATCGCTAACGAGATGTCGTTGGGGTCACGGAATTCGTGACGCACATCCAGCCTCGTTAGCGACGTCGTTGCATGTAACACCTACGAACGAGTATTAACGATCAAAAATACCTAATCGTTGATTGTTGACACGTCGTTCATTTTCATAATATTGTTACTCGTTGTGGACGCAGGTTGTTCGTCGTTCCTGAGGCAGCACACATCGCTACGTGTGACACCCCAGGAACAACGAACAACACCGTACCTCCGTCGTCTGGCAACGAGGTGGGCGTGACTTTCCTTCGGCTGCTCTCCGCCCCTTCGCTTCTATTGGCCGCCTGCCGTGTGACGTCGCTGTGACGTCGCATGAACCGCCCCCTGAGAAAAGAGACAGTTTGCCGGCCACATCGCTAGGCTGGTAAGTATGTGTGATGGAGACTAATGATATTGTGCGCCATGGGCAGCGATTTGCCCGTGACGCACAAATGACGGGGGCGGGTGGGATCGGCGGTGACATCGCTAGCGATGTCGCTGTGTGTAAAGCAGCCTTTAGACCATAGTTGGTGATGCCTGAGAAGAAAAAGAATCCCTGGATTATATGCTTCTGATCCTCTAATTTGCTATGTAGAAAGATATTTAATGCATTTGATCACACTGCTTTGGGACACCCCATTCTAAAGGCAAACCACCCCAATGATAGGTGATCTTTAAAGAGGCCTTTTCACCAAATTTGTCATGTTGAACTGGACACATGATGTAATAGGGGCTACAGAGCGGAACAAGACTTTTTTTTACTTTCCCCTCCCCAATGTGGAGATATTAGCAATCAAATTATTTACCACCTAAGAGTTAACTTTTTAAGTTAAAGGGTTATTCCCATCTCAAAGATCCTCTCCCAATATGTACTAGGTGTTCTAATAAAATATTAAATAAATAAAATATTATTAAAATATTAAATATTTCCACTTAGAAATGTAGTATAGATCTCCCAATTAGCTATGTCTGTTACCTCATATGCATGGCATTGCAGATTAGATATCCATGGTTACACCCACTCAGTGACAGTGAGTTAGTTACTCATGGTCACAACCATGGATACCTAAGCTACTGTAATGCCCTGCATATGAGGTAAGTGAAATAACTTTTCAGAAGAACTATAATACACAAAACATTGTTGGTTATAAATGACTTAGTGACTAAATGTAGAACTGGTGGAGGAAGGTTGAACTAGATGGACCTAGGTCTTTTTTCAACCTAAGTAACTATGTAACTATGTAACTATATAATACATTTCTAATTGGAGGTATTTGCTATTATTATTATTATTATTATTATTATACCAACTACATAATGGGATAGGATCTTGTAGTAGACCAGGATATGTTATCTTACATCTCACACAGAAAGAATCCTGCTCAAAGCTATTGTGGGGCACTTTCATTTCATTTGCTGCTCTCTGCTTATGATTGGTCAGTTCCATACAGGAGAAGAAGTACACGCCCCCAGTGAAAACTGATAACACCCACTTGGTCTTAAAAAAGTGAACTCATTAGATGTAAAGAACTCAGCTAACAAATCCACAATGGATAGGTAAAATATAAAACTACAAAAAAAGGCTTTATTCTGCTCTCCCTGTAGCTTTGAAGTGAACCTGTCAGGTGCAATATGCAGCCAGAATCACGAGCAGTCCTGGGTGCATATTGCTAATCCCTGCCTAACCATCCCTGTATACACTAGCATAGATAAAGGGATCTTTACAAAAAGTATTTCTAAATATTTTTTGTATGCTAATGAGCGGGGACTAGTCCCCTGGGTGTTAGTTCCCCTGGCTAGTCAGCTCCATTAGCATGTTATTGCGCCCCTGTGGGTGTGCTAACTTAGTAATGAATGTGCAGCGTCAAAGGATGATCTCACTCACCTCTCTGCCACCATCGTGCCGATGGGGAACTTCGGCTCAGTGTGCATGACCCTGGAGTTTCGGTCATGCGCACTATGAAGCCGGGTGTATGCATTCTGGTTTCAAACTGAAGAAGTGTGCATGACTCAAACTCCGGGGTCATGCGCATTGAGCTGAAATCCAGCGTTGGACACGATGGCGGCGGAGAGGTGAGTGAGATCATCCTGTGATGCTGCGCATTCATTAGCATGTTAGCATGCCCACAGGGGCATGCTTACATGCTAATGGGGGCGACTAGCCAGGGGCACTAACACCCAGGGGACTAGTCCCTGGCCTCATTAGCATACGGTAAAAAATATTTAGAAATACTTTTTTTAAAGATCTTTTTATCTATGCTAGTGTATACAGGGACAGTTAGGCAGGGATTAGCAATATGCACCCAGAATTGCTCATGGTTCTGGCTGCAGATTGCTCCTGCCAGGTTCCCTTTAATGTGTAGGGGTCCCAATACTTTTGTTTATGTAGTGTATTTGTAGTTGATGATTACAGAGTAGTGGGCAGGAGAAAGAATGGGAAGCATTGTGACAGTGTGAATCAGCAATGTAGGGAAAGATGACAGTTCATTGATAAATAATGTCAGTGTAGTGAAAACATAATAACAATGTTGCTGGAGTGAAACATTGCTTTAAAGGAACTTGTCATCTTGAACATGTAGTCGTATCTGTCAGTGGCACATTACAAAGCAAGAGGAGCTGAAAAGATCTATACGGTCATGGTCGAAAGTGTTTGCACCCTTGAAACTATTCCAGAAAATTATTACAATTACAGATGTTTTGTTACACATGTTTATTTTATTTGTGTGTATTGGAACAGTACAAAAAAAATAAATAAATAAATAAAAAAAAGACAAATTGGACATAACTTCACACAAATCCCCAAAAATGGGCCAGACAAAATTTTTGGCTCTTTTTCAAAATTGTGGGTAAACAACTTTGTTTCAAGCATGTGATGCTCGTGCAAAGTCACCTGCGGCAAGTAACAGGAGTGGGCAATATGAAAATCACACCTGAAACCAGATAGCGTATGGTATTGTATATATGGCTATATTATTTAAGTTGCATCAATATTATGGTGCAAATGGTCATTGTGTTGATATGGATAGAATGTAATTAAGTCAGGGCCAGCATTGAGGGTGGAGGTTAGAGGGAGGGGAGGGACTGGGCAATTACCTATTCCAAAAGGATTGCAGCCTTTACAAGCTAGAAATTGCACCAGTCTTGCATCATTAGTGCAGTTTCTGAACTTAGAAGACTAAATTAACCTTTGGTGTCATCATGGCCATGTGACCAAAGATCTTGCACCCTATTAGAGTATAGCTAAACTGCAGAAGAAAAAGCCTGGTATTTCCTCTACTGTGTGTGTGTGTGTGTGTGTGTGTGTGTGTGTATAGCATGGAATATGTGTATGTAACATAAAGTGTTGGTGTAACGTATAGAGTGTGCAATATTCACGTTTGTGGAATTCACATTTTAAAGTGTCAGCACAGCAGTAAAGATGAGTGTTTGTTGGTGTAGATGTAGTGCCCCTGAGACCATCAGAGTGCTACAAGGTTCTGCATCCCCATAAGGATGCAGGGCCTACCCCCTTAGGGACCCAGAACCCCAGTTCCGGTACCAACAAAAACCCAGGTAATCCCATTTTTCCTCAAGAATCCCCCATACCATGGTACCCCGTTAGGGTGGGACCAATGGATGGCCGCCTAGAGGTGGAGCCAATCCAGTCCACTAGTTGACCAGGTGGGAGGGGCAGACTGTGGACAGTGAGAACGGCAGTGAGAGTAGAGGAGTGAAGGTGAAGGTGAATCAACACCTGACTCGGGTTGACGGTGACCTGGTACCCAGGAGAAGTAGTTGCCTGTGGAGTACGGTGGAGTACTCCCGGAACTACGTACCGACGGGGTACAGAACCCTAGGACAGGAAGGAGCTTCAAGTCGACCTGTTAACACCTGCACAGCAAGGGGACCATCAGGGACCTTGCTGACCCTAAAGAATCTGAAGACTCAGTAGCAAAGGGAGAACCGGGGACAGGATCAGAGACTCCGACCCCACAGGGTTCACGCTACCGTCAGGCAGACAGAAGTGGACAAACCACAGACCGGGGACCATCAGTTGTTCTATACCACGGGGACCCACTTACCAGAGACAGGTACAGGGGAAGAAGGTACCAAAGAACCAGACTGGCACTGGGACGAAGGGGACCTAGAGGTGAAACCAGCCGGCCTCGGGCAACCAGTTAACATCTTCAGCAGTGAGTAAACCAGTTGCACTGAACACCTGTGTGGACTACCTTCTTCCGTGGCCCACTGCATCATACACCCTCTGGGACAAAACCCTACTTGCGGAGGGACTACCATTCTAGCTGCCAATACCACCAGCCCTAGTAGAGACATTCTGAAGCGGCTGCTCCCTACACTTAGCTGCAACACTGCAAGTGGTGTCACATGTGAACATTATCTTAATCTCCCCTATAAATATCCCCATTACAAAAAGGGCCCAGTGCACGGAACCTGGTAACGGCCACCATCGTGACATTTCCAAGAGAGACACTGCCCGGAACAGAGTACCCCATATCCCTGGGTGCTACATAAACATGTCAGCATCCTTCAACTAATAATAAGCAAAACGCTCATTAATCTGATACTTGGATCATTTATTCCTGAGCGAAAATCATCCTTGTCAGCAGCACCTAGCCCAGTGTAAACAGGACATGTGCGGATGATAACATGATATTGCATAGGGACACTGCAAGAACCATAATACAGGGGAGTTTATAATTTATGCCGTATACAGTAAAAGGGTCAAGAGGGCAGATGATGTTTGTCATTGGCTTCTTTGCTAGGTAATTGCATCTGTATCACTGTAAGGAAATGATTCCGCATCCTCAATGTGCCGTATCATACAATCAGAAGTCGTGTATAAACATACCGATATACTAATTGGTATATATGAATTCATGTAAATGTAGCACAAATGTACAAAGTAAAACGTAAAGCCATAGACCCTATGATAAACGCTGAAAATGCAAAACAACCAAGGTGAAGGAAGCTGTGCAAGGAAAGAAACCATCATCTTGGCAATGGAGAATAAAGAAAACTGACTCAATGACATTTCTTTCATTGAGTGAAACAAATATATTCTATATGGTATATACTCCAGTTTTTTATTTCCAGTAAGCCTGCAGTAGTCCTTCCACAGCTGGTGGCAGGCAATGTGTTAATATGAATGTGGGACCAACAACCAGCACACAGCCTGCGTCACTAGTCTCATAATAAAGTCCAGTCATATCAGGGAGAGTAACAACATCATTATGACTAACGTCTGACTCATCCTGCGGTGAAAGGGAAAGATTTATGGGTGATGGCAGAGGTATGCTGCACAATGCAATACAGATATATATATATATATATATATATATACACTGTATGTATATATATATATATATATATATATATATATATATACTGTATATCTGATATACAGGGCCAACTTCAGGTTTTTGTGGGCCCCGGGCAAAAGAATCTCAGTGGACCCCATTCAAATATAGACACGCACATACACAGAACAGATACATACACACTGACATACATAGATACACACATCATACATTCACACACTAACGCATTAGAGATATTTTTTAATATGGGGAAGCCAGCAGCACCCTCACTCACCTCCTCCCCTGCTTGTCTCCTGTCCAGTTCCTCCTGGGCATGTGTCTCTGCCACGCTAATTGATGGCCATGACTAACAGACATGGCCGCACACAGTGCACACTGACACTGCTGTATATGCATCACAGGAGAGGCTGAGGACATACACATTACTGGGGGGCATACACATTACTGGGAGAGGGGCATACAGCTCTAGAGGGGGCATTCAGCTCTGGGGTGGTGGAACATACAACTCTGAGGAGAACATACAGCTCTGTTGGAGGGAACATATAGCTCTGGGGAGTATACTGCACTGGGGTGGGGGGACATGCAGCTCTAGGGGTATACAGCACTGGAGTGGGGGACATACAATTCTGGTAGGTATACTGCACTGAGTCAGGGGACATACAGTTTTGGGGGGGTATACAGCACTGAGTCAAAAGACATACAGCATTGAGTGGGTATACAGCACTGGGATCAGGGGACATATGTGCCGCCCCGGCGCAGACCGGGGTGCTCGGATCCGGGGTGGTCGTGGCTCAAGGGGTACCCGGGCTCGGCAAACATTCCGATCCTTGAAAGGGGGTTATTTACAGGGGAGACGTTTGTGACGCCACCTGTGGGTTGAGGTAATGGGAGTACCGCCGCTGCTGTTAGGAGTACCGGGGCAGATGGAGTTAAGCAGCCTGATGTTAGTCTCTCCACAGGTGGGGAAAGCCCTGGGCTCAGGGTCTTTAGTGGTTATATGGGAGCGCAGGGTGCATGGGACCTCGGTACTCACTGTCGGTAGTCATGGTGCTGGATGAGGATTATAAAGTAGACACTCACACTGAAGGTAAACCAAAGTCTCTGTGCCTCACTGTCACTGCGGGGAGCCTGTCCAGGTATCCGCTCCCACTGGTGTTACTTGGTAATCCGGAGCCCACCTCCATGCACAATTTAGATGTCTGCTGTGGCCCCTTGGCTTGAAGCTGTTATGGCCCCGCTCACTTTGTATAGTGTAGCTGTGCTCTTGATGGCTGGCACTTGGGATTTCAGTGGGCTGCTTTACTGGAAAACCCTATCCCCCACGGTGTGCTGGCGCCTTCAATCTCTGAGCTGTTAGGGAAGTTCGTGAAGAAACTCTCCCTCTCCGTCCCAGGTTAATTATCAGGACGTTGAATCAGTTCCTGACCTAGGGTCCTGTATCCCATCGCGCTCGGTACCGGTCAGTTCTTTTGGGTTTCTGATGCCGACAGTCCTCCTAGACTATGTCCATTGCACCCTTTTCCAATGTCACTGCCACCGGTCCCTGACTCCTCTGGTCCCGGACCACCGTCTGCGACCCAACCTTGGTCTAGCTCCCCGGGAGCTACTACTCCAGCTCCTCACTCTTTGAGGGCTCTCACTACTCTGCTTACTTCCTCCCTTCCACCAGTCTGCCTGACCCCTAGGTGGGTGGCCCTATTCCAGCTTGACCAACCCACTTGTGTGTCTGACAGGTCATGATGTGAGCTGTTGATTCGGATTTGTGGTGATGATGGTAGTGACATCGTTTTTTTAGGAACCTGGAACCATGGGTGGTAGGCCCTGCACCCTGGGTGACAGGATGCAGTTCCCTGTGGCACCCTGATATATTCAGGGGCGCCACACATATGGCTCTGGGGGGGACATATAGCTCTGGGGGGTATACAGCACTGGAGTGGGGGACATACAGCTCTGGGGGGTATACAGCACTGAGTCAGAGGATATACAGCTCTGAGTGGGTATACAGCACTAGGATTAGGGAACATACAGCTCTGGAAAGTACAGTATAAAGCACTGGGATGGGGGGACATACAGCTCTGGGGGAATACAGTACTGGGGTGGGGGGGACATACAGCTCTGGGGGGTAGACAGCATTGGGGTGGGGGGACATACAGCTCTGGAGGTATACAATACTGGGGTGGGAAGACATACAGCTCTGGGGATTAGACAGCATTGGCGTGGGGGGACATACAGCTCTGGTGGGGTATACAGCACTGGGGTGGAGGGGACCTACCAAAAGTTCTGTCGCTTATCCATGTTATGTAAATAAAAGCTTATAACCTGACTTTAAATTCATCCATTGGTTTTATAAATTATTCTTTTGAAAGCTGAAACCCTCCCAAATTTGGTTTAGGTTATGAAAATAAAGTTGCTGAAATATTGGTCATTTAATGAACACAGAAAGGTCAGATTTTAGCAAGACAAAAATGTTGTCGCCTTGTCATATAATGCACCCAATCCTAGTTTACATCCTCACCTGTGCTCACTAAATGATCGGTTAATTAGTGGGTGTGTATAAAAAGAAACCCAGCACCCAAGACCTTCACTTGAACTGCGACTTGAACTCTGACAACATGCCAAAAATTTACCCTGTGACCAAAGCCTTGATTATCAAGACGCTGAAGACCACTGCAGAGGTGGCTGGCATCTTTAATATGCCTCAGCGTCAAGTACAAAGAATTAAAAAAAGATTTGAAGAGACTGGAGATGTTTTTGACAAGTTCAGGTCCGGCAGACCTCGCAAGACAACTGCTCAGCAGGAACGTTTATTGGTTACAAAATCCAAAGCCTGCCCCTCTTCCACTGCAACAGAGCTCCACAAGGCCTGGTCACCTCAAGTCCCTGTGACAACTAGAACAGTTTGTAGGATTCTGTCTCAAAATGGACTCCATGGTCGAATCAGTGCCCAGAAGCCAGCACTAAAGAAAAGGCAATTAAAAAAACATGTGGCATTTGCCAAGTCCCACAGCCTGCTAAACAGATGGACGCTGGAAAATTGGCAGAAGGTGGATTTCTCTGATGAATCTTCACTTGAATTACACCACAGAAAATACTGCAGGAGACCTACTGGAGCCCGTATAGATCCAGAAAACAGTTAACTTTGGTGGTGGAAAGATCATGGTCTGGGGTTACATTCAGTATGGTGGTGTGCGAAACATTTGCAAGTGGAAGGCAATATCAATAGCCTAAAATATCAAGAAGTATTAGCTACCTCATACATTCCCAATCATAAAAGGGGTCAAATTCTGCAGCAGGATGGTGCTCCATCTCATACATCCATCTCTACAACAAAGTTCCTCCTGGCAAAGAAGATCAAGGTGCTCAAGGACTGGCCAGCCCAGTCACCAGACATGAATATTACTAAGCATGTTTGGGGTAGGATGAAAGAGGAAGCTTGGAAGACAATACCAAAGAATCTAGATCAGCTCTAGGGGGCATGTAAGACTGCATTCTTTGCTATTCCTGATGACTTGTATGAATCATTGTTGAACTGCATGGATGCAGTCTTTCAAGCTCATCGAAGTCACACAAAATATTAAATATGGCTCTAATAGCACCACAACTTCATTCACCAATGTTATGCAACATATCTTTGTACTAGAAGTTCATTATTTGTTTGATTTCACATTACTTTCTGTGGGCTACAAAACTTCTTGCCAAAATCTGACCTTTCTGTGTTCATTAAATGATCAATATTTCAGTATCTTTATTTTCATAACCTAAACCAAATTTGGGAGGGTTTTAGCTTTCAAAAGAGTAATTTATGACACCAACAGATGAATTTAAAGTCAGTTAATAAGCTTTTATTTACATAACATGGATAAGCGACAGAACTTCTGTCAGGGACTGTATACAGCATTGGATAGGGAGACATAAAGCTCTGGGTGGGTATACAGCCCTGGAGTGGAGAGGACATACAGCTCTGAGGGTATACAACACTGGGGTAGGGGGACATACAGCTCTGGGGGTATACAACATTGGGGTGGGCGGGACATACAGCTCTGGGGTGTATACAGCACTGGGGTGGAGGGCCAACAGCTCTGGTGGGTATACAGCACTGGGGAGGAGGACATACAGCTCTGGTGGGTATACAGCACTGGGGTCAGGGAACATACAGCTCTGGGGTGTATACAACCCTTGGGTGGGGGGACATACAGTTCTAGTGGGTATACAGCACTGGGGTTGGGGGACAAAGTTCTGGGTGGATATACAGCACTGGGGTCAGGGGACATACAGCTCTGGGGGGTATACAGCACTGGGGTCAGAGGATATACAGCTCTGGGAAGTATTTTGCACTGGGATGGGGGACATACATCTCTGTGGGTATTTTGCAAAGGGATGGGGGGCCTACAGTTCGGTGGGGTATATAGCACTGGGGTCAGGGGACATACTGCTCTGGGGAGGTATGCAGCACTTGCGTGGGGGACATACAGCTCTGGAGAGGTATACAGCACTGGGGTGGGGGGTATACAGCTCTGGAGAGGTATACAGCACTGGGGTGGGTGGTATACAGCACTGGGGTGGGGGACATACAGCTCTGGAGAGGTATACAGCACTGGGGCGGGGGGTATACAGCACTGGGGCACGAGAACTTTACAATTGTTTGTAAGCTGAAAAATTCACTCTACTTGTCATCACTTAGGTCAAGCAATGCAGTTTACAAAGTGACAGTGTTTATAATGAAACTGTCAATGGGCAAACTGTATAATAAAAAGTTACACCATTTTCCAAAATACTATATAATTCTTCTTGGATACTAATAACTCTGTGTGCTGCCATTCCTTAGACACTGTAATTGTGCGCACCAAGTGAAGGAAAATCTGCCCTGATAAACGAGAATTCCTACTAAATGACAGGAAACAGAGATTGTGAAAATAGTGAGAACCAGATATAGAAACATTATTCAGCAAATTTATTATTTAAACTGCTTTAATGTTGAACCGTAATAAGGAGTTTGTTCACAGTTAATTACATTAGGACGAATAGAATTCACACACGGGTTTTAAATCCCGTGTTCATTAGTAAAATAAGAGCGCATTTTAGAACAAGATTACATGATTGGAACGTCAATGTACAGACCGTAATGCTTCCTATCTTTGACTTATTGTTCACCTACAGGATAGGGACCTGGATGTGACGGTAACCTCTGCATCCCTTTTAGCTTCACCACTTTCTCTTAATGTAGAGTCATATGACTTGCAAAAACATAAAAAAACCTACATCTCCAATTAGAACATTTCAAGTGTGAACAGGTACCAGCTGATATAACTACAAAAAGCCCAAACAAAAGAATACAGCAGCACTCTGTAAGCGCTAAAACATATGTAAACACAGAATATATTAAATGTCATCTCCATTAATGGTATATGGATTATACTTAGAAAAATTAAGGTACTTAGTACATAAATTGGCCAATTCAGATGTGCTCATCAACCACGGCAAGGTGACCTTTCTTTGATGAGACCCTATCCTAATTTTATTTCTCTCTTGGACTTAACGTCTATATTGGAGGTATGGAGAGCCTCCTATTCTGACTGTTTCCTCCTCCCATCAGCCCCAGGGAATTTTTAATTAGCACCAGATCCTACCTGCTCATACTTTTGTAAACTTTTAGTCCAGGAGAGGCATGAAAATAGGATAGGGTCCCATCAAAGAAACCCTGCCGTGGTTGATGGGCTCACATTAATTGGCTAATTTATGCGCTAATACCTTCATTTGTATAAGTATATTCCATATCTAAAGAGGAGGAGAAAACCAGCACTACCGTGCGGTAAAATATAAAAAGTCTTACTTTATTGAAATTCCATTCAAAGGATCCAAAATTACATGACAACCGACGCGTTTCTGGCAGTGCACCCTTAGACATACAGTTGCTTAGAATTTCAATAAACTAAGACTTTTGTATAATTTACTGCATAGTTGTTTTGGTTTTCTCCTCTTTATATTTCATGCTGCGTGCACCAGCAGATCACCAGCACCCATCGGTAGGATTCCTGAGAGCCATATGTTTACAGCAACAGCAAGGGATGGTAAGCTATTTCCCCAGACTTTATTATATTCCATATAACATTAATGCAGTTTAAATTTCATATATTTATGTTTGCATACTGTATATCTTAGCGCTTATAGAGTGCTGCTCTATTCTTTAATCTTATGACTATGTAGACATAATTTCTCATTAAAAGGGGAATCAGTCACTAGATTTTTGCTAACCTGAGAGCAGCACACATAATGTAGAGACAGGACTCTTGATTCTAGTGATGTGTCACTTACTGGGCTCTTTAGTGTAGTTTTTATAAAAAGAAAAATCATTGTTTTATCAGCAGGAGACTATCACTAGAGGACTAGGATAGACCACGCACACCCCCCACCACTGACTGGTAGCTTTCTGCCTATGCACAGTATAGACAGAAAATTGTGAATCTTTGGTGTGGGCAGGGTTAAGCAGAGCTCAGGATTCTGAGAACTTGGAGATCTGCAGTTGGTAAAACAGTTTTTGAATAAGTAAAACAGGATGGTCCAGCTCAAATGAACAATTTCTCCTTCATTACCTGGAAAATTCTTGTACATGGGACATCAGAGATGCACAAGGAAACTGTTATAGTAGCGTATGCAGCAACGCGTTTCTGGTGTGCATCCACCCTTAACCTCATAACGACGGCCGTACGACTTAAAGCGGCGGCAAAACAGGGTACTTATTCTGTTCCGCCGCTTTAAAGCGGCGGCCCGAAAAAACCCTGTAGCGCCCCCCAGCGACCGAAAATCTCGGGGGTTTCAGCTACCGGGGGTAGCTGAGACCCCCCAGATTATGAATCGGGGTGTTTTTTTTGGACCCCGATCATGTGATCGGCGGTATACACCGTATACCGACGAACACATGAAAAAAAAAGAAATGGCCGGTAAAACTGATTTCTTTTTCATCTGACATGATCAAACATGTCAGATGAGAAAGAAATCTAACCCCCTAGTGCCCCCAAAGCCCCCGGTACCGGAGAGTCCCCCCACCCCCACCCCTACCCCCACCGGACATCCAAAATGGCGCCGAAGCGCACAGAAAAATGCCGCCGGCGCCGGCTCTGCAGTCATTTCCCTCCGATCTGAAATGATCAAACATTTCAGATCGGAGGGAAATGTCCTCCCCCTGACCCCTCCTCCGGTCCACCGGAGCCCTCTGGTCACCGGAGCCCCCTCCGGTTCTCCAGAGCCACCACCCCCCTCCCCCCTCCGGAGCGTGGAAGATGGCGGCGCACAGCGCGCGGCCGCCTTCATTCTGCTCTTTCTGCCGCATGTGACACGTCACATGCGGCAGAAAGGTGTCCCCAGGTCCCACTAGGTAACCCCCCGTCACCCCCCCCCCTGCTTTTTGGGGGGCTAAATACAAGGCTAGGCACCCTTTAGTGCCACATGAAAGGCACTAAAGGGCGCCAGCTTAGAATATGCAGGGGAATGGGACGTTATATTTGTTTGACATCTATCCATTCATCCATTGTAGCATTTTACGCTGTGTGCCCACAATCAGGGTTTGCAGCGTTTTGGGCGCAGAGTGTTTTCCCTGCGTCCATAACGCTGCGTTGTGCAGTAGAAGCACAGTTGAAGGATTTTTAGAAATCCCATGCCCAATGTGCTTCTTTTCTCCGCAGCATAAACCGACCTGTGGCGCAGCTTCCCAAGCCTCAGCATGTCAATTTATGCTGCGGAGATGAGTGTTCTCTGCAGGTAGCATAGAGCTCCACAGCGGCCTGAACCCAAATCGTGGGCTTGGGCAGCTGCGTTCTCCCGTGGACAACACTCACATCTCTGCAGGAGGCTGACACTGTGTACTAGATGCCGTGTCGCTGGATCATGGCCACATAGCCTAACAGTGAGACATTTGTTGCTACAGCAACATTTTTGTGAAGTACCTGTGGATTCAAAATGCTTACTATACTCCTGAATAAAATCCAGTTTCCAAAATGGGGTCACTTGTGGGGGTTTTCTGATGTATAGGTACCCAAGGGGCCCTGCTAATGTGACATGGTGCGCGCAATTTATTTCAACTTTTCCAGAATTCAAATGGTGCTCCCTCCATTCCAAGCCCTCCCATTTATCCAAACAGAGGTTTTTGGCCACATGTGGGGTATCCCTGTGCTCATAAGACATTGGATAACAACCTGTGGGGTCCACGGTTTGTTGTTGTCTCTTGAAAAAGTGAGAAATTTGATGCTAAAGCAACAGTTTTGTGAAAAAAATGAAAATTTTCAATATGGCAACCTAAGCTTATCAAATTCTGTGAAGTACTCGTGGATTCAAACTGCTCACTATACACCTTGATAAAAGCCTTGAGGTGTCTTGTTTCCAGAATGGAGTCACTTTTGGGGGACCGCCACTGTTTAGGCACCTCAGGGGCTCTCCAAATGCAACCTGGCGTCCGCTATTGATTCCAGCCAATTTTGCAGTCACATGGCACTCCTTCCCTTCCGAGCCCTGCCATGCGCCCAAACAGTTGATTTCCACCACATATAAGGTATCGCCAAACTCAGGAGAAATTGCACAATAAATGTTATGCTGAATTTTTTCCTTTTACTCTTGTAAAAAAAAAAGCTACCTGGTTGAAATAACAATTTTGTGGTAAAATTTTATTTTTTTTTTTCATGGCTCAACGTTATAAAATTCTGTGAAGCACCTGAGGGTTCAGGGTACTCACCAAACATCTAGATAAATTCCTTGAGGGGCCTAGTTTCCAAAATGGGGCCACTTGTGCGGGGTTTCTGCTGTTTAGGTACCTTAGGGGACCTCCAAATGCGACATGGTGCCCGCAATCTTTTTCAGCCAAATTTCCTTTCTAAAATTCAAATATTGCTCCTTTCGTTCCAAGCCCTCCCATTTGTCCAAACAAAGGTTTCAGACCACATGTGAGGTATCACCGCGCTCATAAAAAAGTGGTTAACAAACCATGAGGTTAAATTTTTGGAATTACCTCTTGAAAAAGTGAGAAAATTGATGCTAAAGCAACATTTTTGAGAAAATTATTAAAATTTTCAATATGACAACGTAACGTTAACAAAATCTGTGAAGTACCTGTGGATCTAAAATGCTCACTATACCCCTAGATAGAAGCCTTAAGGGGTCTAGTTTCCAAAATGGTGTCACTTGTGAGGGATTTCTTCTGTTTAGGTACCTTAGCGGACCTGTAAATGCAACATGGTGCTTGGAATCTATTTCAGCCAAATTTGCTTTCCAAAATTCAAATATTGCTCCTTCTGTTCCGAGCCCTCCCATTTGTCCAAACAGAGGTTTCTGACCACATGTGGGGTATCGGCGCGCTCATAAGAAAGTGGGGAACAAGTTTTGAGGTCCATTTTGTTGTGTTATTTCTTCTAAAAGTGAATAAATTTGGGTTAGAGCAACATTTTTAGGTAAAATTTAATTTTTGCTTTTTTTCATTCCACATTGCTTTTGTTCATGTGAAGCACCTGAAGGGTTAATAAACTTCTTGAATGTGGTTTTGAGTACTTTGGGGGGTGCAGTTTTTAGAATGGTGTCACTTTTGGGTATTTTCTGTCATCTAGGCCTCTCAAAGTCACTTCAAATGTGATGTGGTCCCTAAAAAAATGGTTTTGTAAATTTTGATGTAAAAATGAGAAATTGCTGATAAACTTTGAACCCCTCTAACTTCCTAACAAAAAAAAATTTTGTTTCCAAAATTGGTCTGATGTAAAGTAGATAAGTGGGAAATGTTATTTATTAACTATTTTGTGTCACAGAAATCTCTGGTTTATCGGTATAAAAATTCAAAAGTTGAAAATTGCTAAATTTTCAAAATTTTTGCCAATATTCAATTTTTTTCATAAATAAACACAAAAAATATTGTCCTAAATTTGGTACTAACATGAAGTCCAATATGTGACGAAAAAACAATCTCAGAATCACCGGGATCCGTTGAAGCGTTCCAGAGTTATAACCTCATGAAGTGACACTGGTCAGAATTGCAAAATTTGGTCTGGTCATTAAGGTGAAAATTAGCTCCGTCACTAAAGGGTTAATCATGGTGCCAATACAAACTAACGTTTCTGTTCTTTTGTAAATAACATTTATTATTGAACAAAAAATAATTATTTTTCATGAGAAACTCTACAACATCCAAGACAAAGGTTTTAAATTCCATGGAAATGTCAGTTTGCTGAAATGATATTCAGGCACTGTTAGCGCAATTTTATGTGGGATGCAAGTGTACGGTTCAATTACATCTGATACTATCCATGAATATTGAACAGACCACTTAATTTGCCTCATATTACATAACACATCATTGAAACCCTTCAAATAACCAGGTACTCTCTGAACGAGAGGATGGAGAAGCCGGTCGAAACACTCCCAAAACTCTCGCTCAAAGATCCTATGCCTGAAATAAGTGGGCGCATGGGAGGTGAAAAACAATTTTTGTGCATGTTAGGCAATGTGTGCAGTTTAGGGACTTTTTTAAATGATTAGCCTCTCTGACATTAAATGTTATTAAGTTATACATCAAATCATGATTAAAAATTATTATATATTGATGTGGAATAGTAGTCAAATATTAGTTGTATAATAAAACATTGAAAATAATAAATTAAGAAAAATTTCATGAAATACTGTATATACACTTGATCATTGGAAATTTTAATTTTTCAAGGCTGATTCAAATGATTTTGCTCCATCAGTATATTGACCCATTGTATCCAACTTTTATTCAATTTTGTATGATTTTATTTTAATTTCAAAATCTCACTTTTATCGTGTGAACAATTTGTTGTAAGTGCTCACTTAAATGTCAAATTAATTAGTTTACCGGTGTTTCACCGGAACTAGGCTGTTTTTAAGGCAAACGTTAGTTTGTAATGGCATCATGATTAAGGGTGGATGCTGTTAAGGCCGCTTTACACGCAACGACATTGCTAATGAGATGTCGTTGGGGTCACGGAATTCATGACGCACATTCGGCCTCGTTAGCGACGCCGTTACATGTGAAATGCACGAACGACCGCTAACGATCAAAAATGCTCACCATATTGTTAATCGTTGTCCGGTCGCTCTAATCCAGATTATCGTTGCTGATGCAGGTTGTTCGTCGTTCCTGCGGCAGCACACATCGCTATGTGTGACACCGCAGGAACGAGGAACATCACCGTCCCTGCGGCCGCCCGCAATGAGGAAGGAAGAGGGTGGGCTGGATGTTCGGCCCGCTCATCTCCGCCCCTCCGCTTCTATTGGGCGGCCGCTTAGTGACGCCGATGTGACGCCGCACGAACCGCACCCTTAGAAAGGAGGAGGTTCACCGGCCACAGCGACGTCGCTAGGCAGGTATGTGTGACGGGTGTAAGCGATGTTGGGCATCACGGGCAGCGATTTGCCCATGACGCACAACCGACGTGTGGGTACGTCCACCAGCGACATCGCTAGCAATGTCGCTGTGTGTAAAGTGGCCTTCATGGTCAGGAGACCGCAAAAGATCTTGCAAAAGACCCATAAATAATGATGAAAGATAATGCACAAGAGTAGTTGGAAACTTAGCTGGCTGCAATCCACTAACTGCACAAACACAACTAGAAGTAGCAGTGGAGCAATCCTAACCAACCTTGACGCCTCAGCACTGCCGGAGAACTAACTAACCTCCAAGATGAAATGAGGAATCCTGACTTGGCTCAGAATAGCCCCAAAGGAAAGAGACAAGCTCCCAACATATAACGATGGTCATATAAGAAAAAACAACACACAGATGGAAACTATAGGGTTAAGCAAAGTGAGGCCCTGCTAGCTAGATACAAAAGGATAGGATAGATATGCTGGTTGCAGCCAGTAAAAACCCTAAAAAAATACCGACACCTGATAATCAAAAATTCCTATAAGGCCCGTTTCACACGTCAGTGAAAAACAGTGACGTTTTTCACTGGCGTGTAAAACACGCACATGTCCCTGCGTGTGCAGGGATTCACGGCACACGTGGGTTGTCTAAGTGCAATCCGGGCTCCGTTCTCCGTGGCCCGTGATTGCACTTAGAAAACAACTCACCTGTGCGCGCTCCCGCTGTCCATGGTGCTGATCGCTCCCGCGGTGCAGCATCCGGCCGGCGGTGACCCCCGCAGCAGCTGATTCCGGGTCGGCTGTGTCGCGCATAATGAATATGCGCGACAATAATGACCACTGCGTGGTCCATGGAACATCAGTGATGCCAGAAAAAAATGGACATGTCTCCGTGCGGCAATCACGCACACGCGGGTACGCCGCATGGAGACACGTGCAGTGAAAAATCACTGACGTGTGAGCAGACCCATTCATTATAATGGGTCTGCGTATGTCAGTGATTCTGGTACGTTTTAAAAAAAGCACAAACGTCCCAGAATCACTGACGTGTGAAAGGGGCCTAAAAGATCACACCATCTTTCCTCCCACTATATCAGGAACTCTTGTGCAAATACATGAGATACAAAAAATACAAACTCTAGATCAGACTGGGAGCAAAACTCCCTTTCTTGCTGGGAATAAATCGTCCTCCAAAGTGCAGGGAGAGCTCTTATTCACATGCAAGAAACACAAAGGTGCATGCGAACTAATTAAATCTCAGAAGGAAAAACCATAAATACTTATAAGGCATAGCTGCAGACCAGGATGACATGGAAACAAAACCGATGCAAAGGAGCAAAAAAAAAACGCTGCAGAAATCATTCCTGGAGAATCCAAAAAGGAGCAGAAAAAATGAAAAAACATAACCTACAGATAAAGGCAAAAGCCTCAAAGCTGGAGGACAAAATTCAGGAGATTTTCTCATAGAGCAGAAACAATTATCACCAGCAAAAGCGGGCTTTACACGCAGCGACATCGCTAATGAGATATTGTTGGGGTCACGGAATTCGTGACGCACATCCGGCCTCATTAGCAACGTCATTGCGTGTGAAACGTGCGAACAACCGCTAACGATCAAAAATACTCACCTTATCGTTGACACGTCGTTCTAATCCCAAATATCATTGATGGTGCTGGATGCAGGTTGTTCGTCGTTCCTGAGGCAGCACACATCGCTACATGTGACATCCCAGGAATGAGGAACAACACCTTACCTGCGTCCTCCGGCAACGAAGTGGGCATGTCTTTTCTTCGGCTGCTCTCCGCCCCTCCGCTTCTATTGGCCACCTGCCGTGTGACGTCGCTGTGACGCCGCACGAACCGCCCCCTTAGATAGGAGGTGGCTCGCCGGCCACAGCGACATCGCAGGGAAGGTAAGTCCGTGTGACGGGGCCTAACGATATTGTGCGCCACAGGCAGCGATATGCCCGTAATGCACAAACGACGGGGGCAGGTGCGATCAGCAGCGACATCGCTAGCAATGTCCCTGTGTGTAAAGCCCGCTAAAGGCTAGACAGAAACTGCCTTCCTTTATTCCCCCAGGCTGGATTCCAAAGGCTTCCTGGAACAGCAATCATCCCCTGCACCTGTTTGAGCGACAGATGCAGAATCAGACTCACTACCAGCACTAGCCACCAAAGGGAGCTCAGAAACACTCTCGGGAACAGCACCATCTCTAATGATATTCACAACAGGATGCACACCAGAAACACATTGATGCATACGCTACTATAGCGGTTTCCTTGTAAATGTCTGATGTCCCGTGAACAGGAATTTTTCAGGCAATGAGGCGGAAATTATTCATTTGCCCTGAACCATATTGTTTTACTTATTCAATAATCAGGCCATGGCAGGGCCTCTGTCGGCGCTCTGAACTGAGGGTGGATGATAATGGTGAGCTGGATTTACTGCTACTGTTATATAAAACCGTTTTTAACCAAAACTGCAGCAAGAAGCCCAGTAAAGTAATTAATCTATTGCTGGAATCAGGTTCTCTGCCCCACATCATACTGCTCTCAGATGGTGTAGCAAAAACCATTTCACAGATCCCCTTTAATAATAAAAATTTACAACCCTTTTAAAGTATAATGTGTCATTTATGAGAACAACCAGGATCCCTTTGAGCAAGGGCAAAAAGAGTGAATAAATTAAGAGATAATTAAAATAAATTCTGGTTCTGTGAGTGAACATTCATTTTAGCTTTAGTTTTTGTCATGGTGATTACAGAGAAAGCAGAGGGCAGGGAACCTAGACTCGCCCTCAAACTAGGGGAGCCCTGGCTATCCCTCATCTCAGAGTTACTTCTGTAGGTGAGCATGTCTGAGCCGTCTCCCTGGCCCTACTCCTGACCAGCATTGATCTTATACCTCCTTCCCCCAACCCCAGGGGAGGGCTGGGACAGGAGTGTGATTAACACCACAGAAATAGAGAAACAGGGGAAACCAAAATTCTATCTCACAGCAGGATCACACAGAGATATAAGACAAAAAGAGCAAAAGAGGAAAATAAGAACAGGAAGAAAACAACAAGACAATGGGAGAGCTCCACAACTCCAAGCACAAAGCAATTCAATCACCAGGAAGACTGGTACACAACAACACAAAAACCAACACAGCAATAAGCTATAGTTGGCGTGAGAGGACAGACTCCACCATCTTAAATAGAAAGGAAGCCAAAGTAAAAAGCTTCCAACAACATGTGATCCCTGAAGTAACAAGTATAGTAGCAGAGGTTAATTCTTGCTAGCCTTACCATGAGTGAGCCCACAACTGGTCGACACCCGAGCCTGCCTGTGTAACTCAGAAGCACCAGAGAAACCATAGGGTGGAGTGTCAGGATCTGTAATGTGAACAGCACCTGATGCCACCCTGACACTCAGTGAGTTTTGTACAAAGCTCCTTGGGACTGTTTTCCTTCATACCATGAGATTTTTTTTTTATGTTTTCTTTTTCAGTCTGGCAAAATAAACATTTCTTTTGTTACATTTTAATTGGGTTGTCAGACACAATGTTTACAGCGAATCACTGCCTCTAACAGAAGAAGAGCTACTTATCTAAGGGCAGGGAAAGGACAATGGGGCTTGAAGGGACTTGAATAATTTTTTTCTCCAGCACTGGTATATTATTTTTCTAAAAATAAATTAAAGGTCTTATTAAGCCTAAAAATGTGGCATCTGAAAATATTCTGTTTTTGCTTGCAAATAAATCAGATTTTTTTTATTACAAGAAGTTAGCAGAATCCATTTTAAAGGGAACCTGTTATGTTCGATAATGCTGTTAACTTGCAGATGTAGGGTTAATCTGCAAGTTAATAGAGTTGTGATGGTGTACGGCTGCTATACTAGAAAGATGGCACCTGGGAGAAATTAACTCTATTCCTCCTGTGAGCCGCCAGCTTTCAGTCACGCAGGCGCGCCCAGAGTGATTACAGTCACCTCTCACATCACTGAGAGTGGCTGCTACAAGCACGTTCCGGCGCGGACTAACAATTGCTCACTCTCAGTGATATGAGTGGTGACTGTAATCTCTGTGTGCGCCTGCATAACTGAAAGCCAACGGCTCACGGGAAGAATAAAGTTAATTTTCTCCCAGACGCCGCTTTTCCAGTACAGCGGCCACACACCACCACAACTCTGTTAACCTGCAGATTAATAGTACTACTGCACCTGACAGGTTTTCTTTAAAGTGTTAGCACTTGTGGCTAGGGAAGACACCAGCTTGTTCTTGGTAATGGGTGCACCCACATAACTAGTGACTACTTATTAATGGGAACAATGTTAATCTCCATTTAGAAATAGAAAGCAGATATATACAGTAAATTGCAATTTTATGGCCCTGTGGACAACTGCTGGACTACTGGAGTATAATGAAACCTTAAAGACAAGGGTAATCAATATCATCTTGTCAGGCTACTATGAACATCCCCTCCGAGGAGCTTTGCCAATAATTTTGCATGGAGTGGCTGAGTCTGACATATCACATTTTTCATGGAAATGAGAATCTGTGACTGATCCTACTTTGCTATAAAAGAAGGACTTGTAATTTCTAGTAGTACAGATTATACAATAGTTGTAACACTAAGAGCATTCATTTTATGGTTGAAACTATTTTAGAAGTTGACTATTAATAATTGGGTTGTCATAAAATTGTAATGTCAATGATACTGTCATGGTTCATGCTGCCACAGAGCCGGTACGTACTTCCTCTCCCCATGGTTTAGATCTCATGGGAGGGGCTTGTTCTATCCTGCCTCATTCAGGAGACCATGCCGTCATATATTGGTGCTACCAGTAATAGTTTAGTTTCTGGTCTGCACCATGTTACTGGTTTCTGTTTGTCTGACTCTGATCCGTCCCGTCTCTTAGCTACCTCTTCCTGACCTGTGCCCTCCCTGTACCGCTTGTCTGTCCCATGCTCCTGACTCCGGTTCTGTCCTTTGTCTCCTGAGTCCTGTCTGTCTGACCCCCGGTCCCGTCCCATGTCTCCCCCACCTCTGTATGTACTTTGATCTCCCGGTTATTGACCATGATTTCTATCCCCGACTTCGGCTTTGTTTTGCTCTTCTACCTCCGACATTACTTCCTGGTTTCCGACTCCTTGCTTCCACCTGTTAATGGCTTGCCCTCTCCCCGGTACTGACGAGACTTCCTGGCATTAGACTTTGGTTTGCTGACTTTGGTTACGTGTGCACTATCGCCCTCTTATGGGATTTTTGCTAACTGCATTTTGGAGCTGCCTCTCCGACCTGCTTCTGTGCACCCCCCAAGTGCAGCGTGACAGATGCACAATGACTCTTCAAATCAGTATTCAAGGGATCGATGAACCCCTAGCATGGATGAACAGACCAGTGCACCATTCCAGCTACTTGTTCTCCATTTCCTCTCCCCCTAACTCCAATCCTTGATTGACAGCTGTGGCTTTATAGGCGCCAGAGAGCAGCGGAGATAGATGGAAACACATAAGCGCCCATTGAAATGGCACTGATTGGCGGACGACCCATTTAAACCTCAAGAGCCCCTTTCATCATGAGGATACAAAAGAAAATGTTCCTGCAACTGTCATTGTGAAAATCAAACCTTTCATGAAATGTGACACGTAGACAAGGTGCCATAGACCTTCATCTAAGTACACACAGATAGAAACGAATATCTTGTCTAGGTCTGTTGCTACAGTTACCTCGTCGGAAATATCTGGACCAGAAAATGTCATATGATGATGACAGCTGTTGAGGTTATGGAGGGGGCTGTTCTCTGGATTCAGGATGAGTCTCCACCAAATACCTAAATACAGAGACCCAAACAAGCTGCAGTTATTGAGTTTACGTAACGTGCTGACATAAGACTATAAAATCAACTAATCACATCAAAATGGACAAGGAACATATTTTCTTTTCTTCCCAACATTCCTGTGAATAAGGAGAATATTCTCTATGTTCTGCATTCCTATGCGTTAATAATCATGACAGGTGATAACGTTCCCTCAGCGGGAACATTGGAGCGGATGTAATTGCTATATCAGATATATTAATAATTTCCAATGAAGAATCGAGCTGGAGATGTGAAGGAAGCCTGGCAGCTGTTTATCGGGAACAATGACGGTGACTGATCCAACAGGGACTTCCAGGATGGAAACAGCGACTTCTAGAAAAGTTACTATCATGAATTGTAGTCTATGCAAGTTATTAGTAGACACCTGTAGAAAAAAATGTTGGTTAATTAGCTATACCTGACATAATAGAAAAACATTTTATGAAGTGAATTGAACCCAATTTGTCTGGGAGTTCCCTGATTCACAAGTAGTTTGAAGCTTCCTTCACATGTCCGTGTGTCCGGTATGTGTGACATTCGTTTTCACACGTACCGGAGACACGGACACACGTAGACCCATTCAAATCAATGGGTTTGCGCACATGTACATGTTTTCACACGGACTGTGTGTCTGTGTGGAGCATACTTGTGTCTGTGTGTTCTACACGTAGATATGTCCGTTTTTTCTCCGGTAGCACATGTGACGCCCTGGCAAAGCCAGGTAGTCACACATTAGGCCCCCCACATAACACCTTCCCTCACAGGGTTACATACAGCCAACCTAAAACCCTAGTCACCCCCCTCAGGGCAAGACAGTCACATCAGTGGACGGGACCAGGCGGTTAGGGAACACCCACCTAGGGGTCTAGACAGCCCGGGGCGAGAAAACAAGCAGTTCAAGTTGAGAGTTCAAGTTGAGAGTTCAAGTCTACGCCCCCGTAGAGCCCTGCCAGCTGTACTTGACATTAGGGCAGAGGAACCCATGATTCATTCTACCCCATCAGTCCCCAGTGAGAGTAGGGGGCTAAGACGTCTACACACCCTAACTTGAGATGGCCACCCCTCAGATATAGGGAAACTGATGTCTAGTGAGTGGTGCCCGCTTGCTGTGTACATAGTCTTGTGTGTGTGTTGATGAATCCCAATTGACCGAATAATTCACCTGATTAAGAAGTTAAGGTAGCGGAACCCCGGCTACCCCAGTTATACAAGTACCCATTGGGACCGTTCACCGTTTAAATTTTTATTACAGTTTTAAAAATGGACCACGGCTTTGGACTGGAAAGCCAACCCAAGAACTATTAGGTCTTGTAAATAGTCCCTGACAAACCTTTCTCACCCTGCTGCAGTCTCTGGAGAGGCTGATTGGAGGAAGGGCCTGCGGTAGAGTAGGCCGAGGCCCAGTCACCATTGAGACCAGTGACTACCCTCCAGGCTAGGGGTCCCGGACTTGGGGCCCATAACAAAAGACTGCCGGGTAAGGAACTTTTTACCCAGCCCGTGAGGGCAACACCCGGACCTGTCCTGGACTTGGGCAAGGGGTGCGCACCTGTGCTTAGCGGTGGCACCATTGGGCAGGTTGTTTTGGGTGGGGGTTTGGTGAGAAAGACCCGGTCCGTCCCGTCCCGGTTTAAATGTGAAACGTTTAAGCAATGTGCCTCCTATAAGGGAAGACAAACCAATGTATTAATGTTAATATACTTGTAAACTGTTTCTCTTTTTCTACTTTTCAGTTACAGTTAAATAAATGTTGGTGGTCAGACAGCCCGCGGACGGTCTGTATTAAACCAAGGGGGAATGTGACGCCCTGGCAAAAAACAGGTAGTCACACATTAGGCCCCCTGCATAACACCTTCGCTCACAGGGTTACATACAGCCGACCTGAAATCCTAGTCACCCCCCTCAGGGAAAGACAGGCACACCAGTGGACGGGACCAGGCAATTAGGGAACGCCCACCTAGGGGTCTAGACAGCCCGGGGCGAGAAAACAAGCAGTTCAAGTTGAGAGTTCAAGTTGAGAGTTCAAGTCTAGAGTTCAAGTTGAGAGGAGTGGAGGCTGGGCTAGGTGTAGCTCCAGCGGAGAAGTTCAAGTTGAACGGTGCTAGGGTTGGAGCCCTGGTACCTTGGCTAGGTGGCAGACGGTGGTCTCCGTTGGCAGGCGACGGGAAGACGGCAGCCGGAGATCCGAGGTGGACCGGGACAGGGTTGGAGCCCGCCGGTACCGACACCCGAGACCCGACCCAGAAACCGTGCACAGAGGGGGTACTCGGACCCTGAAGCCAGGACCGGAACCAACGGCCTAGCTAATCAACCGATTGAGGGCAGGATTATAGGTCCTGTCAAAACCAAAGTCCCAAAAGCAGACAACCACCCACAGAGAGGGATAGGGGAAACGCCAGGGCCCATAGATCTCACGGGTCAGCGTCAGCGGGCACGGCTCCTCAGGTACACAAAAAGCTGGGAGCGGACTCCCGTGTTCCATACCGGGAAGTTTAAACAAACAACAGAACTAGTGCAGAGGAAAAGACGGTGACCCCAGCCCGGGTGGGGGACCAGAGTACAACCGGCCGCGGCGGCCGGCCACCAGCACCTTGGTTTACCAAAAGACTTGTGTGCTTCATTTAATTGTGAGTAACCAAACATCCCCTGGTACGCTGATGTGCTCCGTGTGACATCAGTTGGACACGTACCGGAGAAAACACATGTCTTTTAAATAAAATGCTTTTCTATACTCACCTGTCTTCACTGCTGATGTCTCTAGCGCTGCTTCCAACCTCCGCTCATTATGCTCATTGCATATTCACTGAACCAAAGACCGGAAGCAGCAGCAGCGCCAGACACTGCAGCACCATGAACAGGTAAGTTTAGAGGTTCATGCTGTCAGTGAGCTTTGCGGATGTCACATGGATAGCACAGGGACAGCACACACTGAACACACACACAGACACACGCACACATTCAAACCTACACCACAGACCATGCAAAACATGTGAGCTTTGCACGGTGGTGTAATGCTTTCATCCTTCCATTATTGCAGTGGGAGGTGAAGGAAATTGCTGGTTTATGGTCCTCCCTCACATGCAATCAAGGCGACTGCTATGAGGTCCTAAGGATCAGTTCACATTGAGCTCTTCATGTGTGTTTTTCTGGCTAAAAGAATCCACAACAATAAAGGCTTTAAAAATACTTGGTGTTGTTTTCTTTTCACGTGCTTTTGTGCATGGGGCATTTTGTTTTCCTGTGCATATTGATTCAGTGGATTTTCCAACAGAAAAGTCATAAGGGTATGAAAAATGCACCACCACCCCCAAAATGTGGAAAAATCACTTTTTCATGTGTGTTTTTTTCAACAGTTTTTTTCCTGCCAGGGGTATTTTTTCTGCTTCTATTGATTCTGTGGTGAAATTTGGATCAATTTTTGAAGCAAAAAATTGATATGTTGCTTCTTTAGTCACTTGAGGAAAACAGTACTTTGTGCACTATAGTCACAGTTTCCCATTAAAATGAATAGGCCATGGGCCTCCCCAGTCTGAGGATACCAGCCCCTAGCTGTCCGCTTTATCTTGGCTAGGTATCAAGATTGGGGAGGGGGACCTCACAACCTTTTTTTTAAATTTATTTACATTTTTTTTAAAAAATCAGATGAATGGGGTCCTAGTATTTTGATACAGAGCCAAGATAACTTACACAGCTCGGGGTTGCAGCCTGTAGCCGTCTGCTTTATCTGTGCTAGGCATCAAAATACAGGGGACCCTGGGCCATTTTTTTCTCCAATGATTTATTAATTTTTACAAACCATTCCGGGGACTAGACAGCTAGTTTGAGGGCGACCACTCACAGACGCCGGTACAGAGGGTGGGCAGGTTAAACAGGACTCCAACCAATCACAGACACTGTTACAGAGAGTGGGCGGGGGAAGCAACGTGTATTCATGTACTTTAATGATCGGACCAGGAAGCAGTGTGACAGACGCGGAGAACTGTAAGTATAATTTTCCTGCTTTAATACCCATAATACTGTGACGACATTATTCCCAGAAACCAACTGAGTCAGAAATCCATACAGGAATCTTCCCCATGCTGTTCCCATTCAGTTTCAGCACTTTTTCATCCATTGCAGCATTTTTACAGCTCTTCCAGACTTACTTCCATGGTCCTCCAGAAAATTATTCAAGTTTCCCATTGACTTGAATTAAATTTGTTATTCAGTACGAATACACAAATAATAGAGATTATATGTCATGAAGCATCCGATCCCAAATGTTTGACTATTTGCCCACATCTATTATATAATCAATATGGAATTAAAGTGCAGACTTTTAGCTTTAATTTGAGGGTATTCACATTATAATTGGAGTAAAGCCATGTGCCCACAGGGAAAGTGTCCTGCGGATATATCCGCAGGACATTCCACAGGAGTTCCCAGAACTCTGCTGCACAACTTTGAGTTATGCTGTGTTATTGGTGGAGAAGTCCAGCGGAATGTCCTGCGGATATGCTGCGGGCATTCTAAATTGAGGATACAGTACCATGGCTTGGGAACTGTATCCTCAATGCAGAAGAAGTGCTGGAGTGATCGGTGAGTTCATACTTACCTGTATCGCACAGCAACTAGGTTTTCGGCCAGCTGTTGGATAAGATAATCTGGGCCTGGACGAAATCCGGCTGTCACATGAATGGAGCTCGGGCGATCACATGACCGGAGCTCGTGCAGGCCCCGCCCACCTCTTATAGCCCACTCCTGGCTCTGTCCCGGTCTGCTACACTGAAGGAAGAGTCTCCGGTGTCTTCAATCAAGGCAGGTAAGTATAGAGATCCGAGCGGAAAAATCCGTAGGAATAATGGACATGCAGTTACATGCGTCTGCGGGAAATCCGCAGCATTTTCCGCAGCCACAAATACCACAGCATTGATACAGCACCTCCCAAATCCCATAGGACAACATGGGCAGTGTCTGTACTTGCGTAAACCTGCGGTATCCGCAGGTATTTTCTCCCGTGGGCACAGGGCCTCAAGGTTTAAAAATTGCAACGTTTTAATATTGTTAGGGAGAGAGCACTCCATAACACCATACAAAATAAGGGGTGGGTGGGTCCAGAGACTGCTGGATCCCCACACCAAGCACAAACTCAATAACATGTCATAAAGAGGAGAACAAGAGTTTTTAAAGTGCACAAAAATACAAATTATATTATTCACGCAATACAAAAGGTGAACATCCAGATGTCATAAAAACATGTTAAAATTTAGATAACGGATAACCACCCCCCCATACAACAGTGGTAACCAATGCTGGAACATGTTGGCTGAAAAGGGTTGAATTGGATACTGCCAGATCTAGAGGAGCATACAGATTCTAGATGCTCGATTAACTGCCTCTCTAATAGCATTAGATTCCATGTGGAGTGTAGCACGGCAGTAACAAAACTTTGTATGCACATATTTAACTACAGTCCCAAAGGGATCCATATGTAAACAGACCTATGGCAGTAAAGAAGAGCCCAGTATAGACAGCCAACCGGTAATACAAGTTAGATGCCTCTTCCCTGATGAAGATTGTTTAAATTGAAACGTACGTAGGCTCTTCTGAGGCCCTCCTCAGACGGAGCCCCCCTTCATCTAACTTGTATTACCGTATACCATATAGTGTGTGTTTGTGTGTAATATATAAGAGAGAGAGAGAGAGAGAGAGGGACAGTGTTTGTTGTGTAATATATACATATATACAGTGTGTGTGTGATGTGTGTGTAATATATATATATATATATATATATATATATAGCTAGTGTGTGTGTGTGTGTTTTATATAGAGTGTGTGTGTAAATATATATATATATATATATATATATATATATAGATAGATAGAGAGAGAGAGAGAGAGAGAGAGGGAGAGAGAGTGTGATATATATATATATATATATATATATATATAGATACTGTATATATAGTGTGTCTGTGTGTGTGTGTGTAATATATATCTATATATATAATTGCCTTATTCTGTGTCTGTCTTGATCCAAAATGACGTCATTACAGTAACAACCGTCGCATTGGCCGCTCGGCTCGGCCTGGTCCCGCCCCCCGCACGCATTGGCTGCTCCGCTTGGCCTGGCCACGCCCCCGCACACTGTGCCCGCTTGGCCTCGCCCCTCCTATTATCCTCCTCTCTCCCCAGGACTACTCCTCCTATTATCCTCCTCTCTCCCCAGGACTACTCCCTCTATTATCCTCCTGTCCCCCAGGACTACTCCTCCTATTATCCTCCTCTCTCCCCAGGACTACTCCTCCTATTAGACTCCTCCCCCCAGGACTACTCCTCCTATTAGACTCCTCTCCCTCCAGGACTACTCCTCCTATTAGACTCCTCTCCCCCCAGGACTACTCCTCCTATTAGACTCCTCTCCCCCCAGGAATACTCCTCCTATTAGACTCCTCTCCCCCCAGGACTACTCCTCCTATTATCCTCCTCTCTCCCAAGGACTACTCCTCCTATTATCCTCCTCTCTCCCCAGGACTACTCCTCCTATTATACTCCTCTCTCGCCAGGACTACTCCTCCTATTATCCTCCTCTCTCCCCAGGACTACTCCCTCTATTATCCTCCTCTCCCCCAGGATTACTCCCCCATTATCCTCCTCTCTCCCCAGGACTACTCCCCCTATTATCCTCCCCTCTCCCCAGGACTACTCCTTCTATTATACTCCTCTCCCCCCAGGACTACTCCTATTATACTCCTCTCCCCCCAGGACTACTCCTCCTATTATACTCCTCTCTCTCTAGGACTATCCCTCCTATTATACTCCTCTCCCCCCAGGACTCTTCCTCCTATTATACTCCTCTCCCCCCAGGACTACTCCCCCTATTATCATCCTCTCCCCCAGGACTACTCCTCCTATTATACTCCTCTCTCCCCAGGACTACTCCTCCTATTATCCTCTTTTCTCCCCAGGACTACTCCCTCTATTATCCTCCTCTCCCCATCAGGACTACTCCTCCTATTATACTCCTCTCTCCCCAGGACTACTCCTTCTATTATACTCCTCTCTCCCCAGGACTACTCCTCCTATTATACTCCTCTCCCCCCAGGACTACTCCTCCTATTATACTCCTCTCTCCCCAGTACTACTCCTCCTATTATACTCCTCTCTCCCCAAGACTACTCTTTCAAGACACACACTGCACAAAACATAACTCCCTCCAAAACACAAACACACACCCACACAAACCGCGCAACATACACAGCACCACACAAACACACAACGCGGCAGACACACAGCGCTCCACAAACAACGCAACACACAAACAACACCGCTCTCACACACCCCCACACCCAGGCAACACCCAGAACATTTACAGTGCCCTACACAAACACTTGACAACTACACACAACAACATCTATATATATATATAACAAAAATCATACATTAACTACACAATAAATTCTAGAATACCTGATGCGTTAGAATCGGGCCACCTTCTAGTATATATATATATATATATATATAGTGAGTGTGTGTGTGTAATATATACAGTATCTAGAGTGTGTGTGTGGTATATATATATATGAGTGTGTGTGTGTGTAATATAGAGTGTTTATGTATATATGAGTGTATGAGTGCGTGCACATGTATGTGTGTGTGTGTGTGTGTTTGTATCTATATATATAATTGCCTTATTCTGTCTGTCTGTATGTCTGTCTGTCTGTCTGTCTTGCTCCAAAATTGTGTCCTTACGGTGACACAAAGCTGATTGGCCGCTGGGCTCGCCATGGCCCCGCCCTCCCGCACGGATTGGCCACTCGCCCAGGCTGCGCCCCACACGGATTGGCCGGCTGCTCGCCCAGGCTCCGCCCCCCACAGATTGGCCTCTCACCCCGGCACCCTGCAGGCATTGGCAACTCGGTCACGCCCCGCCCCCCTCACGCAATGCACGCTAGCTCTGGCCCCGCCCCCCCCACGCATTCCCCGAACCGAGACGGTCACGGAGCCACGACTACCAGGTGAGTAATGTACCCCTGGGAACCCACATCAGCGTACGCCACCAAACCAGCCGACACATACCCTCACATTGCTGGGGCTGGCCGGCGTATGCTGGTGTGGGCTCCCGTGCGAGCGGGGGACGAGATACGCTGGTAACCATGGTAGCATAGTTACCAGCGCATCAAGGTCCTGCAGCGGCGGAACATACACACGCACACACATAACAGCACACACATACACACACACACATCAGATCACACTCGCTCTCACACACACACACACATCTCACACACACACCTCATACACACATCACATCGCATCCACATACTCACAACATCCTGGGATATCGCTTGCTTCTCGGCGGCGATACTGTGCCGTGAGCTTCCAGGACCTGCCGGAGGATCACATGGCCAGAAGCATGTGGTATCTCCGGATGTTGTGAGTATGAGCGCGTATGTGCAATATCGTCAATGTGTGTGTGCGTGAGTGTATGCGATCGGGTGTGTGTGTGTGTGAGTGTATGCGATCGGGTGTGTGTGTGTGTGTGTGTGAGTGTATACGATCGGATCTGTGAGTGTCGGCAGAGGAGCACGGCGTGCTGGAGGAGGCTGGGAGGAGAGAGGCTGATCCTGGGGAAGGCTGGGATGGGGAAACTGAGAAAAGAGAGGCTGATGCTGGGGGAGGCTGAGGCTGGGGTAGGCTGGGAGGAGAGAGGCTGATGCTGGGGACCGAAAAGGCTGATGCTGGGAGGAGAGAGGCTGATGCTGGGGGAGGCTGAGGCAGGGGTAGGCTGGGAGGAGAGAGGCTGATGCTGGGAGGAGAGAGGCTGATGCTGGGAGGAGAGAGGCTGATGCTGGGAGGAGAGAGGCTGATGCTGGGGGAGGCTGAGGCTGGGGTAGGCTGGGAGGAGAGAGGCTGATGCTGGGGACAGAAAAGGCTGATGCTGGGAGGAGAGAGGCTAATGCTGGGAGGAGAGAGGCTGATGCTAGGGACAGAAAAGGCTGATGCTGGGAGGAGAGAGGCTGATGCTGGGAGGAGAGAGGCTGATGCTGGGGACAGAGAGGCTGATGCTGGGGACAGAGAGGCTGATGCTGGGATGAGAGAGGCTGATGCTGTGGGTAGAGAGGCTGATGCTGGGAGGAGAGAGGCTGATGCTGCGGGCAGAGAGGCTGATGCTGCGGGTAGAGAGGCTGATGCTGGTGCAGCATGGGGGATGGAGCACGATGGGGGGTGCGCAGCATGGGGGATGGAGCACGTTTGGGAGTGCGCAGCATGGGGGATGGAGCACGTTTGGGAGTGCGCAGCATGGCGGATGGAGCACGTTTGGGAGTGCGCAGCATGGCGGATGGAGCACGTTTGGGAGTGCGCAGCATGGCGGATGGACCACGTTTGGGAGTGCGCAGCATGGCGGATGGAGCACGTTTGGGAGTGCGCAGCATGGCAGATGGAGCACGTTTGGGAGTGCGCAGCATGGCGGATGGAGCACGTTTGGGAGTGCGCAGCATGGGAGATGGAGCACGATGGGGGGTGCGCAGCATAGGGGATGGAGCACGATGGGGAGTGGGCTGCATGGGGGATGGAGCACGATGGGGAGTGCGCTGCATGGGGGATGGAGCACGATGGGAAGTGCACACCTCCCCCCAACACACACACACTGCCACACACGCACTGCACAACACACCACACACACACACACTGGGAACCACAAACAACTGCCCTACACAGACACCCACACACACAGACAACGCTGCACACACACAACACCCAACACACAAACACCGCGGCACACACAAATATACGCACATACCGCACAACACACACATTGCACAAAACATACCTCCCCCCAAAACACACCACACACACACAAACCGCGCAACACACACACACACAACGCTACAGACACACAGCGCTCCACAAACAACGCAACACACATACAACACCGCTCTCACCCCCCGCCACACCCAGACAACACCCAGAACATGTACAGAGCCCTACACAAACACTTGGTAACTACACACAACAACATCTATATATATATATATATATATATATATATATATATATATATATAACAAAAATCATACATGAACTACACAATACGTAAATTCTAGAATACCCGATGCGTACAATCGGGCCACCTTCTAGTATATATATATATATATATATATGAGTGTGTGTGTATATATATATATATATATATATATATATATATACATATATGAGTAAATGAGTGTGCGTATGTATGAGTGCATATGCATGTGTGTGTGTGTATATATGTGAGTGTGTGTATATTTGTCTGTTTTTGACTTTTTTTTGTATGAATGAGTATGTATCTGTGTACATGTGTGTATGTATATGCCTGTGTGTCTATGTATTTGTGCTTGTCTGTGCATGTGCCTGTCTGTATTCTGTGTGTATATGTGCTTACGTTTTTGTGTCAAAGTACATATATACCGCATACACTCCACATACACACACCACATACAGTGTGTGCAGGCTTGTGCCTGTGTCTACATACAGTTAGGTCCAGAAATATTTGGACAGTGACACAAGTTTTGTTATTTTAGCTGTTTACAAAAACATGTTCAGAAATACAATTATATATATAATATGGGCTGAAAGTGCACACTCCCAGCTGCAATATGAGAGTTTTCACATCCAAATCGGAGAAAGGGTTTAGGAATCATAGCTCTGTAATGCATAGCCTCTTCTTTTTCAAGGGACCAAAAGTAATTGGACAAGGGACTCTAAGGGCTGCAATTAACTCTGAAGGCGTCTCCCTCGTTAACCTGTAATCAATGAAGTAGTTAAAAGGTCTGGGGTTGATTACAGGTGTTTGGTTTTGCATTTGGAAGCTGTTGCTGTGACCAGACAACATGCGGTCTAAGGAACTCTCAATTGAGGTGAAGCAGAACATCCTGAGGCTGAAAAAAAAGAAAAAATCCATCAGAGAGATAGCAGACATGCTTGGAGTAGCAAAATCAACAGTCGGGTACATTCTGAGAAAAAAGGAATTGACTGGTGAGCTTGGGAACTCAAAAAGGCCTGGGCGTCCACGGATGACAACAGTGGTGGATGATCGCTGCATACTTTCTTTGGTGAAGAAGAACCCGTTCACAACATCAACTGAAGTCCAGAACACTCTCAGTGAAGTAGATGTATCTGTCTCTAAGTCAACTGTAAAGAGAAGACTCCATGAAAGTAAATACAAAGGGTTCACATCTAGATGCAAACCATTCATCAATTCCAAAAATAGACAGGCCAGAGTTAAATTTGCTGAAAAACACCTCATGAAGCCAGCTCAGTTCTGGAAAAGTATTCTATGGACAGATGAGACAAAGATCAACCTGTACCAGAATGATGGGAAGAAAAAAGTTTGGAGAAGAAAGGGAACGGCACATGATCCAAGGCACACCATATCCTCTGTAAAACATGGTGGAGGCAACGTGATGGCATGGGCATGCATGGCTTTCAATGGCACTGGGTCACTTGTGTTTATTGATGACATAACAGCAGACAAGAGTAGCCGGATGAATTCTGAAGTGTACCGGGATATACTTTCAGCCCAGATTCAGCCAAATGCCGCAAAGTTGATCGGACGGCGCTTCATAGTACAGATGGACAATGACCCCAAGCATACAGCCAAAGCTACCCAGGAGTTCATGAGTGCAAAAAAGTGGAACATTCTGCAATGGCCAAGTCAATCACCAGATCTTAACTCAATTGAGCATGCATTTCACTTGCTCAAATCCAGACTTAAGACGGAAAGACCCACAAACAAGCAAGACCTGAAGGCTGCGGCTGTAAAGGCCTGGCAAAGCATTAAGAAGGAGGAAACCCAGCATTTGGTGATGTCCATGGGTTCCAGACTTAAGGCAGTGATTGCCTCCAAAGGATTCGCAACAAAATATTGAAAATAAAAAAATTTTGTTTGGGTTTGGTTTATTTGTCCAATTACTTTTGACCTCCTAAAATGTGGAGTGTTTGTAAAGAAATGTGTACAATTCCTACAATTTCTATCAGATATTTTTGTTCAAACCTTCAAATTAAACGTTACAATCTGCACTTGAATTCTGTTGTAGAGGTTTCATTTCAAATCCAATGTGGTGGCATGCAGAGCCCAACTCGCGAAAATTGTGTCACTGTCCAAATATTTCTGGACCTAACTGTATGTGTGCGTGTCTTTGCATGTGTTTGCCCTTCTGCATGTCTACATATATTTGTGTATATCCGTTTGTGTGTATGTGCCTAGCTGCATTCTTGTGCTTGTCTGCATATGTGTGCGTGTGTCTGTGTGCGTGCAGGTGACTGGCTGCGTTCTTGTTCGTGCGTCTGTTTGCATGATTATGTATGTGTGTATATCTGTGTTCATGTGTGTGACTATGTGAATATGTGCACCTGTCTGCATGTATGTAAATTTTTCTGTATGTGTGCATATGTGTGCCTGCCTAAGTGTACATGTGCCTGTTTGTGTGTGTGTCTACGTATATAAGCGTATATGTGTGTATGTGTACATTTCTGTGTCTGCATATGCGTGTCTGAGTGCATGTCTTTGTGTGTTCATGCATGTGTGTTTATGTATGTATGAGTGCCTGTGCTTGTCTGCATGAGTGTTCATGTCTGTGTGCATTTGTATGCATGTGTCTGTGTGCCTGTCTGCATGCATTTGTCTGTCTTTGTATATCTGTTTATGTATGTAAGCGTGTGTGCATGTATGTGTGTCTACATACGTTTGCATGTCAGTGCATCTTCGTATGTGTGCATGTCTGCATGCATGTGTTAGTCTGTGCCTGTCTGCATGGGTATGCATGTATGTGGGCCTACATCATATCTTTAAACATCGCTGCTATGCGCCGCAATCTGATGTCATCGCGTGGCGTCGGATGGGTGGGGTGCCCTTTTGACCACACGGGATATGAAGCCGCAGGGTGAAGGGGGGAGCGCAGGGAGGTGAGAAGAATCTTGTTGTCCCTCCCTATGTGAATGGACAGAGTAGTGGATATAGGAACCCAGGATGGGGCAGTTTAGGGGCCTTGGATGGAGGAACTTAGGAGGCCAGGATGGGGCAGTTTAGGGGCCTGGTTTGGAGGAACATAGGATCCCAGGATGGGGAAGTTTAGGGGTCTGTGATGGAGGAGCACAGGAGGCCAGGATGGGAGACATTATTAAATAAAGGAGGCTAGGATTGGAGACATTATTAAATACCGGGAGCCAGGATGGGGAACATAATTACTATATTGGGCCAGAGTGAGGAACATACATTATTGGTTTATGCTGGCAAATAGTGGAGATAATTACTGTAGGGGCAAATTAGGGGACATTACTACTGATGAAATATAGTTTATTTTTTAGGATACTATCTTCCATGGTGGGAACAAAAGTCTGATGTAGTGTACAAATTGGGGAAACAGTGTGGAATGTGTCCTGGGAGTGATCAGCTATAGGTGACTGTGTTATTTTCTGCAGAGGCATTTTCTGGCTGGAAGAAGTGATGGCGGTCAGCACCAGATGGAGAGGAAAAGCGAAGGTGAACAACGTCAGCTAGAGATGTCACTGGTAAGTCAGTGTATTACATGTACACACACACACACACACACACACACACACACACACACAGACACACACACACACATACTATACACTATATACAGAACTCCTGTGTATAATGTCACTGGTGATCACTGTATTACCTATATACAGATCTCCTGTCTATAAAGTCACCAGTGATCACTGTATTAGTTATACCCTATATACAGAATTCCTGTGTATGTCACCAGTGATCACAATATTACCTGTACACTAGACACATACACTGTATACAGAGCTGTGCAGCCGACCACGCTACCTCACATATGGTGGAGAATCGGCGGGCATGCCAGCCCGGTGAGGTGTAGCATCCATCCCTGGTGACCCGGTAGCACATGTCCTGGATTCGAGCGGCTATACTACAGCCCAAACTCGGTGACGCCATGGAGGATATACTAAAGCAGCTGGCTCAGGCTAATGCACAGCAACAACAGGCTAATGCACAGCAACAACAGGCTAATGAACAGCAGCAACAGACCAATGCACACCTGCTCCGGGCGTTGGAACGTCAGCAGCAATCCTTGCAAGTGCAGGAAAAGAGGCACCAAGAACAGATGGTTCTCCTGGCCAAGTCGATCCGTGCCGGACCGGCAGCAACAACCCCGGGACCGGGTGACGACGGCAGCGTCCGGAAAGCGGTGAGACAAGCGTTACAAAAGATGACCCCGGGGGATGATGTGGAAGCGTTCCTGGCGGTGTTTGAGCGGGTGGCCGAGCGGGAAAAGCTGCCGACCCCCCAGTGGGCTGAGGTATTGTCGCCCTATCTGACGGGGGAACCCCAAAAAGCATACCTGGACCTCTGTACCGAGGACGCCATTGACTATGCGACCCTGAAAGCCGAAATACTGGCTCGGTTGGGGGTGAATACCTATGTACGGGCTCAGCGGGTAAATCAGTGGTTCTATGAGGAAGCCAAACCCGTACGCTCCCAGGCCTATGACTTGTTGCATCTTGTAAAAAAGTGGTTGCAGCCTGACACTCTGAGCCCGGCGCAAATGGTGGAAAGGGTAGTAGTTGATCGTTTTGTGCGCACTTTACCCGTCATCGTTCAACGGTGGGTAGGACAGGGTGACCCGAGTACCCTCGACCAATTAGTGTCCCTGGTAGAGCGGCATGTGGCTACGCAGGACTTGATACGGGACACTGAGACTTTACGTACCGCCCGTCGGTCCGGCCCCTCCAAGCCTAGGGCCAAGGACCCACCGCTGACAACGGTGCAGGAGTCTCCTACCGTCCCGTCTGAGCCCACGCCCGCCGTTCCTGAGGTCCGGAAGGTTCTGTACCCTAAACGACAACCCGTCAAGGGGGTTTCCTTCCCTGTTAGATGTTGGCGGTGCCAGCGGGTGGGACATATGGAAGCCCAGTGTCCACTCACCACGGAGCCCATGGATTGTGGGGTTACCCGGCGGGGTTCAATGTATGCTCAGGTGGTGTGTACCGCTGACCTGGTCTCCCCAGAGACGGAGCCCCACTTGTGCCAAATACAGGTGAATGGATGTCCGGTTACAGGATTGTTGGATTCCGGAAGCTTAGTGACCCTTGTGCGATCCACCTTGAGGGCTAAAGTAAAGGCCACAGGACGTACCGTGGGGGTGGTTTGCATACATGGGGACCGCCAAGACTATCCCACGGGGATTGTCACCATCACAGCACCTTGCGGTCAGGTGCAACATGAGGTGGGACTTCTTAACACTCTTCCTTATGACGTGATCCTAGGAAGGGATCTGCCCTATTTTTGGACTTTATGGAAGGGACCCCCTAAGTCCCCTCAGATATTGGTCAGTCCGGGACCTGAGCCCTACAATCCTGAATCCGGGACGCCTGCCGTAGGGGTCACCATGATAGGGACAGAGTGTGAACCCGATAGGTCACCCCTAGAGGTATTGGCAGGAGAGGCTGAGATGGTCGAGCCCATCCCGGAGTTGGAGGCGTCCCCGGATACGTTTGGGACAGCCCAACTCCAGGACCCTACGTTAATACATGCCCGGAGTCGGGTGACAGTAGTTGACGGGGTGGCACAGCTGCCCGGTGCCCAGGTAAGGTACCCCCATTTCGCTCTTAAGCAGGATTTACTCTACCGGGTAGATGAAATACGGGGCGTGGGGGTCGAGCAGTTGGTGGTGCCCCAGCCGTATCGCCGGCGGGTCCTCGACTTGGCTCATAAACACCTGATGAGTGGCCACCTAGGGGTCAAGAAAACGCAGGAGCGAATATTGCAAAGGTTCTATTGGCCCGGGGTCTTTGGGGAGGTAAAACGGTTCTGCGAAACCTGCCCGGAGTGTCAGCTTACCGCACCCCTGACCCATTTTCGCAGTCCGTTGGTACCGTTACCCATTATAGAAGTCCCTTTTGAACGGATAGGGATGGATCTGGTGGGGCCCCTCGTAAAGTCCGCTCGAGGGCACCAACACATCCTAGTGATCGTTGACTATGCCACCCGGTATCCCGAGGCGATACCTCTCAGACATACTGCAGCAAAGCTTATAGCTCGGGAGTTGTTTGCTGTGTTCTGCCGGGTGGGGTTGCCCAAGGAGATCCTTACGGATCAGGGGACCCCATTCATGTCTAAAGTGACCAAAGAGCTATGCCGGCTACTCCAGATCAAGCAGTTGCGTACGTCTGTGTATCATCCTCAAACGGACGGTTTAGTCGAGCGTTTAAATAAAACCCTGAAAACCATGCTAAAAAGGGTGATTTCAAAAGACGGGAAAGACTGGGATATGATGCTTCCCTATTTGATGTTTGCCATCCGTGAGGTGCCACAGGCATCCACGGGGTTTTCGCCTTTTGAGTTGTTATACGGGCGACATCCCCGGGGATTGTTGGACCTGGCAAAGGAAACATGGGAGCAGGAGCCCACCCCCCATAAAAGTGTGATTGAACACATTTTGGGTATGCAGAACCGCATAAGCGCGGTCATGCTAATTGTGAAGGAGCATTTACAGGAGGCTCAGGCCGCGCAAAGCGGCCGCTACAATAGACAAGCCACTGTGCGGACCTTTAAACCCGGGGATCGGGTGTTGGTATTAATCCCCACGGCGGAGAGTAAATTCCTGGCTCAGTGGCAAGGCCCCTACGAGATAAAGGAAAGAGTCGGGGTGGTTAACTATAAAGTATTGCAGCCCGGTAGGCGGAAACCTGAACAAATATACCATGTCAACCTATTAAAACCTTGGCAGGAACGGGAAAGCCTGATGGCTGGTTTTTCCCCATCTCCCTCCTCTTCGGGTCGTTCACATCCGGCTCCAGCGACCTCCGGAGAGGACGAACCGGAAGTAAGGATTGGAGAAGCCCTCACCAAGACTCAGAGGCGAGAGGCCAGACGGTTGGTTCAGCAGAACCCCGATGTCTTCTCCGAGCTGCCCGGTAGGACCAGTCTGATACGACATGATATTGTCACCGAGCCCCACCTGAAGGTACGCCTGAAGTCATAGCGGGTACCGGAGGCTCGACGACAAGCCATATCGGAGGAAGTAAAGACAATGTTACGCCTGGGGGTCATCGAAAAATCCCGGAGTGAATGGGCTAGTCCGATTGTCCTAATACCAAAACCCGATGGCTCCTTAAGGTTCTGCAATGACTTTAGGAGATTGAACGAAATATCCAAGTTCGATCTCTACCCCATGCCCCGGGTGGATGAGCTGATTGATAGGCTGGGACAGGCGCGATATTTTACCACGCTCGACCTGACCAAGGGTTACTGGCAGGTGCCACTGATGGAGTCCGCCAAGGAGAAAACCGCTTTTGTTACGCCGGTGGGTCTCTTCCACTATGTTGTCTTGCCTTTTGGGTTACATGGCGCTCCGGCCACGTTCCAGAGGTTGATGGACTTAGTGCTGGAACCCCACCAGGCGTATGTATCAGCGTACCTTGATGACATCATTATTTACAGCTCCGATTGGCAGACCCACTTGGAACAGGTACAAGCGGTGGTGGACGCGCTTCGAACAGCCGGATTGACAGCCAATCCCAAGAAATGTGCGTTGGGACTCACGGAAGCCCGCTACTTGGGCTACGTGATAGGCCAAGGAGTGATTAAGCCCCAAATTAACAAGGTTGAGGCGATCCAGAAGTGGCCTATACCCCTGACCACGAAGCAGGTTAGGGCCTTCCTGGGTATCGTGGGGTACTACAGGAGGTTTGTAAAGGATTTTGCGGGACTATCAGCCCCCTTGACGGACCTTCTCAAAGGCAAGAAGTCCGTCATGGTGCGCTGGACTCCGCAGGCCGAGGACTCCTTCCGGGCCCTGAAGGGGGTCCTGTGCGGACAGCCCGTTCTTGTACACCCTGATTTCCGGAAGGAGTTCATAGTACAGACTGACGCCTCAGAGGTCGGCCTGGGGGCAGTGCTGTCTCAGGTGGTTCAGGGGGAGGAACACCCAGTCACCTTCTTAAGTAGGAAGCTCACCCTTCCCGAGCGGAATTATAGCGTAGTGGAGGAGTGCCTGGCGATCAAGTGGGCCTTGGAGTCCCTACGCTATTACCTGCTGGGACGGCAGCTTCGCTTGGTGACGGATCACTCTCCACTGGTCTGGATGAGGTCCGCCAAGGAACGGAATGCCCGGGTTACCCGGTGGTTCCTTTCTCTGCAGAACTTCCGGTTTACGGTTGAACATAGGGCCGGTGGGTTGCAGGGCAACGCCGATGCCTTGTCCCGCGGCCCGTGTTTGATGGCGGGAGTTCAACCCCGCTCGCTTGAACTGAGGGGGGGGTATGTGAGACTGTGACCGGGGTTATCTATGACGGCCGGTATGTCTCGCCCCGGTTGTGCTCACTCCATGATAGAAAGTAGATCCACTCCAGGGTTAATGCTGTTTCCCTACAGGCTGAAGGAAGGGTTAAATGGAAACAGGAACAAGGGCAGGTGTGCCGGGTATGAGGGAGTGAACAGAACTCCCTGAGCTCTCTGCTGGAGAGGCACATGTATATTGTTGTGGACTTTTGTTTGGACATTAAAACCGTGTGCTGTGAACCTTAATGCCTGGATCCCGTGTCTTCTGCTGCGCAGCCGACCACGCTACCTCACACTGTATACTGACACTATATACAGAGCTCCTGTGTATAATGGCACTGAAGGGTAATATTAGTGTTATTAGTATTGTGGTTTTTATTCATGATTATTATTGTAGTATTATTCAGTCAGTATGTGGTCTGCTCATGGCATGTTGGTATTTGACCCTTGTATGTGGTTGTATTCAGTCAATATGTTGTGTTAATATGTGGTCTGGTCATGATATGGTGGTATTTCTCTTTTGTATGTGGTATTATTCAGTCATTATGTGGTCTGGTCATAGTGTTGCAGTATTTCTTCCTTTGTATGTGGTTGTATTCGGTCACTATGTGATGGTAATATGTTTTCTGGTTATGGTGTGACAGTATTTTTCCATTGTATGTGGCTGTATTCGGTCACTATGTGGTGGTAATATGTAGTCGTATTCTGGTCACAGTGTGACAGTATTTCCCCCTTGTATGTGGTATTATTGGTCTTTGTATAGTGGATTGTGTTGTGTATGGAGGTCACTTTTTCTCTCTGATATCAATATGGGAAAGATACTTTATTTTCAATAGAGATTAAATACTTGAATGTTTAACCCCTCCCTGTCCTGTGATTATTACACTGTAGCACATATGCACTTACAGAGGTTGTCTGGTGAAAACAAGTAAACACCTCTTCATTTTACTATATGGAGGACTATCTGAGGCCCATTATACTCTTCTAAAGCCCCGTGCACATGTTGAGTATTTGGTGAGTTTTTACCTATTTGTTGTAGCCAAAACCAGGAGTGGAACAATCACAGGAAAAGTATAATAGAAACACGGGCACCACTTCTGTATTTATCACCCACTCCTGGATTTGGCTACAAATACTGATGTAAGATACTGACCGTGCTTGGGGGCCACTTTTGTTGTCATCAAATTTTATGGCTGCAATGAAAGGGGAATCTAGGGGCTTCAATAGGAGGAAAATTATTTGGTAAGGGCTGCAAAGTTGTGAAATATGCTCTTCTGTGTCCCAGCTGAATATTTCTATTTATTATTAATTTCAATTTTTTGGGGGGGGCCAATTAGAAATTCTGCTATGGGGCCCCATGATTTCTATGTACGCCCCTGTCTTAAGTGGTTAATGAAAATGACAAGAAGATGGAATCTCCACACCTGATGTGAGACACAACTACTGACAAGCAGAGAAATGGCTGCTGCAGATCCACGGGTGAAACCATCAGAAAAATGCTGATTGGAGTATGATATGGTTCGTCCGCGCTACTGTGAAACCCAGGTGTGATGAGTCCATGTTACACATAGACATCAGTATATAACACACACATAAGTATATAACACATAGACTGTATATGTGGCGCCCCTGAGGCTTCCGTCGCCACAGGTCATTGCACCCCATCCAGCGGTGTGATGCCCCATTCTGGGAGAGGAAGAGAGTGAACTCCGGTCCCCTGGTAAATCCACACTACACGCATTGCTAGGAACACACTGGGACCAGGGAAAGTGGCAGAAAACCCTCCCATGCTGCATGCTGGGAGGGGTCGTAAGACCCATCCGTGCTCCTATAGGGTAGAACAGGGCAACTGGGGAGGTGGGAGGAGCCATCTGAGAGCAGTCAAAGAGAGGAAGGTCTAGTTTGAGTCAGTGAAGAGAGAGTGGGGAAGGAGGAGGAGGCCTGCTGGAGGCAGGCAAGGAGGAGAAAAGAAGGGAAAGGAAGCTCCAAGTCAGTCAGGAGCTGAAAAGAAGAAAGAGACGCTTCCTGGTGAAGATCCTGGGACTCAGAGGGTCCAGGTGACACCACACAGAGAACAGAAAGGGTCCCAGGGCCACGGGTAGTCCTAGAGGTACCACGGGTAGTTGTAGAGCTGCGGTGGCCTGCTCCACAAGAACATCGGTGGAGGGATCAAGCTGCAACAGGGGACGGTCCCTAGAAACCGGAGGAGTGCAAAATCTCCAAACAGTAAAAACCGAGGCCCAGGGAATGTTGTAAACTTCCCGGGCCACAGCCCACAGCAGTACCTCTAGAAAAGGGATATTCAGCCGACAGGTGACTCCCCAGCCTGGAGGCTGTTGTGGAGGCCAAGCCAGGTTCAACCTACCAAGGTAAGGCTAAGGAAGACAGCTGAAGGCAGAGACACTTAAGAGAAGGGTACCGGCTTTTACTCTCAGAATCACCCAGAAACGGCGGAGGTCCCTGACAGTGGTCCCAGCAGTCCAAGGGTCCCTGCAGGACTGTGACAAGAATTGTGAGTAAAGAACTTGAAACTGTACCCTTGAAGTTGCCTCTGTTATTGCATCTGCATAGACACTCAGGAGCACCAACTGTGCCCCGGGGCATTGCTCCACCTGTGGGGAGTAGTACCACCACTGCTGCCATATCATCCCCCGGAGGCCTCATACAGCAGCGGCGGCTTATTAGCCGCATACCACAGGTGGCGTCACGAACACAAACTTTATTCACCAAGCCACATATCCTACTGACACCCACCAGGGCCACGGAGCCGGGCCCAGCCACCACTGACTACCACCGGACTAGTCTGGCCCGGCACCGGGTGTCCCACAGCCCTGGGGTGGGCGAGTCAACTTTTGGCGTCACGAACAGGATTTCGTGCCCGGTCATTCCGGGTACTGTGCGCCTGAAGAATCGTGAAATAGCCTGTGTTATACTGTGAGAAACTGCCGCCATTGAAGCCACTGAGCGCGGGAAGAAGGGGGGCGTGCCAGAAGAAAGGGCGCGAAGAGAAGCCCCGCCCCCTTGTCCAAGAAAACAGCGCGAAGCAGTGCCCGCGATGGAGAGCGGAGGAAGAAAAGATGGCGCGTGAAGAAGCTAAAAGGATGGACGCCGAGCAACGAGCGGCCAGAGGAGGAGTGGCCGAGCCGGGACACGCACCTCAGAACCGGGTTGTGTCCTGCGTCCTGGAGAGCGGAGAAGATCCAGCAGCCGCTGCAGAGCCGGGTAAAGAGAGTGTCACCCCCAGCCGGCGGAGCCCGGATTGCCAGGTGGGGTTCCTGCCCGGTCCTCCTGCAGGCGCGCGTGCCACCGCCGCAGCTCCGATACCAGCACCCTGCAGCAGGACAGCGACCACCAGAACACCGGAGATGCTACTGAGGGGTGAGTCATTTAATGCCCCTGCCGGCGCGAGAGCCCCAACCCCCGCTGCCATGCCCGCGGTCCCTGGAGAGACGCCCGGCATGGCGACGCCGATCCGGGCCGCAGCCACGCCAGGTGCGGCCCGCCAAGATTTCGCCGCCGGAGCGGCGCCCATCCACACTGCAGCAGCGACGCCAAGCCCGGCCCGTCCAGCTCAGGCCCCAGCAGCGATACCCCGCTCGGACCAGCAAGATCCTGCCGCAGCGGCGACGTTAATCCACACCGCAGATGCGGCCCGCCAAGCCCAGGCCGTAGCCACGCCAGGTGCGGCCCGTCAAGAATCGGTCACAGCAGCGACTCCAATACAGGCCGCCGCCATGCCAGGCGCGGCCCGCCAAGACCAGCAGACGCAGACTGTGCTGACCGCTGTCTACCTGCTGCCAGGTGGGGAGCCGGAGAAGAATCCCTACATGTAAAGAAGTAAGAAACAGCTGAACTGTATATAGCCCCTGTCTGCCCCTCATTCTTTGTGAAGATGTCCCTTATGTACTGCCCTTTGTACTTTTTGAAGAAGTCACCCCCCCATGTGTTACCGGGCCACTAGACTGGAATGTGGTCCCTGGTAAATGTGATGTGTAAAGTGTCCTGTGTAACCAGGCCACTGGACTTAGTGGCTGGTATTGTTTTCCACTTTGTCGATTGAGAGAAACGAACTGCCAGGCTACTGGACTTGTAGTAGCCAAAAATGTAATTAGTTGCACCCGTTGTGCCCCCTACCAGAATTATGGGGGATGTGCCCGAACCGTGCAATGGACTGGAAGTGCACACTTAGAGTTTTCTTTATAAGAAGTTCGCAACGTTTACTTATATGTGCCTCCCATAAAGGGAAGAAATGTTTTATTGTTTTATGTTATGCATAACAAAAATGTTTTTTGCAGTTTCTCCACAATTTTCTGTTGTTTTTCAGCCCGAGGACGTGCTGGGATTTGCTGTGGGGGAGTGTGGCGCCCCTGAGGCTTCCGTCGCCACAGGTCATTGCACCCCATCCAGCGGTGTGATGCCCCATTCTGGGAGAGGAAGAGAGTGAACTCCGGTCCCCTGGTAAATCCACACTACACCCATTGCTAGGAACACACTGGGACCAGGGAAAGTGGCAGAAAACCCTCCCATGCTGCATGCTGGGAGGGGTCGTAAGACCCATCCGTGCTCCTATAGGGTAGAACAGGGCAACTGGGGAGGTGGGAGGAGCCATCTGAGAGCAGTCAAAGAGAGGAAGGTCTAGTTTGAGTCAGTGAAGAGAGAGTGGGGAAGGAGGAGGAGGCCTGCTGGAGGCAGGCAAGGAGGAGAAAAGAAGGGAAAGGAAGCTCCAAGTCAGTCAGGAGCTGAAAAGAAGAAAGAGACGCTTCCTGGTGAAGATCCTGGGACTCAGAGGGTCCAGGTGACACCATGCAGAGAACAGAAAGGGTCCCAGGGCCACGGGTAGTCCTAGAGGTACCACGGGTAGTTGTAGAGCTGCGGTGGCCTGCTCCACAAGAACATCGGTGGAGGGATCAAGCTGCAACAGGGGACGGTCCCTAGAAACCGGAGGAGTGCAAAATCTCCAAACAGTAAAAACCGAGGCCCAGGGAATGTTGTAAACTTCCCGGGCCACAGCCCACAGCAGTACCTCTAGAAAAGGGATATTCAGCCGACAGGTGACTCCCCAGCCTGGAGGCTGTTGTGGAGGCCAAGCCAGGTTCAACCTACCAAGGTAAGGCTAAGGAAGACAGCTGAAGGCAGAGACACTTAAGAGAAGGGTACCGGCTTTTACTCTCAGAATCACCCAGAAACGGCGGAGGTCCCTGACAGTGGTCCCAGCAGTCCAAGGGTCCCTGCAGGACTGTGACAAGAATTGTGAGTAAAGAACTTGAAACTGTACCCTTGAAGTTGCCTCTGTTATTGCATCTGCATAGACACTCACGAGCACCAACTGTGCCCCGGGGCATTGCTCCACCTGTGGGGAGCAGTACCACCACTGCTGCCATATCATCCCCCAGAGGCCTCATACAGCAGCGGCGGCTTATTAGCCGCATACCACAGGTGGCGTCACGAACACAAACTTTATTCACCAAGCCACATATCCTACTGACACCCACCAGGGCCACGGAGCCGGGCCCAGCCACCACTGACTACCACCGGACTAGTCCGGCCCGGCACCGGGTGTCCCACAGCCCTGGGGTGGGCGAGTCATATATAACACACACTGAACAGTATATAACCCACGTTTTGTCTGCTAAATGGCCACAGTGTGAACAAGCACTTGTACCAAGCTATGATCTGGTTCATTTCTTTCATGATTCCTTGTACTTTGTACAAATAAGGACGTGGCCTCCCTCTTTGTGCTAGGCATTTCATTTATATAGCTTCCTATGGCATTGATGTCAGTAGGCACAAAGTGAGGTTTTAATACTAGAGTTTACAATGGTCCTGGGTTGGGTACACCTTGTCACAGTGTGAGGGCTTTTATGCTTTTTTTTTTTAAATCAAAAACAGTGTTCATAACTACCCTATGTTATTTATATGTACTATTAGGTAGTGTGCATGTAACGTGGTCAGGGACGGTAGGCGTGGGCGAGGAACTCTTTGTTTACACCAAGCTACATGGAAATGTGGTCCTGGCTAGGTGTGTGTGTCTCTCTGGTGCTCTTTAACTGGTCCATACTCCTCCACATGCTGGTTGCCATGGGATACGGCAGGTCAGGACCAGATGGTTCACAGAGAATTAAGAGAGACTAAAGTCCAAAAATATAATTTTTACTGTACTTTAGCTTGGCAACAATACGTGCAACAGATATTAGGCACATTTCTTCTTTAGCACCCGATATACGCAGGTATGAACACTTCTCGGTTAAAAAGAACAAACCATTAGGATTTTCATATATAAAATAAAGCCAGTGCTATACTGGTGCTAGGATGCTGAATGTAAGCATACCTTGTGTTGTCTTACCGGAAGGGGGGCAGCAGCGGTGGTGGAGCAGAGCCACAGGAGGTAGGGGTGGTGCTGGAGTAGGATGATGCTGCAGGCGCTGCGGTGGGTGTGAGAAAGACTGTGTGTATATGTGCAGAGCAAGCCATCAAAGTACCATTAGGGATTACAGCCCCACTCACAGCTGTGGTGTCATCTTGGGATCACAGAAGTAAAAAATTATGTCATAAGCTCTCAGTACAAGTCTACGAGAACCAGAACGAGGCTCTCATAGACTTTTGTAATGTGGCACGGGGCAGTAGCCATGGGGGAGGTTCTCGTCTGTTTCTCCCCACTACGTTACTGCATTGGTTCTGTGTAGATCTACTATCACTCTCAGATTAGTTACAGCCTGGTACGGTCACCGAGGAGCGGCGATCGTCCGAGAGTTGACCCACTGGGCCATACACTGGACTCCCCTGGAGGAGCTAGGCTCGAGCTAACACCTATACAGGGATTGTCAGGTGCAGCCCCAGGGGCCTAAATGCACAGTAGCCAGGTCCAGTGGTGTCTGCTCAGATAGACTGGAGAGTCTCTGACGTCCAATAGGGATTTGCTCAGAAGTGGCACGGAGGTGGTAACTCAGATGTGGCGGCACGGAGGTGATGATTCAGACGTAGCGGCATGGAGGTGATGACTCAGACGTGGCGGCACGGAGGTGGTGGTAGCAAACAGGATCTAGGAAGAGACACAGGTTTGCGGGTACAAGGAACCGGTACTAGGACACGGGATGCAGAACTAGACACAGTAAGAAGTACGGGTCAGTTTTTTGATATTTCTAGTGAGTCTTTTTCTGACTGAGCACTCCGCCCTAAGACCTGGCTGTGTTCATAACCATTGTAGCAGGAGCCTAGCAGCCCATACATGGAGGTTTGTAGTCCAAATAGTGGCATTTTGCCCAGATAAGGATGTTTTTAACCTAGATAGTGGCATTTAAGTTAGGTTCCCGGATTACAGAGATATACCTTGCCGTTGGTCTCCGGGCTTACATGCATTGGCCAATACATAAACTAAATCTCTCTCTTTTGCAGTAATGCAGTGCCATATTTTCCCTGGTAAAATTTTGGCTTTTTTCAGTGTGCAACTGTTTGCATTTATAGTTACTTCTGGGTAATAGGACGCTGGCCCTTTAAGAAAGGGGCGTGGCCACATGCGTACCTTTTGAGTACTCACATAAGGCCTGCGTATGGCCTGGAAGCAAGAAGAGGTGGACAGGTGAGGAGAACGGTGAGAAATGGAAGCAGGAGCGTGCAGGGGTGCCGCGGCGGGAATGGTTGCTACACAGCCGCTACTTGGAACAAGTCGGATCCCTTCATTTACCATAGCAATGAGCCAGACATTGTTTGCTGGTCACCAAAACTGTATAAAAACGGTAGTAGCCTGAACTCGTCTGTATTATATAGGGGCACATTCATAACAGTTACAGATGATAGCAAATTACTTTAATAAGACGTTACACTTATAAAACAGGTTTGGTGAGAACTTCCATCTTCCTGATACAGGGCCACATGGGTCACTGTGTTTTGTGCACAGGCCCACTGCATTCAGGCTACTTGTTGTGGTCTTTATCAGGGCAGCTTGTAGAGTCATTGCTCTAGCTCAGGGGTCTCAAACTCGGCTGGGTGTATGGGCCGCACAGAGGAAAAAAAATAATTTGGGGGCCGCATTCTTTGCAGGACAAAGTGACATTTTTATTGGTACCATATATAATATATATATATATTATTTTTTTTTTTTACACACCTTAGGATCACTGATTTTGAACATTTTCACTTGTTTATTATAGCAAATATGCACATTCTTTGTTTAAATATAAAAAAAATAGTTTCTTGTAACTAATAGTCTTACGATTAGCACTATATAGAAATTTAGACCAACATCTTTTAGTAATGTTCCCCATCTTGTTGTAACGTGCCCATCCTTGTCCCCTTGTAGTATTGTGCCCCATCCTAGTCCCCATCCCACAGTAATGTGCTCATCCTTGTCCCCATCCTAAAGTAATGTTCCCATTCTTGTCCCCATCTTGTAGTAATGTACCTCATCCTTGTCCCCATCCTGTAGTAATGTCCCCAACCTATAGTAATGTGCCCATCCTGTAGTAATGTGTCCATCCTTGTCCCCCATCTTATAGTAATGTTCCCCATCCTTGTCCCCTTGTAGCAATGTCCCCATCCTATAGTACTGTCCCATCCTATAGTAAAGTCCCCATTCTATAGTAATGTGCCCATCCTATAGTAATGTGCCAACCTTGTCCCCATCCTACAGTAATGTCCCCAGCCTTATCCCTATTCTATAGTAATGTTTCCCATCCTTGTCCCCTTGTAGTAATGTCCCTATCCTGTAGTACTGTGCCCATCCTAGTCCCCTCCTAAAGTAATGTGCCCACCTTGTCCCCATCCTATAGTAATGTCCCCAGCCTTGTCCCCATTCTATAGTAATAATGTCCCCATCCAATAGTATTGTGCCCATCCTTGTAATGCCCCATCCTATAGTAATGTCCCAATCCTATAGTAATGTCCCCAGCCTTATCTCCAACCCATAGTAATGTGCCCACTTTGTCCCCATCCTGTAGTAATGGGTGGGGGCGGCGGCAGCTGAAAGGGGGCAGTGGCGCTATAACTTACCGATCGCTCTCCGTCCTCAGCTTCCACAGACGCCGGAGTGAAGCTGAGGGGAGTGGTCTCCGGCCCCAGATCCACAGTGATTGGAGAAATCGGTCACAAGGCCGATCTCTCCAATCAGAACTTGGGACGGGAAAAACAGAGGTCATCCAGCTCCAGCCAGTGATCAGTGCTATAGCTACCCTGATAATGGCTGGATTTCAATGTTTCAGCCATTTTCAATGGCTGAAACATTACAGTGGCTGTGATTGGCCGCTCAGCCAATCACAGCCTCCGTAGGTCCGGGGAGGAGACACCACCCCTCCTGAGGTCAGGAAGAGGTCCCCTCCTCCCCAAATCTAAGGTATTTGCACACCGATCGCAGCCACCGAGGCTCCGGGACCGCGATTTTGCCATGACGTACTGGGTACATCATGGGTCCTTAAGTACCAGGGAGCCATGACGTACCCAGTACGTCATAGGTCGCTAAGGGGTTAATGTGCCGTCCTTCACATACCCACACAAAAAAAAAAACAAAAAACAAAACACCATTCTTCTCACCTGTGCCCCGTTCCCTCGGCTGCCTCATCTCTTCCTCTTGCTGTCTGCAGGCCCGTGCCCCTGTTGACTATCGCAGCTGGTGCAGGGTCCGCAGCGCCTGTCAGCGTTTTATGTCAGATTATTGTATTGCCAGCGCGAGAGCGCAGCGCCGGCAAAACATTCATCTGACATAAAGCGCAGACAGGGGCTGCGGACCCTGCACCGGCTGTGATAGTCAACAGAGGCACGGGCCTGGGGGCCACACGAAGCATCCTGAGGGGCCGCATGCCGCCCACTGGCCGCGTGTTTGAGACCTCTGCCCTAGCTGATCCTTTTACTGTACAAGATGTCCTGAGGCTGGACAACATTTTCAAGGCTCTTCCTAACTAGTGCCCCAAGTTGCCTGTCCTGTAGGATTCAGTCACCACTGTCACCGTAGTTGTTCCAAAGCAAAGCTTCCTAATGATGCTAATCAAAGCAAAGCCTTCTACTGATACTAGGAAAAGCTTACTACCAATACTAAGCAAAGCAAAGCATACTACCGATACTAAGCAAAGCAAAGCTTCTTACCGATACTAAGCAAAGCAAAGCTTCCTACCGATACTAAGTAAAGCAAAGCTTCCTACCGATACTAAGCAAAGCAAAGCTTCCTACTGATACTAAGCAAAGCAAAGCATACTACCGATACTAAGCAGGGCTTAAAATTGATACTAAGCAAAGCCTTCTACTGATACTAGGCAAAGCTTCCTAACGATACTAAGCAAAGCAAAGTATACTACTGATACTAAGCAAAGCTTACTACCGATACTAAGCAAATCATACTACTGATACTAAGCAGAGCTTCCTACTGTTACAAAGCAAAACAAATGTGACCCTCTATCAGGGTGCCACAGGGAACTTTACCCCTGTCTCTCATGGAGCAGAACTCACCCTCCATGGTTCTGGGTTCCTACACACTGGTATTGCTTCCATCAGCACTCAAATCCTAACCACACCTCACACCACACCCTGTCAGGCACACCAGTGGGTGGTCTAGCTTGAAAAGGGCTACCCGCCTAGGGGTCAGGCAGACTGGTGGGAGGGAGGAAGTCAGTTCAGAAGTAGCCCTCAGAGACTGAGGAGATGAAGGAGTTGTAGCTCCCTGTGTGACCTTGTTTGGGTCGCAGACGGTGGTCTGGGACCAGAGGAGTAGGAGACCCGGTCGCAGGGTATTGGAAAAGGGTGTACTGACTTAGTTTTAGAAAATGGTCGGCACCGGAAAGTCCAGTAACCGTACCGGTACTGAGCACGACGGGGTACAGGACTTTAGATAAGGGAGTCGCTTCACGCAACCTGATAATTCACCTGTGGAGGATAGTCTCTTTATGAACTTTCCTCAAGAGCTCAGAGATCGAAGGCACCAACACAACGAGGGGGATAGGGCTTTCCAGCTTATGCAGCCCACTGAAATCCCAAGTGTCAGCCATCGAGAGCACAGCTCCACTATTTCAGTATAGGGAGCGGGACTTTGACAGCTTCAGGCCAAAGGGTCACTCAGGAACATCTACACAATTGTACATGGAGGCAGGCTCCGGATCACTAAGCAGTACCTGATGGGACGGATACCCGGACAAGCTCCCCAGAGTTGCAGCGGCACCCAGAGACTTGGTTTACTTCTGTGTCAGAGTCTGCTTAATGATTGCACCAACATCCACACAGCTTGAGTGAGTACACTGCATACCCTGCTGTCCTGCCTGCCCGCATAGCCTGCATAATGCTATCCGCCACCTATCTCCAGAGTCCCGGGGTCTCCCCTACCCGTGGAGGGATCACCATCTGGCTGCCCCACTCCATCTCCCCCGGGTACTCCCAGCGGCGGTACTCTCCTTACTGCGAACCATGAGTGGCATCACGAACTGTCCCTTGTAAATAAACCCCCCACTTTCAATTGAGTGGCCGCTGAGCCCCGGGTCCGGGGACCCTCAAGCCACAGGAAAACCCCGGATCCGAGCAGTTCGCCTGCTCCAGGGGGTGGCACACAAAGCCTTCTACAGATACTAAGCAAAGCATACAATTGATACTAAGCAAAGCTTAATACCGATACTAAGCAAAACAAAGCCTTCTACCGATAATAAGCAAAGCTTACTACTGATACTAAGCAAAACAAAGCTTACTACCGATACTAAGCAAAACAAAGCTTACTACCGATACTAAGCAAAGCAAAGTTTATTGCCAATACTAAGCAAAACGTACTAGTGATACTAAGAAAAGCAAAGCTTACTATTGATACTAATCAAAGGAAAGCTTACTATTGATACAAAGCAAAGCTTACTACTAATTAGGGATAGACACCAATAGTTAGAGGATAAGCCCGTACCACACAAATGATGATTATATATAGGGTATATTTTTGTCAAAAAATTACAGTTCTAAGTGTGAGCGTATATTGGACCAATAGGACCATTCGGAATATAATATGTCACAAGAAATTATCTTTATTAATACATAATTAAAAATACAATAAATATTTCATACATATGTTATATAAAAAAATACAGCCATTGACTGGAAAAAGGGGCGTCAAAAGGTAACCTGCACATAAATATACGTAAATGTACGAAGATAAGGATATAGTGCAAGGGAAAATCAATAGATGTATATAGATAGATCTCAACATAGAGATAAAGTGTCAAGTGCTAAAGAAGTGTGGCCAGAGGTCATGCCACTAAAGAGTGCTCAGCTGATTGTAAGCAGCGGAGCAACCATTATAAACACAGAGTAATTCACAAGAGCACTATACCCAAAATTTCCAATTGCAGGTATAAGTTCAGGAAGAAAGACAGCTCTATATAATAACAACCAGTGGGAAAATCGTCATATAGAATCATAAAGTGTCACAATCGGCACAAAATTGCACATAATAGTGAAATATTTACCCAGCAGGTTGTGGAGCACTGTTTCCTGAGAGTAGCGCGACGCCCACCCCGACCATTTTTCCATGGTCCTCCACTGCAATCAACCAGAGACTCAGGGACTGACAGTGAGCAGGGAAGCAGAAAATATGCATGAAGGATTATGAGAGGCCCTAGAAGTAGCATTACAGCCATGCTGGAGACTCGTAAGTATAAAGCGCCTGTTCCAATCCCCCTATCCCTTCTACCACCATTTTAGAGCACTGGATTCTGGTCCCCGTAGCCTTACAGTAAAGGGAAAAAAAAAAAATTGATCCCTTGCTGATTTTGTAAGTTTGCCCACTGATAAGACATGTGTGGCACCTGCTTTGGGAGCAATCTATAGAGTTCCACCCACATTCACCTCTACAGATGTTGCTTCTTTGGTTGAACTGGAGAATACTACAATTCCCAAGATGCCTTGCAAATCTGGGGGAGGAGAACAAAGGAGGGAGGGGTGGAAGGAAGTTGAGCCATCTTGGAGGGGTGAAGCTGCAACTCTGTGTGATGAGAGACTGAGTTTTGAAGCTACAGGATGCACCATTAGTAGAAGCTGTTGTTCTCCAGGTTTACCATGCCGAAGGATTTTGCCTGCTGGACCAACTCTCTGCAAGCCATTGAATCCAGACGCCCCAGTGTGGAATAGTCTGAGAGAACAGGCCTGCTGCAGACAGAAGTGAGTAGGACATTGCTGTGACTTGTAGTTCTGCAGTTTGAGAAGTGTGCTGGCGCAAATTACAAGGCCTTGCTAAAGAGGACTTTTGATTGCACTAACTGGGAGTTTGTATAGGACCAGCCTCCATTAGGGAAATACTGCCTCCATTACTTTAAGTGCACCCACGTACAGCAAGCGCGCCAACATCCGCGGCAACTGGGGCCCCAATTTGGGACTGTGTCATTTGTGAGGCTGCAGCTGTTAGTTGGTAGATAGTAATTAGTCAGCAGAGTGTGTGGTGTAGGTTAAAGAGGATTTAATTTAATCGTATGAACGTATATCTTACCATCATATAAAAATAAACCCCAGACAATAGACAGTGATTGAAAAATATCAAAAGGATAAAAAGAGGAAGCATTACCCCTAACCTTCAGGCCTATTACAAAGAGCCCCTCCTGCATTTTTGTAGAATACTGCATAACATATCTTGTTGTTCACTGTTATTTGCTTTTACCCTGCAATTGCCATTTTTCATCCTCCTGCAAATAAACCTGTTAAGATTTCTAACCTCAGTTATTGTGTGTGTACGGAGCGTGGGCAGGGGTTTCCCGAGTCGACCCCTAGCAGAAGACAAAGACCCTTCTGCATTCCCCTAGAGCTCCTAGCAAGATTCGAGTGGAGGCACTGCGTCATATCAAGGTGAGAACTACCGAACACCCTGCCCCAGATGTAAATTAAAGGGGTGTTACACATGAACAGTCTATAATTTTAAGGGTAGTTTAATTTTAACAGTGAGAGAATATCTAAAATAAAGTCCAGAAAATCACATTTTATAAATTAGAAAAAATTATTTGCATTTTGCAGAGAAATAAGTATTTGATCCCCTACCAACCATTAAGATTTCTGGCTTCGACAGACCAGTTAGACGCTCCTAATCAACTCATTGCCTGCATTAAAGACAGCTGTCTTAAATTGTCACCTGTATAAAAGACTCCTGTCCACAGAGTCAATCAGTCAGACTCTAACATCTACAACAAGGGCAAGACCAAAGAGCTTTCTAAGGATGTCAGGGACAAAATAATAAATCTGCACAAGGCTCGAATGGGCTAAAAAACCATAAGTAAGACGCTAAGAAGGAGACAACTGTTGGTGTAATAGTAATTTCTTAATATTACACCATGGAAGAAATACAAAATGCAAAATCTCACCTCGTGGGGTATCCAGGATCATGAGGAAGGTGAGAGATCAGCCTAAAACTACACAGGGGGGGACGACTTGTTAATGATCTCAAGGCAGCTGGGACCACTGTCACCAAGAAAACTATTGATAACACATTACACCGTAAAGGATTAAATCCTGCAGTGCCCGTAAAGTCCCACTGCTCAATCAGGAACATGTGCAGGCCCCTCTGAAGCTTGCCAGTGAACACCTGGATGATTCTGAGAATGATTGGGAGAAGGTGCTGTGGTCAGATGGGACAAAAATTGAGCTTTTTGGCATTAACTTAACTCGCCATGTTTGGAGGAAGAGAAATGCTGCCTATGACCCAAAGAACACCGTCCCCACTGTCAGGCATAGAGATGGAAGCATTATGTTTTGGGGGTGTTTCTTTGCTAAGGGCACAGGACCACTTCACCGCATCAATGGGACAAGACAATGGATGGAGCCATGTACCGTAAAATCCTAAGTTACAACCTCCTTCACTCCGCCAGGACATTAAAAATGGATCGTGACTGGGTCTTCCAGCATGACAGTGACCCAAAGATACAGCCAAGGCAACAAATGAGTTGCTCAAAAAGAAGCACATTAAGGTCATGGAGTGGCCTAGCCAGTGTCCAGACCTTAATCCCATAGAAAACTTATGGAGGAGCTGAAGCTCTGAGTTGCCAAGTGACAGCCTCAAAATCACTAATACTGATACTAAGCGAGGCAAAGCTTACTACTGCACTTCTGAAAATCCTTTCCCTTTCCCTACTCTGCATAAATAACTGCTAACAAGAAATAGCTCACACAGGTCTTCTTAACCCCTCCCCAGTGTCTGCCGGCCCTAGGTTAACCCTACAACCTCTGTCTATCAGGACCTATAGCCTGGATACCTCATGTTAAACCACAATAAATACCACAGGTATAAAGCATCACAATTCACATTACTACAATTCATGTCTTCAGGGCGAGAATGTGGCAGCCTGTCCACCTCCTTACATTTATAATGAGTTGTGACCTTTGGCATGCTCCATGAAACACTGGAGTAGTCGGCATGTTACTAATCACCAGAGACTGTCAGGAGCAGCACCGACAACAGATGAAGACACCAGAGGGTGAGCATAACATTAGGGACAGGGGGCTTAGATTTAAAGCATCATTCTAGCAGTATTTATAAAAAAAGATGGAGTCATGCTTTAAGGTGCATATATATGTGACGCCCTGGACTAGCCAGGTAGTCACAGATAGCGCCCCGCACAACACCTGTCCCCTAATAAGGTGTCACCAGCCAACCAGTAAAACCCTAGTCACCCCTCTTAGGGCTTGATGTTCACACCAGGGCCCACGCCCACCGAGGAGTTCAGAGAGCCTGAGGCGGGAAAACGTTAGATGAAGTTTGCAGGAGTTGGTAGTAGGAGTGAAGGAGAGTAGAAGCAGGCCTGTGCCCAGGTCTGCAGAAATCTGACAGGTGCCAGGGTTGGAGCCCTGTGGAGAGGACTGTGGAAAAACCAAGCGCAAATAGGGTTTTACCCCAATATGTACGGGGTACGGAGGGGGGAGTAAGGATACTCACCAAATGTAGTTGTGAAAGTCACAACTACTATGAACGCATGTAATGTGGATCCCAGGCAGCAGCCACCAGCAGACAGCAGATCACAGAGAGTAAAGGAGAGAGGTGTTCACTTGCTGCGCCAAAGAGATCACTCCAGCAGATGTTCAGATTAATGCCACTCAAATTTGATGTTTCTTGTTCTTGATGGTCCTGATGAAGGGGGCAGATGCTCCGGAAACGCGTTGACCCATATGATTAATAAAGTGGCATTAATCTGAACATCTGCTGGAGTGATCTCTTTGGCGCAGCAAGTGAACACCTCTCTCCTTTACTCTCGGGGTTGGAGCCCTGGCACCTTTGGCTAGGAGGCAAGCGGTGGCCTCAGTCTGCAGGAGCCGGGAAGACGGCTCAGTGGAACTGTGGTGGACCGGGACAGGGTAGTGACCCGCCGGTACTGACCCGGGGAACCGACTTGGAAACCGGAGCACAAAGGGGGATACTCAGACCCTGAAATGAGGTCCAGAAGCCACTGGACCGAGTTAATTAACTGATTGTGGTCTGGACTATAGGTCCTTTCCCACCCAAAGTCCCGACTGAAGACAACAGCCCAACGAGGGGGATAGAAAGCCACCGCACAGGCAGAGAGATCCCACGGGCCAGCGTCTGCGGACAAAGGGCTCTCCCGACATTCACAAAGCCGGGGAGCGGCCTCCCGTCGCTGAAGCGCAGGCAGTCCACAGATACACAACACGGTGCAGGAAAAAGGCAGAGACCACCAACCGGGTGGGGGCCCAGACTGCAGCCGGTTGCGGGCACCGACCACCATCATCTTGGTTTACCAGAGACTCGAGTGTTTCATTCTAATAGTGAATACACCAGTGCCCTCCAATCGCCCATCTCTCTGCACCGCCAAAGCACCCCCCAACGGGTCCCGGGGCCACCATCCCTGCCCACGGAGGGGTTAACAACTTGCTGCATACCATCTCCCCCAGGTGCCCCGTAACTGCAGCGGTGGTGTCCACCTTCACCACATCCCGTGGGTGGCCTCACGAACTTAACCACGGCTCCGGCCGTACACCTACGTCCCCTAAACCACCAGCCCCCTTTCAGATCGAAGTGACCACAGGGCCCCCGGGTCTGGAGACACTCGAGCCACCCACCAGCGAGCCCGGATCCGAGCGGCTCGGCTGCAGCCGAGCACGGGGCGGTACATATACAGTTAGGTCCAGAAATATTTGGACAGTGACACAATTTTCGCGAGTTGGGCTCTGCATGCCACCACATTGGATTTGAAATGAAACCTCTACAACAGAATTCAAGTGCAGATTGTAACGTTTAATTTGAAGGTTTGAACAAAAATATCTGATAGAAATTGTAGGAATTGTACACATTTCTTTACAAACGCTCCACATTTTAGGAGGTCAAAAGTAATTGGACAAATAAACCAAACCCAAACAAAATATTTTTATTTTCAATATTTTGTTGCGAATCCTTTGGAGGCAATCACTGCCTTAAGTCTGGAACCCATGGACATCACCAAACGCTGGGTTTCCTCCTTCTTAATGCTTTGCCAGGCCTTCAGGTCTTGCTTGTTTGTGGGTCTTTCCGTCTTAAGTCTGGATTTGAGCAAGTGAAATGCATGCTCCATTGGGTTAAGATCTGGTGATTGACTTGGCCATTGCAGAATGTTCCACTTTTTTGCACTCATGAACTCCTGGGTAGCTTTGGCTGTATGCTTGAGGTCATTGTCCATCTGTACTATGAAGCGCCGTCCGATCAACTTTGCGGCATTTGGCTGAATCTGGGCTGAAAGTATATCCCGGTACACTTCAGAATTCATCCGGCTACTCTTGTCTGCTGTTATGTCATCAATAAACACAAGTGACCCAGTGCCATTGAAAGCCATGCATGCCCATGTCATCACGTTGCCTCCACCATGTTTTACAGAGGATGTGGTGTGCCTTGGATCATGTGCCGTTCCCTTTCTTCTCCAAACTTTTTTCTTCCCATCATTCTGGTACAGGTTGATCTTTGTCTCATCTGTCCATAGAATACTTTTCCAGAACTGAGCTGGCTTCATGAGGTGTTTTTCAGCAAATTTAACTCTGGCCTATCTAGTTTTGGAATTGATGAATGGTTTGCATCTAGATGTGAACCCTTTGTATTTACTTTCATGGAGTCTTCTCTTTACTGTTGACTTAGAGACAGATACACCTACTTCACTGAGAGTGTTTTGGACTTCAGTTGATGTTGTGAACGGGTTCTTCTTCACCAAAGAAAGTATGCGGGGATCATCCACCACTGTTGTCATCCATGGACGCCCAGGCCTTTTTGAGTTCCCAAGCTCACCAGTCAATTTCTTTTTTCTCAGAATGTACCCAACTGTTGATTTTGCTACTCCAAGCATGTCTGCTATCTCTCTGATGGATTTTTTCTTTTTCTTCAGCCTCAGGATGTTCTGCTTCACCTCAATTGAGAGCTCCTTAGACCGCATGTTGTCTGGTCACAGCAACAGCTTCCAAATGCAAAACCACACACCTGTAATCAACCCCAGACCTTTTAACTACTTCATTGATTACAGGTTAATGAGGGAGACGCCTTCAGAGTTAATTGCAGCCCTTAGAGTCCCTTGTCCAATTACTTTTGGTCCCTTGAAAAAGAGGAGGCTATGCATTACAGAGCTATGATTCCTAAACCCTTTCTCCGATTTGGATGTGAAAACTCTCATATTGCAGCTGGGAGTGTGCACTTTCAGCCCATATTATATATATAATTGTATTTCTGAACATGTTTTTGTAAACAGCTAAAATAACAAAACTTGTGTCACTGTCCAAATATTTCTGGACCTAACTGTACCTTCCGATGCTGCCCTTGTTTCAGATTTCCACAAAACGATCAGTACTAAAGCATACAAAAGCTGCAGTTGTTTTCGGCAGCAAAGGTCCTGTTTATACAGGACAATGCACAGCACAAATGATGATTTTTGTGCAAAGAAAATAATTTCACCTGACGATCAAATCTTTTGCCGCTTCGTTGTATGATCAGCAGCATGTTTATACTGTAAGATAATTGTGAAGTGTAAATGCATCTATTTCGAAGAGACACCAGACACTAAAAAGATGCTCTTTGGAATTTTGTATTTCCTAACCCTCTCCTGAAGAAGTAACACTAAACACAAACAGACTGGGGCATCTGCAGAATGGTCTTTCTACGAGGGGCAGATGATAAGTCTTTGGCTTTGTGATCTTTTTTTGTTTCTATGGTAACAAATGTTACATCACAGGAAAGCCTTATGTGTTTAATATACAGTGTCCACCCATATCCTGTTCCCTGCCATTAACTTGAAAACGGCAGCAGCTATAGGCATAGAAATGGTGTCTAGGTATAGTAAAGTAGCCATGCGCTACGCAATGAAACCACTTATTGCGCCACCTGGTGGAAAACAACGGAGTTAGCATTTTTATCTCGAAAACGGAACGAGATAGAGAAAAAAAATGAATTACAAAGTTGTAGGGCATCATCAATTCAATACGAATCGACACCTTGCATACAGAAATGCTATGATTACAATTTGTAAAACTCACAAGGCTGCGGACGTGAAGCGATACCTCATGGAGACCTTTCTACAAGTCATTGGGTATGGTGGATGTGTGGAGTGGCCTCCACGCTCACCTGACCTAACCCCATTGGACTTGTTTCTGTGAGGTCACTTCATTTAGCAGGTACATGCGACCCCTCCACCAACATTGCAGGACCTACGACGACGTATCTCAGATGCTTGTGCAAACGTGTCACTTACCATATTGCACAACGTGCAGCAACATACAGTATGCTGTCCAGAGTCCAGAAGTGCATTGCAGCTGACGGTGGCCACTTTGAGCATCAAAGTTAAATGAGCGCCATATGCGTGACCAGCATTCAATGTTTTGGGGGGGGTCATGGGTTTCATATCATAGCATTTCTGTATGCAAGGTGTCGATTTGTATTGAATTGATGATGCCCTACAATTTTTTGATTCCCTTTTTTTCTCTCTCGTTCCGTTTTCAAGATAAATTTGCTAACTCCGTTGTTTTCCACCAGTTAGCACAATAGGTGGTTTCATTGCGTAGTGCATGGCTACTTTACTATACCTAGCCACCACTTCTATGCCTATAGCTGCCGCCGTTCTCAAATTAATGACGGTGCACAGGTATGGGTGGACACACTGTATGTTTTCAAAATTTTGTGTTTGTTGCTTATGGCAACAGTGTTCTACTCTCGCAGGAAAACAAAATGGCGGAGTCTAATGCGATATTCACAGCAACTGAGAGCAAAGGAGTGATACAATTTTTGTTTCTGCAAGGAAAGTCCACAAAGGAAATTCATGGCGATATGTCGCAGAAATTGGGGGTTCAATGCCCTTCATATTCCACAGTTAAGAACTGGGTTGCCAAATTTAAAACTGGCCACTTCAGCACCAATGATGAGGAGCATCCTGGACGACCGAGAGTGGTTGTTGTTCTGGAGATCGTTGATGCTGTGCACAACCTCATACTGGAGAATTGACGAATTTCAGCTAAAACAATAGCAGACATCATGGGGATTTACCGTGAACGTGTTTGTGTCATTATCCATGAACATTTGGACATGAGGAAGCTATCTGGAAAGTTGGTCCCCAAATGTTTGACAACAGATCAGAGAAGCATGGGAGTGAAATTTTCCGGTCCATTTATCAGCGTTTCCAGACTGATAAGAACTTCCTGGATTGACTGGTCACAATGGATGAGACCTGGATTTATTTGTATGACCCTGAAAACAAGGAGCAGTCAAAAGAGTGGATGCACAGTGGTTCTCCTTGTCCAAAGAATTTCAGGGTACAAAAATCAGCCACTAAAGTGATGGTGTCTGTGTTCTGGGATAAGGAGGGCGTGCTGCTAGTGAACTACCTTCAAAAGAGTTCCACCATCAATGCAAGTGTGGCACCCCAGTGGTCCAGTTGCCACGGTAGCGTAGCCCTCCTCACAGGGGGTGATGCTATGCCAGGAAGCAAGGGGGGTTCCCCATGCTAGGTAGCACCAGCAGTCAACATTTTCCTAACTCCAGACCAGAAGGTGAAGCTCTAAAACCCAGTTAATGGGGAGCTTCCCTATGCATTCTGGCCTGGGGGAGGGGTTAGAAGACACACAAAAGTGAAGCTGGACAGAACAAGCCAGGAGCAGTGCAAAGAAGACTGTTTTTGAGAAGGAAGCTGCGATAAAGCTCCTTCAGAGCCGAGCGCAGAGGATAGGACACTGGAGGCCTAGGCTGTGTGGGCACTAAAGTCCCATCAGCTAAATCCGGAGGGCATGAGACTGCAGGTCTGGCCCATAGCGCGCCCGGGGAACAGCAGAATAGTAGAGCCAGGAGCCGTGACCGGAGGAGCGGCACCAGTAAAAGTCTCACGCTGCCTGCCATACGGGTGAGAACCAGTACCGACACAAGGAAGAGGGCCGCAGCATAGCTTCATATCTTCAAGCCACAGGGAGCCACACATTACAGTGCAAGAAAGAAGGCTTCTGAACCCACCCGGGGCTAGGTGGATCCTTTCAATTGCTTCCAGGCTGACTGGACCTCCATTACCAGCTGGACAAGTCTTCCATGCCTGTATAATCTTCAACCAAGTAAAAGGTAAAGGAAACTACACCCCTGTGTTGTCCAGTTTTTACCGGCGTCCTCGATCATGCACCCCAAAGTTAAGTCTATCCATCATTTGTAAAGACTACTACTCCCAACAGACCTGGGGCCCCGCTCTACCTGTGGAGAGTGATACCAACTCTGCTGCATCACTATCTGCCCCAGCGGTCCAATAACGCAGCATTGGCTATAAGTGGCTGAGTACCACAGGTGGCGTCACGACATATCGCATGTGAATATTCCCCCATCACCTTAAAACGACACCGCCGGGGTCACGGTACTGGGCCTTGCTGCCATGATCCTACCAAAAAGAACTGCGGCCCAGTGACGAGTGCCCCCAGGCCACAGTGGGCTTATCACAAGGTATTACATTAAACTTTTGGACCAATTGAAGGCAGCTCTGAAGTCCAAAAGGCGTAGCAAGCTGTCCAAAGGAATCTTGTTCCTGCAAGACAAATCCTCCGCTCACACTGCACCAGCGACTACGGCAAAACTGGCAGAGTTGGGCTTCCAGCTGGTTGACCACCCAACCTGTTCACCAGATCTAGCTCCCTCTGACTATCATCTGTTTCCAAACCTGAAGAACAATCTCAAGGGTACCAAATTTCACACCATTTCTGATGCCATGGCTGCAACGGATGCCTGGTTTGAGGCACAATAATAATAAAATCCTTCTTTTTGCTAGGCTTACAGAACTTGGACTATCGATTGTAAGAAGTGTGGTGACATCAGTGGAGAGTATGTGGAATAAATGTAAAGTTTCATCATCCTATCTCGTTTCTTTCTGAACAAAGCCAAAGACTTCTCAGTAGCCCCTCGTACAATTCAATGAACACTGCTTTAGCTATGCGCTGGCATTCATTTTATTTGACATTTGTGACTTTGGAAAATTAAAACTGTGCATGATTTTTCTTTTGCTACTTCCATGTTTCGTGTGTCACTTACTGCCCCCTCTGAACAACAGCTTGATTCTTTCTCATTTATGTCTCATATTTGTGCAGGTACATTTTTCTTCTTTTATATTTGATTATATTTTGTTCAAACATTCTGTGCCCTGATTCCTTTGATATTGTGGCCTATCGCTATCAGGATTGAAAAACCATGAACTGAGGTTGCCTATTTTGTCTATAATATTATGATTATTTACATAAATCAGAGACTACATAGAAGCCAGAATATATAATTCTCATATGCAGTAGTTATAGCAACCAAATATAAGCATCACTGCTGGACCCGGGTCATTGGATCATCTCAGGAGATTGACAATCCATTTGCTTACACTATTGTTGGTATGTGACACTTTATGTGGTCTGAAATCCATATTATCATATTGCAGTACTTGAAGAGGATACAATAAGGCAAAGAAATGTATTGTGTCGATGGCTGCCATTAGGGCAATGCAACTGCTTTCTGAGAAGATAAAAGCCCTGATGGTTTTGTACTAGAACTCTCAAAGGTGTCTTGAAGACTTGGAGGAGTGTGGGTGGTTAGAGATGGGCGAACCCGCAGATGTTCGGTTTCAAAAGGTCTGGCAGAACTTAAAAAAAAAAAAAAATCAGTTTAGGACCGGACTTGAACCCAAACATCTGGCTAGATGCTGAACCCCATATAAGTCTATGGGGACCCGAACATTGTGCTGTAAAATGGTAAAAGAAAGGGCTAGAGGGATTAAAGCAGGACAGTTATACTTACTGAGTCTCCCACGCGACTGTCACACTCCTTCCGGGTCAGCTCACTAACTCTCATACAGTTGAAACCAAAAGTTTATGTGGTGCCCCTGAAGACATCAGGGTGCCACAGGGTACTGCATCCTTACCCAGGGTGCATGGCCTACCCCCCATGGTTTCAGGTGCCCAAGAAACCGATGTCACTCCCATCTGCACCACAAAACCCAATCACCTCACATCAGTGACTGTAGACACACCAGGGTGGTTGGTCTAACGGGAAATGGGCCAGCCACTGGGGGGACTGAGCAGACTGTGAGAGGTCGACAAAGGGAACAGAAGTAGGCTCCAAAGAGAGGAGCTGGGAGAGTGAGCTCCTGGGGAGCTAGGGACACTGGTTGGGTCGCAAGCTGTGATCCGGGTCCAGAGGAGTCGGGAGCCGGTAACAGGGACATTGGACGAGGGTGTGATGGACATAGTCTTGGAAGACTGTCGGCAATAGAAGGCCCAAAAGATCTGACCAGTACCGAGCACGACGGGGCACAGGACCCTAGGTCAGGAGCCGATTCAACGTCCTGGCAATTCACCTGAAAGGGAGAGTATCTTCAAGGACTTCCCTACGAGCTCAGAGGTTGAGAGCATCAGCACAACGAGGGGGACAGGGGTGTATCCAGACATAGTAACCCACTAAAGTCCCGCGTGCCAGCCCTCAAGAGCACAGCTACACTACAAATAGTGAGCAGGGCCCCCAACAGCTTCAAGCCACGGGGACCACCAACGGACCATAAATTGTGCACGGAGGCAGGCTCCGGATCACTAAGTGACATCGGTGGGACCAGATTCTTGGACGGGCTCCTTTCAGCGGCAGCTGTACACAGAGACTTTGGTTTACCTGCAGTGTGTTTGTCTCCATTCTAAACCGCATCCAGCACCACAACTACCCACAGTGAGTACCCTGGTCCCCTGCACACTGTCCTCCCAAAGCACCAACACCCTGAGTCCGGGGCCTTCCATACCTGCGGAGGGACTGACACCTTGCTGCCTTACACCATCTGCCCCGGTACTCCTTCCAGCAGCAGCGATACTCCCATTACCGCACCCGCAGGTGGCGTCACAAACGAATCCCCTGCAAATACCCCCTTTCACGGATCAAAGTGTCCGCCAAGCCGGGTCCGGGCCCCTCGATTCACCACCATCCCGGATCCGAGCAGCCCGACCAACACTGGAGCGGTACATACATACATGTTTTTCTCACTAGCTGACATTAAATTAGAAGAAACCTTTCCCATTTTAGGTCAATTAGAAACCAAAATTATTAATATTTACCAAATGCCATAATAGTGAGAGAGAGAGAATATTTTCTGCAAAGTCAAAACTTTACATACATTTCATTAGTATTTGTTACCATTGCCCTTAAACTGCATAACTTGGGTCATATGTTTTGGGTCTCCTTCCACAAGCTTCTCACAACAGTTGTTAGAAATTAGGGCCCATGCCTCCTCACAGAACTGGTGTATTTGAGCCATGTTTGTAGGTCTCCTTGCTCACACCTGCCTTTTCAGATTTGCCCATATATTTTCAATAGGATTGAGATTAGGGTCTTGTGATGGCCACTCCTAAACATTGATTTTGTTATCCTTAAGCCACTTTGTAAACAGTTTGGCAGTATGCTTTGGGTCATTGTCGATTTGGAAGACCCATTTCTGCCCAAGCTTTAAAGGGAACCTGTCAGCAGAAATGTCCCCTAAAACCTAACAGATTCCCCCTCTGCAGCTCCTGGGCTGCATTCTAGAAAGGTCCCTGTTATGATTGTGCCCACTTTCTGACCGAAAAAAAGTGTTTATAAAGTTGTACCTTTTTGGCTTCTGATTCTGTAAATCTGTCACGGGGGCGGGCTGCCTGATGGCCGTTATTCTGCCCCCTGGTCCTGTATGCCGCCCCCATCGCTGATTTCAATACTTCTGGACGCCGCCCACTGCTCCAGCCATCCCCGCGCATGCCCAGTGCCCATCTCTCGGGGATGAGCACTGTGCCCAGCGTCACCGCTGGTGACGTGCACGCAGGGTTAAGATTATGGGCGGTGCTGTGATGTTTATTCCTAAGCAACCGCCCATAATCGCGGGACCGCGCTTTCGGTGTAGTCACTGCTCCGCGCTCTTCCCATCTATTTCCTGCCTCGGGGCAAGATGGGAAGGAGGCGAAGTGAGGTCAGCAGCAGCGCGCTTGCGCAGAAAGAAGCAGGCCGAGGGGGAAAGCGCGGTCCCGCGATTATGGGCGGTTGCTTAGGAATAAACATCACAGCACCGCCCATAATCTTAACCCTGCGTGCACGTCACCAGCGGTGACGCTGGGCACAGTGCTCATCCCCGAGAGATGGGCACTGGGCATGCGCGGGGATGGCTGGAGCAGTGGGCGGCGTCCAGAAGTATTGAAATCAGCGATGGGGGCGGCATACAGGACCAAGGGGCAGAATAACGGCCATCAGGCTGCCCGCCCCCGTGACAGATTTACAGAATCAGAAGCCAAAAAGGTACAACTTTATAAACACTTTTTTTCGGTCAGAAAGTGGGCACAATCATAACAGGGACCTTTATAGAATGCAGCCCAGGAGCTGCAGAGGGGGAATCTGTGAGGTTTTAGGGGAAATTTCTGCTGACAGGTTCCCTTTAAGTTTCCGGCTGATGTCTTGAGATGTTGCTTTAATATTGAAACATAATTTTCTGTCCTCATGATGCCATCTATTTTGTAAAATGCACCACTCCCTTGTGCAGCAAAACAATCCCACAACATGATGCTGCCACCCCCATTTTTTACAGTTTGGATGGTGTTCTTAGGCTTCAAAGCTTCTCCCTTTTCCTCCAAACGTAACAATTGTCGTTGTGAACAAACAGTTCAATTTTAGTTTAGTCAGACCACAGGACATGTCTCCAGAAATTAAGGTCTTTGATCCTGTGTGCATTTGCAAAAATTATTCTGGAGTTTTATGTTTCTTTTGGAGTAATGGCTTCCTCTTGGCAGAGTGGCCTTTCAGCCGATGTTGATACAGTACTCGTTTCACTGTGGATAATGACACAATCTTACCAGCTTCTGCCAGCATCTTTTGCTTTTGTTCTTGGATTGATATGCACATGTCTGACCAAAACACGTCCATCTCTGGTACACAGAACCAGTCTTCTTCCTGAGCGATATGTTGCTGGACATTCCCATCTTGTTTGTACTTGCATATAATTGTTTGTATAGATGAACAAAGCACCTTCAGGTATCTGGAAATTCCACCCAAGGATGAACCAGACTTGTGCAAGTCCACAATTCTCTTCCTGAGATCTTGGCTATTTTCTTTTGACTTTCCCATGATGCTACACAAAGAAGCAGTATGTTTCAGATGTGCATTAAAATGCATCCACAGGTGTGTCTCTAATTAACTCAGATGTTGATAATAAACCTTCCAAAGACATGACTTCATCATATGGGCTGTCCCATATTGTTTAAAGACATAGTACTGTTAGTGTATGTAAACGTTTGACTATGCAGAAAGTAGTAAAAATGCCTTAAAACAATCTTTCTCTCTCATTCTGGCATTTGGCAAATATAAATAATAATTTTGGTTCCTAATTGACCTAAAACGGGAAAGGTTTCTTATGATTTCATGTCAGAAAGTGACATGCATATGTGTCTTTTTAAAAAGTGTATGTAAACTTCTGGTTTCAACTGTACATATTCACGGTTTCCTCTGCCCACCGTCAATCCCAGCATCTATGATTGGTTGTGGTCACACAACACCCCCATGCTCTGTGACAGCGTCTGTGATTGTTTGAAATCACACACTGTCTGTGTCCCTAAACTGGTGTAAATTAAATAAAAAATATGGCATAGGGTCCCCTCATATTGTGCTACTTAGTGCAGATAAAGCAGATGGCTACAGGCTGCAGCCCCAGGTTGTGTGCTTATCTTGTCTGTGTATCAAAATAAGAGGGACCCTATGAGGCTTTTTTTTTTTAATTATGTAAATAAATAATTTTTTAAAACGGCATGCGGTTCCCCCCCAATTTTGATACCCAATCAAGATAAACCCAACAGCTGGGGGCTGGTATTCACAGGCTGGGGAGGCCCATGGTTATTAACTCCCCAACCTAAAAATAGCAGCCTGAAGGCGCCCAGAGTTGTTGCATCCATTAGATGCGACAATACTGGCACTTTACCCATCTCATCCCGATTGTCCTGGTGCGCTAGCAGCCACTCACAGCTGCCACTAAGCCCTAGATTAGTAATGAGTACGGATCTGTGAGACCCCCATTATTGATCCTGTAAGTGAAAAGAAATAAACACAAACACCAAAAAAACCTTTCATTTAAAATAACTTTAAAAAAAACTCCCTCTTTCATCCCTTTATTAACCCCCAAAACACCCAGGTTCAATATAATTCACACATGGTCCCAGTACAATTCCAGCTCTGCTACATCCTGAAGATGCAGCGTGTGGGAACAGAAGATAACCACCCTCTGCGGCTTCAGGTAGAGACTTACTGAGTCACAGCTGTGAGCGGTGATGTCACTGAGTTTATGTGCGATCATAGCTGGAGGTTCCCATGGTATCGCACTTGTCACCGCAGGTAAACTCACCCCAGGTGAACTGATTGAACTCAGGGACCTCACCTCAGATCACCTGAGTTTAAAAATTGCATGAAAACCACATCGCATTTTGCTGCATTTTTTTCAACCTACAAACATGGCTCAGTTACACCAGTAACAGTCAGCCATGACACTCCCACCACCATGCTTGACTATCTGCATCACAAACTTTTCTTTGTACTCCTCACCTGGTTGCTGCCACACAGGCTTGACACCATCTGAACCAAATCAGTTTATCTTGGTCTCATTAGACCACAGGAAATGGTTTGAGTAATCCATGTCCTTAGCCTGCTTGTCTTCATGCATTCAGTGTGCGGCATATGGTCTGAGCACTGGCGGGCCAACCCCCCACCCTTATAACCTCTGCAGCACTCATACTGCTATTTTGAAAAGAAAACCTCTGCTTATGAGGCTGAGCATCTGCACTCAACTTTTTTGGCTGACCATGGCGATGCCTCTTTTGAGTGGAACCTGTCTTGTTAAACTGCTGTATGGTCTTAGCCACTGTGCTACAGCTCAGTTTCAGGGTTTTTGCAATCTTCATACCTTAGACCATCTTTATGTACTGCAACAATTTTTTTTTTTTTTCAAATCCTCAGATTTTTTTTTTTTTTGCCATGAGGTGCCATGTTGAACCTCCAGTGAACAGTATGAGAGTGTGTGAGCAATAACACTAAATTTCTCACACCTGCTCCCCATTCACACTTGAGGCCCTGTAACACTAATGAGTCACATGACAACAGGGAGGGAAAATGGCTAATTGTGCATAAATTATCCGTATCACTTAGGAGTATACTTGCTTTTGTTGCTAGTAGTTTAGACATTAATTGCTTTGTGTTGAGTTATTTAGAGGGCACCAAATTTACACTGTTATACAAGCTGTACACTGGCTACTTTACTTTGTTTCAAAGTGTCATATCTTCAGTGTTGTACCTTCAAATGATCTCATATATAAAGCTGAGTGTGTGTGTGTGTGTATGTCCACTAAAGGAATTTGCACTGTCGCATTTACAATCACGAAATTTTGCACAGACACCCCATGTGACTCAGGGAATGTCAAAGACTATGTTTTGACGGGAAAATTTATCCCCGTGCTTTACAGTTACTCTCCAAAATCCTGCCTCCATTAAACTGAATGGAGGTGGGAGCTACAGGCTAATAATAGCAACTGTCAGTGGTTGCTATAGGAAAAAAATAAACTGTTGGTATAAGAAGCTTATGTGTGAGGTAATATGATGTTGGTGGGGAGACAGAGAGACAGAAAAAGACAGACAGAGAGAGACAGATGGGGAAAAAGACAGATGGACAAAGAGACAGCCCTGGAAAGAGACAGTCCTGGAAAGAGACAGAAAGACACACAGACACACATGCACACATAGAGACAGACACAGAGATAGAGAGAGACAGACAAACACAGAGATGGAGACAGACTGATACAACTACAGACAGAGACCTAGAAACAGACAGATAAAGAAAGACACAGAGACAGACAGCAACACAAGACAGAGACTGGGAGAGAGACAGAGAGACAGTTACTACCCACGGTGTGTGGTGAAGTGGGACACCACCACCGCTGCTGTTGTGGGACACTCGGGGGAGATGTAATGGCATCCGGATGTTAACCCATCCGTGGGTAGGGATGGTTGCCCAGGGGCCCAGTGTCTCTGTGCAGGGTATGGCGATGGCAGGGGCTCACGTGCCTGGACGTAGCAGGGGATGTTTGGTTACTCACAAGTAAATGAATCACACGAGTCTTTTGGTAAACCAAGGTGTTGGTGGCCGGCCGCTATGGCCGGTTGTACTCTGGTCCCCAACCCGGGCTGGTGGTCGCCGTCTCTTCCTCTGCACTGGTTGTGGTTGTGTGTTTGGACTTCCCGGTGTGGAACACGGGAGTCCGCTCCTGGCTTTCTGTGTGCCTGAGGAGCCGTGCCTGCTGACGCTGATCCGTGGGATCTATGGGTCATGGCGGTTGCCCTATCCCTAACTGTGGGTGGTTGTTTGCTTTTGGGACTTTGGTTTGGACAGGACCTGTAATCCTGCCCTCAATCGGTTGATTAGTTAGGTTCCAGTCCTGGCCTCAGTCTCCGAGTACCCCCTCTGTGCATGGTTTCCGGTCAGGTCTCCGGTGTCTGTACCGGCGGGCTCCAACCCTGCTCCGGTCCTCCTCGGATCTGCTGAGCCGTCTTCCCTTCTCCTGCTGATGGAGACCACTGTCTGCCACCTAGCCAAGGTACAAGGGCTCCGACCCTGGCACCGCTCAATTTGAACTTCTCCTCTGCTGGAGCTACACCTAGCTCCAGCCCACACTCCTCTCAACTTGAACTACAACTTAATCTACCTGTTTGCCCCGGGCTGTCTAGACCCCTAGGTGCGCGCTTCCTAACCGCCTGGTCCCGCCCACTGGTGGACCTATTGTGTGACTACCTGGTTTTGCCAGGGCGTTTTTTTTATATATATATATATATATATATATATATATATATATATATATATATATATATATATATATATATATATATATATATATATAATATAATTATACACACACACACACGTTTAGAAAAAGGTGCACACAAGCATACTAATGCACACAGATGAGAGTGAATCTGGACACTTCTTTACTTGCATATGTTGTCCATTTGGAAGGTGCATTCTTCCATCTTCGGCATCCTGGTGGTCTTCTGGCTGTCCATGACTATTGGTGCGATCTCAAGCTGTCAGTAAATCCTGTCTCCTGCCTCTTCCCTACCTTTGATAGCTGCTTGGAACAGCCTCCTGGAACAGCCTCCTGGAACAGCCTCCGAGCAGTCAGTGCATCTGGAACCTCTCCTTCCTCCTGAGAAGTCTGACACCTGCCTGACCAATGTTCATATCGGCAGACAGATCAATTCTCCCCTGCCCCCTGTTGACACCTAGCACCCCTGTACTGTACTGAGGGGGCTTTATTGTTCCCAGTAGCCATCAGAGGTAGTGAAGAAGCAGGAGACAGGGATTCACTGACAGGAGGCATACTTATCACACAGACCTATCCTCCTGGCCTGCCTGAGCCTGCACGCTGAGGAGAATCTAGGACGTGTGCAGACTCCAACATTCCCCCGCACTGTCCAATGAATTGTGCAGTGTGCACTGAAATATTTCTCTTTGTATTGCACATGTCAGCATTCTTCATGCATGCGCAGTACAAACTGCAGCAAAATATGAAAAAAAAACCACGGACGGAGCTTTTTATGTTGGCTGCTATGTACAGCAGAGAAAAGCACCTGATTTTTACAGACTGTAAGGCTATGTGCGCACGTTGCGTAAAAACATGCAGTTACGCTGCGCTTTGTAGCGCAGCGTAACTGCATGCGTCCTGCGTCCCCTGCACAGTCTATGGAGATTGTGCAGGGGCCGTGCGCACGTGGCGTCTAAGAGCGCAGCGCTTTGGCTACTGCCGAAGCGCTGCGCAAAAAGAAGTGACATGTCACTTCTTTCCTGCGCTTTGCCGGCAGCTCCTGCTCTGTCTATGGCAGGAGCTGCAGGCAGAGCGCATGGAATCGGCGCTCACTACGGACATTTCTGCAGCGATCTAAAGCGCACATGTGCTCTTCAGATCGCTGCAGAAATTTCTGCAGGGCTTGTACGCAACGTGCGCACATAGCCTCAATGTATGTTTATGGACGGCTGGCAACTCAGGTTACATCATATGTCCTCCAATGCTTGGTTGGGCTGCTTTAACACATCCGGTTTTTGAAGTGCGGCTCAATCCGGCTCAAAAACCTATGCAATGGATGCAGCGAAAAAAATGGATCCGTTGCATAAGTTTTTCCATGCGACCCGTCCGTTTTTTGACGGATGCGGCTTGATACTGAGTATGCACAGTGCAAAAACCCGCATCTGGCGTCCATAGGCTTGCATTGTAAATCGCGCCGGATCTGGCGCAATGCGGCTTTTTCGCGGCACAAAAAAAGTGCCATGCAACGTTCCATCCATCCATGGGCTAAATATGCCGCATCCGGGAAAAAAACAGATGCAACGCAAGGCCATGCGGCACAATACGGCGCTAATGCAAGTCTATGCAGAAAAAAAAACGCAACCGGCGGCAAAAAAAAAAACTGTTGCATTTTTTCTGCAAAGCGCTTTATTGTGCCGCTCAGCAAAAAACGGATGTGTGAAAGCAGCCTTAGCCAGTAAAGGTCTTAACAATGAAAACACATTGAGGACTTGTGGGCCCTTCCTAAATTGGTGAATTATGGTGACAGAAAACAGTAACCTTTCTGATCAGTGTCTGGGAGGCTGGGGTTGATGGTGCTCAAATAGTTGAACATCAACTGATTGAAAATCTGACAAACTCCATGGATTGAAAGCTTCTGACTGTTAATGAGAGGAAAGCTAGCTACATGGATATATTTTTTAATGTAGTTGTCACACGGAGATTTTTACAAACTTTGCCGACTGTCAGACTACTGATTCTGACATTCCGCCCGATAATTTTTCTGGTGCCTGTGATCAATGCAGGCAGACTCAGGCGTGGACCTGCAGAGTGCTAGTTCATAGGCAGGCTATCAAGAGTTAATCTGTGCTAATCTGCTTGTTAGTCTCCTTTGATCACATATTATAGGGGAGCCCATTACATCTGCTCAACTCCTGTATATGCTGGGTAGATCCTCCCTTCAATGCCAGTTATAGTTTGTCTCTCGCTATGGGCTCTTGTCCACTTGCGATTTCCATGTGCGAGTGCGATCCGATAAAAAATCGGATCTCACTCGCACCAGTGTTAAGCTGAGGCATTGTCCACTAGCTTAATTTTATATGATATATCAATCACAAGAAAAGCGCTTGACCAAAGGCACTCACTCCAGATTTAAAGTAATATAATTCGATTTTTATTTGTGTATCAAAAAGTTTAAAAACACACATACAAAATACAACACAGTGCAGACATATTAAAAAACACCAAGGACAATGGTAATGAGACCCAATCCAGAATAAATCCTCTCAAAAATATATTGTACCAGAATCACCATAGATAGTTCAAAATGTATAACAATACAGATAATGAATCAGAGATATAACCATCTTATAAATAGGTATACGTTGAGACAGACATTCTATCTCTCAAGCAGCATTATGACCAAATAGTCAGAGCAGCAACTGCAATACCTCATAGGCAGAAAATCCCTATCATGGTGACAGCCACTGCCCCTGATGAAGCTAACATAGCGACACGCGTTAGGCCAGGTTCTCCATCTCTATTTTCAGATAGGCAGAAAATTCCTATCATGGTGATTCCCTATCTGAAAATAGAGATGGAGAACCTGGCCCAACACGTGTCGCTATGTTAGCTTCATCAGGGGTAGTGGGTGTCACCATGATAGGGATTTTCTGCCTATGAGGTATTGCAGTTGCTGCTCTGACTATTTGGTCATAATGCTGCTTGAGAGATAGAATGTCTGTCTCAACGTATACCTATTTATAAGATATATCTCTGATTCATTATCTGTATTGTTATACATTTTGAACTATTTATGGTGATTCTGGTACAATATATTTTTGAGAGGATTTATTCTGGATTTGGGTCTCATTACCATTGTCCTTGTTGTTTTTTAACCCCTTCACGACCGGCCGATTTTTCGCTTTCCGTTTTTTTTTTTTCGCCATTCTTTTTCTGAGACGCAACTTTTTTATTTTTCAGTCAATATGGTCATGTGAGGGCTCATTGTTTGTGGAACGAGCTGTACTTTTAAATGAAACCATCAGTTTTACCATATAGTGTACTAGAAAACGGCAAAAAAAATCCAAATGCAGAAAAATTGCAAAAAAAGTGCGATAGCACTATGGTTTTTGAGATATTTTATTCACTGTGTTCACTATATGGTAAAACTGATGTGTGGGTGTGATGCTTCAGGTCAGTGGGAGTTCGTAGACACCAAACATGTATAGGTTTACTTTTATATAAGGGGTAAAAAAAAATCGGAATTTTGTCCGAAAAAAGTGGCGCACGTTTTACGCCATATTCCGTGACCCGTAGCGTTCTTATTTTTTGGGATCTATGGCTCAATGACAGCTTATTTTTTGCGTCTCGAGCTGACTTTTTTTTTAATGGTACCATTTTTGCGCAGATGCTACGTTTTGATCACCTCTTATTGCATTTTGCGCAAAAGTTGTGGCGACAAAAAAACATCGTTTTGGCGTTTGGAATTTTTTTGCCGCTACGCCGTATACTGATCAGATTAATTGATTTTATATTTTGATAGATCGGGCGTTTCTGAACGCGGCGATACCAAATGTGTGTATATTTTTTATTTTTTTAACCCTTTAATTTTCAATGGGGCGAATGGGGGGTGATTTGAACTTTTAGGTTTTTTTTTTTTTTTTTTTTTTTTCATTTTTTAAAACTTTTTTTTAACTTTTTTTTTTTATTTTACTAGTCCCCCTAGGGGGCTATTGCGATCAGCATTCCGATCGCTCTGCAGTATCTGCTGATCACAGCTACAAGGCTGTAAACAGCAGATATGCTCTTTCTCTTTTGCTGTGCCGCTGGCACAGCGAAAGTGAAAGCAAGTCAGGTGTAGTACAGGAGTCATCACATGACCCTGTGCTACCATGACAACTATCGGAAGTTACGTGATCGCGTCACGTGACTTCCGGTATCGGGCGGTAAGTAAATGTTTACCGCGATCGCGCTTATAATGGCGCTGTCACATATTGACAGCGCCATATAAGGGGTTAAACGGCACGAACAGATAACGATTCTGCTCGTGCCTAGCAGGCACACATCTCAGCTGTGAAAATCAGCTGAGATGTGTGCCGATCGCAGCATGATGCTGCCGGCAGACCGCGGGCAGTAACATTATGACCGCAAGGACGTAATTTTACGGAACGCGGTCGTTAAGGGGTTAATATGTCTGCACTGTGTTGTATTTTGAATGTGTGTTTTTAAACTTTTTGATACACAAATAAAAATCGTATTATATTACTTTAAATTTGGAGTGAGTGCCTTTGGTCAAGCGCTTTTCTTGTGATTGATATGGTTGGCTTTGCTTGACAGGTGCACCCCCCTATTCCAGATAAATCTGCCGTATAAACTATGGCTGTGCACTTCTAATTGGTTTTCTAATTTTATACGATATGACTCGTGCTCTCTGTGAAATCACAGCATGCTGCGATTTGCACCGAGCCTCAGCTCTCGCACCCCCATGCCAGCCTATGGTAGCGAGAAAAAAAATCAGAATATGTGTGGCATAAGCATGTCATACGGACCCTTCATGTTAACAATCTACACACTTGCATACAGCGTAGGACTGGCTACCGGAGGAATCTCCAGTAATACCAGGCATGGCCGCCGTTACATGCACTGAACTCCGGAGCGCTCACCTGAGCTCCGGAGTGCAGCCTAGACTGAACAGCGAGCGCCGAGTGATTGATTCCCCGGCGATTGCAGTTCAGTTCATGATAGCTGCAGACAGGTCGGGCTGAACTCTGGAGCTCAGGTGACATATCCGGAGTTCAGTGCAGGTAACCGAGGCCAGGCCTGGTATTACTGGAGATTCCTCCGGTAGCCAGTCCACCGCTGCTTGCATAGCACTCACATAGCACTCGCATGTCATACGGATGCTATGTGAGAAAAAAAAAACACCATACGTAGACCATACGCAGATCATACACAGGACACTCGACTCACTTTTCTGGCCGAGTATCGCAGGGATTTCTTACTCGCAAGTGGACAAGAGCCCTATCCCACAGTCACATAATGACAGTAGCTTTGTAAATTTTGAATTGTTTGGTTATTATTCTCACTTTAACAGATGAATATAAACAATTGAAATGTGACATTTTAAGTTTTTGTTTTGTTGTACAATTCTACTAAATACTAATTGTTAATAATTATACACACAGATCTTTTCATAAGAAAGACAAAATCTCACTTTCACTCTGCATACTTACGCCGGAAGTTAGTGGGCGTGACCCTCTTAGTTGGTGGGCATGAAGTGCACCTCATTGGGTGTGAACCAGAATTTCCTTCCGCGCTCTAGCTTTCGTATTGTGGACCCCCCAGCCTACTTATCATTGTTCGTTGCATATGTCACCTCCATGCTAGCATTGCCTGGGAGACGCCGGTCACGCCAAGTCACTTAGCTTGCCACCATTCTGACTACTTCCTTTCGATCAGGGTGACGATCGACAAGTGGCTATGGGCCGTTTATCGGGGCATGCTCACCTTGCAGTGTCAGAGGATGGAGTTGTGGGTAGGCAGGGGGCTTGGTGATCAGGCTTCAGTCAGCAGAAACGATTGGTCAAAGGGCGCTAAATGGGTAGAGTGGGCACAGAAATGGATGCCGGGCCATGTCCACCAAGGTGGGTAGCACACCCACCAAATAAGCTGGTCAGACCCACTAACTTCCAGGTCTCGATACTTCAAGTATGCCCTTTTTCTCTCTTAAATATTCAGGTTTATTGACCTTTTGGATTGACTGACAGCACTGTAATTGTTCAATGATAAAATTAATCATCAAAAGTACAAATTCCTGTGCACACAGTGTAGATGTACACAAATGAATATCACAGTACTGCATGCATCAGTGTCAGTGTACAGTGTAGGGAGCATGTGATAAATATCTAATTACTTATATGTCAAACGTATTTTGTAAGCATGAAATATAAACCACTCTGCTTGTAATGACTAATATAAAACACTTATTATCTCATCTAGGTGTCTGTTAAAAACACAGACAATTCACATCTCAAGTGTTGAATACATTTATTTACATAATTAGGTTAAAATATTTCAAGATAAAAAATAGTAATATAAAACTTGCTACTCCGCGGTCCATAAAAAATGCACATAATATCATAAGGAGGAGTGAGGGTAGCTAGAAATTCTATTTTTATTTTTTTTTTTTCAAGATCCATGGTTCTCTCCTTCCTTTGTCTATAATAAGGTCTGCTTAGAATATATTTTTAAGCTCTCATTCAGACGTCCATTTTTCATGTGCTTTTCATGGATGAAATATGTATCCATTATAGTCTAAGGGGCTGTTCATATCTCAGCCTTTTGTTTTACAACATGAATATCTGCAAAAAAAGGACACATCTTTTGATTCTGATCCAAACCATGTCAAAAAGCAAATAAGAGGCTAAAACATAACTTTTAATAAAAGTATGTAAAAAAAACCTAATACTTAGGCAATGGATCCATGGATTGCTTGTGAGCTGGGATGCAGGACCTCTGTCCCTTTGTAGGACGATATCCCCTGATGAGTCTATATCGCCGAAACGCATCGGATTACTATTAGGGAGGGTACAGAGGTTGACATTATAGCTAGCTGTGGTCTGCCCTTGTTAGGGCAGAAATCTGGGGTAACAGTTGAGGATTTCTGCCATCAGGACTAGGGTTAGTGATGCCATGGCAACTCTAGGACTCCTAGGAGGAAGAGACTGATTTACCCAGCGGACCACCTAATTGGTGAGACCATTCCAATCTTTTCTATATCAACTGTACTATCAATGCTTTATGTACATTTGAACTGTTGATTTATGTATTTTGTGTTTTTCTATTAAGTTTGTTATGTATATAGGACCGCTGTCCGGATAACACGTGGAAACACAATCTATATATATGCGACGCCCTGGCGCCACCAGTTGGTCACAGAGAAACACTACACCCCACACAACACCACCCTACACCGGGTACCTTCTGCCATAAAACCCTAGCCACCCCCTCTCAGGGTAGAAAGTACAGACCAGTGGGCGGGACCAGGCAGATTGGGAGTGCCCACCTAGGGGTCTTGAGGATCCGGGGGAGGGAACCAAGTAGTTCAAGTTAGTGTTCAAGTTGAAGTGTCAGTGTGAGAGTCGAGTCCAAGTGGCAGTGCAAGTTTAAGTCGGAGCTTAGTGAAGGGTAGCCAGGGTAGTGGCCCTGGTCTACTGGCTAGGTGGCAAGGAGTGGACTGTGTCCAAAGACGACGGGAGTCCGGTCGTGGGAAATCCCAAAGTGGACTGGGACAGGGTTGGAGCTCGCCGGTACCGACAGCGGAGATCCGGTCCGGAAACCGTGCACAGGCGGAGTACCTGGACCCTAGTTAGAAGACGGTTGCCAAGCCCCTTCTCTAATTAACCAGGCCGGGAGCAAGGTTCCAGACGTTGTTCCAGAGTGTTAGCCCAGATAGAGCGAAACGGCAGCCCACCACGGGGGATAGGGTATCCGCAACAACCCACTGAGATCCCAAGGGTCAGTTTTTGCAGGCATATCTCCCAACCAAAACTAAACCGGAAGTGGACTTCCCCTTTCCATACGAGGTTGTCCAAAACAGCAAGAAAGTACAAAGTGCCGGAGGAAGGGACATTGGTACACCAGCAGGGTGTGGGGACCAAATACACCCTGAAGCGGCAGCCAGCCACTGACACCTTGGTTTAACAGCAGACTTGTGTGCAATCATTTAAAGCCTAAGCCACACGGCGAGAAAATCGGTGCGAGTGGAGTGCGATAAAATATTGCATTCCCCTCGGACCAATTCTAGCCTGTATGTCAGCACACATGGGCGATTATTTTCTCAGCCCTAATCGGACCAAGAAAACAATCGCAGCATGCTGCGATTGTAACGCGAGACTCTTTTCTCTCGCACCCATTCAAGTGAATGGGGCGAGAGAAAAATCGCACTGCACTCACGGTACACCGGTGTACCGTGCAAGCAGAGAGAGAATCGCAATAGCCGGCTACGGAGGAGAGAGGGAGATAAATTCCTCCCTCCCCTCCTCCGTGCCGGCCTCCGCAGAACCGGCCCACCCCCCGCAGCTGAGGTCCGCTCGCAGGGTCGGACCTCAGATGCAGGCACACTCGCATGACACTCGGCTCCTGCTGTGCTGCCAGCGCGAGCCGAGTCTCATGCGAGCATCGCAGTAGTGCCCTGTGTGGCCCCAGCCTAATCGTGAGTACACCAACACCCTTCGGTCCGGCCCGGTGCACCACCACCAGCAGCCATCACCTCCCGTGTTCTGGACACTGAGCCCCGGGGCACCCACCCCTACCCACGGAGGGGTTAACAGCCAGCTGCCATTCCATCGCCCCCGGGTGCTCCCCAACAGCAGCGGTGGTACTCCACTTTACCACACACCGTGGGTGGCGTCACAAACTATCTATAACAATCCCCGATACATGTTACAACCACCCCTCAAGCCACTGCGAATTCGGATCAGAGCAGCCCGGCTGCTGACGTGGGGGCGGCACATATATATTTTTCTTTTTTTGTTTTTTGTTTGTTTAGTTTGTTATATTTGTGGCATCCCTGAGGGGCTATCTTTTGTGTGGCGTGGTCTACGCCTTATTTCCTCATAGCAGTCGGGGATGCTTATGGTTACATTGGCCTAAGTATTAGGTCTTTTACATACTTTTATTAAAAGTTATGTTTTAGCCTCTTATTTGCTTTTTGATATTTACGGTATGTCATGAGTGGCAATGATAACATTTGCTGTATTCTTCTGATCCAAACCATGGAACAAACACACTCAAATCAACGGGTCAGTGAAAGCGTGCCAGATGCCACTCGGATGTTTAAAAATGGACAAATGAGATTCAGCACACTGAAGCATACTTCAATATCTATAATTATTTACTATCATAGTGAAATATGGCAGGGAATAGTGGCCATTGTTTAGTAGCTGTGATACATTCCTCACCAGATATGCCTTGTGTTGGGGAATACAGTGCAAACGACACCATATGAGCACCAAGGTTAATTACTGTGCTCTATTATGGTTACATTGTTTTCATATGTGGAGTAATATGATTTAATTATTGGTACGCTGGAGATGTAATTAAGGTAATTTCTGTGTCCCTATGATAATGTACACATACAAAATATACAGTATATGCATGCTTATGTGCATTTAAAATATAGAGGGATTGTTTGGGAGTTAAAAGGAATCTGTCGCCAGGTTTATGCTCCCTCATCGAAGAGCAGCATAATGTAGAGATGAGAGATCCTGACTCCAGCGATGTGTCACTTACTGAGCTGTTTGCTGGCATTTTGATAAAAATCAATGTTTTCTCTGCTGCAGATCTAGCAGTTATATACAGCTCATGAATATGAAAAATTAAAGGATTTAGTCAGGGAGTTGGACCTTCCTAAACATTATGCAGAACTTTTAGACTCTAGACCAGAGGTCTCAAACACGCGGCTCCTGAGGCTGTTTGTGGCGGCCCGAGTTCCCACAGACCCTGTGACGATCGCGTTAATATGCAGGGGGCCGGCACCGGCAGGGCTGTACTACAGTTGAAGCACAAGGAAGTACAAAATGGCCGTCATCCATTAGGGGGCCTGCACCCGACTCTCTCACCGCTAGTTTTAACTGCACTTTATGATGGAATAAAGCACTTTGGAATACTGGATGGTGTCTGCCGCAAATTTCTACTTCTTGGACATCTACTTGGGCAGAATGCTACAAGGATGGGCACAATGCTACAAGGATGAGCACAATGCTACAAGGATGAGCACAGTGCTACAAGGATGGGCAGAAAGCTACAAGGATGGGCACAATGCTACTGGGCACAACAGATGGTGGACATTAATTCAGGGGACAAGGACGGGCACAATGCTACAAGGATGGGCACAATGCTACAAGGATGGGCACAATGCTACAAGGATGGGCACAATACTACAGGATGAGCACAATGCTACAAGGATGGGCACAATGCTACAAGGATGGGCACAATGCTACAAGGATGGGCACAATGCTACAAGGATGAGCACAATGCTACAAGGTTGAGCACAATGCTACAAGGATGAGCACAATGCTACAAGGATGGGCACAATGCTACAAGGTTGAGCACAATGCTACAAGGATGAGCACAATGCTACAAGGATGAGCACAATGCTACAAGGTTGAGCACAATGCTACAAGGATGAGCACAATGCTACAAGGATGAGCACAATGCTACAAGGATGGGCACAATGCTACAAGGATGGGCACAATGCTACAAGGATGAGCACAATGCTACAAGGATGGGCAGAAAGCTACAAGGATGGGCACAATGCTACTGGGCACAAGGATGGTGGACATTACTTCAGGGGACAAGGATGGGCACAATCCTACAAGGATGGTTACAATACTACAGGATGAGCACAATGCTACAAGGATGGGCACAATGCTACAAGGATGGGCACAATACTACAAGGATGGGCATGATGCTACAAGGATGAACACAATGCTACTGGGCACAAGGATGGACACATTACTACTGGGCACAAAGATGGGCACATTTCTACAAGGCACAAGGATGGGCACATTTCTACAAGGCACAAGGATGGGCACATCACTACTGGGCACAAGGATGGGTACATTAATACTGGACACAAGAAAGAGATAAAAAAAAGTTTTTACCATTAAAAATGCTTTTTTACATATAAACGTAACAGAAAAGTGCAGGATTGTTTTAATAAACAAGGAAAAAATGTTCACAAAAAGTGATCTAAAGATGTATAGAGGAAAATACATGGAATCACTAAAATGTCACTGGGCCCTTATTTATTAATTCTGGTATCCCTTTAATAAACAGTGTAGTTTTTTTTATTTCACATCTCTGTGTATTTATTTTTAGATCAAATAAAGTTTATATCGGTTATTAAGTTTAGTTAGGGGCATTATGCTACCATGTAATACTGACCATACAAATCTGTCATGTGCATAAGGCTAAAGTACGTTGTCATCCCTCTCGTTTGTTTCTTCCTAGTTGTTCTTCACTCTCATAGTATTCTTCATTTTTTCACAAGTCAATCTACAAGCTAAAAGGGAGAGTAATAATCATATAAGACACAGAACAGTGACCTAATCAACAAGAAAATGATCGGTTATCAGCTGTCTGTACAAGCATGCTGAAATGTCTCTTAATACAAAAATTACAGAGGTAGTAAATCAACCCTCCTCCTTAGAATAATCAAGGGAGCAATAGAACGATGTTGGAAACATACTCAGCTCGTCCTGAAGACTCCATCGTTAAGGATTGATAAGTGGCTTCTTTATAGACCCCGTCGCTATGGTTACTGCCGTTCCCTCATTCTGTGGTCTGTGTTGCCTGGATTGTTTATTGAACATGTAAGTGCTTGTAAGGACTAAAAGGAACATTCCTATTATGGGAAAGTGATGAGGATGCGGTCAGATGTAATACAACATTGACAATATGCACAATATACACAGCATAGTTATGATCCAATATCCTCATTAAGACTAATGATTGATAAGTTTTGTTTACTGTATACAAGTATATACAGTGGCTTACTAGAGTTCGATGGGCCCCGGTGCAAAATTTGGACCTGGCCACACCCCCATCCTCACATATTGGTCAGATGTATGTATATGTATGAAATTGGCAAAGGTTATTCTTGCTCACTGTCAATGTGGGTGCCCAGAGAAAATATTGTTACTGTAGAAATAGAATAACTCTGGCAATCCAAACAAAAGAGGGGGAGAATATACTGTGCGCTCCAGAAATAGTTTTATTCAATGACTCAAAGAAAATAAGACATGCAACGTTTCGGAATATTATGCCTTTCTCAAAATAAGTCTAAATACAAAAAAACAAATAACAAGAAACAATCAATCCATGAATACATCATAATGACATTAGGGTGCATAGAGTCATGATAAATCATCATGTATAGTAACATAATACAGGAGAAATATTCAATTATAAACAAATAGGCAAGATCAGTTATGGGATGTGTGCACAGAATTCAGAAGCTTGGTAAGTAATATATAATATTCCTTTTTCCTTCTCCCTTTTGTTTGGTATCACACTCTTCTTTTCTTTTGTTGCATATCCATCTGATTTTCTTTGAGTCATTGAATAAAACAATTTCTGGAACGCACAGTATATTCTTCCCCTCTTTTTTTTTTTTTTTTTTTGGAGTGCTAGAGTTAAGGGGGCTTTACACGCTGCGACATCGCTAATGCGGAGTCATTGGGGTCACGGAATTTGTGACGCACATCCGGCCGCATTAGCGATGTCGTTGCGTGTGACACCGATGAGCGATTTTTGCATCGTTGCAAAAACGTGCAAAATCGCTAATCGTGACATGGGGGTCCATTCTCCATTATCGTTACTGCAGCAGTAACGAAGTTGTTCCTCGTTCCTGCGGCAGCACACATCGCTCCGTGTGACACCGCAGGAACGAGGAACCTCTCCTTACCTGCCTCCCGGCCGCTATGAGGAAGGAAGGAGGTGGGCGGGATGTTCCGGCCACTCATCTCAGCCCCTCCGCTTCTATTGGGCGGCCGCTCAGTGACGTCGCTGTGACGCCGCACGGACCACCCCCTTAGAAAGGAGGCGGTTCGCCGGTCACAGCGACGTCGCCGGGCAGGTAAGTATGTGTGACGGGTCTGCGCGATGTTGTGCGGCACGGGCAGCGATTTGCCCGTGTCGCACAACAGAAGGGGGCGGCTACCCACACTAGCGATATCGGGACTGATATCGCAGTGTGTAAAGTAGCCTTTACTCTGTATATGTACGTATACATTTAGTGTTCTAAATCCTATAAAGACATACGAGTTTCTCTGCCCCCCATTATGTAGCAATGTCCCCCATCCTGTTTTAATGTACCCCATTCTAGGTTCCTTCCTAGTACATATGTCCTCTATCCTGGTAAATCTTACCCATCGTGGGCTACTTTCTGGTAGCTACAATACTTTGACCTGCCCTGCTCAGGGCAGATCAAAGTGCGCCTGTGCAGGACCTCAATGACGGCGCATGTGCATGACGTAGGACACGTCATGCACCCCAGCTTCAGAATAAGAAGGACGAAGAAGGCCAAAAGAGGAGGCGCTGCATCCGGAGAACGGAGACACCCATCTGACCAGTCTGCACCGTACCGACCATTAGGTGAGTATTATAAAGTGATTTTTATGTTCTACAGAGCGGCCTGGGCTCTTATATACAGCATGTTGTGTATAAGAGCTCTCTGGTGGTGGCCTGCAGCTTATAGTCACCAGATCTGGTGACAGGTTCCCTTTAAGCATTAGAATAATCCAAACCATGCACATATCACCCCCTTAGGATGTCCCTTCAGGCTCTATGTACCCCCTAACTTCCATTGGATCTGACCGGCTATGGTTTCAGTATTCTTGGTTGAACAAGCTCAGTGAGTGCAGTCTTTCTCAGCTGGCTTCCAAAATAAGTTTGTTGTGCTTCTACCATTAACATAGTCTCACACTATTCTTTTGTGCCCTGTGCTGTCCTGTAGTATAGTCCATCAGCCTGATTTAATCTTCTTCCATCGACAGTGGGGAAAAAAAGTATTTAGTCAGCCACCAATTGTGCAAGTTCTCCCACTTAAACAGATGAGAGAGGCCTGTAATTGACATCATAGGTAGACCACATCTATGAGAGACAAAATGAGAAAACAAATCCAGAAAATCACCTTCTCTGATTTAGCAAAATGTTATTTGTAAATTATGTTGGAAAATAAGTATTTAGTCAATAACAAAAATTCATCTCAATCTTTTGTTATATATCCTTTGTTGGCAATGACAGAGGTCAAACGTTTTCTGTAAGTCTTCATAAGGTTGGCCCACACGGTTGGTGATATGTTGGCCCATTCCTCCATGCAGATCTCCTCTAGACCTGTGATGTGTTGGGCCTGTCGCTGGGCAGCATGGACTTTCAACTCCCTCCGAAGGTTTTCTATGGAGTTGAGATCTGGAGACTGGCTAGGCTACTCCAGGACCTTCATATGCTTCTTACGAAGTCACCCCTTTGTTGTCCTGGGTTTGTGCTTGGGATCATTATTATGCTGAAAGACCCAGCCCCATTTCATCTTCAATACCCTTGCTGATGGAAGGAGGTTTCTACTCAAAATCTCATGATACATGGCCCCATTCATTCCTTCATGTGCATGGATCAGTCATCCTGGTCCCTTTGCAAAGAAACAGCCGTTGCCATCCCCATGCTTCACAGTAGGTATGGTGTTCTTTGGATGCAATGCAGTATTCTGTCTCCTCCAAACATGACGAGTTGGGTTTCTATCAAACAGTTCTACTTTGGTTTCATCAGACCATATGACATTCTCCCAATACTCTTCTGGATAATCCAAATGCTCTCTAGTAAACTTCAGACGGGCCCAGACATGTACTAGCTTAAGCAGGGGAACACGTCTAGAACTGCAGAATCTGAGTCCCTGGCGGCGTAGTGTGTTCCTGATGGTAGACCTTTATTACGTGGTCCCAGCTCTATGCAGGTCATTCACTAGGTCCCCCTGTGTGCTTCTGGAATTATTGCTCACCATTCTTGTAATCATTTTGACCCCATGGGGTGAGATCTTGCGTGCAGCCCCAGATTGAGGGGGATTATCAGTGGTGTTGTATGTCTTCCATTTTCTTATTATTGCTCCCACAGTTGATTTCATTACACCAAGCTGCTTGCCTGTTGCAGATTTGGTCTTCCCGGCCTGGTACAGGGCTACAATTGTGTTCCTGGTTTCCTTCAACTGCTCTTTGGTCTTCACCATAGGGAAGTTTAGAGTGTGACTGTTTGAGGTTGTGGACAGGTGTCTTTTATACTGATAACAATTTCAAACAGGTGCCATTACTACAGGTAATGAGTGGAGAACAGAAGAGCCTTTTAAAGAAGATGTTACATGTCTGTGAGAGTCAGAAATCTTGCATGTTTTTAGATGACTAAATACTTATTTTCTCCCATAATTTGCAAAACAATCTTGCCAAATCAAACAAGGTGATTTTCTGGATTTGTTTTCTCATTTTGTCTCTCATAGTTGTGGTCTACTTATGATGTAAATTACAGGCCTCTCATCTTTTTAAGTGGGAGAACTTGCACAATTGGTGGCTGACTAAATACTTTTTTTTCCCCACTGTACATCAACATAGCTACAAGTATGTTTTGGGTCAATAATCAGTTAGTTTTCAGCAGAGATCAACAGTTCTGCACTCTGCAGTGCATGACGGAGAACTGCAGAACTGAAATAAGCAGGCCTAAGCTGTGTATAATGATTGCTGCCAACAGGTCAGGGACGTGAAGCAAACTACAAAGGCTACTCTGTTGTTACAGATGGCAAAAGCTTCTGCCAAATGAATCAATACAGTGGCATTTTCATTTTGCATCATTAATTAGTGATGAGCGAGCACTAAAATGCTCGAGTGCGCAATACTCGAATCGAGCAGGTTGAATGCTTGTACGGGCTCAATTTGAGTTCCGAGTATAATGGAAGTTAATGGGAAACTCAAGCATTTTTCTATAAGATCCCTCAAGGAAGTTTGGAGAGGAAGAAAAATTGCTGAAGTGGATAGAAACAGCACTCAAATGGAATGGTAATGGAATGGGGAAGATTCCTGGACACATGTTGTCAGAGTATTACGCCATTTTTACGAAATGACAATAAAATATACAAAACCAAAGAAAGTGGATTTTACAGGAAAAAAATTAAGAAACATTCTTTCTTGTAGAATGACATTATATATTATATTATATATATATATATATATATATATATATATATATATATATATATATATATATATATATATATATATAATATAATATATATAGTCAGGGCCAGAAATATTTGGACAGTGACACAAGTTTTGTTATTTTAGCTGTTTACAAAAACATGTTCAGAAATACAATTATATTTATAATATGGGCTGAAAGTGCACACTCCCAGCTGCAATATGAGAGTTTTCACATCCAAATCGGAGAAAGGGTTTAGGAATCATAGCTCTGTAATGCATAGCCTCCTCTTTTTCAAGGGACCAAAAGTAATTGGACAAGGGACTCTAAGGGCTGCAATTAACTCTGAAGGCGTCTCCCTCGTTAACCTGTAATCAATGAAGTAGTTAAAAGGTCTGGGGTTGATTACAGGTGTGTGGTTTTGCATTTGGAAGCTGTTGCTGTGACCAGACAACATGCGGTCTAAGGAACTCTCAATTGAGGTGAAGCAGAACATCCTGAGGCTGAAAAAAAGAAAAAATCCATCAGAGAGATAGCAGACATGCTTGGAGTAGCAAAATCAACAGTCGGGTACATTCTGAGAAAAAAGGAATTGACTGGTGAGCTTGGGAACTCAAAAAGGCCTGGGCGTCCACGGATGACAACAGTGGTGGATGATCGCCGCATACTTTCTTTGCTGAAGAAGAACCCGTTCACAACATCAACTGAAGTCCAGAACACTCTCAGTGAAGTAGGTGTATCTGTCTCTAAGTCAACAGTAAAGAGAAGACTCCATGAAAGTAAATACAAAGGGTTCACATCTAGATGCAAACCATTCATCAATTCCAAAAATAGACAGGCCAGAGTTAAATTTGCTGAAAAACACCTCATGAAGCCAGCTCAGTTCTGGAAAAGTATTCTATGGACAGATGAGACCAAGATCAACCTGTACCAGAATGATGGGAAGAAAAAAGTTTGGAGAAGAAAGGGAACGGCACATGATCCAAGGCACACCACATCCTCTGTAAAACATGGTGGAGGCAACGTGATGGCATGGGCATGCATGGCTTTCAATGGCACTGGGTCACTTGTGTGTATTGATGACATAACAGCAGACAAGAGTAGCCGGATGAATTCTGAAGTGTAGAGGGATATACTTTCAGCCCAGATTCAGCCAAATGCCGCAAAGTTGATCGGACGGCGCTTCATAGTACAGATGGACAATGACCCCAAGCATACAGCCAAAGCTACCCAGGAGTTCATGAGTGCAAAAAAGTGGAACATTCTGCAATGGCCAAGTCAATCATCAGATCTTAACCCAATTGAGCATGCATTTCACTTGCTCAAATCCAGACTTAAGACGGAAAGACCCACAAACAAGCAAGACCTGAAGGCTGCGGCTGTAAAGGCCTGGCAAAGCATTAAGAAGGAGGAAACCCAGCGTCTGGTGATGTCCATGGGTTCCAGACTTAAGGCAGTGATTGCCTCCAAAGGATTCGCAACAAAATATTGAAAATAAAAATATTTTGTTTGGGTTTGGTTTATTTGTCCAATTACTTTTGACCTCCTAAAATGTGGAGTGTTTGTAAAGAAATGTGTACAATTCCTACAATTTCTATCAGATATTTTTGTTCAAACCTTCAAATTAAACGTTACAATCTGCACTTGAATTCTGTTGTAGAGGTTTCATTTCAAATCCAATGTGGTGGCATGCAGAGCCCAACTCGCGAAAATTGTGTCACTGTCCAAATATTTCTGGACCTAACTGTATATATATATATATATATATATATATATATATATATATATATATATATATATATATATATATATATATATATATATATATATATATATATATATGGGAATTTTATAACTATATATATATATATATATATATATATATATATATATATATATATATATATATATATAGAAGGCAAAAGAGAAGGAGTATTAAATGGCCAACCATATAGTCAGAAAAAATCATCAAGACCATTGTCATTATAATATAAAAACTAAGAAAGTTTATTAGATACAAATTCAGACAATGGTAAAATCACATTAATAGAAAAAAACATGATAGATAGGAGAACAGTCCCAGACAAATAATCCCAAAACAGGAGGACATCAACCCAATGTAGTAAAGGCATATACAAAGAATGGGCAAGCAGCACCCAGAAGATGTAGTAGAGGAAGTTTCTCTGACTGCAAATACAAAAAATTGTCCCTAGAGCAAGGCTGCTTACCCATTACAAAGTGCAAAAGTGCTTAAATAGTGCCAGGGCAGAAGTCCAGATATTAGTGGGAGAAGCCCCAACGCGTTTCGCTTTGCGTTGCTTCTTCTGCACTGCCCCCCGAAGAAGCAACGCAAAGCGAAACGCGTTGGGGCTTCTCCCACTAATATCTGGACTTCTGCCCTGGCACTATTTAAGCACTTTTGCACTTTGTAATGGGTAAGCAGCCTTGCTCTAGGGACAATTTTTTGTATTTGCAGTCAGAGGAACTTCCTCTACTACATCTTCTGGGTGCTGCTTGCCCATTCTTTGTATATGCCTTTACTACATTGGGTTGATGTCCTCCTGTTTTGGGATTATTTGTCTGGGACTGTTCTCCTATCTATCATGTTTTTTTCTATTAATGTGATTTTACCATTGTCTGAATTTGTATCTAATAAACTTTCTTAGTTTTTATATTATAATGACAATGGTCTTGATGATTTTTTCTGACTATATGGTTGGCCATTTAATACTCCTTCTCTTTTGCCTTCTATTGATGCCTTTATGGAGTGGCCGTACTTTACTTCTATTATATACCCCATCTGTCACCTTGAAATTTTTGATTGTAATATATATATATATATATATATAATATATATATATATATATATATATATATATATATATGTATATGTGTATAATATATATATATATAAAAAGGGAAATTAAAAAAGTGAGAAATAAACAAACACCTCCTCTACCCATTATGCTATGATCACACGTAGCATTTTTGCTGAGCTTTTGCATTGTTTTCAATGTTGAAAAAACTCTGCTGAAGAGTTGCAAAAACACTGAAAAAGTTGACATGCTGCTTCTTTCCATATTCTGCAATTTTCCATGTCAGGAAAAAAAAATAATTGTCTGCATTAGATTTATTAAATCTCCTAGCTTTTGCTGATCCTGGAAAAATCAGCTTTACTTTGTATAAAACTCATGAAAAAATGCTGCAAAAAGTGCAACTTGTGAACATAGCCTTAATAGCTGGGCCATCTCTCACTGTATTTCCCTGTTGCCTATGACTACAGTAGATGACATAGTAGAGGGGAAATAAAACTATACCCGCCGGTAGTCACCAGTAAATGTAATGTTAACATTTTAGAACCTTATCTAGGCATGTGGTGTGTGACATGGTCAGACACATCCTGTTTAAATTAAGAAGCAGGGACTCTGAAACTCGGACTCTGAAACTCAAAGTCTATGCGGATAATGCAAAAACTGGCAAAAATTAGAGCGCAGAGGAACTTCGATACACCCTGTATTAGACATAAAGGAGGACTTCATAAACATTCTGTTAAAATTGTTAGGTAGTGGGACTCCTAAAGCCTAGGCACTAATTAGAAGAAGGCCAAAAATTAGAAGGAGGGACTGCAATACACCCTGGAACACATGTAGAGGAGGGCCTCAGAATATTTTTTTCCCACTATTGAGTAGGACTCCTAGACTAGTAAAGCCTATGCACTATGTGTAAGAGCTGAAAAAGCATTTACTCCTGAGGGGTATACAATACATATATATATAATATATAATATATATATATAATTGACTGTGTATATATATATATGATAATTGTAGAGGTAGGCCTCATAAACATCCTGCATAAATTACGTAGGAGGGCATCATGCACACCCTGGCAACATTAAGAGCAAGGATCGCATCATGACCCTGTTGATATAGTGGATGAGAGCGAGGAGGACACAAAAATGAAGATGAGAACAATATACCCTTGTTTGGGTGGGAAGGAGTGCATGGGAATATACCAGAAAAAAGGAACATTAGAATTGGCTTTATGTTCCTCTGCTGTCATCCGGTGGAATTACGATCTCTGGGCCAATCCAGCGCTTGTTCATTTTGGATAACGGTCAGCCTGTCAGGCACATCCGCCTTTTAACTGAAAATGCTATCAGTTATTATGCCCTTGGGGGCACTAAAAGCCCCCTCTGACAAAAAGCTAGAGGCAGGTCAGGCCAGCACATCCAAGGCATAGAGGGACAGTTCATGCCAAATGTCCAGCTTGGATACCCAATAGTTGTACGGCACAGAGGAAATGAAGCGCCCCTGAACCACTCAGGGCCCTACTGGGTACTGCATTCTACCACCAGGGATCTGGAACACAAGTTCCAGCAACACCTAGACACACCAAAATCACAGTTTCCACTCCCACCAGGGGTAATTGGCTAGTCGTACACAAGGGGATGGCCATCTAGAGGGCGGAGGCAGATGAGGGGACTAGACAGCCTGGTGGGAGGGGACAGCAGTTAGTTAGTAAGTAGTGGAGAGTGAGGAGGAGAAGTGCCTAGAGCTGGGTCGTGTAACGGTGACCCGGGGGCACAGGAGAGTGGTCGTCAGGGTCAGTACACCCGAGTACCACTGGGACCAGAGCACCGACGGGGCCCTAGGTCAGGCGCCAGCTGCATGCACCTGGCAATTACCTGCACAGTGAGGGGACCTTCACGGACCTCACTAACCCACAGATCCGGGGGCACCAGCAGTAAAGCAAGGATCAGGGTTCGGTCCACACTGCCCGCCATAAGAACAAGGAGACTGCCACAAAAAGGGTTAGTCGGGCCCCAAACTGCTCCAAGCTACGGAGACCCAATCACACTGAGGGTGCTGGGGACAGAGCAACTGAATCATTAAACTGGCACTGGAACTACAGGGACCTGATCCAGCCGTCCGAGGGTCAAGAGTGAGTAGAGACTGTTAACTACAACCATGGTGTGGCCTCCCTTCTTAACGGCGAAAGTCTCCATCATACATCTCCCCAGGCTCAGCCCTATCTGTGGCGGGCCTACCACCATAGCTGCCATTACTACCAGGCCTAGGGGTAACCAACTTAGCAGCGGCGGTTCCCCCCATATTAACCGCAACTCGCAGGTGACGTCACACCAATGACTTTAATCTCCCCTCTAAATACTCCCCATTAAAAAGCACCCAGGGCACAGGACCGGGCAACGGTGACTAAAGTGACATTCCCCAGTTATACACCGCCCGGGACAGAGTACCCCATTCCCTGGCCGACACAGAAACATGGAGAACAATGGTATGGTCAGCTAGGAACTCCTTCACCATGTTCCAAGATGTTTCCCTCCTTGTCAGACTACCCTGCGCATCAGGGCCTGGGCACTGGGAGGGTCAATTGAAACTGTCCTAGAACTTTGATAGTATTCCACTGCCTCTGTTTGACCCAGAATGTCTCCGTCATCTGTCCTCATTGGATGCCCAAGAAACTATAACCTCTGCAGGAATGTTTGCACGAAGTGTTGGAATATTGCCTTCTAGTATTGCACAATTTTATTAGCCCTCTCCTCCACAGGAAGTAGAGATGGAAAGTTCTCCTTGTAGCATGGGTCGAGAAAAAACAGTAATCAGTGTTGGCCAAAATACGTATACTGCGAGGGTCACGGGAAAGGCAATGAGACAAAGTGGCAGACTCCCAACAGGCAAGACTTCCCTGTCCCTACCAGAAGGATGACCCTCCTTCTCTTCATCCGTCTCCTCCTCCTCTTCAGCCCATTCACACTGCATAGACTAGCTGAAGCTAGAGTGGGTAGTACTCTCTATAGCACAGGCAACCATCTCCTGTTCCTCCTCCTCCTTAGCCTCCTCCTCCTCATTATCACCCAATCCGAGCTGAGAAGATGAGATGAGGCTGGGTTTGGTAGTATCACGTTGTGTACATTCTGCCTTCATCTCCAGCTTGTTTACATGCAAAGCTTCCTTTTTAATTGTCAGCAGCAAGTATTTGAGTAGGCACAGAGGCGGGATGGTTACACTGATCATGGCATAATCGCTGCTCAGTATCTTGGTTGATTCCTCAACGTTTTGTAGCACCTCACAAATGTCAGACATCCATGGTTCCTCATCGGTTCTTATGTGCTGAGGCTGACCGTGATATCAATGGGCTTGTTGTAGCTGGTATTCAATTACTGCCCTCTGCTACTCACAAAGCCTTGCCAACATGTGTAATGTGGAGTTCCAGCACGTGGGCATGTCGCACGCCAGTCTGAGGTGGCACTTGCAAGCGCTGTTGCCGCACTGCCAGACTAACGGCAGCTGTAGCAGACTTGTGGAAATGGGTCGACATGCAGCATACCTTCACAAGTAGAGCAGGCAAATCTGGGTAGGTTTTCAGAAACCACTGAACCTAAAGTTGAGCACATAGGCCGGGCATGGTACGTGTTTGAACTTGCCAAGCTTCAGAGCCGCCACCAGGTTACGGCCATTTTCACACATGACCATGCCTGTTTGTAGATTCAACAGCAAAATCCACAGATCTGTCTGGTCTGTTAGAGCTTTCCACAAATCTGTAGCATGTGCTAGTTGTCTCCTAAAGAAATTAGTTTCATCAGAGCCTGTTGCCGTTTCACCGAGGCAGTTCTGCAGTGTTTCCAGCTTGTGACTGATATGGACGACAAGTCGGAGATAAAGGATGAGGAAGAGGAGGGGGTGCAGGAACTAGTGTAGGAGGTGGGGGGAAAAGATTATGGAACTAGGACTTGCAATCCTAGGAGTCAGTAGCACGTGTGCCATTCCTTGGTCCGACTCGGTCTCGGCCTCCACAAGGTTCACGGAGTATGCCATCAGAACAATGTAGCGTCTGTGGCCACAAGCACTTGTCGACGTGTAAGTCATTAAGTGGGCCTTCCCAGTAACGGCATAGGTCAGGGCATGAGGGATGTTATGGGACACATCCTTGTGTAAGGTGGGGAGGGGACACAGTGAGAAACAATGGCGGCTGGTGACCAAATCCCGAGGGATGGCTGTCATCAGGATTAGATTGCAGAAAGTCTCAGTGCCCACAAGCCTAAATGCTAACATTTCCAGGGCAAGTAGTCTGTAAATGTGCCTGTTTAGTGTTTGAACCTGTGGCTGGGTATGTAAGGTATTAAATACTATTTGTATAGAGTCTAGTGCATGGGTGCAAGGGAACACAAGTTTGCTAAAGGGTTCTTGTATTACTTCATACAAGTAAGTGCACAAAACAAGAGAGGAGTTAAACAGTTGCAGAGTGCAGAGGCTGGAAACAAGGTAAGCAGGAATAGATCCTCAAAGTTCACCAGAAGTCTCCAGATATATTTCAGAGTCTCTCTTACTATCCTTGTAAGTGTCCATGGCAGAGCAGAAGGGTTGCTGTGTGGACACGAGTTCCAGGGATCTGAAGCAGAGGATGGGTGAAAGGTAGTTAGTTCAAAGACTTCAGGAGACCAGGTTCCAGGCAGACTGCAAACAGGAATCAGAAGCACTGGTCCATCAGCTGAGGCAGTTTAAGCAGGTCATTGGCAGGAAACAGGACGGGAACGTACATGCTGAGGAATCAATATTGACTGAGGGCAAGGTGAGGTCAGCAGAACAGGAAGCGAAATGGCCGACTGAAAGACACAGATTAAAGCAAAATGACAGAAACAAGGCAAAAAGTCTGTAAACCTCACAGGGTATTTCCTTTTTTGTTCGAATGCCTGGTGTAAGGACAGCTGAACTCTGTGCTGGGACAAGAAAGTGGACGTGGTTGCTGATGGTGATTGTGAATGTGCATAACAGGTGCAGGGCAGGTGCAGGGCAACAGCATCTGCACCTGCATCCTGGGCACGGGGATTGCCTAGCAATGCATGTAGCACAAAGGCAGTGCTGTCAGCCACAGACACAGATTGTTGACCCAGGTGTTCGGCCAACTTTGTTGGGTGCTTTGATTGCATGTGCCTGAGCATGCTGGTGGTGGTGAGGCTGGTAGTGGACAGTCTTTCAAATCTTGTTTGACGGATTTTCATCCATTCTTCCTTGGAAAAGTCTTCCAGTTCCGTGAGATTCATAGGTCGCCTTGCATGCACTGCTGTTTTGAGGTCTAGTCACACATTTTCAATGATGTTCAGATCAGACGACTGTAAGGGCCATTGTAAAACCTTCAGCTTACGCTTCATACACACACTGTATCTGTAGTTATTCCCATTTTTACTAATAGATATTTTAAATGCACGCAATTTTGAAATGTACCTCTTAATAACTTTTTCAGCCATACTTGAAATAGTAAGAAAAAATAAAGAAAAGCCCTCCCTGTGTGGATTTGTTATTAAAAAAATGATAACAGTCAACATAATATTGACTCACCCACTCATGTTGTGCTAGACAGGCACAACACTAGGATAACACATAGAAACCAGCAAGATGTAATGAATGGTATCAGTTATAATAATTCCCTCCAATGTTGGCTCTCCATGGACATTCCTGTGTAATCCAGGGTAACCAGGTCACTATGGCCGCTGTGTCACCGATGCGATCCCCACCGCACAGGGAGGCACCGGCAGCAGGGTACCACACCACACCAAGGCTAAGCAGATGTACCTGAGGAAGGGGATGGTCCTCCCTTGAAACGCATAGTGCCTAGTAAAATATATTCTTTTATCTGCTCCTATTTGCAGAGCCTTATTCACTTCCCCCTCCCATACTTGAGATAGCAACACGTTTCTTTTGTTTACAGCTCATTGCCTTTGAGAACGACCACCCCTGCTAAATAATGGAACAAATATTGTGCATAAAAGCTCCTGCTAAGCTTGTGAACACAATTTTGAAGAATGCTAGGATCGCTGCATTACTTTCTAATCCTGCACAGCTTCTGCACAGAGTTTACAGAATAGACAGTGTCGCGGGCGGGGAGGGGGCCACTGCGCTCACTACCACGCTCGGGTCCGGCGCTGCTGCTTGCTGCTCGGTGGCTCGAGCGGTGGGCCGGATCCGGGGACTCGAGCGGCGCTTCTCGCCCGTGAGTGAAAGGGGATGGTTTTTGGGATTTGGGAAGTTGGTCCGTGACGCCACCCACAGTTTGTGGTGAGGTTGGGACACCACCGCTGCTCTAGACGGGGATCCCGTGAGCGATGACAGGGAGCAGCCGAGATGTTTCTCTCCCCTTCGTGGGTAGGGGGGGGTTTGGTGGTCCCGGGGCCCGGTGAGGTGACGGGGATGTGGATGTGCAGGGACGGTGAGGTACAGGGTCGTGGGGGCAGTGCAGTGCCAGACGGAACGGTGGTACTCACTCAGCCAATAACGTATACGGAGTCTCTGGTAAAACAAACGGCTGGATGGACGGGTCCCGCAGCCGGCTGCGGTGGTCACTCCCGGTAGGTTGGCGGTGACTGCCTTTCCCTGCACCTGTAAAGTTCCTTCGGTTCCAATGGCTTCCCACCGGTAACCCGCTCCCCAGCTTGGATAGATGCCGGAGGAGCTCTTTTTGCCCGCAGGCTCTGGCCCTGGGAATTGTAGCCTTGGCGGTGACTGTATTTCCCTTCACGGTTGAGCGGTTGCCTTCAATCGGGTCTTTGCTGATGGGAAACTCCGGAGGTTCCCGTTGCTAACGGATTTGACCAGTTTAACGGCAACTCCAAGCCTGGTCGGGGTCCGTAGGCCCTGCCGAATGGTGCTGGCCTCTCTTTGCTCCCCAGTTGAGTACCGGCGGGCCACCACCCGACCCCGGTCCTACGATTCCGTGTCGATCGGCCTCTCCTGCAGATGGTCACCACCGTCTGCCAACCTTGCTCTTAGGTGCCCGGGCCACGTACCCGGACACGGTCAGTCTGCTCCACAACCACTTCACTCCTCTCCTTTCACTTTCCCTGACTCCACTGCTCTCAACTGTTCTGATTTCCTTTCCCGCCTCCAGGACTGTGAACTCCTCAGTGGGTGGGGCCAACCACCTGGCTCCACCCCACCTGGTGTGGACATCAGCCCCTGGAGGGAGGCAACAAGGATTTGTGTGTGACTGATGTGCCTAACCGGGGTGTGGGGTGTGTTGTTGCAGTACCTGTGACGTCCTGGCTTGTCCAGAGCACCACATTAGCAGTGGTGGTCAGTCTCAAACAAAAAAAAAAGTTAGCATCTCCAGAATGGCTGCAAATTTTAATAAGCTGTAAATCACTAAAGTGCCTTTCTATCCCAGAATACCTATAACTGAAAATGAAAATAAATGAATAATTCTTTAATTTGTATGAGTCCTGTTGATAGTTTTAGTATATACATTCATGGCCGAAAGTGATGGCCCCCTTCAAATTGTTCCAGAAAATTAAGTATTTCTCCCAGGAAATTATTGCACTTACACATGTTTTGTCATACACACGCTTATTTCCTTTGTGTGTATTGGAACAATACAAAAAAAAAAAACAGAGAAAAAAGGTAAAGTGGAGATAACTTCACACAACTCCAAAAATGGGCCAGACAAAATTGTTGGCACTGCTCCAAAATTGTGGGTAAGCATGTCGTGTTCATTCAAACTCAATTGTGGCAAGTAACAGATGGGGACAACTGAAAATGTGTGCCACACTAAGCATGGAGAACACAAAGAGGGGAAGAGAACTGTGTGAGGACTTGAGAACAAAAATTGTTGAAAAATAGTAAAAATCTCAAGGTTACAAGTCCATCTCCAGAGATCTTGATGCTCCCTTGTCCACGGTGCACAACACAATCAACCCATGGCACTGTAGCGCATCTCTCTGAACGTGGACGGCAAAGCAAAATTGATTTAAGGTTGCAAAGCAGGATAGTCCGTATGGTGGATAACCAGCCCCAATCAAGTTCCAAGGAAATTCAAGCTGTTCTGCAGGCTCAGGATGCATCAGTCACAGAGCGAATTATCTGTCGATATTTGAATGAAATGAAATGCAATGGCAGAAGATCAAGGATGACACCACTGCTGACACAAAGACATAAAAGCTAGAATGCAGTTTGCCAAAAATAACATAAGCAAAAGTCCTTCTGGAAAAGTGCCTTGTGGACAGATGAGACCAACATAGAGCATTTTTGGTAAAGCACACCATTCTACTGTTTACTAAAAACAGAATGAGACCTTCAGTCAAATATGGTGGAGGGTCAAAGATGTTTTGGGGTTGTTTTGCTGCCTCTGGCACTGGGTGAATTGACTGTGAGCAAGTCATCATGCAATATAAATGTTACCAAAGGATTTTGGGTTGCAATGCAGTGCCCTGTGTCTAAAAGCTGAGTTTGTGTCCTGGATCACTGGTCTTCCAGCAGGAGAATAACTCCAAAGATACTTCACCCAAAAATGGATCGAAACAAAGCGCTGGAGAGTTCTGAAGTGGCCAGCAATGAATCCAGTTCTAAATCCCATTGAGCATCTGTTGATAAATCATAAAATGGCTGTTGGGAGAAGGCGCCTTCAAATATGAGAGGCCTGGAGCAGTTTAGAAAAGAAGAGCGGTCCAAAGTTCCAGGTGAGAGGTGTAAGAAGCTTGTTCATGGCTATAGGAAACAATTCATTGCAGCTATTTATTGCAAAGGGTGTGCATTGTGCACCCAAATTTTAAGTTGAGAGTGCCAACAATTTTGTCCTGTCCATTTTGGAGTTTTATGTGAAATTATGTCCATTTAGCTTTTTTTTCCTCATTTTTTGTGTTGTTCCAATACACAGAAAGGAAATAAACATGTGTATAATAAAAGACGTGTAATTGTAGTCATTTTCTGGAAGAAAAACATCATTTTCTGGAACATTTTCAAGGCTGTCACAGGATTTATGCACTTGTGCATTATTTTAACATTATAGGAATGCTGGTCTTGTCCTATGAGTTGTATTGCTTGTTTTTATACTGTTTTTCTTCTTGATCAGGCATATCACAGGCATATCAGGCATATCTGGGATATCACGTGGTTCTTCAATAAGTTAGTTATTATTTTGCAGTGCTAATGCTATCAGGCTGAATTAGAGGTATGTGCACTCAGTATTCCCTGCAGAGGCTTCTCACCTGCTGCAGCTTTCTATCTTACATCCACAATTTTTCATACCAATACATTTTAGATGTATAAATATTTATAAATTCCTAAAATATATTTGACTGAAAGCTGAAGAGCTGTGAAGAACCTACTTTAATTCTTCATGCCAAACAGGAACAGAGATTTAACTTGAAGACCCCTATGGAAGAACTGTAATAGGGCTCCACTGCCTGCAATGTGCCATTTCTTATACTAGTATCTTCTTATGTGTCAAAAGTTCCTTTAGGACCCTGGGCACCAGTGCTATGGTGTGACTGCTACCTCTGTGCCAAAACCAGACACAGACTATGGCGCCCCTGTGCAAGAATAATATATGAACTCTTTGGCTCATCTTAATGAACCATTTCAACTGCTTTGGAGGTGATAGTGAGGTCATTTATCCCCTGGGCCCACATGCGGCTGCACAGGTTGCACCAATGGTATGTCAGCCCTGCGCTCTACCTAATAAAATTACAAAGTCTACCACCACTGCAACCTCATTAGCATTCATAAACCTTACATATTATACCATGCAATATATTTGTGTCAATGTGGCACTGTGTTATATATGGAAGCATTAGGATTAGTGATGGGCGGACCCGCAGGATCGGAAAGTCCAACCAGGTTTAAAAAAAAAACAAAAAACGGTTCTGGCCCAGAATTGAACCCAGATATCTGCTCAGATGCCGATCCCCATATAAGTCTATGGGGACTTGATTTCAGCACTTTAGAATGGTGGTAAAAGAGATAGTGGAATTAAAGCAGGCGCATCATACTTACAAGTCTCCTCAAGGCTGTAACACTACTCCCAGGGCCGCTCATCATCCTTCATACAGATACACTGCTTCCCCCACCAACCGGCAGCCTCGTCATCTCTGGTTGCAATCAGACCATGCCCCCACCCTGTGTGACAACGTGTCTGACTGCTTGCAATTACAAATGCTGTGTGTGTCTATATTGGTGTAAAAATAAATAAATAAATAAATAAAAAAATTGGAGTAAAGTCCCCCCACGAGAACAGATAAAGCATACGGCTACAGGCTGCGGCCCCCAGCCATGTGCTTATCTTAGCTGTGTATCAAAATAAGAGGGACCCCATGCACCTTTTTTTTCTTCAATATTTAAATAAATAATTGTAAAAAACTACATGCGGTCCCCCAATTTTGATACCAAGCCATTATAAAGTCAGCAGCTGGGGGCTGATATTATCAGGCTGGGGAGACCGATGGTTATTGGACCCCCCAGTCTAAAAATAGCAGCCACCCAGAATTGTCACATCTATTAGTGGCAATCGAGGTAATATGAGGTTAATGACAGCTCACAGCTGCCACTAAGCCCTAGATTTGTATTGGGGAAAGTCTATGAGACCCACCCCATTAATAATCTGTAACTAATGTAAAGAAATAAAACACAAACACCAAAAATTCCTTTATTTGAAATAAAATACAAAAAAACACCCTCTTTCTCAAATTTATTAATCACCAAAACACCCAGTTCTGACATAATCCACAAGAGGTCCAATGACGATTCCAGCTCTGCTACATAATGAAGTGACAGTGCTCGGACATAAAACATGTCTGCACGCTGTGGGCTTCAGAAAACCGCATTTTTTGCCAAGACATGCAGATTTGGTGATGAAATTTATACATTATATTCCTACAACTAATCTGCATCTTCTGGCAAAAAAATGCATCAAAACACAATATGGTTTTGATGTGATAGTGATATGATTTCTTGCCAGGAAATGCATATCTGGTGCAGGAATATGTTGTAAAAATTTCAGCACCAAATATGCATCTCTTGGCCAAAAAAATACAAAACAATGGCTTTGGCGCCGTTTTGGTGCCGTTTTCTGCCAGGAGGTGTCCATTTTTGCTGAAATATCTGCACAAGATTTCAGCACCAAATTTGTAGCTCCTGGCAGAAAATCAAAACCATTTTTGTGCATTTTGTTGTCAAGAAATGCAGATTTGGTGCTCAATTTTATACACCATATTCCTGCGTCAAATCTGCATCTCCTGGCAAAAAGAATCACATTAAAACCAGATCGTGGTTTGATGCAGTATTTGTTTTTTGCCAGAAGATGCAGATTAGGTGCAGGAATATGGTGTATAAATTTAATCACCAAATCTGCATCCCTTGGCAAAAAAATGTGGTTTTGTGCCAGAAGATGCAGGTCTGTGAACTGTGACCTCACCTGAGGTGAGGTCACTGAGTTTAAAGAGGTTACGTGAGGTCAGTTTACCTGCAGTCAAAGCTGGTGTACTGTGGTTAAACCCCAGCTGTGATCACAAATAAACCGAGTGACGTCACTGCTCATTGCTGTGGCTCAGTCATTTTCTGCCTGAAGTCCACAGTGTGCAGACATGTTCTGTGTCTGGGTGCTGTGACTTCAGTATGTAGCAGAGCTGGAATTGTTGTGTGACCTTGTGTGGAGTACATCGGAACTGGGGGTTTTTATGAAAATGAATTGGAGAAAGAGGATTTTTTATTGTATTTTATTTCAAATAAAGCATTTTTTCAGTGTTTATGTTTATTTCTTTTCACTTACCTTAATGAGGAGTCTCATAGACACCCCCATTACTAATCTAGGGCTTAGTGGCAGCTGAGAGCTGTCATTAACCCCTTATTACCCCATTTGCCACAGCACCAAGGCAATCAAGATGAGCAGGGTAAGGTGCCAGAATTGTCACATCTAATAGATGCGATAATCCTGGGTGGCTGCAGGCTGCTGTATTAGGCTGGGGGGGCAATAACCATGGGACTCCTCAGTCTGAGAATACCAGCCCCCACCTGTTGGCTTTATCATCACTGGGTATCAAAATTGGGGGGGGGACCATATGCCGTTTTTTAAAATTATTTATTTAAATAATTAAAAAATAGCTGCATGTGGTTCCTCTTATTTTTCTTTTCAATGTTTTATTTAAATTTTCATATAAACATACAGTTCATTAGAGAACTTTGCAAAATATAACATTATAAATCCCGAGCAACAAAATCATGACTACAGATAGCAATTACAGCAGTGTCACTCAAAAATGTCAGAGTTTAGCCTCAACCACGTGGTGGCCCAACCTCAGTGCTTACTTTGGACCATTTAACAGAACCTAGCCAATATAAAGTAGAACTATAATTAAATGTCCTTTGGGAAAAGAGACTAAGCGAGAGGAGAGGTCACCGGCAGTCTGAGGTAATTAATAAAGTGGTTCCTCTTACTTTGATACATAGCCAAGATAAGCACATGGCTGGGGTTGCAGCCTGTAGCTGTATGCTTTATGCTGGGTATCACAATACAGAGAGAACGCTTTGCCAACTTTTTAATTTTCTTATTTTACACCAATATAGACACACACACAGCGTCTGTGGTTTGATACAGTCAGACATACTGTCACACAGGGTAGCGGCGCTGTCTGACTGCAACCAATCAGGGTCGCCAGGACTGCCAGTGGGCGTGGTAATGCAAATGTATGAAGGTTAATGAGCAGCACGGAAGTAGTGTTACATCCGCGTGAGAGACCGGTACGTATAACCTACCTGCTTTTCCCTTTTTTTCTTAATTTTTTTTTTAGTATTTATGTACTCAGAGTTCCATGAGAACCCAGGGTCGATGCACAAGTACTTTTACAGTCCAGGACCGCACATCATTAATTAGGATTCATAAAAATGTTTGCGATCTGTCAATTGAAGGAAAGCTCTGTAGAGAACAATGACTACAGACAGCAATTAGCAATGGGCTCAACTATTTCCTGTAAATCCTCATGGGACCTGAAGAATTCTTACACTTATTTTATTTCTAAGGCACAAGGAAAAATCTTTGAATAATAGATCGTGCTTTTATGTGGTGACAAACTATTGCTGATTTCCTCATTTAAATCATTACAGATCTAAACCTCTATCTAGCCATGTAATCTGTTACTGAGAAACATCATAGAAAATTACTCTCACATACTCTGGATCTCCCATAGTTGCCCTTAAAGAGCACATGGGTATATCTAGAAATCATGAAGCACCATAGCAAGAATTAATTCTGGACCCCCAGCAAAAAAATACATATTCTGCTGAGTAGGCACACAAGAAGAACATATTTCCCAAAATTTTAAACATGGAGAGAGGGATATGTATTGCAGCACATAGGGTTTTCACCCACTACAATACTCCTTGCATAGCTCCCATTGAGTATGTTGTCCCTCAAAATCTCACACACAGAATGTACATCCACAATGAAATCTCGCACAAAATGAGTCCTCACAGTATCCATAACATGCACAGTATAATACCCCCACACTGACTGCTACAATATGTTTGCACAGTCACTCCCCATAGTATAAAGCCCACACAGTCTCCCCACACAATATGAAGCCCCCATAGTACATGTGTGGCGCCCAGGGGCGTAACTACCGCGGTCGCGATTGTGACCGGGCCTGGGAGGTTAGGGGCCGCTATATGACCCGGTCGCCGCCGCTGACACCGAGCCCCCCTGCCTGGTGTCAGCGATGGCGTCACCGCGCTCCCGTCACTCACCGCGCTCCCGTCGCCGCGCTCCTGTCACACCGTGCTCCCGTCACACCGTGCTCCTGTCACCGCGCTCCCATCGCTCACCGTGCTCCCGTCACCTCGCTCCCATCACTCACCACGCTCCCGTCACTGCGCTCCCGTCACTGCGCACTGCTTTGATATTGCATAGAACGGCGCCGGTCACTCTGTGTGCCGCCCCGTGGACCCGTTACCTTCAGGTCGTCTCAGGGTCTTCAGGGACTGCACATCCTGCTCACAGCTAGGTTGACTTCTATGGGATTTGTGACGCCACTCTCGGTATTGCGGTCAGAGCGACCGTCACTGCAGTTTAGGGGACACCTGGGGCCGATGGTGGGTGTAGTTAGATGTGGTAGCCTCCCGAGAGTGAAGCTGGCCCCAGGGCCCGGTGAAGGTGTGTAGTACCACAGGTCGCAGAAGAACTCACACGCACAGCAGGAATGTCTTTCAGGGTTTTTACTCACTTCAGGTGGCAGGGGTGAGTAACCTGGGCAATACTGTGATGCTCCAAGTAGGGAACCAGGCTCCTTCAGGCTGACTTAGGGGGTGGCTGCTGACTTGCCTTCCTAACGCTCGTGTTTTTGTGGTGACCTAGACTTGTAGTCCTACGGGGTCACCCAGGGAAATTGCTTCCGCCTGTTCTCCCCTTTTTTGGCCCGTTTGCTTGTAGCCTGGACAAGGTCACTCCGGCTGCTTGCCTCTTGTAATCTATGGGCCCTCTTGTTGCTACGTGGCTGCGGACTCTGTGGTGTTTTGGTGGAGGGTATGAAGTACCCCCACCTACAGGTTGAGCAGGCCAACTGAATGGGCCCCTGCTCTGGGGATCTGTAACCTCGTGCGAGCCTGGTCCTCGCCTGGCAGTCCCCGTACTCAGCCACCCTTCTGCACTCTGGCCTTAGGTGGATTTCGGGCGGCACTACCAGGTGACCGTTCTCCCCTGCCAGCAACCACTGCACCTGCGGTGTCTGACTAGTAACAGCCAACAGGTTTCCTCCTTGTGACCACTCTCCCTGAGCTTCACTGACTGACTGGCTCACTGCTCCCTCCCCTCTGTGCCTGCCTACACAACTTAGCAACCAGACTCTCTACCACACCCCTTGAGTGGAGATGGAGGCCCCTACTGGATTCCCCAGGGGTCCCTTCAAAGGTCAATAATGGAGACCTGGTTACTATGCGCCTGTGTAACCACACCCCGGTCAGCCTTCTGGACTACCTGTGTTGTACTGCCCCCAGCATGGGTGCAGTACTCAGTGGTGCCTGACCAGGTCAGGGGCGCCACATTCCCCCTTAGTTATCAACAGCACGTCCTCAGGATGCAAAGACAAACATTTTAAAATGCATAAAACAGCATATAACATTACAAAAGCATCATGAAACACTGTAAAACCACACCAGGTACCATTTTTCAACACCCTCCACCCACAAGTCCATTACCCACCCAAAACCCTCTCAGGAGGCAGGTCACCGGTCCTTTTAGCAACAAGGTCTGGGCCATCTGTTTCCCCAGACCTTTCCTCCAATCTTCCTCTCCTGGGGCTGGTGGTTGAAGGCAAGCCCCTTCCCGTCAAGCTCCATCTTCGGCCTCTTCTGGAAGGATGTAGAGGCGGCTTTCTCAGTCGGTGTTGTTACCAGGTAAACCTCTCTTGTGGTGCCACGCCTTCAACCTCTTCTGGCAGGAATGTAGAGGTGGCATCCACAGTCAATACAGATAGGGTACCCTCTTTGTGGTAGAGAGCCAGGCCCATAAACAGGTGTGCTCCCTGGTCACAGGCGAGCCAGGCCCCTAAACAGGCAGGCTCTGGTGGGGGTACTGTAAGGGGTAGTCGGACCCCTGGTAGTGAAGGAGCGGTTTTTACCCCCCTGAAGACGCCACAGTAGTATGGTGGCAAATTGTAAATATTGATGGTAAAATGTTACCTGTCATAAACTGTTTCCCCACTAGGTGCCAGTGTAGAGCAGTGGTTCCCCTGGTAACAGTGGCAGGGAAGGAAGGGGCAGGGCAGCCTAGGTGGGGAAGAAAGGGTTCTGAATGCCGAGTCCAGTGTGCAGTGAGATGTGAGAGGCGAGCAAGCTCGGTCTGAGGTGACGGGGCAGAGTGTGGGAGTGAGACGAGGCAGTCAGCCTGAGTGAGTACTCTTGGCTAGAAAGCAGAGGAAACCCATGAGAAAGGGTGGAAGAGTTGGGACTAGTCCGGAGCCGGTGGTGTGTACTAGAGTGGAGTGCAGCTATCAGGGGGATAACAAGTGGCCCCTGCAGGCGAAGGTTAGTGCCCTGACAAAGAAGTGGAGAGGTGAGAACTTATCCAGAGCCGGTAGTGAGTGCTGGATCTGCCCTACAGTAAATCCGGGTAGAGCGCAGCTACTAGGGGGTTAACGTATGTCCCCTGCAGGCAAAGGAAAGTGCCCGTAGAGAAAAAGGAAACCGTTTTTGTAGAAAAGGACCTGTAACTTGTAACGTACTAAAGTAAACCTGCTGCAAACAAAAAGATGGAAGCTTTGTTTAATAAAACGGTGTTTGGTTTATCTGCTGCCTGCAATTGTCTCTTTCCTGAAAGTGAAGAAGGAGCTGGAGAGCACAGAAAGAACGCTGTCATGAATGGGCCCCATGCATCCACACTCTGCCCCAACAACACACCTGTTTTGCAAGTAACGGCCGGGCCGGGGTTCAGCCTGTGGCCCACAAGGCGAGGGGACCCGACTACACCCCCTGAGGCGCCCCCTGCCCCCGTTACAGTACCATTCAAGGTAACTACATACACTGCGAGAGTTTGTGGCTATTGTCAGTTCATAGCCTATGGTCCTTGTAAAAGTGCACAAACCAGGTGCAGATGCTTGGTAAAACAGGGTTCTCACATTAGTTCATGTGGGCACATAATCTTAAACTTTTTCTTTAAACATTGCTTAAACTTCTAACTGGTAACTTCTGACTTTCTGGGCTTACATGGATTCTTCACCAGGGCTTTGGCCTGTGGCACCTGACAATTCTTGTATCTTTGTCGTCGTCTGTGTTGTCTGTGTCTTGTTCTTTGTCTAATTCTCTCTCATTGTCTTGGCTAACTTGCTTTGGGGGTTGGGTGTAGACTGTTGAACTGCTGTAGGAATTCCTGGGGCATGGTGTGACAGCTAGTGATGAGCGAGTATGCTTGTCACTACTCGGTACTCGCACGAGTATCACTGTACTCGGGCTACTCGGCGGGTACCGAGTAATTTCGCGATACTCGTGCTGTACTCGTGGTCTTCATCCCTGCATGTTGGCGCTCTTTTGAGAGCCAGCCCTCATGCAGGGATTGGCTGGCAGACCACTGCAATGCCACAGCCCTGTTAGTTGTGGAATTGCAGTGATTGGCCGGCCCGCACAGCGTGACCGAGCCTTTATACCAGCGGGCGCACTGTGCTCTGCACACAGCCATCTCGTATTCCCTGCTTTCCCCGCCCACAGGCCCCTATGATTGGTTGCAGTGAGACACGCCCCCACGCTGAGTGACAGGTGTCTCACTGCACCCAATCACAGCAGCCGGTGGGCGTGTGTATACTGTGCAGTGAAATAAATAAATAAATAATTAAAGAAACCGGCGTGCGGTCCCCCCAATTTTAATACCAGCCAGATAAAGCCATACGGCTGAAGGCTGGTATTCTCAGGATGGGGAGCTCCACGTTATGGGGAGCCCCCAGCCTAACAATATCAGTCAGCAGCCGCCCAGAATTGCCGCATACATTAGATGCGACAGTTCTGGGACTGTACCCGGCTCTTCCCGATTTGCCCTGGTGCGTTGGCAATTCGGGGTAATAAGGAGTTAATGGCAGCCCATAGCTGCCACTAAATCCTAGATTAATCATGTCAGGCGTCTCCCTGAGAAACCTTCCATGATTAATCTGTAAATTACAGTAAATAAACACACAGACAACTGAAAAAATCATTTATTAGAAATAAAAAACACAAACCAATTCCCTCGTAACCAATTTAATAAGCCCCAAAAAGCCCCTCCAATGTGTCCGGCGTAATCCACGGACCTCCAGCGTCGCTTCCAGCTCTGCTGCATGCAGGTGACAGGAGCTGCAGAAGACACCGCCGCTCCTGTCAGCTTCACACAGCAACTGAGGTGAGTAGCGCGATCAGCTGCTGTCAGTCAGGTAACTCACGGCCACCGCTGGATCCAGTGGTGGCCGCGGATAACCTTAGTGACAGCTCAGCTGATCGCGCTACAGGCTATTTTTCATGTCCGTAATCCGTTTTTTGGTTCGTAAATAACGCACGTGTGGTGGCCGTGTGTCCGGCGTATGGTAACCACGTGTGCGTGTGGAATGGCCGTGTGTGCGTGTGAAACTTAACTGACGTGTGTGTGTGTGTGTTGTCAGTGTGAAATGTCCATGTGTGATGTTAAATGTCGTTGATACATGCCGGCTGACAGCAGACAGAGTGGTGCGCGATCATCTGAGCTGTCACTGAGGTTACCCGGTGGCCGCCACTGGATCCAGCGGTGGCCGCGATTAACCTCAGTGACAGCTCAGCTGATCGCGTTACTCACCTCATTTGCTGCGTGGAGGTGACAGGAGCGGCGGTGTATTCTGCTGCTCCTGTCACCTTCATGCAGCAGAGCTGGATGCGACGCTGGAGGACCGTGGATTACGCCGGGCATGGAGGGCTTTGTTGTGGTTAATAAATTGGTAATGAGGGAATTTGTTAGTGTTTTTTATTTCTAATAAAGGATTTTTCAGTTGTGTGTGTTTATTTACTGTAATTTACAGATTAATCATGGAAGGTATCTCGGGGAGACGCCTGACATGATTAATCTAGGATTTAGTGGCAGCTATGGGCTGCCAATAACTCTTTATTACCCCGATTTGCCAACGCACCAGGGCAAATCGGGAAGAGCCGGGTACAGTCCCAGAACTGTCGCATATAATGTATGCGGCAATTCTGGGCGGCTGCTGACTGATATTGTTAGGCTGGGGGGCTCCCCATAACGTGGAGCTCCCCATCCTGAGAATACCAGCCTTCAGCCGTATGGCTTTATCTGGATGGTATTAAAATTGGGGGGACCGCACCCCGGTTTTTTTAATTATTTAATTATTTATTTCACTGCACAGTATACACACACCCACCGGCTGCTGTGATTGGGTGCAGTGAGACACCTGTCACTCAGCGTGGGGGCGTGTCTCACTGCAACCAATCATAGGCGCCGAAAAGCAGGAAAGCAGGGAATACAAGATTGTTTAATGAGCGGCCGGCTTTTTCAAAAGAGGAAAAGCCGCCGGAGTTTAGTGAACACTGAACAGCTGTGCAGCTCCGCGGCAGTGATCGGGGAACGGTAAGTATGAGAGAGGGGGGAGACTGACCGACAGACTGTGAGAGGGGGACAGACAAGACAGAGAGAGACCGACAGACAGACAGAGAGAGACAGACAGAGCGAGACCAACCGACGGACTGAGGGAGATAGAATGAAAAAAAAAAAAAAATGACCGACATCGCTAGTAAAAAGCACAAAACGTGCATTTTGGACATCGGAGTGCCACACAATGTTTTTACGTAAAGTCTTTCATGTAATAATCTCAAAAAGTAACATACACCAGCTCTATCTCACTATTGGGTATGTGCCCTTAACATTTCCACCATGAAAATTCATTTTGGTGTCATTTTGGAAGGTTTTCTGGTGAGTCCGTAAAAATGGCGTAAAACTCGGACAAAATTGTTCACAGCTGTGATTTTTGAGTGATAAATGCTTCAAGGGGTCTTCCCCATGCTGTTGCCATGTCATTTGAGCACTCTTCTGAGACTTTTGTGACATTTTTAGGGTTTCTACATGCTGCCGGGGGGTCATTTCAGAAAAATACTCGGGTCTCCCATAGGATAACATTGGGCTCGGTGCTCGGGCCGAGTACACGAGTATCTTGGGATGCTCGGCCCGAGCCTCGAGCACCCGAGCTTTTTGGTACTCGCTTATCACTACATCTAGCGCATACCACCCACGCTCTCCTTGATGTTTGGTGAATTCTACCAGGTCTCCCATATACAGATTTCGTCCAGGATGTCCTCTTGGCAAGTGGGCTCTTACATCCCTCCTACTAACAATTATTCCTTCTTTCATACCAGGCGTGACAATAAACCCGTATCCAGATTTAAGGCTCAACACTTCAACCACTCCGCAGTAAAGGGGACCTATTTCCTGGTGGCGGGCTTTTCTTAGCGTCTGCTTTTCTTCTAAGTCCCGTACTGTAACTTCTTCCTTCTTATCTGGGGACTGCTGTGCAGGAAGTAGCTTTGCTCTGCTGCGGCGCCGTGCTCTGCTCGTGGGGTTCTTCTTGACTGCGGGTTCCCAAGCTACATACATTCTGGGTATTGTGATGGTTAACGCTTCATCCTCAGCGGGGGACGTCGGGCTCTCCTCATCCCAGCGGGAGTGAGGTAACATTTCTGGCTCTGGGCCCCCTTCAACCGCACAAGGTGCTGCGTCCTCCTCTGACGGTTCCGGGGTCAACTCCTCAGCCTCTTGGCCTCTCTTCCCCCTTAGTGCTTTTGAGCACTCCTCCGGCAGCAGCACTGGGGACAGGCTTTCATCCGAGGACCAGGGTTGTGGGCTCACCTTTGACAAGGTAGCTGCTGGGACCACTCCATGTCCGGGTAACTGCCTGGGGACGACGTACCGGACCACCAGCTCCTTCGGGTAACTCAGCTCCTCCTTCAGCCTCAGGAAAACTGCGTCTTTTCCCGGCGGGGACGTAGAACCTGATTCCCGGAGCTGTGGCTGGAGTGCGATGACCGTCTCTGCCTTGCAGGCTGGGGTAGATGGCCTTGCGGCCTGGTCTTAGCGGGCCGAGCCTGGCGTGGCTGCGGCCTGGTCTTGGCAGGTCGAGCCTGGCATGGCTGCGGCCTGGTCTTGGAGGGCCAGGCTGGGCATCGCTGCTGCAGCTTGGTCTTGGCGGGCCGGGCTATGCGTCACTGCTGCGGCCTGGTCTTGGCGGGCTGGGCTAGGCGTCACTGCTGTGACCTGGTCTTGGTGGGACCGGCTGGGCGTCATTGCACCAGGCGTCTCTGCAGAGACCGTGGGCTTCGCAGCGTGGGTCGTAGCCTCCGGGATCGTGGCAGGGATCTTCACGGGCGTGCCAGCGTGGTGCGCTGCGGGCATCGCAGCGTCCTCAGGGTACGGCAGTGCCAACAGGGTCGGTACACTCAAACGGGCAGGGGCAACACCACACTCACCTATGGGTAGCATCTTCGGAGTCTGGGTGGTCGCCGCCCGGTGTGGCACTTGTCGCGCGGTCCACCTCTCATAGGCCCGAACCGCTGCAGCCATCTCCCGGAGCTCAGTGCGTCCCTCTCTGATCTGCTGCACGATCCTGGTCTCCAGCCGGTCGCAGCATTGGGCAAGCTCCCAGTCCCACCAGGCAGAGGAGCCTGGCTCTGGATCTCTGCGTTCAGATGCCATGCTTCCTATGTCGCTGCTCATCCAGTCCTCTCTCTGCATCTGCTGAGTTTCGTTTTCTGCAGACTAATAGCTTCCCGCCGTCCAGGAACAGATCAGCCTTTCATCCTCTCTTGCAAGGTCAGGACGATGCAGGGGTTCTCTATCTATCTCTAGCCACACCTCTTCATGGGCGGTTACTTCTTCTAGCGCTGGCTTCTGTTGTTCTTTGGCGCGCTTTTCATGGTGGCAATATGGCGGCGCTTCAAACTTTTACCGCCAAGGCACATGGTCACCTGTCTTAACAGGTCTAGTCCTTATCCTGTTTGTGACGCCAGAGTTGTGCCGCCCTGTTGCCCCGTTACCTTCAGGTCATCTCAGTCTTCAGGGACTGCACGTCCTGGATCCTTCTGTGTGGCACCCCACCGGGTGCGCAGCGGTGCACTACCTTCAGGGACGCCACGTGGAGGGACAGTTTGGTCACAGGTAAGGTGTCTTTCCTTTATATGTAGTGACGCCACTCTCGGTATTGCGGTCAGTGTATTTATGGCCTCTGCTGGCGTATTGAGTCCTTTTGCAGCTACCAGGGCCTGCGAGGAGGATTCTGCTCTGGCAGCCAGGGGACTGGTAGGCCATGCTGGCGAGATGGGGTCTGCGTCCATAGGGGGTTGGAGTGCTTTCACTGCCCTGTCTTTCAGAATGGCAAAGTCCACATCAAGATGTTCCAGGGACCACAGCTTCATCTGTTTTCTATCCTCAGGGGAGTGCAGGCCCTGCAAGAATTGTCCTGTGATCATCCTATTTCCTTCCTGATCGCTGACAGGATCCACAAGCTTGAGAGCCCGTAGTGCGGCTTGTAACTGGAGGGCATAGTCTCTTATGCTATCTTGGGGCTTCTGGCGGCAGTTGTAGAAACCCTTTCTCAGCTCTGCCTCAGTGCGATTTTCAAAGGCAGCTTTCAATTTGTCAAAAATGGTTTCTACAGAGCTCCGGTCATCACTGGTCCAGGCCTCAACCTCCAATTCTGCTGCTCCAGTCAATTGCCCCAGTACCACGGCGGCCCTCTGCTTACCGGTCATTGCGTACATGTCCAGCAGGGTGCTTTCTTGAATCCGGTCAGTGTGTCTACTTTGCCAGCATATTGGGGCAGCCAGTGCGCCCCTGGGACGTACGGTAAGGAAATCGGCATGATCAGGGAGACTTCGGCCGGTGCAGCTGCGACCGCGGCACCGGCACTATGCGCTGCTGCATTCACCACGCCGGGGCCTGGCACTGCCTGGGCTGTGTGGCCCTGACGAGGGGCATTTGCACTCATGGCGTCCGTCATCCTCAGAGTCCCGCTTCTTCTTTTGAATCAGCGCGCTTCCTGGCTTCTTCTCCAACAGGTTACTCTTTCTTCTTCTGGGGTCAGAGCGCTCCGGGGATTCTGGGGTGTCCACGCCTCTTTGTGGGCGGTTACTTCTTCCTGTGCAGGCTGCAGCTTTCAACTTCGCGCGCTTCTGATGATGACAATATGGCGGCGACGGACAACCAAGGCGCACGGTCACCTGCCTAACAGGTCTAGTCCTTATCCTGTTTGTGACGCCAGGATGTGGCGCCCCACCGGGTGCGCAGTGGTGCACTACTTTCAGGGACTCCACGTGGAGGGATAGTCTGGTCACAGGTAAGGTGTCTTTCCTTTATATGTAGTTTCGTGACGCCACTCTCGGTATTGCGGTCAGTGGGGACCGCCACTGCAGTGCAAGGGGACATATGGGGCTGATGTTGGGTGCAGTTAGTTGTAGTGGCCTCCCGAGAGTCAGGCAGGCCCCAGGGCCCTGTGTAGGTGTGTGGCACCACAGGTCGCAGAATGACTCAAACACAGTCCAGAATGTCTTTTAAATTGTTTACTCACTTGTTGGTTGTTTCCGTGAGATGCCCGGGCGACACTGTGATAACCAGGTGGAACCAGTAATTCCTGAGGGTCGTTCTGAGGGTAGCTAATCAACTTGCCCTCCTTGCACTCCTTTTTGTTTGGGAGGACCCCTTACTTGCAGTATGGTGGGACTCTTCCAGGGAAGCCGATCCCCTCTCTGGCCCGTCTGCCGGCAGCGTAGACCTTGATGGGATGGCTTCTGGCCCTGTCCCCTTGTGGGTCCCCTTGTTGCTGCTAGGGCTCGGACTCTGTGTTTCTGGTGAGGTACCGCAAGTACCCTCACCGGCAGTTTGAGCAACACCAGACAATCAGATTTCTGCTCTGGGGACCTGTGTCCCCGTGCGTGCCGGAATACCAGTGACCCCGGTACTCAGCCACCTCTCTGTAGGTGTCTTTCAGGCTGATCCACAGGTACTCGTTCTCCCCCGTTGACAGCTACCACACTCTGCAGGGTCTGGCTGACATGGCTGTTTGTCTGCTCCCTTCCACACTCCTCAACACTCTGCTTCAGACTGCTTGCTCCTCCTTCTCTTCCTGTCTGCCCTGCTTCCTAGCCATCAGCCTCTGAGCACACCCCTTGCTGGGAATTGAAAGTTAACCCCTTCTGGCTACCCAAGGGTCCCTTCTAATGGTGTGGGAGACCTGGTCACTATGTGTTTGTGTGTGCACACCTCATCCTGGCCTTTGGAGATTACCTGGAAGCACTGCCCCAGTCTGGGTGTAATACTCTGTGGTGCCTGACCAGGTCAGGGGTGCCACATTCCCCCTTGGTTATCAGCAGCACGTCCTCGGGCTGTAAAGGCAAGAAGAAAAAGGATAATTACAAACTTTTCCCTCACAGGGGCAACTATTTACATTTAAACATACCAGGTACCATTCCACCACCAACCACCCACAAGTCCGTTACCCACCCAAAAACCTCCAGGAGGTAGGTCACCGGTGCTTTTGGTGACCAGGTCTGGGCCATCTGTTTCCCCAGACCTTTCCTCCAATCTTCCTCTCCTGAGGAGGGTGGTGTAAGGTACGCCCCATAAACAGGCGTACCCGCTTCCAAGGGTTGGAGGGCAGGCCCCATAAACAGGCGTGCCCCTTTGTTGGTGCAGAGCCATGACCCTCAATGGACAGACTCTGATGGTTGGTACCAAAGAGGTAACTTTTTACAAGGCGAGAGTTCGTGGTTATAGCCAGTTCATAACCTGTGGTCCATTTTTAAAGTGCACGTAACCCAGTGCAAAGAAAACATTTTAAAGAGTTCTCACAATAGTCCTTGTGGGCACATTCTTAAACGTTACTTAACTGTAAACAGGTTAAACATTACATGTTATACTGACATTTTGGACTAAACTGTACTTTCTCTATACCGTAATGGGGGCTGACCAAAGTTGCTGTGGGTCGATCTACGCAGTACTATACTGTCATCTGTCTGAGGTTGTGTCCTCCCACCCGGTGTATGTGTCTCACTGTGAATGATAGGTGTACTGGGTGCTGATACCAGTGCATGGTCTTGCGATTCAGCTTCACTTGGCTCTTCAAGGTTTTGAACAGGTTCTTCTGGTTCTCTTACTTCTTCTCTGGGTTGAGGGAAGGTAATGACTGGAATAACGACTGCTCCATTATATTGAGGCCAACTTGCTGGAAAATCTCCAAGTACAGTATGGATCATCTTTTCTCTTGGTTCTTCGGCTGGCGAAGGGTTTGAAACGTCTTCAGGGATTCTTAGCTGTTCAGGACACCTCTTAAGGCAATCTCTAGAAACGACAGCTGTTGTCTTTCCTCCATCTTTGCTGATAAGACATGTCTTTTCACGACTAAGTGTCGATGGTAACACAGTATAGGGTTCTTCTTCCCAGTGATTGTCGAGTTTATGATGTCTTCTCTTTCTCTTGACGACTACTTCTCCAGGATTTAGGGGAGTAGCAGGTGCATTTTGATTGTATGCTTTCTCTTGCTTTTCCCGCTGCTGGGTCAAGTTTCGCTCCCAACACTCTTGTACTTTCTTGTATTGGGTTTGGCGGGTGGAATCCCAATCAGCATCTTGTAGAGGATCTTCAGGGGTCTCAATTCCCATTTCCAGATCTACTGGCAATCTTCCAGGTCTGGCCCTCATCAGGTATGCCGGTGTGCAGTTTGTGGAACTCACAGGGATGTTGTTATACATGTCCACTAGGTCGGGCAGCTTTTCTGGCCACTGGCTCCTTTCTTCCAGTGGGAGAGTCTTCAGAAGGTCAAGAATAATGTGATTCATCTTTTCACACATGCCATTAGTCTGAGGATGGTAAGGCGTGGTACGGATCTTCTTGCAGCCGTAAAGGTTCCAAAATTACTTAAACACCTCAGCTTCAAAGGCTGGGCCTTGGTCAGTGAGCACTCGATCTGGATAGCCATGTGGTCAACAGAAGTGTGTCTGGAAAGCTCTGGCTGCACTCTGACCTGTCAAGTCCTTGACTGGTACTACCACCAGGAATCTGGAGTAATGGTCAACCATAATGAGAGCGTAGTTGTAGCCTTGTCTGCTGGGCGCCAACTTTACATGGTTTAGGGCCACGATCTCCAGGGGTCGTTTGGTTTGGATTGACTGGAGCGGTGCTTTCTGGCTGTGATGGTCTTTTCTTCTAAGATTGCAGGGCCCGCAGTTTCGACACCACTTCTCTAGGGCGGATCTCATGCCTACCCAGTAGAATCTTGCTTTAAGTAGTGCCTCCAGTTTCTTCCAACCAAAGTGGCCTGCGCCATTCTGATAGGCTTCTAGCACCATCCTTGTATCCTTCTGTGCTACAATCACCTGCCACACCTCGTGCGTCCTCGGGTCAATGATGCTCCTGTAGAGTTTGTCTTGGTAGATGAATAATCGACCCCTCTTTTTCCATAGGTACTGTGGCTCAGGTGGAGCTCCTGGGTCAAGGCTGGCGCCAGGTTGGGTGATCAGCTTCTTTACCAAGCCTACCGCTGGATCATTTTCCTGTGTCTCCTTCCAGTTGTAGTGAGGTAGCGGATTCAGGGTCACCTCTTGGTGGCTGATACGCGACTGCCGACACTGTTTGGCTCCTTGACGATGGAACGCTGGCAGCTCAATCTCTTCAAGGTCATCCACATATTCACCCTCGTCTGCTAGGTGAGGCATCCTGGACAGAGCATCTGCGTTGCCAATCTTGCGGCCAGCTCGATACTTGACAGTGAAATCATAGTTTGCCAGCCGGGCTACCCAACGTTGCTCCATGGCACCCGATTTAGCAGTATCCAAGTGGGTCAGGGGGTTGTTATCCGTGAAGACGGTGAATTTGGTGGCTGCCAGGTAGTGCTTGAATCGCTCTGTGATAGCCAGACCATGGCCAGGAACTCTAGCTTAAATGAGCTATAATTGTCTGGGTTTCTTTCAGTTGGCCTGAGCTTCCTGCTGGAGTAAGCAATCACACGTTCCTTGCCTTTCTGTACCTGTGAAAGCACTGCTCCCAGTCCCACATTACTGGTATCTGTATACAGTACGAATGGTAGGCTGTAATCAGGGTAGGCTAGGATCTCTTCACCCGTCAAGGCCGCTTTCATTTGTCTGAAGGAGTGTTCTTCTGCTTCTCCCCAGTGAAATGGTGAGCCGGAGGTCTTTCCTTTCCTCTTTGCTTGGCCTACCAGGAGCTCTTGCAAAGACGCTGCCATCTTCGTGTAGCCCTTGATGAACCTTCTGTAGTAGCCTACCAAGCCAAGGAACTGACGTACCTACCGGACGGTGGGGGGTGTGGGCCATTCCTGGATGACTGTGACCTTCTCTGGGTCTGGTGCTACTCCTTCTGCACTAACCACGTGACCTAGGTATTGGACCTTTGGCTTCAGTAAATGGCACTTAGATGGCTTCAGCTTCATTCCATATCGAGATAGTGCTTCAAAGACTTCAGCCAGGTGTTTGAGGTGATCCTCATAGGTCTTGGAATACACGATGACGTCATCCAAGTAGAGCAGGACAGTTTCAAAGTTCAGGTGCCCTAGGCAGCACTCCATCAGCCTCTGGAAGGTCCCGGGGGCATTGCAGAGTCCAAATGGCATGCTGTAGAACTCACAGAGGCCCATGGGGGTGGTGAAGGCCGTCTTCTCCCGATCCTCCTCTGCTACAGATACTTGCCAGTAGAAACTAGTGAGGTCTAGGGTAGAAAAATAGTTAGAAGCTTTTAAGGCAGTGAAGGATTCCTCTATCCATGGTAAAGGGTAGCTATCCTTGTGTGTTATCTGATTTATCCGTCTGTAGTCTACACACATCCTCATTGTGCCATCCTTCTTCTTCACCAGGACAAGGGGAGCTGCCCAAGGGCTGCAACTGTCCCTGGTGACTCCTGCCTCTTTCATGTCCTTCAGCATGTCCTTTGTGCGCTGGTAAGGGGGTGGTGATATAGGCCTATGTCTTTCCTTAATGGGAGGATGACTGCCTGTGGGTATGTGATGTTGCACCCCTTTGATTCTACCAAAGTCTAGTGGGTTCTTACTAAAGACCTGCTCGTATTCCTGCACGACCCGGTGAACACCGTGTTTCTGGTAGGTGGGTGTAAAGTCAGTTCCCGCATGGAGTTTTTGGCACTAGTCCTCTAACGGCTTTTGGGAGGTCTCGTCCTCATTTGAGTCAGCTTGTGTCAGGGGACCTACAGGGTGTATAGTGTCATTTGGGCAGGTCAACAATTTGGCAATGGTAGCGTACCTTGGTAGTCTGGCTTCCTCCTCCCCTCAGTTCAACACTCGTACAGGTACCCGTCCCTTGTGTACGTCTACTACCCCCCTGGCTATCAGGATCGTGGGCCAGTGTTCTGAATGAGTGGGCTCTACTACAGCCTGGTAATTCTGTCCTCTGAGACCTACCGCTGCCCTACACCACATCATCATCATTTCACTCCGTGGGGGTATCACAATGGGATGAGCATCTATTACACGTACAGTACCAATCTCACTGCCAATCTGGTTCACCTGTTGCTTCCTCAGGATGACTCGGATCTCTTTTTGCAAGGCTCTCCGTTGTCCGCTCTCAGCACCTTCAGCAATCTGTTGAAGCAAAAACACTTCCCCTAGGCAATTTTCTATGACATTTGTGCCTAAAATCATTTGTGGATTCCTTTCCCTCGCATCAGTATCTACAACAATCAGTCCTTGTCCCTTCATTTCCGTCCTTCCCACCTTTATGGTTACCTCTTTGACCCCAATCTGGTCTATAGGTTGTCCATTGGCTGCGTAGATGGTAAGGTCAGGGTTCGGTGGTCGGAGATCGTCGTCTGACCAAAACCTACGATAAAGGACATACGGGCTTGTGGTTACCTGAGAACCGGTGTCCAATAATGCCGGGGTAGGGATCCCATCCAGGACGATTGACAGGACCGGTCGTCCACCCACATACTGATCATGGCAGTGAACTGGGCCTAATCTTCTTAATCCTGGGGACTGGCCCTTGGCCCCAGGTTTGGCCTGTTTAAATGACAGGCCCTTGCATAGTGGCCTGCCTCCTGGCAACGATGGCAGATGGGTTGTCCAGACGAGTCATAGCGAGCGCTGCTCCTCCCTCGGGATGTGGGACCTTTTCTCCCTCCCTCGCATCCAGGGGATGTCCTCTGGGCTATCTGCTAGCAGGATCCCAGGAGGGGCTTTGGATTCTGGAGGCAGCTGCACGGCTTTCAGGAGCCGGGCAACGTCCTTGCTGAGCTGTTGCACCTGGGAGGATAGTGTATTTATGGCCTCTGCTGGCGTATTGAGTCCTTTTGCAGCTACCAGGGCCTGCGATGAGGATTCTGCTCTGGCAGCCGGGGGACTGGTAGGCCATGCTGGCGAGATGGGGTCTGCGTCCATAGGGGGTTGGAGGGCTTTCACTGCCCTGTCTTTCCACATCAAGGTGTTCCAGGGACCACAGCTTCATCTGTTTTCTATCCTCAAGAGAGTGCAGGCCCTGAAAGAATTGTTCTGTGATCATCCTATTTCCATCCTGATCACTGACAGGATCCACAAGCTTGAGAGCCCGTAGTGTGGCTTGTAACTGGAGGGCATAGTCTCTTATGCTATCTTAGGGCTTCTGGCGGCAGTTGTAGAAACCCTTTCTCAGCTCTGCCTCAGTGCGATTTTCAAAGGCAGCTTTCAATTTGTCAAAAATGGTTTCTACAGAGCTCCGGTCATCACTGGTCCAGGCCTCAGCCTCTAATTGTGCTGCTCCAGTCAATTGCCCCAGTACCACGGCAGCCCTCTGCTTACCGGTCATTGCGTACATGTCCAGCAGGGTGCTAATCTTCTTCTTGAATCCGGTCAGTGTGTCTACTTTGCCGGCATATTGGGGCAGCCAGTGCGCCCCTGGTCCGTACGGTAAGGAAATCGGCATGATCGGGGAGACTTCGGCCGGCGCAGCTGCGACCGCGGCACCGGCACTAGGCGCTGCTGCATTCACCGCGCCGGGGCCTGGCACTGCCTGGGCTGTGTCGCCCTGACCAGGGGCATTTGCACTCATGGCGTCCGTCATCCTCAGAGTCCTGCTTCTTCTTTTGAATCAGCGTGCTTCCCGGCTTCTTCTCCAGCAGGTTACTCTTTCTTCTTCTGGGGTCAGAGCGCTCCGGGGATTCTGGGGTGTCCACACCTCTTCGTGGGCGGTTACTTCTTCCTGTGCAGGCTGCAGCTTTCAACTTCGCGCGCTTCTGATGATGACAATATGGCGGCGGTTCAAATTTTGCAGTCGGACAACCAAGGCGCATGGTCACCTGCCTAACAGGTCTAGTCCTTATCCTGTTTGTGACGCCAGGATGTGGCGCCCCACCGGGTGCGCAGTGGTGCACTACTTTCAGGGACTCCACGTGGAGGGACAGTCTGGTCACAGGTAAGGTATCTTTCCTTTATATGTAGTTTCGTGACGCCACTCTCGGTATTGCGGTCAGTGGGGACCGCCACTGCAGTGTAAGGGGACACCTGGGGCTGATGTTGGGTGCACTTAGTTGTAGTGCCCTCCCGAGAGTGAGGCAGGCCCCAGGGCCCTGTGTAGGTGTGTGTAACCACTGGTCGCAGAATGACTCAAACACAGTCCAAAAAGTCTTTTAACTTGTTTACTCACTTTTTGGTTGTTTCCGTGAGATGCCCGGGCGACACTGTGATAACCAGGTGGAACCAGTAATTCCTGAGGGCCGTTCTGAGGGTAGTTAATCAACTCGCCCTCCTTGCACTCCTTTTTGTTTGGGAGGACCCCTTACTTGCAGTATGGTGGGACTCCTCCAGGGAAGCTGTTTCTGCCCCGATCCCCACTCTGGCCCGTCTGCCGGCAGCATAGACCTTGGTGGGATGGCTTCCTGCCCTGTACCCTTGTGAGTCCCCTTGTTGCTGCTAGGGCTCGAACTCTGTGGTTCTGGTGAGGTACCGCAAGTACCCTCACCGGCAGGTTGAGCAACTCCAGACAATCAGATTTCTGCTCTGGGGACCTGTGTCCCCGTGCGTGCTGGAATACCAGTGACCCCCGTACTCTACCACCTCTCTGTAGGTGTCTTTCAGGCTGATGCACAGGTACCCGTTCTCCCCCGTTGACAGCTACCACACTCTGCAGGGTCTGGCTGACATGGCTGTTTGTCTGCTCCCTTCCACACTCCTCAACACTCTGCTTCAGTGCTTCAGACTGCTTGCTCCTCCTTCTCTTCCCGTCTGCCCTGCTTCCTAGCAACCAGCCTCTGAGCACACCCCTTGCTGGGAATTGAAAGTTAACCCCTTCTGGCTACCCAAGGGTCCCTTCTAATGGTGTGGGAGACCTGGTCACTATGTGTTTGTGTGTGCACACCTCATCCTGGCCTTTAGAGATTACCTGGAAGCACTGCCCCAGCCTGGGTGCAATACTCTGTGATGCCTGACCAGGTCAGGGGTGCCACATCTGCTCACAGGTAGGTTGACTTCTATGGGATTCGTGACGCCACTCTTGGTATTGCGGTCAGGGCGACCGCCACTACAGTTTAGGGGACACCTGGGGCCGATGGTAGGTGCAGTTAGATGTGGTAACCTTCCGAGAGTGAGGCTGGCCCCAGGGCCCGGTGAAGGTGTGTAGTACCACAGGTCGCAGAAAAACTCACACGCACAGCAGGAATGTCTTTCAAGGTTTTTACTCACTTCAGGTGGCAGGGGTGAGTAAACCGGGCGATGCTGTGATGCTTCAAGTAGGGAACCAGGCTCCTTCAGATTGACTTAGGGGGTGGCTGCTGACTCGTCTTCCTAACCCTCGTGTTTCTGTGGTGAACCAGACTTGTAGTCCTACGGGGTCACCCAGGGAAGTTGCTTCCGCCTGTTCTCCCCTTTTTCGGCCCGTTTGATTGTAGCCTGGACAAGGTCACTCCGGCTGCTTGCCTCTTGTGATCTATGGGCCCTCTTGTTGCTACGTGGCTGTGGACTCTGTGGTATTTTGGTGGAGGGTATGATGTACCCCCACCCACAGGTTGAGCAGGCCAACTGAATGGGCCCCTGCTCTGGGGACCTGTAACTCCGTACGAGCCTGGTCCTCGCCTGGCAGTCCCCGTACTCAGCCACCCCTCTGCACTCCGGCCTTAGGTGGATTTCGGGCGGCACTACCAGGTGACCATTCTCCCCTGCCAGCAACCACTGCACCTGCGGTGTCTGACTAGTGACAGCCTCCAGGTTTCCTCCTTGCGACCACTTTCCCTGAGCTTCACTGACTGACTGGCTCACTGCTCCCTCCCCTCTGTGCCTGCCTATGCAACTTAGCATACAGACTCTCTACCACACCCCTTGAGTGGAGATGGAGGCCACGCCCCCTCCTGGATTCCCCAGGGGTCCCTTCAAAGGTCAATGTGGGAGACCTGGTTACTATGCACCTGTGTAACCACACCCCGGTCAGCCTTCTGGATTGCCTGTTTTGTACTGCCCCCAGCATGAGTGCAGTACTCAGTGGTGCCTGACCAGGTCAGGGGCACCACATATGCATCATCAGTCTTCCCCCGTGCCTGCACGGTGACGTCAGTCCTGTGCGACTGCTGTGTGTGGTGAGAGTACAGAGCACAGGAGGATGCCGACCGGAGCCACAGGGGAACGAGGACAGAAGTGAGGACGAGCTGTGGTAAAACAAGTAGAGGTGAGGACAGAACTGTGGTGGAAAAAAAAGAGAGGTGAGTACTTGTTTTTTTTCTAAATCAGTGAATACACGGGGAGGCTGGCTGCAGGACACATGGAGTCCTTGGAGGGGGGCCTGGCTGCAGGACACATGGAGTCCTTGGAGGGGGCCTGGCTGCAGGACACATGGAGTCCTTGGAGGGGGCCTGGCTGCAGGACACATGGAGTCCTTGGAGGAGGCCTGGCTGCAGGACACATGGAGTCCTTGGAGGGGGCCTGGCTGCAGGACACACTGAGTCCTTGGAGGGGGCCTGGCTGCAGGACACATGGAGTCCTTGGAGGGGGACTGGCTGCAGGACACACGGAGTCCTTGGAGGGGGCCTGGCTGCAGGACACACGGAGTCCTTGGAGGGGGCCTGGCTGCAGGACACATGGAGTCCTTGGAGGGGGGCCTGGCTGCAGGACACATGGAGTCCTTGGAGGGGGCCTGGCTGCAGGACACATGGAGTCCTTGGAGGGGGCCTCCATGTGTCCTGCAGCCAGCCCCCCCAGGGCCTCCATGTGTCTTGCAGCCAGGGCCCCCCCAAGGACTCCATGTGTCCTGCAGCCAGGCCCCATGGAGGCCCTGGGGGGGCTGGCTGCATGACACGTGGAGGCCCTGGAGGGGGCTGGCTGCAGGACACATGGAGTCCTTGGGGGGGAGGCCGGCTGCATGATTCATGGAGGCCTGGGAAGGGGCTGGCTGCATGACAAATAGAGACCCTGTAGGGCTTGCTGCGTGACACATGGAGGCCCTGGGGGGGCTGGCTGCATGAAACATGGAGGTCTATGGGGCTGCATGATACATGGAGGTCTATGGGGCTGCATGATACATGGAGGAGTATGGGGCTGCATAATACAATATGAAGGTTAATGGGGCTGCATTGTAATACATATAGGACTATGGGGGCTACATTATAATATATGTAGGACTATGGAGGCTACTTTATACAGGAGAACTATGTGGTGAAGTATAATATATGGAGAACTATGGAGTGAATTATAATACATGGTGGACTATGGGAAATGGGAAATGGTCTTTTGGTGGCACTCCACTCGCCAGCCGGTAAGTTTCGTTTTGCGACTTCCGGCTCTGCTTTACGGCTGTGTTCCCAGGGGGCGGGGCTCTTTTCACGGGGAAGAAGACTCTGTCGGGAATCTTCGCACCAAAAGATGGCGGATTTTGAGAATTCTACAACGGATCACCGCTGACTTCACTACAAGGCGCACTTTCGCAAGGTAAGTGGATGGGTAAGTATCCTGTTTGTGACGCCAGAAATCGAGGTGTACCGCCCCGTGCTCGGCAGCCGAGCCGCTCGGATCCGGACCTTCAGTGGGTGGCTCGAGGGTCTCCGGACCCGGGGGTCCTGCGGTCACTTCAATCAAAAGGGGTTTTGTGGTTTGGGGACGTAGGTGTACAGCCGGAGCCGTGTTAAGTTCATGACGCCACCCATGGGATGTGGTGAAGGTGGACACCACCGCTGCAGTTACGGGGAAGATGTTTGGCAGCAAGTTGTTAACCCCTCCATGGGCAGGGATGGTGGCCCCAGGACCCGTTGGGGGTATGTTTGGCGATGCAGGGAGATGGGCGGCCGGAGAGCACTGATGTACTCACTACGAGTAAACACACGAGTCTCTGATAAACCAAGGTGATGATGGTCGGTGCCCGCAGCCGGCTGCAGTCTGGTCCCCCACCCAGTTGGTGGTCTCTGTCTTTCTCCTGCACCTGTTTGTGATGGTGGACTACCTGCGCTTGCACCTTCAGGAGTCTGCTCCCGTCTTTTGGTTTCCTGAGGAGCCCTTTGCCCGCAGACGCTGGCCCGTGGGATCTCTGAGCCGTGGCGGTGGCTTTCTATCCCCCTCGTTGAGCTGTTGCCTTCAATCGCAACTTTGGGTGGGACAGGACCTCTAGTCCTGGCCGCAATCAGTGAATTAGCTAGCCCCCAGTAGTTTCTGGATCTAGCTTCAGGGTCTGAGTACCCCCGTTTGTGCTCCGGTTTCCAAGTCGGTTCCCCGGGTCGGTATCAGCGGGCCACTACCCTGTCCCGGTCCACCACGGTTCCACCGAGCTGTCTTCCCAGCTCCTGCAGACGGAGACCGCCATCTGCCTCCTAGCCAGCAGTACCAGGGCTCCTACCCTGGCACGAGTTCAGTTTGGGTCCTTCCTCTGCTGGAGCTGCACACAGCTCCAGCCCACACACCTCTCCACTTGACCTTTAGACTTGAACTCTAGAACAGAACTAAACTTTCCCGCCCCAGGCTGTGGGAGACTCCTCGGTGGGCGTCTTCCAACCGCCTGGTTCCGCCCCCTGGTGTGTCCATCAAGCACTGAGGGGGGTGACTAGGGTTTTATGTGTTTGGCTGCTGTCACCTGTTCGGGAACGGTGTAGTGCGGGGCCCTATCTGTGACTACCTGGCCCGGCCAGGGCGTCACAGTGGGACCCGAGTACACCCGGACGCGTCAGCCGGCCACTGACACCTTGGTTTACCAACGGACTTGTGTACAATTATTCCACAGTGAGTACACCAACACTCCCCGGTCCGGCCCGACGCGCCACATCCATCCATCCCTACCCACGGAGGAGTTAACATCCAGCTGCTATCCCATCGCCCCCGGGTGCTCCCCAACCGCAGCGGTGGTGCTTCATCTCACCACACACCATGGGTGGCGTCACGAAGTATTTGCAGCAATCCCGTACATATATGTCCCCTTTTTATTTGAGTGTCAGCGCGACCCCCGGGTCCAGAAATCCCTTGAGCCACTGCGGATCTGGATCCAAGCAGCCCGGCTGCTACTGACGTGGGGGCGGCACATGACCGACCCCATCCAAACAAAAGATGAGAGTGTCGTTGTTACCTGTCTCTCCAGTAAAGTTATGGTTGAAGTTAAACGTGTAGTGTGGTTATTATGTGGGCCATTTGTTCGGGATTTTAGTTTCAGCAGTCTGACCCCCACAGCAATGTTGCCAACCGTTCAGAAATTCTTGGACAGTCTTTAAAAATAGTGCACTTTTTTGCGCTGTCCATAAAAAAATGAGTGATTTTTTTCTGTGATTTTTTTTTGAAGCTGAAGAAACTTTTACAGATTATTATGACTGTTATCATCATATTACAGTTTACAGTGAATTAAATTCTGTCTTATCAGAATTATTTTGCTGTAGACATGGATCACTTATAATCATAATGCTTTATGATGGTTTTTGTGTCTGTAAAAATATTGTTTGTCTGTGATTTTTTATGTTTTCTAGAAAAAATGAAGTCAAGTTGACAACATTGACTTCACAGCCCCCCATATACTGTATTATAGCCCCCACAGCCTCTTTCTTTTACACTGTATTCTGGTCCTCATAGCCTCTTATGTAATGTATTATGACCCCCACAGTTCCCTTTAAACTGTATCATGGACCTCACAGCCCCCTGTAAATTGTATTATGACCCCACAGCTCCTTATACACTGTATTACGGCCCCCCAAACCCTTATACACTGTATTATGTCTACTAAAGTCCCTTATATAATGTATTAGGGCCCCCACAACTCCTTGTATACTGTATGACAGCCTCCACAGATGCATATATATACTGTATTATGGCCCTCACAACCCGTTATATACTGTATTACGGCACCCACAATTCTGTGTATAATGTGTTATGACACCCATAGCCCAATATGCACTGTATTATGGCCCCTACAGCCCCATTTATACTGTATTTTGGTCCCCACAGCCCCATATATACTGTATTATGATCCTTGCAGCCCCTTATGTATTGAGGCCTTCACAACCTGATAATATAAAAAACAATAAAGATTATACTAACCTAATTCTGATTCCCGATGCTGCAGCTTACGTGACCTCTGCTAATTTTTACAGTGGGTTTGCAGAGGCAAAATACAATAATGTCATCAAGGCGCTTGCTAGAGTATGCTGACGTCTTGTAAGCTGCAGTCAATCAAGCGATCGGTGGCTTAGGAGACGGACAGTGGTAGACCTGGGAGCTTGTGGCTCACTGATCTATCATGGGATTCAACTGTATCAGCATCATGTTGACGCTTACACAGTTCAATGTGGTGGTTGCCAAAGATGCTGGGCTCCGGCCAAGAAGTTTGGAGCTGGAGCATCGGATCTTTGACCCTAGCAATGCCCTTGCTTTAAGGAAAACTGTTAAATGTGCCCAATTTGTGGATTTCCTATTGTTTGATTGCTATAGGCAATGAAGGACATTGTTAGTGTAAGACAGTTTGTGTCAGTTAATATGATTTCGGTAGAGACAGACACACACAGAGAGACAGAGACACACAGAGACAGAGACACACAGAGACAGAGACACACACACAGATACACACAGACAGACACACACACAGACTGACACACAAAGACCGAGACACACAGAGTTAGAGGCACACCGACACATACAGAGACACCCACACACACACACAATCACACACAGACACACACACAGACACAAAGAGACAGAGACACACAAAGAGAGAGAGAGGCAGACAGACAGAGAGGGGGATAGAAGAGAGGGAGGGAGACAGACAGAGAGGGCGACAGACAAACAGGGCGACAGACAGACAGAGAGGGAGACAGACAGAGAGGGAGACAAACAGAGAGGGAGACAAACAGAGAGGGAGACAAACAGAGAGGGAGACAAACAGAGAGGGAGACAAACAGAGAGGGAGACAAACAGAGAGGGAGACAAACAGAGAGGGAGACAAACAGGGAGGGAGACAAACAGGGAGGGAGACAAACAGGGAGAAAGACAGAGAGGAAGAGTGAGAGAGTGGGAAAGAGGGAGAGTGAGAGAGACACTTAGTTACTATCCTGGGCAACACCGGGTACTACAGCTACTATATGATATAATCTTTTGCTTTGAATCTTTGACAGATGTTGATCCTGCTCAGCTCTTCACTGTATCTTCTGCATTTATGTATTTTTCCTTGGTTCTACTATCCACTATTTACTGTCTCTTGCCTATTGCTTGTGGAGTCGTCTTTATCCTAATTTTGGTTTTGTACACATGATGCAGTTTTCCGGAATTTCTACTTCAAATTTCTACTGTATTTTCTCTAAGACTGCATCATGTTGAAGAAAAAAAATGACAAGATGGTATACTGTTTAACAGCTCTGTGTCGCACATACCAACATTTTAAAATGTACTTGGGCTATGTTCTACAAAGGAACATTATCTAATTTTACCACCAGGAGGCAGTGAAAGACTAATTTGAGAAATATATTATCACTTAAATTAAAGCACCACACCAGCGTTTTTTGGTTTTTTTTACAGCACCGCTGGAGTGGGGCTTTAGCCCCTTCCCCACCTGGCAATTTTCCGTTTTTTTTCTTCCTTTTTTTCCAAGAGACGTAATTTTTTTATTTTTCCATCAATGTAGCCATATGAGGGCTTTCTTTTTTTTGCGCTAAAAGTTTTACTTTTGAGTGACACCATTCATTCTGATTGATTGCTCTCAGTGAGAGAAACAAAATTAAAATTTTGTAGTTATGATACCTTTTAATGGCTAACTAAAATAAAATATGATGTTATAAAGCAAGCTTTCGAGACATCTCAGGTCTCTTCCTCAGGCATGGTATGACAAAATATCTGAAGAAACACAAATATATACACAAAACAGGGCAGAGCGATGCATAGTAAAAGGACATTTAAATAAACAAACACTGAGCTTGGAAAGTGAATCCTTAATTAGCTTTGATTACCACTAATCAAAGCTAATTAAGGATTCACTTTCCAAGCTCAGTGTTTGTTTATTTAAATGTCCTTTTACTATGCATCGCTCTGCCCTGTTTTGTGTATATATTTGTGTTTCTTCAGATATTTTGTCATACCATGCCTGAGGAAGAGACCTGAGATGTCTCGAAAGCTTGCTTTATAACATCATATTTTATCTTAGTTAGCCATTAAAAGGTATCACAACTACAAAATTATTATTTGGTTTCTCTCACTGAGAGCAATCAATCATTTTTCAACTGGCTAACACGGTACAAAAACCTTCTTCTTTTAACCATTCATTCTGATACAGGTAAAATATATCTTTGTACTGTGTTAGCCAGTAGAGATAAAAAAAATAGGTTAAAAGAACTGAAGTCACCATTGGTTGATACCTTTTAATGAATAACTGAAAAGATGGTAATAATAGCAAGCTTTCGAGACTACTCAGGTCTCTTCTTCAGGCTCAGTATAATACAAAATCTGAAGAGTCACATATTTATACACAACAGGACATAGAATGGGTCAGTAAATAAAACAAGTTATGTGAAGCAGAACTATCAGTATGGCAAGAGGACAAACTGTTGTGGCTATAAATATTGCTGCAGTTCAGTGTGAAAGTTTTATTATCCTCTGATTAGCGTCTGGTCCAGGGCTGTGATGCCCCCGGATGGCCTGAGGAGCACATCTCTTAATTGATGTAAAAAGACATGAATCCATGAGACACATTCATTCCTGCTCTGAATGTGTCAAAGGTCATCATAAGTTTGTACTCCCATAGTCTCCTATCTCTCTGGGATTTGAAGTTTCCTTTCAATACCAGGAATTTCATGTCCATGATGCTGTGGTCTGGGTTACAGAAATGTTTGACCACAGGTAGATCTATTCTTTTTTCCTTAATTGTGTGGCGATGATAATAAATCCTTGTCCTGAGCTGTTGTCCTGTCTCCCCTACATACAGACCCCCAGTTGGACATTTGGTACATATAAATAAGAACACCACATTAGTTGTGGTGCAGCTGAAGGTACCTGGGATCTTGTAGTCCTGATGTGATCTGGGAATCTTTATCTTGTCCGTTCTCAGTATAAATGGACAGGCTTTACATTTTTTCTGGTTGCAGGGAAGTGTTCCTGTTGTTGTTGGAGAGGACAGGGAGCTTCTGACAATGATGCTTCTTAGATTTGGGGGCTGTCTAAAACACAGATGTGGGGGGTCTGGAAAAATAGATTTTAACCGGGCATCTTTTTGTGTTGGTTGAGACCTCTGGGTCTCTCTCAGGGTCACGGAGTTGGATTTCAAATCAGAACTGCGCAGATCTATATGAATCAGGAAAATTACCACACAGAGAAACATGTCTCTATTTGGGAGAAGTGGAGGTCTTCTGCCAGTGTATTCACAAAGCATAACATTTTATACAGCTTTTTGGACAGTCCTGTAAAACAATATTCCTTTAAGCCATTCAGGTGTGTCTGGGAACAGACAAAAGTCTACTCAAGAATATTGCTTATTCATGAGTCTAACCGGTTTTCAAAGAACCTGTTCTATTGAAGAATGTCAGTTTACTTATTTATGAGACTACAAACTCATTACTTAGCCCTAAGCATAGTTTGTTTACATATACAATCCTTGCAACATTTCAGTCAAATATATGTAGAAAGCAATACATAAAACATTCAAAATACAGATTAATCTTATTATAATATAATATCATACTGGACAAACGATTCATAGCCTAGGCCTTCACATTTGCAGTAACGGTTGTAGTTTCCATGTAGCTCCTCTTAACACCTCCAGATGTGGATTGTAGGTGATTACAAGAGGGACACGGTTGTTTTCTTCTTTAGTTTTATAATGTAGAAGATGGTTTCTTGATATTCTGGTGGCTCTTGTAATCTGGTTTTCAATTGTTCTTGAGTGGTAGCCTTGATTTAGAATGGTCTTTCTGAGGCCCTCAAGGTGATTGTCTCTATCTAAAATATATTGTACTGGAAAATGGGGGAAACAAAATAAAGTGCCGTGGAATTGCAAAAAAAAAGTGCCATTAATCCTAAAGACTGACTGACTGAATTTCACCTTATATTAATACATTCAGACAATAATCTAGGAGTTACTATAAACTGCATAGCCGATGTTGCTATGGCTACTTGTGCTCATACAAGTGCATCTCAATAAATTAGAATATCATCAAAAAGTGAATATATTTCTGTAATTCTATACAAAAAGAGAAACTCATATTATATAGAGTCATTGCAAACAGAGTGATCTATTTCAAGTGTTTATTTCTGTTACTGTTGATGATTATGGCTTACAGACAATGAAAATCCAAAAGTCATTATCTCAGAAAATTAGAATATTATATAAGATGAACTGAAAAAATGATTTAAAACTCAGAAATGTTGGCGCCTACTGAAAAGTCTGTACAGTAAATGCCTCAAAACTTGGTCCGGGCTCCTTTTGCATGTATTACTACATCAATGCGGCGTGGCATGGAGGAGATCAGCCTGTGGCACTGCTGAGGTGTTATGGAAGCCCAAGTTGCTTTGATAGTAGCCTTCAGCTTATCTGCATTGTTGGGTCTGGTGTCTCTCATCTTCCTCTTGACAATATCCAATAGATTTTCTATGGGGTTTAGGTCAGGCGAGTTTGCTGGCCAATCAAGCACAGTGATACTGTCCTTTTGGCAGTGTGGACAGGTGCCAAGTCCTGCTGGAAAATGACATTTCCATCTCCAAAAAGCTTGTTGGCAGAGGAAAGCATGAAGCGCTCTAAAATTTCCTTGTAGATGGCTGTGCTGACTTTATTCTTGATAAAACACAGTGGATCTACACTAGCAGATGACATGGCTCCCCAAACCATCACTGATTGTGGAAATTTCACACTAGACCTCCAGCAGCTTGGATTATGTGTGTCTCCACTCTTCCTCCAGACTCTGGGACTTTGATTTCCAAATGAAATGTAAAATTTACTTTCATCTGAAAACAACACCTTGGACCAATGAGCAACAGTCCAGTTCTTTTTCTCCTTGGCCCAGGTAAGACGCCTCTGGCATTGTCTATTGGTCATGAGTGGCTTGACACAAGGAATGCGACAGTTGTAGCCCATGTCTTGGATACGTCTGTGTGTGGTGGCTCTTGAAGCACTGACTCCAGCAGCAGTCCACTCCTTGTGAATCTCCCCCAAATTTTTGAATGGTGTTTTCTTAACAATCCTATCAAGTCTGCGGTTATCCCGGTTGCTTGTTCACATTTTTCCACCACACTCTTTTCTTCCACTCAACTTTCCATTAACATGCTTGGATACAGCACTCTGTGAACAACCAGCTTCTTTAGCAATGATCTTTTGTGGCTTACCCTCCTTGTGGAGTGTGTCAATGACTGGCTTCTGGACATTTGTCAAGTCAGCAGTCTTCCCCATGATTTTGTAGCCTACTGAACCAGACTAAGGGATCATTTAAAATCTTGGGAAGCCTTTGCAGGTGTTTTGTGGTAATTATTCTAATTTTATGAGATAATGACTTTTGGGTTTTCATTAGCTGTAAGCCATAATCATCAACATTAATAGAAAAACGCTTGAAATAGATCACTCTGTAATGATTCTATAAAATATGTTTCCCGTTTTGTATTGAATTACTGAAATAAATTAACTTTTTGATAATATTCTAATTTATTGGGATGCACTTGTAATTTTTTGTGCAAAATTCATATGTGATGGTTAAAAATAGAAGGGTTTTTTTTTAAATTAAAGCATAAGAAAACATATAGTGAGAATCAGTCATTGGATTTGAAAACATTTTCATAAACCCAAATTTTGCATACCTGTGTTACCATCTTTTTACATTTCACAGTGAATGTTGCTAGTGTGCTCATATCAGTATTATAGGTTGTAGACATATTTAACTTAACCCCTTCCCAACCTATGACATACTGGTACGTCATATTTTTAGGTCACTTAACGACCGATGACGTACCAGTACATCATGACAATAGCGGGGGTTCCTGCACTGTACCCAGGGTCAGACTGGCCCACCGGGGCACCAGTGATCCCCTGGTAAGCCCCGGCTCTCAGTGGGCCCCCGGCCTTCTATAGTGCGGGGCCAGTGTACAGGGCCGCGGGGCTGCCTGTTTCTCAGGGCCGGCGATTATTGGTGGGCAGACTGGGCAGCTCATCAAAGGCCCCCACAATCTGAGGGGCCCCCAGCCTTTCAAACATAAACGTCAGTGATTGTACAAGTTCTGTACGATCACTGAAGTTTCTGCAGTTGCAGAATGACCTTTAGTGATATCACAGTCATGTGTCTCACCAAAGGTCCTAACGCTACACTATGAGAGTCCCCAGTCCTGCACAGATGAGGTGCACGCAGGACCTGGAGACCGCGTCGCTATTCAAATATATGTGTAGCGCCCCATGGGGCAGGAGGTTAACCCACTTGTCACCAGACCATCGACTGTTGCTTGTCACGGGTGGCCTAGCCCGGCTTCATTGCCCCTAGGCGTACACGAGATGCCTGGGGATAGGATGATGGGGGTTGTAGTGAGGTGTTTGTCATGACGTCACCTGTGGTATTAAGGGTTGGGGAGTTGGTATTGCCAAGAAAAGTAAGGATGGGAGGTTTGTTTTGCCAAAATGTTTTTTGTTCCAATAGGAGGCTGGAGTTTTGGATTAGGAGGTCTAAGACAGACCAGGAGGGTAAGTGTAAAAGGGTCACAATAGGACCAGTGGATGGTTCAGCTATGTGCCCGGTACGCTGTTTCAGAGGTTATCAGCGAATGAGGGCAAGGGACGAGGGTCCACTGCTTTGTCATGAAGACGGTTCCTTCCTCTCAAGATACCAGTTTACCATGGTTATGCGGAAGTGTGACGCCCTGGACTAGCCAGGTAGTCACAGATAGAGCCCCGCACAACACCTGTCCCCTAAAAAGGTGTCATCAGCCAACCATTAAAACCTAGTCACCCAACTCAGAGCTTGATGGACACACCAGGGGGCGGAGCTAGGCAGTTGGACCCGCCCACCGAGGAGTCCAGATAGCCTGAGGCGGGAAAAAGTAGTCTGTCTGTTAGTGGAGGTGAAGTAGAGAGGAAGCAGGCCTGTGCCCAGGTCTGCAGCTATCTGACAAGTGCCAGGGTTGGACCCCGGGCACCTTTGGCTAGGAGGCATACGGTGGCCTCTGCCTGCAGGAGCTCGGTGGAACCGTGATGGACCGGGACAGGGTAGTGGCCTGCTGGTACCGACCCGGGGAACTGACTCGGAAACCGAAGCACAAAGGGGGGTACTCAGACCCTGAAACGAGGTCCAGAAGTGACTGGACTTAATTAACTGATTGCGGTCTGGACTATAGGTCCTTTCCCACCCAAAGTCCCGACTGAAGACAACAGCCCAACGAGGGGGATAGAAAGCCACTGCACAGGCAGAGAGATCCCATGGGCCAGCATCTGTGGGCAAAAGGGCTCTCCCGACATCCACAAAGCCGGGGAGCGGACTTCCGACGCTGAAGCGAAGGTAGCCCACAAATACACAACACGGTGCAGGAGAAAGGCAGAGACCACCAACCGGGTGGGGGACCAGACGCAGCCGGCTGCGGGCACCCACCACCATCAACTTGGCTTACCAGAGACTCGTGTACATTGCTGTCTGTGAGTACAACAGTGCCTTCCGGCCGCGCACCTCCCTGCACCGCCCAACTACCTCACCAATGGGTCCCGGGTCCACCATCCCTGCCCACGGAGGGGTTAACAACTTGCTGCATAACATCTCCCCCGGGTGCCCCCGTAACTTCAGTGGTGGTGCCTACCTTCACCACATCCCGTGGGTGGCGTCATGAACTCAAACGGCTCCGGCCGTACACCTACGTCCCCCTAAAAGTGCCAGCCACCCTTTCAGATCGAAGTGGACCATGGGGCCCCCGGATCCGGGGACGCTTGAGCCACCCACCAGCGAGCCCGGATCCAAGTGGCTCGGTTGCCGCTGAGCACGGGGCGGTACAGAAGTGTTTGAGAGGGTTGGGTTTGGATGCGTCCTGTTTTGCAGCTCACTCATTTCAGATAGGGGCGGCAACTGATACAGCGAATAGGGAGCTAAGGTCAGGGGATATCTAGAAGATTGGAAAGTGGAGTTTGTGGCATTATAAATCATATTTACACGTCAATGGTATGGCTTATTTGAAGTGTTTTGTTTATGTTGACAGAGGTCTGAGTGGTTAATAATTAGGTGTTTTGTGGTTATTTCCCCCTTTTGTTTCTAGATGGTGGTCCGTATCTAGCGTGGATACTTGGACATTCGTTCATTTATTGGGGAGCATGGCATGATGATATTTGGCAGCTAGGCTTTCATGGAGAGGTATTGAGGATTAGATTGCTTGGTTTTAGAGGGATGCTGTGGAGTCGCGTGTTGCTGTAGATTCAAAAGGCAGCCCATTTAAATAGGATGCCTGACATTTTGGTTCTTCATGTAGGGGGTAACAATTCAGGTGTCAGATCAGTGAGAGAGTTAATTAAGGACATTCGGTTTGATTTGTTGAGGTTATTGTCAGCATTTCCAAAGTTGGAGAGTGTGGTTGGATGTAGTGCCTAGGAGGACATGGCGTGCGGCAAGATCTGAAAAAGGCATTAACAGGGCGAGGGTGAAGTTAAAAAGGGTGATTGTGCGTTTTGTTACCCGGAATGGAGATGTGCGACATCACGATTTGGAGTCAGGTGAGGCCTGAAACACACATCCGTTAAACACGTGCGTGTTTGTTCGGTTTCCATATATACCGGAGACACGGACAAACATGCACCAATGTTAATCTATGTTTGAGGTCACACGTTATTTCATAATGTCCGTGTGTCCGTGTCCGTGATCCGTATGTGTTTCCGTTTTGCACAGAAGCATGTCCGTTTTCTGCACGGAACACGCACACGGACACCATGAAAGTCAATGGGTATGTGCGCACAAGTACGTGACACGGATGCATCTCTGTATGCTCCGTGTACGTTTTGTGCTTTTTTGTAGCGATGTCGGCTATTCTTTCTTTTTCTGTCTATGTCGGTCAATCTCCCTCAGTACGTCGGTTGGTCTCTCTCTGTCGGTCAGTCTCTCTCTCTGTCTTGTCTGTCCCTCTCTCTGTCTGTCAGTCAGTCTCCCCCCTCTCTCATACTTACCGATCCCCGATCACTGGCGCGGCGCTGCGCGGCGTTCACACTGCTCCGGCGGCTTTTACTATTTTGAAAAAGCCGGCCGCTCATTAATCAATCTGGTATTCCCTGCTTTCCCCGCCCACCGGCGCCTATGATTGGTTGCAGTGAGATACGCCCCCACGCTGAGTGACAGCTGTCTCACTGCAACCAATCACAGCCGCCGGTGGGCGGGTCAATACTGTGCAGTAAAATAAATAAAGAATTAAAAAAAAACGACGTGCGGTTCCCCCCCATTTTGATACCAGCCAGGGTAAAGTTACACGGCTGAAGACTGGTATTCTCAGGATGGGGAGCCCCACGTTATGGGGAGCCCACCAGCCTAACAATATCAGCCAGCAGCCGCCCAGAAATGCCGCATCCATTAGATGCGACAGTTCTCGGACTCTACCCGACTCTTCCCGAATTGCCCTGGTGCGTTGGCAATCGGGGTAATAAAGAGTTAATGGCAGCCCATAGCTGCCACTAAGTCCAAGATTAATCATTGCAGGTGTCTCCTCGAAATACCTTCCATGATTAATCTGTAAGTTAGAGTAAATAAACACACACAACGAAAAATCCTTTATTTGAAATAATAAACACTAAAAAAAAACCTCATTCACCAATTTATTAAGCCCCAAATACCCATCCATGTCCGGCGTAATCCACGGAGGTCCAGCGTCGCTTCCAGCTCTGCTACATGAAGGTGACAGGAGCTGCAGAAAAACACCGCCGCTCCTGTCAGCTCCACGCAGCAACTGAGGTGAGTAGCGCGATCAGCGATGACATCACTCAGGTTACTGGCGGCGACCGCTGGATCCTCCAACTGTGACAGCAAGTCGCCCGAGTGACAGCGATGAAGTCACAGGTGAGTTGCGGTCACGGGTGGAGGATCCCGCTAGCCGCGGGTAACCTGAGTGACAGCAGCGCTAATCACGCTGCTCACTTCAGTCACTCAGGGGATTAGCGGTCACCGGTGAGTCATTCACGGGTGATCGCTAATCAGAACATGACACAGACAGAGCCGCGGTATGACAATGAAGTCGGGTGAAGTTCACCCGAGTTCATTCTCAGCGCGCGACTGTCTGCTGTCTGCGGGTATTAATCAATGACATTTTACATCACACACACGGACATTTCACACGGAAAACACACTCACACGTCATTTACAAATCTCACGCACACACAGGCATTACACACACACGGCTAGCATACGCCGGTCACACAGATGCCACACGGACCATAAAAATGGACACAAAAACGGGACACGGACCCGAAAAACAGACTGTAACACACGTGCGTGCATTTTCACGGATGTGTGTTTCAGGCCTGAGGGAAATTTTTGGTGGACCGATGGTGTACATCTGAATGCCATTGGAATTGAGATCTCAGCTCTCTTTATTCAGGAAGGAATAGAGCGCTCCTGGAGATTTTTGGGGCGCACGCACCTAAAGTTTCAAGGTGCATTTGTGGTGGTGTGGGGTACTTGGAGTTGGTGAAATTGGGGTTCGGGGGGATTTATATGGATGATTCCCTCCCGGATGGAATGAGTAAGGGGTGATTTGGCACTTAGCGGGGCTCTGGACGGGGGGGTGCCCTGGGAGCCAGTGGTGTTATAAATTTCAGACCACTTATTGTGGTATGGTGCCCTTGAGCTGCGGTTCACGGCTGAGAGTAAAATAGGATTACATTAGTGATTTGGTGTTATGTGCCAAAATCTGGGATCTTCAAGGACCTCACCCCAAAATGTGTAGTTATTTATATTGTTATGTTAATTTGTGGAAAATGTATGCAAAGAAGATGTAATGTGCTTATTTATGTAGTTTAAGGGTTGGGAAAGGGTTATGAGGGAGGGAAGAGAGGATATGCAATGGAGGAAATTGGGTCATACATATGTCGCGGGCGGAGGAGGGGACGCTGCGCTCTCCCACTGCTCGGGTCCGGCAGCCGCTGCTGCTGCGGCCGCTGCTGCTCGGTGGCTCGAGCGATGGGCCGGATCCCGGGGACTCGAGCGGCGCTCCTCGCCCGTGAGTGAAAAGGGGTTTGGTTTTGGGGATTTATTGTCCGTGACGCCACCCACGGTTGTGGTGAGATTGGAACACCACCGCTGCTCTGGACGGGGATCCCGGGAGTGATGGTATGGAGTAGCTAGATGTTAGTTCTCCCCTCCGTGGGTAGGGGGTTGGTTGTCCCGGGGCCCGGTGAGGTAGGTGAATGGGTAGCAGGCGGGTTACGGGGCCTGGTGAGGTGCAGGGTCGCGGGGGCAGCGCGGTGCCGCAAGGCACGGTGGTACTCACTCAGCCGGTAATGATGATGACACAGTTCTCAGTAAAACACACGGCTGGATGGACGGGTCCCACAGACGGCTGCGGTTGTTGTTCCTCCCCTGACCCAGTTTGGTGGTGTAAGTCCTTTCTTTCACCTCCGTGCACACTCCTCCTGCGTTCCGGTTTCCAGCTGGCTCCCCGGTTCAGTACCGGTGGGCCACTGCCCAGCCCCAGCTACCTACGGTTCCACCAACTGTCTTCCCGGCTCCCTGCAGACGGCCATTACCGTCTGCATGACTTTCTGTACGAGGGCCCTAGGCTCCAACCTAGGCCCCTGGCTATGTCTGCCTCTCTGCAGACCTCCTCTCTCTTCCTCTGCCTGAACTTGACTGGGCTTGTTTCCTGCCTCAGGCCAGCCAAACTCCTGGGTGGGCGTCTCCATCTCCTGACTCCGCCCACCTGGTGTGTCTGTCTGAGCCCGAGGAAGAAAGCAGGTCACTTTGGGGATGTCTGCTGTGAACTGCTGGGGGTGGGGGTGTGTGTGTGTGTTGTTATCTGTGGCCCCTGGCTTGTCCAGGGCGCCACATTTCCCCTTAGCAAAATGCAGACCGTCCGTGGGCTGCCCGTCCATCACCGGTTTTATTTTTCTTTTAACTGCAAAAAGAATAAAACATCAAAACACAAGCATTTCCTTGCAAACCTACCACAACGGGATGCACATTACTTCAACGTTGCAACAAAAATAAACACTTTTATTAATGGCAACGGAACGGGTCCTTTCGTCACCCACCCAAACAACCTGGCCCTGATGCTGCCCCTAAGAAATGGGCAGCACCCCTTGACCCCAGTCCAGAACCAAGCTGCCCAGATAGTTAACGGGATGGGTGCTTTGCTGCCGTTGCGGCCGGGCGGACTGCCGGAGCCGTCGTCATCTCCGTCACGGCCGGGCGGACTGCCGGGGCCGTCGTCATCGGTGGTGCGGCTGGGATGGAAGCCGGGACCGGTGGCAGGGCGGTGACTATGGTAAGGCCTGGGCCCTCCCTCACAGACGCTGCGAGCTCCGCTACCGGTGACAGGGGTAACGGGTTGGTCGGGGCGTTGGCCGCGGGCACCCAGGTTTCAGCGGTGCCGGACGGACGGGACATCTCGTGCAGCGGTGTTCCAGGAACCAAACACTGGCAGAGTCCTGGCGTCCCTGCTTCCACAGCCGCGGCTACATGCGACCAGACGCCATCCCGTCCCCCTTAGCCTCTTTTTAGCACTCCCTTCTTCAGGGGACGGGGCTCCACTTTCGCGCCTTTCCTGCTCGGGGAAGATGCTCGAGCGGGAAATTTTCGCGCCAAAGATGGCAGCTTCTGAAATTTTCTGGCCGGACACCTCCAGCGGTAACAAGGCGCACCTCTACCCAACGGCAGAGCGGTAAGATCCTGTTCGTGACGCCAAGTTGTCGCGGGCGGAGGAGGGGACGCTGCGCTCTACCACTGCTCGGGTCCGGCTGCCGCTGCTGCTGCGGCCATTGCTGCTCGGTGGCTCGAACGATGGGCCGGATCCCGGGGACTCGAGCGGCGCTCCTCGCCCGTGAGTGAAAAGGGGTTTGGTTTTAGGGATTTATTGTCCGTGACGCCACCCACGGTTGTGTTGAGATTGGAACACCACCGCTGCTCTAGACGGGGATCCCGGGAGTGATGGTATGGAGCAGCTAGATGTTAGTTCTCCCCTCCGTGGGTAGGGGGTTGGTTGTCCCGGGGCCCGGTGAGGTAGGTGGATGGGTAGCAGGCGGGTTACGGGGCCTGGTGAGGTGCAGGGTCGCGGGGGCAGCGCGGTGCCGCACGGCACGGTGGTACTCACTCAGCCGGTAATGATGATGATGACAGTTCTCAGTAAAACACACGGCTGGATGGACGGGTCCCACAGACCGCTGCGGTTGTTGTTTCTCCCCTGACTCAGTTTGGTGGTGTAAGTCCTTTCTTTCACCTCCGTGCACACTTCTCCTGCGTCCCGGTTTCCAGCTGGCTCCCTGGTTCAGTACCGGTGGGCCACTGCCCAGCCCCGGCTACCTACGGTTCCACCAACTGTCTTCCCGGCTCCCTGCAGACGGCCACTATCGTCTGCCTGACTTTCTGTACGAGGGCCCTAGGCTCCAACCTAGGCCCCTGGCTATGTCTGCCTCTCTGCAGACCTCCTCTCTCTTCCTCTGCCTGAACTTGACTGGGCTTGTTTCCTGCCTCAGGCCAGCCAAACTCCTGGGTGGGCATCTCCATCTCCTGACTCCGCCCACCTGGTGTGTCTGTCTGAGCCCGAGGAAGAAAGCAGGTCACTTTGGGGATGTCTGCTGTGAACCGCTGGGGGTGGGGGTGTGTGTGTGTGTGTTGTTATCTGTGGCCCCTGGCTTGTCCAGGGCGCCACACATACACTGTCAATGTTTTCACTAAATGACTGTAATGTTATACATGAATGGTTGGGTCAGTGATTTTGTGTAGGGGGATTTTGAGTGGAGATCTGTCTATGACCTCATGCCCTAATGGAGCATTTGGACCTGGGATTTTATGCAATATAATCTCTTTAATTATTATCTCTTTACTAGCCATGTGCTTTTTCTGGTAGCCCGCAGCTGCACCACTACCAGAAGGGATTTAGCTATGTCTAGTAACTGAGTCAACTACATCCAGTATTTACGCCATATTTCTCTCAAAATATAACTTACACTGCTATAGTGCAATTCTATAAAACATAAACTGAATTTGGACATCATTTTCGCAGGAAGTGGGGGAAGGCTGGGTTCTAGCTATGCACATACCTTCCATTGTGGAATACTATACATGATCTAGGAATAGAAACTAATGGTGTAAAATAAACACGCAGACTAAACAGATAGATGTGTGAGCGCTGTGTGTTTATAAAGAGCACTTTTTTGGCTACACTCCCAGATGGATGGTGACTTACCTGTTGCTGTTGAGGGATGATAGCACCATGAGGTATTATTAAGAGTCCTGAGATATACAGTATGTGTATCATAAAGGAAACCTTAGATACTAGGCTAAAGCTGGCTGAATCCCTTGATACAGGCAGAATTGTCTGATATATTTATCAAAAAATGTCCAAAATACATTAACATATATGTGCATGACACTTAAATTATTAAATGTGTATAATAAATTACATAAAACATTTACCAATTTGGTTTAGATATTTACAATAATAATGCAAATTGCACAAAAATGTTGGCCCAAATGCAATGATAAATGTTCCCCAGAAAAATATAATGGTGCCATCCTCCCCTGGCCTTCGGAAGAGCAGCTCATCCTGGCAGAGGTAAAGAGCGGTGTAATACGCATAGTACAGTATACAGTATAAGACAGTATATGTACTTCAGTAATGCAGAGCCCACCAAATGGGTGCGAAAATATGTATGCGTATTCAAAGAACAATATTCCAACCTAAAGCCAGGGCCGGTTTTAGTCAAAGTGGAGCCCTGGGCAAAAGTATTTCTAAAGATTCTTTATAATATGCTAATGAGGCCAGTGACTAGTCGTGAGGGCGTTACTTCGCCTGACTAACCGTCCACAGGGGCATGCTAACATGCTATTCAATGCAGCGTCACCAGCGGTGATGCACGTACCCGTGTCTGCGGTGAATGCTGAAGCTGAATGTCCAGCTATGTACACATAGCACACATGCATGTATAGACCAAGAAAACTCACACACATAGAAAACACATGTATACACTGAGCATACACATATGTATGCAGACATATGTATAGCGAGCACAAATATACACATAACCACTTTGTAACCACTTATACAGTACTCTGACCAAGAGATGGGGATTCTGAACACAGGACTCCTTATATTAATTAAGAATGACATAAACTGGAGAGTCAGAAAGAAGAACATTTTCATAGGAGCTACTCAAATGTAATTTTTAAAGTGAACCAATTACCAGGATTTTCGTATATAACGTAAAGCCAGTGCTATACCGGCACTATCAGGCTGATTCTATACATACCTGTAGTGGTTAACTCGGATGTTTAGGTTTTGAAATCCAAGAAAGTAAAGTTTATAAAATCTTCTTGAGTGACAGTGTGGCGCCCCTGAGGCTTCAGTTGCCACAGGGTACTGCACCTCCTTTAAGGTGCAGTATTCCTCCTGGTAAGGAGGAGGTTAATGTCTGGAGTTTCTCACTTACACAACACAACACACTTGCTCAACACATACAGTCAGGTACTCCCCACAGGAACTGGGACAAAGGTGGTCACTATAACAAGGGTTTTTTTCCCAGCCACTGTGAGTCATCAGGACGGAGGGGGGAGCACTGGAGAAATGCAGGAACACAGAGACATTTAAGTTAGAATAATCTGGGACACTGCAAGAACAAGGTCCTTTGGGAGCGTGCTTAAGAGCTTCCCGAGGGAGACTTGACCAGACTGGGAGAGGACTGGAGACGCAGATAAGAGAAGAGCTTGATATTGGTAGTACCTGCGGGACAAAGTAGAACTAACGGTCGCTTGGAGGTGAGCTTAACTGTTCCCCGGGACCGGCACTGATCAGGGTGCAGAGTCCTAGGGCGATACAGACTTTAAGTTGGATCACCAAATTCTACAGGATGGGGAGATTGCATGTCTCCCTGGCCACCACTAGTTCCCGGAGCAAAGTGACAAATAGGATTCGGGGATTGTAGCCAGGCCCCACAGCGAGGGTCCGCGCCACCTGCATACGGGATGGGACACTTGAGACTTTAGACGAATATCGGGGTCCCCAAGTGCTTCAAGACACGGGGATCCAACACAGAGAGAGTGTAACAAGGAAGGGCCCAGAGACTGCCATACTGGCTTAACCTCCGACCTGCCCGGGATCAACTGAGGCCCTTGACGGTGAGGACCAGTACCTCCGGGGCAGCGGTTAACTTGTGAGTAAAAGACCTGGAACTGCAACCGCTGCCTCAGTCTCTTATTACTGGTGCCCCGCGCCTTGGCACCAACGGCTGAGACTTCATCCCTCTTCCTCATCCACTGGGACCCGCTCCACCTGCGGGGAGCAGAACCATCTTGGCTGCGACATTACCATCCGCCCCAGAGGAAAGTGAAAGCAGTGGTGGCTAATCTCTGGCCGCATACCATAAGTGGCATCACGACAACGCCCATCATCCACCTCCATCCCCCTTCCCTTTCACTGTATGCCTCGGGGCTATGGAACCGGGCCAGTCGACCCGTGACATCGCATCACCGGACCGGCAATGAGTAAAGGTGAGCCAATCGACTCCTTTGCCCCATGGGTTCTACAACAGCAGCTGAGAATCAGATAATATCTGATGGGGGGGTATTCAAAGTTATTCCCTCCCCCTCTGCTGAGGTCATACCCATGTGGTAAACCTCAAAGGATAGACACTGGGTACTTCAACTATTAATACTTAAAAAAAAAACCATAAAATTCAAATACTTTATTAATGGATGTGTGAGAATCGCACCAAGATACTATGTAAAGGCCCATATAGAGATCAGCAGCACTAATAAGACTGTCAGGATAGGGTTTGAAGGGTCAGTCCACGTCGAGCAGGGGCGCCACTACGTGCATTAAAATAGGGTGCCAACCCCCGCGGTCAGAAAGGGAGAGAATAGGGAATTTGCCCAGGACTATCCCTGTGACCTGAATATGCACTCTAAACAACATTGTTTTTAATTTGCACTTTGTTTTGGTTTGATTAATAAAGTATTTATTTGAATTTTATGTTTTTTTTTTTAAAGTATTAATAGTCATACCCATGTGACCAGAATGGGCGGAGCCTCAGCAACAGAAAAATGTTGCTTCGTGGTATCAGCTTTGTTGGCTGAGGCCCCGCCCCTTCTGGTCACATGGGTATGACCTCACCACAGGTCCTGCAAGTCAAAAATTAAATCGATTGTATAATACTTAAGCTAATACTTACAGGGGGAGGGGATAACTATGCATACCCCCAGATATTATCTGAATCTTCAGCTGCTGTCACTCAGGAAGCTGATAATTTTATAAACTTTACTTTCTTGGATTTCAAAACCTAAACATCCAAACTGACCATAACAGGTATGTAGAGAATCAGCCTGATAGTGCCAGTATAGCACTGGCTTTAGGTTATTACTAGAGATGAGCGAACCGGTCGCGGTTCGGCTCGAGTTCGGTTCGCCGAACGGGCGTCTCGTTCGAGTTCGGTTCAGCGAACGTTTCGACGAACCGAACTCGAACCGCATAGGAAACAATAGGAGGCAATCACAAACACATAAAAACACATTATAAATGTACACATACAGTTAATAAACATTGCCATAACACTTACCGGTCCCCGCGATCCCTCCTGCACTCTGTCTCCTGCCGCTATTCCATCCGATGATCGCTGAATCCTCCCGGTAACCAGCACTGCCAGAAGTGATGCAGGACCTATCGTGACGTGAAAAATAGCCATGTGACCAGTCACGTGCCTGTTATCTCATTAGCTACAGACTGGTCACATGACTATGACGCGTCATGTAGGACCTGTCATTGCATCTCTCTGTTACACGGTGCACGTTTGTGTGTCGCCGTGTACCGGCGACATGCTTTAGCTCGACTCCCCGCTCTGCTTCCCCGTTCCCTTAAGGTACCGTCACACTAAGCGACGCTCCAGCGATCCCACCAGCAACCTGACCTGGCAAGGATCGCTGGAGCGTCGCTGCACGGGTTGCTGGTGAGCTGTCACACAGGCAGATCTCACCAGCAACCAGTGACCACAGCCCCCAGCCAGCAGCACACGTGGAAGCGATGCTGCGCTTGGTAACTAAGGTAAATATCGGGTAACCAACCCGATATTTAGCTTGGTTACCAGCGCACACCGCTTAGCGCTGGCTCCCTGCACTCCTAGTTACAGTACACAGTGGGTTAATTTAACCCGATGTGTAGTCTGGCTATGTGTGCAGGGGGCTGGCACTGGCAGCGTGAGAGTGGCGGACGCTGGTAACTACGATAAACATCGGGTAACCAAGGAAAGGGCTTCTGGGTTACCCGATGTTTACCGTAGTTACCAGTGTCCGTAGAAGCCGGCTCCTGACCGGCTGACACAGCCGGTCAATCACGGAGATCACCGTTGCCATAGCAACACGCTTGGTAGAGGTGACGGGGACGTCACGCTACCAGCACGCAGCGGCACCGGAATCACGTGATCGGAGCAGCGTTGCTATGGCAACCCGTGCCACCGCTTACGGCCGGGAGCCTGTGGTCACTCTCACAGAGTGATTTCTGCACGGAGCACAGCGTCTTCCCCCATGCAGCTGTGCTGTCTGATGGAGCAGAGCTGCATGTGTTGAAGGGGAAAGAAGACAGAAGAGCAGGATCGTGGAGGGGTGACAGGGGGGTAATAAAGATGGAGTCTCTAATGTGTCTGTGCATTTATTTCTATTAAAGTATTTTTTCTCTGTGTGGTGTTTTTTTTAACCCTTTATTGGAGATTCTTAATGGCCGGGTCAAACGTGCCTGACATTAAGAATCTCTGGCTTAATACTGGCTAGTAAAACAAAGCCAGTATTAACTCATGATTACCCAACAAGCCACCCGGCTCCAGGGCTGTTGGAAGAGTTGGATACAGCGCCAGATGATGGCGCTTCTATGAGAGCGCCATTTTCTGAGGCGGCTGCGGACTGCAATTCGCAGCAGAGGGGCCCAGAAACCTCGGGCTAACCTGTGCTGCGGATTCCAATCCCCAGCTGCCTAGTTGTACCCGGCTGGACACAAAAATGGGGCGAAGCCTACGTCGTTTTTTTTGTTTTTTTTTTTAATTATTTCATAAAATTCATGAATTTAATTAAAAAAAGGGCTTCCCTATATTTTTAGTTCCCAGCCGGGCACAAATAGGCAGCTGGGGGTTGGGGGCAGCCCGTACCTGCTGTACCTGGCTAGCATACAAAAATATGGCGAAGCGCACGTCATTTTTTTTGGAGTTTTTTGGCAAAAAAAATAAAAAATGCTTCCCTGGATTTTCCATTGCCAGTGAAGGTAACACCAAGCAGTGGGGGTTAGCAGCCAGTAGCTGCTTGGATTACCCTTAGCTAGCAATACAAAAAATGCAGCGGGAGCCCATATATTTTTTTTTAATTATTTATTTAAATAACTAAAAACAAAAAGGGCTTCCCTGTATTTTGATTGCCTGACATGACAGTGCTGTAAAAATAAATCTTTAAAAAAAATGACGTAGCGCTCCGCGGTATTTTTGATTTTCAGTGCAGATAAAGCAGACAGCTACGGGTTGCCACCCCCATCTGCCTGGCGTTACCTTGGCTGGCAATCAAAATACAGGGAAGCCCATTAATTTTTTTTATTTAAAAAATAGTTAAAAAAAAAATGATGTTGGGTCCCCCCATTTTTGATAGCCAGCTAGGGTAAAGCAGACGGCTGTAGCCTGAAAACCACAGCTGGCAGCTTTACCGTGGTTGGGGATCCAATGTGGAGGTCATCCCAGGTTCTTTTTTTATAATTATTTTATAAATAATAATAATTACAAAAAAAAAGTAGGGTCCCCCCAAATTGGATCACCAGTCAAGGTAAAGCGGACAGCTGTGGTCTGGTATTCTCAGGGTGGGAAGGTCCATAGTTATTGGGCCTTCACAGCCTAAAAATAGCAGGCCGCAGGCGCCCCAGAAGTGGCGCATGCACTAGATGCGCCACTCCTGGCGCTTCACCCCAGCTCATCCCGTTCCCTGGTGCAGTGGCAAACGTGGTAATAAATGGGGTTGATACTAGTTGTAAAGTCACCTGACATCAAGCCCAGCAGTTTGTGATATCATGGCGTCTATCAGATACCCGACATCATAAACTGTCAGTACTAACAAAAAGAAATCGACAAAAAAAATGTATTTGAAAGAAAACTTCCCAAAACATTCCCTCTTTCACAAATTTATTGTAAGGAAAAAACGGGAACGTATCCCCCATTTTCTAGGAGTGCAGACCCTCCATGTGAGGAGTGTGGGTGCGATGAATCTGCACTCACTCTCCCCGGGTCCACAGCAGCAGAGTCCATGTCGTAACGGTTGCTACCAAAGCTGCAATGCCCTGCTCATGAGGTAAGGGCATGCCTAATCAGGATAACTATTCTACATTTCCAAATATTGGTATTTGCTGATATTATTGCTATTCCACCTACTATATATTGGGGATAGGATCTTGGAGATGGAATACCCCTTTAAGGTCAGTTATCCAGCTGAATGAATACTAAACAACAGAGCTCGCTATTTAGATGTGTTTTCTTGTGGCGTATAACGGACTCTCATGTTTGGTAGTCATTCAGCAGGGCAACTATAAAATCAAATGCCTCCATTTGGAAATGTAGTATATAGCTCTCCTGATCAACTATGTTCCTTACCTCATGAGCAGGGTATTGCAGTAATAATAATAATTTATTCATTTATTTAGCGCTATTAATTCCATAGCGCTTTGCATACATTGCGAACACTGTCCCCATTGGGGCTCACAATCTAAATTCGCTATCTGTATGTCTTTGGAGTGTGGGAGGAAACCGGAGAACCCGGAGGAAACCCACGCAAACACGGGGAGAACATACAAACTCCTTGCAGATGGTGTCCTTGGTGGGAATTGAACCCAGGACTTCAGCGCTGCAAGACTGCAGTGCTAACCACTGAGCCACTGTGCCGCCCATTTAGCTTACAGATGCATAACCACCACTCACTGTGTCTGAACACAGGAACTTGAGCTGACAGCCGCTCTGTGCATGCGGCAGCGTCTATTGTGAAGGAGAGGGCTGCGGGGGATCAATGCTGCACAGGTACCGTAGGACACTGGGGAACACCGGTGGGGTCATAGGGGGTGACGTGGCAGGGCCTGGGGAGGAGTTTTCTGTCGCATGTGTCATGGCACATGCGACAGAAATCAGAGGAGTAGGATGAATGCGGCCGATGCGCTGCTGTGCGCGCGGCCATCTTGGATTTCTGGGAGGGCATCAGGGGGGGCACTTTGGCGACACCGGGGGACCGGAGGGGACCGGGTAGGAGATTTATCATGTTTGTTCATGCCAGATGGGAGATAAATAATTTTTTACCGACACTGTCATTTACTGTAACGTGATCATCGGTGTACGATGTATACCTGTGATCACGTGAGCGAGGACCGGAAAAACCGTCCTGAATCAGGATCTCCAGGGTCTCAGCTACCCCTGAAACCCCGCAGATTTTCTGATGCTGGGGGGCGTTATTCACTTATTTCTGCCTGCTGTTTATAAACGGCAGATCAGAATAAGGCTACATTAACACGACCGATCCATTTTTGCAGTCTGCAAAAAACAGTCCGTTTTTTTTCACGGGTGCATCCGTGTGGCATCCGTTTCCGTTCCGTAGACGGTCCGTATGTCATCTGTTTGTCATCCGTGTGCCTTCTGTTTTTTTTGCGTAATGCAAAAAAACTGAAGGAGGGAAAATACATAAATTTACCCAGGATCCATAGCTTCAACCTACATGAGGCGGTCACATGTTCACTCCAGTGCCATTTTCTACTGCTTTGCACAGCGTAGAGCGCTCTGGTGATTTTCTTGCACTTGTACACTTCATATCAGTCTTTTCTGTCATTATAATGGCAGAAAGACACATAATTTCCAACTGTCCTGCATTTTGTAATTTTGCACCCTTTGGTGCCTTTCATGTGGCACTAAGGGGTGCTTAGCTTTGTATTTAGCCAAAAAAATGAAAAAAAAAATGACGTAGGGTTCCCCCTATTTTTGTAGCCAGCTAGGGTAAAGCAGACGGCTGCAGCCTGCAAACCACAGCTGGCAGCTTCACCTTGGCTGGTAATCCAAAACTGAGGCACCCCACGCTGTTATTTTAAATTAAATAAATAATTTTAAAAAAAAAACACGTAGGGGGGTCCCCCCAAAATTGGATCACCAGCCAAGGTAAAGCAGACAGCTGGGATCTGATATTCTCAGACTAGGGAGGTCCATGGTTATTGGACTCTCCCCAGCCTAAAAATAGCAGGCCGCAGCCGCCCCAGAAGTGGCGCATCCATTAGATGCGCCAATCCTGGTGCTTCGCCCCAGCTCATCCCGTGCCCTTTGCGGTGGCAAACGGGGTAATATATGGGGTTAATACCAGATGTGTAATGTCACCTGGCACCAAGCCCTGGGGTTGGTGAGGTCAGGCGTCTATCAGATACCCGACATCACCAACCCAGTCAGTAATAAAAAAAAAAATAGACGACAAACACATTTTTATTTGAAAAAACACTCCCCAATACATTCCCTCTTCACCAATTTATTAGAAAGAAAAACAAATCCAGGTCTGGTGTAATCCAAGGGGTTGCCATGACGATCCACACTGTCCCAGTCAATGAAGAGCAGGATGTTCCCCATTGGCTGGGAGAGCAGTGCAGTGACCTGAGCTAACATCAATGGGTCAGCCCAGGTCACTGCAGGGGATGACAAGTGCTGCTGTCAGCGAGGTACATTACCTGCGCTGATCTCCTGCACACTGACTTCAATCATCTTCACAGCCAAGTATCGCGAGCGGCCCGTGACGTCACCGCTAGTCAGTCTCGGGTCGGAAGCGAGAGAAGGTGATGTGACAAGCGGCGGCCATGGAGGACAGTGACAGCGCTGAGGTCGGGACTTCATCACCGCAGGTAAGCCGAGCGGGACCATGTGTGCAGAGTTCCAGGTGGGCGGATCCTAGCGGGACCATGTGTGCAGAGTGTCAGGTGGGCGGAGCCTAGCGGGACCATGTGTGCAGAGTGTCAGGTGGGCGGAGCCTAGCGGGACCATGTGTGCAGAGTGTCAGGTGGGCGGAGCCTAGCGGGACCATGTGTGCAGAGTGCCAGGTGGGCGGAGCCTAGCAGTGCCATGTGTGCAGAGTGCCATGTGGGCGGAGCCTAGTGGGGTAACGTGTGCAGAGTGTCAGGTGGGCGGAGCCTAGTGGGGTAACGTGTGCAGAGTGTCAGGTGGGCGGAGCCTAGCGGGACCATGTGTGCAGTGTCAGGTGGGTGGAGCCTAGTGGGACCATGTGTGCAGAGTGCCAGGTGGGTGGAGTCTAGCGGGACCATGTGTACAGAGTGCCAGGTGGGCGGGACCATGTGTGCTGAGTGTCAGGTGGGCGGAGCCTAGCGGGACCATGTGTGCAGAGTGCCAGGTGGGCGGAGCCATGTGTGCTGGCGGCAGAGTGCGAAGTGGGTGGAGCCTAGCGGGGTCATGTGGCGCTGAGGACGTCAGTGTCGTGGACTGCATGGCTGGGGACAGGTGAGTGTGTGTGTGTATATGTGTACATGCCGCGTGCAGGAGGGGGCGGAGCGAGCTGAGTGGGGAAGTGTCGGCTTCCTGCACACGTAACTAGGATAATATAGCGGGTTACTAACCAAAGCGCTTTGCTTGGATACCCGATGTTTATCTTGGTTACCAGCTTCTGGCAGGCTGCCAGCAATGGCTCCTGCACACTGTAGCTGTAAAAAGCTCTACTTTTTGCTGCTAGAACCGTTCTCGAACGTAACTAGAACTATCGAACTTTAGCAAAAAGCTCGAGTTCTAGTTCGATCTAGAACACCCCCCAAAATCACTCGAACTGCGAACTGGAGAACCTCGAACCGCGAACTGCGCACAACTCTAGTTATTACATGACTGGAAGAGTTGGGCATTCAGAAGCGCGGTCACAGTGAACACAGGTATGCGCAGCACTGCTGGTGATGCTGCATTGAATAGCATGTTAGTACACCCTTCTGGGAGTGCTAACATGCTAAGAGGGCGGCTAGTCGGGGTATATGACACCCTTGGGACTAGTCACTGCCCTCATTAGCATAAGATAAAAGATCTTTAGAAATACTTTTTCAAAAGATCTCTTTATCTATTCTAGTGTATACAGGGACCGTTAGGCAGGGACTAGCAATATGCACCCAGAACTGCTCATGGTCCTGGGTGCATATTGCACCTGACAGGTTCCCTTTAATGCCTTGTAAGTTCTACCTGCCTGATAACTGTCTACAAATGTAGGAATTAAGGTGGCACCCTAATTACATTTTATAGATAGGATTTTTTTTTTAAGTTTGCAAACACATCATGAACATACGGAGAATGAAGCCTGCAGGGAGCTCTCGCACCGCTATTATATGGCTATTACAAAGATTTAAAACCTTTCACCTCTGGGCAATTTTCTGTTTTTGTTTTTTCCTCTCTTTCTTCTAAGAGCCATAACTTTTTTAGTTTTCCTTCCTCATAACCATATGAGGGCTTGTTTTTTTGCGGGACGAGTTACACTTTTGAATGAAAAATTGCAAATGCGTTGTAATTGCAAAAAATGTTTTTTGAGGGTTTTTTTAATTGATCCTGCTAACTAGTCAAGTATAATTACTTCTGAAAATTGTAGTGCTTTTGTCGCCATTTTCCATGACCGTAACGTCTTCATCTTTCAGAATATGGGGCTATGTGAGGGGTTTTTTTTCCACCCTGAGCTAACGTTTTTACTGATACCATTTTAATCGCCTCTTATTGCATTTTATTGCAGGGGCCAAAAGAACATAATTCTGGGGGTTTATTTTTTATCTCAGCGCGTTGTTTATTGATCGAGATTAATTTACTTTATATTTTGGTTGATCAGACTATTACTAACTCAGCAATACCAAATATGTGTATTTTTCTGTTTAAATGCCATTATCAGTATAGGTCCAGCTGTTGACCCTCCCCAACTGATTGGGGGCTTGGGTAATTGCCCAGTTTTCCCCCCTAACTGTCCACTGCGCGAAAAAGCAAGTGCTGCCCTTTATGGTAAGAAGTCAATGAACCGTGTTCAGTATAATAATGCTGTGCGATTATACCAACGTACCAAAACGGTCTGTGAGTAATTAGAGAGGATGACAGATCATTTCCATTAATATAGAGAATGGAATGATGCTATTTGTAAAAAAAAATATTTTTAGGGAAAAACAAAGCTAAGGTCTGGTGTCTCAATCACAGTACTTTGGTGAAAAGTGTATAATATGCAGACATGCTAACCTTAACAAAATGATATTTCTAATAAATATAGATCTAAAAATACACCGGAATATCACGGCCAGAAGTACACAGTTTAAATGTAGTGTGAAACCTAAATCACTCACCAGATAAATATTGTGATATTGCAGAAAGGATTTTGTTTGACTATCTAAATTAATGACTGTCTCGCTTCTTTTTTTTTTAATTTTAAGTTAGCCATTTTTAGCTCTTTTTGCATAGCAGAGGAACCTGACTGACATCCAGCTAAATAATACTTAAGGAGCATTGCAGTTAAAATACCTAATAGTCTACTAAGTCATGTCGCCTTCCCCGGAAGAACGGTTTGCTCATCTATCTCTGGCTCATTATTGTCATTGCAAAATCACGAAGTCATATCTTAGTCATCTCTCACCTTAGTTTCTATTACAAAAGAGGTTTTCCCACTATTTATGACTTAAAGGGAACCTGTCACCAGATTCGGTGACTATAAGCTGCGGCCACCACCAGTGGGCTCTTATATGCAGCATTCTAATATACTGTATATAAGAGCCCAGGTCACTGTGTAGAAGGTAAAAATGACTTTATAATACCTAAACAGTTGCTACGGTGCAGACTGGTCAGATGGGTGTCTCCGTTCTCCGTGAGCGGCGCCTCCTGTCTGCGGCAACAGCCGTCCTTCTTCTGAAGCCTGGGTGCATGATACGTCCTATGTCATGCACATGCGTCGGCATTGAGGTCCTGCTCAGGCGTACTACAATACATTGATCTGCCCTGTTCATGGCAGATCAAAATGCGCCTGCACAGGACCTCAATGTTGGCACGTGTGCATGACGTAGGATGCATAATGCACCCAGGCTTCAGAAGAAGGAGGACAGAGATGGCCGAAAGAGAAGGCGCCGCACCGGGAGGACGGAGACACCCATCTGACTAGTCTGCACCGAACCGACCTTTTAGGTAAGTATTATAAAGTCATTTTTACGTTCTACACAGCAGCCTGGGCTCTTATATACAGCATTTTAGAATACTGTATATAAAAACCCATTGGTGGTGGCCGCAGCTCATAGTTCCCAAAATCTAGTAACAGGTTCCCTTTAATAACAGGATATATAAAGTACATCCACCTTTAGAACATCACCTACTGTATCAATAGAACATTGACCCACAGCTTCTGTTAGAGATAAATGGAAGGGTGGCTTGGCATGTTTGCCGCCCACCCTGTATATTTCATTCACACATGGACAAAATTGTTGACACCCTTCTGCTAAAGTGAGAAAAAACAACAATGGTCAATGAAATAATTTGAAAGTGACAACAGTAATTTTCAATTTAGCCCCATAACGACGGCCTAATGTCTCAAGACGTCGGAAAAACAGGGTACTTGTTGTGTACTGACGCTTTGAGACAGCATGCCAAAAAAAAGCTTGTAGCGCTTCCCAGCGACGGAAAATCTCAGGGGTTTCAGCTACCGGGGCTAGCTGAGACCCTGGAGATCATGATTCAGGCTGTTTTTTCCGGTCCCCGCTCACGTGATCACTGGTATACACCGTATACCGATGATCACGTTACAGTAAATCACAGCGCCGGTAAAAAATGATTTACCTCCCACCTGGCATGATCAAACATGTCAGCTGGGAGATAAATCTCCTCCCCGGTCCCCAGGTGTCGCCAAAGTGCCCCCCCCTGAGCCCAACCCTCCCTCCATAATCCAAGATGGCGATGTGTACACTGGCGCGCACAGCAGCGCGCCGGCCGCATTAACCCTCTCCCTCTGATTTCTGTTGCATGTGCCAGGACACATGCGACAGAAAACTGCTCCCCAGGCCCTGCCAGGTCACCCCCTATACCTCCCCAGTGTCTCCCGGTGTTCCCCCGTACCTTAGCCTTGGCAATCCTTGTGATCCCTCCTCTTCTTCTGTAGGGCTGGTCACATGTGCAGAGCGCGGCTGTCAGCTTCGCTTCCTGTGTTCAGTGTGAGCTGTGGAGCTGCACTGGCTGGGCTTGATGTCAGGTGACATTACACATCTGGTATCAACCCCATTTATTACCCCGTTTGCCACCACACCAGGGCAACAGGATGAGTTGGGGTGAAGCGCCAGGATTCTAATAGATGCGCCACTTCTGGGGCGGCTGCGGCCTGCTATTTTTAGGCTGGGAAGAGTCCAATAACCATGGCTCTTCCCACCCTGAGAATACCAGACCCCAGCTGTCAGCTTCACCTTGGCTGGTGATCTAATTTGGGGGGGACCCCATGTTTTTCTTTTTTTAAAAAACAAACAGCCTGGGGAGCCCTCCAAATTGATCACCAGCCAAGGTGAAGCTGTCAGATGTGGTTTGCAGGCTACAGCTGTCTGCTTTACCCTACCTGGTTATCAAAAATAGGGGGGACCCCACGTTGTTTATTTTAATTATTATTTTTTGGGGGGGCTAAATACAAGGATAGGCACCCTTTAGTGCCACATGAAAGGCACTAAAGGGCGCCAGCTTAGAATATGCAGGGGGTGGGACGTTATATTTGTTTGACATCTATCCATTCATCCATTGTAGCATTTTAGGCTGTGCGCCCACGATCAGGGTTTACAGCGTTTTGGGCGCACAGTGTTTTCCCTGCGTCCATAACGCTGCGTTGTGCAGTAGAAGCACAGTGGAAGGATTTTTAGAAATCCCATGCCCACTGTGCTTCTTTTCTCCTCAGCATAAACAGACCTGTGGTGTAGCTTCCCGAGCCTCAGCATGTCAATTTATGCTGCGGAGACGAGAGTGTTCTCTGCACGTAGAATAGAACTAAAGTCCACAGCAGCCTGAACCCAAATCGTGGGCATGGGCAGCTGCGTTCTCCCGTGGACAACACTCACATCTTTGCAGGAAGGCTGGCACTGTGTACTAGACACTGTGTCGCTGGATCATGGCCACATAGCCTAACAGTGAGAAATTTGTTGCTACAGCAACATTTTTGTGAAGTACCTGTGGATTCAAAATGCTTACTATACTCCTGAATAAAATCCTTGAGGGGTCCAGTTTCCAAAATGGGGTCACTTGTGGGAGGTTTCTGCTGTGCAGGTACCAAAGGGGCCCTGAAAATGTGACATGGTGCCCGCAATTTATTTAAACTTTTCCAAAATTCAAATGGTGCTCCTTCCATTCCAAGCTCTCCCATTTATCCAAACAGAGATTTTTAGCAACATGTGGGGTATCCCTGCACTCATAAGACATTGGATAACAACCTGTGGGGTCCACGTTTTGTTGTTGCCTCTTGAAAAAGTGAGAAATTTGATGCTAAAGCAACATTTTTGTGAAAAAAATGAAAATTTTCAATATGGCGACCTAAGCTTATCAAATTCTGTGAAGTACTCGTGGATTCAAAATGCTCAGTATACACCTAGATAAAATCCTTGAGGTGTCTTGTTTCCAGAATGGGGTCACTTGTGGGGGACCTCCACTGTTTAGGCACCTTAGGGGCTTTCCAAATACGACATAGTGTCCGCTAATGATTCCAGCCAATTGTGCAGTCAAATGGCGCTCCTTCCCTTCCGAGCCCTGCTGTGCACCCAAACAGTTGATTTCCATCACACATAAGGTATCAGCATACTCAGGAGAAATTGCACAATAAATTTTATGCTGAATTTTTTCCTTTTACACTTGCAAAAAAAAAAGCTACCTGGTTGAAATAACAATTTTGTGGTAAAAATGTATTTTTTTTTATTTTCACAGCTCAACATTATAAACTTCTGTGAAGCCCCTGGGGGTTTAGGGTACTCAACAAACATCTAGATAGATTCTTTGAGGGGTCTATTTTCCAAAATGTGGCCACATGTTGAGGAGCTTCACTGTTTAGGCACCTCAGGGGCTCTCCTAATGCAACATGACGTCCGCTATTGATTCCAGCTAATTTTGCAGTCAAATGGCACTCCTTCCCTTCCGAGCCCTGCCGTGTGCCCAAACAGTTGATTTCCACCACATATAAGGTATCACCAAACTCAGGAGAAATTGCACAATAAATTTCATGGTGATTGTTTTCCCTGTTACCCTTGTGGAAAAAAAAGCTACCTGGTTGAAGTAACAATTTTGTGGTAAAATTGTATTTTTTATTTTCATGGCTCAACGTTATAAACTTCTGTGAAGCACCTGGGGGTTCAGGGTACTCGCCAAACATCTAGATAAATTCCTTGAGGGGCCTAGTTTCCAAAATGGGGTCACTTGTGGGGGGTTTCTGCTCTTTAGGTACTTTAGGGGACCTCCAAATGCGACATGGTGCCCACAATCTTTTTCAGCCAAATTTCCTTTCCAAAATTGAAATATTGCTCCTTCCGTTCCAAGCCCTCCCATTTGTCCAAACAAAGGTTTAAGACCACCGCGCTCATAAAAAAGTGGGTAACAAACTTTGAGGTCAAATTTTTGGAATTACCTCTTGAAAAAGGGAGAAAATTGACGCTAAAGCAACATTTTTGAGAAAATAATTAAAATTTTCAATATGACAACGTAACGTTATCAAAATCTGTGAAGTACCTGTGTGTCCAAAATCCTCACTATACCCCTAGATAGAAGCCTTGAGGGGTCTAGTTTCCAAAATGGTGTCACTTGTTAGGGGTTTCTTCTGTTTAGGTACCTTAGTGGACCTGTAAATGCAACATGGTGCCCGCAATCTATTTCAGCCAAATTTGCTTTCCAAAATTCAAATATTGCTCCTTCTGTCCGAGGCCTCCCATTTGTCTAAACAGAGGTTTCTGACCACATGTGGGGTATCGGCGTGTTCATAAGAAAGTGGGTAACAAGTTTTGGGGGCAATTTTGTTGTGTTATTTCTCCTAAAAGTAAATAAATTTGGGTTAGAGCAACCTTTTTAGGTAAAATTTTATTTTTTGCTTTTTTTCATTCCACATTGCTTTTGTTCATGTGAAGCACCTGAAGGGTTAATAAACTTCTTGAATGTGGTTTTGAGTACTTTGGGGGATACAGTTTTTTAGAATGGTGTGACTTTGGGGTATTTTCTGTCATCTAGGCCTATCAAAGTCACTTCAAATATGATGTGGTCCCTAAAAAAATGGTTTTGTAAATTTTGATGTAAAAATTAGAAATCGCTGATAAACTTTGAACTCTTCTAACTTCCTAACAAAAAAAAAATTTGTTTCCAAAATTGTGCTTATGTAAAGTAGACATGTGGGAAATGTTATTAAGTATTTTGTGTCACAGAACTTTCTGGTTTAACGGTATAAAAAATCAAAAGTTGAAAATTTCTAAATTTTTGCCAAAATGTGAAAATTTTTTTCATAAATAAACGCAAAAAATATTGTCCTAAATTTGGTACTAACATGAAGTCCAATATGTGACGAAAAAACAATCTCAGAATCACCGTGATACGTTGAAGTTTTCCAGAGTTATAACCTCATGAAGTGACACGGGTCAGACATGCAAAATTTGGTCTGGTCATTAAGGTGAAAATTAGCTCTGTCACTAAGGGGTTAAATTTACTGAAGATCAGCCAATGGAAATCAGACATTAGTTTTGAATTGTTCAACAGAAAATTTAAAAAAACTAACTAATGACCTGCACAAAAATGATGGCACTCCTAGAAAATATTAAAAATAATAGGGACATGTTAAACTGAACGTCCTGTAATTAGCATCACAGGTGTCTACAGTCAGTCGGGTTGCCTACTTAAAGCAGCACTCCAGCGTTTTTTTTTCATTTCAGCCTTGGAGTTGTGCTTTAAATTTAGGTCCCCTGCCCCTTGTATTATACTCATCTTCTGACATTTTCATCCAGCTTCCAGCTTTACCCGTTGGGCTCCAGCACTTTGTGACCTGTCGGCAGCTCCAATGTTTCATGGAGAGCACCGGAGGTCTCAAATCAATACAACTCTATGAGAGCACGTTCTGTCCTTTTTCTGGCTCTAATAGAGTGGTATTGAGTGCTTATGATCTAACTTCAAACTTATGGCCAATCAGAAGTTATGAGCACAAGATGGTGCCGCGGGACTCGGGCAACCCTGAAAAAGGATGAAGCCACCGGAGTTTGAGTAAAAGGACAAGGGTAGGGCACTTACATTTAGAAGAATGTTATAGGATGATTTCCAAAGGGGTAAAAGTTCTGTTTAAAACTGGCTAAGCTACTGAATAAAATGAGTCTTTTGCTGCGATATTCCTTGAAGGTTTTTTATTACCACTACACGCCTCAACGCCATACCGGCATCTTTTTCAAGTGTAAAAAAAACAAATGATCTGTTATTTGTACTTGACAAAACATAGAAACAAAATGAGCATATACCCTGCAGTATGTAACTGAACAGTAATAATACATATAAATCACATAGGGCACTGTAGCGCCAATTTCCCTGCACTGCTCATGCTCCCTCCTGCAGGGGCGCCGACTCACCTTGGGAGCCATGCTGCCTGACTTCCCCGCAGTCCTCTACGTGGGTGTTCTCTGCTTCTCCTTCCAGGGTCTGTGCAAGTCACACAGATCCTCCAGGAATACTACTATGGCATGCGTGTGCACCACTATCATTTTCTTAAAAGGCCAGAGGGCCATTTCCTGGAAGTACCTCTCAGTCTATCGCTGAGAGTCACTGGGTACTTAAGATACTCTCCCACTAGGGAAGGTGCCTGAGCAAAGTGATTAGTTAGTTAGTGATTAGTTCCCTAGCCAGCTAGTTGTCAGGTTCCCTTGTCCACCGTCTGTTCTCTAGCTAGTGTACATTCCAGTACCCCTGCCCTACCGTTACCCTGTGCCTATCCACCTTGGCTGTGCTATCAGCCTCAGCTGTTCCGGTGGTTCCTGTCAATACCAGTGACTGTGCCTGTTCACACTGACCATGCTATCTGCCTCAGCTGTCCTGGTGGTCCCTGTCTACACTAGAGACTCTGTTTGTCTACACCTGTGTCCGTCCTTGCTCTGGGAGTGGCACCTGATGTCTGCCTCACAGTGGGTGCTTTGTCAAGCCCCTCCCACTAAAGGGTAAGCATCGGTTTCTCTTGTGGTCCAGTGGGTCTTCTTCATCTCCTGCGGCGAGCATTACAGGTACTTAGTAACACTGTTTTTTATTAAAAAAAAACCAAAACATAAAAGCCATTCCCCTGTGACAAGGTGTACCCCAATTGGGATGGTCCAATATTCTAGTATTAAAACCTCATCATGTGTCAACTGACCTTAATGTATATGGGGACAGAGAAGGAACGGGGACGACTGTTCAGACACCTGCCCACGGGAAGGTATAGAGATGAACTGCCTAGTTCAAAAAGGAAAAACCACACCACTGTTTGTACAAAGTACAAGGAATCACAGCAAAATTAAATAGCAAGCCAAAGAAAAAATTGGTATACATGCAGCAAATAGGAGCATGTTCATACTGTGACCTTTGAACAGAGAAAACCTAAGTCAGAAGCAAGATGAGTATATACGCTGCAGTAAATAGTAATAGTGCATATAAATATCATAAGGTACTTAGTAATACTGTTCTTTTTATAAAACAAAATGTGTAAAAGCCATTCCACCGCTTCAAGGTGTACCTCAACAGCCCAGAACAACTTCCAAAAAGATTAAAGGTAAACTCCAAGGCCAAGATACATCAGTGTCAGATCGCACCATCTGTTGCCGTCTTGGCCAAAGTGGAGTTTATGAAAAAAAACCGAGGAGGAAACCACTTTTGAAAATGTGGCGCCCCTGTGGCTTCAGGCACCACAGGGTACTGCACCTCACCCGAGGTGCAGTATTCATTTCGGATATGGAGGAGATCATGACCGTTAAATCACCACCAACACATAACACGGGAGCACTGTCACTGGGACTGGGCTAAGGTAGGTGCCGGGGTGGCCATCGCAAGGTATGGGACCTCTTGCCCACTAGTTCAGCAACCCAGGAGGTGGGGCACCAACAGGGGAAGTTAGGAGGCATCTCACACACAACTCAGTTAGGGTTAGCGCCAGGCAGTGTCCGCGCCAGGTCGGACTCAGGAACAGACAAGCAAGCAAAGACAAGCACAAAAAGGGGCCCATGGTCTGGAGCTGCCTTCAATTGGTCCAAAAGTACAATGCAATACCTTGCATTGATGGTGGAACCCTTTTGAAGGTAGTCCACTAGCATGCCCTCCTTATCTCAGAACACAGACGCCATCACCTTAGTGGCTGATTTTTGCACACTGAACTTCTTTGGACGAGGAGAACCACTGTGCCTCCACTTTTTTGACTGCTCTTTGTTTCCAGGGTCATACAAATAAATCCAGGTCTCATCCATAGTGACCAGTCGTTCCAAGAAGTTCTTATCGGTCTGGAAACGCTGACAAATTGACCGAGAAGTTTTCACTCGCATGCTTCTCTGATCTGTTGTCAAATATTTGGGGACCCCAATTTGCAGATAGCTTCCTCATGTTCACATGTTCATGGATAATGACACAAACACGTTCACGGGAAATCCCCATGATGTCTGCTATTGCTTTTGCTGAAATTTGTTGTTTCTCTAGTATGAGGTTGTGCACCGCATCGACGATCTCCGAAACAACAACCATTCTCGGTCATCCAGGACGTTCCTCATCATTGGTGCTGAAGTGGCCCGTGTTAAATTTGGCAACCCAGTTCTTAACTGGGGAATATGAAGGGCATTGATCCCCCAATGCCTGCGACATATCACCATGAATATCCTTCACAGACTTTCCTTGCAGAAACAAGAATTTTATCACTCCTCTGCTCTCAGTTTCTGTGAATATCGCATTAGACTCCGCCATTTTGCTTTCCCGCTGGCGTAGAACACTGTTGCCATAAGCAACAAACACAAAATTTTGAAAACACATATTAGACACATAACGCTTTTATGTGATGTAACATTTGTGACCATAGAAACAAACAAAAGATCACAAAGCCAAAGACTTATTAGCAGCTCCTCGTATCTTAAAATATAATTATACAGTGTGTCCACCCATATCCTGTCCACCTCCATTAACTTGAGAACGGCGGCAGCTATAGGCATAGAAGTGGTGTCTACGTATTGTAAAGTAGCCATGCACTATGCAATGAAACCACCTATAGCGCCACCTGGTGGAAAACCAATGGAGTTAGCATTTTTATCTCGAAAACGGAATGAGATAGAGAAAGTGAATTACAAAGTTGTAGGGCATCATCAATTCAATACGAATTGACACCTTGTATACAGAGATGCTATGATTAGAATTTCTAAAACTCACAAGGCTGCGGACATGAAGCAATACCTCATTGAGACCTTCCTACAAGTCATTGTTTATGGTGGCTACGTGGAGTGGCCTCCACGCTCACCTGATCTGACCCCATTGGACTTGTTTCTATGAGGTCACATCAAACAGCAGGTGTATGCGACCCCTCCACCAACATTGCAGGACCTATGACAACGTATCACAGATGCTTGTGCAAACGTGTCACCTACCATATTGCACAACGTGCAGCAAGATGCAGTATGCTGTCCAGAGTCCAGATGTGCATTGCAGGTGACGGTGGCCACTTTGAGCATCAAAGTTAAATGAGCACCATATGCGTGACCAGCATTCAATGTTTTGGGGGGGTCATCAGTTTCATATCATAGCATTTCTGTATGCAAGGTGTCGATTCGTATTGAATTGATGATGCCCTACAATTTTTTAATTCACTTTTTTTCTCTATCTGGTTCTGTTTTCAAGATAAAAATGCTAACTCTGTTGTTTTCCAGTAGAAAGCAGTCCTGCCGCAATGGCAAAAGCAGTACAGCCCAAATCCTAATCAGAGTATAAGATGCAAGCGAGGATTTAGAATTAAAACATAACTTTTAATATCATTAGTTTAAAACACAGTGCAATAAAGTGCGGTGCAGTGCAAGAAAATTATATACATAGAAAGATCTCACCCAGTTCTTTTCTGATGAGATCGGAAACCACTGGATAATCCCAGGCGGAAGCAGGTCAGTCCAGGACCACAGAAAGAAGAGGGGGGGGTTTGGGGGGACAATCAAAATACAATTTCCCTACCCCTGTCGTGCCCCTGCAAAATAATGCTTCCGCCCTTACAAGGGCAGCACCCAAGTCAGGAAATGCTCACCCTACTGACGAATACACCCTCCCAACGCGTTTCCCTCTCTCCACAAAGAGAGAGTTCATCAGGGGAGAACTTAGAGTATAGCCTGCAATGGCAGGACAATACTACACACAGTACAGTCGTAGTACAAATGTGTATCAACACAGTGCCCGTTCGTGGTGCACATGTGTATGCTAATGGCCAGTGGGACCAACATTGCAGGACCTATGACAACGTATCACAGATGCTTGTGCAAACGTGTCACCTACCATATTGCACAACGTGCAGCAAGATGCAGTATGCTGTCCAGAGTCCAGATGTGCATTGCAGGTGACGGTGGCCACTTTGAGCATCAAAGTTAAATGAGCACCATATGCGTGACCAGCATTCAATGTTTTGGGGGGGTCATCAGTTTCATATCATAGCATTTCTGTATGCAAGGTGTCGATTCGTATTGAATTGATGATGCCCTACAATTTTTTAATTCACTTTTTTTCTCTATCTGGTTCTGTTTTCAAGATAAAAATGCTAACTCTGTTGTTTTCCACCAGGTGGCGCAATCCGCGACGACAGGAGATTGCTGCCCGTACCCAAAGAGAGAAGGGACATTTGAGAAAGGCTACCTTCCGCATCAGAGGGCCGCGGCACCGGGGACATGTGAGGTGCTTTGACCCCGATAAAGGGTGGGGGTTCATAATGGAAGCAGGCCTCACAGATGAGGTGTTTGTCTCCCGGAGAGATGTAGAGGAGCATCTCCCGAGGGGGCACCAGGGGCCGGAACCTTGAGCCGGGAGAGGTGGTTTCGTACACCCGGCATTGTGGAGAGCGGGGTTGGTATGCCTTGGATGTAAAAAGGCTTGTTATGATCGATGAGCAGGTCATGCCAGCCTCCGCTGTAGGTTACAAGCATTAATGGTGACGGTACCAGGCTATCCAAAAGTTCACGTTAAATCTGTGTTTTCTTTTATTATTTTTCTTAGTTTGTTATTTTTCTTGAAAAAAAATGATAAGTAATGTTTATGTGAAAGATGATGATTACCGGGTTTTAATCAACTGAGTACCTCACCTAATTAGAAAAAGTTTACTTAATGTTTGCACCTGGTGCATGGACTTTGTATTTTGGTAGTAAAAATGGACCATGGCTGCGGGACTGGTTGTGGCCAGCACAAACTTGTGCTCTTTGTAAATAAGTTGAACCTCCTGTGCCTACCAGAGTCATCCTTTTTAAAGACAGGATTTTAACCCTGTCACGTACCCCCCAAGTAGGAATGCAGCGGGTCAGGTTTGTGTGGGTGGCGGGTTAATGGGATCCGGGATGTTGGAACTGGACTGTCGCAGGAAGGGGCTACAATGGAGCAGGTTGAGCCCCTGCTATCAATACAACCGGTAGCGTTTCACAGGTTTTTTTTTTTTTAATAAAAGATGAACTCTAAGAGTTTGCTATAGTTGAAACATTTAAGGAATGTGCCTCCCCTGTGAGGGATGGAAAAATGCTAATAAAAATGTTATTTCTTTTTGCTCTTTCAGTTACAAAATAAACCTCTGGATGTTCTGTAGCTCGGGGATGAGCTACGTTTAACCAAGGGGGAATGTGACGCCCTGGACTATTCGGGTCATTACAGGGTTCTGCATAATCTGCCCTCTCCGTGCAGGGCTCAAACCCTCATGGTTCTGGGAACCTAACCTGCAGTACTGCCTCCACCAGCATTCACAAATCCTAGATACACTTTGCACTACACCTGTCAGGCACACCAGTGGGCTGCTTAAGCAGGAATAGGGCCGACCACCCAGGGGTCAGGGAGGTGTTAGAGCACAGGGAGATGTTAGAGGAGTCGAGTATGAACCCTCGAGCTGTGAGGAGCTCTGAGGAAGCTGGAAGTTGTATCTCCCAGGGGAGAAGAAGACTAGGTCGCAGACGGTGGTCTGGACCTAGAGGAGTTGGACCCCCAGTCGCAGGGGATTGAGACTAGGCGCCTGGAACCCGTCAAGGAGGACAGTCAGCAGCATGGTCCTATCACCGGTCCGGGACCGAAGGCACGACTGGGTACACGAACCCTAGGTCCGGGAGAAGCTTCAGGTGACCCGGCAATTAACCTGCAGAGGACAGGGCCTTTATGGACTGTTCCCATGAAACTCAGAGATCGGGGGCACTAGCGCAACGAGGGGGATAGGGCTTTCCTAGCAAGCGGCCCACTGAAATCCCAAGCGTGAGCTCCTGAGAGCAGGCTCTTTCACTTAGCCACAGTGGGGAGCGGGGCACGGAAAGCTGCAAGCTACCGGGCCACTATGAACAATCTAAATTGTGTGCCAGGAGGCAGGTTACAGACCACCAGCAGTGTTGCAGGGGTCGGGACCCGGACGAGCTCCCTCAGGAGACAGTGGCAGTCAGAGACTTGGTTTACCCTGTTGTCAGCATCTGCTTCATTGCTGAGTGAGTACCCGACTGACCCCTGCACTGCACCCCCGCATCACCATCCAGAGTACCGGGGCCTACCCCTACCCGTGGAGTGTAACGTCATCTTGCTGCCCCACTTCATCACCCCAGGTCCTCCCAACGGCAGCAGCAGTACTCCCAATTACCGTACACCACGGGTGGCTGTAAATAGTCCCTCTTTTTACATTTGAGTGTGGCCCCTAGCCCCCGGGTCCTTAGACCCCCGAGCCACCACCAATCACCACCCCGGATCCGAGCGGTTCAATCCGCTGCAGGGGCGGCACACAGACAGGGAAAGAGACAGAGAGAGAGAGAGAGAGACAGACAATCAAAGAGACAGACAAAGGCAGACAGACACAGACAGACAGGCACAGAAAGGGAAAGAGATAGATAGTGACAAACAGGGAAAGAGACAGAGACATACAGGGAAAGAGACAGACAGGGAAAGAGACAGAGGTGGAAAGAGACAGACAGACAGAGACAGGTAGACAGAGACAGACAGACAGAGACAGACACACAGAGACAGACAGAGACTGGGAGGGAGACAGAGAGACAGTTACTATCCCGGGCAATGTCCAGGTACAACAGCTAGCATATATATATATATATATATATATATATATATATATATATATATATATATATATATATATATATATATATAATTATATTCACATAACAGTAGGTGTGAAAATATATTATTTTGCCCTGCTATTGCTGCACTGGTGGCTTCCTTTTATGATATAAGGATATAGGGCCACCAAGTGTGATAGCTTTGTGTGCAGGCCTGGTGGGAGACACCTTGGGTTCTCCGGTTACACCATTTATATATTATACTGTATTACTGTGGTTGTATTTTACCTTGTTTGCAAAACCTTGTTATTAATAAAATTTGTAATTAAATTTTATGAATATAGTTCTTCATATGTTTTATACATAGATTGTGATATATGCATTTTTTTTAATGAATTCAGGAACGTTATTCTTGGCCGAGCACAATCCTGCACTTTACGAGTATATATGTAAACAAATTTAGTTTATTTGATGAAAATTGTCTATGACAATTCAATATGATGTTGTATATACCGTAGGCAGCTAAAATTTGGTGTCTCTCCACTCTTGAGGTACGTTTTTATGTGTTTTTATAATGGTGTGTACTATTTAATAAAGACTAAATATTGCTTTTTGAACCCTTTTGAGTGTTCCCTTTATTTTCTTAGCATCTACCGTCTGTATGTTTCTTAGCATGTTAGACTAAAGGAATTTTGCTTTATAACATTTTCTTAAACTGTCTAGTCCAGGGGTGGGCAATTAATTTTCCCATGGGGCCGCATGAGAAATTGGGATGGTTTGGTTTTAGAGGGCCGGACTAATATCATTAACTCAGTTTTACCCAATACTGTATATAGCATATATACTATCCCTTCATAAACAAACAGTAAGTTACGGACTGTGTGACCCCTCGTGACCCTGCACGCACACACGCAGACATGTCCGTTTTTTCTCCGGCAGCACGGGTGTCACACGGATCGCACACTGATGTGATCTGTGTGACATCAGTGTGACAAATACTAGAGAAAACACAGGTCTTTTTAATAAAAAGATTTTCTATATTTACCTCTCTCCAGAGCTGCTGTCTCTGGCTCTGCTGTCTCTGGCTCTGCTGCCTCCCGCTCCTTATCGCTGGTAATTATACTCACTGAAAATTCACTGCAGTGAGCAGCTGGAAGCAGGGACAGCGCTGGGGACCGCATAGCTGGGTGAGTATACAGGTGTGTGTGTGTTGAGAACCTGGAAGCCGGAGCATCTCGGGGACTAGTCACAGTTCCCAATGAACTCTGATGAACCCGTGAAGCTGTAGCGTGGGTGTCGCAGGGGGGTCATCAGAGTTCATTGGAAACTCAAACTCCTCCTGGAGGTCACTGTGCTTGGAGAATACTCACCTGTCCTCGCGGTGATGTCCTCAGCGGTGCTGTGCCCGGCGCTGTCACCACGATGCTCTGGCTTCCAGGTCCTGAGTGCGGTGAATAATCAATGAATGAGTGGGGGTCAGGAGCGGGAGGCAGCAGAGCTGAAGAAAGCAGGTAAATATGAAAAATCTTTTTACTTCACAGACTCGTGTTTTCTCTGGTACCTGTCACACATATGCAAATAGGTACCGGAGAAACGCAATCAGGCCGTGTAATGGCGGCACGCAGCTGCAGGGGGCGGGGAGAGAGCACGTGGTACCCGATGTAACTCCAGTACCACTCGCAGTTATGGGCTTTTCTCTGCGCTGATTCTAGATACCAGACCCACTCTAGTTATGTTTGAGCTCCATATGGAGCCAATGCCGGGAGCACCACAATCAAGTGTCTGCTCTCAACAGCAGGGGCGGACACTGACAGCTCGGGGCCCCTGTGCAAGACATTGTATCTGGCCCCCCCTTCTATGGCGACAAAGCTGCATATAGTATAAATACACACACACACACACACACACACATATATACATACATACATACATACATACATACATACATACATATACACACAAATACACACATATATACTGTGTACGTACATATATATATATATATATATACACACACACATATACATACGTATACACACACACGTACTCTATACATATATACACAAACAATCCCCATATACTACATCACTACACCCCTATACACCACACCTGTAATATACATCACTACACCCCTATACACTACACCTGTAATATACATCACTACATCCCTATACACTACACCTGTAATATACATCACTACATACCAATACACTACACCTGTAATATGCATCACTACATCCCCATATAGATCACTAGACCCCTATATACTACACCTGTAAAACTACATTCCCATATACTACATCACTAAACCCAAACATTATTCACCAGTTACCACCCCTCCCCCCATTGTCCCCTCTGGTTACTAGTCACCATTCACCTTTCCCTCCTCAGCTGCTTCTTCTCTCCGCACGGGCCCCCGCCGCTGCTGTTCTTGTACGGGCCCCCGCCGCTGCTTTTCTCCGTACCGGCCCCAGCTGCTGCAGCTTCTTCTCCTGCCGGGCGGGAACTTTTCAAATGACACACATGCGCGCTGTACTGAAGACATCAGGGCACGCGTGTGTGTCACAGAGAAAGGTGCCGGGCAGGGAACAGAGAACAGATTCCTGCGTTCCGCTGCCTACACTGTGCGGCACTGCAGGATCGCTCCCTGCCCGGCACGCAGCGTGTGATGAGGGCAATCTGACCAGGGATCTCCCGGAGCCTGGAGCTCTGGACAACAGGTCAGATTGCCCTCATCACTGACCGGCCAGCAAGGACGCCCTGAGCCAGGCGGGCCAGTCACATACAGTAGGTGGGCTGGATGTGGCCCGCGGGCCGCCCCTTGCCCAGGTCTGATCTAGTCTAAGAGGGGCTTTACACGTTGCGACATCGCTACGGATATATTGTCGGGGTCACGTTGTTAGTGACACACATCCGGCGCCGGTAGCGGCATCGCAATGTGTAAATCCTAGGTGCGACAATGAACGAGCACAGAAGCGAACAATATCGCTGATCTGTGTAAAGTCGTTCATTTCCATAATGTCGGTTCGACCGCCGGTACAATGTTGCTTGTCGTTCCTGCAGCTCCACACATCGCTGTGTGTAAACCCGCAGGAGCGACAAACATCTCCTTACCTGCGTCCCGACGGCAATGCGGAAGGGAGAATGTGGGCGGGATGTTATGTCCCGCTCATCTCCGCCTCTCCGCTTCTATTGGCCGGCCGATTAGTGACGTCGCGGTGACATTGCTGTGACGCCAAACGCACCTCCCCCTTGAAGGAGGGATTATTTGGCAGTCACAGCGACGTCGTCACAGAACAGGTATGTGCGTGTGAAGCTGCCGTAGCGATAATGTTTGCTACGGCAGCATCACCACATATCGCATGTGTGACGGGGCGGGTGCTATCGCGCTGGACATCGCTAGCAATTGCTAGCGATGTCGCAACGTGTAACGCTAGCCTAAGTTTGCACTGTCTAAAAACTAGACACAGTTGATAAATATGCTCTTTTACGTCCATCATAGAGATGAGAGTGCACCAACTGGCTTTTATCTTTTATAAATTTGGTGCAAATCATGGCCAATACATTCTCCATTTTTTTAGTCACTGCACTGGTAATCCAGAATACTCTATAACTAATCCCGAATAATCCAATCCCAATTGACTGAGTAGTAAACACAATGTCTCCTCCATTGACAATAGGTGAATTAACTCAGTGTATTAAAATAAAGCTATATTATTATTAACGCTAGTCTGAAATTAATTTAAACTTACTATTGTCAACTATTCAGTAACAAACTTGAGCCATTTCAAACTCAAATGACCCCCAACCCTTATAAAGAAAACTGTTTGGGAGTAACCTTTTCCTTGAAATACTCCTTGCAGTGAAGCACTGATTCCTTGTGGATCCTCTCTGCTATGTATATTTATTTTGCTGTGTACAGGCTGGAAAATGTTACTAAAAACAGGGGTCAGTGGTAATGTGTATAGTTCACAGCCCACAAACTTGTAATTGGTTACTTAGTACAAATGCTTTTGTTCCCACAGTTCTGAAACAGCTTTTCCTTCACAGTCCACTGAGGTCTTCTCCTTTATTTTCAAGTTGCTCAGAATCTACTGAATCTACGTTTTCATTAACAACTTATAACAGAATTATTACTTTGTATCTCTGTATAATATAACAAGCATTGTATTGGTAAACAGAAAATAAGATCTGTATAGCAAAAGGTAACCTGTCAGCTGAATAATGCTTCCGAAAAACATTCCGGCGTTTCGGGAAAATATGGTTAGAAGATCTCCTCTTCAAAACTGAGAAACCTGTTTATCACTTGCAGCAGTAGTGGGAATAGTCGGCCAGGGGCTACACTAGATTAGTCTTTTCTCAAACTATGGCCAGATCTTTACAGTTTATCATTTCTGAAAAACTGAATCGATTTAGAGAAAAATATATCTGTCTCCAAACATGCAGCCAGGCTCTCTTTCTTGCTGCCTGCATTTGGGTGTTGGATTAAAGAAGTTGTCCAGTTACCAAAACTGATTTTTTTTTTCTGATAAATCTTGCTAATATGTGCCCCTCAGCACATCTATTATGTTTTTTCAGCAAAATTACCTTTTATTGTGCTCTAGCAGCACATCTTCATTGCTGGCTCCAGCTCTGATGGGGTTAATCTCTCTTCTGACTTCCTGGGTTTAGTTCCTACAAGTCCCAGAATTCTTTGTGGCTCTAGGGCGGTTGACTCGCCCACCCCAGGGCTATGGGACACCCGGTGCCGGACTAGTCCGGTGGTAGTCAGTGGTGGCTGGGCCCGGCTCCGTGGCCCTGGTGGGTGTCAGTTGAATATGTGGCTTGAATTAAAGTTTGTGTTCGTGACGCCACCTGTGGTATGCGGCTCTAAAGCCGCCGCTGCTGTGTGAGGCCTCCGGGATGATGTTATGGCAGCAATGGTGATACTGCTCCCCACAGGTGGAGCAATGCCCGGGGCACGGTTGGTGTTTGTGGAAGTCTATGGTGCTGCGTGACTAACACGGTGCAGGGCCGACCAGCAATGAAAGAAACAGGCACAAACAGTAGTCTCTTTACCTTCTCCTCTTTTACTCGGCAGAAACTTAGTCCAGGGAGACCGTCACAGATGGTAAAGATGATCCGGCCGGCCTGGAAGTGCCTGGGGTGATCTTTGGCCAGTTGAGTATGAGGCCTACTCCTTAATCTTTCTCTGCTGTGTTAGGACACTGCACTTTGGGTTCGCAATTGCCCTCTTGCTGCTGGGACTTGTTGTTCGTCCCCTTTTCTGTGTGGTAGACTGCGCAGGCCCTCTCTGGTGCTTCTCTGCTGGAGTCTACACCGGGCCCTTGGGATGCAGCTGTACCTTCAGATTGCTTCTGGGACAGGGGGCTTACAGCTCTCCTGCCCTCCGGATTCAGCTACCAGGGATGGATTTTATGCCCTGACAACTACAGACTCCGATGTCCGAGTCCCTGCTGTGCCTCTCTGCTCCCCTTGCTTCACTGGGCCAAGCTATCCCAGCTCTAGGCCCCAGTTTACAAGGCAGCACTACTCTGCGTCTGCACTCTTTCACTCCTGTGTCCAGACTAACCACCACTTCCTCCTTCCAGCCAGACTTAAGGAATGCTCCCTGAAGTTCCAGGTTCAGAGCTCCCCCTGCTGGCCGGAGGGAGAACTGTGTTGAGTGTTAACTTACTGGCCAATAGATCTCCCAATTACCTCCAGGCTCAGCATTAACCCTTTTGGGAGGGCAATGCTGTTGTGGCGACCAGGTCCTGGGGCGCCACACTCCCCCTTAGTTAAATTCAGTACTCCCGGACTGTAGAAACAAACATGACATGTTAGAACATTTCATCCCATTATGGGAGGCGCAAATACTTTAACGTTACAACCTTAAACATTACTATAAGAGTCCAGTGTGGCTCCCTGCCGGGTGTCCATTACACTGCTCCATGGGGGACCCGCCGCGTTCAAACCCCCAACGTAGGCTCTGGGCGTGCGTCAGAGCATTGATGACCCCACTCTATGCACGCCGGACGGGTTTTTCTTCAGGGGTGTTGAGCACACTGGTGCTAACTATGAACAATTTAGGTGTTGGCCACCCATAGTCCAGTGGCCCAATTGTCCATTTTCGCAATCAAAGAAAAAGAAAACATTTTGTACACAACATGACAGACATTTTGCATAACTATTTACATTCTAATAAGTACTCTTTCCCTTATACAGTTGACTCCCTATACCTTAGAGGGGGTTGTCCCCGAGTGCTGCGCTGGGACCTACGTAGCTCTGGTGTTTGCCCCTGACTACGTGGTGCGTCTTCTATCTCAGCACTACATGTGGGCCTAACCCCCATAGGTAAGCGTGATGGTTGCCTTTGTGATCTAAGAGTCGCCAAGGGTATGACAGGTTCACCACTGACAGAGGGTTGATCCTCCTGTTCCACTGCTGGCGTGTCATCTCGTGCTGGAGCGGACGATTCTTTAGGTGGATCCGGAACCTTTTCCGTTTCTGGCTCGACCAACTGCGGAAACGTCAAAACTGGTACCACTATGGCATTGTTTATTCGGGTCCAAGTTTTGGGGAACTTTCCAAGGATGGTTTGAATCATCTCCCCTTCTTTCTCTTGACTTTGGGGACTTCCTTGTACTCCTTCCATTTCTCTTTGGATTCTGCACCGTTCAGGGCACGCTTTCAGGCGGTCTCGGGAAATTGCTTGATAGGTCTTGCCTTCATCTTTGCTTATGAGGCATACCTTACTATTGTCAAAGTTGGAGGGGATAATGGTGTAGGGCTCGCTTTCCCACTGATCATCCAATTTATGCGCCTTCCGCTTCTTCTTGAGGACTTGTTCTCCAGGTGCTAAGGGAGTTGCTGGGGCTGTTTGATTGTAATGCTGTTCTTGTCTCGTTCTTGCTTGAGACAGGCTCCTCTCTACGCACTCCTGGACCTTACGGTACCGCTGCTGCCGTTCTGTATCCCAATCCTCTATTTCTTGAACCGCCTCAGGCGACACAGTCCCCATCTCAAAGTCTACAGGCAACTTGCCTGGTCTGGCTCGCATCAGGTAAGCGGGGCTGCAGTTGGTCGAATTCACTGGGATGTGGTTGTACAGGTCTACCAGATCTGGCAACTTTTCTGGCCATTGGTTCCTTTCCTCCAGCGGTAGGGTCTTCAGCATATCAATAACCACATGGTTCATTTTCTCGCACAGTCCATTGGTTTGGGGGTGGTACGGTGTGGTTCGGATTTTCTTACAACCGTACATGTTACAGAACTCTTGGAACACTTCAGCCTCGAATGCAGGACCCTGATCAGTCAGTACCCTTTCCGGATAGCCGTGAGGTCGGCAAAAGGATGCCTGGAACGCTCTAGCTGCTGTCCTGGCTGTCTGGTCCTTCACAGGCACTACTACCAGGAAACGAGAGTAATGGTCCACAATGGTGAGGGCGTACACATAGCCTGACCGGCTTGGTGTTAACTTCACGTGGTCCAGGGCCACCAACTCCAGGGGCTGCTTTGTGACAATTGGCTGCAAGGGAGACCTTTGGCTGGCATCGTCTTTCCGCCTCAGGTTACACGGGCCACAGTCTCGGCACCACTTCTCGATCATCTTTCTCATGTGCACCCAATAGAACCGATCACGGAGTAGGGCCTCCAACTTCTTCCACCCGAAGTGTCCTGCGTTATCATGATACGCTGCTAGGACCATTGGAGCATCTCTCTGCGGAACCACTATCTGCCAGACAAGTTCATTTGTTCGATAGTTGACATATCTCTTGCAGAGCTTGCCTTGGTAGGTGAACAGTCGTCCCCTCTCCTTCCACAGCTGCTGGGCTTCCTCTGGAGCGTCTGGGCCAAGATGGGTCTCAGCTTGCGCTAGCTTCTCTTTGACCAATCGCACGGCCGGGTCACCGTTCTGTGTTTCTTCCCAATTATGGTGGAGTAAGGGGTTGACCGAGACCCCGTGCTGGCTTGAGCGCTTCACTCCCACAGCATGCTCACACTGGGACACACCTTGGTGATGGAAAGCCGGTAACTCTATCTCTTCGAGTTCATCCATGTCTTCTCCAGACTCGGGCAAGTGAGGCATTCTGGACAGCGCATCAGCATTGTTATTCTTCTTGCCAGCCCGATACTTGATGGTAAAGTCAAAGTTAGACAGCCGGGCCATCCATCGCTGTTCCATCGCACCTAACTTGGCTGTTGCCAGGTGTGTCAACGGATTGTTGTCCGTGAAGATGGTGAACTTGGCCGATGCCAGATAGTGCTTGAAGCGTTCAGTCACTGCCCAAACAATAGCGAGGAACTCCAGCTTGAAGGAACTGTAGTTTTCTGGATTCCTTTCTGTGGGCCGAAGCTTCCTACTGGCGTACGCTATCACCCTCTCTCTGCCTCCCTGCACCTGGGACAGAACTGCTCCCAGTCCCACGTTGCTGGCGTCTGTATACAGTACAAACGGTTGGCTGTAGTCAGGGTATGCCAGAATTTCTTCTCCCGTGAGAGCCCCTTTCAGCCGGACAAAGGATGTTTCCAGTTGGCTGCTCCATTCAAATGGAGGGCTCTGCTTCTTAGCCTGCTTTGGCTGGCCCACCAGGAGATCTTGAAGGGGCGCTGCTATCTTGGTGAAACCATCAATGAACCTTCGGTAGTAGCCCACCAGTCCAAGGAACTGCCGCACCTCCTTCACTGTGGTGGGTCTTGGCCAGTCCTTGATTACAGTGACTTTCTCCGGATCAGGTGCCACACCTTCTGCGCTGACCACATGACCCAGGTACTGTACCTTTGGCTTCAAGAGGTGACATTTGGACGGCTTGATCTTCAGGCCATATTTCGACAAGGATTCAAACACTTCTGCTAAGTGCTTCAGGTGGTCCTCATAAGTCTTGGAGTAGACTATTACGTCATCCAGGTACAACAGCACGGTTTCAAAGTTGTGGTGGCCCAAGCAGCACTCCATCAACCTTTGGAATGTCCCTGGGGCGTTGCAGAGCCCGAATGGCATACAATTGAACTCACAGAGGCCCATTGGTGTCGTGAATGCAGTCTTCTCCTTGTCCGCCTCTGCCACGGGAACCTGCCAATACCCACTGGTGAGATCCAAGGTGGAGAAATAGTTAGCTGACTTTAAGGCTGTTAGTGACTCCTCTATTCTGGGCAGTGGATAAGCATCTTTATGTGTAATGCGGTTAATTTGCCTGTAATCTACACACATTCTCATTGTACCATCTTTTTTCTTTACGAGCACTAGTGGAGCTGCCCAGGGGCTACAACTATCTCTGATAACCCCAGCCTCCTTCATTTCCCGTAACATTTCCTTGGCACACTGATACTGTGCGGGGGGTACAGGGCGGTATCTCTCTTTAATGGGATGATGATCACCCGTGGGGATTTGATGTTTAACCCCTTTCACCTGCCCAAAATCTAGGGGGTGTTTGCTGAAGACCCGCTCGTACTCCTGTACCACCCTGTAAACCCCATGCTTTTGGTGCGAGGGGGTGGAGTCGGTGCCTACATGTAATTTTTGGCACCAGTCTTCCGGCTGCCCCTTGGAGCCATTGTCTTCCGCCTGGTCGGACGGGATCAAGGGTTCCACTGCTTTAATGGTATTGTTACTGACAGTGTACAGTTTTGCTACAGTGGCGTACCGGGGCAATTTGGCCTCCTCCTCCCCACAATTCAGGACACGGACGGGCACTCTCCCCTTGCGGACGTCCGCTACCCCTCTGGCTATCAGGACTCCAGGCCTACTGTCTGAATACACTGGTTCTACCAAGGCATGGTAATCCTGACCCTTGAGGCCTATTGCTGCCCGACACCATATCAACATTTCACTTCTTGGGGGTATTACAATGGGGAGGGGGTCACTTACCCTCACACTGCCAATTTCTCCTCCGGCTAGCTCTACTTGCTGCCTCCTCATCAGGGCTCTGATCTCCCTCTGTAGGACACGCTGCTGCCCGGAGCTGGCAGTTTCAGACGCCTGTTGCAACAAAATTATCACTTCGGCAATACAATTTTCTATCACATTTGTACCAAGGGTTAGCAGTGGGTCAGATTCTTTGCGATCTATATCTACAATTATCATCCCCTGACATGGCAATTCCACCCGCCCCACTTTAATGGTTACTTCTTTGTACCCAATTTGAGGTAAGGGCTGACCATTACTGGCCACAATCGTTAAATCATCATCTGGGCCATGGTCAATGTCTGAATCAGCCCAATATCTTTTGTACAGTTTGTGGGGGATGGTTGTTACCTGGGACCCCGTATCCAGGAGGGCATTCAAAGGGATCCCATCCAGCACAATGGGAAGGACCGGTCGTCCTCCCACATACTTGCTGCGGCTGGGGTTTGAGCCGGGCTTCCTCACACCTGGGGGTTGGCTCCTGGCCCCAGGCTCGGCCCGTTTAAAGGACAGCGTCGTGCAATGTGGCCCGCCTGGTTGCAGTGGCGGCAGATCGGTTGTCCTGTTGAATCATACCGGTCTGTGTCTCTGCCTCGGGTCGGCGGAATCCTCCTCTGTCGCATCCATGGGACGTCTTCTGGGCTGGAGGCCAACTCGATTTTTGCAGGCGAGGGGGTCATTTGTAGAGACTGCACGGTCTTGGCAAGGGCAGCCACAGTCTTGGTCAGCTCCTGGAACTGCTGTCTGAGCTCTGCAGTGGGATCCTTATCCAGGGACTGCGCCTCAGCCCCTGCAGCGGCTCGTGTTACAGGCACCACCCCGGGGTACGTGATAGCAAGAGGCCGGAGGGGTACTGGGTCATTCGGTGTAGATTCTCTCAGTACCCTGATGGCCTGGTCCTTAAACTTGGCAAAGTCCAGAGCAGGGTTCTGCAGGACCAGGATACGCAGCTGGGTCCTGTGGGCATCTGACAGGAGCCCCTCTATGAACTGCTCAGTTAGGAGTTTGTCTTCTTCACGTACACTCTCTGGGTCCACCTGTTTAACTGCTTTCAGGGCCTCCTGCAAGTTTAAGGCATAGTCCCTTATGCTGTCCGTGGCCCGTTGCTTGCACCCAAAGAATCTCATCTTTATCTCTGCTGCGGTGCGGGTGTCAAAAGTACTCTTTAGCTTGGCCAGTATCTGGGCTGCTGTCCCTTTAT